>NC_082641.1:87708420-89003420 GCF_028023285.1 Balaenoptera ricei | reverse complement strand
AGAAAAGCTTTGATATTTGTTTGGCTCCTCAGAGGTACTTACATCCCAGAGGCAAGCACTGTGATGAGATTTGGATTAGGGGTGGGAGACAGGTATGCCATTCTCATACCACTGGGGACTCAAATATTTCAGGCAGAGCAATTTGAGGAAAAGATACATAAGGATGTTGACATCACTTTAAACTATTCATGTAAGTGCACATTTCGGAAAGTTTTCAGGTATCACCATGGGTGTGCATACCTATTGTTATCTTTTAAAACTTAACTCTATTTTAAACCTTATATTAATGGACTAAAAGGATTCATCCTGTTTAAAGAAACTTCAGGTATCATGGAGCTGGTAGTAAAAGTATTTTGGAATGTGCTAGTACTTGCCCATTGCCCTGGAAATTGCTCATTAATGGTTATCATCCTTTGCCTGTACATAAGATGCACTCTGGTTTTAGATTCTTGAGAAAAATCCACATTTAAATCTTTATTTCTGGATATACTTTCTATTTTGTTTCTGAGCTATTAAAATGTAGGTGCCTTTTTCAGATTACTGACAAAAGCTATTTTTTCCTTCTCTATCTTGCATATAATCTTATTTCTTTCTGATCATAAAGACTTGAGATTGTATTCACTTAAGATTTCAGTACATTTTCATATATATGTTTGTCTTTTTTTTAATTTTTAAATTTTTTAATTTTTGGCTGTGTTGGGTCTTCGTTGCTGTGTGCTGCTTTCTCTAGTTGCGGTGCGCAGGCTTCTCATTGCGGTGGCTTCTCTTGTTGCGGAGCATGGGCTCTAGGCACGCGGGCTTCAGTAGTTGTTTCATGCGGGCTCAGTAGATGTGGCTCACGGGCTCTAGAGTGCAGGCTCAGTAGTTGTGGCACATGGGCTTAGTTGCTCCACGGCATGTAGGATCTTCCTGGACCAGTGCTCGAACCCGTGTCCCCTGCATTGGCAGGAGTATTCTTAACAACTGCGCCACCAGGGAAGTCCTGTCTTCTTCTTCTTTTTTATTTTTAATTTTATTGGAGTATAGTTGATTTACAATGTTGTGTGTTTGTCTTAAATATATAAATGAATGCATTACTTGAGAGAGTTCAAATGGGATTAATTTTTTTCCTTCTGCCACAAGTTCTCATTTCCTCTTTCTGTAGCCTAGAAATAAAAACCCAACTTTGTAGTAGTTATGGTTTAGATAGAGGTTGGCAAACTATAATCAATGGGCCAAATCAGACCCAACGCATGTTTTGTATGGCCCATGAGCTAAGAATGGTTTTGTAAAATTTTTACATTTTTAAATTGTTGAAAAAAATCAGAAGAAAAATAATACTGAGCTGGCCAAAAAGTTCATTCGTCTTTTTTCCGTAAGATGGCTCTAGTAGCACTTAGCTGTCTTTAACTTCATTCGAAACAATTTTGTTAGATTGTATTGTGCCAGCTGTCATATCAGCGTGCATTTAAAAAAAACTTATCAGGGGCTTCCCTGGTGGCGTAGTGATTGAGAATCTGCCTGCTAATGCAGGGGACACAGGTTCGAGCCCTGGTCTGGGAAGATCCCACATGCCGCAGAGCAACTGGGCCCGTGAGCCACAACTGCTGAGCCTGCGTGTCTGGAGCCTGTGCTCTGCAACAAGAGAGGCCGCGATAGTGAGAGGCCCGCACACCACGATGAAGAGTGGCCCCCACTTGCCGCAACTAGAGAAAGCCCTCGCACGGAAACGAAGACCCAACACAGCTAAAAATAAATAAATAAATTAATTAAAAAAAAAAACTTATCAAAACTGGTGAATTTTTGAGTAGCCATTTGAACATTGAAGATGGAAGAAAACAGCAACATGTTCAGCATATTATGCTTTATTATTTCAAGAAAGGTAAAAACGCAACTGAAATGCACGAAAAGATTTGTGCAGTGTTTGGAGAAGGTGCTGTGACTGATCGAACGTGTCAAAAGTGGTTTGCGAAGTTTCATGTTGGAGATTTCTCACTGGATGATGCTCTACGGTCGGGTAGACCAGCTGAAGTTGATAGCGATCAAATTGAGACATTAACTGAGAACAATCAAAGTTATACCACGTGGGAGATAGCCGACATACTCAAAATATCCAAATCAAGCATTGAAAATCATTTGCACCAGCTTGGTTATGTTAATCGCTTTGATGTTTGGGTTCCACATAAGTAAAGTGAAAAAAACCTTCTTGACTGTATTTCTGCATGCGATTCTCTACTTAAATTAAACGTAATGAAAATGTTTAGTTTTTAAAACAAATTTTGATGGTGATGAAAAGTGGATACTGTACAACAATATGGGATGGAAGAGATTGTGGGGCAAGCGAAATGAACCACCACCACCAACCAGGCCAAAGGCCGGTCTTCATCCAAAGGTGATGTTGTGTATATGGTGGGATTGGAAGGGAGTCCTCTATTATGAGCTCCGTCCGGAAAACCAAAAGATTAATTCCAACAAGTACTGCTTCCAATTAGACCAACTGAAAACAGCACTCGATGAAAAGCATCCAAAATTAGTCAACAGAAAACGCATAATCTTTCATCAGGATACTGCAAGACCGCATGTTTCTTTGATGACCAGGCAAAAACTGTTACAGCTTGGCTGGAAAGTTCATCTGCCGTATTCACCAGATGTTGCACCTTTGGATTCCCATTTATTTAGGTCTTTACAAAATTCTCTTAATGGAAAAAATTTCAATTCCTTGCAAGACTGTAAAAGGCACCTGGAAGAGTTGTTTGCTCAAAAAGATTAAAAATTTGGGGAAGATGGAATTATGCAGCTGCCTGAAAAATGGCAGAAGGTAGTGGAACAAAACAGTGAATATGTTGTTCAATAAAGTTGTTGGTGAAAATTGGGGCTTTTATTTTTACTTGAAAACGGAAGGAACTTTTTGGCCAACCCAATATTTTATGAAAGAAAAATTACAGGAAATTCAAATTTCAGTGTTCATTAATAAAGTTTTATTGGAACACAGTCATATTCTTTTGGCCACAGCTGCTTATGCACTACAATGGCAAGGTTGAGTAGTTGCAACAAAAACTGCATAGACTGAAATGTTGAAAATATTTACTATCCGGTCCTGTACAGATGTTTGTGATCTCTGCATCAGTTAATTATCATACAATTAAAAGTATGCTCCAGAGTCAAAATAAAGTAGTGTACAGACTGAGTTGACTTTTCACATTGTTTTTTAAACACCGGAAAGACACATTTTGAAATAGAATTCTGTCTAGCGGCTTTCCATGTCATTCAGAATGAAATCCAAAGTCGTTATCATGGTCAAGGTCATTCTTGATATTGCCCCTCCCTACCTCTGTAACTTCTGCTACACTTTGCCTTCAGTCAATCTGATTCAGTTACACTGGCTCTTTGCTGTTGTGGGACTCCTACCTCAGGGCCTTTGCACTTACTTGACCACCCCCACCCCCACATACACACCCACAGATATCATGTAACCTACTTGCTCATTGCATTTTTCACTCTGTTCAAATGTTAACCTCACCAAGAAGCTTTCCTTAACCATCTTATCTAAAATAGCCCCCAGCCCCCAACACACATACTCCATTTGCTAAAAATGTAAATCCCCTGAGAGCAGATACTTTAAGACAGTTTTATTCAACTCTGCATCTTAGAAGTGCTGGCTCAGAGTAGATGCTCAAGAGTATTTGTTGATGGAATGAATATATGATCCCCTGAAATGGATGTGTGAGTTACTACATCAAAGAGAGATTCACATCTAAAATGCTGCAAGTTCCACTTGACAAAACAAATGCAAGTACGCATAGACTATCCTGCTTCATTAATGTAAGGATTTAGGGCAGAAAAAACAAAAAGTAAAACCAGAGAACTCAAGATATTGGCGGATAAAATGGAACCGCTGTGGGTCAGACTTCGTAAACTTGCGCTAGATGTGGACACTCACCCAGAAGCTAGTCGCAGAGTCAGTGGTAAACCAAAGAGGAGGCGCCAGCAAGCTGGGCTGGAGCAGAACAGCAGTGATCATGAACCTGCAGGCCGGTGTGCTAGGGTCTCTCATAATTGTTCATTAGCCATGTAAGTGGCCTGTGGTGTGGACTTTTTTACACGTAAGAATATTGACTCCCAGAGAAGTAATTTGCCTTAACTTTCACTTTATGCAACTGAGCTAGTGGATTCTATAAGTTTTAGGATTACCAAATGGAAAACCAATACGTGGGTGGTGGTTTGCAATATGAAAGTATGCCTTATTTGAATTCTTTGAAGCATAAAATGCTGACATAGTTTTTCCTAACAATTCGCTATGGGAAATAAGACAGGGAAATGAGTGGGAGTTGTCCAAAACTGAAAGTTGGCCTGGAGATAGAATGCAAATGGAGGAGATAAATGAGAAGTGTGAAGAGTTGATCTCTTAAGACAGTGGTAGAATCCACCTTACTTAGCATCTTTATAAATGATCTGGAGGAGGCTCTATCAGAGAATTATTGGGTTTAAGTTGACTTTTCTGTTGTTTAGCAGGAAGGGTTTAGATAAGAGATAGCAGTCATTGACATGTTAATGAATCCTATCTCCACCTGCTGGATCTGAACAGCTGACTTTGGCCGATAAAATGCACTCTTACCACCCGAAAGAGGTGTGTGGGGGGGTGTGTGTGTGTGTGTTCATGCGTGCCGCCTTGGGAGTCTTGGGGGAAGTACCCACTGACTGAAGTACTGACTGAAGATGGAATATAAATGGGAATTTTTGAAGACCAGGAGCCTGAGTCAGTTTGGGGTTTAAAAAGTAATATTTTTCTAAGAAGTAACTGAAATCTCCCCTAAGAAATGCTGATGCCACCACCAACAGCCACCAGAAACCCAAAACACCTTTCCCTACTCTTCTGTAAAAGAGTGGGGTTGATACAGTTGCAGTACTGTGTATTTTTTCTGATTGTTACTAGTGAAAATGGGATTTTTGAAGGGCAGCTAAATTCACTGGAAAGGTATGGGTAGGAGATGTCTGAGAGATCATGAAAATACTAGGTTGAGAAGAAAGAGGAATATAGGGTGAGAAGAGTGATTTTTGTCTGGTCTTTTTTTTTGCCAGTCAAGACATGCTAAGGTTTGCATATCTACTGCTGGTTTCCCTGGGTGTAACTGAAGACTTCACGTAACCTGGATTCAGATTACCTTTGCAGAATCATCTTCCGTTCCAGCCTCAGACCACCACCAAGCAGCACTGAAGTGCACCTTACTACCACATGTTAATTGTTGTCATTATCATATCATTCTTTAAAAACCCATTCAGCTGCCCTATTCTGTGAAGCCTTCCCAAAAGGCCTCTGCACCTCCTGCCCTGAGATTAGCTGATCCTTTTTTTCTGGCCTTCCAAAGGACTTGTCTTACTCCTGCCCTTAGCACTTCTTTTATTGTCTCATTTCATAGCTAATTGTTTATTCCTCCCCGCCCCCCCATCATTAGCTTCTCAAGCGAGGGAATCTTGTTACATCCAACTTCAAAATTTGCTATGTATCTTCTTAAGATTTCTATCAGATGTATAAAGAAAGTACACATATTTTCAATGTTTTTCTAAGATATAGCTGATTTCTTACAGGGTCAGAAGAAAGTGAGTGTAAAATGATAAAAATGTGTTGTCCTACGCTTTGACATATACCTTTGGTTTCCTCAAAATGTTCTTAGAAACTCAGCTCGGAGAAAGGAAAATGAGAACTTGAATTCTAGCTGTTTGGAGACAGTAAATCATAAAAGTAGGGATTGAAGAGATGATGAGATGAACACAAATTTTTATTGATTGTTTTCTCCCAAAAGTGAGAATAGTAAGAACCTTGTCCAAGATACCACCTGTCATCGCATCACTTCTTTGTTTTCTTGTATTTTCTTAACAAAATCAGTTCCATAATTTTCCTCACAGAGTTTTTCTCTAAGCCATTGTTAAAAAATTTTTACTGATGCTTGTTAAAGATAGTTAGGCAGACTTTATTTAGTACCATTGTGTTAGGTATAGGGACCACTGCAGTGGGATTTTTACGGTGGGAGAGAGAGAATGTGTTCAAATCTGAATACATCATGGGCAAGTGGGAAATTTATAGCCAAGGAGCAGGGTGAGGGGTCAGTGGATGGCAAATTACTAAGAGAAAACATCAGGGATCAGGAGGATTCTGGCAAAAAACTGACCTAACAGGATTCTTGCTGAAGACAGGTGAGAGTAAACAGACATCACCTGGGGGATGGTGGGGGATGGTGGAGGGGATGAGCGACCTGATCAGATATCCAGGGTGATCAGATATCTAGGGTGAAGGGCTCTGGTTAAAATGACTTAGCAGGGTTCTTTCTAAAATTAGATTTTTACAGGGAAGTTCATGGATGGACCTCGGAAAAGGTTCAGGAGCCTGACTAAAGTTTGCTCAAGCAAAGAATCTTTGTCATCATTATTTGCGGGAGAAAATATTTCAGTAACTTAAAATAGACATGTGTAGTAAGTTTCAATAAATTCCACAATGTTAAAAATTGCATGAGATGGAAGAAATGTGAAAATAAAAATAATATTAAAGACTGTAACATTAGAGCTTTAACTATTTCAACTCTCCTTCATAAAAATAGGAAACATTACCAAATTTAAATGATCTAAATCACTGCATTGAAGTATCCACTTTTAGGTAAATAAAAGACTTCATAACAATTCTCCCACTTTTTGCAACATGGAAAACATATTACTCACAACATTTTGTCACCACAGGTTGACTTACATAAACAAAATGATTTTAAATGACCAGAACTTAGTCGTTTACCCAATGATTATTGTCCCCTTCAAAAAACAGACAGTTACAGATTTTTAAACATGCCACTTATACAAGACCCACCTGCATATCCAGGCTGTTGTTGACCACCACCCCCCCCACTTCACTTTCCTGACCACTGGAGCTCATAGGACCTTTGCTATGAGCTTGTCTATGAAGTCAGAAATTCTGCAGATCAAGAACAGCCAGGGGTCTTCCCTGGTGGTGCAGTGGTTAAGAATCCGCCTGCCAATGCAGGGGACACAGGTTCAAGCCCTCGTCCGGGAAGATCCCACATGCCGCGGAGCAACTAAACCCATGCGCCACAACTACTGAGCCTGCGCTCTAGAGCCCACGAGCCACAACTACTGAAGCCCACGCACCTAGAGCCCATGCTCTGCAACAAGAGAAGCCACAACAATGAGAAGCCTGTGCACCGCAACGAAGAGTAGCCCCCGCTCGCCACAACTGGAGAAAGCCTGCGCAGCAACGAAGATGCAACGCAACCAAAAATAAATAAATAAAAATAATTTTTAAAAGTTCCCTTTAAAAAAAAAAAAAGAGAACAGCCAGGGGTTGGGCCGCCTAAGTGCTTGCCCCACATCAAAAACTTGTTCTCTGTAAATTGTCTAAAGAATTTTTACTTTACTTTGATATCCATTAAAAATACCTTCAATTAGAGATCTCATTTAGGACAAGAAGCATCTTTACTGTTGTTACTGTTAGCATACCCACGCCTTTGGGCAGATAAGGTGTAAAGGGCTGAGAGCTTCTTATTATAAATTATTGTAAATTAGTGCTTTTTCTCAAAGTTAATGGAGATGAAGTAGATGGAGCCAAAGGTGAATGGACTTGTGATGAGGGAGGGGAAAGATAGAGAAGGGAAAGGGCAGGTCTCACTAGGCTGCCTTTGTGAGGATGGGGGGAAGGGACATGCTGAGAGGTGGGAGAAAATTGTGTCAGGAAAAATTGTGGAAGACTTTGAAAAGTGGGAAAAAAGATTACTGGGTGTTCTATGGAAGGTTAGGTGTTATCCAGCCCAAGCTCCCTGGTTATCCACATCTTTCATTGTCTCAGAGCTATCTTATCACTGTTAGCTTCAGGAAACAGAGAGTAATATGGTGGGGTTCAGGACACACTGTCCTAAAATACGGCACTTTGGAATATTGAATATTTGAAGCTGCAGGAGTTTGAGAAAACAACAGAAGCAAGAAGGTGTCTCTGACTTTCCCTTCCCCACCCCACCTCCCTGCCCTTCTCCCCTGAAGCAGTCATAAGACCCTCATGTGGGAGGTGCCCTTCGATACCCAGAAGAAAGGGTCATCCTTATCTCCAAGATGAAAGAACACCAAGAAGAATCCAAGCAGGTCTTGTGAAATTTCTCCAGTTTACTACACTTACCTCATACCCTTTGTCTTACTGTCTTTCTCCATGACTGTCCACTCTTTATCAGACCTAGCGTAAAAACAATCAGGTTTAACCATTTCTTTAGGTCTTCATTTCCTTATGAAGGCTCTTATGTCTGGTAAAACTTAAATAAACTCATATGCTTCTCTCCTGTTCATCTGTCTTTGTTGGTTTAATTTTCAGACCCAGCCAAGGACTCTGAGTGTCAAGGAAAATTTTTTCATCTCCCACAAATACAAATAATTCTTGTCCATAGAAACACAAATACATTTTTGTTAGTGGGATGTAATTGATTACTGTCCTGGCAATATTGACCAGTTTGGCATCTGTTACTGAATTCATTTCAGCCTATCTGATTGCCTGTATCTTTATCTGCCCTTTGACTTCTCCTCTGACCTGATTTTTAACCTTCCTGATTCCCCCGTTAAATACCACGTTTTTAAAAAATCTTTGACATACATTCATTTTACATTTGATTGACAGCTATGATTTTCCTTTTTTAAAAATTTAAATTTTAACAATTTAAAACACCATCCTCCAAGATGCCCAGTGGCTTCACCTGACAGAGCCAGGGAACATGCACCGTGGAGAAGTACACCTCAGAGGGAGCCCCAGTACCTCAGCTGGGGCGAATACCAAGCAATACCAGGACTTTAATTTTGTTGACTTTTCCTCCCATTGGCACACACTCATATAGATCACTGAGTTTTTCTGTTCCTTTGTTTAGTCTTGACCTATGGCCGAAGCTGTAGAACTGGAGTTGTAAGTATTCAATGTGTCTATATATATATGTGTTTATAATTCAGAAAGGCCTTTACCTCTTGGTTTGTAACTGTAAAAGGTTTTCCTATCTTTGGAGAATATTAATATACTAGTTAATAAAGTTTCTTAAACAACTCTCTTCTGATTGGTTTATAGACAGCTAAGAATTTACATAAATTGTATATTTCTAGGTTTCCAGAAAATAAGGAAGTCAAACATCTAATACTTTAAAAGTGTTGCACTTAAAAATAAATCTATCCTACAGAATGAGCTAAATCAAACATTTTAAGAATTCAAATTTACATAATTTATGTGAACCTTAGATAAATGAGAATAGTTAAATAATTTTCGTTCAAAAAAAAAGAGAACTCTGTCTTCTCTTTGATTTATCAGTGTTAAGTATAATATAAATGTATGTCATGGAATAAAAACTTTTCCTTTGCATTGTTAGGTTCAGGATTTGGGTGCCTTCAAATTAAATTGACAAAAGACAGATTAGCAAGAGAAATGATAGATTTTATTTATTTATTTTTGGCTGCATTGGGTCTCGAGTGCGGGCTTTCTCTAGTTGAGGTGAGGGGCGGGGGAGCTACTCTTCATTGTTTTGGCTTCTCTTGTTGCAGAGCATGGGCTCTAGGCCCTTGGGCTTCAGTGGTTATGGCACGCAGGCTCAGTAGTTGTGGCGCACGGGCTTAGTTGCTCCACAGCATGTGGGATCTTCCCGGACCAGGGCTTGAACCCGTGTCCCCTGCATTGGCAGCCGGATTCTTAGCCACCGCGCCACCAGGGAAGCCCCAAGAAAAGACAGATTTTTATGCATGTACCTACGTATATATAACTGAGAATTTCACAGAAAAATGTGACTCAAAGGGGCGATTAGAATTTGAGGCTTATATACCATCTTAATAGGGACAGGAGCAAAAACAGAAGGGCATTTATGGGAAAACAAATGATTTTTTGGTTAGATAAATGGGCCATAGAAAGGAGACAGAGTTTTGTCCCCATGTCTGTTTAGGTGGGGTGTAGAGTCTTCTCATTTCTGGTGATGGGTCAATCTTCCCTGGTTGCTCCCAGGGAGGGGAGTTATAACAACTAAATTCTTTTGAGTTCTTTGGAAGGCTCTGCTTTTAGGCAGATAAGGGATTTCAAGAACTCAAATGCCTTCTGTTCAAAATAACTTTTGTGCCACAGTGACATATTCTGGACCCCTTCACATACCTTTTATTTTACTTGGATTTGTTTTTCGTAAGCTATAGGTTTATTGATCAAATAAATTGACATTACTCTTACATAATGTTTAGGACTGTGGAAAATGTAAATTTTGTTCAATTAATTTGAGTTATTATTCTGACAAACTTTTTTTTGATAGTTGCTTTTATTTTATTTTATTTATTTTATTGAAGCATAGTAGATTTACAATATTGTGTTAGTTTTAGGTGTACAGCATAGTGATTCAGTGTTTTGCAGATTATATTCCATTATAGGTCATTATAAGATAATGGGTATAATTCCTGTGCTATAGAGTATATCCTTGCTGCTTATCTATTTTGTATGTAGTAGTGTGTATCTGTTAATCCCATACCCTTAATTTGTCCCTCCTCCCTTTCTTCTCCCCTTGGTAACCACAAGTTTGTTTTCTATATCTGTGAGTCTGTTTCTGTTTTGTATATGTATTCATTTGTATTATTTTTTATTTTATTTTATTTTTTTAACATCTTTACTGAAGTATAATTGCTTTACAATGGTGTATTAGTTTCTGCTGTATAACAAAGTGAATCAGCTATACGTATACATATATCCCCATATCCCCTCCCTCTTGCGTCTCCCTCCCTCCCACCCTCCCTATCCACACCTCCAGGTGGTCACAAAGCACGGAGCTGATCTCCCTGTGCTATGCGGCTGCTTCCCACTAGTGTATTATTTTTTAGATTCCACAAATAAGTGACATGATATAATATTTGTCTTTCCCTGCCTGACATTTCACTAAGCATAATATTCTCTAGGTCCATCCATGTTGCGGCAAATGGTAGTTTTTTATTCTTTTTTTATGGTTGAGTACTATATATATATATATATATATATATATATATATATATACACACACACACACACACACACACCACATCTTCTTAATATAATCATCTGTTGATAAGGCACTTAGGTTGCTTCCATGTCTTGGTATTCCAACAAACTTTTAATTTCAACAGCAGTTATGTTTTGTTATGTCAGCTTTAAGTATGTCAGCTTTAAGATAATTTTCAGGATCTGTAGTTAATTTAAAACCTTGGATTGTTATTAAATTAAATGAATTAATAGATAATCATTGAATATCAGGATAATTCTGGGTAAATTAGAATACTGAACCACTGATTAAGAAACAAAGTTTGAGATTTATCAACTTTTCATCTTATTTTATATGCTACAGAAAGGCTATATCTTTCAGTCATGTTAATGAGCGTGCTCATTTTTGCCATCTTAAGAGGTGTAAAAGAGATGTGCATTGCTGTAGAAAGTTGTATAAAATGTGTTCACAGGCTAGTTTGCTCAAGTGCTTGTGTATGACATACAATTCAATAATGCATCCCTGTTGGGAAGAAAACTTTTCCTTTATCCACTTAGGTTCAATTCATTGTAGGTTTGTGAATTAACTGACAAGCAGAAGAAAAGACAAGGTTTATTTACACCCATGCTCACAGAAGTCACTAAGTAATGAGTAACTCACTGCCTAGCCAGAGGTAAAAGTTTATATACCAACTTAACAGAAAAGAAGCATGTTTAGGGCTTCACTGGAAAGTTGTATTGGATGTCATGGTGCTAGTGAGCATCCGAATTTGCACTTCCTGGTGCTAAGGGTCAGTCTCCTTCCAAACAGGAAAATCTCTCACAAATGGGTCAATGGCAGTTGTATTTTCAGGTGTATCTGCTTAAGTTTAGATAATGTTTCTTTCTGTGGCAGCTGATTGTTCAGGTGTTTTAAGCTTAAAGAAATTTTAATTCCTTCACCCCCATGCCATCATTTTTCTCTGTGAAATAGCAGGTAATTACTTTGGTTGTTTTTTTCTTTTTTTGATTTTGATTCTTTTCCAAGCTATTTTATTTTTTTTAATTTTAAAATTATCTTTTATTGGAGTATAGTTGCTTTACAATGTTGTGTTAGTTTCTGCTGTACAACAAAGTGAATCAGCTATATGTATACATATATCCCCTCTTTTTTGGATTTCCTTCCTATTTAAGTCACCACAGAGCATTGAGTAGAGTTCCCTGTGCTATACAGTAAGTTCTCATTAGTTACCTATTTTATACACAGTAGTGTATATATGTTGATCCCAATCACCCAATTCATCCCACCCACCCAATAACTTTGTTAAAAGTTATAATTATTAGGGGTAGTTGAGACCATAATAGGAGCAAGAATGACAGAGAAATAAAATTGTGCATTTTTTTTTCAAAAAAAAAGAGTAGGGTTTTTTCCTTTAAAATAAAATAATTTTTTTATTCTCTGGGCTCCTTTACATTTAAAAATTATTGAGGACTCCGAAGAGCTTTTGTTTGTATGAGAAATATAAAAAATATTTATATTTTGATCATTGGAAAGCAGCAATATCAAAGGAACCCATTGCATATTAAAATAATAACATATTTTTATGAACAATATATTTTCTAAAACCAAAAAAAAATGGCAATAGCATTGTTTTATGTTTTTGGAAATCTCTCAAATGTCTGGCTTACCAGAAAAAAGCTGGAGTCTCATATCTACTTCTGCATGTAATCTGTTGTAATATTACACATCCCATAGCTTCTGTACTGTACACTTGTGAGAAAATGAGAATGAAAAAGGCAAATAACATTTTAATATTACTATGAGAATAGTTTTTACTTCATGCATCCCCTGAAAGAGCTTTAGGGCTCTGTCCTTGCTATAGACTGAATGCTTGTGTCCCCCTGAAAATTCATATGTTGAACCTAATCCCCAATATGTTGGTATTATGAGGTGGAGCTTTTTGGAGGTACTTAGGTCAGGAGGGCAGAGCCTTCCTGAATGAGACTAGCGTTCTTACAAAATAGACTCCAGAGAGCTCTCTTGCCAGCTTCCAATCATGAGAGGACGCAATGAGACTCAGCCATCTATGAGCCAAGAAGCGGGGCTCTCACCAGACACTGATTCTGCCAGGACCTTGATCTTGGACTTCTTAGCCTGCAGATTTGTGAGAAATAAATGTTTATATTTTAAGCTGCCCCGTATATGGTATTTTGTTATAGCAGCCTGTAGACAGAAATAAACAATAAACCAGTCTATAATAGGAATAGAAAAGAGTTTTATTTGAGCCAAACTGAGGACTGTAGCCTGAGAGACAGATTCAAGGAGCTTTTGCACTGTGTTCCTCTGGACTACAAAACAGGGGATGCTTATAAAGACAAAACCCACAGAATTACATAAGTTGTTTGTCAAGAGTTAGGATTGGAGCTGACAGGAAGTTAAGGTGCTTGTTAAGCAAGGGTCCAAAATGGTTGCCTAGTTACAAGGGGAGACATTGAGACTGTAAGATTGCAGCTGGCAGCTGCTAGCAGATATTGTTTTGAGAATGGTTGATGGTGTCCTTGAGACTGATGCAGTTTAGAAAATTCAAGTTCTCAGTGATTCAGGAATGTGTCTGAAACCACACTCACAATGGCCACCTGGCTCCATTTTGAATGCCTGAACCATAGTTACTCCATTTTGATTTTTAATTGCATTCTTTTCTTCAATGGTTAAAGCAGATATAGGCCATAAACAGGCTGTTTGAGTTAGCATAAAGTTCAAGCCAAATCTCACATGAGCCAGAATGACTTCCCCATACCTGAATATGTGAAAATTTCTCCCATCAAGCCCAAATGGATTAATACAGTCTTTAAGAAAAGGGTCAGTTTATTCCAGAATATAAAATAGTGTAATGGAGAAAACTTGGAAAGTGAATTTTATTTTCTTTGGTTTTATAATACCTGAGCTTGAAAAGAGGCTGTAAGATATGTTAAATTTTAGCAAAGATTATTGTGTTTTAATGGCTTACTTCCTTGGTTCACTGATTAATAACCTTCAATTGTAATATGAAAGCTCATTCTTTACCTTTTGGGTTATCTGCCTACACAGCAGACATTCTGTGGCTTATCAGAATAATTTTGTTTATTTAAGAAAAAAAAAGAACAAAGTCTTCTTACTTTTGAAAGAACTAAGGTTCTTTACATTCATGTTACCTTATATATTTACTTTTAAAATCTTTTATTGTCATTTTGATTAAATAAGTAACCAAGTATTGTTGCTCAGTAACCCATGATCCTACCTTCATGAAGTGTCCACATATCCTCTGCCAATTCTTTGGAAATTGCCTTCCCCAAATGAGAACCCTAAATTTAGAAAAAATAAAATAAAAATTTCAGGATGTCTTTTACACCTAAAAGTGTCTTTGGATTTGCAAAAGTTTCCTGGGAAAACCACAAAGATTTGGTTCCTCACCTTATAAAAAGAGAGATGCTAAAAATAATTAGGTTTGTTTGAGATGTTCCTATTGTGAGACTTGGATGGGAAGAGTTGTCATATCAGGAGAAATGTTCACTCTTCTCTAGAATAGGTTTGTATAGACAAATATTGAGATAACTTTCAGAGTTTGTGTTCTTTATTGAATGTCCCTAGAGGTTTGCCAGTGCCCTTGCTGTCTATAATAGGATTTAACTCTCAGGAGAAATCAGACCAAAATTTATGAAATAGTATGCATTGTATCCCAATAGAGAATTTTACTTTCTTTCATTCTGATATTATTAGCCACAGTAATAAATGAACCACAGCCATTGAGTCTTTGTAATCTATCTCTATCTATCTTCCTATCTACCTATCTATCTATCCATCTACCTATCCATCTATCTATCCCTCTATCTATCCATTTATCTATCTATCCATCCCTCTATCTATCCATCTATTTATCTATCTACCCATCTATTTATCTATCTATCCATCTATTTATCTATCTATCCATCCCTCTATCTATTCATCTATTTATCTATCTACCCATCTATTTATCTATCCATCTATCTATTTATCTATCTATCCATCCCTCTATCTATTCATCTATTTATCTATCTATCTATCTATCTATCTATCATCTATCTATCTCTTGTAATCTGATGCTTGCCTGAGGACTCTGTTATAAGTTACATCCCAGAGTCTGTGTCTTCAATAAATAAGGACAGTCTTAGACACTAGTGGGAAAGGACCATAACAAGTACTTCAAACTACTGGCATTTCAAAAAACACTCTTGCCCAGGCTTCTGAGTTGATATCACTTAGATAACTTTCAGACCTTACCAACGAACTGAGTCAGAATTTCCAGAACTCTTTTTAGTCCAGAGAGCAGACTGCTGTCCAAGATCCAGCAAAGCAAAAATTAATTACAGAGGACCAAATGGAGTGAAGGGGGAAATATTATTATGGCTACTTTTTTGGAATATTGTTCAGGAACCCCCTTGTTTGGAATATTGTTGATGTTGTGTTACTGTTTCATTTTTTGGATGTATGAAGAAGCCCTTTCTCTTTCTTCTTAAGCAATCTATAACCCACACAACTTAGTAGACTGCTTTTGTGAGCTAAATTAAACATTTTAACATGGTATTTGATTCTTACTGGCTCTCCCAAATTCAGAAACTTTTACTAAGTCTTGTTGCTTTTCATGATAATGTAGTTATTTGCATACATTCAATAAGACTCTATCTGCCTTTATATCAGGATACAATTGGACAAATTACTTAGAATTTATGATTTGAGAATGATACCCTTTTAATCAGCTATGACAGGGCATTTTTATGGAAAAAGAAGGTTGATTTTACATACAGGACCAATACCTGTTAAGCCCACCTAGGAAAATTGACTTTCAGGGTCTCACACCTACAAATGATAAGAAAATGTCATTTTCTGGCAAGCCAGGAAACAACCTATTTTGAGGACCTCAGAAAGAGTGGAAGTCATCAAATTTATAGGTACTGCAGAAGAAATCTGGTGTAGAGAGGTTTGGGAACTTGATTTCTTAGCCTCAGGATAACAAATAATAGCAGCTTTTAAGATTCCAGTCCAAGATTCCTTACAAAATTTCCCAGTCAGAAGTTTATTTGTGGCCTTAATGCTTAGTGCTTCAGTTTGAATAGCAAACTCAAGGAAGCTTGTATGGTTGGTTAACACTCTTGCTCACAAATTTTCTATAAAAGCCCAGTAGTAGATATTTTTTAGCTTTGTAACAGGGCCAGGATCAGGGTGCAGTAAAATGTAGCAAAGCCTTGCCAAGCCATACTGGAGCCCGAGGCAAAAGGGAAAAAGGAAAAACAGTATTACTGGTCCTGTCTTCATTTAAAATTTTGACATTTTGGTCAACTTGGGGGGCATTCTTTTGATTTTAAAAAATATGCATCAAAGTATTATTCATTCATTTATTCATTATTTAGTTTTTGGTGCTCTCTTAAATCTTGTGCCCAAGGGATGTACCTCAGTTGCCTAACCTAGTCCTGGTCTTGTTTTGTGAGCCATTCTGTGACATTTCTCAACTCTGTCACTGTAGTGAGAAAGCAGCCACAAACAATGTGTCAATGAACGAGTGTAGCTATATTCCAATGAATTTTTAATTATGGAGACTGAAATTTGATTTTCATATAATTCTTATGTCACAACAAATTATTTATCTTTTGGTGTTTTTTCAACCATTTAAAAGTGTAAAAAACATTCTTAACTTGCAGATTTTGCAAGTTAGGCTTTTGATTGGAATTTGCCTACAGGCTGTAGTTTGCTGATTCCTGCCCTTGCTTCACCTATGTAGACAATCAGGCCAAACCTAATAAAACCAGTTTTGTGTGTGTGTGATTAAGAATAATCTTTTAAATTATCATTATCACAAGGAGAGGAAACTGTAAGGAAAAATTGTGAAAGACTTTGAAATGACAAAATAAAAAATATTACTGGGCATCCCATGAAATGCTAGGTGTTTTCTAGCCCCCTCTTTGTTATGATTTGTAACTTTCATTGCCTCTGAGTAATTTTACCACTTTGTTACTTGTAGAAAACTGCTGGTAATGCAGATGACTTTTGCTGATAAAGATGCAATTAATAACTTCCCTGTGAATTTTGACCATTTTTTTGTCTGTTAACAAATTTATTTCAGTACTCTTGATTGCCTCTATTTGTGTCCTGTCTTCAGAATCTCTTTGAACTGGCTTTTTACACTTTTCTAGTTTCCTCAATAATTGAGTAAAACCATTGTTTAACACATGTCTATTTTATTTTTGTACAAGGTTCATGATTTTATCTTAAAAAATATGTCCCTTAATAATTGGTTAAGACAAATATAACATTATAAAAGTCCAGTTCCACACCTAGGAAAAATGAGAAAAGCTCTTGGATTATCCATTCAACATTTACTAATCACCAACTATGTGGCAGGGTGTTGGGGATATAAACATGAATAAGGAAGACCAATTCCTTCCTTTGATAGTTCACGATCTAGTGAACCTCCCAGTCCTTAATATTGATTCATCCATTCACTCACTCGCACACTACGAATATTTATTGAGGTCTACTCTTAGTACTACAGCTCAGTCCCATTTGGGTTGAATAAACTTTTCCAATCTGATCTCCATGTCTTACTAACATGTTTAACAATGTTGCTGTGGGAAAAATGTGTTATGTACTTCAAGCAACTTTTGTTAATTAAATAAAAACCTCAGTAACATTTCTACAGCTTTCTCAAATAGAGGAGGTAAAGGTCCTACTCTCATAATTTCTCATCACTACAAGATTAGTAACAATTTACAAACCAATTTTAAACTACTCTGTTATATTGGGAACTGCCTATATTATCCATGGACTGCAGATACTTTTCCTAATGATGCTGTTATTGTTGTGAATGTTTCTTGAAATTCTTCTTTGGAATTGCCTTCAAATGTAGAAATACACTTGAAGTGTAGAAGTACACTTGTGAATACCCCAGTGTAGAAATTCATCCATTTAAGGAGGATTTTATTTTAGGAAGAGCCAAAAGTCTTTCGGAAAGAATTTTGGTCTCATTTTACAGATATGAGACTAAGGACTGAAAATGATAAGGTTTTAGATGACCTCCTTTCTACCTTGAGTCTTTTACTACAAGAAAAGTAGAAATCATCCAAAAGCATTTTAGCATTTTAAAGTATATAAAGTATTAAGTATAGAGTACTAAATGAAGTTTCCACTTGAGTACTTCCAATTCTGCTCCCCCCACCTGATTTACCAGTGGGTGCTACTGTTAACAATATGATATGTATCAATGCCAAATTATTTAGGAGTTTATAAAGATAGATGTAAATATGCTAATCACACATATATTGTGAAAACCTAGAACTGTGGAATTCCTTGGAGGTCCAGTGGTTGGGACTCCGTGCTCTCATTGCCGAGGGCCCGGGGTTCAATCCCTGGTTGGGGGACTAGGACCCCACAAGCCGTGCGGTGCAGCCAAAAAAAAAAAAAACCAAAAAAACCTAGAATTGTGTGATACATACTTGCCTACAGTTTTCCTTTTACTCCTAACCGTTATGGGCATTTGGTATATAATAAAGGTGATGTTATAGACCAGAGTGTTATCACTACACTTAAAAGATATTATCTGGTGAGTACAACTCATGTCCACAGATTCTTCAGCTAGTTTCAATAATGATCAGCATTTCTCATGTCTCCTTCCTGCCTTTTTTTGCAGTACCATTTGAAAGTAAGTTGTAAGTACCATGACGTTTCACCTTAAATCTTTCAGTCTATAGCTCCTTAACCAAAAATATATAATCATAATATTCTTTTAATGCCTAAGAAAATTAAAAATAATTATGTAATATTATCTAATATCCAGTCCAAATTAAAATATCCCCAATTGTACAAAAACACTTTTCTTAGTTGTTTTGTTACATTATTTTAAAGTAGAATCCATTCTAGGTTCATATATTTCATTTGGTATTTTTGTTTCTTTGGTCTCTTTAGATTTAGTTCAGATACCCCACTTTTTTTCATTTCTTTCTTCATGAAGTGAATTTTTGAAGAGTCTAGTTTAGATGTCTTATAAATTATTGTCCTATATTCCTTTCTTTAAAACTCAGGTTTATTAAGATATAATTTATACAGTGTAAAATTCATCCTTTTTAGTGGATAAAAGGATAATTCATCCTTTTAAGTGGATGAGTTTTGACAAATGCATTCAATCATATAACCACCACCATGATCAGGATATAGAATACTTCTAACTCCCCCCAAAATTCCATTCTACCTCTTTATAGTAAACCCCTCCCTTCACTGCCAGATTCTGGCAACCACTGCACTGTTTTCTGTCCCTACAGTTTTGCCTTTTGGGGAAAGTCATGTAAATGGGATCATACAAGATGTTGCCTTTTGAGTCTGACTTCTTTCACTTAGTGTAATGTGCTAGAGACTTATCCATTGTGCAGATGTACCATAGTTTATCTATTTACCAGTGGAAAATGTTTGTGTTCAGGTTTTGACAATTGTGAATAAAGCTGTTATAAACATTTACATAAAGGCTTTTGTGTAAACATATGTTTTCATTACTCTTTGGTAAACATCTAGGATTAGGATTGCTGGATCATATGGTAACTGTGTGTTTAATTTTATAAGAAACTGGCAGAATGTTTTCCAAAATGGCTATACCATTTTGCATTTCCACCATCAGTATATGAGAGTTTTAGTTGTTCTACATCCTTGCCAACACTTGCTATGTCAATCTTTTAAATTTTAGCCATTCTAGTAGGTGTGTGATGGTATCTCATTATGAGTTTAATTTGAATTGCCTTAATGAATGATGATGTGGAGGCCTATGTTTCGGGGGCAGGAAAGGATAGTTTCTGGACTGAGTGCCATTAGAAGTACCCTACCCCACCAAAACATTAAAGTCATTTCTCTATTGTCTTCTTTTTGTTCCCTCCTTTTACGCTTACTCTCTTTTGGCTTAGATTATAAACCAATCCTGGATGCTTGTCTCAGTCTAGTCAGAAGGATGCCAAAATTTTCCCAACCCTGAAATGTTTTACATGCTTGTGTGAATAAGAGTTTCTCTACCAAAGGAAGAAAATGAGTTAAAGTTAGGAATTGTTAGGTACTTCTTGAAAATTGTTATCAATGGTAGCATACACAAGTAGCTTTATCTGTCTCTTGCTCCCACTTTCTCTTTCACACACACACACCTACGCGCACCTAACACGTAGTCAAAGAACTGATGGTTTCACAGAAGATGTGTTCCATGCTCATGTTTTATTTTAGAAACTATTATTCCCCCCTTAACCCACCCTTCAGAATTTCTATTCAGAGTAATCATTCTCCAATTTGATCTTAGCATATATTCCCTATAACATGTCTGAAAGGATTATTAATTTTCTTCATAGATTATTCTCCAACTTGATCTTAGCATATATTCCCTATAACATGTCTGAAAGGATTATTAATTTTCTTCATAGACTATTCTCCAAAACTCCATCTATAAGAAGAGACTATGAAGCATATCTCAGTACTGTTGAGGTGCAGTCTGGAATAGAAAGGCACAGTCAGAAACCAGACATTTAAGGGGTGATGGGAGGCTGGTTGGTAATGAAAGTTGGTGAAACAGCATGAAATAGGCAATACAATTTAAAGTAGGTTTTTAGGGTTAATTTCCTTTAGAATTAAAGTTCCTTTTGAAGTAACAAATTTTCTTGCAGTTCTTTATAGATTTTTGTTACTTGACCATGTGCTCCACATATGTTTTTAGTGAAGATTCTCACACACTTTAGTGCTCTTAAGACTTCAAAGTAAATTTTCTTCTTTTTTTTATTTATAAGAATGTGTAGCATGTTGGTCATAGGGAGATTATTATTTATCATTTCATGGTTGACATGGAAAACAGTTATATTAAGTTTAGAAATAGAGTTCCTCTAGATCCACAGCACATGAAAACAGCACCTATCACTATCTGCAGTTTTGTTACCTGTCGGTAAGTAAATGCCTTTGATTTGTAGTCCAATAAAGATTCAAATTATTCCAATTAGATTTGATTCACTGTTTAGGAATGTCAATTTTTACAAATATGGAAGAAAATATATCGATTTCTCAGGGAAAATCATTGGCAAATCAATAGGAATTGGGAAGAAGTCCTGATTCCCCATATTCTTCCCCAAGACACACACACACACACACACTTAATTCCAACATAAGATTGAAATGAATATATAAAGTGAAAGGACAATAAATCACAAAGAACAGCATGCTTCCTATAACAGTGGTTCTCAGCTTTCTGGATCTATTCCCCTGGAGGGGGCAAAAGACCCTAACACCCATATTTCTCATTCCCATTATTAGGTGAGGGTGGGAGAGGTGACTCTTAATAGCAAGTGTTGCTGAATAACCAAATTTAGAGCAGATTATGTTTATGTCTGCTTTCACAATTGGATGATAGACAATATAATTTTTAATCCCTTTACCCTAGTCTTAACATTTAAGTAGTGGGAAATAATGGACTCCAAATATGGTTGATTGACTTGCTTCACAACATACTGTAGGCATAACTGAACAAACACACAAAAAACTAAATTAAAGATAAACAAACAGTAATGTATAATTCAAAAGCAAGTAGAACAGAATTGAAACCCGAAGCTACTCAAGGTAACACAGGTGGTATACTGATAAAGTGTGTCCTTCCAGAAAGTTGAGGGAATTGATGTAATTTATGAGGTTAAAGAGAATAGTTGCTAAAATCATTTCTTCCATTGTTTTCACACTTAGGTATGACTCTATTTTTAGAGAAAAATAAAAAAAAATATTTTAGAGAAGAAAAATAACTTTAAAAAGTACTTTCTCATCCCTTTCTACATCCAAAGAGAAGTATCTACTCCCTGAGTGGCGACAAAGAATAACATCTTATCACTTGGCTAAGTAGGCAACATAAAACAAGAAAATCCCATAATCCAGGGATTAATGAAGCCAGCCGTATCAGAAAGAGGATCAGAGGAGAGGTGGGAGCTACTTCACATCACCACTCCGGCCACCCTTCCTCTGTCTCCCACCTGCCCCAGGAGGGATGACACCTTGAATGGTTCTTTCAACCCCCGTAGTTTGTGGATCCTGGTTATTATTGTTTTATCTCTGGAAGGAGAGATAAAACCCATATTATAAAGGGAACAGGTTAGGAAGGGGCAACCTGATACTTGTGATCAGATTTGGGAGTGGAGCAAACAAATTTGGAGCATAGACATTTGATTATTATACTGATACCACAAATTGTCAACATTTAGAATTGTGGCTTGCCATTTCTGAGCCACTAAAAGTAAATATTATTATCTCTCTTTTGTTTATTGTGAGCACATATATAACTATTCTAAAATTATACAATAAGAAACAAAAATGTTATTAAACTTAAGAGGGAAAAACATTAAATTGGTTAGAGAGTCACATGTAACTTAATTCTTTCTAAAGGCCCTATTTTACCAGTTGAAAATAAGAAAATACCAGTTATAATATAGGAGATAGCTGGGCACAGAATTGAGGGAATGTAAATGGTAGAACATCTTTGTGTTGTATTTATTTCATTTAAATAGAGGAAAAGATAAATAATATGTGACTCTTAAGCAAAAAGTAAAGGAAAATAAAATAAACCCCTACATTTGCCTCAATGACCACATTAACTTATACAAAAGTGGGAGAACAATGAATTCTTTGTATTAACTCTTGGTTAATTGTTTCCTTTCATGAGCTTGAATTAATCTTTGGAGAATTATGGATAATTGATTACTTCGCTTTCTCTTTCTCCCATTAAATTTCATGAAGTCTTAGTTTCACAGGACTGTTTGGTGAATACATTTTCTATTCCCACAATAACAAAGTACCACAAGTGGAGTGATTTAAAACAACACCTTTTTATTATTTCATAGTTCTGTAGGTCAGAAATCCTGGCGTGGGCTCAGCCGGAGTCTCTGGTCAGGTTCCCATGGGGCTGGAATCAAGGCATCAGTGGGGCTGTGCTCCCTTGTTGTTCGGGCTCTTCTTCCATGCTTATGCACTTGTTGGCAGAATTCAGAATTCTGTAGATTGGAGGGCTGGCCTTCTCACTGGCCGTCAGCCAGGTGCAGCCCTCTCTGCAACGTGAGAGTTTGCTTCTTTAAGGCCAAAGGTAAAGCAACCGCTGCTGCTTTGAATCTCTCTTATTCTGACTTCCAGACTGTCTTTAAAGATTTCACATGACTACATCAGGCCGACCCAGAATAATTTCCTTTTAAAGTGCAACTGATTAGCAACTTTAGGTGCTGGTGATTCAAGGGTAAACAAAGTAGGCCTTAATTCTGGTGATAGTCAACTAATAGTAAAATAAAATACCACAGCTGGAGACTCTGGTAACTGCTGTAAAGGAAATGAACAGGGTGGTATGACACCAGGGAAGAGCTTTTGTGACAGGAGGTGGTACCTGGGCTGAGACCTGGAAGATGAGCATGAATCAGTCATGGGAAGAACTGAGGGAAAACCAGTGAGGTACCAGTTGCACTTTTATATTGTGCCTGAAACAAACTATTAAAGAGTACAGATCAGTTCCTTAAGGGAATTCTCTGAAAGCTTGCTAAGTTATCTCTATCTTTGGCTTTGAGTATTGCAGCAAAAACACAATTCAATAATGGTTTAAATTTATTGAACACTTGGGGTGTTGCATGATTTCCAGATGCATAAACAATGTCTTCTGCCCCCAGAGTGTCCTTCTAGGTTATCCACTGCACCTACCACAATCAGTGGGACCAATGGCACATTAACTGATCTCTATTTACATCACTGGTGCCACAGGATGTTTTAGCCATTAATAACAACCATCATTAGCCAACTGTAAGCATGAAAGCTTTTTATATGTGGGTGTGTTTTTATAGGCAAATGTGAATTTCAAAGTGAGTACATATATTCTACATCAGCAAAGAAGAAAGAAAAGCCTTTTCTTTTAAACTGTTTTCAACATTTTAAATTTATGTGCTGGCTTTCATTGTGAATCTATGTTATAATACATATCTACTCCAGGTTTGAATTCTATTCAAATATGTAAATATTTTATATAGTAGAATCCATTATTTCACCACAATGTTATACACTGAAATAAGTCATATGAATATACATGTTGCTATTTTGGGGTTCTTCATTTCTTCCATATCCATCATCTCCTCCTCTCTACCTAATTCATAAGTAAGTTACTAAATCCTGAAAACTCCACATAAAAAATGTTTCTCAATCCCACCCCTACTTCATTATCCCCACCATGCTGGCCTTAATTCATGCTTTTAAGGCCCATCCATTGATCTTTCAAACAGTCTTAACTGGTCTTCCTGCTAAGAGCCTCTTCCTACTTTAGTCCATTTTCTATACAGTTGCCAGATTATCTTCCTAAAAACTGAGCAAGGTCCCTGTCCTCATGGAGTTTACCCTCTTCCACTAGAGACTAAAAGTGAAAAAAATGACAAAAGAGACACGTGCTAATGAGATATAAAGAAAATAAAAGCACTGTAAGAGGAAAAGTAAAGGAAGGTATAATTTTATTTCAGTTTAACTGAGATATAATTGACACACAGCACTATAAAATTTAAGGTGTACAGCATAAAGAGGAAGTAATTTTAGACAGGGTGGTGACATTTGATTATAACAAATGTTAATGCTCTCCAGCCAAAGACCAACAGGAGCACACCCATAGTTAAACCAAGTTGAGTTTACTGACTTGTTACAAAAAAGCACATAGCACATGTGAGGAATTGTGGAGAGTCTCAATAAGAAGGTGTAAAAGACTTACAGAATTGGGCTTGTGCTTGGTGATTTTGAGGAAGGTTTAAGGCTTTGCTTTGGATTGGATGCTGTCAGGAAGCAGAGGTTATTCTATGATTGGATATTTTAATAATTGTTATCTAGAAGGTAGGAAGAGTGGAGCAAGGCTTAGGTTGTAATTGGTCAAGAAACAGTAATCACTTATATTAGGCAGAATGTTTGGTCATTTCTGTGGTTTGGAGTGTTCTTGTGTTGGTTGTGTTCAGACATGATTACGGAGGCATCTTATTTTTTTCTTGTCTATTATGATCACAGAGTGGCCATGTTCGATGTTGATGTTTTGTGAGATTGTTTTTGTACAACAGAACACTCAAACCTAGTTGAGAATGCCTGTAACACCAAGGCCTAGCAAATAGTTCCAGGCCAGCTCCTGGTTGTTCAGGCTGCTTTCCTTTTTCTCATTAAAAAGGCCATCCAGTGCTATAATTGTCTCTAAATTGCAATTTATTACTCTTACTCATAATTCTGTCTCCTGAATATTTAGAATACTTATCAGTATTATCACTTAAGGTAATGAGTTCTAAAACTCATTATAGCTCTGGTGGCAATAGTAGTAGCTTAATCCTTGTTAAAACATATGAAACCCTCTGCTACATGCTGTGGTAGAGCAGCCACCTGCTTGTGGCTGAATGGCTCTGGAATTGGAAGAACCAGTGCTGTAAATTTCAGAAACCACTTCAAAAGTCTCAGAGTCACTTGCCTCATCTCTGAAAACAAGAAGCTGTAGTTAGATTTTATGTGTAGTTCCGATAGGTCTGCATGGTGCCAGGCTGTTTGTGTAGTAATCACATGGGGAGCTTGTTAAAATCAGGTAAAAATTCTAGGCCTCCAACTCCAGAGTCTAATTCAGCCTAAATTTTTTGAGATTCCTTCATGTTGTTTCCCTCCCTCCCTTCCTTTTAATTGCTGAGTAGTGTTCTATCGAATGAGCATACCAGTTTAGCCATTCTTCTACTGATGGACATCTAGGTTGTTGTAGATTTTAATTATCATGAATAAAACTACTATGAACATTTTTGTACATGTCTTTTTGTGTGTATAGTTTTTATTTTTCTTCAGTAAATACCTATAAGTGGAATTGCTAGGTCATAATGTGTATTTAATTTATATGAAGCTAATGGGCCCACAATTTTGACACAGAGAGAGTAATAAAAAGGCTCAGAACACACTCTCCTTTTGCTCAAAGTGTAGCCTGGAAGAGATGCAAAGGATTTGTTACAAGGCCTCAGGTAACCCTGTTACTCCTAACCTCCCCTCCTCACCAGTGAAGCTCTGGGGCCCTGAAAGAACCCTTTAAAGTAAGAGGGATGAAAGCTGTGTGGATAATACCTGTAGGTAAATGCAGTTTGGGCAGTGCCTTGATAGAAACGTATGTAAAACCCTTTGATGAATCTTTGCCTCTAGGTTTCTTGGAATTCCATCTCACTGTTCTTAAGCTCAGAAAGGGAGATCCCTGAATGCTGGCAGACCAAAAATAAAAGTGATTCCTGACAAAGAGGCCTCTATTAGCAAAGGTTTGATGGTACGTTGGGTGAAGGTGGGGTGAGGCTGGCCACTGCGGTGGGAAAGTCAGGCATGCTCAAACAAAGGTTTCTACGCTGACAGGCCGTGAATATTGCAATACTGCTTCCTCAGTCAGTTCTCTCAGTTACCCTCAGTAGCTTTTAAAAACATCGGCCACCTTCCACCCTTCAGTATGTAACCAGGCTCCACTTAAAGTAGAGACCATCTGAAAGGAACTCTTTCACTTTCCTGCCAAAGATGTCCACCTATCTGTATTCAACCTTGATCTATCCTTTCCCCCTTCCTTCCAGTCACAGTGAAGACGGTATCCCTCCCAAGGTAATCGTCACTCCATCTTCTCAGGGGCCTTGTTGTATTATCTCTTCTCACTTCCCTACTTTCTCCTTTATCCTGGCTCATTCCCATCAGCATGTCCAATACCTTGCGAAAGCCTCTCCCAATTTCTCCCTTGTGAAAACTAACCTTCTCTCAACACCAGGTACTGCTCCTAGCTATTGCCTTCTTTCTCTGGTCTCGTTGTAGTCAAATCTTCTAAAAGGTTGTCTGCCAAGACTATTTCCTCTTTTTGATCTGGGTCTCCCAAGTCTGCCTAGAACCTTTTATCTTAGAGCAGGCACTGCATAATCATTTTTAAACTACTGTACCTGATGAATGGATAGATGGGACTTCGAGGGTGCAGACGATAAAGTCATCCATAAGCTTGCAGCCTGGGATGTTGGATGACTAACTGGGTTGAAAAAACTGTTTATCTTTCTGGTGTGTATAAATAATTCGATATATGCTTTCATTCTGAAATAAAGTTACGGAAGTCAGTAGTCTGTCACAAGCAACAAGTATGCAAACAAGTGGAGAAACACTGCAGTGCCGCACTACCTGCTGTTAGTCCCTCACGTGAGAACTAGGGTCCGCACCAGCCCAGGGCCGCGCATCTGCCACTCCACCCGAGGGGCCGCCGGGGACCCAGGTCGGCCTTCAGGCGGAATCGGGTTTACCTATTCTTCGTCGCCCGGGTCTCCGAGTCGGGAGGTGGGGGTGAAAGAAAGAGCCGAGCGGCTCCCGGCCAATGGCAGTTCTTGAACTTGTACCTAGAGACGTCAGCGCGGCAGGGCAAACGGATGCCACACAGCTGGCTCGGAAGCGTCTCCTCCCGCCCCACAAAAGGGGCGTGGGCTACGCGAAACCTTGGGCGACGGGAGGGAGGGGCGCGCGCCGCTCCCCGTGAGCCCCGCACCCTCGCCAGCCCGCTTCCCAGCAGTCCCCGCCTAGCGGCCCGTCCCGGGTGAGCAGCCGGGCGCCCACGCCCCCGCCCCGAGCGCGCCGCTGCCGCGGCTCCGCCCCCTCCCCGAGCAGGCCGCGCGCTCCTGCGGCTCCGAGCTGTGTCGCGGGCGCGCGCCGCCAGCGGAGCCGCAGTTAAAATGGTCCGAGCCGGACCCCGCGTTCCCCGTGCCGCCGTACTGACTGACTGAGCCGGCAGGCTCGCTCCCTCCGTCGCGTCCCCAAAGCTAGCTCCCATCGTTCTCCCGGCTTCCCGGGGCAAAGCATGTAGCCCCCATCCGGCGCCGGGCCGACCCGCAGCTGACGCCCACCCCCCCCACCGTCGCGTTTGTGCCCGTGTGTGCGTGTGTGTGCGTGTGTGTGCGCAAGGCGGGCGACCCCGCCGCCCGCCGCGGGCCCGAGGCCCAACCAGAGAGGGGCCTGCCTCGCTGCCGGGAGCCCGGCTGTCCGGGCCTCCCTACTTCTCTGTCCCGGTCCCCCTCCTCGGGGCCTTCTATATGGGCCACCTTCTCTCGAAGGAGCCGCGTAACCGCCCAAGCCAGAAGAGGCCTCGCTGTTGCAGCTGGTGCCGCCGCCGCCGCCCTCTCCTCAGGCTGCCCCGCCGGACCCCGGCCAAGGCGCCCCCCCAGCCGGCGGCGCCCCGGAGCCGGGACTGCTTCTTCCGCGGGCCCTGCATGCTCTGCTTCATCGTGCACAGCCCCGGCGCGCCCGCCCCCGCCGGCCCAGAGGAGGAGCCGCCGCTCTCGCCGCCGCCGCCGCCGCCGCGGGACGGGGCCTACGCCGCGGTCGCCTCCTCGCAGCACCTGGCGCGGCGCTACGCGGCCCTGGCCGCCGAGGACTGCGCCGCCGCCGCTCGCCGCTTCCTGCTATCCTCGGCCGCCGCCGCCGCCGCCGCCGCCGCTTCGGCCTCGTCGCCCGCCTCCTGCTGCAAAGAGCTGGGGCTGGCCGCGGCAGCCGCTTGGGAACAGCAGGGCCGGAGCCTCTTCTTGGCCAGCCTGGGGCCCGTGCGCTTCCTGGGGCCGCCCGCCGCCGTGCAGCTCTTCCGGGGGCCGCCGCCGCCGCCGCCGGCCGAGCCCCCCACGCCTCCCGAGATGGTGTGCAAGCGGAAGGGGGCCGGGGTCCCCGCCTGCACCCCCTGTAAGCAACCCCGCTGTGGCGGGGGGGCCTGCGGCGGCGGCGGCGGCAGCGGAGGAGGAGGAGGACCTGCGGGGGGAGGCGCCTCGCCGCCGCGGCCCCCCGACGCCGGCTGCTGCCAGGGCCCAGAGCAGCCACCGCAGCCTCTCTGTCCCCAGCGCTCCTCTCCCACTTCGGAAGGTGCCCCCACAGAGGCCGGTGGGGACGCCGTCCGAGCGGGGGGCACCGCCCCCTCGCCCGCCCAGCAGCAGCACGAATGCGGCGACGCGGACTGTCAGGAGACCCCCGAAAATCCGTGCGACTGTCATAGGGAGCCATCCCCCGAAACCCCAGACATCAATCAGCTGCCGCCATCCATCCTGCTCAAGGTGGGTCCGGGCGAGTGGCGCGGGGATGCGCGCTGTCCCCCAACCCCGGCCCCCGCCTCGGAGGTTTTCTCTCTCCTCCCTCTAAGCATGGAGGAGGGGGTTCCCTGACAGCCGGAGACGTCCGAAGGGGAGATTGGGAAGCCAATGGGGAGGATGCCTATGGCATATTATTGAAGTAGGAAAACTTGGAGTCTACTAAATGTCTTTTAATAGCTTGGGTCTGTTGTGCATAATTCAGGGTTCATCTATTATTAGATTCCCAGCCCAGTGGTTTAGAAACTATTCGTAAGTTTTGTGTGAAATATTGTTTTATCACTTGAGCAGTTTACACTGACTGGGCAAAGACTTTGTATATTAGTGTTTGAACGTCTTCAAACAGTATTTTCAGGTTTGATAGCTGCTAGTTGATGTCAAAAAGTTAATTTTATTGATCATTTACCATGATCAGGCACTGTGCCAGAGCTTTATATATGTAATATCTCATTTAATCCTTCAGTTAACGCTGTGAGAGAAATATTGTTAACATCCTTACTTTATACAAGGAGAAACTGGTATTTCAGTGCCATTTGCCTACAGTAGTAAGTAAGGCAGAAGTGGTCTTTGCTCCTACGGAGCTTACAGTCTAGTGGGGCTTGAAGAGGTTGAATGACTTGCCCAAGGTCACACACAGACAGTAAGGGGCAGATCTGGGGAATTTAGGCCTCCCTGACTTGAAAACCCTTTTATTTATGCTATGATGTATTACCTTTCTACATTTTAACCCTTACATAAAAGCATACAGATTACCAGAAGGTAAGGACAAATGTATTTTTTGTTGGGGGATAGATGAGTGGGGAAGAGGTAGGTGTCTTGCGGGAGCCTTGTCTCACAACTACTAAGTAAAATTTGCAATTTTGTCAATGTTAGTGCTAGTGCTAGTCACTTAGTTATGTGATAGTTTGTAGTAAGCTATTATTAAAAAGTTATTTTTTCCCTCATTTTCTCTCTTCTCTCCCACCCCCACATCTGCAGCTTTCTGAAGCTTAATAAATATAAACCCAGTTACTCAGTGTGGATGATATTTAAGACTAGATAAAAAAACCTAGATAAGAATTTGGCTACTTTTATTGTTACTGAAGTAAGTGCCATCAATTATAATTGTTGACAGTATAATTATATACTGTCAACAATATACTTTGATTAGACTTTTTGCATATTTGTAATCCTGTGTGTTTGGGTCTGTTTTATTGTGATATTAATATTTTTGTAAATAATATAGCAAAGGAGTGGTAAAGCTTACCTTTTCCTTGTGTCCACATGTAATTGTTTAATTTACAGAGGTGTATTTTTGGAGGAGTAATTGCCACCTCTGTATGTTCAGGGTGTGCATTTTAGGGCGGAGGAAACATTCTTGAACCTTTTAAATTAGTGGATGACATGGACAAATTAAATATCAACGAATACTTGGTATAGAGGTTTGATTGCTGTCTTGCTGTTTGGTGAGTAAAACTGTTTAAAAACAAAACAAAAACCGGGTACTTCCCACTTTCTACCTAAACCATTATTATTTCATGAAATAGAGAATATTAATACAAAAACAAAAAAAAAGAAAAAAAAGGTGGTAGGACATGATTTCGTAATAAAGAGACTTCTTATAGAATAAGTTTATTTCATTTGCTACATTGTTCTTTTCCACATTTTTGCTAGGGACTGTTGAAAACCTGATGTAAGGGGCATTTGGGGAAATTACTCATTGGACTTACCCTATTGTGTTGGAGTATTTAGACATGTTATATAGATTTCCATTACTTGTATTAGAAACTTGGATAAAGATACTCTGTGTGGTTTTCATGGTCCTGGTGGTATTCAGCACAGAGTGAGTGGGACTGTCTGGAATGAATTGAAATCGAAGTTTTTTAGTGTTTACCAACCGAAGTAGAACTTTTGGGGATAAGTCTTTGGGGGGCAGAGGCTCTGATGACATAGATAGTGTTCATTGCTCTATCTTCTCCCCTAAGTGCAGTGCCTGGCATTTAATAGCACTCAGTAAATATTGATGAACAAGTGAATGACCAGGTTTTTAGGAAGTCTGAGCTGAGACTCTGGGTGAACATGCCTCGCCAATAAGGGAAGTCTCTAAGAAGTGTTTTCTATCCTGAGTTGTTGTTTTGAGCCACAGTAGAGCCATTGGATCGTGAAGAGTTTCTGGCTCTGTTTAGGCTTGGAGAAGAGAAGACTTAGGGAGCTATGACAATTTTCTTTACCAGAGAGTTGTTGCACAGAGAGGCACAAATCCATTACCCCCATTAGAAAGTATGTCCTACTTCCCTGATAATGGGCCATAACTTATATAATTGTATTGCTGCGGCTTTTGTACCAGAAGTTACTACAGTTGTAGAAAAGGGGGATGTGGAGGGGAGAGAGTTTGGGAGAGAGACGTGAGGAAATGTGATTCAAAGATGTTTTTAGGGAAGTTGACTCAAACTACCATACTTGCTCAGTTTTTTCCAGGTATGGCAAAAGCAAAAGAAAACTAAATTCTTTCTACTGTGGTTCATAGGCAGATTTTTGGCTCAATATCAATAGGGCTTTTTCTTTTTCAATTTTACTTTTATGTAAGTAGTATTACTTGCCTTAAAATATTCAAATAATGCCCGTAAAGCGAAAGTTGGCCTTGGTTCACCCCCTACTCTCCTATCTAGTATTCTCTCCAGAGGTCACTAACCACTGTTACCAGTTTAGATTTTTCTTCTAGATTTGTACTGTGGAGTAAAGTAGCTGCTAGCCACATGTTGCTATTTAAATTTAAAGTAGTTAAAATGAAATAAAATTTAAAATTCGGTTTCTCAGTCACAGTAGCTGCGTTTCAGGGATCAGTGGTCATGCGTGGCTGGCAGCTACGGTACTGGACTGTGCAGCTCCAGAATATTTTTTTCTTTGTAGAAAGCCCTGTGTAAAACTTCATAGCCTTTTTCATAAATGGCATCAAAATGTACATGTTCTGCAATTGTTTTCATTAACAGTATGATTTGGAGGTCTTTTTTTATTAGTGAGTATATGGTTTCCTTCATTCTTTTTAACTGTTGTATAGTATCCCATAGTATTATGCCATACTATATTTATTTCAGTATGGTATAATTGGATGTTTTCAATTTATTACTACTGTAAACAATGGTAGTAGATGTTTTCTATGCACATGTGGCCATTTTTCTAGGGTAGATTTCAAGAAGTGGAATTTCAGGGTTGAAGAATGTGATTCTCTGAAAATTTAGAAAGTCCTTTCTCACTATAGGAGCTCTGTAAACATGAAATGAATTCTTTCTTAAAATGGAAATTCTTTCCTTCATTGGAAATCATAATTATGTAACTTCAGGAAGAGACCTTTGAGGTCATCTTGTCACTCCCTGCTTCTTATGCATGAAGAAACAGGCCTGGAGAAGTGAAATGGCTTACCGCAAGACATTTCAGATAGTGAATGGCAGACCCTGGGCTAGAACCCAGCTCAGTGTTTCCAGGTTTAGAGATCTTTTCAACATATGGTGTAAAAGGGCTTAAATAGTCTTCTCTCAGAATTTTATGAAAGAGATTCCTGAATTAGGGGGTGGGGAGAAGCTTACACCAGCCAACATCTAACCATTATGAGTCAGAGGCTAATTTTATAATTGGGTCTGTAAGGTTGAATTGTGTCTTTAAATATTAGAAATTTGAGAAGCAGGGAATGGCTCTTCAAAGGTCAACTGTGGGAATAGCATTTTCTAAAGTACTTAAACCTGTTACATATGATCTTGGACTGGTAAATGGATTGTTTTGGATCATATAAGCTAGCTTCAGTCTTTGCTACCTGTTGCCTTTATTACTTTAAGCAACCTTACCTACTGATATCACAATTAGATTTTTATATAGTGGATCCACTATAACAGTTTTACCAAATGATAGCAATGGAATATTTTTCTTTAAGTAGTAGCTATTTGAGTAACTGGGTATTTTGAATCTATATTTAAATTTTAGAGGCTTTGTATGCTATATATTTAGATATCTTGCTCTCTGTCAGCAGACTATTTCTTTCCAAAGGAAACCAGGTGAGAGACCCAAAATCTATCACCACCATTAGAAAACCACTTCACCGGGAATGCATCTCTGATAATGTATCAGTAGTTATTAAATCTGTATTTTTATAGCTTTATTACGAACAGGTTGCTTTAGTGATCAAGGAAGAGTTTTATAAGAGAAATGTGCTTTGGAGGAAAGCTTATGTATCTGATCTATTTTTTTCAGATATGAAAACAAGGATAAAAGCAATGAAAATGAGAGTTGAAGAAAAAAAGTAATGCGACTTTTTAAAGCTTTGAATGTAGATTACTAGTGGGTGAGAGGAACTAAGTTACGTGTAGCTTTTCGTGAGTGCTTTGACTTAAGGCTCCAGTACCAGATAAATTCTAGAAAGTATGTCTCTGGAGTTCTAGGGATGGTTTAGCCAGTGCTAAAATGGAGTGTCCTTAGGAAGTCAGGTTCAAGATTGTTCTTTGCTGGAGAATGCCTAGTAATCTTGGATAATTTAATCAAATCAGGCTACCAAAAGGTGAGATTTTTTTTCTTCTCATTTTGAGAAGTCTATACATTTTGGTGCCTTGTAATGAGTAGCTGTCAAGGGGGGTAACCTTAAGCTGTTCTTTACCAACTTAAGATACCAGGTTGTATAAATGATAGGGAATGTAAGGGAAGATATGTGAAGGCAAATATAGAAGCATTTAATCTTAAAATAATAGTTTCTTAAAAAGTTACTTACCTTTGGTTAAATATCCTGTTTTATGCTTATCAAGAATCTTGAAGCAACAAACATATTGTCCAGCACTGGGAAATATAGCCATTATTTTGTAATGACTTTAAATGGAGTATAACTGTAAAAATGTTGAATCACTATGTTGTACACCTGAAACTAATATATTGTGAATCAACTATACTTCAATTAAAAATAAAGAATCTTGCCCAAGTCTTGGCCAATTTGGTGTTCAAGTGATGTGGTAAGGGCATCCATGTGGTGGAAGAAGCTAGCAACAGTGATGGGAGATTGGTTACATACATACGTACATGCATGCATTCCCTCGCTCTGCCCTCTGAGAGGGTCTTTGAGCAGCAATACCCAAGACAGTGAGTACACTCAGTGTCCAGATCTTAGCTTCTAAATATCATTCTCTGCTAAAAGGAATCAGTGTTCCTTGGAGAAATGACTGATTCCAGGGCTGGGACAAGTAAAGCACAAGAGGAGCTTGGAATATTTTGAGCCAGAATGCAAGGAAGTGCTCAGAGAATAATGGAGATATGTCAAAAGAACACATTATTTCATAGTGTCTCCTCCCAAAATACTTAAAAAAAAGAGTCTTGTTTTATTGAATTCTGTGACTGGCTTTCGAATAAAACTTATTCTTGTGTAAATACCTGACTTTGCTATAGACTAACACTCTATGTTGTAACAGTTGGGGGTTTTATTAGTTTGCTGTGCTTTAAATTTTAATGATTAAATTGTGAGAAATTATTTTACAGATTAGGAAATAGTTTTAGAATCTGTGACTTCCCTATGGCTGTACGGTTAGAAAAATACCAGAAAGGGAATTCCCTGGAGGTCCAGTGGTTAGGACTCAACTGCTTTCACTGCTGGGGCCCAGGTTCAATCCCGGGTCGGAGGACTAAGATCCCCGCAAGCCCTGTGTGGCGAAAAAAAAAAAAAAAAAAAAAGTACCAGAAATATGTTTTGTGTCTCTGTTTTTCTAAATGGTGCTTTATTCAACAGACTGTTTAGTAAATTTTACTTTCAAGCTTTTGGCAAGCAATATAAGTAGAATATTTAAGAAAGAGGCAAGATATGATGTGCATAGGAAAAAAATTGAAAAGGCCAAAAAAGTTAAACTGACACAGAGAAGATAGTCAATATAAAATAGCTACACAGATTTACTTCTTATATTTCTATAACTTGCATACAGTCTGCATGCTCATAAGCCTTAACTCCTTTTTGTAGTAATACCTGATAGCAGATAAGATCTCTTCATCAAGAAGTGAAATGGCCAAATGTAGGTGTTGGCATGGTTGATTTTTAAGTACTATAAAGGTCTGTGGGATATGTATGACCAAATGTTAAGCAATGATACGTTCTCTGGAAGTTTTTTTAGTCTGAAGTATCTTCTGATACCTTATATCAATGCCTCAGTCAAAAATAGAATCTTCAAGTTTTAGAAATACTTGGATATTGGCCTGGTAGTGATTAGTTCAGATTATATCAGTAATGTGGCTTGTACATTTTCTGGTAATTAATAGCTTAGTTGCATTGTCCAGATCTGCCAGTAAAGATCAAGAATATTAAGCAGGTTTTCAACCCAGGTCCTGACTAGAAGTCATTGTTGTTTCCCAATATCCATTCCCCTTCTCTTCTTTTTAGTGACAGTACCCATCGTGTTCTAGTTAGGCACATGATCACCTAACTAGAGACTTTCTTAGCCTCTCATATAGGGGTGGCTATGTGACTAAATATTGGATAATAGGATGTGAGTGGAAGCAATGTATATGACTTCCAGATCACACTATAAAAGGCAGCTGCTTGTCCTTTGCTTCCTCTTCCCTTTTCCAGGGCTAGACCACCTGGATTAAAAGAGTAACCCATTTTCAACCCTATAAATTCGGGCAGTGATGAAAGAGCAACAAGATATAAGATGATAGATCCCTCGATCTAATACAGCCTTAGAGTACCTACTTGGCTTGGACTTCTGTCACGCTCAAGACATTGCTAACAGGCCTGTGTTAAAGTAAGCAATTTCCTGGCTTGATGCAAGTGCCATTTCATTTTTTTCATTGTCATTTTTTCCTCTTTCTTATTTAGCAAAAATGTTCCAGGCCAGTCCTTTACAGACCTATGTTCTCTTTCTTCAAAGCAACCTTTGAAATGTTCTTTCTCTTGAATCTCAGATGATCCAAAGATAATTCAGAAATGCCTTTGACCATATAATCTTGAAACCAGTGAATAAATCTCATGTCTTAGTGTCTCCCACAGAAGCCTAGGTACATGTGCACAGATGTTTGTTAAATGAGTTAAGAAAATAGCATGGTGCATGGTAGTTATATTCTGAGGAGTTAAGATAGGGGCGAGATAGCATTTTAATGACAGAAAGAAAAGCGGGAATGTTTAAACACGTGTTAGTTAATTATTTCTGTATAACAAATTATGCAGTTTAAAACCACAAACATGTATTATCTCATATTTCCTGTGGGTTAGAATCCCTTTGTGGCTTAGCTGGGTCCTTCTGATCCAAGGTCTCTTATGAGGTTATATTCAAAGTGTTTGTTGGGGCTACTCAACTGGGACTTGAGAATTTTCACCCAAGCTTACTCGCATGGTTTTTGGCATGCCTCAGGTCCTTACTGGCTGTTGGCCAGATGCTTAAGTTCCTTGCCATGCCATTTGGGCTTCTCCATAGGGCTAATCACATAGAGCAACAGAGTCAAGAACACTCAAAATGGAAGCCACAGTTTTCTTAATCTAATCTCTTCTGCCATACTCTGTTCATTAGAAGTGAGTCAGTAAATCCAGCTTACCCTCAAGAGGAGAGAATTACACAGGTGTAAATACCAGCAGGTGGGGTCATTGAGGGCCATTTTGTAGGTTGCCTACCACAAACCATATGCAAAGATCTATTAAATATGCATTGGTATTTTAGCTGAGTATTTTGCTTTCTTACTTTTATCCATCTTTGCTGGTACTGGTTTTATCTTCACTCACTTATTAATTTCCTTTCACCTGAATAAATAAGACCCATCTAGATCTATCTAGATTAGTCAATTTTCTGTTAATAATAACAATCATCTCACTTTTACAAAGGAGAAAACTAAGGTTCAAAGAAGGTACTATCGAAAGTCAGACATATTTTAAACAAGGTGTTTCTTGGTTCCAGTGACTATGTTCCACGAATCTTCTATTTGTTAAGGGACAAATTAGCCCTTTAAAACCATGTAGTCCTTTAACCTTAAACAAATGATCCAGTATCTCTAAATCTCTCTAAATTTTCTCATCTATAAAATGAGGGGAACAAGCATTAAAAATATCCACCAGAGAGGGACTTCCAGCTTTGGCTGTATGAAGAGTTTGGTGAATCCTCTCCACAAACACAAAATAAATATATATATATATAATAAATAACTGGGAAAAGTTGCCCAAAACTATTTGGGCTTTGGAAATTGACCAAAAGCACACAACAAAATGAGACGCATTTATTCTTAGGAAAACTACTAGAGCTTCAGGTAAGAATAGTGGAGGTCTACACCACTCTTGAATGAGGCCCCTACTGTACCTTCGTACCCCAGTACCTTTGGCAAGAATCAAGAGTTTGGAAAACCAGCAGCTTAGGTGTCTTAAGAGGGTAACTTAGTTTGGGGCAATAAGTAACCTGTATTTGTCGACTAAAATTGATGAACTTGTTAGGAAAAAAATGGTGAAAACCCACATATTTGCAAGTCTCATGTTGTGGTGCCAGTTGGGATGAGTGGGGGACGAGCTAGGAATTTAACAGGCAGACCTTGGAAATGAGAGAACCATAAAGGGATAATAAGCTCTTCACATATCCTTGGCTTACTCTGAAACTATGCATATGTGCAGGGGAGACTTGAGAGTATCTAGCAGAAAGCAAGGGCTAAAGCAGACTTGAGTATAAGCCTTGAATATGCTTTTCCCATCCTACGCACAGATTGGAGAGCAGACTTGAGATGTTTGAGCATATCTTTGCCCAAATAACTAGCTGGAAACTAAGCAGTTTAGACACAGGTTGACCTCCCTAGGAAGCCAGGCTAAAAAAAAATATGAATAAGAATTAAAACTTGAGCAGAGACATTCAAACTTCAGGGGACTCATATCCTACCATTTAAGGCCAGGGAGATTAAAGTTGAAAAAAAATTCTGAAAAGTAAATCAAATTCCAGAGTTGCTACAGTATGTTATCTAAAATGTCTGGTTTTGAATGAAAAATTGAGACATGTAAAGAGACAGAAAAAAATGGAACCTATACTGAGAGAAAAGAAAGCAGTTAATAGAAACTGAGTAGGCACAGATATTAGACTTAGATTTATTAGACTTTAAAAACTTTAAACTGCTATTAGAAACATGTTAAAAGAATGGAAGGAAACATGATTTAAATTATAGAAGAATATGATAACATTGACCCAACAAATGGGAAATCTCAGTATGAAGAAGTGGAAAGTATAAAAAAGTATTCTTTGATGCTGTTGCAAATAGAAGTGCTTTCTTATTTCATTTCTGAATTGTTCATTGCTAGTATACAGAAATATTTGCTTATTAGCTCTAAATTTTTGTGTGTATTTTTTTTTTTCTGTATATAAGATCATGATATCTGTGACTATAGAACATTTTAATTCTTCCTTTCTAACCTGGATCCCTTTTGCTTCTTTTCCTTACATAATTGCCCAGGCCAGAATCTCCAATACGATGTTGCATAGAAGTGGAGATGGTAGAAATGTTTTTCTTGTTCCTCATCGCAGGGGAAAACATTTAGTCTTTCACTATTAGGTATAATGATAATTGTGGAACGTTTATACATGCCATCTATCACATTAAGGAAGTTTCCTTTTATTTCTAGTTTTCTGAGTATTTTTTGTCAAGAAAGGTATTGGAGTTTGTCAAATGCTTTTTCTGCATTAATTGAGATGGTTGGGTTTTTTAAACCTTCATTTTATTAATATGGTTAAATGGATTAATATATTAAATGGATTTATTTTTGCATGTTGAACCATCTTTGCATTCCTGGGATAGATCCCACTTGGCCATGGTGTATGATCCTTTTAATATGCTGCTGGATTCAGTTTGCTAATACAGTTGACCCTTGAACAACATGGATTTGAACTGTGCAGGTTTTCTTACATGCAGATTTCTTTTCAAGAGTAAATACTGTAGTACTACATGATACTTGGTTGATTGAATCCATGGGTGAGGAACTGCATGTAGGGAGGGCCAACTATAAGTGATACTTGGGTTTTCGACTGCATTGAGGGTCAGCACCCCAAACCTCTGTGTTGTTCAAGGGTCAAATGTATTTTGTTAGGATTGTTTGCATTTAAATTCATAAGGGACGTTGGTCTATAGTTTTCTTGTGACGTCGGTCTATAGTTTTCTTGTGATGTCTTTGGCTTTGGTATGAGGGTAATGCTAACCTCATATAATGAATTAGCAAGGGTTCCCTCATGCTCCAATTTTGGGAAGAATTTAAGAAAAATTTGTATTTGTTCTTCTTTAAATACATCACTATTGAGGCCATCTGGTCCTTGGTCTTTCTTTGTTAGAAGTTTTTAGCTTACTGATTTAATATTTCTACTTGTTATAGGTCTATTCAAATTTTCTATTTCTTCTGAGTCATTTTTTTGTAGTTTGTATGTTTCTAGAAGTTTGTCTATTTCATTTAGGTTATCTAATTTGTTGGCATACAATTGTTCATGATACTCTCTTATTCTATTTTTGTAAGGTTGGTAATAATGTCTCTATTTATTCATGATTTTAGTAATTTGAGTGTTTGCTTTTTTTTTTCCTCTCTTGGTTGTGTTCTTAGCTTCTCCCATATCATACTTCCTCTTTAGGACAGTCCATAACAATGACTCTTTTAATAATGACCACTTGTACTTAAGATGGTTTTCTGTTTTTAAAGTTGATTTTTCATGGCTGGAAAGGCAGCCACCCCCTTGCCTGTTATGCCCCCTCGCCCTTCACACAACACACTTTCACAGGGAACCTGGTGCTAAACCATTCGTAGATGACCTGCTTCTGGGTCAGGGTGTCTTACATAGCAGAGCAGCTCCCTCACTGCGATCTATTTAAAGTCAGCCCTCGACAGAAAGGATAAATTAAAAAAAAAAAAAGGGTAATTTTTTCTAACTGATAAAGACCTTTTCATTGCCTTAAAAATTTTTAGCACATATTATGTGGTTCCTTTTTTATTCACAGATATTTTCCAATTTATCCCTGGATGAGCGTTGCCTTTCTGCATCATTGGTTTGCAAGTACTGGCGTGACCTTTGTTTAGATTTCCAGTTTTGGAAGCAGCTGGATCTTAGTAGTCGTCAGCAGGTATGGATTCTAATTCTAAAGAAACACTCAGGTTGACCTATTCAAAAAATATCTTTTTCCTCCTCAGAAATCACTTCTTTCACGCTGTAGTTTTTCAAGGTAGTTCAAATGACTGTAATCTATAATTCTGTGCTTTAGTAATTTTTTTTCAAATTCAAGTTGAAGCTAGGTTCCTATGATGAAGAATACATTTTTTAGTTTGGATTGGTAATTTTGGGTTGGTTCTTAATCCTCTTTGTCTTAGTCCTCTTCATCCCCCCCGGTTTTTACTACCTTTAAAAAGAGTTATTAAACTTTTCATTTTTTGAAGGGATCATTTTATGAATATTAGTTTAATAGTAGAAAATAAGGCAAACATTTATATAGTACTGCTGACGTGCCATGTACATACTGTTCAGTGAGCTTTATATGTATTCATTTGATCAACAATCTTATGAGTTGATACTATCATTATCCCTATTAATTAATTATTATTATTATACTTTTCATAACAGTATACTTATAATGTTATTTTGTGTGAAGAAATGGAAGCAAAATGGAATAAGATAACTTATTTTGTTTTAATTTTCATTTTGATGAATTTTCTAATCCTCTCTATTGCCCGACTGCCAATATGTTTATATGGTGGCATAAATTAGGAAAGAAGATAGTTAATAGTGCTTATTACAAACAATTTGTTGGACTTGTTAAATTCTTCCCTTAAACTTGGTTTTCAGTGCTTGGCATTGGAAACATAAAAAAAATATCCAATAAGAATAGGATTTTATTAGACTACTAAACCTGCTCTAAATCCTTCCATGATATTGTTAGTGATGTGCTGGTAAATGTTTAACAGCTGGCTTTCAAAAACAAATGAGCAAAGAAAAAGCCCTGATTTGTTATATTTTCCAGTTTTTGTTGTACAGATACTTGTACCATGACCAGTTTCAAGCTACCAATGTGATGTCACTGAATGTAGTGATATGACTGACTTCGAAAGTGGTATATACTGTAGACTTTTGTGATTTGGTACAAGCCAACTCCAACACACCACTGGTAGCATTTGTGTGTGTTTATAAACACATGTACTTTAAACAAAATAAGCAAGTTCCTGAGCATTTGTGGATGAGTTTTCTTTTTGTTTTTCTGCCTCATTGGTAAGAGGTTAAGACAGTTATAGAATTAGTCATTTACCTGTCCAGGTTCATGAAATTTGTGTCCAGGGGGAATGGTGAATATTTAGTTAGTTGTGGCTGGTACAGTGGAGAGAGGTAATGTGAAGTAATCCATTGGCTCTTTACTTCATTAGTCTTGGTTGTCTGAGCTATTTGTTACAAACTCAGACTAAGAAGAGCTTTTCCCCTCTCCTGGTAGTTAGGTCTGGAGGTGAAAAAAGAAAAAAGGAAAAAAAAAAAAGAGAGGTATGTTGTTTCCAACAAGCATAAACAAAGGTATTTTCAACCTTGGCTCTTACTCCCTGTATCCCTCAACACTCCAGTTCTTTCCTTTTTCCTTTCTTTTTTTTTTTTTTAATAAATTTATTTATTTTATTTATTTATTTTTGGCTGCATTGGGTCTTCGTTGCTGTGTGCGGGCTTTCTCTAGTTGTAGTGGCTGGTGGCTACTCTTCATTGCGGTGCGTGGGCTTCTCGTTGCGGTGGCTTCTCTTGTTGCGGAGCACGGGCTCTAGGCGCGCGGGCTTCAGTAGTGGCACGCGGGCTCAGTAGTTGTGGCTCGTGGGCTCTAGAGTGCAGGCTCAGTAGTTGTGGTGCACGGGCTTAGTTGCTCCATGGCATGTGGGATCTTCCCGGACCAGGGCTCAAAACTGTGTCCCCTGCATTGATGGGCGGATTCTTAACCACTGCGCCACCAGGGAAGCCCTTCTTTTTCCTTTCTAAATTTCATCATGTGCATTTTCTCTCATCATTATTTTTACACAAAAGACTTGAATAATATTAACTCTGTTTTCTTTTTTTGGAAATATGATTGGGCAGGGAATGTGTAGAGGTTGGTTTTTAAAATTTGTTTTAAGAATTGAGATGGCCATATGAATTTTTCAGCAGATGAATTTTAAGGTTACTTATATGTAGCTTTGAGTCTTCCGAGAAAAACTTTTTTTAATGGACTTTTCTATGAAGTCTTCAGTGTGCTGAAACCCAAAGTGATACATTGTCTAAGCTATGGATTTAGTTATATGTAATGTATTCTGATAGAAGTAGTAAAACAATTGAAATTTATATACTTTGGTAGGTATCATCTCATAATAAGTGTGAAAAGTCAAGAGTCATACATCATGATGGCTGATACATACTATTTGTTGGGTTAAAAACAGAACCAACTCCAAATCTCGATACAATTTTGTTTGTGGGGAGTTTTTGGTGAGTTTGAAAGTTTAATTAAAGTATGTTTTCCTAATAAGGAAAGATTTTTAGGCGTTTAATGAAAACTAACACATACATTATAACTTGGTGTTTTCTGACACCAAATATGTGTTTTTTTCCATTCTGACAACAAATTCTCTGACACCAAATGCGTGTCCAACAATTCAGTTCAATTATGACGCTAACTCCTGGAGTTAGTGCAGACCTCACAGGTTAAGGGCTCAGTCCCATAAGACTGTCTCCACTTCATATGCCAGTCACAAGTCCTAGGAGCCACCTATACTTTTGACTCACCAGCTGTAAATTTGGAAGTTCCCCCAACCCCCTCCTTAGGTGTGATAATTTGCTGGAATGATCAGAACTCAGGAAAATACTATGTTTACTGATTTATTAGAGGATGTAAACCAGGACCAGCCAAATGGAAAATATGCATGGGGCAAGGTACGGGGGGAGAGAGTTTGGAGCTTCTATATTGTTTACATCCACATCGACCTCCCAGCACTTTGATGTATTCACCAACCCAGAAGCCCTTCAAATCTCAGTGTTCAAGAGTTTTTATAATCCAGTCTCCAGTTTCCCTTCCCTCCCAGGAAGTCGGAGGATGGGGCTGAAAGTTTCCACCCTCTAATCACATGGTGTTTGTCTTTCTGGTGACCAGCCCCCATCCTGAAGCTATCTAGGGGCCCCAACTTAAGTCATTTCATTAGTATAAACTCAGGCATGGTAAAAGGGGCTTGTTAAAAATAACAAAAGACATTCCTATCACTCAGGAAATTCCTAGAACTTTAGGAGCTCTGTTCTAGGAACTGGAGACAAAGACCAAATATACTTTTTTATTATACCACAGTTCTTATTATGCTTTAATATTAAGTAAGAAGGTTTTCTTTTGATTGTGGTTTTTATGCTATAATCTAATTATTATATTATTTATTGGGGAGAATTTAATAAAAGAATAGAATGTAAGTTTCTACTTTTAGCAGATTTTTAAATTTATTGCTTTTCTTCTCTCCTCTCATAGGTCACGGATGAATTATTGGAAAAAATTGCATCAAGAAGTCAAAATATAATTGAAATCAACATTTCTGATTGTCGCAGTATGTCTGATACTGGCGTGTGTGTTCTAGCATTTAAATGTCCTGGACTTCTTAGGTATACAGCCTACAGGTGTAAACAGCTTTCTGACACCTCTATTATTGCGGTTGCCTCTCACTGTCCTTTACTTCAGAAAGTTCATGTAGGCAACCAGGACAAACTTACTGATGAAGGACTCAAACAGGTAAATTTTAGCATCTATAAAATGGTTTTACTTGTATTAACTCAACATGTTTTCTTGCAGCAACACTTTGAAAGATTGCTATGTTGTGGCAACATACATAGCAACATACGTATTGTAATGTTCAGAAACTAAAATAAGTCATCCTTTTTATGTATCTATGAATATTTGGGTTAGTGAACTAGAGTGCCATGGCTGTAATTGATAAATTAACTTTTTTGTGTTTTTTAATAAGTGCCTGAACTTCTTTGACCAGCCATTTTATTAATTTATTCTTTTGTTACTTAAATTTTATACGAAATTTTGCTTTAGGTAATACAGTATGCAGTTTGGGTCAGCATGAGGTTTTAAAAATTAACTTTTAATTCCTCTTTTATGTTACTAGATGACATGCTTACATGTTTTAAAATATCTTTTAAATGGAAGTCCAAGTTAAGGAGTATAAAATGAAGAAAAAGATGGTAATTACCTATATTAGGCATAATAATTGGATTAAATATAGTATCATGTGTATTTTCTGGTTGATTCACTTTCTTTGGAAATGGTATTTAAGGTTACTTGGCTCAGAGTGGATATTGAATGGATTCTGTGTGCCAGTCCCTGAATCTGTGAATATTTTGAATATTTAGTAATGTTCCCTCTATTGTACTAGGCACTTTTTGTATTTTTTATTTAACCTTTGAAATAACTTTGTGGAAATAGTTGATATTAAACTCATTTTGTAAAGGAAGAGATTAAGACTTAGAGAGATTAAGAAACTTGCCTAATGTGTAGTAGAGAGTGGACCTGGGATTTGAAGCTTGGATTCTCCAAAGCCCTACTGCCCTACAGTCTTTCCAGTTTTCCATGCCAATAGACTGTACTCTTCTAGACCTTGAATAAAGGAGCCTGTTCCATGAGGGCAGAGGCAATGCACATTTACCACTCTGCCCACAGTGCCCTTTGCAAACATTTGTTGAAAGAAAGAATTAATAATTCCACTCAAGAACTTAGTCAGAACTATTTTTTAAGTTTAGAATTGAGATGCAGTCCTAATAGTACCCAGGAAAAGCAGAGTATCAGTAAAGTCCTAGACTTAAGTCTGATCTGAGACGAAGTCGGAAATAATATGAAGATCCCTAAATTTATTTATTTATTTATTTGGCTGTGCTGGGTCTTAATTGCAGCACGTGGGATCTTCATTGCCACGTGTGAGATCTTTGTTGCGGCATGCAGGATCTTTTTAGTTGCAGCATGTGAGATCTTTTAGTTGTGGCATGCTGGCTTTTAGTTGCGGCATGTGGGATCTAGTTCCCTGACCAGGGATTGAACCTGGGCCCCCTGCTTTGGGAGCGCAGAGTCTTAACCACTGGACCACGAGGGAAGTCCCTGAAGATCCCTAAATTTAAACACTGCATATGAATTAACTGAAAGCTCAGTATTAGAAGAAATTTGGAAAGACTATCCTAAATAGTACTAGGTGTGTCAATCCAATTTATGTGTTAAGGATCCTGCAATTTATAAGGGAGCCTATTTTGTCTACACAGGCTAATTGTGCAACAACAGTCTTACCTGTTGTAATATTTGTCCAGATCTATTTCTGCTATGTACAGGATTATTCACTAGCAAAGCATTTTATGAAGTTCTTAAGTCTGTTAAAACAAATTAATCTTTGAGGTAAATTATAAATTTTATAGACATGGTGTGATCTTTTTGTGACGGAAATTTCCCAGCAAGTTATACTTCCCAGTGAAACATTTAAAAAAGTCTATGTATTTATTAAGAAATGGATTAAATTTGCTATATATTTAAATCTGATATAGCACAATTAGGTACCAGTTGACCAGAGTGCCAAGGGTGTTCCTTGTAAAAATAAGGTCATATTTATGGTTGAAACAGAGGGAAACTAAAAAGTTCTTTAAGGAACAAGACTTAATATGCCAGTTAAGTATTATGAATTTATCTAATATTTACAGCTTTGAGACTAATTATGTAAATCTTCCCTAGAATGTGAGGTATTTTGGAACCCATTAATTTATGATAGATTAGATGTTTGCTTCAGATTTTTATGGTTTCTGAATTATGAATTAGTTATATATGAAGTAATAATCTGATAAAAGTAGTAAAATAAATCTTTTTCATTCTAAGTAATTTTTAAAAGTAATTGCATATGAACCTCATTGCAGTACAATGAGTAATCCTTTCCTATGCTTAAGACGGTGCTGTGGTAGGGTGTGTCCTCTTTTAACCTCTTTCTTCTGTTGGGATAGTGTTACGGTATAGTAGAAAGAGAATGGCTTTCATATATACACAAAATAGAAGTAAAAGTTTTATGAAGTAATGTATAGCCTTATGAACAGTGCAATTGATATTTTCTATTCTGTACTATTATGTTAAATAAATGTTGATCTTGATCCACTCAGTAAATTAATTTCATGACCCAGTGATATTTGATAAGCTCTGATGTGGACTGCATTACACTTTTAGTGAATTAACAACTTAAAAATGTATAATAAAGTTTCAAAAGGCCTAGTATGGAGCTTTCATAATTGATGAATTTTCCTGGTATTTTTTTCTTGTTTACTCTTAAACATAGCAATTGATTGAATTGTTGATTCTGTAGATCAAGTTGAAAGGTTTGGAAAGCATGGACAGAGAACTAAAGGAATTCAAGAAAATGATGCATGAACAAAATGAGAATAGCAATAAAGAGCTAGAAAGTATAAAAAGGAATGAAATAGGAATTTTGGTGCTGAAAAGTGTAATTACTGATATAAAAAATTTAGTAGAAGGATTTAGCATCAAATGTGAGCAGGCAGAAGAAAGACTCAGTGAACCTGAATAGGACAAATGAAATGATCATGTCTGAGGAGCAGAAAGAAGAAAGAATGAAGGAAAGTGAACAGAGTCTAAGGGACCTGTGGGATACCATAAAGTGAAGGGAGAGTGAAAGAGGCAGAAAGAGTATTTTAAGAAATGATATGGCCCAAACTTCTCAAATTTGGTGAAAGACATGAATCTATACATCCAAGAAACTCAGTGAACTCCAAGCAGGATGATTTCAAAGGGGCCTACATTAAAACACATAATAGTCTAATTTTCAAAAGCTAGAGCCAAAGAGAATCTTGAAAGCAACAGAGAAGTGACTCATAGCATACAAGGGATCCTCAATAGGATTAACAACTGATTTCTCATCAGAAACCATGGAAGCCAGAAAGCAGTTGGCTAACATATTTAAAGTGTTGAAGAAACAGTGTCAACCAAGAACTCTGTATCTGGCAAAACTGTTCTCCAAGAATAAAGGTGACATTAAGATATTCCCAGGTAAACAAAAACTGAGGAAGTTCGTTTGTAGACTTGCCTTACAAGAAATGGTAAAGAGAGTTCTTCAGGCTGAAATAAAAAGACACTAGATAGTAACTGAAAGCCATATGAAGAAAAAAAGAATGCGAGTATAAGTAACCACATAGGTAAACGTAAAAGATAGCTTTATTGTATTTTTGGTTTTTAACTATTTTTTTCTATATGATTTAAAAGGCACATGTATAGAACAGTATTTATAAATCTTTGTTAATGGGCACATAATGTATCATCTGTCGTAATAACCATATAAAGTAGGAGGGATAGAGATGTACAGGAATAGGGTGTATACTATTGAAACCAAGATGGTAATATTCAAATAAGGTTATTATAAGTTTCAGATGTTAATTGTAATCTCCATGATAACCATTAAGAAAATAACTAAAATATACACATGAAAGTAATAAGAAGAGAATCAAATGGTACACTGCATAAAATCTACCAAATACAAAAAGTGCAGTAATGGAGGAGCTGAGGAACAACAATAAAAAAAGTATGAAACATATAGTAAATGAATAGCTAAACGGTGGAAATAAATCCTTCCTTATCAGTACTTTAAATATAAATAGATTCTCTAAAAAGCAAAGATTGGCAGAATTAAAAAAATAATCAATCATGCATATAAAGTCTAAAAGAGACTCATTTCAGATACAGACACAATGAGGTTGAAAGTAAAAGAATAGGAAAAGATATTCCACTCAAATACTAATAACCAAACAGAGCTAGAGTGGCTATACAGATGGTCCCCAGCTTATGATGGTTCAACTTAAAATTTTTCGACTTTATGATGGTGTGAAAGCCATATGCATTCAGTAGAAACTGTACTTCAGATTTTAAATTTTCATCTTTTCCCAGGCTAGCAATATGTGGTGTGACACTGTCTCATGATACTGGACAGTAGCAGTGAGCTGCAGCTCCCAGTCAGCCACACAATCATGAGGGTAAACAACTGATACACTTATAACCATACAACTGTTCTCTTTTTCAATTTCAGTGAAATTACATAAGATACTCAACACTTTATTATAAAACAGGCTTCATGTTAGATGGTTTTGCCCAACTAAAGGCTAATATAAGTGTTCTGAGCCTGTATAAGGTATGCTAGGCTCAGGTATGATGCTCAGTGGGTTAAGTGTATTAATGCATTTTTGACTTAACGATATTTTCAATTTACGGTGGGTTTATCAGGATGTAAGCCCATTGTAAATTGAGGAAGATCTGTATTATCATCAGAAAAAAAATCAATTTTAAGTGAAAAAAGGTTGCAGGAAACAATGAAGGTCATTATTTATTGATAAAAGTTTCAATTCATCAGGAAGATATAGCAATTATAAACATATATGACTCAAACAACACAGCCCCTAAATATATGAAGCAAAAATGGAGAGACTTGAAGGGAGGAAAAGACAGTTTTACATTAATAGTTGGAGACTTTAATAATCTACTTTCGGCAATGGAGAGAACAACCAGAAAACGATCAACAAGAAACTAGAGGACTTGAACAATGCTGTATGCCAGTTATACCTAACAGGCATATACAATAGGCTACACTCAACAACAGAAGAGTACACATGGAATATTCTTAAGATTAGATGATATTTTGGACCAGAAAACAACTTTTAATAAATTGGGGAAGATTGAAACCATGCAAGTATCTTTTTTGACCATAATGACGTGAATCTAAGAATCAGTAACACAAAGAAAACTGGAAAATACACAAATATGTGGAAGTTAAACAGCATACTCTTGCACAACCAGTCGAACATTGAAGATACCACAAGGGAAATTAGAAAATATCTTGAAATGAATGAAAATGAAGACACAGTATAGCAAAAATTATGGCAACAAAAATAATGTTTAGAGAGAAATTTATAGCTGTAAAAGTTTATGTTTACAAAGGAAGAAAAATCTGAAATTAGTAACTGAATTGTACTCCTGGAGGCACTTGAAAAAGAAGAGCAAACTAAACCCAAAGCTAACAGAAGGAAGGAAATAATGATCAGAGCAGAGATAAATGAACTAGAAAACAGAAAAATTATAGATAAAATCAATGAAACCAAAACTGGTTTCTTTGAAAATACCAACAAAAATGACAAACCTTTAACTATATTGACTAAGAAAAATAGAAGATTCAACTTAGTAAATCAGAAATTTAAGAGTAGATATTACCACTAACTTTATAGAAATAAAAAGGATTATGCAAGAAAATTATGAACCACTATGTATACCACAAACTGGATCACCTAGATGGAATGGGTAAATTCCTAGAAATGTAAAAACGACAAAAACGGAGTCAGGGATAAGTAGAAAATCTGAACAAATTTGTAACAAGTAAGGAGATGGAATCAGTAATAAAAATCCTCCCAACAAAGCAAAGTCAGGAATCAGATGGCTTCCCTGGTGAATTTGGTTTAACAGATAAAGAAGAATTAATACCAATCCTTCTCAAACTTTTTCAAAATACTTAAAAGAAGGCAACACTTGCTAATTCCTACGAGGCCAGCATTACCCTGATTCTGAAGCCAGACAAAGACACTACAAGAGAAGACAACTACAGACCAACATCCTTAATGACTATAGATGCAAAAATCCTCAAAAAAACATAGCAAACAGAAGTCAACAACATATTAAAAGGGTTATATACTGTAACCAAGTACGATTTATCCCATGAATGCAAGGGTGACTCAACGTACAAAAATCAGTCAATGTAATACACCACATTACCAGAATGAAGGAAAAAACCCCACATAACCATCTTAATTAGCTCAGAAAATGCATTTGGTGAAATCCAACACCTTTTCATGATAAAAAACACACAATAAACTAGGAATAGAAGGGTCTTTCTCAACATAATAAAGGTCAGATGTGACTAAGCTACAGCTAATATCATACTCAATGGTGACTAGCTGAAAACGTTTCCCCTAAGTTCAGGAACAAAACAAGGATGCCCAACTTTTGCCACTTCAGTTCAAAATTGTATTGGAAGTTCTAGCCAGAGCAATTAGGAAAGACAAAGAAATAAAAAACTTCCTAATTGGAAAGGAAGACAAAAAACTATCTCTATTTGCAGATAATGTTGTTTTTTATATGGTAAACCCTAAAGAATCCACAAAAAAACTGTTTGGCCTAATAAGTGAGTAATTCTATTTATAATGGCATCCATAATAATAAAATATTTAGGAGTAAATTTAGTCAAGCAAATGCAAGACTTACACACTGAAAATGACAAAACGTTTTTGAAAGAAAGAGGACCTAAATAAATGTAAAGTCATCCTGCGCTTGTGAATTGGAAGACTTAATATTGTTAAGATAATACTACCCAAAGTGGGCTACAGATTTGATGCAATCCCTATTAAAATTCCAATGGTGGTTTTGCAGAAATGGAAAAATCCATCCTAAAATTCATAAGGAATTTGAAGGGACGTAGAAGAGCCACAGCAATCTTGAATCCAAAGAGCAAAGTTGGAGGATTCATACTTCTTTATTTTAAAACTTACTACAAAGGTACAGTAAATAAAACCATGTGATATTAGCATAAGGATTGACATATAGACCAATGGAATAGAATTGGGAGTCCAGAAGTAAACCCTCACATCTGTGGTCAGTTGATTTTTTTTACCACAGTGGCAAGAACGTTCACTGGGGGAAGGAACACTCTTCAAGAAATGGTGCTGGGAAAAGTAGATGTCCACATGCAAAAGAGTGAAACTGGACGCTTACCTTATACCATCTACAAAAATTAATTCTGAATGGGTCAAAGAGCTAAATTTAAGAGCCAAAACTATAAAACTCTATGAAGAATGTATAGGTACAAATCTTCATGACCTTGGATTTAGTAATGGTTTCTTAAATATGACACCAAAAGAATAGGCAGGAAAAGTATAAAACAGATAAGGTGGACTTGATTAAAATTAAAAACATTTTTTTTTCAAATGACATTCTCAAGAGAGTGAACAGACAACCCATAAAATGAGAGGAAATGTGTAGAAATCATATATTTGATAAGGGTTTAATATCCAGAATATATAAAGAACTCTTACCATCCAACAGTAACCCCCCCGAACTCAATTGAAAAATTGGCAAAATACTTGAATAGATATTTATCCAAAGGAAAAATACAAATGGCCCTCAAGCACATGAGAAGATGCTCATCATCATTAGTCATTAGAGAATTGCAAATCAAAATCATGAGACATCACTTCACACCTACTCCAATGGATATTAATAAAAAAAAAAAAAAAAGCAAAAACCAGAAAATAAGAAAGTGCTTCTTCGGATGTGGAGAAATTGGAATCTTCATACATCGCTAGTGGGAATATAAATGGTGCACATACTGTGGAAAACAGTTTGGTGGTTCCTCAAAAGATTAAACATAGAACTATCATTTGACCCAGCAATTCCACCTAGATGTTTACCCCAAATAATTGAAAACAGTGACTCAAATAGATACTTGTTCACTTGTTTTCATTGTATCATTATTCACAATAGCCAAGGGGTAGAAACAACCCAACTGTCCATTAAGAGATGAATGAATGAATGAAATGTATGTCATGCAATGAAATATTATTCAGCCTTATAATGGAGTGAAATGCTGTACATGTTACCACATGAATGAACTTTGAAAATATATGCAAAGTTAAATAGGCCAGACACAAAGAACAAATATTATAAGATTCTACTTATATAAATTACCTAGTATAGGCAAATTCACAGAAACAGAATGTAGGTAGAGGGCTTCAGGGGCTAGGGGAAGTAGGAAATGGGTACTTGTTGCTTAATGGGTAGGGAGTTTCTATTTGAGGTGATGAAAAAGTTTTGGAAAGAGTGGTGTTGGTTGCACAACACTGTGAATATAATGTCACTGAATTATATACCTAAATATGGTTAAATAGCAATTTTCATGTTAGATATATTTTACCACAATAAAGGAAAAAAGAAACATTACTTGTTTTTAGATGCTGAATTTCTGTGAGATAAAGGAAAATGTCAGTCTCATCTAATCTATCTTTACATGTTCTAGTGATATTCAGTCAACTAAGTAAAGAGCAAATATGTAACCTTTATGAGTATCTACCATGGGCAGGGCACTGTTCATATATTCTAACTATATGTTCATACATTTAATTTCTCTTGATTCACAGCCACTCTGTGAGATAGGTATTATTTCATTTTTATAGATGAGGAAGCAGTTACAGAGAGACCGTAAGTAATTTACCTGAGATAAAGTAATAAGTGATAGGGCTGGCATTCTTATCCAGGGATGTCTTGAGTTCATACTAAATCCACTTAGCTCATTTCCTCCCCTTTTCAGATTACATGACACTCATTTTAGCCCTGTAATGATAATGGATATTTATAATGAGACTGAGAAACTAGAGATCTTGAAAAGCCTCCTTTATCAAAATGTGTTAAATTTAGGTAGTTTAAGAATGTTTTAAGTATTCTGTTTCTAAATTAGCATCACAATTTGCAAAGGGAAGTAAATATATTTTGGGTGCTTTCTATATGACAGGCATTGTATTTTGTGCTTTCATATTTTGTTGTCCAATTTAATCTTCACAGCAGCGCTGAGGTATTTCAGGATGAAAAGTTGAATCTTTTGGAAGTTAAGTAACTTGTCCAAGTTCACATAGTTGGGAAGGTATGGAGCCAATATTCTCTTTCAATTTTGCTTGATCTGTGAATCATGTCATGTGGAATCATATCTAGGATTTTAAGCTGGAATTTTCAGTTCAATTACCAGAGAGAAAATTTTCCATCTGTAACTGGGAGTATTGAGCCTTCATGTAATTCAAGAAGGCTTCTTTCTGGAAATGTATCTTTATAGTATTGAATACTTCTAAAAAGTTCCCTTCACATGAATCCTAATAAATAGTGTTCTAATAGCTTCCTTCTTTACCCATTAATAATAATAGAGATATAAAACATTTATTTAGTACTTTTATATGCTTTGCAGTGTGCCTTAATAAACATTTCCATTTGTGTTATTTTTTTAAAAATCTTCTCCACAACCCAGTGAGGTATAGGTAGGCATTGTTATAATTCAGCATAAGTCTTCTGGGCCTGAGAATGGAAGTTGGTCAGTTAACTGAAAATCAGTTAAATGATAGAATCACAAAAATCAATATGTACTATAAACATTTTAATTAAAAAATACCAAATAACTGTAGATTCATTAGTGAGTCTTTTGATATAGGGTCAGGGCCTTTTTCTTGAGTTAGAGATAGCTAGTTAGAGTTTGACTTTATTTTACTTAAACTATAACAATGATGTGGCACCCATGATTTTCAGTTGTTGTTTTTTTTTTAAATTGAAGTGGGACAGGCGGTCGCTACTTATGAAGGAATATGGGTGCAGCTTGTTTTAGAATATGATTTTCCCAATATTTTATAACTTTATAGTTGTCACTGAAAACTAATTCATCAGCACTTTTTTATGGCTTGCTTTCATTGAACATAAAACATTCAACCTACTTTTTTTAGCAAGAGCTTTCTTTTTCCTTCTCATTTGTCAGTTTATTTAATAGCTAATGTAATTATGTTATAATAATTATAATTAGAAAAAACAGGTTTGGGAAGAAATATCACTTTCTCGTGACTGTTTTTTTTCATCTCAGGTTTTATTGACATTTGCTGTTTCATTGTGTTGATTTTTTTTACTGTGGCAAAATCTACATAATATTTACCATTTTAACAGCTTTTGAGTGTGCAATTCCAGTGACTTTAAGTATGTTCACAATGTTGTGTAACCATTGTAGGCTCTATTCTAATTTCTAATTAGCATACTTTCTGGGCCTATCTAGCTACCTCCTGTAAGTAGAATCATACAATATTAACTCTTGTGTCTGGCTTATTTCACTTGCATAATGTTTTCAGTGTTTATCTATGTTGTAACATATATCAGTTTCATTCCATTTTATGGCTGAATAATATTCTAGTGTATGTATAAACCATATTTTTTTCTACTCATCTATTGATGGACATTTGATGGCTTCCCACGTTTTTAAAGTTAAGCTGCAAAAGTTTTAACCACAGTATTTTAAAATTTGAAACATTAATAATAAGTAACAAATGTTTCTATGTACTGGTGCTAAAATAGCATTTTTGCTGGTTTTCTAAAAAATAAAAAATCTTTTTAGTGTGTAACAAATTAATCAAGTGATTATTCCATGTATGTTCTCAATTTTCATTTACTCTTGAGTTTTAATTATACATCATGCTAGTACAACTAAAAAATAGTATTGGTACACATTTTGGGAGCTTATGTAGCATATTTTCATCATATTAAATGGAATGTTCTTTAAATGAGGCAAAGTTAGACAATATAAATCTAGGAAAAAGGTTCAGATTTGAATCCTTAAAGAGGGTCAGATGAGTGGCAGTTTGAAAAATTTGCTTTGCTTTCTTTCATATCTCATTGTCTGTGCCACTCTACTACAAATGATGAAACTAATGAATCAAATTATGAAATTGTCATTTTTATGATTTCACAAACATGAATAGTTAGCATAGTTGGGTGAAGTTACTAGAAGATATGGATTGGGTTTTCTTCACTGTTTTCTTTTGCATGTGTATAATAGTGACAGTGGTGACATATTGGGAATGGAAAGTAGAAGGAACAACTTTCCTCTTCTGTTGAAGGTGGCATACCTCATGTTTTAAAAATATGTTCTTAATACTGGTTTTGAGCAGCTTTCGTGTGACATTGGAAGACCTAATCTTATTTTTATCCCAGTGGGTTCCATGTTCTGCTTTCAGTTATCTAGATTCTTTGTCGAAGTATATTCTTCCTAAGGTGTTTGTTTTATTACAGAAATAACCCAGTAACAACATGTAGCTTGTTAAAACAAATTCTCTTTTGTAAATTCTCAAGGGTGGAGTGCAAATTTTTAATTAAATTTTGAGATGCTGGGAAAATCACCTCCAAATATTTTATGGAAAAATACCTTTGGAGTTCTTGAGCAAAATTGTGAATAATCTTAAATGATTATTACAAAGAAGAAAAGAATAAATCAAAGACAGACCTTTTTATATTATGTTTATTTACTGTAGTCCATTTGCAGTTCTAATTACTGTCATGTGCTAAAATGAACCATGGATTAATAAGGTGGACTAGCTTCATTTAAGTGATAAAGTGGCCACTAACACCCTTGTCATTAAATGCTTTCCTTCAGGGTTGACTGATGGGTGCACTTAACACATTATTAGAGTTAGAGGAAGGCTTCCATTACTGTCCATCTGACTTGCACCTTTCCTAGGGAACTAGATATTGGACTTGTATTGATAAAGATTCAGAACCTCTTAAATGACATACTGGGGTTCTATGTCTTAGATAACTAAGACCATTTACTTGGTGAAGAGTGAGAGTTAGGATTGTACCTGGCATGAGTGTCAGGTGCAGATAGCAATGAAGGACCGGCTGGGTGTGAATGGATAGGTGTGGTTGGAGCTAAAATTTCACAAGGTTGATAACCTCTCTTACCTGGAAGGGCCCTCAGGGAGGAGTTTTCCAGTATCCAACCAAGGTGAGTGGTGGTATGCATTCTGTCAATATCAGCCAGATAGGTATTCTTATCTTATGATGAGTAGTTATTATTTCAGAATGTTCTTTGGTAAAGTAGAAAGTATTATGGAGGTAATTTTGAGGTGTTTGTAGATCCTTTAGCTGTATTGACTTTTTGCTGGGATAAGGTAAGAGTTAAGGAGGGAGGGACTTCCCTGGCGGTCCAGTGGTTAAGACTTCACCTTCCAATGCAGGGGGTGTGGGTTCAATCCCTGGTCGGGGAACTAAGATCCCACATGCCTCACGGCCAAAAAACCAAAACATAAAAAAACACAGAAGCAGTATTGTAAGAAATTCAATAAAGACTTTAAAAATGGTCCACATCAAAAAAAAAAAAAATCTTAAAAAAAAAAAAAGAGTTAATGGGGGTAAACTTGATACAGGAGGAGATCACCTGGCTGGTGCACTAAGTGTTGAAGTCTCTTTATTGCTCCAGCATCTCAATAAATTGACAAATAAGACACTGGAATAGTGACAGAGGAAAAATATCAACTTTATTACACAGAAAGGCTAGATTGGGAATGTTGCTTAGTAATAGAGTTAAATAGGCTTGTTAACTCAAACGCTGGAGTTTGGCCAGGGGACCCAGTTGTCATCTACTAGGCTGGACCAGCAGTGTCCTGCAAATGTAGAAGTAGATGCTTGCTCCTTGTGGGCAGTTTGTTCTCAAGCGGAAAAAAGAGATGAACTGAACATGTTCAGCTTATTAAATACAAACTAATCAGTGTAGAGACCAGAAGTTAGACCAGTTGAACTCCTTCCAGAAGAAGGAAGCAGTGGTAGAGAAGAAGCATTTGCCGTCTATGTCTGTATGTATTTTCTTGATTTATCCATATTAGACTGTCCCAGGGGTCCCCAACCCCCGGGCCGCACAGCAGTAGGTGAGCAGCAGGTGAGTGAAGCTTCATTTGCCACTTCCTATCACTCCCCATCGCTCGCATTACCACCTGAACATCCCTCCCCCCGCATCCGTGGGAAAATTGTCTTCCTTGAAACCGGTCCCTGGTGCCAAAAAGGTTGGGGACCGCTGATCTGTGCTATTTCCTTGCTATGGAAAGATGAGGATTTAGCTCACTATCCTTTTCTATCTCCTATGCCCTCATCGTGTCAAAATAATTCTGTTATAATTTTGATTAAATAAGTATTCAGTATTTACATTTTATAATTACCTACCTTTTTTTTCCCTCTGGAATTTTGTTTTTTTTGGAATGAATAAATGTCTTTTTGTCCTCATTTAGTTTACTTAGTTTTTATATCTTAATAGTGATGGAGTCCACAGCTTTCCCCCAGTTGCTTTAGTATACCTATATGTATTTACTTAGTCGAATTTATTTTTTTAAAGTAGACAGCAGTCTGGAGTTCTTGTATTTAACTACTCTTGCATTAATGGTCATCTTAATATCTTATCTTCACCCTTATTCTCAATGTTTTCCTCGCCTTGCTGTTCTATTAGATGTCCTATTACCTAGATGTCATGTGTTCTTTCTCTTGATGTATTCTCATGTTTTGTAGAGCACAGATTGTAATAGCTTCCTGATAAAGAATATATGGGAGGTACATCTTTTGAGAGCTTGCATGTCTGAAAATGTCTCTATTCTACCCTCACACTTAATTCATAGTCTGAATCCTGAGTACAGTATTCTAGGTTTGAAATAAGTATTCTTCTTAAATAAGAAGTTTGATGCCTTTTTTATCCTTAATCCTCTGTGTGAAATCTGATTCTCACTAGAAGTCTAGAATACTTTTTTTATACCTACGATTATGAAATTTTATGATGATTTGCCTTGATACAGGTCTGCCTTTGTCATTTGTGTTGGACATACGAGTGAGTCCTTTTAGTCTGGAAGTCCATATCCTTTCATCTTGGAACATTTTATAGAATTATGTCTTTTAATTTCTCCATTTTCACGGTATAAACTTTCACATCCCCACATTTTCTGGAGTGAGCTTCTGCGGTCAGCTGTGCATGGCATACCCCAAAGACCCCATGGTTTACTCCCCTCAGTGAACTCCAGTCTTCTGCTATTGTGGGAGAGTGGGCAGGGGCAGGCTGTGCAGAAATGAGGAGGTGATCTGAGTGGTTAACTACTTCTTAAGTAGACTTTCAAGAATCCTGGTGGTTTTAACACCAACCTAGCCCTCACTGCCAGACATATGTGAGCTTATTGGGGGTTTTGTAGTGATTATCATATTGCTTTTCTGCTTTCCCCACTATTGGCTTTGGATTCAGCTTTATTGGGTCTAAGTAACATGCCATTGTATGTTTGTTCTAGAAATATATGTGCCTCTTTAATGCATTATAAGATCTGGTAGTAGATCTAATAAACATGATGAATACTGATGAACAAACATGATATTTCACTATCTGCAATAACAGTAGTGTTATGTGAAATTATCTTTGATTTCTGTTGTTTACAGAGTCACACATACTGCTAAACTACTGTGATTTTCTGTTTAATAAGTGAAGGAAAAGCTAAAGTTCATTTAGAGAATAGTAAGAAAATAAAAATGTACTCTTTTTTTTTTTTCTCATCCATTTTCCTGGAATCCCTGATTTCGACCTGTGGACCCAATATAGAACTCTTGAATTAAATAGAACATGGTGGTATATGAGACCATAATCATGGTTTCCTTTATTTGTCCATTTTTCAAAGAGGTCTCTTTACAATGAATAACTCTGATCAGACTTTTCATTCATTCAACAAATATTTACTAAGTATCAACTGACTGTAAGGCACTGGGCACCAGGCCTATGTTAGTTAAACAAGCTTCTGTCTTCATTGGAGTTTACATTTCTAGTGGAATATATAATTGGTTATAGTGTTACCTAGATTAAAATAAGATGGCTTGTATATATCACCATCCCTGGAAAAACTAACTGAAGTTGCATATCTTTCTGATAATATCATTACTTTACTTGAAACAGGACTTGAAAGTTTTTATTACAAAAATAATATTTATTTTTAAAAAGATGTAAGAAGACTGATAGACAGAAAAGAAAAAAAGAACAGTACCCATTATTGCACTGATCAGAAATAACCACTGTGAACACCTTGGTGTATATTTTATCTCTTTTCTATATACATGTGTATAATTAAATATGTATACGTATATTTAAATGTGCCTAATTTGTTTATAAAAATTAAATTGTATTATAAAAACATGTACAGTTTTCATTTTTATTTGTCAAGTGTTTACTTCAATTTAATGGCTATATAATACTCAATTTTATGAAAACACCATAATTTATAACTTTAGGTTTTCTGTATTTCACTATTTAAAAAAAAATTCTTGTGCTAATTTCTTATAGCTAAATCTTACCAAACACCTTTAGTTAATTATTCCAGTAGTCTTTATGAATAATTTTAAATATATGGAAAATTTGAAAGAATTTTACAGTGAACACCCATATATCCACTACATAGATTGGATAATTAACATTGTAGTATGTTGACTTCACTATGTATCTATCCAATTATCCACCCCTCTTACATTTTTTGGTAAATATTTAGAAGCTGAGTCATATAATTTTCAGGCAAATTTTATAAAATTTTTTCATTTATGCTAACTAGCCCTCCAAGAAGATCTTTAGTACTAATTTACACTCTTACCAGTGGTGTATCAGCACACTTTGAACCCTTGCCAAACTGGATTTTATTGTCTTAATGTAATTTTTTAGACAATTTTTGATATATAGGTTTTTACTAAAGTTTCTTATTTTATCTCTAAGATGACTTTCTTTATATGTAATACTTATAAAACAACATTTATTTATAGTTTGCTTTGATCATCTAATTTCTACTGTAGATTTTGAAAAGAAATTATGTAATTTGTTCTTTGTTGTACTTAATGTTTTTTAAGAGGAACATTGTATCTGTTCAGTATTTACCGTACACTTGAGATTTCAATCAGGTAATCACTAGTCCTTTTTTTTTTTTTTTAGTTTATGCAGTAAGTGTGTAAATAAGTATTAACTAGAATATTGGCTATAGCATATTCAGTCTTTTTTCTCTTTCACAGAGTAAATGAGCCGATGCAGAAAAATGATACATTGGGGCAATCAGAACTAGAAGTAGAATCTCCTGAATTAAATATTCGTTCACTCACTGAACCTTTGTCTCACTTCTTGGACCTTGGTTTTATTCCTTGGACCTGTGTTCCACTCAGTCTAACACTATGATAAAAAGACTCAAGAGAAATTAAGACATGAATTTGAAGTGTTATGGAATCTAGGCACCTAGGTGGGCATATAGTGTGAGGCAGTTGAAGCAAGGAAATAATTAGAAGGTGAAAAGGCTTACACACTATTTTAAATGATAGATTGCCTACATTCTATTTTAAGAGTAATTTATAAACAATTATTTAACTTTGGTATGGCTATTGAAAAAAATTATATGGAAATCCCACTAGAAATATGTTACCTTTGTTATTTTTGGAGCATTCAGTCAAATCTCTTTGTTTACAGCTGGGCTCAAAATGCAGAGAACTCAAAGATATTCATTTCGGCCAGTGTTACAAGATCTCAGATGAAGGCATGATCGTCATAGCTAAGGGCTGTCTGAAATTACAAAGAATATACATGCAGGAAAACAAATTAGTAAGTACTTGTTACCATTCTTGTGTTTTTCATTTTGTTTCTAACTCTTGAATTCCTTATAACTTAGCTTATACATTTTTTTCTGCTTATTTTTTTTTGATGGTTTAGAGGCAAATTCTACTTAAAATCAAGAATCTTCTCAAAACAATGATTTGTATAAATTGATTTTATAACTGTGTGGGTGCTTGTATGTGGTACTTACATGGTAAAAATTCTGCATTAGCATGTGCTAATGTGCTTTTTTCTAAACTCTGACAGTGGAAAAAATTAATTTGAAAAAATTAAATTTGGCTGCCAAACATAAGTATGTAGTTGTCGTTCCTTCTGATTCCCCTAGGGATTGTAGTAATTTTAGATAGTTAGGAATTTTTAATATTCAGGAAGATGTATGCTTGTGAAATAGAGCCTTTCACTTAGTATGGTGTAAAATGGGACTCAGTAAATTGAGACAGATAGTCTTGTTTTTAGGTAGTTACATAGGTTTTATATTATATTTTAAGCACATGTGTAGGTAACTCATTTACACTTATTATATATTATAAATATATTTAAAGCCATGTAATTTTCTCTTATTGAGTTATACTTTATATATCATAAAATTCACCTTTTTAAAGTGTGCAGCTCAGTGTTTGTTAGTATATTCACAAAGTTGTGCAGTCATCATCACTAATTCTAGAACAGTTTTATTATCCCAGAAAGAAACCCTGTGCCCATTAGCTGTCACTCTTCATTCCCCCTTCCTCTAGCCCATGGCAACTGGTAATCTACTTTCTGTGGATTTTTGTCTGTTCCAGACATTTCATATAAATAGAATCACACAATATGTGGTCTTCTGTGTCTGCCTTCTTTTACATACCATATTTTTTCAAGTTCATTCCTATTGTAGCATGTATCAGAGCTTCATTCCTTTTTATGGCTGAATAATATTCCAAATCCATTTAATTTTGCTTTGATAGGTATATAGTACAGGTTAACAGAAAAAGTTGTCACTGGGGAGGCATTAGTAGAGTTCTCAATGTTGAAAAATACTGTACATTAAAATGTAGGCAAGGTGGTCCTGAATATGTATATTTACAAAGAAGATTTGCTTTTTAACTGTATCTACAAAATAACGAGATCTTTTTGTTGCCCCTTGGAGTTAGTTTACAAAATTTGATAAATACCTCTCACATATTAATGTAAGTTTTGAAAGGTCTCTGGAAGCCTCAGCACTTCAAGTGAGATAATGCTTTTTTTTTTTTTTTAAAGATTACAGTTAGAAAAATTGAAATACTGTGAATTAAAAGTAAACACTTTTATTACCATGTAGAATTATCTTTTTGTGTAAAATTACACAGTAAAAATACTTCCTATTCCTGTTCACATTTAATACAAATTTAATAATCACTCCTGAGGCATTATGTTCTTGTGGATAGAGTAAGGTCTTCTGAGTAAGAGAGAATGAATTTTTGAATCCCAGTATCCATTTACTTGCATTGTGACCTTGGGAAAGTTACTTAAGATCTTTGAACCTCCTTTGCAAATGGGGTTATTAGTATTTGTATTTTTGCAGGTTGTGGTTTTGAGGATTAAATGATGTAATGTCCTTAAATTGTCTAGTATAAACTCTGACTCACAGGAGACAATAAAAAACTAGTAGTCTTTATGAGAACTTGACCATATTTGTTGTCCATTGGTTTCCACTTTACACTCAAGATAAATTAAAAGGTGGTAATCCCAGCTTACAATTTTTATATTTCTCACATAATGGGAATATTTGTTGAGTGATTAATATTTGTTTTCTTGTTGAGCAAAACCAGAAAAACATTTTTCTTGACACATTAAAAATTTTGGTCAGTGGTTTTTCAAAGGAATTAAACCATATGTTTTGAAGGTTCTAGTTATGTTCGAATTTCTTTAATATTGTGGTCCATTAGAAAGGTGTTATATACTTAAATGCTAAGGGAATCAGTTTCCTATGTAGTGTTATTCAGTAAACATTTTGATTTCATTGCAAATTAGAAGTGATTTTGCTAAATCTTAAGTAAAGTTCAGTTCAATGAAATTCTTTCAATTTAAGGTTTTTAGAAAGGGAAATTTAGAATAATATGAACTCTTTCTGTTGGACAGTTGAGCTGTTGACAACTGGTCTCCCATAGGAACTTTAGTTTGTATTTTTAGAATTTATGAAATAAGGAGAAATATTTGAATTACTTGCAAAGCTGCAATTTTAAGTAGATTGGGTTTTTTCACTCTGAGATGTATTATTGTTAGTCCTTTAATGACATATTTTAAAAAGGATGAGTAGAAATAATAGTATGATTAAAGGCAAATAATATTTATATATGCATATATATAATTATACCGTATATTTAATTACAGACAAGAAATAATAAACGTCATTAAATAGGACAAACAACTAATAGAAATATTCAGTACTCAGGAGAATATTGTGTCTGAAAGGATGCCAACAGAACTTTACCTGTGCAGATATTGATCATTAGCTAAATTATTTTGCTAATTCTCTTATCAGTCTTCTCAAAAAGAATCTTCTCAAAATAGTATTAGAGTTTTATTGTGTAGCCTAAAAATAATTGTAGCATAGTGCTTTTTTAAAGTATAAACTTTGCTGACTTGAAAATATCAAATTGGTTGTTTTTATATACGTTGACAGTATATGACTAAGTATACATTTTTTTCATATTATATCTTGGCCTTTAGATGGCAGCATTGTCTTTGTATATTTCAGTGACATAGCTTTTGTGTCCTTGATGTAACTATAAAGATAAAATGCTCGTACATGGTTTCTGCAGATATTTATGGTTTATTTTTAATTTTGTCCTTTAGATGGTTTTAGGGAAATTTTCTTTAAAAATATGAAATAATAGTTGCATCTAGAGTGTTACAAGGTGAACTTGCTATCTTACACAAAGTAGCAAGATACTTGAATGTTCTTATTTGTGGCACTGTAAGTAAGGTACACTTTAGCATAGAGAAAGGATTCCTGTATTTATCAGAAGGAGTTTTATTCAGATGGAAAGAGGACAATGATCTGACATCTTAGTACTCAAATGATTTATGGTGAGGCAAAGAATTGAGAACATGCCTGTAAAATCTTCCCCCCAAAGAGTGAGTTTTTGTTTTAGTAATTTTTGAGTGAGACAACTGCCATGCACCTACATGGATGTATTTTGCATTTGCTATAAAACTGTTGTATAGACTATAAAAACAGATCTGAGGAATACAACTATAGTGAGTGTCTAGCATATTATATCCAACTGTCTGCCATCTTTTAGCTATAGCATTTATATCACTTCTGTGCAGTACTGGCTACAAAATTATTTTAAAGCCATATTTAGTTTGTGTGTATAGTTATTGATGATCTAGAAACTTCATTAAGTATATTTTCTCTGCTTCCTTACTCTCCTTGCTCCAGATTCTGCTTCTCTACTTTTTGGACAGAAGCTCTCTGGGCTGCTTTTTTTTTAAACATTTTTATTGGAGTATAATTGCTTTACAATGTTGTGTTAGTTTCTGCTGTATAACAAAGTGAATCAGCTATATGTATACATATATCCCCATATCCCCTCCCTCTTGCGTCTCCCTCCCACCCTCCCTATCCCATCCCTCTAGGTGGTCACAAAGCACCAAGCTGATCTCCCTGTGCTATGCAGTTGCTTCCCACTAGCTATCTATTTTACATTTGGTAGTGTATAGATGTCAGTGCTACTCTCTCACTTGTCCCGGCTTACCCTTCCCTCTCCCCGTGTCCTCAAGTCCATTCCCTACGTCTTGGGCTGTAAAATAATGGGGTCAGATAGATTATCTACATTTGTTATCCAACCTGATGTTTTAAAGTACTAGGATTTTACGATTTTGAAAATGGCTTCTATGCTAAGTTCTAGGGTCAGCATATTTGATAGAGATCTCTATGTCTTATATTTATTTGGCTTTTTTTTTTTAACACCTTCTACTCTGTAGAGTTGAGTTATGAAACTAGTATAAATTTCTGAGTTACCCAAGAAAGTAGTAATGTATTATGAATAGATTTTAGAAAGTTTTAGGGAAATGTTAAATGTTTTCTGGTTAAAATTTGATTTCCCAATGGTTAATTATGACCTTTTACTTTTTTCAACCTCCTGGTGAATTATTTTACTAGTTTTACAGTTCTGTGCCATCTCCCATAGTCCTTTGGCTCTTGCTGTAACATTATTTGTAACATTGTTTGTTCATTGTTTTTAATTTTATTATCCTTTGGAGGCTTACATGTATGAAGTAGGACCTAAATTTACCTCTCTGCTTCCTTCTGGGATGAATGAGGCAAATACTGAGTGTGAGTTGAATTGAACTCAATTCATATCTTGATCCTACTGTTTCTTAATCATGTGATTCAGTTAGTTATCTTAATTTTTGTACTTTCATTTCCTTGTTTGTAGAAAAGATATAATACTACCTCAGACTTGTTATTATGAGGATCAGACTAAATGAGATTGAGGTGAAGTACAAAATCTATGGTCCCAAACGTAGGAAGTCTTTGATAAATGTTTTTTTTTTTTCTTCCTCTCCCTATCAGAGTTCACTTTTTGGAGTCTACCAGTTTAAATTGGGCTGTGTCAGTACCTACTGTCACTTACTATGTTCTGATTTCATCTGTTAGTTACCCACAGTTTAATTCTTTTTTTACTGCTTGCTGTGATTTTGAGGTTGTTGCAGCAGCTAAGTGAATAGACTGGTAGCCATGTTATCATCAACTAGGGTAAGTAAGGTAAGCATTTGCATCAGAGCTTAAATAGCAGTAACTAATTCAGCATTATATTAAGGCTTGGATTTCCTGACTCTTTTACTGTCCAACTTAGAGTTAATATATTAAGGGATTTGGTCCCTGCTACCCCCCAACACCCCCACTACATTCTTGTTATCTTATTCCTCAGATACTCCTTGTGAAGTGAGTTTACTTGTAATCCCAGACATAAATAATGTACATTTATGAAGAATTCCATTTTATAAGTACTCACTTCAGCCTCCAGAGTCTCTAAGGGTAGATATTCACCTTCATTGCCCTTTCCTCTCTGAATGGATGAGGCATTTACTTACACCGAGAGTGGTAGTTTCCAATAAACAGTGATGCATGAACATGGCATTCTAAAGAAGGTGACCTAAAGTTACTAAACTTCATCTTGTTATTGTATACTACCTTTCAGTATTTTGCTGTCATTTTTTGATATCTAAAAATATTTAATAATAGTTATCTCATTGACTGTTTATAATGTACCAGGCACTGTGTAGTTTTACATAATTAATCCTCACAACCACCATATGAGGTAACTTACTTTTTAAAAATTTTATTTATTTATTTTTATTTTTTGGCCATGTCGCGTGGCATGTGGGATCTTAGTTCCCGACCAGGGATTGAACCCGCACCCCCTGCATTGTAAGCGCAGAGTCTTAACCTCTGGACTGCCAGGGAAGTCCCCATGAGGTAGTTTATTTTTATTCCATTTTACAGATGAAGAAATTGAGGCCTAGAAAGGTTAAGGAACAACAGATAAATGTCAAAGTCAAGATTCTAACCCAGATCTGTTGGATTCTCAGAAGTTTGTCCTCAAGACCTTTGATCGCATGGATACATCACAGGTGGAGCTAATCCATATATGCCTTTGAACCAAGCAGTAATTTCTGAAAGGCATTATCCCCATTAAAACACTTAACTGTCAGGTGCTGTGAGACATCAGAGGAGGAAATTAGCTATTAGCATGAGCAGAAGATCCTTTTGCTAGGATGATAACTGATTTTAGGGGAAGCTGCTAGTACGAATGGAGATAACACTGAAATCTTTTTCTAGGAAAATTAATAAAATTACCAAAGAGGAAAACTGTCTTCAGGATAGTGTTTAATGTTGGTTTTAATCCTATAAATGTGAACATAATGAACTTTTGTAGAATTGCACTCATTATGCAAAATTTTTTACTTGGCAAAAACATAATATTGTGTTTTTTGTGATACTTGGATTCAGAAGCTAAATACCGTTTCATTTTTGTCCGATAGATTTAATAGAAATTTTAATGGATTAATGAACTGGTAACTTTCTACTGTGTTCCTTAACGCTGTTTCAGATGTTGATTCAGTGCAGTTAACATTTGAATACCTACTGTGTGCCAGGCACTATGAGAAGTGTTAAGGAATTAAAAAAGAGTTATATTGCCAAAGAAGGAATATCCTTTTCTAGTGATAAGCACTATGGAAATGCCAATTGCAAAATAGTTACTTGTGTGAGAGATTAGGGAGGAATCAGGAAATCCTATAAATAGTAGGTGACATTTATAACTGGGTCTTGAATGATATATAGTGATGTGGCAATTGTGATTCAAGCAAACATTTTTTTGAGGAAAGTGATATCATTAACAAAGATAAGGCATCAGGCTTGGAATGTTTAATAAGTGGTGGGTGTTAAAGTAGGATTAGGATTATATCAGGCTGGTGGGGGAAGTGTTCATAGTTGGGTCTCTAAAGGAAGGTAGGGACCAGGTTGTTAAGTTTCTTGAGTGTCATGCTAAGAAATTTATATTTCTCTTGGTAATTGGGATTATACTTGGGATTTCAAATGTGAAAGGTGATCAAATTTTTCGGTCTTGGTATTTTTTTTTTTAATTTTAGGAAATTAAAAAAATTTGGAATACTGAAAAGAGTAATAACATATATATGCCCATCACCTAGACATCGACAGTTGTTAACATTTTGTTAAATTTGTTTCTTCTTCTTGAATTAATAAAGCAAATAAACTTTAAGTCTCTTGTCTTGCATCCCATGTTATGCCACTATCTCTTTCTAGAAGCAACTACTGTGATGATCTCAAATGCTTAAAAAAACAACTGCTTTAACAGACGTAATGGATACCATGAACAACAATATAATATTGTTCAGTATGTGGTCCCAAATAGTTTATATCTGATGCTATATGGTTGAAATCTGGTCTCACAAAGTATGTCAATCTACACTTTGCATTTTTACTTTTAAGTTGTTTTTGATATCTAGCCGTAATGAATATGTAATTCATTCTTTTAAACTTTTAGTATCCTATATATGTATATATCTCCTGTTTATCCATTTCATATTGAGGGACACTTATATTGCTTCCATTGTTTTGCTATTATAGGCAGTATTGCAATAAAATCTTTGTGCAACTCTCTGTGCTTATCTGTGAGAATTTCTCTAGGATCTATTCTAGAAATGTAATTAAAGGGAGCAAGGATGGGTACATTTTGAAATTTTTGCTAGATAATGTCAAATTGCTCTCCATGAATAACTGTAATTACGGTTTACAGCTGTATCTTGCTGATGGATTGTCAACTCTTTTGAGGGTGGAGAGTATCTCGTTATCTTTTTATCCCATCCGCCTGCGTGTTGGCACATAATAGTCATTCAATAAATGTTGGTTTAGTGACACATGGCTTACTGCTGAATTAAACATACTTTTAAAAACGAATTTCTTCCAGTATTTTGGGAACATGCTTCAAAAAGAAGGTGGATTTAAGCATATAAATAAAAGCTTGAAAAATAGGTTAAAGATGCAGAGTCAGTGGTTTTCTGACTTTTCAAATAAGTAAGTTTCTTTGATCTAGTTACTATATTAATGATGCCATTCTTCATGTATCAAATTTATCTAGCCAGAGTCATTAATGTTCTCAAGGAGTATTTTCTGGGACAATACTTTTTTTTAACAATATGGAGTTCTGATCAACTAGAGTATAATTTCTATTCTTCTTGTCTGAATTACATTGACTTGTACATTCTTATGATTAATAAAATTGGTTTTATTTTGTTCAGTGATATTTGAAAGATCCACTTGAAAAAAAAGTTAAAATGTTATTTGGCAGATTTTTCAGTCTGAAGAATAAATAAATTTTTATTCGTTATATATTCTTTGTTAGAGCTTACCGTCTCTTTTTTTAATCTGTTTTTCTATTTTCTATTTTTCTCCTGTGGGTATCTTTTTTATCTATCAGGTATCTTGGTAAGAACATGACTGAATTCTATTCCATCATTTGAAAGGCATAGAAAACCATAAAGAATGAGTATGTGTGTGTGTATGTATATTTTTCTTCCCCTGTGAACCAGTTTGGTAGAGGGCAAGCAGTGGCTTTGATAATATCCAAATAATTTTTCTTTGGAATGCATTATTTTTTTTTACCCAGCATATTTATTTAACATTATATTAATTTAGTAATAACTAAAATTAGTTCACAAATTTTGGGAGCCCATCAACTGATGATAGGAGTTGCTCAGATGCAAACAGGATTGCAGGAGGAAGCTAGCCTAGTATTAAAAACTCTGATGCAGATATTCCAGTGTTGATAATGCAGAATTTATTATAGCTAAAAATAGGAGACTCTAAATAGTATTTACATATTCTTAAAAAATTTTTTCTGTATCAAATTCTAGATTACTAAAAATATCCAGTTTGTTTTGGGTTTAAAATTTATAGTTGGTAGGTTATTCCTAGTTTTGCAGTTCTTTTGCTGGTGTTATTTTCCACTTATATATTCTGTAGTTTAGATCCTTTTTTTAAAATAAATTTATTTTTATTTATTTATTATTTTTGGCTGTATTGGGTCTTCATCGCTGTGCGCGGGCTTTCTCTAGTTGCGGTGAGTGGGGGCTACTCTTTGTTGCGGTACACGGGCTTCTCACTGCGGTGGCTTCTCTTGTTGCGGAGCATGGGCACGGGCTTCAGTAGATGTGGCGCGTGGGCTCTAGAGTGCAGGCTCAGTAGTTGTGGCTCACGGGCTTAGTTGCTCCGCAGCATGTGGGATCTCCCAGACCAGGGCTCGAACCCGTGTCCCCCTGCATTGGCAGGCGGATTCTTAACCACTCTGCCACCAGGGAAGCCCCTAGATCCTTTTTATAAAATGTAATTTTTGTTTATTTCTTTTAGGAGTGCATATTAGAAAAATCACAAAGAGTTTTGGAGCAAATCAAATTATCTTTCAGATATAAACATGAAAGTGCTGTCTCAGTCTCTGTGCTCAAGTGTTGGCAACAGTTGATAATGAGTTGAGATAAAGAGCCAAGTCATTAGACTTAGCAAATAGAAACTTTATAAGGTTAGATGGCGGTGGAATGCTGGGAGTACATTAAGCCTGTCATTTATGAGCACACATTCTTCAACTGCCTTTCTAGACCGTCAGTCAACAAGTGAGATGTATTGCTTGGATCTCGGGAGAAGTTTTGGCTTATATTTTTCTTCATCTACCTATCACAGAGGTGTTAGAGTCTTAGAGTCTTAGGATATCCAAGACTTAATCCCATTTAATGTTTTAGTGATTAGGCTTAAGGGGAGAAGAATTTCTCTTTTTCTTATTTTTTTTTTTTTTTTTAAGGGAACGCTATTTATTTATTTATTTATTTATTTTGGCTGTGTTGGGTCTTCGTTTCTGTGCGAGGGCTTTCTCTAGTTGTGGCAAGCGGGGGCCACTCTTCATCGCGGTGCGCGGGCCTCTCACTATCGCGGCCTTCCTTGTTGCGGAGCACAAGCTCCAGACGCGCAGGCTCAGTAGTTGTGGCTCACGGGCCTAGTTGCTCTGCGGCATGTGGGATCTTCCCAGACCAGGGCTCGAACCCGTGTCCCCTGCATTGGCAGGCAGATTCTCAACCACTGCGCCACCAGGGAAGCCCCTTCTCTTTTTCTTTTTCTCTCTTTTTTTAAGATGTGCCTTTCTGAATATCTTTTACAAACTATAGTTGAATCTGGTTACCAGTTGATAAGATGCTTCTTTTCAAGCAGTTTCTTGTCATTATTATCAGAAAGATATATTGTCATGAAAGTGCATCTAGGCATCCTGAGTGGTGACTACTGTTCCTATTTCTGCTACAGATTTTGCTTATTCATGTTACCTATATTGTCTTTCTTCAAGTTCTTTTTAAAGGTCTAAATACGAAGTTGCTCAGATGAGAGTGTTAGGGTAAAATCTTTCCCTTGGACTGTACCTTCTGGTTTTTAGTAGCTGATAATATGAGGCCAGATGAAATCTGTACTTTTTTGATATTATTTTTTTTAACCCTCCTATTGCTTCTTATTTTGTGTAGCCACATAAAATTTAGGTTGTAGAAAAGATCAATACAGTATTTTTCTTTAATGGGTACTCTACTTCACTATTTTTGGTTTCTAAAATATGATAGAAATGAGTTATGGAGAGTTCTTGGGGGTAGAAAATTTGTAGTGTCTATTGCCAGGTTTTTATTGACTATTTTTGATTTAAGCATAAAATCTAGGTATTTATCATTCACTATAATACGATACATAAATGAATATATTGAGAATTTGTAATCCAAAGAAAAATAGTTATATATCAGAGTCCTTCTAATTGAGCTGTATCTGGATGATTATTCTTATCTTTTATTTTCCTCTTATTGAATGTATATATCTCTGAGAAAATAAAGAGGAAGGTATATATTTATATTCATTGTTGTTTAAATGCCCACATGAATGCCTACAGATTATAAAATTATCAATATTTTCATCATTTAATGCTAGCTTTTTGTTTTAACTCCTCTGAGAACATGGTAGAATTAGGTGGAGCTGTGATTTGTAGATTCTCTGAATGGGAATCAAAATATAATTCCATATCTATTTACTAGGTTAATGTTAACTTTAAATATTTGAAGATACTTATGAGTAGTTTGATATTTCATATATTTTAAGTTATTGCAGGACACAATTTTATACACATACACATATGTATGTACCCCTCTTCACTGATATATTAAGTATTTTTTTCATCATGTGTAAATGTAGTCAGTTCCATTGTGTAATCTATTATACATTTTATAAACTACAATTGTTATAAGCTTATGAGTAAAGAACTTAACGGAAAGCAGTGTGAAAGATGATGGTATATCGTATTCCACTGAATTCAGTCATGACCTAAGACATTTCTAAAGATCGACTTTTTATTTTTTCACATCCACAACACAGAAATACTCTTGCTAAAATACTGTTTTCATCATTTCAAGAATCTGTAGTGGCTAACTACAAAGATTTCTCCAGTTAGTTGTCTCTGTTCTCATTACGTTCTTAACTTGTCCACTTAGTCTTCATTTTCTCTTGTCATCTTGCTTTCTTCCAGTATGTGTTCAAGCTGAGATAAATATTATTTTTTTTGGTCAAATATTCTTTAATAATTCTTCCACATTTATTACTTTCCAATATTCTGTCAGCTTCCTTTATTTTTTCTTATTAATCCATTGATAATTTGTTGTAGGTTTCAAGGCTTCAGTTTAGTCATGTAAGCTCCTTGAAAATGGGGATGAGATTGTCTTTTTTGTAAACTTGTAGTTAGTAACTGACTGTGTATTTGTCAATGTTTTGACTAAATGGTTAAAAATCAATCTTTTTTTACATAAAAATTACACATTTTCTGAAAAGGACTGTTAATTAAGATGAACCATTCTATTCTCAAATCCTTTTGGTTTTGTCCTGGGAAAAATTCTTTTTGTGCCAAAAAGAAAGCTATTAAAAATTAATATTTTTAATGAGGCACATGTCAGTAACTTTAAGTATGATTATTTATACTTTGATATTTACATACAATACAGCTTTTAGTATACAAGTTTCAATTTTTATTAACAACGGAATTGGTGAAATATGTTTCATTCTATAGCATTGTGAAGTGATTCTTCATTAGTGTTCTTACCAGAAGAATGGCAGTCATAGTTTGAGGAAGTAAAATCCCAAATAAGTATGTCCTCTTCAAGAATTAAGTAGTTTTTAAGAAATGATTTTTTTAAAGTGAATGTTGAGGGCTTCCCTGGTGGTGCAGTGGTTAAGAATCTGCCCGCCAATGCAGCGGACACCGGTTCGAGCCCTGGTGCAGGAAGATCCCACATGCCGCGGAGCGACTAAGCCCATGGGCCACAACTACTGAGCCCGCGCTGTAGAGCCCACGTGCCACAACTACTGAAGTCCACGCACCTAGAGCCTGTGCTCCACAACAGGAGAAGCCACAGCGATGAGAAGCCCCCGCTTGCTGCAACTAGAAAAAAAGCCCATGCGCAGCAACAAAGACCCAACGCAGCCAAAACAAACAAACAAAAAAAGAGTGAATGTTGACGCTTGTGGCTTTAAAGTTCTTTTTATTGCAGATTACCTGTTAGATATTTTTATTTCTTGGTTTACATTCCATTGAGGATATTTGAATTGTTTCAGTGCTTCCACCAGTGCATTTTCCTTCTTTTGCTTTCAGAAAACCCTAGCAAAAATCTCTTAAGCTTGCTAAGAATTGTGGTCCTTTTTCTTTTGTCATATTCCATCACTTGATTCTTAAAAAGGTGAAAGTTAACAAATAGCCTCTATGGTTGAGTTTGTTTAGAAGAGCTTGCTTGTATTGTTGCAGTTAGAAAGAGATAAATTAAATATAATATTTGATACATATCTTGATTGCTTGGTACCCAGAAAATGCATCAAGCATATCTGGCAGTAAATGTAGTTAGAACATTGACATTGCTTGCTTTGAGCATGATATGACACGCAGAAATTACACTGACAGTTTTTTAATACTTTATATAAAATTCTTAGTTTTAAATATCATAAATTGGTTCCATTTATTTTATTATCTTTTTGTTCTTTAATATGTCCTAATGGTTTTGTAGAATCAAAAATTAGGAAAAGAATACCCCAAAGGAAGCATAACTAGGTATCTTATTAGAATAGTGCAGTTTATTTCTTCATTTTCTTGGAGAATTAAGTGGCATTTGGAAAACTTAAGGAAAAAAATGGGCGAGTATTGGGTCAGCCTACTGAATTGTTTAACCTTGAATTAAGTTTTGTTTTTTCAATCTAGAAGTGCTTTTTCTAGTATACCTAGATGATTTTCTTCTGTAAAGTCAGTCCAAGTGTGTATGTAGGCATCATCTGTTTTCATATATTAAAGTCTATTTAAAACAATCACATGTTTATAATGTACTTTATATTATGATACTTTTAGATTACAGAGTCAAGACAGGCTTTTTTTTTATTTAAAGAGTACAATGGTGCTGATTATTGATCAGTCTTAGAATAGGAGGTATTTCACATATAGTCTTTTTCATAGGGGTTAATCATTATCAGTCTAGTGTATGGATTTCCCCAGTGTCACAGGTTAATTCTCAGATGTGAGAGCCTTTCTCCTTTCTCTCCATCAAGGCATATCTTTCTTTAGCTGTTTTAGAAACTAACTTCTCCAGTCATTAGAGTCAACTTGTGATCACCTTAATGCTTCCCTCTCACCTTTGAGATTCTGTATTTGTCAATGTCTAAAGTTAGTTATTTGTTTTTATGCGTTATAGTATTAAAGGTACATTCAACTTGCATGGCTATATTATTGATCATGTATTTCCTTCTTCTGACCCTCCTTTCTTAAAAAAAAATTAGTAACTTAGCCTTGAAAGTGATCTTAGAAGGCCTCTAAACCTGCTTCCTACAAATCCTTTTATTGCATGCCTGATAATGAGCTCTCCACCAGTGTGTGTGTGTGTGTGTGTGTGTGTGTGTGTGTGTGTGTGTGTAGAAGGTTATTTATTAATGAATATACAAGAACTCATGCAATATTCTAATGACAGTTGAAAAATTATTAGTAAAATGGTGTCAAAATTATATTTGGCCAAATTTTAAAAATTTTAACATTTAAAAGTGATTGTTACTAATGCCTGTTTTTAAAAAAAGATTACATATACTCACCACATTTTTTAAACAGGACTAGAGGAACTTGTTTTCAGTACTGGTTAGTACCAAATTAGTGTGAGAATCTATAATTTAACAATTGAAATGATTGCCTCTTCTGAATATGTGCATTGTTTTAGGGGACCTTTCCATTTTAGATGGTGTATGGCACTAAGTAGTGGTCCTCATAAAACTTTTGTCTTTCGTTTACAATTAACATGCTCTTTGACAGCTGGCCTTTAATAATCTCACACCATAGGTTTGAAACTTTTTCCTTAAAGCTTTATAGTTGAATTACAATACATTGTGTCCTTTGTTTTCTCCTGGAAAAGGATTTAAACAACCTTTCTATTGCACTTGTTGAATATGTATTTCATAGTAACCACCATGAAGTTTGCAGCATTTAAGAAGATGAAGAAGCAGAGATAAAAGATACACATTCAAGAAGGCTTGGTTTCACAGTTGGTGCGTAATCCTTTCTGCTGTCATTGGTACCCTAACCCTGTACCTACCAGAACAAAAGAAACTGAATTAGAAATTGTGGGAGCTGGGGAGCATTCAGTTGGCAGCCCATCGCATGGCCCATAGGCGTTGTCAGGTCTCAGTTTGATGCCCTTTATTCTTTCTGACAGATGGGAGGTAGGGTCTATGAGGGGGAAGTCATTACTAGAGAGAGGGCAGTGTCAGATCAAAAGTAACCAGTGATCAAACAAGGTAAAGGGCTGTGGAAAATAGGCTCTCTTTCTGGCCTCAACACCTGCCTGATCACTGAAGGGAATAGTCCTTATGTGTCAGGGCAAGTTGATTTTCTTTGATGTACAGTGAATTCGAAGTCAGAATGGAAGCTTAACTGGAGTACAGATTTTTACATCCTAGTTCTTGAGCAGTTTGGGTGTTTAAATTTTTTACTTTAATTATCTAGAGGTTATAGAGTCATTCTCTGTTGAAAAAAATATAAAGACTTAACCATACTAACTTTGTAATCAATATATATTTAGAGATAGTACTAATGAACAAGCAAGTTTCAATACAGTATACTACAGGCTTGGAAGTCACCAAACTCTTTCTTTCAAGCATCTAACTATAACTAATCAGAACATTTATATAATTATAATGGTGGGTAACAAAGTGGATAGTGCTAAGCTTGACACATAGTAGGACCCTTCAGTGGTAAAATTTTGGAAGTAACCTCACTAATTTCAAAAAATTTGAATTAACTCTTAACCCTTAAGTGGGAAAATTATTGTTATTATATTATTATTATAAATTATTATTGTATTTTCTCTTAAGGTAACCCTTTCTAAGTCAGCTGAAAAAATTTGAGACAATCTCATTGGGGTTTTGTATGTGTGGTTCTTTTCTCTGCCCTTTCATCTTTAGAAGTATGTGACTAAAGTCTAGAACAAGGATGGTATTTTTATCTTTCATTAGCTTTCTGTGTGGATAAATTGACAATTGAGGCATATTTCTAAAAATTTTAATGATGATGTTTTCCTTTACATTAAGAGCAAAGATTTGACTGCTACTAGATTTCAGTGTCTCAACTTTTGTTATTTTAAATACTGCCGAATTTCATTCAGGCTCATAGTTAACAGTCATTTGCCCTCACATAAGAATTGATTTGAAAATACTGATTTTCCAGTAAGATGAATAAAGAATCTTAGTGGGTCAGCCTTTTAAAAGTGATTTTTAATCTCATAATTTGTTCTTCTTTGCCAAAAGTCTCATATTTGTTTATTTTTGATAATTAACGTAAGTCTTCCTTTATACGTTTAGATATATAAAAGAATATAAAACAATATATATTATGTTGTATTACCTTTAAATTAAATTAATATTTGGCTTCTAGACTACTGTTAGCTATAAATACATTTTATGCTTGAGCAATTTCAGGATAATATATTTGAGCATACCTATAAATAGTGATATTTCTGATTTGGCGTTTAGATAGACTTATCATTACATAAAGTGTTCAGGGTCTCCTTTTTAAGTAGTTTGACTTAGGAATTCTAATGTTGGCATTGAGTCAGGTGTCCTAATTTTTTATTTGATTAATTTTATTTGGAATAAAATGTTTTATAAATTAAGATTCCATATCTATTTTGGAAGCTTTTTAAAATTTAAGAAATCTTAATACAGATTCAATACACAATCTAAATACAGTTAGACTCTTTTTTTTGTTTCTGATCATTTTTTTCACATGTTTGCCCCAAACTGCCTTTGAAGGACTGAAAATTGAAACCAATATGATAATATTCCTCTGATTTAAGGAGAATGATTTTGGTTTGGCTCTTGGTTGTCTGAGGGCATCCCTCCAGTCTGTCCTTCAGTCTGAATATTTGCAAAAAGGAGTTGAGTTTGCTGATATTTTAATATTAATGTTTGGAAGAAACATTTGTCAAAAGTAAATTTTTAAAGTAAATGTCAATTTTTCAAAATGGACCTCACCAGCATAAAATTTTACTAGTCATAATCTTTGGTTCATGGCATACTATCCTAGTTTGTCCATGCATGATCTTATTGTCTTATGAAAGTAAATTTATCTAAAAGTTATTTAACATTCACTCAAGAACCTCCTATCTAAACCCAGAATTAGAGTATTTCCAGTAACTTTCATCTACCTCTGTATTCTTTTCTTCTCTCATCTCTGACTCCCTTTCAGAGGTAATTAGGAGTAACCACTATCCTAAATTTTATGTTTACCATTTTCCCCAATTTGTTACCTGTGTATATTTGCCTAAACAATAAATTGTTTAGTTTTTACTTGTTTTTAATCAAATAAATTTTTAAAGAGGTCATTGATGAACTGTAAATGTAGTGCTTTAGCAGGTATTTTAACATATTAAGAGTGGTATAATTTAGTAAATTAATGTAAGGAAAGTATGTTTCTGATCTTAAACTTGATACTATTTAAATCTAACTTTTAAGATATTCTCTGTTGCATTTTCATGTTCTTTTTAGATCTTTCAATTGCAGGTACAATAACTACATGTTGGTCCCTTGCATTTTGCACCTTCCATTTATAAATTATATTCATATATATGCGAAATGAGGTCTTTTCTTTCTTAGTTTTGGTTTGCTGCAGTTGTAGCAATTCCTGTGAATTGATTTACAGGTTAGAAAAGTTAACTCTTTTAGGTGGTAAAGGTAGCTGGTCAGGAATATCTAACTAATCCCTTGTTTGGTATGGAGGTAAGTGAATTTTAACCTTACCAAGTGACCTTTTTGTTTTACTTATCAGCTTAGAGTATCACTAGTAATTTAATAAATCCAACCATTGTCATCTTTCATAAGGATAAGATGATTGTACTATATTTCTTTGATTTCTAGATGTACTGTGATTTAACAACAACTTCTTTGGGGGGAAAAAACCGCATTAAATATTTATGTTGATTTTAAGACTTCCTGTGATTTTAGAGCTACTAATTTGTAGAAAAATGAGAGTCCTTTTTTTTTTTTCCCCAGCTTAATCAGATTGGTCAGTAATTCAGTACTGGTCTGATATACAAGTTTTGGTGAAATCAAATCAAACAAAATATTTTCTTAACTGTAGGTGGATTTTTCTCCAGTTGCTATTTTCTAACATGTAGTATTAAAAAAAATTTGCCTTTTTGTTTCTGTGAATCCTTTGGAAATGTGGTTGATTATACCTAGGAATAGTCAGTACTCAGAATGGTTAATGATACATAAATGTTGAGTGAGCTAACTAATAAAATATTATTGGAGATCAAATTAGCACATTTCAACTTTGACACAGATTTTTTCCTTTGAACAAGTTATGATTGATCATATTTGCAAGAATGTGGAATATAGAATAAATTTTTGTACCAATCTCCATTTTTAGGAGATTTTCAGTCTAAATGGAGAGCTCATATATGTGTATATATGTGTGTTTATACACACATACATATGTAATATATATTTGTATCCATATATACAAAATAATATAAGGTGGTGAAGTGATTTCGGATTAATGTAATTTGAATTTAAAAGGGAGATTTTTTCCTCTTTCTTTATTGATGGATTATGCTTCTTTGCCTTGTGAAGGAGTCTAAGAGGTCCATGTGGAGTGTTGATTTGTCTTTACTCTCAAAAATGTATCTTAATGAGATTGCTTGAGTGACAAATACAGTTGGCATAAAGTGTTTAGGGTTGTAGTTTGAGAAGCTGCACATAGTTCATTCCATTGAGGTTTATTCAGTGTTTTGTAATGTGAGGCCTACCTGAAGAAGCAAAGCAGTAAATCCCTTGCATGCTTCTTAGAAATGTCAAATAGCTTTATAAAGATATAATGGTATACTTTCTTGGTTTTTCTCAGTGTAGACTGGTCATTTAGATAATTTAATGGAAACAAATTATTAAATACATTGATTTATGATATTTGGGAGAATAGAAGCTAAATTTAGAGGCAAAGGTTAGAGGGTGGAATGACATTTTATACCCTAGAAAATGATATTGAAAGCTTGGAAATTAATGGTGCTGTCGTTACAAGTCGTGTAATTCTGGAAAATATGTTTTCCTTGGCTCCTTCATGGTTATTAGCTACATGGATCAATTAATTATTTTCCATAAGTCCTATCTCCTACCATTCACTGATTCATTCATTAACCATTTATTGAGTACTAACCACATATGCAGCACTATGCTTCTAGAGCCAGTTTTTCTTGGGTCATGCCAGCCCACTTACTATAAAGTAACTCAATTAACATGAGCAATTTCTTTCCATCTTGTATTTACTTATGTAAGAGCCCACTGGGGGGACAGTAATATCCCCCTGTCAAAGCCATTGCTTTAGAGCCTGGACTCTTAGCCTTTCTTATATTGAAAACTACATTTTAATAGTAAGAATTTGAAAATAATGACATCTAGATAATATTTTATTTGCTAATGATGATAACCTCTAAGTTAGTTACCTAATTAAGGTGAAATATTTTGAAGATTAAAATTAAAGGAGTTATTATGTAGTATAAAACATGCTATATTCATTACAATGACTTGTTCTGTTAGTTTTTTTATGAAGACACTTTGCTGTTAAAGATAGATTTGTTCCATTGAGCCATAGTAGTACTTGAGTAGTATATGGGTAGCAATAATTGAAGAATTAAGTCTAATGAATTGAGTTTTGGCATTATTCCATTGGGTTCTTTTTCTCATTATTTTTTTAAATTAACTTTTATTAGAGTATAGTTGCTTTATAGTGTTGTGTTAGTTTCTTGCTGTATAGCAAAGTGCATCAGTCATACATATACATATATCCACTCTTTTTTAAATTTCCTTCCCATTTAGGTCACCACAGAGCACTGAGTAGAGTTCCCTGTGCTATAAAATAGGTTCTCATTAGTTATCTACTTTATACATAATAGTGTATATATGTCAGTCCCAATCTCCCAATTCATCCCACCCTCCCCATTCCATTGGTTTAATGTTTTAATTATTATCAGGATATTTATAGGGAGATTGTCATCTATATCACACAAAGTTCTGCCTCATGAGAACCCTCAGTTATATATTCCCTCTGGGCTTGGTACTGGGGAAAACTAGACTTCTTTTTTTTTTGTTATGTTATGAATTTTTATTTATTTTTTAAATTTTTATTGGGGTATAGTTGATTTACAGTGTTGTGTTAGTTTCAGGTGTACAGCAAAGGGGAAAGCTAGACTTCTGACCAATTGCTTTCCTTTATTATTTTAACTACTGTGAATTTTTTTAAAAATTTATTTATTTTATTTATTTATTTTTGGCTATGTTGGGTCTTCATTGCTGCATACGGGCTTTCTCTAGTTGCGGCGAGCGGGGGCTACTCTTCGTTGCAGTGTGCAGGCTTCTCATTGCAGTGGCTTCTCTTGTTGTGGAGCACGGGCTCTAGGCGCATGGGCTTCAGTAGTTGCAGCACACGGGCTCAGTAGTTGTGCCTCATGGGCTCTAGAGCGCAGGCTCAGTAGTTGTGGCACACGGGCTTAGTTGCTCTGCGACATGTGGGGTCTTCCCGGACCAGGGATCGAACCTGTGTCCCCTGCATTGGTAGGCGGATTCTTAACCACTGTGCCACCAGGGAAGCACTGTGAATTTTTTTAAAAGATGTTGTGGTCTGTTTTCCCTCTTTGGCGTCTTAGAAATCAAGAAACATACTAGTAATTCATCTAAAAGCACTCAGAATTTCTTTACTATAGAATAACTTTTCTTTTTAACCCTTATTTTCCCTTGCCTCATTTTCTACTTGTTTTTCTCCTGTAGGGTGAATTTTCATGAACTGTCTCAATTCCTTTTTGGAAAGAGGAGGGGTATACCTGAATACAAACCGAAGTACTTATATAAGCTTATTTTAACATAAAACACCATCTTCTTTGAATAGGCAATTGTGATATAATGGAGAGTGCTTTGAGGCTTGAATTAGGAAGATATAAGTTTAACTAGGGCTTCTGTATCTTATTTGAGTGACTTTGGGCAAGTGCCCATGAGGTGATTTTCTCTTTGAGGAATGAATAAAAATATTACCTCAGGCAGTTTATGTAAAAGTGGTAGTCTCATGTTAAGTGAATAGTAAGATATTTTTCTTTAGTCATTTATCTGTCACACTGTTAATAATATTGAAAGCTAACCATAGTTAAAAGAATATTTGGGAGGATTTTATAAAATACTAAGAAATATAAGAGGCTTAAATAACCCTTGTTGTCATAAAAATTCCTTATGCATGTTTACAAAATTCTAATAGTATAGAAAAGTAGAAAGTGAAAAGTGAGAACTTCCTGTTAATCCCTGTGGTGATTATTTTCAGAAAACTTTTAATGCACATACAAATATGTATGCATATGTTTTTATTTTTTAATTTTTTATTATTTCTTTATACTTTTTTATTTAAAAATTTTAAATTGAAGTATAGTGGATTTACAATATTATATTAGTTTCAGGTGTATAACATAGTGATTCAGTATTTTTTTTCTTGATGTACTGCATTTAAAGTTATTACAAAATAATGGCTGTATTTCCCTGTGCTGTACAATATGCTCTTGTTGCTCATATATTCTATGCATAGTAGTTTGTATCTCAAAATCCCATACCTCTATCCAGCCCCCTCCACCCCCGCCCTCTCCACACTGCTAACCACTAGTTTATTCATTATATTTGTGAATCGTTTCTGTTTTGTTTTATGCATGTTTGTTTTATTTTTTAGATTCCACATGTAAGTGATAACATAGAGTATTTGTCTTTCTCCATCTTATTTCACCAAGCATAATAACCCCCTCTAGGACCATCCACGTTGTTGCAAATGGCAGAATTTTGTTCTTTTTTATGACTGAGTAATATTCCATTGTGTGTGTGTGTGTGTGTGCGCGCGTGCGTGCGCGTGTGCGCGGGTGTTTGTGTACACATATACATACCTACCACATCTTCTTTATCCATTCATCTGTTGATGGACACGTAGGTTGCTTCCATATCTTGGCTATTTAAAATAATGCTGCTGTGAACAACATGTGTCTTCTCAAATTAGTGTTTCTGTTTTCTTTGGATATATACCTAGCAGTGAATTTGCTGGATCATATGGTAGTTCTGTGTTTAGTTTTTTGAGGACATACGTTTTTATTTAAAATACTATACCACATATTCTGTTCTACAGACGTCATTATTGGTGAATACTTAGGCTCTTTCCTTTTTTTTTCCCCATTAGAAATGATAATAGCCATAAATTTCAATGGTTTTCTATCAAAAGAATATATTTTCATATGTACCCTTTTTATGATATCTTGTTGATAATTTTCACAAAACCAAGAAACATGTCTTCGCTACATACTGTCCTTCATCTCCATTCCAGGTGTTTTTGTTTTTCTTTTAAATAGTGACCATGTCTGCTGCTGGAGTTTTCTGAGAACATCAAATAGTTTTACACTTAGAGGCAGAGATAAGAATAAACAAGATGCTTTAAAAAAATCTTTGATTCTCTGTGCTCTGTCATATCATTAAGGGATGTACTTTTCTTGTGAGAAGTAACTGATGCTTTCCTGTGGGACAGGTCAGACAAAGGAACACACAGTGACAGACCTCTTGATGCTTATTCTCATCAAGAGGTTGAGGAAAGGTAGCTTTTGTATCAGACAGGTAGAGATTTCAATTCCAGAATTACCAATTACCAGTTCACCAGTTGTGGATTTCTTCTTAAGCACTTAATTTTTTTTTTAGGGGATCTTTATTTTTTATTTATTTATTTATTTATTTATGGCTGCATTGGGTCTTTGTTGCTGCACGAGCTTTCTTTAGTTGCGGCGAGCGGGGGTTACCCTTTGTTGTGGTGTGCGAACTTCTCATTGTGGTGGCTTCTCTTGTTGCGGAGCACAGGCTCTAGGCATGCGGGCTTCAGTAGTTGCAATGTGTGGGCTTCAGTAGTTGTGGCTCGCGGGCTCTAGAGTGCAGGCTCAGTAGTTGTGGTGCACGGGCTTAGTTGCTCCGTGGCTTGTGGGATCTTCCCGGACCAGGGATTGAACCCGTGTCCCCTGCATTGGCAGGCGGATTCTTAACCACTGCGCCACCACGGAAGCCCTAAGCACTTAAAATTTAAACTTCTTGAAGACTTGATTTCCTTATGTATAAATTGGAGATGATACCGTTTACTTTGGTCATTGAGAAAGTTATATGGATTGAGATGATATATGTAAATTGTCCAACAAGGCATCTTGGCAAATAGCAATTCATAAAATGTTAGGTTCCTCTCTTTTCTTTTTAACTTCTCAACTGCCATTTCTCTTCTCTCTGTTTATGACTAAAGGAAACCTGGAAGGAAGTTATTGCCAGAGCTTTGCTGGTAGTGAACATTTTTGTTGTTGAGCAACTTGCCAAGGGGGAGAAGTAACTGATGGTGCTTTATGCATTTGAGAGGGTCCAGTGAGCCTTTCATCTTATGGGGAATTTCTGGAAGAGTCATTTTAACCTCTAGTATTTGTGTTTTTTTAAAACTCCACCTATACTTCTTACTGCTTTTATATTTTTTACTCTTAGTAACTTAGTCACAATGGTTATTCCAGTCGATTAATTTTTTTCATGAATTCCTGTCATTTTCTTTGCCATGAGTTCTCATCCTTAGTTAAATTTTCTTACTATTTAGTGGGGAATATTGAAATCATTAAGTATGAGCTACATCATATCATCTATGATTCATTTGATTGCAAGTAACACAACCTGACTCAACTTGCTTAAACAGTAAGAAGTTTATTGGCTCATAACTGCTCTGTGTAGAGGTAGGTCAGGTTTTAGGATTGATTTGATTCAGTGTCTTTTACAGTGTATTTATGGAACTTGTTCTTTCTGACTCTTTGCTTAGCTCATTGCTATCTCATTTTCAGTCTAAGTCTGGTTCCACTTGTAGTTAAAGGTTGTTGATAACAGTTCCTAAGTACGTGTTGTGCATGTATCATAGTTAATTCCTGTGTATTGCTGAGTATGTTGTACTTAATTTGATACTTGGTACAAAATGTAAACATACAATAATTTGTTTATCCATTTACCTGTTAATGAACATTTGGGTTGTTTCCAGTTTTTAACTATTGAATATAGAGGTGCCATGAACGTTCATGAACAAGTCTTTGAATGGACAAAGGTTTTCATTTCTCTTGAGTAAATGCCTAGGATTGGTATGGCTGGGTCATATGGTTAGTGTTTCTTTAAATTCACTTTGTAACTGCCAAAGGGTTTTACAAAGTGGTTGTGCTGTTTTATGTCCTTCTACAATGTTTGATAGCTCCATTTGTGCTCCATCCTCACCAACAGTGGTAATGTCAGATTTTTAAATGTTAGCCAATCCGAGTGGATGTGTGGTGGTGCCTTATCGTGGTTTTCATTTGCTTTTCCCTGATGTCTCATGATGTTGAGCACCTTTTAATTGTGCATATTAGCCATTACTCTCTCTTCTTTTGTGAAGTGTCTGTACATATATTTTGCCTATTTTTAAGAATTTTGGTTTTCTTCTTATCAATTTGTAAGTTCTTCATATGTTTTAGATACAAGTTCTTGTGTCAAATAGATGCATTGTGATTACTTTCTCCTTGTCTATGTCTTTCCTTTTCCTTTCCTTTTATTTTCCTTTGAAGAACAGGTTTTAGTTTTGATGAAGTCAGATTTATCATTTTTCCTTAATGATAATTGCTTTTGTGTCTTGTGTAAAACCTTTGGATAGTGTCAGCTGTTTTTTCTTTATTATTGTTTGTGTATCATGCTCCTCTCCTAGAGTGTAAACTCCATAGGAGTAGGGAGCTCATCGGCCTTATTCACTGATGTATCCTCTGCCTAGAAGGATGCCAGGCACATAGTAATTGCTCAGAAGTAATTTTTGAATGAATGGATTTTGTTGGTCTCATAGACTTGAAAATTTTAGCCATTGGTTGTCTTATTCTCTCCCATCCTCTGTATTCCACTTATCCTTACACTGTCTTGATTGATGCCTTGCTTCTCTAGTGCTACTGCTAATTCTTTTAGTTCTAGGCCTTTTATTTTTGTGTCTGAATTGCAGTATTTTCTTATGCATGTCAGATGCCACCCCCTCCCCCTTAGGGTTTACCTATAAACCAATTTCAAACAAATCAGTAAGATATTTACTCTGTTTCTCAAAAATACTACTTTTTTGTTAAGAACTGATTAAAGTTTTATTGTAGATGGTAAGGTAGAACCTGTCATCTTAATATTTGTCTTTCTGTATGTTCTTATTTTCCATAGTTTTTACCTTTATTTTTTTCCTTCCTGTAATACTATTTCTTTCCCTCCTGCCAAAATAAATTCCACTTATTCTTCAGGTCTTTTACTTATTCTTAAGATCATGTTTTTGCCTAACTTATCTTGCTGAATATTTCATGATATCATATTTTGCCCTTCTGGATTGTTTCTTCCTTGTTAAGAATTCATGCATTCTGCTTCTTTGGTAAGGTTTTGGTTATAGAGGTGATGCTTCTTGGTTGATCACTCCTTTTTTTCTTGACTGAATTTGATGGCAATACTGCATAAGAAGGCAGTGCCTTCTATCAGCTTTCTCCTCTTTTAAAAATCATTTTATTTTTAATTGTAGTAAAATATACATAACATAAAATTTGCCACCTTTACCATTTAAATTGTACTGATCAGTAGTATTAAATACATTCACGTTGTTGTGGAACCATTCTCTAGAACTCTTCTCATCTTGTAAAACTGAAACTTTATACCAGTTAAGCAACAAAGCTAATCCCCCTCCCCCAAGCTCCTGGCAGCCACCATTCTGCTTTCTGTCTCCATGAATTTGATTCCTTTTGATACCTCACATAAGTGGAATCATATAATATTTGTCTTTTTGTGACTTACGCTTATTCCACTTAGCATAGTGTCTTCAGAGTTCATCCATGTTGTAGCATGTGTCAGAATTTCCTTCCTTTTTAAGGCTGAATAATGTTGCATTGTATGTATATGCCTCAGTTTGTTTATCCATTCATTTATCAGAGGAAACTTGGATTACTTCCCTGTTTTAGCTACTGTGAATAATGCTTCTATGAACATGGGTGTACAAGTATCTCTTTGAGACCCCTACTTTCAGTTTTTGGGGGTATATAACCAGGAGTGAAATTGCTGGATCATATGGCCATTCTATTTTTAACTTTTGAGGAACTGCAATAGTGTTTTCCATAGTGGCTGTATCGTTTTAATTTTTACCATTAGTGCACACGGGTTCTAATTTCTCTGCATCTTCACCAAACTTTTTTTTTTTTTTTTTTGGTGATAGCCATCTTAATGGGTGTGAAATGTTATTTCATTGTGGTTTTGATTTGTATTTCCCTAATGATTAGTGATGTTGAGCGTCTTTTCATATGCTTTTTGGCCATTTGTTTATCTTTGGAGAAATCTCTGTTGAAGTCCTTTGCTCATTTGAAAATCGGGTTATTTTGCTGCTATTGTTGAGTTGTAGGAGTTCTTTATATGTTCTGGTTATTAACCTGTTACCAGATACATGATTCAAAAATATTTTCTCCCATTCAGTAGGTTACCTTTGCACTCTGTTGACTGTTACTTTTGATGCACAGACTTTTAAATTTTGATGTAGTCCAAGTTACCTATGTTTACTTTTATTGCCTGGTGTCATATTCAAGAAATCATGGCCAAGTCCAGTGTCGTGAAGCTTTCCCCCTATGGTTTTTTCTAAGAGTTTTTTAGTTTTAATTCTATATTTAGGTCTTTGATCTATTTTGAGTTAATTTTTGAATATGATGTAAGGGAAGGGTCCAACTTCATTCTTTTTTGCATGTAGATATCCAGTTTTCCCAGCACCATTTGTTGAAAAGACTGTCCTTTTCCCATTGAATGGTCTTGCCACACTGTTGAAAATCCTTTGACTATATAAGTGAGGATTTATTTCCGGGTTCTGTATTCTATCCTTTGGTCTATATGTCTGTCTTCATGCCACTACTATACTTTCTATTACTGTAGCTTTGTAATAATTTTTTGAGTCAGGGAAGTGTGAGACTTCCAACTTCGTTCTTTTTCAAAATTGTTGTGGCTATTCGGGGTCCCTTGAAATTCCATATGCATTTTAAGATCGATTTTTCTATTTCTGCAAAAAATGCTGTTGGGATTTTAATTAAACCTGTATATCCCTTTGGGTAGTATCGACATCTTTTATTTTTAATTTTTTAAAATTTATTTACTTTACGTATTTATTTTTGGCTGTGTTGGGTCTTCGTTGCTGCGTGCGGGCTTTCTCTAGTTGCAGCGAGCAGGGGCTACTCTTCGTTGTGGTGCATGGGCTTCTCATTGTCGTGGCTTCTCTTGTTGTGGAGCACGGGCTCTAGGCACGTGGGCTTCAGTAGTTGTGGTGCGCGGGCTTAGTAGTTGTGGCTCGCGGGCTCTAGAGCGCAGGCTCAGTAGTTGTGGCGCACGGGCTTAGTTGCTCCGTGGCCTGTGGGATCTTCCCGGACCAGGGCTTGAACCCGTGTCCCCTGCATTGGCAGATGGATTCTTAACCACTGAGCCACCAGGCAAGCCCCAGTATTGACATCTTAATATTAAATCTTTCAATGCATGAACATGGGGTGTCTTTCCATTTATTTGTGTCATCTTTAATATTTCCAGCAATGTTTTGTAGTTTCCAGTATACGATTCTTAAAACTCCTTGGCTCAGTTTATCTCTAAATATTTTATTCCTTTTGGTGCTGTTATAAATAGGGTTATTTTCTTAATTTCCTTTTCAGATTGTTCATTATTAGCATAGAGAAATACAACTGATTTTTTTGTTCTGACTTTGTATACTGCAGCTATACTCTAAATATTTTATTCCCTCTGGTGCTATTATAAATAGGGTTATTTTCTTAATTTCCTTTTCAGATTGTTCATTATTAGCGTAGAGAAATACAACTGATTTTTTTGTGTTGATTTTGTATACTGCAGCTATTCTCTAAATATTTTATTCCCTCTGGTGCTATTATAAATAGGGATATTTTCTTAATTTCCTTTTCAGATTGTTCATTATTAGCGTAGAGAAATACAACTGATTTTTTTGTGTTGATTTTGTATACTGCAGCTATACTCAATTCATTTATTCTAATAGTTTTTTTGTGTGTGTCATATTAGGGTGTAGATCATATAATCTACAAAGATAATTTTGTTTGTTCCTTTCTAATTCGAATGCTTTTAATTTCTTTTTCTTGCTTAATTGCTCTGTCTGTGACTTCCAGTAATATATTAAATAGAAGTGGCAAAAAATGGACAGCCTTACCTGGTTCCTGATCTTAGAAGAAAATATTTTAATCTTTCACTATTAAATATGATGTTAGCTGTGGTGAGCCCTTTCTATTTTTTATTGAACAATATTGGTCACCTCCAATTTACACAGTATGCTGCTTCTAGACATAAACTTATCATGTTTTATTGGCATTAAAGTTTTGAAGCTTGGTCTTTTATTCCAGAAGCCTTGCTTATAGTAAGCTCCCAAGTAATATTTTTAATTACTTTACAGGCATTGATATGGCACTTGTGATCTCATCATTCTGTTTGGGAACATCTATTAAATAATTGATGGCAATATTACAAATGATTTAAGAGGGCTAAGGTAGTAGTTTTTTCCACTAATATCTGGCAAGTCAGCCCTTTGATTTTAATTTTTGGAAAGGTTAGTGGATCAAAAATAAAATTCTTTTAAAAAATACATAAAAAGAACTCTTGCTTCTATTCATTTCCATCTTCTCCCTTTCTCCCTATGTGTAACCAGTGTTTCTTATGAAAATATAAGAAAAAGAATAATATATTTTTATATTCTTTTCTTAAATAAAAAATAGATGATACACAAAGGATGGCATGCTATTTACACAAAAGTTAAATTGGTATATATACTGTACTTTTATTTTTTTCACTTCATAGATCTCTCATAATAGATCCATAAGATTGCTTTCATTGTTTTTTCTTTTTTTTTTCTTTCTTTCTTCTTCTTCTCTTCTGTAACTGTGATATAGCAGTTAATTGTTTGGAAGTAGCATAATTCATTCACTCATGGTATGTATCTAATTTGTGCCCACTCTTTTGCTATTACAAGAATTGTTAGGTCAGTTATACATCTATAATTTTGTACAAATTTAAGTGTATTTGTAGGAGAGATTATCAGAGTAAGATTGCTAGGTCAAAGGGTACAGGCACCTATGATGTTGGTAGATATTCCCAGATTCCCCTTCTTAGGGGCTGTATCATTTTGCAGTCATGTAAGCAGAAGATATGCATTGAGAGTGATTGTTTCTCACAGCCTTGCCAATAGTGTGTTGTCAATCTATGAGATTTTTGCCATCTTGATAGGCAAGAAATGGTATCTGAATTAGTTTTAAATTGTATTTATCCCATTGTGAGTCTGATTGGGCATCTTTTCATATGTTTAAAAAACCATTTGGATTTCTTTAACTGTGATTATTCATCCTTGACTCATTTTGCTACCAAGTTGCTGATCTTTCTCTTCTTTGTTCCTGGAACACTTTTTATATATTAGTTATTAGTTCCTTGTATGTGATTAGAGTTATAAATATTTTTTTCCATTTTGTCATTTTGCTTTAGCCTTTGCCAGTAGCAGTTTTGCCATGCAGAAGTTTTATTTTTTAAATATTTTTTATCTACATTAATCTTTTTTTTTGTTTCCTTTTTTTGGCCTCTGAATCTTGAGTTATAGTTAGAAAGGCAGAAGAAGTACTTTCTGAATGGACAGGACTATCCTCAGCCACCTAAATTGTACAACTTAATGTGTGGGAGAGACACTGAAACATTTTCAGGACAGTAATATGCAGATGTAATCTTGTATAATAGCATCAACGCCAGTCTACTTTTGTATAAAACAGAGGCCACTTCATATGTGAAGAAAGTGTGGGAAGAGTGTGACCATTCTTTCAAATCTGCATTAATAAAAGACATGCATTTAAATTTGGTCAGCATTTGGGAAGAAGCATCCTTCTTTGCTCTTCTATCCTCAAAGAAGAAGCAGAGTAAATATTATAAAGTTGTGAGTGTATCTCTAGCCATAGTCACTTCCATATCAATTTCTTTAAATTTAGTGCCTTATTGGTAATATATTCAGTAATTAAAGACTTTACATGTGAGTATTGCTATAGATTTGAACATACTACAATAAGTGCCATACGATAGGTAAGTAGTAGTAATAATATTAATAATAGTATTTTTGTAAGCAACAGCTGTTAGGCAACATGAAAATTATGCTCATTAAATATGTCATTGAATACATACTATTAGGACACCCCTGCTAGGTGAACCAGTTGGTGATAATTTATTTAACTTTAGATCTTTGTCCTAAAGCTTTCTTTGCATATAGGCATTAAACTTGGGCTTTTTCTTTAAATAAATTTGTATGATTGTTCTGAAATTAAAATCAGCATTATCTGTAAGTTGTTACAAAGCTAATCTTTTTAAAAAAAACTTTGCAAATAACCTCAAATATGATGATATGCTGAAAATCAAGTTTTTAAAGGGTTATGGAATTACTTTAGCTATTTATTTTTAGTGCAAAATGTAGGATTTTCATTCTAGGATAAGCTAGAAATTACATATTTAGTAATTGATCCTCTTACTAGTTTGAGCAGAAATTGTGAGAAGCAGAAAACAGAGTTTAGCCTTCCCTCAGATTTAAGTATTTAAATGTAATAAAAAATTGTCAAAACATTTAAAGTCCCAGCTTATAAAGATTCTGTTCAAAGCATTTTTATGTTCAATAGACTTGTGAAAGTGATTAAATTATTATAGTCCAATTATTTTTTTAGTCCTTTTTTTCTAGACAAGGGAGAAGAAACCAAAAAAAATTTTGGATGCTTTCCAAGAACTCTACGTGTGTGCATGAGAAGTTCTAATCACTTGATTCAGGTCTGAGTTTTATTGGACAGGCTTGTCTGGTGGGTTAAAATCCCCTCATCCTCTCTCAGATGATAACTAGCTTGTTTTCCTCTCCTTAAAAATAGTAAGAATTTATTTTTTATAGCTATCTCCAACCTGGGGACATAAGCCACTTTGGCTTCATATGATGCTGGCTTAAAGAAAAGAATGAAATATGAAAAGACAAAAACAAAGAAGGGCGTAAAAGGTAAGGAAAGGAACAAAGCTCAAGGTAAAAGAACAGGAGAATGTTGAGGATTCAAAAAGATGAAATAAGTTCAAAGTAGTAAGGAGAGATAAGTATGCAATGCTAAATGTTCTAAAGGAGGATCTCATTGTCATCTTAGAAAATGTTTTTAGAGGTAAGGGAAAAAATTTTTTTTAAAGAAAGAATAATTGTTTTTAAGTAGGAATATCAAAATTGAGTAATTTTTCATGGTGTATAAATAATATTCAAGGCCAACAGGTCACTTTTGGACCTTAGGACACAATTTTAGATTGTACTTGATAAACTTATTTTTCACTGCACACATCTCAGATACATATATTTGAGAAAAAATATTGCTGTTCACTTTTTGGTAGTGCCTAGCCTAGATTCTAGAGGTAATTATCCTAGTTTTTGCTACAGTATTAATAGAAGTGACATATTTAGAAATAAATTGTTAAATTTAAAAAGTGAAAGTTATCAAAAAATTTAAATTACATTGTTTTTCTGAGAGATAATTTTATCTAATTAAAATAATTACTTTTAGAGTATTGATTTTTGTCTATTTAAAATATATTATTTTTAGGGGTGTTAATTATTTTCAAAATTAGTTTGCATTTATTTAAAACTAAAATATTTTTAAATATTTAGGAAATATTAATTTAATGCTGATAGGAAAACATTAAAAGCTTCACATTATTTCAGATGTCTTATGAAGTAAATTCTCTTGAAAAATATTAAGTACTTGAAATTGTTTCATTTGTTAATACTTTTTGCATGGCAGTGCACAGCTAAAATTCATTAAATATAACCTCCCCCTAATGGTAGTTGCTTGTCCTGACAAAAATAGGACTGCTTTAATCCAAGAAATATGATACTTAGCTTTTGTTTTACTGTAGGTTTAATGCCACACTTATAAATATCCAGAAAAATTTCTAAGAAAGTACATCTTAAATGTTTTAAAACATGTCTTAATGGGAATTTTTTTTCCTTTTTCTATGTTGCTAATTCTGCCCATTCTGCACTTAGAATGATCAATTTCAAGGATTAGATTAGTTATATACATTTAACACTGTTACATTGAATCAAGAATTAGATTAGTTATATAAATTTAACACTGTTACATTGAAGAAAACTTTAAGTGGAATGTCTTATTTGAAATATTTCTTTTGTTGTCTGTATGTGTAGAGTAAAACTATCTATCGGAAGGCAGCTCTGTTTGTCCCCACCTTGTGTCTTTCGGGGGAGTAGACAAAGCAGAATGTTCCAGCTGTGTCAGATCAGGCATAGTCAGTCATGGTTGGGTTTGGCCTTGATTTTGGGATTTGCTGTAATTTGTTTTTTAAATGAATATCTAATTTCCACTGTGATTTTTATAGCTATAAAGTTAAAAGAGCTTTTAAATTATTAATTACAGTTGTCATATGGTAAATATAATGGACGTTAGACAATTGTTTTCATAACCATCACTTGTTTTGTTTATAATTTTAAATGCCATGGGTGGGAATGTTAAATGTTTCACTATGAGAGCAGTCATATTGTATCTTTATCTTGTGTGCTAGTGATTCTTCGTACTGGAAGTCTCTCAAGCCTATAAAATTAGACTGCTGTTTTCTGTTTTCTATTTATGATTGCATACAGTGCCAGAAAAGCTTAATTAAACACAGTTTTGATGAGGAAGAATGAAAATAATATTTCATATTTGAAAAAATCATATATAAATAGTAAAAGATATTAAATGCTATCAGTCTTTAAAACTGGTTTCCACTTCTTGCCTAAAATTTCAGGGCCTTTTTGCAGGTTGGTTATTGAAGAACATTTTTTTCTGTATACATTTTTTTTTTAATCAATACTGGATTATTTAGGACCTATTTAAAAATTGAAATAGGAATAGTTGCAAATATATTAACATAACACATAGCACAAATATATTAACACATAGTTGCAAGTATATTAACATTATAACAAGAGGTTAGTAAATACTTTTGGTTGATATCTGTATATCCTACCTACTGTTTAGCAAAGCGTAGGAAGGGTGTAAACCTGCTGATAAGGCATTAAGTTACTGGCTGTGGTATTGTTCTATTTTTATGTATGATATGCTGGCTATAGCTCATTACTTTTTTTTTTTAAACTAGTAGAAACTTATTACTACTAGTAGAAAATTATTAAGAGTACAGGACATCTTTTTGTTGTGTGCATGGGTTGTTTTTTTCCTCTGTAATTAGGAAATCTAACATTCATTTGTTACAAGGAAAAATGTTTACAGTCTATTTTATAGTTACCTTAGTCCATTGTTTTATTGTATGTACAGGCATCGAATTGTTCTATGAACTACTTCATAGAAGTCGTTTTGGGCAAAACCATGTATTGAATTTTATTGTTACTTAATGGTCTATTAAAGTTTTTATGTTGGCAGATACAATAACAATAAAAACAAGCCTCATGTGATTTTATTTGCAGATAGATAGGATGCATACATTAAATGCTTTTACATTTAAATATCCATATTCGTAAGGTTCTTATTTTACACTAAATAATACTGTTGCACTCGATTGACAGTTGACATTTTATATAGGTCTTGGAATAGATATTTAATCATTTTGTTTTAAGATAATATTTTTAATGTGACTGTAAGTAGAATGTGCCTACTGGTGTAATATTTTTCATGAATCTGTCATATTAAGATGTGTGGAAATGTTTTCTTATTGTACTTAAGGTGGTTAACCTTCAGTGTAACATATCTTAATTTTTTTGCCAAAATACTTATGTTCTTTAGCAGATTGCAGGAAAATTAGTGTCATTATTAAAAGTGCCCTTTGTATCAGAGTTTTAAAAAAGTTATGTCCAAGGTTTTGGGAGTATGATTTTAACAGATAAATGAATATACTTAGGTTTAATTTTTGGAGAACTAATGTGTCAACTTTACCTACATTTAAAAAAAACTTTATAATGGAAAATTTAATTTAAAAAGTTTAACATTTACCAGTGTACCTATTCCACTTAAAACTTGATGGGATTTGATACAAGCATAGCTCATAACTAGGTATTGAGGCCATTATGTATAACTTGAAATTATTATTATAAAGATTTTAAATGTGATGGATAAATACACTAACAAGTAATTTTTTAAAAAGCTAAAGTGGAGGAAATTATATTGGCTCGACATTAAAACTGATATTTTATGTAATTATCTGGGTTTATAGTAACTGATAAGGTCTCTAATAGTTTAATAATTTGGTATGATTTAAGGATTACTGATCTTTAAAATATCAACAGCATAATTTCCAATATGTACAATGTTTTGGTCTGTTCTGTTACACTTTTACCTAATTTGTTATTTGTTTATTGTATTTAGAATATTATTATACTATTTAAAAATGACTACTTGATTGTCTAATAATGAATAGACATCATTGAACACAGGAAGTAAGTGTTGTCTTCTGAATTTGAAGATGTTCCTCACTTTTTGTTTTGATATTTTAATATTAAAATTTTTACAGTTCATATTCAAAGACAGCTATCATTTATATGTATAAACTTTTGCATGCCTGCCAGCACAATGATGACTAGTGCTTGTGTTTTGAAAGATAGGATTTTATTAATCATCTATTAAGTGTCTTTTAGGCTTAATTTGTAATCTATGACAAGTAATTTATTGTTGTAGGGAGTTATTTAATGAGAAATTAGAATTTAAAATTGATATTGCCATATAAAAATGGTTTACATTTCAACTATAGTTCTTTTGTTGTCAGTAACCTTTTAAAAACGTATTTGTCTAGCAAGTATTTATTAGTAAATCACCAGTTTTTTTCTCCTGTAAAGTTTTTAGAGGGTCAGGTAAGCAGGATGGAGTTTACTGAGTCTTATTATTTCTTAAGGATAGAGTTTCATCAGATTCATAATACATCATTTTTCATGAATCATAATGCGTCATGTTCGAGATAGATCTGTGTGGACCTCACTCAAAGAGGGTTCATTGCTGAAGACCCTTGTTAAATAGATACACTGAGACGGCCTTATCAGCAAGGTGTGTGTTTGCAGGGCAGCATTGCAATCAGACTCTAGTTATGTTTTTGTGCCCATTTTGGGATGCTTAAAAATAATTACCTATTAGATATACTCTGTATATCACAGATAATTGTTTCCTAACATTATAAATCCAAAGTGTTATATAGATTTAGAACACGTTAATTTGTTTTTAAGTAGTCTATATATATTTAAAAATATTTGGAAGATACTAGATTTATATCCTAATTGAATTACCAAAAGATATAGATTAGTGGCCATAATTTCAGTTGTGTTTGATGATTCTTTAAGGTTTTAATGAGACTGTGGTGCTGAATTAAATAAGCATATGCTTGATGCTTAGTTGCTTAAGTGATATTTTCTTTTTTTGACAAGGTTCATATTTTTGGGGGAAAATAAAAGGTCTCTTGGTTGTATTGTAACTGGAAGAAAAATAGTGAAAGAGAACTGTTACCAGATTTGGTTAAAATTATGCACACTTGGGGTAATTTGTAGCGTGTTATTTCAGTTTATTGATGTAAGAAAAATATTTTGAAATTTAGTGTATTTAACACAATTAATTTATAACAATGTTACTAAAATTATACGTAAAATACATATTTTCACCTCACCATTGAAAAACACAAAATATTAAATTATAAATGAGAGAATCTTCATGATCTTACTAAGATATTTCTATTTTTAACAACAAATTAAAAAAAAGTAAAACTGAGAATAAGTCACTCAAGCTGATTTTCTCCCTGTCTTCTCTCTAGATCTCATAGCTATAGATAGATTCTGAAAAATATACTTGAGAATTCGTTTTGTGAATGTTTGTTTATTATTTTTTACTTCCGTAATAAAGTTACCTTATTGATACGTTATTTTCCTAAGTTTTGATTATTTCCCCCTTACTTACTATGAACTGCATTTTGCAGCCTTGTTAGTTGATCAGTTCCCAAAATAATTAATCTATCATTCTTGATTGATTTTTAGAAATAGTTCTCATGGTAAACATAATGATATATTACATGGCATTTGTTGAGTATCTTTTTGTTCATGAAACTATAAGTAAATCTGGAAAAACTTTTTTAAAATATGAAAACAGGACAATAAATGATCTTAAATTTAATATTACAATAAGTTATGAAATTTGCCTATTAAATTGGTATTATGATACCTATTTTACCTGGCACACAATGTTATTATGAGACTAAAATACGATTATAGATTTTAAAGCATTTTATAAAGTATTAATGTTACACAAATATAGTAATATTATTTTTTAGAACTGCAATGATTTTCTTGCCTGATTTCAAAATAATGAAATGAAATAAACATATCTCATTGCTCTTATAAGTAGTAATTTCAGAATCTGAATGTTAATTTTTACTGGGTTTTTTTGTGTGTGTGTGCCTAATTTCCAGGTAGTATAGACAGACCATTTAACTTTTGAACAAACTTAATCTGAATTAAGTTTGTAATGTGGAAGAAGAAATAGGCTAAGAACAAAATTTAGCATTAAAGTAAATAGTATCAGTATGGCATTTGGAGCACAACATGTGGAACCGTATGAATAGGATATTAAATTATAAATTATTTCCCTTTTCGTGCTAATTTTTGGAATTTACCTATGGGAAAATCTTAGGAATTTGTTGTTGCATACTGAATTTTTTTTTTTTTTTAAATCTAGTCTTTGTAAACATAATCTTGATCAAACCATTTCGATATTGGCAGACAACTCAAAGTCTATGTTTATTTTTAAGGGTGTATTTGAAGTTCTAGTTTTTCTTTCTTTTATCACAGTTCAGGAGAAAATATATTCTGAAGAATGTGGAAAAATGTTAGCATTTAAGGCTGCTTGATTACTTTTTAACTGTTGGTTGTATTAAAGACAGTGTTTTAAATCTGGTGTTTCTTGCCTTCATTTAGGTGTTTAAATTGTTTTACTTTGAAATAATTTCAAAGTAGAAGTGTTCCAAGAGTAGTACAGATATCTCATATACCCTTTACCCAGATTCACTAATTTTTTTAAATGATATATAGTTGATTTACAATATTGTGTTAGTTTCGGGTGTACAGCAAAGTGATTCAGTTATTTATGTATATATGTGTTTTTTCAGATTATTTTCCTCTATAGTTTTGTTATAAGATAATGAATATAATTCCCTGTGCTATACAGTGAATTCTTGTTGTGTATCTATTTTATGTATAGTAGTTAGTATCTGTTAATCAGATTCACTAATTTTTAATGTTTTGCCATCAATATATTTCTCACCATCCTCTGTTTTGATTGTAAAAGCATACATTTTTCTTGATGATAACTGCTCATATTACTAAGAATTTTATTTTTAGATTTTTAATCAGATTTTCCTTCTCCTATGCTATATAAATCTTTTATTATATAATGTAAAATAAAGTGAACACTATAACATTGAATGTTCAGAAATGATTTTTATATGTGCATTGGGACTAAGGCTGATAGGCATTAAATAACTACAATGTATAGAGTTATAAATGGTGATATTTACCTACATATTTTACAGAATATTCTGTCTTCGTTGTCATTGAGAGTGTTGAGTAAAATGATAACCCTTATCTTAGTAATGAGTAGAGAAATAATATACGTACAATAATATATAAATATAAATAATTGAGGACAGTCACCACACCTGATACTGACCTATGTTTAATCTTTCCCTTGCTACTATCCAACTTTTACTGAAAGGTAAATGAGCAGAATAGTTTAGTATAGCTACTAAGGGTATATTTTGCAGTTGTTAGCTTGCTATAAATGAATGACAGAATTAGGTCTCTCTGTTTTAATTTTTCCCTCAATAACACAGTGGTAGACTTGTATGTGGTAGAAGGTAGGGTTGAAATTAAATGGCCTTAAGTCTCTTCTTTTTGAAGATACTCAGCCTATCATTTTCAAATTGTAATATCTAGTCCCAAAGGATATGTATCCAGTCAGGTGCCCAAGGCTGGGAGTAAATGTAAGTGGTGTGTAGGACTTATTCCAGAGGAATTGTGTTCTCAGGTACTTCTCTGAATAGAAGGGCTTATATGTACATTAATATTGTTGGAAGGATTATTCACCAGGTAGAAGGTTGGAATAGATGATTCTTCTTTCTAGCAACTTTATGCATCATCTTTTCTTAACTGTCTGTTCAACAGATAAGAAGTGAAAAAGAACTAAAAGTGGAAGATGGAAGGAGAAATAAAAGCATCATGAGCATTGGACAGTCTGATCTTTATTAACTGAGATTTGGCTGTATATTAGTTTACTTTCATTTGAAAACATGACAGAAATTATCAGTTGGAGTTTGTAATTAAGTTTAAATTCATATTTTATTTCATGTAAGTAACTTGGGTCTGACATAAAAGCAGGAATTCAGAGTCTCTGCCATTAATTTATTATGGTCAAATTAGAAAAGAATACGTTTTAGCTACTGAAATGACTATGTATTAGCTTAGAAATGGTCATTATTGGAGCATTTTAATTAGAAGGTTCTGAAAAAATAATACATTTGTGAATATGTTATGTAGAATAATTTAGTTGGCCTGCAAATAATAATGGAGTAAAAATCATTCCTTTGTATTTCTGCAGAGTAGTAAAAAGTTTCCATAGTTGTATTTTAAAGGATATAAAAGCATTTAGTACATTACCTGTACTTTTGAAGTAACAAATTCAGAATTAGAACAGCAGGCTTTTTTTCCCTCAAGTTTTAAGGGACTCTTCAATTGAAACTTAGTTTTTTAAAAGTTAATTTCTTTGCTCACACTTTGGCATTTGGACAGTGTCATAACATGTGTGACTGCTTAAATAGAAGATACGTGTGAAATTACTCTCATCCTACTGTTGGATTGCCTTCCAGCAATGCATTGGACTGCTGCAGTCAGGCAATCTGCTACTCAGGATATTTAAGTTTAGAAAAAGGAGATCCATTTCTTATATATATAAGAAGAAAAGAAATTGCTTTTCTACATGGAAATGTTGCTGTACTAGCTCTGATTGCATCAGAAGGATAGGTAGTTCATGACATACAAATAGGCAGTGTTTCAAGAGTTGATTTTTTAAAGTTGTGCTTTTTTTTAGGAGTTGAACTAGGAACACTTTTTCTTTCTAGGAGTGTTTTGTGTAATGGGTCCACTAATCTGGTCTACAGTAGTCTTTTACATGAACTATAATATTGATGGTATTATGGGATCCAGTCAGCCTTTTATAAGGATGTTTCTGTGGAAAAATAATCTTTAGAGCACTAGCTTAGGTGGTTCAAAGGATACATTTCTGTGTTCTCATGGTGGCTCCAAAGTGTTGGCTGGGGCACAGGAGTGGGTGCTGGGGTCTGGAGAACAGGTTTTCTAGTTTGGAAGCTAAAGGGTCTGACTAGAACTCTTCCATTGGAAATACTAGATCACACTCAGCATTCCCTGGCGTTGAGCCTTCATCTTTCTTCCTCTCTTCCACAGTTCATTATTAGCGTCTTGTTACCACCCATTCTTTTTGTGACTAGGATTTCTTTCCTCTTCAACTATAAGACACAAAATAGTATTAGCATTTCTTTATCTTTTCCTGTCATCAGAGCAAGTCTTCTTCTATCTTTTAAAAAGTTTTCTAAGAGTTTATACAGATACCAAACAAATAGAGATTTGGGAAAGGAATAAAAATACTCTTAGGAAGGGCTCAGTCCAAGAAAAGATACCAGTGGTGGATTTTGGGGTAACCAGAAACTGAAAGTCATTTTCTGTATGTATTTGGAAGAATCCTCAGACTTCCTTGGAGCATTCCTAAGGAAGAGCATGAAGAGAATTAGTGATAAAAAGTACCTGAGGAAAGGGTAGGTAAGTTAACTTTTCTGCAGTGGGAAACAGAAGGTAAAATGCAATGATTTCAATAGTGCTTATCTTACCCTCATTTTCTTTCCCCCTTCAGTCCCAAATTTAAATTGTGTTGACTTGCTCTGGAGTTGTTCCATACTCAGAGCCAGCATGGCAGTGGCTGGAGTTATCTGAAGAAGTTTGCTGACAGTTTAGCTAGGAGAAGAGAGGAGGTTAAGTCTCAACCAGCAGCAGCAGATAGTGAAGGAGAATTATCTGTGGACTTTTCAGCCTTGGGCTATGTAGGACATGTGTAAGTAAGCGATGCTTGTAAGTCATATATTGCTTTTTGTTTAAAACCAAAGAAACTTAAATTCCACAATATGATGCTTTAGTGATGGCTGTCTAATATGGCAATGAGAGAAGGGCCCTGCAATAAAATTGAACAAATTTCCTAACATACGTAATTTGTTAATTGTTGAGTAGGTATCTCTATATTGGTTTTTTGAAATAGTTTAAAAATATCTCAAAGTTCTAATAGAAAGTATTTTTTTTATTTATGCAATTTACTACAGTATTTCAAACTATATATATTGTAACCACAGTTAGATTATTTATTGAAGCTACAGAGTTTAAGTGGTCAGTTTCTGACATAATTAAACATTTAGGGATATCAGATAGCCTAATGGGATCATTAAATGGAAATAAGTGGTTAAATTTTGGGCAGAAAAATTTTAAAAATGGTTTCTTAGAGTAAAACAGCTTTCACATTTTGTAATAAGGTGATACTTGGGTAGAAAAGGAATGGTTAGGTCATAATTTAAGGGTCAGGGTAAGTGGATAGTGTGGTAAGTGCTTTTTTGTTAACTTCACCGTCCTTTTGCAGCTATTGAAGAAGGTAGTCCACTCAGAGATACTACCTGTTTTGTGAAATCTTCCAACTGTAAAACTGTGATCTTCTGTAGGAAATTCTATTCCAGAAAATCCTGGTGATGCTTAGGAAGAGCTTGAATTTTCCTCAAACAGAATTATTTAAAAGTAGCTCTTAATGCACAGAAATTCACCTGCTTTAAAACACTCTTAAATATTTAATTTATAGACTGATACTTTGCATTTTAATAGAAATTTTCAATTTTAGAAAAACTTTTTAGTGATTTTTAGCCATCTATCATACTTATTCTAGATAGAATAGTTTTCATTTGAAGTATTGGTTGTAGAATTTGTTGCCTTAAACATAAACAGATGAGAAGTGAAGAATCCTTGTATTTCTTTATTTTGCTTTTTAAACTACAAAATCAATACATCCTCACTAAAGAAAGCTTGGAAAACACAAAGCAGAAATGGCAGAAATCACAAATTACCCATAATCCACAACCCAAAGACAAATCAATCACTGTTTATACCTGAGTGAATATTCTCAGTATTTTTCTATGTAAATGTAATTTGTATTTTCCAAAGAAGTTATACTTAATGTATAGCTTCACTAGTTAATATATTTTGAACATTATCCCATAACAAGAAATAATCTGATAGAACATTAGTTCTTCATGGCTGGGAAGTATGTTCATTTGGTATTTACATTATTTGTTTTTTGCTCTTTATACCTTTGCACATGCATCTTGGGAGGCATCTTGATTATTTCTTTTGTTTTTAAAGGATGTAAAACATGAAAATGTCATGAAAATGACCCCCTTTTCTGATTATGATGGGAATACATGTTGATTGGAACTTAATACTTTTCAAGTGTATGTTTAAAAGTATTTTTTAAAGTATATGGTTTCAGAGTTCTTGCAAGTACATAATCTACTATCAACAATTTGGTCAGCCCCATTTCAGACTTGTTAATGCATATAGGCACCAAATATAAATATTTATTTTAATATAAAAATGGCTCATATTAAGTGTTGTTTTGTGTTACCTTTTTCTAAATTATCTCAGACGTATTTTTCTATGCTAGTAAATACAGACTGTAATATAATTTTTAAAAGCTATTTTGTATTCCATTGTATTGATTTGCTATGCTTTATGTAACTATTACTTATTATTGCATATGTTTCTGACTTGTCAGCATTATAAACATCCCTGAAATAATTAACTATTGCTATATCAGTTTCTTTTTTTTTTAATTTTTATTTTTTTATTGGGGTATAGTTGTTTTACAATGTTGTGGTAGTTTCTACTCTACAGCGAAGTGGAGTTCCCTGTGCTATATCTATTTTATACATATTTAGTGTATATGTGTCAATCCCAATCTCCCAATTCATCCCACCCCCCACCCCCGCTTTCCTCCCTTGGTGTCCATACGTTTGTTCTATACATATGTGTCTCTACTTCTGCCTTGCAAACCTGTTCATCCATACCATTTTTCTAGATTCCACATATGCGTTAATATACGATATTTGTTTTTCTCTTTCTGACTTACTTCACTCTGTATGACAGTCTCTAGGTCCATCCACGTCTCTGCAAATGACCCAGTTTCGTTCCTTTTTATGGCTGAGTAATATTCCACTGTATGTATGTACCACATCTTCTTTATCCATTCATCTGTTGATAGACATTTAGGTTGCTTCCATGACCTGGCTCTTGTAAATAGTGCTGCAATGAACATTGGGGTGCATGTGTCTTTTTGAATTATGTTTTTCTCTGGGTATATGCCTAGTAGTGGGATTGCTGGGTCATATGGTAATTCTATTTTTAGTTTTTTAAGGAACCTCCGTACTATTCTCCATAGTAGCTGTATCAATTTATTCCTGTCAACAGTGCAAGAGGGTTCCCTTTTCTCTACACCCTCTGCAGCATTTATTGTTTGTAGATTTTCTGATGATGCCCATTCTAACCGGTGTGAGGTGATACCTCATTGTAGTTTTGTTTTGCGTTTCTCTAATAATTAGTGATGTTGAGCAGCTTTTCATGTGCCTCTTGGCCATCTGTATGTCTTCTTTGGAGAAATGTCTATTTAGGTCTTCCACCCATATTTTGATTGGGTTGTTTGTTTTTTTGATATCGAGCTGCATGAGCTGTTTATATATTTTGGAGATTAATCCTTTGTCCATTGATTCATTTGCAAATATTTTCTCCCATTCTGAGGGTTGTCTTTTTGTCTTGTTTATAGTTTCCTTTGCTGTGCAAAAGCTTTTAAGTTTCATTAGGTCCCATTTGTTTATTTTTGTTTTTATTTCCATTACTCTAGGAGGTGCGTCAAAAAAGATGTTGCTGTGATTTATGTCAAAGAGTGTTCTTCCTATGTTTTCCTCTAAGAGTTTTATAGTGTCCGGTCTTACATTTAGGTCTTTAATCCATTTTGAGTTTATTTTTGTTTATGGTGTTAGGGAGCATTCTAATTTCATTCTTTACATGTAGCTGTCCAGTTTTCCCAGCACCACTTATTGAAGAGACTATCTTTTCTCCATTGTATATCCTTGCCTCAGTTTCTTCTTTTTTCTTTTACTTCTGCAATTATTTCCTGGGAATATATTCTGAGAGTGAAATTTTGGAGTCTAGAGGGTATTTGCTTTTAAAATTTGCTACCTGTTGGCAGAATACACTTCAGGGTGAATGGCTGTGTCAGTTTGTACTCTCACCCACAGTATATCTGAATGCTCATTTCCCTGTGTCTATTCTAAACCATTTGTTATCCATCTTTTAATTCCTGAAAATCAGTTAATGAACAGTTATGTTTTTTAAGAATTAATGTTACCTATTTATTTCCTTTTCAAGCAAAATAGTTTTCTCATCCATTAAGGGCAATGGATGGAGGAAATGAGGACAAAAGTTACTTCTCTTCTAAATACCAGCAAGAGGTGTCACACTGCTCACTTAGATTCTTTTAGTAGTTAAGCAATTTTGTAGAATAATTGCTTATATATAATCTACAAGGGAGGTTCCCCCCAAATTAGATTAACATTTTTTCTGTAAAGCAAAACTTTTTTGGACTGCAGAATATACCAGCAGGAGTCAGGGTTGTGTGTAGTGTTAAGGAAGCCAAGTTGGTTTGAATTTCTTTTCCACCACTTACTAGCCATTGTAATCTTGGGCAAGCTACTTAACCTCTCTGAACCACAGTTTTTCTAAACCATAAAGTGATAATTAAATTTTCCTCATAGGATTGTTGCAATGAGATAATATATATAATATGCTTAGCACAGTGCCTATGCATTCTAGGCACTCAAAAAATGAAAATCACCGTTATTCATTATTGTTGTTGTTACTGTTCATGCTACTATTATTCTTACTAGTACTACTTCCGCCCCCTTGTTATTTTTTACTATTAATACAAAATGTTCTTTCTCATTCCTTAATTTTATTTGATAAAAATTTAAAGAAAAAAGAAAAGCAAGATAGTTAGAAACAGCAGTAGTAGGAATTTTCTTAGGTAGGTGGGGTAGAAATTGGACAAAGTCGTCTTTCTGTCAGTTTATAGGAACAAACAGAACTGAGAACATGAATTTTTAAGGCAGTATTCATTGATCAATTGATATTTAAGAAATCCTATCTTACTATTATATCTCCTATAACATACACTATTTAAATGAAATAGTTATATTGTAAACCACATACACACATAGATAAAACTTAAAACAAACTGGAGATACTTAGAAAGCTTATGATGGCCAGTCTTTTCTTTATTCTTCAATATTTTATAACAATATATCTCAATAGAAGCAGCTTTTATTACAATGAATATACTCTCATGGGCCAAGATTAAAGGTAATTTGTTATACAGAATATTTTGTCCAATAGAACTTATTGTCAGCATATCAGCCAAGTACCTTCATGTAAGGTTCATCTATAAGCAAATGGAAATACATATGTTAAACAGAATCAGAGGTTGATATGGTATAGAGTAAAACAGAATTTTACTTATACTACCAAGGAGTTGACACCTTAGACTAGATAACTGAAGGTCACTCATTTCACTTTAAACCTTTTAAAAGGCAGTCTTTCTAAAATATGTTAAAGAAAATATATCAAGATAATTAGCCTTTTCTTGGTGGCTCGAGAAAGTCATCACTCTAACAACTGTCAGTGACATTACTATGTTATGTACAGTGATACAGGCAGGGATAATTGAAAGATATATGGGTACTTGATCTGATAGTCAGTGGTTCCAGACTTAGTACTTTTGGGGTATACCATCAAAAAGAGAAAGTATAAGAACTGAAAAATGACAGGTATTGAGGAAGGCATAGTCATTAAATGGTAAGCGGCAATTACTAGTGTCAATATTTTGGATTTTTTTATATACTCACAAGTGATAATTAGAGAAGAGAGTATGAAGGTTCAAGTTCTTTTTTTATAAAAGACCTTCAGATTGTACTTAACTTAAAATCCTATGACTCAGCAGTCTGTGGACACCATGATGGAAAAAATGGCAGCTTTATTCCCTATACTCAGAATGATGAAATACTTGACAGACCACACAGTGGAAGCCCCTTCACTTAAAAGAAGTAAGAGTCTGGTTAGATAACTTGTTCCAAGGTAAATAATAATAATATTTTAACATTTGAGTCCAACACTCTGTGAAGCACTAAATATATTTTAACTCCTTTAATTCTCACATCATCCCTAGGGTAGGTACTGTTATTATCTCCATTTTCCAAATGAGGAAACTTGAAGCACAGAGAGATGACAGCTAGTAAATTTCAGGGCCAAGGTTAGAATTTGGGCAGTATGACATCAAAAATACATGTTCCTAACCACTGCTCTGTACTACCTCTGTTATAGCAAATTTTCGAACCTAATGTTTTAGACCTAAACATAGTAAAAATTCCTCTTTGAGACCTGTATCCATTAGTAATATGTATCAAACACATAACCACCAGTGTAGCTTTCTCATTTATTTCACAGAATTACACATTAAACCTTTAGCTCTACTTGAGGCACTGGGAAGTACATTTTCTCTGAATATTTAAATGCTCACAGAATAAAAACAACAATAAATATATATACATGCTTTTTTTCATGAAAATGTATAAAGATTTACCCTCAAAATAAAAATATCCTCTAAAAATACACAAATTTATTTATTCCTTCATGTACATAAACAATTATGGATAAGACTTAAAAATACAAATGTAATGGCTCTTGGATATAGGAGTCTGCTCTGAGTACTACAACAGTACCTTAAATCAGTATTATTCTGTCAGTAAAGCCTTCAGTAGTGGGTTTTGATATAAATTTATTGGACCCAATTTGGCAGTTTTTTTTAATAGGAGTGGAAGCATTCAGATGTATTAAATAGTAAAGGTCAATATTGTTTTAAGAAACTTTAATTTTAGAAGTGGATAGATAAATGTATGGATGTTTCTGTGGAGATTGGTCTGAACAGTTGGAAAAGGACCATTTAACAACTGCTTGAGTTCCAACTTCAGCTACTCCCTGTATGCTCAGACTGCTGAATAATTCTTAGTCTTATTCTCTTTTATAAACCTTTATTTTCAGTTCAAATTGAGCATGCCAAAACTCAGTAGAACTAAGCTCATAATCTTACCTACCCCCTTCTCTCAACCTGTTTTTCTTCTGTGTTCATTCTTGGGTAGAAATCCTTAAATGTTTTTTCCTCTCATATAAGGTAGAGACCCCACACTCCTTAGAATGGTTGACAATACCCCCTTGGCCTGACTTTTGCTTAGCAAGCCTTGCTCCTACTGTGTCCTTACAAACCCATTCTGCCTTATCTGAATCCATATGTGGTTTGCAGAACATGCCATTCATGCTCACTTCTTCCTGCTCAAAATTCTCTTTCCCCTCTTTTCCACCAGGCTCATCTTTTAAGACTTGTTGATTTATGACAGCTTTATGAGGTAGGTATTATTATCTCCCCATTTTTCAGAGGAGGAAATTGAAGCTTAGAAAGTTTACCTTTCCCAAGAACTGGTCAAATTTTTCTCCTGGGAGTTAGAAATTGTAAAAAATGAATCAGTTCCTAATAGAAAAGTTTTATTGTAGATGTACAGTAGAGAATCAGTTTCAAATGGAAAAGTTTTATTTTTATTTTACTGTAAAGAAAGATCAGGAAGAAGTCTCACTCCCCACAGGGTACGGAAATTGTTTTTTATCAAGTATGTATAAGGGTTAGATATGAGGTAAGAAAAGAAATACTGAATGTGAGAGGTAGAAACAACACTGAGAGAGAGGGAGTTTAAGAGCTCTCTTGGTGCCTAGGTCTTTTCATTCTTGTGTTGATGATTGTTGAGATTTCCTTTCTCTGGAGTTCCTTTGAATTGAATTTTTGTTCTTGGCAACCCAAAGGACAAAATTAAAGCAACGTGTATATTTGTGTATACTTGGTAGCTTTGTTTCAATAATTAGAGGAAATCTTCACTGAAAAGTGTTTGTATTCCATAGGCTTATTTATGAATTTGATTGGAATTTAGAAAATGGTTTCTCATGAAAACAATTAAGTGATAATTATGTTCTTTGGTTAGTTTATAAATGTTGAGTTAACCTATTAGATTTAACTACTGAAAGTTATAATGAAATAAAAATAAATAACACTATTGAAATATAGTTACTAAAGCAGAATCAGTAATTCAAATTAAGACTAAAATAGTTTTTCTTGAATGCTGGTACTTGAAGAAAAACAGATTTAATTAAATAATCATAAAGTAGTAGATATAAATTTGCATGGAAATTGTGGCTGCTCTGTATTTATTTAAAACAACTGTATTGAGAGTGTTTAGTGTTCATGATAGATTATTTGTTTGGGGTTTAAAACTGTAATAAAATTAAAAGGGCTGGAGATACATGTCTTGGGGCTGTGAAGGAGATAGAGGAAGGAACATAGTATATGATCTCCCGTCCATTAAAGGCAGTATTTCTGGGGACCAAATTTCCTCTGTTCAGTATTTCTTAATCTCTTTGGTTTATGGATTTCTTGTTTGCACTCTTAAGAATTATTCAGGACTCTCATGAACATTGTTCATGTTGTTGTATCTATTGATACATTTTGCATTTGAAATTAAAAATGAGAAAATTTAATATACAAGCATATATTCCATCACTCATTAGAGTGATGTCATCACAGGTTATATAGTTTGTGAAAAATTTCACTATATTCAGAGAATGAGAGTGGAATAAACAATTAATGCGTTAGTATTATTATTAAAATAGTTTTGACATTGCCGATACCTTGAGCAGGTCCTGAGTGAGAATCCCTGGACCAGACTTTAAAAATTGCTCCTGTAGTTAAAATACTTCAGTTTTGAATTTCTTTACTTTAGATGAGAGAAGCCTTTAGTTGCAGTAAAAAGTAAAGTTTTCAGAATACATGTATTTTATGTTGAGCAGACTCATCTCTCTCAAATTCAGAGTTCTTTTCCACAGTGAAATAAAACAATTGGACTTGTCTTTGTTTGCATTTAGTCTTAAATTAGAAGACCAAGATATGGAAACAAAGAATGGGTAGTGTTGATTGTGGGATGTGTGTGTGTGTAATGTATGTGTGTGTTTGGGGGAAGTGATCTAGTCAAATGGCATTGAGCTGGTACTAGAAGTGTGTTCTAGGTGGTTCATCTAATGGTGGTCATTTTGCTCTCTGTCTTTAGCCATATGTTATGGTTCAGTGTATGGCTGTTATTTGAGTCCTATACTGGGTAGTTTAGAGGCCACAGTTAGTAAAGGGACTATATTTTGAAGCATTTTATATGTATGAGAGAATCTCATGATTTTTCTAAGGCTTAGGAAGAGTGTTCATGTTAAGATTTCAGCATTTTGTGTTGTTGCTACCACTAGCTGGATCTGCATCAGGGACTTGAATGTAATGGTAAAGCTATACAATTTCATGTACAGCTGCTTTCTTACAATGGTAGTATTTGTAGCTTTATGTATTAGGTTCTCTATTTAAAAAAGTGAATGCAAATCTCCTTTTTTATTTTACCTTGGTAACATGTTAATTTAGTTGTGACATTTTGGGCCTAAAGAAATTATGTAGCTTTTTTTTAATAAAATGAAAAATTATTTTGAACTGTGAATTATCACTGATTTCTCTTTCAACATCAGTTTTTTTAAAAAATGAAACATATCTATATATTAATTCCATAGGTTACCTTATAGAAAAAACTATTAGTGTATATATAAAAGATATATGTCAGTTTCTGAAAAAAAAATTTATATTAAAATACCCCACAAAATACAAACATATTATTCCTTAAAGTATTATTTAAATATAGGAAAACATTTAAATTAAAACACTTAATGTATTTCTTAAATGGTTCAATAGGGTTTAAGGATTTGATGAGAAAAATTATTATCTTAATTACAGTTGTTTGGTTAGAAGAAAATTTTCAGACTTTGTAGAAATTATATTTTGTAAGTATCTTAATTTTTCAAGGCTTTCTCAGCCTAAACAATGATAAGCTAATTTACTTTTTAAAAAGGGTTAATTTGAAAGTGATTAATTTCCTCAGGCTAAAGACTCATTTAGGGAGGCTTCTAAGACTTAATAAGGTCAAGAAGCAGTATGTGTTTCCAACTTTAATTTTGGGGTTTTGTTTGAAATGGCTATTCCATAAACCAAAAGTGAATCCTCCATCCACCTTTTTGAGAGAAATTACTCTTCAGTTACAATGTATTGATATATTCATGGAAGTATTTTTGACTATTGATGACTTTATACTCATCTAGAGATAATCATTATAGTATCTTTGTCTCTATTTTAGTGTAAACTTTTGTTTTTCCTGGGATGTGCCAGTTTAGTTACATTGACATCTGTATTTTCAGCTAAATTAGCCTTGACCAACTGCTTTATTGATTGGTCCAAATTTGTGGCATGTTTTTCAGAAAGACTTATGATGGGTTGGCGCAAAGAAATGTCATATTCCAATCACGACATGAGAAATGGTTGGATTGCCTGTCCTACTAGGAGGTATTCTTAAAATTAGTTATCCTGTTATATCAATACTTGTATCTCCCATTAAGAATGAGAAATATCTGGATTTTGTTACTAGCAGAGTTAAAAATATGATACTTACAGATCCATAGAAATTATCATTCTAGGAACTGATGTGCCAAAGATTTTTGGATTCCAACTTTTTATGGCTCTCCTAAATAGAAGAACCATACGATGTCTCTTAGTAAAATAATTATTAACCTACTCCATTTATACTGGTAACTGATACACATTTTCCAGGAATAATGCAGTTTTATTATTTAAAATTCATGTAAGAATAAGTGTTATTTTTCCAGTGTTTGTCCTTTTTCTTAGGGTTAGATCTATGGTAGTGCAACTAAAAACAAAAATACAAAACTTACCACAAATAATTTCTATTGCATTCACATAGTAGTTAACACAGTGTTTACATTTCTGCCTGTTAGAATTGTAACTTAAAGTGCTGCGTAAGGAAGATGTAAGAGTTTTGAAGCATAGACAAGCTGTAGTAATTGCGTGCTAAAAGAAATTTAGTAAAATTGCTGGCTTAGAATTGTTTTGCAATTCAAATAATGCCAACAGTTCTCCATGAAAAGATGACTTGTTTTATTCTTAAAATTTCCTTTGTTAAGATGAATTTTTAAAAACTCTTAAACTCATCTTAGATTTTTATCATTTAATTCATCTATATAATTATGTGCCCCCTCCATTTTCAGACAGGGTAATAGAAAACTGAGCAAGAAAGTAAAGCCAAAGGTCACAGAATTAATAAGTGGTGGAAATAACAGAATTCAGAGGTCCCTGAGTTTTATCTGTATCTTTTAAAATTGGTAGGCAAAAATACAGTAAAAAGCTACAATTAAAATGCTCTAGCGGTTACTCCATGAATCAATTTCATTTCATAGAAAAAAACTTTAGTAGGTCCGTTACTTTTATGTTCATGTATTTGTATACTACATTTTACTCTATAATCTAGTTATAGATTATATTTAAGCTATTATTTTAAACTATAAACATTTAAGCATATATACATATTCTTTAATATTCATTTTATTTTACTAACTACCATCTGTAATTATAAATCATTTTGAGTCATCAGTTTTTGGAACTAGGGGAATTTTACCCTTATGTATGTAAAATAATTGCATATAGACCTTCATTATAAAAATTCTAGGTAATAAAAATGTAGCCAGAAATACACATCTTTATTTTTTTCCTTTCTCTTTGTTGCCTCTTTTTGTGTAAAAGAAACTGAGTTATTTTATACTAATGAATAATTTTTGGGTCTAGGAGCTGCCCTCTAGGTTTTCTCAAATTGCTACCATAGCAAAATGAAACTAAACAAAACTTCATAGAATGAATACATCTCTTTTGTATATAGAGCACTGTTAAACATACTTTACAGAAAAAACCTCCATATGGAGATAATTAAGTAGTATAAAAGAAGCAGCTCTTTTATAGTTAGTAATTTTTAACAACTGCCCTATAGTACAGTAGATATTTGGTCCACACATTTAATTAAAACCATTATCTTTCTTCTTGGAAGCATTTATTGTACAATTCCAAAATTGTTCATGAAAACAAAATCATGAATCTATTTGTCTCTAAATTGGGGCACTGAACAAGTAGTAGAGAGTGTGTGTCTCTGTATAAAGTATGCTTCATTTTAGATCTGAATATGTTTTCTTCCCTGTTATAATTTTTTCCATCAAGTAGAAGGAATGCTTTAGTATCAGTTGAGTGAAAGTTTTGAAAATTAAGTCCCTAAAGTTTTTTTGAGTCAGAGATATAAATATTAAATCATTTAATCTAATCATTAGCAGACCCAATGATTCGATTAAAATGTGTTTTAAAAATTTCAAGTGAGACACTGATATGTGACCATCTATTTCTGGCTTTAAAGATTATAGATTATACAACTCAAAACTGTAATCAGAATTCTCTTTGAGAATGGACACATTCCTTTTGAGCTTTAAGAAATTCATCTTCAGGATATAAATTTGGACATGTAGGTTCATTTACCCATCATTTCAGATGTTCTGGGAAGAAATATCTAATGATTTTTTCCATGACATCTACCCTTTTTTTCAGATTCTCGACTGACATTTTATCGTGTTATTGTGTTCCACGCTATTTAGTTTCTCCTGGATCCTTCCGAATTTCACATGCACTGCTTCAATCAGCTCCTGCAGAGCGGATAACATACCTAGGGACCCAGGTCTTACTGGACAAGCAGCCAATCATGAACAGGGGCAGACTGGCCTTTTTAAAAAAAAAAAATTTATATATTTTTTGCATTTCAAAGTATAGATATTTATTTTAGCTATTGAAAAGTAAAATCTAGTAAGTTTACTGTAGGGAATATTTATCTTAAAAAGGAAGGATTATGTAGAAATGAGCCTACCTGCTGGTTTTTCTTTCCTTTTTCAATAATGTTTACATTGTAACTTAAACATTTTTCTGTCCCTAAAAATTAGGCATGTCTTTGTTTCCTAATGCATATTTCTGTTATGTAAACCTGCTTGTATGGATATGAAAAAAAAAGTTTGAAACTTTTCTGTGTATGCACAAAATATACCTTAATGGTATCTTGGGCAGGGGGTAAGAACCTCACGTTTACAAGGGAAGTAGAAGTGAGGGATTTGCTTAAGGAGCTTTAAACTACGTAGCTGTGAATTGGGAATTTAGTCTGTGTGTCAGAAAGATACAACCAACTCTGCCATCAGTTTAAAAGAAAAACAAGATTTTGGTAGAATCTTGTCTAAATGACTTTAACACTATTAGAGAATTTTAAAAACTGTTACAAAATAAGACTGCTTTAGAACAGCAACATAAATTTGGGGCTACTATTTCAGATGTGTACTCATGTTAAAATTAGATTTCAATATTGGCAGTTAGGTAACAAAGGAAAATATGGTTTATTTGTATTTTAATGAAATATTGGTACTATATAAAACTGAAGGTTAATTTTTGGATCAATGAGCCAGAATTTCAATGTGGATATGGAAAAAAAGACTTTCATTTTATAAACAAGAATAAATATATATGTTTTAAATGCCAAAGTATTCAGTTTTAAATTTTTTTGTTTCGTTTTGAAGACATGTAAGAACTAAATTAGACTTTTAATTTGTGGTTAATAACAGTGAATAAATAAACATGGGTCTAAAAATTAAAGAATGAATTGGGAATAAGACTTCTGATACTTTAAAATTCTGTATGAGGAAGTAGTATGTTATCAAGGAATGTACTGTATTTTGTTGATCCAGAACATTGCTTTTTTTAAAAATTTTTAATATTTTCTACAATTACAACATTGTTTCCCATATCTCAGACTGAATTTGAGTTGATTTCTTCTTAACATTATTGAGTTAGTAATCAGTGGCATTTAATTTTTGTAAAGCAAAACTTAAGGCTTTAGGTGCTTCCAGTAAAACTATAAGCCCATTGAAATTGTTTTATTTAGATTTTAGTTTAAATCCATCTCTATCCTGCTTTATTGCTCTCCCTTTGACTAATACGTAGCAACGTCTTTTTTCTATGCACAGAATTTATACAAAAAGTAATTTTTCTTAGTGTCTTCTATCCTTGTTTTTTTTTTTTTTTCCGACATTTAGAAACCAAATACTGTATGCCTTCTTATCTTCACATTAAGTAGTAAGAAGACTATAACTTGAATAGACTAAAAGTTGTCTTGGGGCATTTTCTATCATATAATGCTATATTTTGCAAAATTTCTGTAGTACTTTGTGTTTCTTTCTCCCTAAGAAGAAAAAAAATTTAGTTATGTGACAGATAAGTTAAAATTGTATAAGTCCTACTTGGGTATTTGTGGTAATGAAAGAGTGAAACTGTTTGATCACGGTTCAGATAAGAAGTAACGATATTGCTTTTGGTGAGAGTAACTTGCATTTAGAATTCAGCCAGACAATTGAGTCTTAAGCTGTTTTTACAAATAAAGAATATAGTGCCATATAGAAACCTGAATTTTCAAAAATAGGCTGATTCTTGTTTAGCCAAATATCTTAGCTTTTGTTAGTTTTAAAAACTGTCTAGCAAAGGATAGAGTGTTAAATACTTAGAATTCTAAAGCATGAGTTAAGCTGGTATAAAATGACTTTAAAAAAAAGTAAAAAAATAAAATGACTTTAGTATTTTCTTAATTTATAATGAACACTGGGATAATTTTTAAAAGTTTATTTCTGTGTTGCATAACATTTTACAGTATTGAATGTTACTTTTTAAAAGAAACGTTTCAGCAATATTTAAAAAACTGTTTTAGCAAAGTCTTCTATGGATGAATGGGCAGTCAGTGTCAGTTTTAAAAGTCTTTTACAAGGTAACCAATTTTCCTCTGCACAGTAAAACAGTTAAAATAATGTTTATACACTGGGTTTTCTGATGTTTGAGTTCTAAAAATTGCCACATAGTCTGCAAATGATTTCATTGTATTGCAAATGCTTTGGGGGAATGTTTATTCTCTTTATAAATGGAGATTGAGCACCACCTGTTGGTCAAACTAATGTATTTTAATTTGTGAATTCAGCAAAAAATTTTTGTTTTAATTTAATAATTGCATTCCTTAACTGTTGAGATCTTATATATTATATAATTCTGTCACAGTATAGATTTATGTCTGAAAACTATACTTCATGAAATTCACCAGACTGCCTTGTTTATTATAGATTATAAAATGATCCACCTTTACCACCTTTACTATTTGTTTTCTTCACTTTGCTCTTTGCTACTGAATTATAAGTTATCCTTTTTTAAGGAAGTGAATGGTCTTAACCCTGGGTTTATTTATGAAGTTATTAAAGGAGATGATTATTTTATTTGCCTCATGTGGAAATTATCAAAATGAGGAAGTCAGTTCCTATGTTGTTAACTGTGTCTTAACTGAATGATGCTAGATTTAATTTTTAAGAAAATGAAATCCTTTTCTATTTGTTTTTCTTATTTAATAACAATTTGAAGTAAAAAAACAATTCTTGTATTAAAAATAGCAATTACTATTTTTTGTTGCAGTTATGTATCTTTTATAATTTTAGACTTTTGAATGTTTTGTTTCATTTGAAATGGATACTTATAACTCTAGTAGGCATTAATAAAACAAATGATTAATTTTAAAATGTTTATTTTAATGTATATTAATACAAAATTAATAGAATAAACTATTACTCAGAGCAAAGCAGAAAATGTCTGAAGTGACATATGATACTCAAAGGTATTAAAAATATATTTTCATTAAGATTGGGTATAGAAGGCAACTGGGGTACTTCTGCTACTGCTGACATCAAAGTAAGTGCTACAGCTGTATCAAAGTCTTAACCATCATACATTAATAATGTACAGTAAATAAATCAGTGCTTTTGGGTTTTAGGGAGGTTGATCTTTTTATTTTAGGTCATACTTTCTAAGAAGAAGTTGTTCCATGCTTAGTATTAGATGTATTCTTATCAAGAAAATAGTATAAATAGGGTCAAAAGAAACAAGTTTAAGAAACTTACATTTGTATTTTATATACAAATATGTTTCATAACAGAAAGCAGCTGATTTTTTTATTATAAAAATCAAGACTTGTAGTGTCAGCTATATTGTTTGAAATCATGAATCATATCCCAGTTCCCCTCGGCTCCTGTTGCTTTCTTCTGTATCCATTTAATGTTATCACTTGTTAGTCTTTCAAGCTAGAGACTTCAGACTCAATCCAGTCTCTCATCTTTCCCACTTTCCCATCAAATTCAGTTTCTAAACTTTGGAAATAACTCTTCATTCTTTCTTCTCTCCGTACTTTTTTTTCTGACTCTTCTAGTAGGTTTCTAACTAATGTTATTGTCTTCAATCTCTTTCTTGTTCCACCTAGCTTCAATAACACTGAAAAGTATTTTTGCTTTTTTTTTTACTAAAACACTTGGCTGGACAGAGTAAAAATCCTTTCACTCTCAATTGCTTACACAGTCAAATCTAAATTCCTTAAAACAGCATTCATTGGGACCTTAGAGTCTGTTTCTAATCTACCTTTCTAGAGTTTTTCCCTTCGCATTCCTACCCTTTGAAACCAAATGTCATCTCCTTTGTGAAGAGTTACTTTAAGAATTAGTTATACTGAATTGAGCTCTACTAGCAATTGGATCATATTACCAGAAGGTCTCTTATCACTAGAAACATTGTTGGTTTATATATGTATAAATAGTTATGAACTCTTTGAAAGCAGAGACTGTGTGTTTTGTTTGATTGTGTGAACTTTGAATTGCAAGTCCCAAGCATAGTCCTTGGCACAGAAGAGGCTGTAAACTTATAGTAAAGAGTATGGACTCTGGACAAGACTGCCTAGGTTCAAATCCCAGCTCTTCTGCTTTGTCTCCTGGAGCAATTTATTTAATTCCTGAGCCCCTAAATATGTTTATATATGTAATGTGCTTAGAATAGTGCCTGGTACATAGTTAATGCTTACTAAATGTTAACAGTTTTTATTTTAAAAATAAAATAAGCCAGTTAGATAATATTATATTCCAAAATTTGAGAAAGTACACAGATTTGAAGCATAGTTCTTAAAGATCATTTTTTTGCAGTAAAATATCGCATTTAAAAACTAATTTAAAATCTTTCCTTGAATATCTGAAAGCCATTTTGTTTAAAAGTTTAGTAACTGAGAATTGAATTATGTTAAGTTTTAGTAAGCTTATCCTTAAGACTTAAAAAAATGTGCACATGTGTATAAATAACTTTAATATTTTATTAGAGTTGTTGCTATATTATGTTATAGTAAAATCACTTAAAATAACGATGAACCAAAGTGTTTTTTGGAGATATAGAGAAATGTTGTTAAGAAAATAAAATAAGAAATTGGCACCTGATCCTTTTAGGTAGACTTTTAAATTAAAAAATGAAGACGTAGCATAGGCTTTTTTTTTTTTTTTTTTTTTTAAAGATAGGCTGAGTATAGCAATCTCAGTAGAAGTGTTTGTTTTTTACTTTTTCCCATCCTTGTTGGTCTGATTGATTTTCTCATCACTTCCAACCAAGTTGAATGTAAAGATTTTCCTGATTTTCTTTCATTGGTTTTTGGAGGGAGGATAGGTGGATACATAAGGAAATATCAAGGAAATATTTTTTATATACATATATAATGTTATAGTTAAATCTGATTTCTTCAGTTAGAGATTTTTATTCACCATTTGGCACTGGTAAGATGAAGGTTAAAAGCATCCACTGGGATCTATGCTTCTGAATCTAGACAGTTCTCAAAAATTCATAAAAACATTCATAATGAATGAGAATCACTGAGTAGTATTAATATTAGATTGTAAACGCAAAGTATTTTTAAGGAACTTACAACTTCTTGGAATTATAAAACATGTATTTCAGACAATAAAGTACACAGAAATTTGATCTTTGGTTGAATCGTATATTTTGCAATTTAGTACCATTAAGAGTGTACATATTGCATAAGTTTTAAAAAGTATCGTTGATATGTATCATTTTTTCTGTGGTTGAGTGCTTATATTAGAAATAAGTATTAATTTGACAGTCTGTGTTTGCTTAATATTATGTGTGTGTGCTTTGAATTATTTATCTTAATGATTGACATACATTACTCCTGAGTGAGATCCTTGCTGTTGATAGTGTTCTTAAATAATTTGTGCAGTTTAAAATGAGTAATTTAACTGCACATGGCTTTCTGTTTACTTTTTGTATGTTGTTTCATCATATGGTTATCAAATGTATGATGATTCAGTAAATATAATTTTGAGGGGATTTAATTAAACATTTGAGTATGAATATACATATTAAGAGTGTACATATTGCATAAGTTTTAAAAAGTATCGTTGATATGTATCATTTTTTCTGTGGTTGAGTGCTTATATTAGAAATAAGTATTAATTTGACAGTCTGTGTTTGCTTAATATTATGTGTGTGTGCTTTGAATTATTTATCTTAATGATTGACATACATTACTCCTGAGTGAGATCCTTGCTGTTGATAGTGTTCTTAAATAATTTGTGCAGTTTAAAATGAGTAATTTAACTGCACATGGCTTTCTGTTTACTTTTTGTATGTTGTTTCATCATATGGTTATCAAATGTATGATGATTCAGTAAATATAATTTTGAGGGGATTTAATTAAACATTTGAGTATGAATATAGTCTAAATATACTATTTTAAAGTTATATTTTACTGTTTAGTAAGTTGAAAATTATTCCTTCAAATTTGTGTGCTCAGAATCAAGTAGAGACATTAAACTTAGAGGAAACATAAGTATTCCAGAATTATTTTCTAGGAACAAAATTGTGCTTGTCTCCATAGTTGAAAATAGCTTTTACTTATAGGATTTACAATTTTCATACTTTGTGTTAGATTAGAAAATTTTCAATCCTTTTTTAAATGAATAAGCCACTTAAAACTAGTGTAAAATATTTCAATTTTATATATAACTCATATTAATAGGCAGTATTTCATTTTATAATGAAAATTCCTCATTGTGAGATGTAATGACTCCTACCAAGAAATATTTTAATTTCAAAGTATCAGTGATAACTATATTTTCAGATTAATAAGAAGTTAATAGAAATATACAGTGTTTATTCAAATGTTTTTTGGTGTCTGATGAATACTGACACTATGCTTTAATTCTGGATATTTCCCAATTAAGTGTTATTTAGGAAGAGACAGATATTAATAGAGAATTAAAATGCAGTGTTATATGTGCTATATAATAAGGCATGATTCAAAGGAAACTTTAGAGCAGTGCTTAAGTCTTCTTCAGGGTTCAGAGAAGGTTTTTGTGAGTTGATGATGCTTTGTTTTGTTTACAGAGAATTGAAGAATATTTCCAGGTAGTAATAGAAAATAAAGAAGGGATTTTAGGTTAAGGGAACATTATGTGCAGAGGTATGGAGGCCTTTAGAGAGCAGGGCTAGGAAAAGGAGACTATGGACCTATGAGGCTGACTGGACATGTAGGCTATAAAAGCTTTTTGGATGTTATGCTAAGAATTTTGGATTTTATCCTGTAAGCATTGGTGAGACATTAAAGAATTTTGAGTGGGAGAGTAACATGTACCTATTTACACTTTCAGAAGATTTTCTGGTGGAGGGATGAGGGTAGAAAGACCAAGTAAAGAAATTACTGCAATAGTAGAGGAAAGGGTAATGAGTGTCTGATGAAGGCAGTGGCAGTGAGTAGAAAGAGTATTGAGGTAGAGTCAGCCTTGATGATTAACTGGATGTTGTGGTTCACAACAACAGTTTTGTTTTGAGTACCCAAGACCAGCTTCTAGGAGTACGTAGACCAACTTCTAGGTTTGTTGGAATACCCAAGTCAATTTCTAGGTTTCTAGGCTGAGGTGCTACTCACTGAGATAGGGACTATTGGAAAGGGGACATAGTTTTGGGACTTGGTGTGGACTGCTCTAGTAAACAGGTCATGTTTGAGACGTCAGAGGACACTAGTTTAGGAAATGTTCAAGTAGGCAGTTGGATGTCTAAAGATTTGGAGCCCAAGAGACAGAGGTTTGGAAGTTAGCATACTGGTCCCGAACTCATTTCATCGATTTTATTTTTTAGTCTGCTAATGACTCTTTAAGAAAAGGGTAAAGTTGTGAGAGTATGGACATTTTGGAACTTGAATTAGAGAAATTTTGGAAAAATAAATGTCTGTGTGTAGTCTGCTTCACATTTTAAGGAAACTGGGATTCATTTCTGCTGCCAGTTCTCTGCCACCAGCTGTCTCATGTAATCAATGAAGTTGTCTTGAGGGAAAGTAGAGCAGATGATGACCCAGCTGTTCTGGATACTTATAAATTTAGGGGAGGCCTAATTTTTTAGTGTATGTTCAACTCACTTGGGTTGGTTATCTGTAGTTTTCTGTTGCAAGTGTCAATGTTTCTCTCTGTTGGTGTGGGCAATAGAGAGTTGACTCTAATAAAATCACTAAAGTGAGCAAGAATAATTGTTTTGATATCACTACCACTCCTATCATTTATTTCAAGGTTGCGGAAATGGAACTAGTCCAGTGTTTAATAACCCAACATTTTATATGTATTGTATAATATTATACATGAATATGGGTTTTGGATGTTATGTTCTTTACAGGACAGTTTAAATCTGTGCTTTGCTTGTTTTAAATGAAATTGCATATGTGTTAGCGAATCTTTTATTTGGACTTCTGAAGTTTTAATCTGTGTATCATGGAAATATTTTTGTTAAATTTTAAATTATGATACATATAAACATACAGAAAAGCAAGATTAAACATATTAACAATCGTATTACCATATATACTTGAGATTACTGAATATTCCATCAATTTACAGAAGGTAATTTAAATGCCATTTGCAATTTTAAAAAACCCCAATAATAAATACCAGGGACTACATCCAACAAAAGATGTGCAAGACCTTTATGGAAAAAAATTATACAACTTTATTGAAAGACCTAAAAGCTAAATAAATGGGGAGAGGTACTATGCTTTTGAACGGGAAGGCATAAGAATAGAAATTATCCCCCAAATAAATCCAGTAAGTTCAATAATACAATTCTGATCAAAATCTCAACTAGTATTTTTTACAGCATTAGACAGTCTGACTTTAAAATTGATATGGAAGTGTAAGGGGCAAGAAGAACCAGATAATTCTGAAGGACAATATGGGTGAACTCACCCTACTACATACCAAGATTTATACCTTGCCACATACAGCAATACTTCATTAACTAGTATGGTAGTGACCCAGGTAAACAAACTAATGGAACAGACTGCCTTTTCACCCTTGTTTCCTAACTCCTCTTTGTATACAACTGCATACTGGCCAACCTGAACTGTACATGCCAACATTCATGCCTTGGGAATTTCAGTACTGTGTCTTTAGTATTGCTATCCTCTATATAATTCCCTTCATCCCTGTCTACTGTACTTCACTGAATCTATTATTTTATGTACCATTAAGAAAGAAATGTTGCCAGTTAAACTGGCACATCATCATTGCTGGGTACATTCTGTTTCAGAGATATTAAAACAGGAAAATAATGTGTCTTAGGATTTTTGGAACATGGTATTTAAAATGCCAGTGTCTCCACAAAAAATAATCCCTGGTTTCCCTTATCTGAAAGTAAATTTTCTCACTAAGAATTTGTAATCATTTATTTATATCTTTTTGTGAGAGTTTTACAGAGTAACAGATGTGCAGGGCTTTTCCCCTGAATTTTCCATTTCTGAAAGTATGTATCTTCTACAACAATTCTAGTAGGACCAAGGGTTTCCAAATACTGAGCACCTACTGTGTGTCATGTGGTAGTTGCTTTAAGAATATTATCTTGATCCTTAGGTAACTCTGTAAGGCAATTTCTATTATCCAGATTTTTACATAGGACACTGGAGCTTGGAGTTTAAGATTGCAGAACCAGGATTGGAACCCCAGACTGCCTGACTTCACAGCCATGACATGGCATATCACACTGCATTTACCTACCTCTCAGCTTCCCTACCTTGATTACAGTAAGCTATCTGAGTGTAGAAACCATGTATTTTGCATCTTCATGTTCCGCATACCTTCTTATACATTCCTTAAACCTAGTGAGTGGTCGGTATCTGCTGAATGAATAAAAGTAGAGGAGGAGGTTAGGGTGCCCCATTCAAACCAATGATTCTTTAAATATTTGTTCATGTTTGTGTGTGGGGTCAGCACAGGGCAGGCATAATTGAGGCTGAGCTATTCTTTTGACACCAACTAATAGTTCAAATAATAGATGCCATTTCCTACTTCAATAAATTCTGGAACATTTTGGGAAAAAATTTCAATTAAAAATTTACATATCCATTATAGAAAAATTGAAAAATGAAGAAAAAAGGAATAATAATAAGACACATTTATCAAAAGTATATTATGTACCAACCACTTCACCTGCATTATCTCATTTAATTCACAAAATAACATTATCAGATAGATACTATTGTTATCTGTATTTTACACATGAAAAAATGGAGGTGAAGAGCTGGTAAGTCATTTGTCCATGGTGTCATTGCTAGTAAATAGTGTTCTTGTTTGTCTGGAACAATTTTGTACCCTTCCCACTCTGTTTTGGTTTTCTGTTTTTAAACTTGATACATAAATGTCAGTAGTGAACTAACAGTCTGCAGTTTTCTATTTTTTTGCCCAATATTTTTTTAGAGATTTTGTCAGTGTTGATTCATGTAGTTCCATTTCATTCAATAATTAAACAATTTTCAGAAACCAGTAAGTGTACATAGTTTAAAACGTCAAAGTATGTTAGGCTTAGAGTGAAAAATGGGTACCTCCCTCTTCATGCCTTAGTCCTCCTCCACAGAGACAACTGCTTTCAACTTTTTGTTTTTGTTTCCTCCTTTTTATTTACCTCTATATCGTCCTTCCCCAAATCCATACTACCATTTCCTGACTTTGCAATTTTAATACACAGTGTCTTTCTACTGTGAAAGAAGATGATTTAGCGTTTTCCCTCCTTTCCTCCTACCATAGTCTGTTTTCCTTTTTCTCTTTTTCTCATCTTCCATTATATATATATCACATTATTATGACTATGGGAACATTTAAAACAGAGCTATATATTGTACTATGTTCACTTTTTTTCCTTGTGTAAATTTTTTTGAGTTAATAGCTTCCCCCGTTTGCTTAGTTTTCTTTGTGCCAGTTACTTATTCTTACCTTGAACTCTGACAGAACTATAAACTCTTTTCAATATGACCAAACTAGTAACATAATTGTGTGTGTGTGTGTGTGTGTGTGTGTGTGTGTGTGTTTCATTAGAGACATTGCTCCTGGAGCCCTAAACCCTGCTTCAATTTAGATTTCTTTTGTCTCTTTTCTGTGTTAGATCCCTGTTTCCTGGTTTCTATATTTTCCTTTCACTTGTTTTGCTTCCTCAATTTTTTAATTAATTAATTAATTTATAGCTGCGTTGGGTCTTTTGTTCCTGGTTTCTATATTTTCCTTTTACTTGTTTTACTTCCTCAATCTTTTTTTAAAATTTATTTATTTATTTATTTATGGCTGCGTTGGGTCTTCGTTGCTGCACGTGGGCTTTCTCTAGTTGTGGCGAGCCGGGGCTGCTCTTCGTTGCGGTGCGCGGGCTTTTCATTGCAGTGGTTTCTCTTGTTGCGGAGCACGGGCTCTAGGTGCACGGGCTTCAGTAGTTGCAGCACGCGGGCTTCAGTAGTTGTGGAATGCGGGCTCTAGAGCACAGGCTCAGTAGTTGTGGTACCCGGGCTTAGTTGCTCCACGGCATGTGGGATCTTCCTGGACCAGGGCTCGAACCTGTGTCTCCTGCATTGGCAGGCGGATTCTTAACCATAGCACCATCGAGGAAGTCCTACTTCTTCAATTTTAATTCCTCCAGTGGTTTCTTGAGAAAGAATGAATGGAGTTTACATTCCACTCCCCCCCAGTTTAAAGAGATAGTTGATATGGAGTTAATTCTCTAAATCCAACTTGATAATGTTTTTCAAGTTGCCCAATAGTAAATATAAATTGTTTCTTCTCATTCTGTAGTTAAATAGTTTGGGAGGAAAAATATCGTGAACTTCTAGCTTGTTGAAACTTTTCCCCTCCAGTTTAGTGCTGTCAGAAATTTCAGGTTATTTGAGTTTAATAAGTAATGAAACACATGGAGATTTAGAGAAGACATAGTTAATATAACTCATTATATAAAAGAGGTACTGTCAGTTGTAAAGCAGTGTCATGGCTCTGTTTTCATTGATATAATGGCATTTATTTTAAGTAATTCTTGGCTTAAATGGAAACATCTAAATTGTATTTAGAGGTAATTATAAACTAATTTCCATATAAAGATGTTCAAGGTACAATCTAAATATAGATAAATAAAACAATGTCTTTTCTAATTGCCTATGGAAAAATTTACCCAGAGTATGCATGTTGGCTTATCTTTTATGGTTTTTAAGTGGAAGCTTTCTGTTTTTGACATTGCCGAGAAGCCTTTTCACATAAATAACCTCCCATAAATCATTTCAAAATGTCTAAGTAAGGGCCTGAATAATATTTTTCTTGAGTAGTCTGCAAATGACATCTCAGTCATTAACTACTTTAGGATAAAAGCATTTTGCTAACATTGAGCTTCACTCAAAATTCTTAACTTGTTTAGATTGGCATATGCTGTTTTTAGCATTGTATTTGACTTGTATGTTAGATGTCTTTTTTTTTTTTCCTCAGTAAGAAATTTTACTGTTAGTTAGCTTGTCAGACATCATTATAAACAGGGGGATAAAAATCTTGGTGGTAGATTGCAGTGTTTTATACTGAGCATTATTGATCCATAAAGACTTACAATATATTATTCTAAGGTTGTCATTGCTAGAAAGGATTGAGGAAGGATTAAGAAACTACATTGACAGAAGTCATCATTTTAATGACAGGCAATTTAGTTTGAGGTAACTGAAGCAGGGAAAAAAGCAATCAATCATCACAGCAAGGATTTTCACAAATGTTTACCAGTCTATTATGAATGTTGTATAGATCATCAAGGTCATTTGATAGTGTCTCTGAAAGTAATGTTTTCATATTCTCACAAAGCAATTCAAATATTTAAAATAAAATACTACGTCCACTTTCTAAAGTTCCGTGGTACAATGTAGTAATGAAATAGAAAGGATTAAAAAGTTAGGAAACATGCAAAAAATCCAGCTAATTCATTAAACATTTCATTTCATCCTTGGAAATAGACATGTTTTCTCTTCAAGTGATAGTTTACTCAAGTGTCTGGCTAAAGAATAAATACAAAAGATAATTTTATATTGGATCACATTTACTTTCTTGTTTTTTGTTTTCAAGTTTTAATACTGTATTAAAAATTTACATTTAATATCTCTTCAAATTAATTTCTCTTGATTACCTTGAAGGGGAAATCTGCATTGTGTAGTGTAAATTCCCTTTTATCTGGATTCCCCATCCACACTAGTTCTGGGATAGTAAATGGGAAGGAGTGCTGAGACCAGAGAAGAAAGTGAGGGTGTATGTTTCCCAGTGAGCATAGCCTAGGCTGCTTTTTGGAATCCTTGTTGACAAGGCCTTAGAGTTAGTTTTGGGTTGAAATTTAGGCTCTGTCCTTAATGTATGGGTGATCTAATCAAGAGCCATAAATCTTTCTTTGTCCTCATTTCCTTTTCTGCAGAATGGGAATAATAATACCTTGCCCATGTGGTGGTTGTGAGGATTAATCCCACAGCCTTTGTAGGAACCTTATAGTTCTTGACACAAAATAGTGCTTCAAAGATGTTAGTTCATTCCTCTTCCCACCTCTACTGTCTGAAAGCAAAGACAGCAAAACTGTTGATCTCTTTAATGGCTATAGAGGTAGGTAGAAGGGAGGCATGGTTACTATTATACATTCTAATGAAAATAAGGGTAAGTCGCAGTAGGCTTACCACAGGCTAAGGACACCTAGAAGGTGAAAATTGTGGCATATTTTTAAAAACTTTTTTTTTTTGAATGATTTCATATAACTTTTGATTTAAATTACTTCCCATACTGCTGCCTAAACAAAAGAAAAAACCTGACCTGTTTTTTTTTTTTTTATCAAATGGTTTGTTGTAATCTTGTGTCATAGGCACTGCCTCAGTTAGTCAGAACTCTCATTGTAGTTTATGGTGAAGGAAGTGTCCTTGTCATCTACTTGATGAGGTACACATTTGCATTTAGCATTCATGATAAGTAATCCTAAAGGTCCGTCTGTCTGTGTCTATGTATATATGTGTGTGTATATACACATACATATGTATATAAAATTCTTAGCGGGTTGATAGTTATTTGTGGAAGCAGTGTTCATACTGATGAGGAACTCTGGTTTGGGGTTACACAGCCTGGACTTTAATTGTGAATCAGTCACTTCCCTTGTGCGGACTTGAGCAGTTATTTAACCTCTGTGTTCTTCAAGTTTCCTTATATCCTTACTTAGGATAATAATAGTACCTACATTTGTGGTTCTGTTTTTAATTAAATAAGATAATACAGGTATCTTGAGAAAAAAGAGCAAAGCTGGAGACATTATGCTGCCTGATTTTAAACTATATTACAAACTGCAGTAGTCAAATCAGTATGATATTGGCATAAAAACAGGCACAAATTCAATAGAACAGAATTCAGAGAGCCCAGAAATAAACCCATGCATATATGGTCCATTAATTTATGACAAAGGAGCCAAGAATATAAAATGGGGAAAGGACAGTCACTTGAATAAATGGTATTGGGAAAACTGGACCCCTATCTTACACAATACACAAAAATTTAAATGAATTAAAGACTGGAATCTAAGATCTCAAACTGTAAAATTTCTAGAAGAAAGCATAGGCAATCAGCTCCTTGACACTGGTCTTGGCAATGACTTTTTGGATTTGACTTTAAAAACCAAGGCAACCAAAGCAAAAATAAACAAGTGGGAATGCATCAAACTGAAAAGCTTCATAGAGAAAACCATCGACAAAATGAAAAGACAAGCTATCGAATGGGAGAAATATATTTGCAAGTCACGTATCTGATAAGGGGTTAATATCCAAAAATATATAAAGAGCTCATTCAACTCAATATCAAAAAAGTCTAATTAAAAAACGGGCAAAGGATATGAGTGGACTTTTTTTTCTGAAGACATATAAGTGGTACAAATGGCCAGCAGCCTAAGTGTCCATGGATGGATGAAAGGATAAAGAAAATACGGTCTGTATATAAATGCACTAGAATATTCAGCCATAAAAAAGAAGGAAATCTTGCCATTTGCAACAACACAGATGGCATTATGTTAAGTGAAATAAGTTAGGCAGAGAAAGACAAATACCATATGATCTCCCTTATATGTGGAATCTAAAAAAAAAGCCAGCCAACTCATAGATACAGAGAACAGATTGGTGGTTACCTGTGGCATGAAGGTAGTCAAAAGGTAGAAACTTCCAGTTATAAAATAAGTAATGGGATGTAATGTATAGCATGATGACTATAGTTAATAATACTGTATTGTATATTTGAAAGTTGCTAAGAGAATAGATCTTAAAAGTGATCATCATAGGAAAAAGAAATCTACCACTCTATTTACTGTGGTGATCATTTCATGATATACACAAATATCAAATTCTGTCATATACCTGAAACTAATATAATGTTACATGTCAATTATATCTCAAGTAAAAAAAGATAATATATGCAAATGTCCTAATACCCAGAAAGTGCTTCATGTTAATTAATTAATTATGATTACTTTTTCATACCGTACTCTGCATGGATTATTTTTATATACATGTACACATGTATAAAAAGTAAGTATTCATAATGTGACTTTTTATAATTAGGTGACCAGTTATATGTGTAATAGGTTTCTGACAAAGAGAATATTGGTTTTCTCCTCAGTGAAATCAGAGACCCTGTTACTGGGAAAGTGTGGCATAATTCGTTACAAACATCATAGCTAACGTGTTGGTTGCTTTTTATATGCCACATGTTATGCCAGCATATTAGCTCATTTAATCCTCACTATGACCCCATACTGTTACTAGCCACATTTTATAGGTGAAGAAACTAAGACACAGAGATTAATTTGCTCGTGGTCACATAGGTAGTAAGTGAAGGAGCCAGAAATCCCTGTTCTGGAGATCTTTGAAGAGTTCTTACTTATGCTTCCTGTCTAGTTCGCTTACTAAGTACTTTGGAAGGATTCTTCCAACTGAGTGAAAGGATCTACATGAAATACTAAGATGTCACGGTTAGATATGTGGTGAAACCTTGCATTTATAACTGAGTATCTCTTAGCATGTTATTTTAGAGTTGTTGTTTTATAGTATGTAATTTATTGGTAGATATATCCCAACTTGTAAGCCGTGTACCAGCCCACAAATGTGTTCTCAAGAAGTTGGCTGTAAAAAGAATTTTATTTGTGTTAGAGGCCCATTTTTCATTGTGTGTGGGTTGTTGCACCTTCCCATTTTCTCCTCCAGAGTTTGAATCTGTGTTGTAATGAATAAAGAGAACTCCTGGCCAGGTGTCGAGGGCTCACCAACTATCTTAACTGCCTTTGTTCTGTGCATGTGTGTTTATGTGTGTGTGTGTGCACACGTGTATATTTCCCTACATTCTACTAGTTTACTGAATGAGTAGAAGAAGGACAAAAAAAGCCTAAGAGAGCCCATTTATTTCATGGACTAAATCTTGGGTTTGGAGCAAACTTTCTCCTTAATTTCAGCACTCCGTACCTCAGCAGTGATCCTTTCTAGTCGGAGTTTAGGGCCTGGAACTTCGAAGATGTTTAATAAAAGTGTGATGAATAAATATAACTGAATGGATGAGATGAATGTTCCCTTTCTTTAGCTTGTATGTTTCTTTTCTCATCGCAAACAGATATTGGATGTAAAGTGAACGATGGAGAAACATCTGCTACATGTGAATGTGACTTGCACATTTGTGGGATTAATAGAGAAGATAGACCTTTTAGAAGACAGAAAGGGAAGAAAGCTCCAAGTTTAGTAGTTTATTTCAGTGGTTCACTAGGGAAAGCGAGACTATCAGGTGTCATGATTTCTACCATGATTTGCTTAGGTATAGGTACTGATTTTCATTAACCATTTTCTTTCCTGTGTTATTCTTTTCTTTCTTTTTTTACATTGTTTTATTCACCAAATCATTTCTCTTCATCATTTCCACTGCTTGCTTGGATGTAATTATATGGAAGGGAGATGAGTACATGTGCCTGCCAGGGGGTGACGAGAGAGGAGGAGGGAGGGGGAAAGAAGAGGGAGATAGAGAGGGATGTTTCCCAAGAATAAATAGACTTTTGGGGGTGAGTTTCAGCAATCTATTATTCTTTATTTTTATGTGATTTTCCCCGTACTGATAATATTAAAATGGGATATGGGAGACATAATTTAGTAAAATATTATGAACATATATATAAAACTTAAGTTCATATAAAACATTATATAAACTTAATAGAGAGGAAATTTTAAATGGCATTTATTCTCAAGGTTAATGACTAATGAATTCTCTGTTTCTTTGGTCTTAATAGATGAATTTCTTTGGGAACATGTGGTTATTTAAACAATTTAAAGCTCTACTTTTCATTATGTAATTGTTAAATGTATGACATAGCTGCATTTGGAAATATGCTAGGGAAGCACCCTCTTCTCAACCTGCCACTGGAAAGGAGTGTAGAGAAGACCATCACTTCTTTGTAGGATGTCTACAGACACTTAGAGTTTCTCAGTATTTAAGGTACCCTTTTTATTCTTAAGAGCTTTTACTGCTTTTTAGAATCTTACCATTTATATGGTAACATGCCTGGCATCCCTCCTTTTTACCTCCCCGTGGATATCTTCTAGATGCTTGGAGATTGTTTAACTTCTCTAATGTTCTTTAATCTACATGCTTGAAAACTTAGTTTCAAAGTTGTCGAGGAAATCTTTTAGCTTTGGATATTTGCTGTTGCTGCTTTTTTTGCTTTTGCTGGGACCTGCCTAGTCTCTTTATTGAGGGGGCTATAGCCATACCACTTTACACTAATATTTGTAGTAACAGTAGGAGGAATTCCATTTTAGGGCAGTACCAATTTTTTGTTTGGTATTTCTAGTAATAAAGTAATCTGGTGGGAAAAAAACTCATCTAAAAGATTTCAGGAACATTATTCTTTGAATATCTGTTTTTGTGGCAGTATTGTCTTAGGTGCTGGAGATGCAAAGATGAATAATACATGATCCTCTTTTTTGGGGGAGATATTAGTCTGGGTGGTGGAAGAGGGGCAGGGAGAGAGAAGAGGAGATACAATGCCCATATTTTTATATTCTTGCCTCACTTCAGATTACTACAGTATAGAGAATCAAGATTCTTCTTTTGTGCACCAGCTTTATGATGATGTGGAGCTCGTGCTGATATGAAAAATACATACAAATGAAAGAATTTAGAGGGGATGAATAGGCAGAGCACAGAGGATTTTTAGGGCAGTAAAATACTCTGTATGATACCGTAATGATGGAGACGTCATTATACATTGTCCAAACCCATAGAATGTACTACAATACTAAGAGTGAACCATAATGTAAAATAGGACTTTGGGTGACTGTGATGTGTCAATGTAGGTTCATCAGTTGTAACAAATATACCATTCTGGTGGGGGATGCTGATAATGGGGAGGCTATGCGTATCCCAGGAAATAATATGGGAAATATCTATACTTTCCCCCCAATTTTGCTCTGAACCTAAAATTGTTCTTGAAAAATGAAGTCTCAATTAAAAAAAATAAAGGGATTCATACATTTTTCATTGGTATCGAGTATAATTAAGTTTGATGAAGTTAGCCCTTCTGTGTACATTCTTCCTGTTAAATTCTTCAGATTATTCCTGTCTTGGATTATCTCTAGATAATGGTCTCAGTACTCAGATAAGTTAAAGATTGAAAGCTTTCATAACAGTGTAAGGAAAGAATACATTCCAAGATAATTCAATTTATACAGTCAATTTCAACGTCCTTACATTAAAAACCTGTAGAAGGAGTTATAACGTGCAATAATTTATATCAGCCTCTTGTTAGTGTTAGTAGTGTTTATATATCTTTAAAGAAGATGAATTTCTCCCCTCTATGTCATTTTCTTCAGGAGTTGAATTCTAACTTTTTAGTTTGATACTTAAAAGTAAATTCAGCATAGTTCTGATTGAACAGTTTATCAGGGAAGGAGTGAGGAATCAGGCTTTCTGCAACGACTGAAGTATTGTGCGAAGTGGCTGATGCATCTCAGAAGAAAAACATGAGAATTTATATAATCTAAAGTTCTGGTCCTTTTCTGATAACGTTGAACCAGAGCCGTTTCATAGTTACAGATTTGCCTTTAAACCTTATGCTTTGAGATAAAATGCTTTGAAAGTAAAAACGGGGAGAGTGCTAGATGAAGTTAGGTATAAAAGCCATGGCACATACACGCCTGTGTGCATAGACACACACCCCACTCCATTTAAATTGTTGCCTCTTAGGAATAAAATGAAAATAGAAATGTCATTTACTCATGATTTATTCATGAGCAGTTTATCCAGTTTATTGATCGTTCAGACCCTTTATTTCTCTTTATTCTTCCCCTCTCCCATGTTTCCCCCCATTAGCTTCCTACCAGTAAACTTCTGGTTTTTCTTTCTCATTACTGACTCTACCAGAGGGTGGAACATGCCTGGGACACACAGTAATTTTAACTAGCCAGCTTTGTACCTTGTTAGCAGTTATCAAACTAAGAACCAGAATTAGATGGAAATTACTTTGGGCATATAGTTGTTTATGCCATCCCTATTTATCATTATAATGGATTAATGAAAGTTGATTTTTTAATAATAACATTTAGAAAATGTATTTGAAATGAAAAGGACATGATCATTGGTTTTTCAAACATCCTAGGGATAGGTCTCTACTCAAATGTCACTCTCTCAGATAGGTCTTCCCTAATCTAACCCTGTCTAATACAGCAGCCGAAGTCTTTCTTTATCCTCTTATCCAGCTTTATCTTCATAGGACTTATTTATTCATCCACCTTCCATCCACCTATATACCATGTTTATTGTGGCAGGTAGTTAGTTGTCTTTTTCACTCTAGCACAGTGCCTGCCCCAGACTAGGCACAAAATATTTGTTGAATAAACTACTGGCAAAGGAAGCCATTTTCTCCATTTTATAGAAATGGAAGTTAATACTAAAATATAATAATTTTACCAAGGTTACGTTACTGCTAGTGGGGGTAGGATTAAGTAACACCCTGAATCTTATAATGTATATACTGAACATTGCAATTTACATAATTAAGAATTTCTAACCACTTAAATTTGTTAATCTCTATATAAAGTAAAAGTTGAATATTTGGTGGTTATACGTCATTTCATAGTGGAGTCTTTTGATTTTCAGTCTAGTAGTAAAAATTTGGTCTATTTTATTAATGTTCTGAAGTATGTCTTGGAAATACTGCCTTTGCTATGTTTGGAGAATTCTGTGCGTAGCCATTTCAGAAATGTTAGATTTTCTGTTATACATTATCTGAAAAGTCTATTGGAAAAAAATAATCTCAAATATTTAGATTTGTGAGTGTAAATTTAGAAACTTTGGAATAACAGCAAGGGTACACATTTTAGAAAATACATTTCCAAACTTGAAACTTTTTTCAAGGTGGCATTTGTAAGTTTTGTTTAACAAACTTTTAGCTCATACCAACCCAGAAAAATAAGATTAGGTGAACACATTATGAAGACTTTTCTAGAAAAAATTTGAATATCTAGATATAAACACTTCTAGATGTTTGATAATTAGATTATATAACATAATGCCAAGTATAAAAGGTATTGATAATAGTATTAGTTTTCCATAATTCATGTTTTCATTATTTTTATTTAGGGAAACTGGTTTTCTAATGCCAATTAGATTTTTAATGCTTCTCTAAAAAATTTCTAATGATATCTGTTATTGGAAAATCCTGAAAATATTATGCTAGTCTTTTAAAAATTTCACTAATATCTAAATGTTAAATACCTTTAATAGTAAAAAACTGATTTTTAAATTATTTTTTTGGGGGGAACTTTAAATAGTTGCAACTTATTATGCTATAGAATAAATATAAATTTCCCCATCATTAGTGTTATTAAAAATTATTTCCCAGTATTCAGACATTAAAATTGTTAATATAGTTCTGGTTAATGGTTGCACCTTACTTAAAGCTACAGTATAAGATTTCAAGCAAATTTTGGTTCATATTTTTAAATCTTGAAAAGATTCTTATATTTATCTATGCCTCAACTCTACCATACTCCCTCATATATCACTTTCTAAAGTTTATAAACTTGAAAGAATTGGAATTAGTTCACCTGTGTAAGAGAAAGCTAAAGGACAACTAAGTATCTCTTTGTATGAAGAGAACTGTATTGCATTTCTGTAGAAGTTAAACTTAATTGCAGTTTTGAACCTTGATATTCAAAGTATGATATGAGGACCAGCAGCATATAGACATCACTTAAAAGTTTGTTAAGAAATGTAGGATCTCAGACTAAATGAATCAGAATCTGCATTTTAGCAAGATGTGATATGAATGCACATTAAAGTTTGAGATGCTCTGGTTTAGAATAAGCTGGTCAAACAAAAAGGAAAACAGACTTCAGGTTCGACTTTAAGATGATTAAATATTGTTTTTCAGAGATTATTAAGATATTTAATAATAACAAGTTCCATAAGTCCTGGTGGAAGTAAGCATGTGTTACCATATATGTGAGCCCTGACAACAATGGTTGATTGATTTATATCTTAATGATTAATACAGAGGTTGACAAAATACAGCTGCACATTGGGGAATGACAAGTGGGATCTTTTTAGTATGTGTTGATTTTACTCATTAAATCAACAAATTGGGCTGAACATACTCTAGATATAATAAAAGGAAATAGTTGAGAAGAGTAAATAGTTTTGGCTATGATGGCTTTTGGTCTCTATCATTTGAAAATAGGGTTAATTGGGTCAATTGTTTAGATTTAAGAATTGTATTAACATCCTTATATGTCGAATTGAAATTCCTTTCCGGAAGATGAGTACAAATAGTTTTGTTTTGTTCTTTTCCCTGATTAGGTAGAATGACTGATAAATCAGTATTTCAAGAAATAAGGGAACAGCTGCCTTAGCTTAGTTATATCATAAAAGCAAATAAAAGGGCAATGAGATAATCAGTGGCCAAAGATGAAAACAGAAAAAATCTTTTTTTTTTTTTTAAGATTTTTGTTTTTTTAGATGTGGACCACCTTTTAAAGTCTTTGTTGAATTTGTTACAGTATTGCTTCTGTTTTATGTTTTGGTTGTTTGGCCACGAGGCTCGTGGGATCTTAGCTCCCCCACCAGGGATTGATCCCGCACTCCCTGCATTGGAAGGCAAAGTCTTAACCACTGGACCACCAGGGAAGTCCCAGAAAAAAATTTTTAATGTAGACAAATCATTGATTAAAGCAAAATTCTAAATTATTCTATTGCATTTTCTAAATAGAGTTTTGTGTTCTTGACAATATTAATTCATATAAATAGGTTTAAAATATACAACAAACCAATGATCATGGATAAATGAAATATGGCTTTGACCCTATGACAAAGTCAGTAAAAGTTTAAAATATATTTCTCAACTATGGTTATAATTCTCTACAGTATTTTATGTTTACTAATGTTGCATAGCATTAAGAAATGTAGGCTAGTGATGTAAAAACTAATTGGTTCATTCATCTTTCATTGAAATTAGAATAGTTATAATGGGTACTTTCACATTAAGATTTGTCTTACTGAAGTCACTGTCGTGGGTGAATAAAGTGGGCAAGGCTTAGAGAGCTGATCTCATCTCTTTACTCAGCCTTGAATTTTTTTCAACAAAGGAAGGTCTATTTAGAATGGCTTCCAGATGAAAATCTTAATTACTTCCTAATTCACTTGGGTGTCAGAAAATTTTAACTTATCTTGAATTGAAATCACTTTATTTTCATTTTAAGCCTATATTCCTGTAATTTATAAACATTGAAACAAAGCATAGAGTCAGGGACCATCTTGTTATATTACTTTGTATAATGATATATAAAGTTGACTGAATATTTTTGTCTCTTCTCTCTTTACCAGTTTATATAATTTTAGTTCCATCATTGGTTCTCCTTATCTTTTGATCTTTGGGACAGAGCATATGTTTGAAAGTTTGTGGTACTCTTAAATTGTAGACAGTGAACTGGGACAAGAATACCTGTTGTTTTTCTGGTTCAGTTGGGACAAAATTAGTTAATTGGCAAAAAAAAAGGTGTTAATTGAAAAAAGTATAGATATTCTTTAAAACAAACACACAGTCCACATTAAATACTGAAATTTTCTTTTCATATTGGGTAGTTTGTTCAGACGAAGATAATTTTCTCTTCCTAATTCTGGTTTTTGAAGAGCTGATTAGGTATCATGGACACTTTGGCAATCTGGTGAAGTCTATGGAAACTTCCTCAGGATAATGTTAAAACACATCGATATATGAAAATATATAGATGTGTTTTTTAATGTATTAAATAATAACATTGCCTAACAACTCTCATAATTTTGAAATAATAATGAACATTAATGCTATTTCAAGATAACAAAAAATTGTAATGCAATTTGGAAACAACTGTCATTTCTTTTTTTTTTTTATAGACTTACTTTTTTTTTTTTTTAAAGTATTTATTTATTTATTTATTTATGGCTGTGTTGGGTCTTCGTTTCTGTGCGAGGGCTTTCTCTAGTTGTGGCAAGCGGGGGCCACTCTTCATCGCGGTGCGCGGGCCTCTCACTATCGCGGCCTCTCTTGTTGCGGAGCACGAGCTCCAGACGCGCAGACTCAGTAATTGTGGTTCACGGGCCCAGCTGCTCCGCGGCATGTGGGATCTTCCCAGACCAGGGCTCGAACCCGTGTCTCCTGCATTGGCAGGCAGACTCTGAACCACTGCGCCACCAGGGAAGCCTACAACTGTTATTTCTATTGGTGACAGCTACTGTACTTGTTGCCTATATTCGTAATTGAAGTAAGTGCTATATAGAGGAAAGTGAAAGTAAAATATAATAGAGGTTAAGGAAAGTATATGAAAGTTACCGAATGTAAAAATGTAATTTATTTTCCCATCCAAATTTATGTATCCATTAGAGTTTATGGACTCTATCATAAGAACCCTTTAATTTATCTGACAACCTTGCTGAACTCTCTTATTCTGAACTTAAAAATTTTGTGTTGTTTTTTTCTAGGTGGATACTTATATCATACAAAAATAATGATTTTTTTTCCCTTTTCTTTCCAATCTTTACAACTTTTCTTTTCCATTTTATTTTGACCAAGAGCTCAAGAACTGTATTTAAGAGTGATGGTGTGAGTAGTCTCCTTTCTTTTGTTCCTGATCTTAGAGAGAATAGAGATTCTATGTTGAATATAATGTTTCATGTAGCTTTTTGCTATACAGATATTCTTTGCTATCTAAGATTACTTGGAACCTGAATTCAGATAGTTAGTTGGTGGAGCAAGATGATCTCAATTAGTTGGTTATATATGGTTCATCAATTTTGGATAGTGAGTGGTGAGAGCTAAGATAGGGAGGAAAATTGAAAACTGAAAATTTATTTGAATTAATTTTGTTACTAAGTTCTGCTAGCAGGTGTTCAGCTAAGTTCAAATGGAACAGTATCCCTCTATAGCTTATACCAACTTAAGGAAGTTCTCTTCCATTTTTCATTTGTTAAGCCTTTTAAAAAAATTTGTGAATAGGTAATAAACTTCAACATGTGCTTTTCCTGCATTAGTTGAGCTAATCATATGATGATATTGAACCACCTTTGCATTGCAGCATTTCATTGCCTTGCAAACACCTCATGGCATCATTATGTATTATTATTTTTGAATATAATGTTGGATTCAGTTAGCTAGTATTTTATTTGGAGGTTGTTTCTGTTTTTGGCTCTCCATTTAATTCATAAATGAAATCCATATTCTTTTCTCATAGTGTCTGGTTTGGGAATCAAGATTCCATTAATTAGCCTCCTAAAATGAGCTGTGAAGTTTCACACTTCCCATGTATAATACATGTACAACCTGTATTATAAATCCATTAATGTTTCCTAAAAATTTATTAAAACCCTTTTGTGGGCCTTGGGCTTTTTGAGAGGAGAGTTTTGACTACTATTCCAAATTATTTCATGCTCTTTGGTGTATTTAAGGTCTCTGTTTCTTCTTTTGCCATTTCTGGCAAGTTACATTTTTATAGGAATTTATCAATTTTATCTTGATTTTCAACTCAGCCTATACTTGTTATGACACTTTAAAAATCTCTTTAACATTTAATATTTCCCCTTTTCATTCTGTATTTTGCTTTTTTGTTCCATTCCCCCACCTCACCCATGTCTTTGATGAAAAGTCTGTCGATATTTGTTAATATTCTAAGTCTTCAGAAAAGCAACCTTTGTTTTCATCTCTCATACTGCTTTTTTGTTCAGTATTTTGTTGATTTCTATTTTTTATTATTTCCTAGCTTCTTATTGATATTATTTCTTTGCTTCTTATTCCTGTTTAGAGTTTTGGTTCTCAGTTGTTATAGGTATTCTTTGTTTTAGTTTGTGTTTAGTTTAGCTTACTTTGTAAGACATAAACAGATAAGATATTTGGGCAAAAAAGATATTTGATAATCCTTATATCCTGTATATTTGCATTATCTTCCTGATTTGGTTTCTTTTTTTTTTTTTTTGAGTACCTTCTCTAAGAATGTTTTTAATTTGGGCCTTTGTGAGGCAAACCTTCTGTACTCTTGTATGCCTGAGTAATTTTTATTCTGCCCTTACCTTTGAGAAACAATTTGGCTTGATAGGAAATTCTAGAGTCAAAATTACTTTTCTTCACTTTAAAATGTTACTGTGTTGTATTGTATCCAGTGTTGTTTCAAAGTTTATCTGCTTTCTTTCTGGAAACTTTAGGAATTTTATCTTTTTTTTTTTTTTTAATCTAAAATGTAACCAACTTAAGGTTAAAGATGTGTCATGGTATAGAGTTTTCCTTATTCGTCCTGTCAGAGAGCCCTTTCATTCTGAAATATTTCATCTTTCTTTAGTTCTGGAACATTTATTTTAATTATTCCTTCAAAGGGTTACTTTTTCTCTCTTTCTACTTTCCTCTCCCCACCATTTTTCCTGAGACTCCTGTTATCTGGATGTTCACACATCTGCTTCCATCTGCTGGCTTCTCTTTCACGTTGTTATATCTTACCCTTTCCTGTTGCCTTTCAGGAAAGGTCTCCACTGTGATTTTCTACATCAATAATTCATCCTTTAGCTGTATCCATCCTGCTGTGTATTTCCTCTATTAGATTTTTATTACAGCTATTATATTTTTGTACCAATATTTAAAATTATTTTTTAATGATTTCCTATTCATGCTTCACATGCTGATATCTTTCCTTATTGCTTTTGTTATATCATGTTTATTTTAAATTATTGATACATCAGTTCTAATAATTCTGCTTCAGCAGATTTGTAAAACTCTTCCAAAAGACAATAAAGGGAGTCCAAGTTTCTAATTGTGTAAGTGCAGGAATGTGTGATATCAATATTGATGGTATGACTAGAGCAAGTCTGTGCATCTCACCTGCCAGAATTTCAGGGCATTGGGCTGAGAGCCAAATCTGTCCTAGTACTGGCTGTGGTTTGGTGCCCCCTAGTGACCATCTCCTCCCCCTGCTTAAATTTCCATGGGCATGATTTAGTTAAGTGCAAGACAGCAGCAGCAGTTGTCTCTCTTTTTGTGGGCCTAATTGGAATAATCAGGAGAAATATGGGAGCATAGGAACCTACTTTCTCCCTCTCTGCTTATAGAAACGGTTGCCTGGCATGGCTTTGCCCTCTCCTTCATTTCCTATTTCCCACCTTTTCTTCATACCTACCAGAAAGGAAAGCTAATCTATGTTTAGATTTGTGTATTTATTTAATTGTGGGTGTTCTTCATAGTTGTCTAAGTGTCTAGATTTCTAGATCTTTTCTCATTCCCAGGACATAGCCACTCTGCCTCTTAATGTGAATTGGGAAGTGCGGGGGGCCAGCCTCTGGTCATTGTTAATCCGGCCTATTCAACTCCAGGCACCGCTGACTTCCTGTTGATCACTCATTGTCTCTTCTCTACCTAGGGGTTTCACGCTCACCTCATGAAAGCCTTTAAGCTGCCCCGTATTACTTTGCTGCCTTATTTCTATGATGTGGTGAGGTGTATGCTTTGCTTATCTCAGAGGAGAGTCAAGAGCAGCCCTGGAAAGTTTTCCAACAGCTTGTTCCCCCCCAGCCGAGGTGCAGCACACTGACTCCATCATACATAGTTTCTGTTTGTTTGTTTTTGTATGGTTTTATCTTTTTCTTTCTTTTTTAAGTTCCTTGCAACTGTTTCCCTCACTAAGCTGTAGTTTCTCCAGTATTGATTTTTGTGGAGGGAACCAGTAGTGTAGGGAGTTTACCCATCTTGATAGGAACAAGAAAATATGCTACCTTATAGGTAACTACAAAGCAAGTTTCGTCTTAGCCTAGGTTAAAAGACTAGTATTCTCAAATTAGTAAACTTAAAAGTGGTATTTTATTCCATTACCTTCTGGTATTTAAATTTTGATGTTATTAGATATTGAAATAATGGTCTTTTAGGGTACTGTTTGTATCCTTATATGATTCTTTTGCTTTAGGAATTCTTTTTTACCTTTTGCTTTGGGAATTCTTTTTTACCTTTGCTTTGTATTTTTTACATCTCGTATTATCACATCTTTGACACCGAGAAATTGAACTTGCCTTTGGACTTCCTAGAAGCTCTCATATTTTTAGCAACAACATTTTTACACAGCCTTTTTACATTTATTAATCATATTCATTTCAAGCTGACACTGTGTGGAGGAAACTGTAAGGCTCAGAGAGGTCGAGTTTGTTGGACACAGTGACACAGCCAGTATATGGTAAGCCAAGGATGTAAACCCAGGACCGGTTTCAATTCCAGGGCTTTGTCTGATATACTTCAGCTACATGGGGAATAATTTTTTTACATTAGAATCCTCTGAATTCTTTGAGAACTATTCTTAATTCTATTTTTTCATAGTAAAATGAGTTTCACAGTTTTTGCCATTCAGAGACTTTTAAGTCAAGGATTTCGGCAAACCCATATATTAAATATTGATAAACATTTTTGATAGATCATATTGTATTTTCTTTAAACCAACATACTTGCTTGTACCTGACTCCCTCCTAGATCAAATCTCTTCAATTCTTGATTCTCACAGCTTGAAAAAGTGTTGTTTGTGCTTTCTTTTCTCCAATTCAAATTATTCTGTGAAAATAGCTGATAGCAGCCAAGGACTTGCTGTTGGGGGGAAAAAACCTGTCACTTTTAAATCACAGAAACTTGTTATTTAAATGGAAATTATGTAATTGCTTTCATTATGATCTATAGACTGCCTTGGAAATACGTAGGCTCTGGATATAGCATATGATGGTTTTTTATTATGTTCAGTTTTTATCCCGGTTACTGGGATCTAATTTATATCATTGGAATTTCTTTTAAGTTCTCAGTGTGTTACTACTTTAGGAATATATCCTGAGCAGACTCTTCTGTTGACTAGTTTTTTACCACCTACATTATAGGATCCTAGAGTATTTTAGCAGAAAACAGTTAAAGATCATCTAGCCTGATTTCCGTGATTAAATCTGAGCAAAAGGAAAGATTAAATGACTTGGCCAAAGCCATCTCGCGAATAAGGGCCCAAGCCTCCCTAGATTCCAGCTCTCATTCTTTACACTGTTCCACTTAATCTCCTGAATGAGTGGTAAACAGAAATTTTGTGTTTTTTACTTGAATCTGTTCCTTCTGTCGGAATCTCACATGATTTCTCTTTTCAACAACTAACTGCTTCTTTGCTACCTGTTTTTAACTCCAACATATGAAAGGGTAGAAAGAGGAAGAAAAGAGAGTTAATATTATCAAGTTCCTTCTAAATTCATGTTCTGTATTAGTCTACTTGGTTGGCCGTACAAAATACTGTAGACTGGGTGGCTTAAACAACAGAAACTTATTTTCTCATAGTTCTGGAGGCTGGCAAGTCCAAGATCAAGGTCTGGCCAAGTTCATTTTCTGGTGAGAACTCTCTTCTTGCCACTCTTGCTGTGTCCTTACATGGCACATGGCAGGAAAAGAGAGAGAGAGAGAGAGAGAGAGAGAGAGAGGGAGAGGGAGAGAGAGGTCTCTTTTTTTTTTTTCTTGTAAGGCCGCAGTCCTATCCCATAAGGGCCCTTACCCTTATGATTTCATTTAACCTTAATTACTTCCTAAAGACTCTTGTCTCCAGATACAATCACATGGGGGTTAAGGCTTCAACATACAAATTTTGGTGGTACACAATTCAGTCAGTAGCATGCTCTATATATCATAACCCTGTGAAGTAGCTAGCACTCCTTACAGCTGCTGACATGCTTGCCCCAGTGTCCTTAATGTGATCTGTCTTCAGGGTCAAGGTGTGACTGGTCTGAGGAGATGCAGATTGATGCAAACACAATGTCTTCTGCAACCTTTGGCAAAACACACACAACCGCATAGGATTGTTCCCAATTCCCCAATCCAGGCACAAATAGGCCTATCTTTCAAAACATTTACTAAATCTGTGATCAATTTAATATCATTTCACCATTTACATTGCTGTTTGAATCTTCATGGAAGACACGATCAAGGTCATAATTGAGTGCACACATGCACATACTTTGGCATCAGAATACCTAAGTTTGAATCGTGGCTCTGCCACTAAGTCACTGTGAACTTGGACAGGGTGTTTGTCCCTCTGCCTTAGCTTCTCATCTGTAAAGTGGACAAAATTACCTCACGTCTGCTGGCAGTGAAGATTAAAGGAGATAGTATCTGCCAAATAGTAAGTATTCAGTTAATAATAGTGATTATTATCATCTTCATTTGCTATTCTTCCTGACCACTGGGGCCCAAATGACTCTAACTTACTCTCTTTATTCCTCCCTTTGTCATTTAGGGCCTTGGTAAGTTTCCATTAATTTTATATCCTATCTTGATAGGGTAAATGCCTATGGACATTTTTATTCAGGTTTTTTTTTTATTATTATCACATTATTCCTGTGGGTAGAAAAATCAGAAATCAACTTATGATATTCCACCAGTCCCTATTTTATAGATGCGCAAACTGAGGCTCAAAGAAGTTAGTACGTGTTCAGTTAGGGTGAGCCCAGAATTCTCTACAATGTCTGTCTGTCTTCATATCTTTTGCTGTTTCCATTACACCACATTAAAACCAGTCTGACACTTTTAAGTGATGATCTGATTAGCGTAAAGTCTTGTAACATCCGAAATACCTGTAACCCATATAAAGCCCAGGCAGTTTGTGACCCAGGCCTAACATAATCCTATTCAGTGAAGCAACATAACTAAAACTCTGTTAAAAATAACTTAAATATTTGTGCTGTTCCTGAAAATGCCAAAGTGACACAGCAGGTCATAATGAGCATCAAAACTTCTAAAAATATTCTCTGGCAAAGAATTTGGTGTTGAATTCATGATACACAGATAACTAAGCAAGGAACATACAGAACCACCACCACAACAAACCCCAAGGCATTTGTTAACCTCATAGAAGTAATAATATCGCACTAAATGGCTCAGCTCTAGATACTGTTTATATAGTCACAATTATATAAACAGTAATATGAATCTAACCAAAATTATAACTAGGTAGGAAAGATTGTGTGTATGTTGGATCTGAGTGGAGGAAATAGAACTCAACCCTTGTTTCATGTTGAAAAGTCAACAGATAATGCCTAAAACTTGAAATCAAGAAATAGCAACATAAGCCTGGTATTTAGAGATAAGGAAGTCAATTCCAAAATAATAATCTGAAAGAACTGAAAATGCTTATTACTTCTTAGAAGGGGGAAATGAGGGCAGGGGAGAGGAGTCTGCTATTTTTAAAAAAATAAACCTTCTGAAGTTATTTGCTAATTCAAGCCAGGTGCATATATAATTTTAATAAAATGAAGCCTAAAAAAAAAGAAAAAAAAACAAACTTTAGCCCAGTGATAAATGTTTTGACTTTAACTTTTGTCAGCTAACAAAACTTAGCTGATGTTTTATTTGAATGCCAAGATAAGCGTTGATTTTCTTTCGAAGGCATCATACTTAATTAATTTGCCTAATATTAATTTGATGTCTGCAATGTGCTAGGCATAGCAAGGGATGTAAATGTAAATTAGACAGTAATCCTTGCTTCTAAGGAAGTTGTGATCTAGTCAGGAGATGAGATATATGCAAATAACCTAAATGGAGGATGGTACAAAATAACCTGCCAGGAGGGCAGGCTTTCCTGAGCCTTCTTGACTCTGAGCTTTGCCTCAGGTCTTGGGTTAATAATACAGCTCATATTTCCAGTGATCGTGGTCTCATTTATGATTTGCAGAGTTGGCTTTGTTCTAGATCTTAATCTGTTTCCAGTCTTGATGGTCTTGACCCTTTTCTCATGGCTTCTCAGCACTTTTTTGGGTGGACTTTACCCAGGAAGATACTCGCCCAGTTAGAGAAAGCCAGTAGGCAGGAACAGAATATCTTCATCAGTAGTTCTATTTTTAATTTTACTCTTACTTATATAAGAACAGATGTTTTCTGAGTACCAATGGTAGGGCAGAGGTAAATGTTCTGAAGGTTATTTATAATATTTATATGAGATAGGAACCAGATGTTCTCCCAGATTTCCTTCCAGACTGGTCTTTTGAGTCAGAGACTCTTCTTACTGCAAGGGTTGGAATCCAGGAGAATGGTTTACAGGTGAAAAAACAGGCCTGGAGAGGTTTAGTGGCTTATCTAAGGGCAGAGAGCTGGCTGTTTTTAGAGTCAACAGAGAGGCCAGTATTCAAAGTTTTGGCAAAAATGTTTTCATGCTTATCATGCTCCTGGTTTTTTGCTAAGCACTTTCTCACTTCGTGAGCACAACAGCTTTATGTTTTAGGTGCTATTTCCTGCCCCTCCCTGATAACCAGATACAAAGTTTGAAATCTATTTTTAGTAACATCTTTAAATGTGAGTTTTTCTAAGTGATTTGTCTAGGGTTGCCTTGCTAGAAAGAGGCTTTAGAAAAAAAGTGATGTGTCGTTTATAAAAACCTTGGAAAGAAGTTGCATTATTTCAGATTTTAAGAACTCCATTATCTGATTTTCAACCAATTCAAGACAATATAATGTGTGAAAATAAAGTGTGGAAATAAATTGACATGTCTCGCATGTTAGAAATGACATCCTGGGAGGTGGAACCATAACATGTTATGCACTTGGTCAGTCTTTCCATGGACACAAACTCAGGATTCCTTGGGGTTGAACCTCAGTATGCACCCAACACAGTTCTGTTATATTCCCAACAACCAGGGAAACCTATGGCTACTGAATTAAAAGTCAGTTATTGGATTGCTTAAAAAACCCTGAAACCTGTTCTTTCTCTTTTTTGAATTTACCTTTGAATCTGCCTAAATGTAGGGATCAATGAAGATATATTGAAAACCATATCGTTTTCATTTTCTTTGTAGTATTTTATAAAATACAAAGAAAACATTGTAGGAACAACCAAATGAAAAAGTTAAAATCCATTTTACAGTGTATATGTATTAAAATATGCTGCATGAAAAAAAAATATGCTGCATGTTAAGCTTTTAGGACCCTAGGATGTAACTTATTTTTATTTATAAAGTAATTATCTATATGCCACAATTATGTTCTGTCTTAATGTTTTTCAGGATTTTGGAAGAAATATAGTTCAATATGTCAGAGAATAAACAGCAAATGTGTATTGAGATACATGTATATAAACTTTTCTTCAAGATTGATTAATCTCTTTGACAGACTTCTACTCAACACTCTGTTCCTTTGCATTGTACAAGTCCTTTGTACATTCACTAAAGCCACAGTAAATTATTTCTAATATAATAGATATGCATATAAAGCAACATAGTTAGTATGTAGGTTGCGCAGTGTCCTATTACAATAAATCTGTGAACAAGTAAAATGTATGTAGCCAATTTGAGGAGGAGGAGGACATTAGGATTAACATAAACATTGATACTAAATAATTTTCTTTTTTTTAAAATTGAAGTATAATTGACTTACAATATTATAGTAGTTTCAGGTGTATAACATATAGTGATTAATATTTTTATACATTACAAGATGATCACCACGATTAGGTCTAGTTACCATCTTTCACCATACAAAGTTATTACAATATTATTGATTATATTCCCTATGCTGTACATTACATCCTCATGACTTACTTATTTTATAAGTGGAAGTTTGTACCTCTTAATCCCCTTCACCTATTTCACCCATACCCCCTTACCCCACCTCCACTCTGGCAACGACCAGTTTGTTCTCTGTATCTATGAGTCTGGTTTTATGTTTGATCTTTTATTTTTTTAGATTCCACATACAAGTGAAACCATATGGCATTTGTCTTTCTCTGTCTGACTTATTTCACTTAGCATAATACCCGCTAGGTCCATTCATGTTTTCTGAATGATTTCCTGAAGGGCATAATTCAATACCTCTGACAGCCCTGTATAGGAGAAAGCAGAGGGTAGGCTTGTCTTTTGTCCTTTGTTCTTACCGTTATATTTTAGCTCACATTTATGGGGTAAAAAACATATTTTTATGAAAGTTTTAAAAAATTAATTAATTTTTAAAATTAATTAATTTTTAAAAATAATTAATTTTTGGCTGTGTTGGGTCTTTGTTGCTGCGTGTGGTCTTTCTCTAGTTGCGGTGAGTGGGGGCTACTCTTCGTTGTGGTGTGCGGGCTTCTCATCGCCGTGGCTTCTCTTGTTGCGGAGCATGGGCTCTAGGCGCGCGGGCTTCATTAGTTGTGGCACGTGGGCTCAGTAGTTGTGGTACACAGGCTCTAGAGCGCAGGCTCAGTAGTTTTGGTGCATGGGCTTAGTTGCTCCGCGGCATGTGGGATCTTCCCGGACCAGGGTTTGAACCCGTGTCCCCTGCATTGGCAGGCAGATCTTAGCCACTGTGCTACCAGGAAAGTCCCTTGTGAAATTATGGCTTATGTTAAATTATTAAATATTATTTCCACAAGTTAACATATTGTCTTTCCTTGGAATACAATTAAGTAGGAATCTGTTACTCTTTAACATTGCAGAATTAATGGTGGAGAAATTAGACAAATTTATGATTTCCATTTTCTCTCAGTGTTCGATGCATCCCTTGGGAATAAGTGATGTCTTTATGATTATTTTAAATTCTTATTGGATCATTAAACTTAGACACATCAGTGATTTAAATAGTGGAGAGGAGGAAAGCATGAGGGACAGAGTTTCCTCTCTAGGTGGGTACTGAATTAAGGAAGAAGTTATGTATAGTCAGAATTTTGGGAATTGGTAATTGATGTCTTGTTTCCTCTGAAATATCAGAGAATGTATAATTTAGCCAATTCAAGCTCAATTGAGGGAATATACTTGAATATGTTGCAAATTCTTAAAACTTTATTCCTCTTTCTTTCTTAGAAGCACAGATGGCCACTTAAGAACTATTTTACCAGTAAGTTTCTTTATAATGCACCTTGAAAGTTCTTTACATTTGAAGCTCTAGATTCTATAAAATGTATTCATACCTTAATTAATTTTTTCCATGAATTCAAAACATGAGTTTACCTAAGAATACCAATATTGTAGGAAAAGCTGATTTCATGTTTATTACTACTTTTTTTTTTTTTTTTTTAGAAATTCACGTTCTTTTATTTATTTATTTATGACTGTGTTGAGTCTTCGTTTCTGTGCGAGGGCTTTCTCTAGTTGCGGCAAGTGGGGACCACTCTTCATCGCGGTGCGCGGGCCTCTCACCATCGCGGCCTCTCTTGTTGCGGAGCACAGGCTCCAGACGCGCAGGCTCAGTAATTGTGGCTCACGGGCCCAGTTGCTCCGCGGCATGTGGGATCTTCCCAGACCAGGGCTCGAACCCGTGTCCCCTGCATTGGCAGGCAGATTCTCAACCACTGCGCCACCAGGGAAGCCCTATTACTACTTTTATGTGGGTACTTTTTTTACAAATTTTAAATTATTTGCCTAAATATTTCTTAAATTATTGCTAGTCTAATTATCCTCAGTAGTTAATGCTGGATGTTAGAATCAAGGAGGATGACCTACTTTATTCATTTTATCTTGCAAAGAGAGCAAAGGAGAGGGGGAGGGAGAGGGGGAGAGGGAGGGGGAGAGAAGCCATTAAATGATGACATAGCACTTCTGCAATCCAAAGGACTTTGAGTGGAGAGGTGGCACCTTGTTATGCTTTAACAAATACAAAAATATTCGTAAAGATTTAAAGTAATACATTTAGCAGGTATGAATTATTTGAAGGCATTCTTCAAAGAACCATTCCACATGCTTAAATACAAGGATTACCATTATAGGCAACCCGCTGAGGCACAGAAATGAAGATTAAAAAAAACTTCTTTTCTAAGAGTAAAATGTTCTTTCTATAATTCATATGACTTGTCGTTAAAGGGAAATTTCATGTACAGGTTGGTAAAGCTTTGCTTTTCTACATTTGTTTCAACAGTTGCTTTGAACATGCGGTAACAATTTTGAATGTTTTTTCTGAGAATGTTTTATTGACATGGTGATTTAAAAAAAAATTTTTTTTTTAATTTTTTAATTAATTAATTAATTAATTTTTGGTGCGTTGGGTCTTCGTTGCTGCACGCAGACTTTCTCTAGTTGTGGTGAGCGGGGCTACTCTTCATTGCAGTGCGCGGGCTTCTCATTGCAGTGGCTTCTCTTGTTGCGGAGCATGGTCTCTAGGTGCGCAGGCTTCAGTATTTGTGGCTTGCGGGCTCTAGAGCGCAGGCTCAGTAGTTGTGGCGCAGGGGTTTAGTTGCTCTGAGGCATGTGGGATCTTCCTGGACCAGGGATCGAACCCATGTCCCCTGCATTGGCAAGCGGATTCTTAACCATTGCTCCACCAGGGAAGTCCCCGACATGGTGATTTGCTTTTACTTGCTGAGCTGATATATATGATTGTTCTTTAGAATCTTTTAGATCATTGTTACAGAATCTAAGACCTTGAGAAAATCCAAAGACTCTACTCAGAGGCCTCAGATCATATTCATATTAGCTTATGCCTTTTCTAAGAATACAGGTGTAATGGATTCATCTGATGGTGGACCAGATTCGCTGTGCGTAATGAGAAATTGAGAATTTTCCAATTAGAACGTAAAGAATAGCAGCAGTACCTGTTACCTAGCTTTGTGAATTAAATAGTGTTTGCCTCTCTGCTGTCAGGGAAATTCGATATCTATAAAGCTCTCTTGAAGGCCTAGAGTTAATTTCTGTGACTTTTACCCTCGTATCAAGGAAAGGGGTAGTCAGATATGTGTTTCATGTATCTTTCTATATGTAGTATAATATACTTAAATGGTATTTAAATTCTCAGGCATATGTTCACTGCCAACTTTCAGAAAACAGATGATTGCTGGAAATTACACCAAATATATTACTGTGCTTTTCCTAATTTTAGTACTTTCATTTGTACCAGAAATTTTTGAAGCAATTCAAAAATAGTGTTTTTTCAGAATTCTGTTTTTCCAAAATTTGTTATCAACATAGGATTCTGATTTAACAAAAACTTGCTGATTTGATTCTGTACTTATGATGCTTTTTAACCCTGTCCAGCTCTATTCTTCAATCACATATGAGTATGTTTCCCATTGTTGCTTAATTGCTCTGAATACACCTAAGCCAGTTTTATATCTGGTAACAAGAAAATTTCCCAGTTATGAAATTATAAGATTGGAAGAAATCTTAGGAATAAACTAGTTCATAGGTACAGATTTAGAAACTTTGAAGATATGTCCAACTTGCTTTCCAAAATGCTTATGCCAATTTATACTCTCACCAGTAATGGAAAGGCGTTTTCTTTTCTTTATATCATCTCCAACACTTTTGCAAGAGGACTCAGCAGTTTTACTGCTAGGTACATATATACATAAATATGCATATCTTACAGAGGCTTTTGTACATGTTTTCAGAGACGTGCGAGAATGTCCATTGCAACATTGTTTGTAATAATTTAAACATAAATTGATAATATAACTGATAAATAAATCACTGTATATTAAAGAATTGGAAGTGGTTGAATTAATGGAGTAGATTTACATATATCTATGTCTACATCTCAGCAACATAATGTTGAATGAAAAGATAAAAGCAAATTGTAGAAGGATGTATAAAATATACTTTTTATAGAAAGAATAAAACCTGGAAAATACTACTTTATAGGATTGGTGGAATATTATTTAGCTTTTCAAAAGGTTTATATAATATGGAGAAATGTGTGTTGTGTATAACAGGGTAGAAGGTCATCTGTGATTATAGCTACAGGAGAGCGACTACATAATGCGTTTACTGTTGTGTGTCCTTTTGTTTGTAACCTGCTTGTTCTATAATTTTGCCAACTTCTTTTGGCTCATTGTCAAGGAATCTTGAGAATTTTGAAAACCAGATATTAGATTGTATCAGGACAATACAGTGTGGCTATAAGGAAGGTTTCTTTTAAACTGTTGTTTGATTCATCTGATAAGGGATCAGGCATTTATTGAGTAGCTGTTATGTATGAAGCCCTAAACTAAAGGGATCCGACTTGATTTTCCTGTTCTAACTAAATAAGAAAATAATAATAGCTAAGAACAACCGCCTCTGAATAAACATGAGAAGATTTACATCCTCCTTATTAATAATTAAAGAATTCAAAGTGAGAACACCTTGAGATCATTTTTACCTTGCAGGTTGGTGAAAATAAGAGGTGTGACAATACCTGGTAGAGAAAGAGACACTCTCTCCAATGAAAATCAGTCAGTATAGTCTTTCTGGAAGACAGTGTAGCAAAATCTCTCAAAATTAAAAAGACACATGTTCCTTCACCCAGAAGTCACACTGTAAGGAATACTGCAGATAACTTTCACATGTTTTTCAAAATATATGTACAAGGATGTTCATTGAAATACTGTTTGCAATAACAAAACAAAATAGACAACAAAACAATAGATAACTTAGATATCCATCAGTATAAGATTGGTTAAATAAGTTTGTATATTTTCACATGATAGAATACTTTGCAGTTATTATATAATTGAGATAAACCTATGTATGTTGATATGGAAGGATCTCCAAGATATTATAAGTGAAAAAAGAAAGCTGCAGAACAATGTATCAAGTATGAAACTGTTGTTGAAATTGGAAAGAAAAATAAAGAGATACATATACTGTACACAAGCATATACATTAAACAGTTTTTTTGTAAGCAACTATAAGAGACTTGAGTGATTACCTTTGAGAAATGAAAGTGAAGAGAAGATGGCTTTTACTTTTCATTTGATACCTTTCAGTGCCCTTTATATTTTCTAAACTAATACAGGTTTAACTAGTATTTTTGAAAAATGCTAATAGGGTTTATCTCTGATTTTGTCTTTTTACCCTTCACCCTTATTCCTACTTTCATGATAAAATAACACCGGCTACAACAAGGAAACAAGCAAAAATCAGCAAGTGACCGAGTGATTATATAAAACACAAAAGCAATTATGTTTTTGGTGAGCATAGATGGTGACTGAAAAACACCCTTCAAAATATGTTGGTATTAATAGTTATTTATTGTCTTGTTAGTTTAAAACATGATGTAAAGTTCAGGACAGTAATGGCTAAAGCCAATTGGTCATTAACTGTGATAATCACTGACCTTAAAAAGGAGAGTTGGTCTTCTAAATGATTTTCTGAGGTTGTTAATAACTGTATTTGAAGATTAGCAGTTATGTTGTGATGATGACAAGCGTGCCAAAAGACATTGGCCCCATTCATATGAAAAATTGTGTTTTTAGTGTGTAATTTGCAATAGCATTCATCAAAATTATTCATTCTTTCCAAAAGGAAAAAATTGATTGGTAGCAGTCACAGTGCCAAGGTTAGCATTAATGGTGCTGAAACATCTAAATTTCCTGGCTTTTAAACCTTTTAAAAACATTTGAAGAGATTTATATGGTTTCTTGGATCTGTAACAGTTCTTAAAAAATAATAAGGTCACTTTTTTCTTGCATGCAAAAAATGTGTTTCCTAGATGTAGAAGAGAGTTGTCAGCTTTTTCTAACTATTTTTACAATCTCTTCATTCATTGGGGTTTACTTTTGGATAAAGGAAAGAGGAGTTAGTTTCCCTGCCCTAATGTGGTAGCCTCCATTGGGACTTCCCCTGCACTCATATTTTGTTAGTATAGGAATATGTCTAGTTGTGGGCAGGTGACCTCTAATAGCATGTTTCAGAAAATACGGGTCAGATGTGTGTTGTTGTTCTCAGCTCTGCACTGCTCCTCGGGGCATCTTGCTTGGGGTAGTGGATTATGAACCAAGGCCAGAGTAGAGGGCATATCTAATGCAGGGGTGCAGTGTGCTCCCTTTTCTTTCTGTTTCTGTGTAAGTTGCACTCTTATGCAAGTTCATGTCCTTACAAAGATACCAGACAAACAGCTTCACTATTTGAATAAGTTAAATATAGAATTCTCCCAGTTTGTAATAAAATATGCATGATACTGTTTTTAATACTGATTTGATATGTTTCTGTAAATTAACATGTTGGTACAGAATAAAGCAGTATATTTAGTAGTGTTGGGCCAGATCATAAGTAGGAATCAGCCTTCACTTTTAATCTTTTTTTTTTTACCATGGTTAAAAGTCATGTTCAGAGGTCTTATATCAGTCAGATGCATTCCTGGCTTGTCTCATACCATCCCTAGCAGGGAAAGAGACTGAAATTCTCTTTTCTTAAAGCAGTAAAAGGGATAAAACATGTCTAGACATTGTAGTGCAGGGTCAGGAAGGACTTAGGTCTCTAGGCCACATGATCAAGATCAGTGTGTCCATTTGTTAGTTGAGAAAGAGAAAGGAATAGGAAGGAGGGAGGATTAGGATGGGTTGAACCTGGCTTTGAATTTTTCTCAGCCTATCCCTGCTTGAATGTTTCAGTATCAAATATAATTTAGAAAACTCAAGAGGAGAGGTAAAGTATATTGTATTAATCCAAATTGTTACTCTTTGTCTTCCTCTTCCTTACTTCCCAGTGTTCCAAGATTTCTTTATCGTTTCTTTTCCTTTTCAGGAACTACTTGTTATTTTTCAGGGTAGGTCTGCTGGCAAGAAATTCTGTTTTTCTTCATCTTTGAATGAATGTCTTGGTTTCCTGTTCACTTCTGAAGGATATTTTTTCTGGGTATAGAATTTCGGCTTGACAATTCTTTTCTTTCAGCACTTGAAAAATATTGTCCCATTTCCATCTGGTGTCCTTGGTTTCTGATGAGAAATCTGCTGTAATATTGACTTGTTTTTCACATTCTAACTATAGAGATATTTTGCTGCTTTCAAGATTTGTTTGTCTTTAGTTTTTAGTAGTTTGATTATGATATGTTCTGGCATGTGTTTCTTTTTTTTTTTTTTAAGTATTTGTTTTATTTATTTATTTATGGCTGTGTTGGGTCTTCGTTTCTGTGCGAGGGCTTTCTCTAGTTGTGGCAAGGGGGGGGCCACTCTTCATCGCGGTGCGCGGGCCTCTCACTATTGCAGTCTCTCTTGTTGCAGAGCACAGGCTCCAGACGTGCAGGCTCAGTAATTGTGGCTCACGGGCCCAGCTGCTCCGCGGCACATGGGATCTTCCCAGACCAGGGCTCGAACCCGTGTCCCCTGCATTGGCAGGCAGATTCTCAACCACTGCGCCACCAGGGAAGCCCTGGCATGTGTTTCTTTATGTTTATTCTTTTGGGGTTCACTCATCTTTTTGAATTTGTAGGTTTATTTCTTTAACCAAATTTGGGGAAATATCTGCCATTATTTCTTTGAGTACTGTTTTAGTTCAACATTCTTTCTCTTCTTTTTTCTGGAATACTGATGACATGAATATTACATTTTCTGCAGTCTGTTTTCTCTGTGTTTTTCAGATGGGGTACTTTCTATTTTTCTATCTTCCGTTTTACTGGTTTTTTCCTCTCGTCTTCATTTTGCTTTTGAGACCATCCAGTGACTTTTTTCCTTTTGATTATTTTACTTTTTAAGTTCTAAAACTTCCATTTGGTTCTTCTTTATTTCATCTGTTTCTTTACTGAGACTTTTTAAAAAATTTGCTTCAAGAATGTCTGTACTGTACTTGTTTGCTGAAGCATTTTTTATGATGTCTGATTTAACATTTTTGTCAGATAATTCCAACATCTGCATCATCATGGTGTTGGCATCTCTTGATCTTTCCCTGGGAACCTGAGGACAACACAGTGGTGAATTCCCTGGATTGTCTTTTTGCCTCACACATCCCTCATTGGGTCCTGGAGAAGCTAGCAACCTGGAAACATCAGTGAACACAGGCCAAAACAAAAACAAAAACAAACCTCAGGAAAACCGTGCTGTCCTGCTGTTTCTAGCCAAAGGAAAAGTCTACATGTATTTGTTTTATATATGATGCCCAGGGTTTTTTTGTTTTGTTTTGTTGTTGTACTTGGTGGGAAGAGTAGGATAATAAATCTCATTCTGGAACCAGAAGAGAAGTGCTGGTGTGAATGTTAATCCCTGACATGTGGCGAATATGAATCACGTCACTTCCTAGCTTCATACAGATGAATAATACAAACCCCCAGAAGCCATGAATACCCTGAAGATTTTTAGAAGGCAGTAAAAGTTAAATGCCATGAGTAAAAATTAAAACATGATGAAAACTTAAAAAATTCAACTTTGAATATCAAAAATTTAGATATATTTATTTTTAAGACATATTAGTTAAAAATTTCAAACCTGACATTAGAAGAAATCTGATAACACATAAAACAAAGTTAACTATAATAGGTTATATTTTTATGAAAGTGACCTTATTTATGAGAAAGCTCTAATCTGATAGTCTTACCTCCATTTTTACAGACTATAAAACGGAGGTATAGAAGATTAAATAATGTGTCCAAGGTGGCCACAGTGCTGCCTAAGGCAGAGCCAGAATTTGATACCTGGATTTTTCATTCTTACCATATGTTTTGTACATTCACGTCTCTGGGCCCTTGTACCTATTGTTCTGAGTGGTCCTACCTCACCTCCATGCCTGAAATGATCTTTTAAAGGTCTCTCCTTTGTGACTTTCAAGATACCATTTGGTCCCCCCCACAAATGTGTAAAACTAATTGCTTTCTCTTCTGTGATCCAAAAGCAATTTTTGCATGGCTATTTTAGCATTTATCTCATGTTATTATGGGTATCTGTGTACATTACTCCTCACCACCGCTGCACATACATACATAATACACAGGGCTTTTACATACTTGATGATAAACATTTGTAAATTGAATTAAAATTAAAATCTGACTCCCAGTTAGGTACTACTTTGTCATTGCATTGCCTCCTCTAAATAGTTCATGAACTCTACAGTGTTAGGTAAGGACAGATTGCCTAAGATTTCAAAAGACCAAGCCTCTTCAACTAACTAAACCAAAAATCTCATTGAACAAAGATGTTTTTCTTTTGATGCTTTTCTTTTTTATGAAATTCCAGAAACTTAGTTTTCACCCAGATTAACATATAATCTTTTCTCTCTTTCGCCAAATGAACCAATTTATTTGAAAACAATTGTATTGAGTTTGTATTATATGAATTCTTTACATGCATTATATTTTTTAATCCTCACTCAACTCAGTGGGGGTAGGTACTGCAGTAACTGAGATGAGAATATTGGGATTTGGAGAGTTAAGTATGTAGCTGGTGTGAGGTGAAATGAGTGACTCAAATCTAGTCCTTGTGACTTCAAGTCTTAACCACCTAAAGTTGTAGAGATTCCTGCCGGCCCATTTCTTTTTATATACATGCTTATATACATAGCATTTGCCAGATCCTGATGCACATATTTTGAAAACATGAGGAAGAGGGAGAGCTTTGTGGTAGGGGAGTAAGGGAAAGTGCAAGTTGTATGGCATCTATTCCTCATTCAACCCCTGGTACTTGGTTTTAATTCCTATGGTTAGAGGGAGAGGGCCAGAAACTGAAGAAACTGTGTATGGAGAGACAGACGGACATTGTGAGATGGTGGCCCCATCGGGGCTCAGGTGGTGAGGTTTGGGGCAGAACTGGGGCAGAGGCCATTGGTTCCACTTCTGCAGTGCTCTGGCACTCCCAGGACTAGGAACTTCGATGCCGTGACACTGGAATGATCATAAGAGGCAGGAAAAGCCTTGAGCTCTGTTGAGTGGCTCTGCTGCAAGGCACACGGAGGCAACAGGAACCAGAGCAAATCAGCACCTGTGGGACAGCAGCTAAAGCTGAGCGCTTGGGCAGGAGCGAGGCACTACTTTGGGCATCCCAGAGAAGACTATGGAGAAAACTTAGAGATGCTAATTTCCATCAGTCAGGCTAATGGGGAATTCTAGCTCCCTAATTAGGTCACTGAAAGCAAATGTGTCCCTATTTTATAATTCCATGCAAGTGAGGTCTGGGATATATTTGATTATTGTTTTCAGACAAAGTACAGGCGAGAAGCTGTGTAATACAAGCACATTATCACCATGTTGCCGAAGCCGTTGGCTTTGAGAATTCCTGGAATGTATCCCTCCACTAAGCATTTCATATTTGTGTACAATTAAAGTACCTTTTAATACTGTGTTCTAGATGTATGTCTTTTTTTGCAGTCCAGTTATATGTTGGAACAGTGATTCAGTGTTTTAAATTTTTGCTTTATATTTTGGGTCTAAACTAGTGAATTGGCTCTACATAGTATTATGTTTCTTAACAATTTTTTTTAAATGTGCGTTTTTTCAATATACAGGGGAAATATATAAACAGATTTTCAAAAACTTGTTTTTGGCTTACCCAAGCAAAGTGTATTTAGATGCATTGTATATTGTTTTATAATACATTTTCTCCTTATTGCATGGAAGAATAAAGGCCAGGGAGAAATATGGTACTAATTTATATCTAATATTTTATAGGCTAAAATAATTTACATCCTATTTTTCTAAATTTTAAGAAAATTTACATTTTGTTTCTTAAAATTTTCTAAACTTATTTTTTAAACATTTATTTATTTATTTTATTTATTTATTTTTGGCTGCTCTGGGTCTTAGTTGTGGCACGCGGGACCTTTGTTGCCACGTGCAGGACCTTTGTTGCCGCATGCGGGATCTTTAGTTGCTGCATGTGGGCTCTTAGTTGCAGAATGTGGGATCTAGTTCCCTGACCAGGGATCGAACCCGGGCCCCCTGCATTGTGAGCGTGGAGTCTTAACCACTGGACCACCAGGGAAGTCCCCAAGTTTTCTAAACTTATATGAGAATTATTTAGGTTAAAATAAGAGAATCAATTTTAAAAAGCCTTCTCCCATGGTTTTTTTACCTTTTTTAGCATTTGTTTTCTGTGACAATGGAGTACTGATGTAGAACTTTGGAAAATAAGAACATAAAGAAAATTAAAATCACACACATAGTCCCACTGCCAAGAGGTAGTTAACATTTTATCTCCTCAGTTTTTTCACTCTGCTTATATACCTAATAGAATGATGTTTAAACTCCTAATAATTATATAGCCTGCTCTTTCAATTACATTCTATTTTCCGATTTCATTAAATGTTTTAAGAAAATATGATCTTTCATGGCCACATAGCAGTCTATCAAAAATATATACCATCATTTAACCATTATCCTAATTTTAGTACATTTGGGAGGCTTCTGTGTTTTTTCATTACTACAAATACTGCTGCATTGAGCATCCTGGTCCACAAATCCGTCTCTTGTCTGCTGAGCCTATTGCTCAGAAGTCCCCAGATGTGCTCTTTTTGGGTAAAAATGTGTAACACCTTTAAGACTTTTATACTATAGTTTAAATAAATGTAAATAAAAATCATCTAGCACAGTGCCTGGCAAATAGGCACTCAAATACTGACTGTTAACATAGAAATTCTGCAGTGTACTTGTCATTTCATCCTCAGTGATATGGTTTTTCTAGTACCTGCCTTTCCTAGATTTGACTGATTCATTCATGTATTCCATAAATGTTTAATGAGCACCTACTATCTGTCCAGCCCTGTGAAGGTATATGTTAACTTGGACTTGGGGAATGTTATGAAAATACTTAAAAACCTCCTTTGACCCCCTTTTCCTGGAGAGATGAATCTGGGTCTTGATGTTGTATAACGTGAGCTCTGCCCTTTCTGAGCTTCTGATTTAAAAAAATGAAATGAAACATATTTATACAACATAACTTTTTTTTTTCTTCTGCCAAAACTGACAAGGGAAGTGCCTTTTTCTCACATTCTTGTTACTGAGCATGGCTTCCTCTGTGAAGGTTAAGGGTGTGGACCAAGTGGACTAGGTCAGGGTGGGTGATGGACTCGCCATCTTACTTCCAGTTATTGTGGGAACCTTATTAAAGGAGGTGGGATTTTATAAGCTGTTTGAAATGTAAGAAAGAACATTTAGTGAGCTGTGAATGCATTTGTCTGACATGATGAAAAATGTATAACCTAATTTTAGGTTTTGTTTTTTGATAATAGGTTTTCTTGTTTAAAGAATGTTAAACATGAGTATGCAAGAAATGTTCTATATTCATACATTAGGGTGTTTGTGTGCTTTTTTTTTAAACAGGTGATTATTGGCTCTCATTTATGATTAAAACATAGATTGTTAGGACTTTATACCTTGGTTAGATTTTATTCATCCTGGGAAGCATTTTTCTCTTGTTAAAATATTAAAGCCTAATCTGAAATATTTTCACAAACACAAGTGACTTTTTGAAGGTCGTGCTCTTGCTTGTATGTATTTTCTTTTTGCACATTATGCATCAGCCTCCCAGGAAAGAGGTGGTTCTTTGTGGTTATAGAATATTATACTTATAAATCAAACTAATTATATATTGATGAGTTAAATTCCTTATAATCACAGGTAAGAAACTTTGCTATTCTACTTATTATCTAAGACATTGGATATTTAGGAGCATTACAAAGCCCAATTTTGGTGTATATACCTTGTTGTGCTTTCCAAAGGCTTTAACAACAGTAGGAATGTACTGTCATCTCCAAGGGCTGTTAGAGTAAAATAACTTGTCAAGTTAGAACATTAAAAGTAGAATCAATATACTTTAGAATCAATATACTTTAGAATCAATAACCTTAGAAATATAAGGTTATTTGGATTACTTCCTTTTATTATCTATAATTTTAGATATATTACAAAGTACAGGTAAACTTGTTTTATACAGTTAAACTTCTTACTTTTATTTTACTGAATGAAAGTCTCATTTAACTTACATTTTTCCATCGATACATAACTTCAGCCTGGTGAACAAGTTAGAATAGACAATTTATGTATTGTCATTTATATTTCTTTTTTTTTTTTTGTCATTTCTATTTCTAATGGCCCAGTGGTAGGTAGGTGGGACATATCATAACAGAGACTATCATTAAATGCTGCTTTATATTCTATCAAGTATAATGATAGGAATAAAAGTTAATTTTGTACAATAATGTTTGAAGTGCCAGCTCCATGGAACTGGGGAAAGGAAGTGTATACATTGAGTAGTGACTAATCTTTATTAAGCACTTTGTATGGTATGTGTCCAGCACATGGGAATTCTCTTGGAATGCTCACAAGAACCCCATTGGGTTTCTATCTCATTTTCACACTTTTTGGAAAACAGATAACTTCTTTAAGGTAGTAAGCTAGCAAGATGTGGAGCTGGATTGCAACCCAGTCTGAGTTCAGTGATTTCATGCAGTCAGATAATCTTACATTTCTTTTTGAGATAAATAAAAAGTTTAATATCATTGATTTGAAATTAGTACAATAATTATATTTAAAATGCTTTCATTCCGTATTATGACCAGCCAGTTAAGAAAGGTGTGACAGTGGGCATAAAAGATTCAGAAGAAACATGAGGAAAAGGAAAGGGAAGAACCAGAGAAAGGAGGTAAGGTGACAGATGGAAACACAGGAAAGGGGAGAGGACAGCAAATGTCCTGGAGAGGAAGAGATCTTCAGGCAGAGGTTGAGGAAGGAATCAGAGAATGCCCTATTACATAGAAAAGGAGAGAACCCAGATGGTTTGGAAGTCTAAGTTACCTTATAATGGTGGCTTTTCCCTTGCTTTGTGAATCTTAGCGTGCCTTTCGAAATACTAACTAGCTCTTCTGCTATTCAGAGTACTTCCCCTGTTTTTTGTGTGTTAGCCTTCTGGGACTTAAGTTCATTTCATCCTTTGCAATGGAACCTCAATCAAAGTTAGATGATTCGGAATTCAAGTTGTGTTTACTACTTCTGTTTTTTCCTGTTTTCTTACATAACTCATGATACATCCACACAATCAAATTTTGGTAAGTGATCTGTCTGGTGGATTTAATGTAGCCTTCAGTCATATTCTTATGATTTTCTCCTTATACTCTTTGAAATGAATCCTCAAACTAACCATATCTCTTAATTTAAAAGTTTTATTTAGAAATGAAATAAAGCTTGACAGAATGGAAGAGGCTTTATTTTCAGAGAATTAAAACATATTTTCTGTGATATGACCACAGAATTAATTGTATGTTTATGAAGCAACTACTTTATTATCAATTATGTTTAAGGTCTCAAATTTAGTGCTCATATAGATTCTTTGGTTGTATTTTAAGTATATTATTATGTTGTAATGAAAAGAGTACTGGGCTCCCATGTAACCCTGTACAGATTACTTTAACTTCTCTGTTTCTTCCATTTGTAAAATGGAAATTACACCTGCCTGTTTATCTAACTGGGTGAGTGGACAGATGTATATGTGTACTAGAAAATGCCTTGTAAATATTGTTGCTGAATACAACTATGGCTGTTAGGTTAGTAGATTTCTTTTTAGATTACTCCTTTCATTAATTAAAGGATGAGCAGATGCAGAATAGACTAATTGTTCTGTTTCATTTACATTACCCAAATATTGAATTTCAATAAAATAAAGCAGTATTCGTCAAAGAAACTTGGTCAGCATATTAAAGGAAAGTGGTTGAGTCATACCTAACTTATCATAGATCTTTTTAATAGGGACAAATATCTGTGCCATTAGTTCTGGACCAATGTCTTTCCCTTTCACAATACTTTAATGCATAACTTATAAATCTCTTTTTATCAGCCGATCTGACTTTTCCAAACCCAGACTAACATTAAGCAAGACAGGATGAGCAAAAATCAGGCAAGGTCAAGTAAGCAATCAAATGATCAGATTCTCATTGGACACTAATGGAATTTTAGACTTTTAGAAAATGATTAGTTATGAATCTCAATGCCCTTTGTTGACAAAAGGTCAGTTTTTATAAAATTGTGGTAAATTTTTAATGAGATTTTTAAATTACCGTGTTGGATTGTTATCTCTATAAAACTATACATAGTTCATTTTTCATATTAAGTCTCACATGAACATTTTTGCTGGAATGATAAGGGTATTATGGCTCTGATTTTTAAAAGAGCCTATTGTTAGAGATATACTGAAATATTTACTGATAAATGTGATGTTTTAGAAGTGGATGGGGCTATTAATGAAATGAGGTTGGCCATGAGTTAGTAACTATTGAAGCTAGATGATTGGTAAATGGAGTTTTATGTATTGTTTTTTCTACTTTTTTATATTTTTGAAATTTTTCATAATAAAAGGGTAAAAAATTTTACTGTTTTGTGCTTCTGATTTGCTTAATGGAATAGTTGTATCATGCTAATTAAAAGTCAAAGTTGTATTAGGAAATATGATTTCTTAAATAATCCTTATTTTTCTCATGATATATAAAAGCAATACATATTCTAGCTTGCTACTGAAATGATAACAGGTGTATAATGATATCAGGCATACAATAGCTTAAAATGTTTGAGAAAAATCTTATTTGTAATAATTGAGTATAATTTTTAGTCATATTTTTGTCTTCTTTCTACATGTACTATGTAATTATGGCATATATATAGAAAGTAATAATTTGTTGACTACTGCAAATGATTATATTAAAGTAGTGATCACACCTGTAATAAATGTTTTTTCTTATATCTTTATTGGAATATAATTGCTTTACGATCTTGTGTTAGTTTCTTCTGTACAACAAAGTGAATCAGCTATATGTATACCTATATCCCCATATCCCCTCCCTCTTGAGCCTCCCTCCCACCCACCCTCCTTATCCTACCCCTCCAGATGGTCACAAAGCATCGAGCTGATCTCCCTGTGCTTTACAGCAGCTTCCCACTAGCTATCCATTTTAAATTTGGTGGTGTATATATGTCAGTGCTATTCTCTCACTTCATTCCATCTTCCTCTCCCACCTCCCCCAACCCCACCGTATCCTCAAGTCTGTCCTCTACATCTGCGTCTTTATTCCTGCTCTGCCACTAGGTTCATCAGTACCGCTTTTTTTAGATTCCATATATGTGCGTTAGCATACTGTATTTGTTTTTCTCTTTCTGACTTACTTCACTCTGTGTGACAGACTCTAGGTCCATCCACCTCATTACAAATAACTCAATTTTGTTCCTTTTTATGGCTGAGTAATATTCCATTGTATATATGTGCCACATCTTCTTTATCACACTTGTAATAAATGTTTAACATTTACTCTTCTCACTAGATTGTAAGCTTCATGAGGGCAGTCTGTCTTAATCATTGTATGTAACACAGTACTTGGCACATAGTATTTGCTCAGTAAATATTGTTGTCTGACCATAGTTTAAAAGAAAACGATTTCTGTTTAAATAACATTATTTTAGATTTCTTTTTAAAATTTACTAACGATATGAAAATTTTATTACATAAAGAGCATAGTGAAAAGGTCTTAATGAAATGGTTTATAAAGTGAATCTATACCAATGCTTTGTCTCCATATTTAGCTATTTCCTTTGATATGATCAGTACCAATTTGTTTTGTGTTTTTGTTATACTGTTTCAAAGGAGGGGACTTTCTAGTGCATTAATTGTAAGTGTACACTACACCCTGTGAAAAATAATACAGAAAAACAAAGGAAGGTGAAAATGAAAAAGAATTTTTTCATAGAGTTTGAAGACTCCACTAAAGCAATGGAGAAATTTTGTGTTCCATTTTAAAGCTCCTACAAGTATAATGTATGGTCACTTGGTATCTAAGTAAAATTTCTTCATTTGGGACTTTTATCATCACAGTACTTCACATACTAGTTCTTTGTTGTTAGACGTGGCTGCTTTCTGACTTGGGCACGTGGCTAGGCCTCACTGAGGTACCCCTCTGTGTGGTGTGCTACTGTTCACGTGGGGGCAGGGACCCTGCTGCAGCCATAGTCCACTGGCAGCCTCTCCGAGGCCAGAATATCCCTGTAGCTGGTCCTGGGTACACCTGCTGGATTTTGAAGTACAACTTTCCCCTTTATCACCCTTCCGTTAGAGTCTTTAATGAATGGCTCCATCAATTATGTGCCTGCAGTATGCCGGAACTCAAGGGGACCTTACAGTTTTTTAATCCCTATATGACTCATGTTACCAATAAAATAGATTCCCTCCCTCCCTCCCTCCCATATCAAGTCATAACCATTCTACCAGGCTTTCAACCCTCCATAGTCTAGTCACCTCTTCAAACTTGGTTTCGGATCTAGTCAGAAGGTCCTGGGAAACTGAACTAAACTAGACTGGGATGCAGTACACAGACTAAAATATTCCCAGGGATCTCGCCAGTAGTTGTGGCAGCTATACTTGTTCGTATCCCAACCTGTCTCCTCTCTGCTCTCTGTACCTTGTCTTCACACTGCACTAGTACTTGACGTGAGGCATCGTGCATATCGTAGGTACTCAAATGTTTGTTGAACTAAAGGGATTTAAGAGACTGAGCAACTCTGAGTGAAATAAGCCCTTTACTATATAAATGTGCTTTCTTCAGTTTTGAAGGTATTGCTGATTCTAGCCATTGACTACTGGGGTCACTTCTCTTCTGCTTTCCTAAACCAATAGGGGATACTTAGACAACCAAACTCTACTCCAGCTGACTTCTGCCCAGAATCATACAACTCTTCTAGTCTGATGCATTTTGCTGAACTGGAACACATGGAAATGTTTTTGCCCTTCGGTTAGAACCCAGCCTAAGCAGATTGCTTTATGGTGGCTTTATTTTGCATTCAGAAGGTGAGGGCACCCCATAGGCCCACGGACCACTCTGGCTGAAAGACACGAATAAAAGTAATGAGGTTAGCATTCTTCCTGGAAAATTCTTTAGGAAGTAGACTCACTATGTCCTTGATCCCTGTTGCTCTTTGTCCTTGGAGGTGGAAAGAAGGCCTTGAACTGGTCCTAAAGTCCTAAGTGAGATTAGGTAGTCACCCTGCTCATTTCCTCTCATTAGTTTTCCAGTTCACTCCAGAATCAAAGTGCTGCTGTTTCTTTCTTTGAAAGCTGTATATCCCATTCTTAGCCATGGCTTCTTTGTGGCACTTGGAACCAATAAGACCAACAGATCAAATTTTCTTAGCATTAAAAGGACTTGTTTTTCAACATCGAAACAAGGCATTAACATGCATCAAGACAGGACTCCATTCATTCATTCCTTTTCATTTTGGAGCCCCTGTTGTGTGCCAGGCCCTGTGCCAAGCACTGGGCTTAGCGCAGTGAATGGGGTAGGTGGGGAGACCACCACACAGTGAGCAAGGGTAGGGGGTGGTGGGGTGATGAAAACAGGTGGAAGAGTTAGGGAGGAGTCAGATTATGCAGGGCCTGGTAGGTTATAGAGGAGTTGGGATTTTATTCTTGGAGTAATTGGTGCCATTGGAGCATTTTGAATGGCAGACTGACATGATCAGATTCGCAGTTAAAGAGATCACTGTGGCTTGATGGGTGGAGAACAGATTTGCGGGGTCAAGAGTGGCAGAAAGAGGTCCAGTGTGCAAGCTATTGAAAATGTCCAGGAGAAGGAGGACATGTCTTGGACCATGGTGGTCTGTGGTATCAGTACAGATGGCAAAGAGATAGCCCCATGTATACCCAGGGCTATCTTCAGTACTAATATTTGGAGGGTCTAGTTAGTTGTGAATGTTAGATTTAGTTATGGGACTGTTTCTGGATTGATTTCATAAGACTCTTTAAGAGAACTTATTAAAAGTATATATTTCTGGGTCCTGAATTAGTAGGTTTGGGGTGAAGTCTAGAGAAAACTTCTTTTTCTGAGCAAGGTCACAAAATACTTTTATATTATTTAGGACACTCATGTAGGATTACGCAGAACAATTCTTTAATGCCAGCAGTATAAAAATGTCCAAAGATTGCTCCACCTTTTTAGAGTTAACACTACAAATTCCTTTCCTCCCCAGATATGCTAGCATCATTTCCAAAAGTTCATCTTTCAGTGCAGATTACAAAACCCTTTTCATTGACTCAGTCTTACTCTGATAAAGATAGATCTCTCCTCCCATGTTCCAAGAAAACTTTGTCTTAAAATAAGAATAAATTGCATCTCTTTATTTAGAATCCTGAAATTTTTGTAAAAGCTTCTCCCATCCTACTTTCTTATTCTTTAATTTTAATCCTTTTTACGTGAAAGTGCTTTCTTGGATTATCAGTTTCTACTTACGTGGTTTTGTAATTCACTACCGTTAATCCAGCTTCTTCAACACTTCTGAATTAGACTACCCCAGCCCTCTCCTATGCTTTCCTCTTTTGGGAGGGTTCTCAGGATATACAAGACTATCACGGCATTGGCAGCACACCTAGTCTACCTATAGGAGATGAAAATAATCAAGGGTAGCACTTCTCTTAAGTAAATTCTTTAAAGAGTAGACCTAATGTGCCTTGATCCTTTTCACTCTACTTCTCTGAGGCTAACGGGAGGGCCTTAAATTTGCTTTTGAGTGAAATTAGCACCATGAAATAAATCTAGTGTGTATAAGTTAAAGGGCATGGGTTTCAAAACCTAAAAGACCAAAGTTCAAAGCCCCATTTTGCCACCTGCTAGTGATTTGATTTTGGGAAAGTCAATCTCTAATAGGCTTATTTTAGTCACCTGTTAAATGGGGATAATGTTGCCTCTCGAGGCTATTATGAGGATCTCCTGTGATGCATAGAGTGGACTTAGCTTGGCACACAGTAAGGCCTTAGTAAATGTAGCCATTTTATTGTCTACTCTCTCTTAAACTCTTTGGCTACTAGTACCCCAAACCTCAACAGAGTGAGCTGTGTCCAGAGACTGAATCTCTAGATTCAACAATTCAAAAAAATAAAATTTGTAAACAGTAACTCTCCAAGCAAAATTAGTGACCGTGTACGGCTCACCTTCTGTTCTTTCTCTTTTTTCTAGCCCAGAATAGTTTAGTCATGTATGAACACTTCTAACACAGTGGCTATTACATTTGCCCCATTTTAGAATTTTCTAGGCCTGTTGTTTCTACCTCCTGGAGAGGTTTCTCTCTTGTAGCCACATTTGATCTCACAAGAAACCACCCTCAAAGGATTTCTGAGTGCAGCTTTCAAGAGCTTATGAGAACTAACATTTTCCTTTTCCCTCTGCCCCCTGTGTTTCTGGTTTTCATTTGCTTAGGGTTTAGCAACTAGAGCAGGCCCCCTTAAGGTTCACAAATGGAAGCTCTACAGGAATCTTTGTGTGTGTTTATATTATTGAGGCTTTTCATGGTTCTTGTGACTCTGAAGGCACAATAGACATTCCTTATCACCGGGGCTTTTCCACCTTGTAACACTAAATGCACTTGCATGCTTTCCATGCCACTGTAAAAGTATAGGCTGGCTTTCAGAATGCCAGCTTAAGGAGACGGTCTTCTCTACCTCTGTCATGTGAAGAGATGACACTATTGAATCTGAGGTTCATCTTCCTCTTTCTCTCCATCACAGCTTTGACTAAAAGATCAAAATCTGCTTTGCAAGCTGATCTCATTCCCCCCCTGATTTTCCGATACTACTTTCCAAATCCTGAGCCACATTTCTCTTTGCATACGAATTCTTTTCTACTGCCTGCTTTTCCCACAGTGTGTGAGTAAGTATGATCCTTCAAAATCAAACCGTTCCAGGTGTCTTTTCAACAAATAGCGCTGGGGCAATTCATATGCAAAAAAAAAAAAAAAATGAACCTTTCACCTTACTTCACACTATTCACAAAAGTCAACTCCAAGAGCACCATAGACCTAAATGTTAGAGCTAAGACCACCATTAAGGAAATGAAAAGACAAGGCACAGAATGGAAGAAAATATTTGTGAAACGAGTATCTGATAAAGGACTTGTATTCAAGTTATATAAAGAACTCTTACAACTTAATAAGAAAACAACCCGATTTTGAAAATGCGTAAAAAATTAAGCTTATACTTATCACATGACTCAGTAATTCCACTCCTAGATATTTACACAAGAGAAATGAAACATAATGTCCATACCAAGACTTGTATGTGAATGATCACAGAAGCATTATTTATCAAAGCTCCAAACTGGAAACAATTAAAATGTTTATCAACTGGTAAACAGATAAACAAAATGTAGTATAGTCCTACAGTGCAATTCTACTCAGCAATAAAATGAGCCAACTACTGATACATGTAACACCAAGGATGAACCTCAAAAACATTACACTAGTGAAAGAAGCCAGATACAAAAGACTACTTATGATAGAACTCTGTTTATATGAAATTTCTAGAAAAGGCAGGTATGGATGTGTAAAGCATGGTTGTCTAGGGGTGGGAGCTGTGATTGAACATATGGGCATAAGGGATAAAGGGAATTTTGGGGGTGGTGCGATGCAAGTGTTCTACAACTGGATCCTGGTGTTGGTTGCACAACTGTTTAAGTTTAAGGCCTTTTATTAAGTCTCCTAAAACACATCTAAGCCTACTAAGGGTGCTTCTATACTCCAAGGACTTACTCTGGTCTTGTTTGGCTGATAGCATTCTGTTGATGCTGGAGGCTCCCCCGAGCTCTCTTATTCTGATTCCTTGAGCTGAAAGAGAAAGACCCACCAAGCACATCTTAATACCTTTTTTTCTTCTCTCTGAAAGCTCTAACACCTTGGACTTGAGCTTTCTTGTGCCCTTAATCCTTATCTGAATTCCTCTTCCCCCTTTTGAAGATGGACCTAGGAGAGGCCTGATGTTAGAGTGAGATTAGGCAGGGTCATTTAACCAAATGGCCATAGTTACTTAACCTTTGTTCTCTCTCATCTTCCCTCCCACCCCACTTTTTAATAGAAATTTGTTTTCACTAAAGCTTCAGGCAGTTTTAGTGCCTTAAATATTCTTTGTTAACATAATGTTTTTAGAAAGCTGAGTGTCAGGAAGGCCCATTTTTAATTTATCAATGGTACTCTTACTCTTAATCTGCTGAAGCATACTTTACTTTTGAGGGCAGAATTAATCTTTTATCAGACGTACCATGGATGCTGTTGGTTTCATTATTTTAGGAAAATGTTCTTGTGTTGTTTCAGAATTAATGCTGCCCACATACGTTTATATTCCAATATCTATTCAGAATAGATAAGGAAGATACAAAGTAAGAGTCACCCATATTAAATTTAATGCAAAGGAGATGCAAGTCACTGCTGTTTGAAAAACTAACAGTGGTGTTTAACTTGTTGATTTCATCTTGACTGTGAGGAAAGTGAATCTGAAATTAAGCCTGTGATAGAGAATATTTGGACCTTCTTTTATAAGCTACAACTTTGTGGAACAGTGAAGAAAATGTTAGCACAATTATAAGAAGATAATTTTATACATGGAAAGTTTTTGGAGGTTGAGGGAGACAAAAAAGGAATTTCAGTCTGCCCTTTGTTTAAAGCAGGGCCATGTAGAAATGCCAAAAGCTGTCAGTGTAACTTCTTTGCATCTCTGGGGCCTCAAGTTTTCACAACCCTAAGAGTCATTTAGGGGCTTGTTAAAAATACAGATTCTTGGGCCACACCCCTTTTGGCTCTGAGATTTTACTAAACTCCTCAGGGGATTCTAATATGTATTACATTAGGTAAGGTTCTTCAGAGAATCAGAATTAGTATGAGGTGTGTGTGTGTGTGTGTGTGTGTGTTTGTAAAAGAGATTATTGTAAGAAATTGACTCATGTAACTATGGAGGCTGAGAAGTCCCCAGATCGGCAATCTGGAGACCAAGGAAAGCTGATGGTGTACTTCTAGTCTGAGTCTGAATACATAGGAACCAGGAGAGCCGATGATATAAGTTCCAGTCCAAGTTTGAGTCTAAAGGTAGGAAACTGGTGTCTCAACTTGAAGACAAGGCAGAGAGAGAGAAAGAGAGAGCGAGCAAATTTTCCTTCACTCAACCTTTTTGTTCCATTCAGACCTTCAACGGATTGGATGTGACTAAGGCTGAGTGGTCACCTTGGGGAGGGCAATCTGCTTTACACAGTCTACTGTTTTAAATGTTAATCTCATCCAGAAACACCCTCACAGACATACCCAGAATAATGTTTAATCAAATATCTGGGTGCCTCGTGGTGTAGTCAGGGTGACACATAAAATTAACCATCACACCATCCAAATCTGAGGAATTGGAAGCAGTGAGGGGCAAAACCAGATTTCTTGGAAGAAACACTTGTAGGGAGAAACCTTATAAAGAGACCGTTGTTGCACTTTAGGAAGCAGTTGTACAATTTCAGTTATAAAAGATGTCCAGACTAGGCAAATTCATAGTGACAGAAAGTTGCCAGGGGCTGGAGGCCGGAGTTGGAATAGGGGAGTGACTGCTAATGGGCATGGGGTTTCTTCCTGGGGTGAGGAACATGTTCTGGAATTAGATATTGGTGATGGTTGTACAACTTGTGAATATGCTAAAAACCACTGAACTGTTGCTTTTGAAGGGGTGAATTTTATAGTTTGTGAAGTGTGTGTCAATAAAATATGTACATATCTATTGAGAGAGATGCGAAGAAGTGGAGGTAGATAGTGTTGACATCTCTGAGACATTTTCTGTGAAGAAGTAAACAAACGTGGGGTGATAGAAAGGGATGTGGGGTTGAGGGAGGATTTAAAAAAAAAAAACCACAGGACATATTGCAGCTTGTCTGTATATGGATTCAAATGATCCGTTGGAAAGGGAAATATTAATGATGCAAGGTAAGGCAGAGGGAATTTGCAGTAGCCAAATCTTTAAATTCACTCACTGTACATGCCATCTTGACTTTCTTCATGTCTCTTCCCTAGGTGACAGATCAGTCGGTGAAAGCATTTGCTGAGCACTGTCCTGAACTTCAGTACGTTGGCTTCATGGGTTGTTCAGTTACTTCTAAAGGAGTCATTCATCTAACCAAGGTAGGAACCGTGGCTACGTCGCCTTAGTTTTTCCGAGTATCATTCATATCAGTGCCCTAGCAATGTTATACGTACTTGAATGAGGACTACTCAGACCATTATAGAGGTGTAAGTAGCGTTTGGTAAAATTAAAATCAGTTTAAGGCAACAATACACAATCTATCCTTTCTGAAATGGTACATTCATTTAAACAAGAAACTTTTTTGCTTTTTCATTTGCTAATGACTATGAAATATATACATTAAAGAAACTGATATATATGACAGAACATATTGAGATGTTAATGTATTGTGTTAGAAGATATTTTGATGAAAGTGTTCACTGGTCACATATCATTAGATCTTCTGAGCATTTGGCTTTTAAGAAGTGAATATGGTCAGTGCATATGATTAAGCGAATGTATGTCAAAAGTTAACTTTATAGTTCAGAGAGTTTACTTATATACCAAATATATGAAATCTCATATTTTAGCAATAATGAAAATACCAGTTCTTTTGTAATCTCTCCCTTTCAATGTGTCATCTCTGCTGTTTTTCAGAGTTCTAAAATAATTAGGAGCTAATTCTTATATACATGCTTTAGAAAACTGGCTACTATAAAATTTACGTGTGTATTATCTGAAATTTGTCAGGTCTCTTCAAGCTTACAGTTTAGCGGGATATAATGTTTTTCTTTCTTCCCAGGAAAAGAGCAAATGTTTACGAGTTACCTAGAACTATGGCAATAAGGCCCAGTGGATAGGAGTCTGGGCTCTGTTGTCAGCTTGTGTTTGAATCTTGGCTGTGCCATTTATTACCTAAGTGAGCAAAGTATTTTTCAGGGAATTAATTGAAGTAATATTTGCAAGATGCTTGCCTCAGTATCAAAACCACAGTAAGTGCTAAGTAAACTTTAGCTACTATTATTAAAATAGGTGCTACAATATCTAAATTGCTGGAAAATCAGAGCAGACTTTGAAAAAAAAAATCAAATCACTGTTCTAGTCTAGTGTATCTGAAACAGAGCCTGTGGTTGTTCTGTCTTAAATGACTGATCAGCTTTAATTATATTTTGAGGATCAGAACCTAAAGCCAGCAGAGAGGATAGGCACGTTATTCTCTTATTGCTCTATCAAAACATCTCAGTGTAACCAAGACCATATGTAACCATAATTTTTTATTCATTTTCTATAACCTTGGCCTGAACATTTTGGTAGATGAATATTTTTCTAGTCACATCTAATGCTGTTTATGGTGTAGAGTAGAAATGCCTTTGGATGAACAGATTGTGCACAACAAGTGTTATAATGACCGTATGTGGGCTTTTTACGATCACTTGAAATTGTACTCATTAAAGGCAAAACAGGACTTATTAGATCAGTAAGTGCTTCCCTGAGCATTTTGAGATGGCCAAAAATTGTACACTGGTACTTAAAAGATCAGAATTATTTTCTGTGACAAAATAGCAGCGATAGCAAATGTCAGCTTTGGAAGGCTTAATTTGCTGAGAAGATTATTCTGAAGATTATATACCAGGATTGGTGTTTTGGCCTGTTAGCAGTCAGAATCTACTGGATTCATGTCAAAGCTGGTCCACAGCGTTTTAGGAGCATCTTTCTTGCTCAGCACAGTGTTTGTTTTGATGAGAAGACTGGTTTGTGGCATAAGATTGCTTAGTTTCATGGATTCAGGTAAAGGCAAGATAGCACTTTAAACATGCATAACTCTTGCAAAGCTATTTTAGTTATCTTATCTCTTGAAAACCAAGGGTAGAACTCAAGTTTTAATAAAATAAAAGCTTCTTTGTTAAAATATTTGCATTCTGACAGTGTTTTTATACTAAGACGTTATACAAAATGTAATTTACATTCACAAAATGTTTGTAAATATATGTGTTCCTAGAAAGTTGTGTTACCCTTATTATAATCATGGTATATAGTTTTAAATAATTTATGATCAACATGGTATGTAATTCTTAAATAAATGATTAGGGAGATATGAGATACAGAGTGTTGAGAGTTATTGGTATAAATATATTTAATTTTATATGATTTAGAAAATCTCTCCAAGTTATTACTTTACTAAGTCTCTGGCTCTAAGTTTGCTACTAGAAGCAGGTGCCATAAAATCCCTGTGCCTTAGTGTCCTCCTATGAAGAGATGTGCCTGTATTAGGTGATCTATCTCTAGAGTTTCTTACAGCCAGACAAGTCTCTGAATTTGAGTCATTGGCCTGGACGGGACTGTGAGTGGCTGTCACTGAAACTAAGGAATGTCAAGTCTTTAGTAAGTTAGAAGGGAAAACTGGGGATTTGTGACATCTTAGATTGTTAAATCAAGGGCAAGAAGACAGAAGATTGGGAATAAATGGAAGAATATTGATATTCTATTACTATGGTCTCGTGGACTTAATTTTACTTTGATGCTCTCAGTCTTGGCTGGACTCTATTTATTGATGACACACCCTTAGTCTTCAGATAGATTCTGCTAACATCAAGCAATATTGAAGTAAGAGGCCTTCCTTCTAAGCTGCTGTGACTATGTAAATGAGAGTCCAGAAGTAGCTAAGACTGAATGCCCACAGGTTGAGAAGATAAAGTCAGCTTTACTGTGTAAATGAGAGTCCAGAAGTAGCTAAGACTGAATGCCCACAGGTTGAGAAGATAAAGTCAGCTTTACCAGAGTGGGTTTGGAAGCAGTGATAAGAACTTTTGAGGTCTCTAACAGTTGAGAATGTTAATGACTTGTATCCGGCAGAATTGAGCTTCCTCCAACACAGGTGTGTTCTTTTCACTGCCATGTACCTATTTATAAATGTAAAATATTTCTATCTTGTACTTTTGCTCTCCTTCCCACTTTTCAAAAACAAGTTCAGCAAATGCAAATGTATAGTTAACCCCTAGTGACTAGACTGTAGTGCCTAAATATCATTTGCCACATTAAGGACTAATAGGAACATGTCAAAGGACCCAAAAGCCAACATGAAGTGCCTCTCACTGGCCTAAGCTGGGATACTTTGAGCATCAAAAAGGAAAATGGCTGAAATGGATTAAAACAAATGTATAAAAGTCATGAGTTTACAATGATCTGTAAAAAAAACAAAACAGAACCGGATTTCTTCTTCCAGTTAAGATGGAGTAGTGGGGACCAGATTTACTCTCTTCCCTGAAACAACCTAGAAAAACTGACAAAATATATGAAACAATGGTCTTCAAGACACTGGATATCAGACAACCAAGGACAGTGATCCCTGAGATATAAGAAACAAACAAGAGAAGCCCTATGGTTGCCTTCGTCTAATTTGTTGGAAGAGTTTCCAGCTTGTAGCACAGAGAGGGATAACCCAGGCAAAACTCAGCAGACTATCTGAGTTGAGATGGAACCGAAAGTCCAGGGAGACCAGGATAGCCAGAATTCAGAGGACAGAGTACCAGAGTGGAGAGAACTTGCATAGAAAACCCCAGAGATTGGTGTATGCTCTCCCTTCCTTGCTCATCCAGTCCTAAATAACCCATGAGTAAAGAAGAAATCAAAAGAGAAATTAGAAAGTATTTTGAACTGAATGAGAATGAAAACACAACACATCAGATTTAGTGTGATGCTACTAAAGTACTTACTTTAAATACCACCAAACACCTGTATAAAAAAAAAAGGTCTCAAATCAACGACCTTAGCTTCTGCCTTATGAAACTTGAAAAAAGAAAAGCAAATTAAACTCAAAGTAAGCAGAGGAAAGGAAATTATAAAGATCAAAGTGGATATCAATGAAATGGAAAACAAAAAGAAAAGAGAAAATTAATGAAAGCAAAAGCTGGTTCTTTGATAAACTCGATAAATCTCTATTCAGACTACTTAAAAGAGAGAGAGAGAGAGAGAAATTGCCAATACCATGACTCAGAGGAGTAACATAACTACAGATTCTCCAGATATTAAAAGGGTAACAAGCGGATATTATGGACATCTTTATGCCTCTAAATTCAACAAGTTAGATGAAATGGAAAATTTATTTGAAAGATGCAAACTTCCAAAGCTCACTCAAGAAGAAATAGATAACCTGAATACCTCTATATCTCCTAAAGAAATTACGTCTGTTGTTAAAAACCTTCCCTCCAATGATACTCTGTGCCTAGATTGCTTCACTGGTGAATTCTACCAAATATCTGATATATTTTAAAAACTTTATCAGTAAGAGATACATACTTGAGTATTTACTAGTGAAATGACACAATGTTAGGGATTTGTATTAAAATATTACAAAGGGATAAAAAGAAAAAAAAAGTGGATAGGCCAATAAAGGAGACAAAAATGGTAAAATATAGATAATTGAGCTGGGCTATAGGACAGGGCTGTTCATTATATTATTCTCATTACTTTTGTTTATATTTGAAAATTTCCATAATAATAGAAAAGCTTTTAAGGGGTTAAAAAGTTAAAAATGTTGCTATTAATATAACATGATAAAATCATACTATTGAATAGCATGCTTTTTGAGAATGCATAATACCATGGAAAATGCTCAGGATAATAATTAATAATCATATACATTAATATATAATATTAATTTAAAATCAGTTGAACAAATAAGCCAATGGAATCTGAAATGTCAAAGTGACATGTTATTTTTTACGTGTAGTTGGAGTGCAAACCTCAGAAATGCTGTGGGTTCATGAGTTTAATGCCACAGATCCATTGTGAAATGACTTAGATCTGTTCAAATGATTTCTACCAGTAGTCAGGAAGATGCTATTTTATATGACTATTAAGGATGATGGTGAAGAATTTTTGACAAAATGTTCATTTTCATTATATGCTATATAAAAATTTATATTTGTCATAACTTAAGATTGTTGATAAATTTAAAAGTTGTGTTTATTAATTAATGATATTAATTCTGATGATATCTTAATCAATGATATTAATTCTGATGATACCTTAGATCTTATTGTTGCTTCAGTTTTTCAGTTTATAAACATGAACTGAATTCTTAGGATGTGTCAGATATGGGTATGTTTGTTTTTGTTTTTAAATAGAGGTTTTTTTTTTTGGAAGGTAACAGCTAAAAAAATGCCCAAAGTTCAGATATTTTCTTGGACCATATCATATTAAAGAACTTTTTAAAAAACACATATTTTAAAAGTGCTTATGGCTGAAAATACGAAATATTTTCTAAAGAAAAACAAAATTGATTTTTTTCAGTCAATTTAACATAAGTGAAAGAATGTTCATTCATGCAGCTAACTCAATTTTCATCTTCCTTTTCATGTTTATTCAGAGACTAGAAATGAAAGATGAACTTTCTTGTCTTTCAAATTTCCAAACAACTGATCAGTTTAGAATGTCTTATTCTAAAGGCAGAAAATTTTATTTTGCTACTTTAGAGTTGTTATAGCTGTTAAGTTATAGATTATCATTTCATTTGTTTCTGATTAATTATAGGTACTTGAGTGATATTTTGAGATGTGGCAAGTGTGTGTTCTTAAATTCATTCAGCTCTGAAGTATTCCCTAGTGAGTATGACCAGTGAGGACTCTGAAGAGGTATTTGTAGGGTGACTGTGCTTTTGGTTCTTTTTAGCTTTCCGGGAGTTAAGAGTTGAGCCAAAAATCAAGTGTTGAGAATTTAGGCGCTGATTCTCTAGGCCTGGTGTGATCCATAAATAGATTTTTTCTTTGAAGTTCACAACGGAGAGCAAACTGCTTACTGCTGTCATCAAAGCTAATAGGATGACTGCTATTGTATGACCTAGGGCAAATCACCTAATCTCTTAGCCTCAGTTTTCTCATCTGTAAAATGAGGATAATAATAACATCTACCTATCTCTCGGGTTTTAGAGGAAGAGTGCTTGGCACATACTAAAGCAGCATTTGAAAAATAATATATATAAATTAATTAATTAATTAGAAAAATATTCATCATTATGTATAAAAGCTTCTTATAACTCTTTAGTCCTAATCCATTCATATTCTTTTATTAAAATAAAAATGAAAAATAATTTTCATGAAAATAAATCTTAGTTAAAAACTTTATGACCCTTCTTTCTACCTGAGTGCCAATGCTGAATGTTAAGATTAAAAACTGTTTGTCTGCTCTTCATGGTTTTGTTTTGTTTTTTCCCCTTTAATACACTGAATAACTAAAATAATATTTTTAATAAAATCATTAAAAAATTCCTACCATACCAATACACTGAATCAGAGGAATACAGTTTTGTACCTTATTTTTTCATTTTTTTATTGAAATATAGTGGATTTACATTGTTGCATTAATTTCTGCTGAACAGCAAAGTGATTCAGTTTTACATATATATACATTCTTTTTTGTAAATATTCTTTTCCATTATGGTTTATCACAATATTGAATATAGTTCTGTGTGCTATACAGTAGGACCTTGTTGTTGATCCATTCTATGTATAACAGTTTGCATCTGCTAACCCCAAACTCCCAATCCTTCCCTTCCCCACCCCACCTCCCCCTTGGCAACCACAAGTCTCTTCTCCTTGTGTGTGATTTCTGTTTCTGTTTCATAGAAGTTCATTTGTGTCATATTTTAGATTCCATCTATAAGTGATATCATATGGTATTTATCTTTCTCTTTCTGACTTACTTTACTTAGTATGATAATCTCTAGGTCCATCCATGTTGCTGCAAATGTTATTATTTCATTCTTTTTTTATGGCTGAGTAATATTCCATTGTATATATACACCACATGTTCTGTATCCATTCATCTGTTGTTGGACATTTAGGTTGTTTCCAAGTCTTGGCTATTGTGAATAGTGCTGCTATGAACATAGGGATGCATGTATCTTTTTGAATTACATTTTTGTCCAGGTATATGCCCAAGAGTGGGATTGCTGGATCATATGGCACCTCTACTTTTAGTTTTTTAAGGAACCTCTATACTCTTCTCCATAGTGGTTGTACTAATTTACATTCCCACCAACAGTGTAGGAGGGTCCCCTCTTCTCCACACCCTCTCCAACATTTGTTCTTTGTAGACTTCTTAACGATGGCCATTCTGACCAGTGTGAGGTATGTTGTACCTTATTGTTATTGCACAAATTAGTGACTTTGATTTTTATTTTTCTAAATTAGTATAGGCAATGTCTACGCAAGCTGTGGCAATTTATCACATTTATTTTTTTTCATTCTGTTAAGTCAGTAATATCTGTTCAGTGAGGCTACTCTTTTTATATTTTATAACTCTATTACTCCTACTCTAGTTGTAATGTATATTTGTGCTACATTTTCATTTCCACAACTACAACAGCAGTATGTATCAATGTGACACTAGTAAAATAAATGAATTCATCTTTCAAATGACTCAGTTTGTGAAAGTCCTAACAAGTAAAATGAACAAATGAGTTTCTTTGTTGCCTCTATCCTTTGATAAAATGGTTGCTTCAGGCTCTACTATAAATATATAAATATAAAATGAGGAAAGCTGGCTCTCTTTTTTGAAAGGGCCTTTCCTGGATCTTGGCTTTATACTTTAAATATTATTTTACTTTGCTTATGTTATCCTCAGTTCACTCCTTGAATTTTTATCACACACTTGTTGTTCGTAAATTATGGTTTTCGTTGCCAGTATTCCTGTAAAAAAAGGATTTCAACTTTATTTATCTGGTCTCTAACACATGAGGTCAGTCTTTATCCAAGAAAGATATTAGGAGACACTGCTTTCAAGCTCTTTTTGACTTTCAGATTCATTCACACTGTGTTGTAACAGAATTTTTATTTAAGGATCAGTGTGAATCTGCTTCATTCAATCTTGTGGTTTATACATAAATGCATAGTGCTATCCGGCACAGATGGGGTCACATCTCTAAATTGACAGAATAGACTACCTGAATTAGAGAAACCAGATCTGAGGCTTAATGAGAATACGTTATAATGAAACTTAATGAGGAGATATACTACTGAGGGAAAGAAAGTAAGATCTCATTTATTAATTAATTTTTTTATTGAAGTAAAGTTAATTTACAATGTGTTAGTTTCAGGTGTACAACAAAGTGATTCAGTTATCATTTATTAATTTAAAATAAACATTTACTGAGAATTACAGAGAGTCCAATTAATTTGAAAACATATTCAATTGATTAAAACACTGACAGTTATATTCACTTAATAATTTTGAACATTTATAAAATATTTAATGGTGTTTTATTATCAACTAATTCAACTGTCTTATTTAAACACTATTTTCACTGCCCCTGGGCAGGTCCTGTTAGCCACAGGGAAATGCCTGCATATGTACATATTATATATTCATTTATACACAAACACAGTACATACCCACACTGTGCCAATCATTAATCATAGAGAATCCAAATAATCAGATTTTTCTTTACAATTTTGTTTAACATTGTGCAGTGTTTATAACGATGGCCTAAGGGGCTCCTGAATACTGAGGGGAAGATAAATTATGTTGCATCTTTATTGGAGTCACATTCTTTGAAAACAGGGAATTCATTTCCATGGTAACTCTCTATTAGTCAAAAGTTATCTATGTAACAGCAGAGGTGTGTTCTAAAATTTTATCGTGGAACCTCAGTATTTAACCAGAATTTGGGTCTACATAATATTACTCATTATTTTCCATAATAATTTTTGGAATAGAGTTTGGTTGTGAGCTCCCTGTTCTCCTGTCACACTGGCCCAATAATAGAGTCCAGTAGCGTCTATTGACTAAAGGCAGTTGAGCTCTTCGTATGTTTGCTCTCCAGCCCAGAGGTATCACAGGTATTTACACAAAAGCTGTTGATCACATTGTACTTACAAAACCGTCAGGAACATAGCTGCTTCCCCTACTGTAGATTTCCTTTCAATTGATTGTATCCCAGTGGGATGATTGGCCATCAACATTTTTTTCCAAGAAAAAAGGTGCCCACTGGAACTTTCTCTGTTATATTCATTAGTGGAAATGCTTGGTTATTATGTTTGATCAGAGGTACTTTTCAACATGCAATTGGCTATCAATTTTTGATCTTTAAAAATGAAACAATACCCCTGTGCCTGAGAAAGCAGAAAGCAGCTCAGGATACTTTTACAGCTTTCATCTAGCTCAAAGGAGAAAACAAAGTTTATTAGCACCCTGGGTTTCTCAGACAAGGTGTGGGGAATGCTCTGGCAGTTATTCCCTTTTCTGGGTTGTGACAATGAACTCTCATTAGATTGACTACTTCTTTTCATTTTGGAATCTGGCTCCCCCTTCCCCTTTCTTTCCTTTTGTTTTGTGCTGGTCCTGGGTCTGTTTGCCCTCACATCCTTTCTTCTCTCTAAGCATGCTCTTCTATATCATAGGGGGCTTCACTCTGAAGGCTGCATTTAGTGGGAGGCAGGAAGGCAAAGGGAAGGAGACAGTCTGGTATTTCTCAACCTCCCTGTCTGTCTCAGGTAGCATTTCTGGCAACAGCTTCATCTCCTCCATGTTTCCAGCCCTGGACAGACCTCCTGCAGCTCCAGCTTGTATTGGAAGACAAGGCCTGTGGCCATGAACACTGAGTCTTCTTTCTGTCTCTCTAGCCTTAGGGTGCTTGTGGCCTCCTGCTGCTGCTAAATCTGTGGCTTACATTAGTCTCTCCAGTTTGTCTTCTCACCTTCTACTTCATCAGAATAACCACTTTCCTTAATGAAATTCCCTTCGTGTAATTTATGGTGGTTTCTGTTTTCCTGGTTAGATCCTAATACATATTCCTTTTTGTGTCATTCAGGGTTTCTTATGTGAGAGCACATCTAAGAGAATAGAACTGATATTTATTTCCCCTTAGAGAATCTTGTAACAATGGGCATCAAGCACAAAGCAGAGAATTGCACATAATATAACATTTAAATTAGACTTGACCATTCCTTAGACACTCTCTAGCCATACTTTGGTCTTGGATCTAGAAAAGCTATAACTAGAGAGGTAGAGGAAGCTAGCTATTTGGTAATTAGGAATAATGAAGCTACAAGGCTGTGGTGATTCCCAAGAATAGGATAGAGGGCTAGGTGCTTAATTATAAAAGAATAGTTTTTATACATGCCCCTAGAAAGAGTAAAATTTAAATGTTTCTCAGTGCTGTAATGTATAATGTCAATTCACAGAGGCAAATGTAAAGAAAAATATTTGACTAAATAAGTTAATTGTTGTGAACTAGTTATTTGAGTTATCGATTATTAGTTACCAGTTAATTTAAGTTATATCTTGGATGGTTTTGACTGACAATTAAAAAGTAACATGCTATAATGTCAGTACTTCTGTTTATTTTTTAATTTTCAAAAATCTTGGTCATGCTTTTTGTTGATGTGAGAAGGTATAAGTGACCCAAAGTACATAATATTAAAGTAAATCGTAAATTTTGATATTTAAAGTTAGCTGTATACTAGATAGTGTTATTTAAAATTTCATTACAATTAGTTGAAGCTTTTCAACTCATAGATGGAAGAAACTGGTTGAGAGAACAGAATTAGTTCTTTGTATCAGAAAGTAGTGCTTTAATATATAAATCAAAGTTATATAATTTTTACACTTCATTTTTGAAAAATTTGCATTATATAATAACAATGTAGTTTCATGTTCTATGTTACTTAATATCAAGGAAAACTTCATAAAGACCTTCTTTCTGAGTGCTATTTCTTATTGGTAACTGATATACTGCCTATAGCATAGTCCTTAACCTAGAATTTTAGATCATTTACTTCCAGCTCTTAACATTGAGTGTGATTTGTCAATTCCAAATTTAAATACATTGTAAACCAAATGCTGTTGCTTCTTAGAACTGCTTTTGTAGGACAAAGGTAAAACTAAGTAAAACAAATGGGACCTGATTCAGTGTTTGTAGAGTACCTGATTTGGATTTTGAGTATAAATCCTTACATGCTCTTTAAAAAGTTTGAGTTTTCTAAGATTTTTCTCACCTGGAAAGTGTTCATTCTTTTATTATTATAGGTGATTGTTGCACTTACGTAATATCAAGTACAATGCCAGAAATGAAGATTGTGGAAGAAATAGGATTTTTTCCAAACGTGCATCCTGATTTTTTTCTTTCTCACTAGTAAGGGTGATCTGATTGATTCATTTTTAGATTGTTAATATCAGACTTGTCTTCCAACTAGAAGGGGTATTTGAGGCTTTGTTTGGGGACTTCAGGAGGGAGGGTAGGGGGGCAGAGTTATATATACATTTTGGAATGTTTCTTCTCATAAAAATGGCTTGGAGATTGAGAGAAGAGAAAGCTGCTAATGGATGCCTAGGTTAGCTGTTTTCTTCCTGAATGGCTCAGGGCGCTCCAGACCTATGGGGTAAGCCTCAGAGAGAAGCTGCAGGTACCTACTGAAGGGGCCTCATGCTGTTCCTCTGTGAACAGTACCTGGTCACAGATTAGCAAGACTAATGTCTGAAATTAAGTTTTGGGCCCCTTTCACTCTGAACTTTGACTTTAGTCTAAGGCTCAGAAATGAGAGTGTAAGCCCAAGAGATTTTCCATGTGAAGATGAATATTCTAAACCAGAAAGAAAGAAATCAGTTGCATATTCTAAACCAGAAAGAAAGAAATAAAAGGTACTTCATTTTAGAGAGTAGGTATATCATTTCTGTAACATTTTTTGAATGCTGGAAAATGACAATATATGCCAGAGTATTTTTAATTAAAAATCATTAATGTCGTTTCTTTGTTTTTCAGTTTCATACATTTAGAAATAAAGAATGGAATAATTTGGCTGTTTGGCTTTAATAGTATAATATCAAGAGGTCAATGTACAGGTCACTTGGCTTAGATATGATAAGCTTTTGTATTGGGCTAATGGCATTTCAGTTATTTTACTACTTTTAAAAATAAGGTCGTAAAATTTTATTTGGAATATATTTCCTAAACTTTTGACACTTTGAAGTGTGACATGTGGATTCAGGTGACTGAAATGGGTTCAAAATTCCATGAATTGTCTGTTTAAAAAAAACAGATCTGTGAACTTGGTATGAGGAAATGAAAGAGAAGTATACAACCAGTCCAATTAGACAAAGTAATCTTTCCTTGCTTGCTTCACATTTGACTTAATTAACCCTTAATTTATTTAAGCTTTGATTTTTTTTCTTATTTAAGTCAAACAGTATGAATGTTTTATTTTTTTAACCGGGGAGAAATTCTTTTTCTTAGCTCCTGCTAGGTAAAAAAGTGACAGGGCTCCTTAGTGCTGCTAACTTTAAGTGCTGTTCGTAGTTTGTTATGAGCTCTAGAAATCTTCTGTGGAGAAAAGAAAGGGATTTGGTGGAAAGTAAGTCCTAGAAAAAAGTCAATTAGAGACCGTGCTGCCTGCCAGAGTGGAAGAGGAGGAGCGGAGCATCCATTCTGATTTGGTGTACGAAGAAAACAGGAATCCAATTAACAAATGCACATTTCTGCAGCAGAGGACAGTGATTAAAATTTTTGGTGAACTACTCAAAATTCCTGCCACATACATCAAAACTCTGAAAACTTACAGAGACTGTTCAAATGTTCTTCACTTTAAGAACAAACATGAAAATAGAGAACTGATTATGCTTCTTGTTCTAAAATGATCTTTAATTGTGTAGCGTGAGAATGTTGTTTTTTATTATTTAATGCTTATGTATTAGTGAGGTTTATGTTCAGATATATCACTTTTAGAAACACGTAGCTTCAGAGCTGCAGATCCTGCATTCGGTATAGTTAAAAGAACAGAGGCCTGGTTTACGGAAACCTAGGTACATGAAATTATTTTTAATGTTTTGTTCTTGATTTCAAATTTACTCATTCAGCAATCAGCATTTAATAATTTCGTTTGATGCACCTAGTACTGTGTGAAGCACCGGTGACACAAAAGTGAGTAAGACATGGTCACTGACCTGCATTAGCTTGCCTTAGACTCTAGTGGGAGAAACATAGACTTAATTAGACTAAATTATAAAGCAGTGTGTTTAAGGCCGTGGTGGGAGAATGAGCAACATCGTTGGGTGTACAGAGGGCAGAGTCTCTTAATCTGATGGTGGGCATCCTGGGAGGTTTTACAGAGGATGTGTACTGGAGCTGTGAAGGCTGCATTATGCTTTGACAGGAAACGAAGCCAGCCTTGTAACTGCTCCAGGTGGCTTGGGACAATATTGCTGCTAATGCTTTTTTTTTTTTAGAATCATGCTAGTCCACTATGTATTATTTTTTATTACTCTGGGTATGTATGCCCACAAAGTAGTGTAATCAATTAATTAATAATTTTTTTTACTCACTATAAATTGAAAGGCTAGTATGATTGTACCTAGCTAACCTAATGAATTTAACACATTTATATATAATTAATACTTTTAGATATTAAATTTAGAAGTGTAAGTGCTACCTGTGTGCTGATGAGGCCCACATTTATTTGACATCTCTCCTTGGATATCTAACAGGCATCTCAGATATAGTATATTCAAAAGCAAAGTCTCTCCCTACCTGTCCCCAAAGCATCTTAGTTAATTGCAGTAATACCTTCCAGTTGCTCAAACCAAAAAACCTTGGAATTATCCCTGATTCTTATTTTTCTCTTGTGCTCCGTAACTAATTTGTCAAAAAATTCTGTTGATTCTAATTTCAAATATATCCAGAATCTGATCACTTTATACTACCTCCAGCTGCTGTCACTGTGGTGCAGTCACTGATGTTGCTTGACTAGATTAATTCATTACAGCTTCTCTGCCTCTACCATTGCTCCTAGTCTAGCTAGACTCACACAGAAGCTAGAATAATCATTTAAAAATGTAACTTAGATCCTGTCACATACCTGCTTAAAACCCACCAAATTCCCAAATTCCTTAGAGCAGAAGCTAAAATCCTTACTTTGGCCTACAAGGCCTCATACAGTCTTCCCTTCTTTGCTCCCCTCTTGGGCCATGTCTCTAATTAGTTTTCCTTCTGTTCACTCTGCTCCAGAACCTCTGGCTCCTTACTAATCCTCCAAAACGCTAGACCCGTTCCCAACTCAGGGCCTTTGCACTAATTCTTGTCCCAGGCATCAGCATGGTTTTGTTTGCTCCCTCACCTCCTTCAAACTTGTGCTCATATATCTTTTCAATGAGATCATTCTTGACTGCTTATTTAAAATTACACTCCATCTTTCTTCCCCCCACTGGTTTCCATCTGCCTTGCCTTGCTTTATTTTTTTCTCTATAGTACTTAACACCTTTTAACATACTATACAATTTGTTTACTTATTGTTTCTACTGCCCCCTTCCAACTAGGAATATAAGTACCCTATGGACAGGGATTTGTTTGTCTGTTTTGTTCACTGCTATATTTTTAGCAGCTGGAATATTTTCTGGTACATAATGGATGCCCAATAAATAGTTTACTGACTATATGAATAATAGTCTTCTATGTTCTTTTTTGAGTGATTGAAGAGGCTGAGCTTTTTAAATTATTTTCACACTTTCAGTAACTGGATTTAAATATCAATTGCTCTGCACTAGGGAAGTGGTTCCTTGTCCAGGCCGGGATCAACTGGGTATCTTTTTCAGTAATAGGAATGGTTAGCCTTACCCCAAGCCAGTTAAATCAGAACCTCTAAGGATGGGACCCGGTCATCAGTGTTTTTTAAAAGTTTCCCCATATGATCCTAATGTGCAGCCAAGGTTAGAGCCACGTGCTCAGGAGCATTTAAATAAGTACGAATGAATGAATGAAAGCGCACCACAACTACTGCACCAGAGATGCAGATTTGGACCAGCTCAAGCATTAGGATTGGATGTAAAATGTTTGCAATGAGAGCTTGGTCCTGAGCAGCACAGCCCAGGGAGGGCTGGTGGGGGAGGAGGAAGGGAAGGGGAAAGGGAAGGTGAGTAGATGGAGAAAACAAAGAGGGGACTCCCAAGTAGCTGTAGCAGGAAGGAAAGTTTGTTCCCCTGGTCCCTTGGCAGCTGTTGCCAATTGATGATTTCTGTCTAAAAGGCATAGTTCTGTTGTGGGCTGCCTAGTTAGTAATTTGTGTTAAGGCAGGTATATTATATTTCTAAGACTCACTAATTTTTCCTGTCTCTGAAGTAATCAGGAAGTGAGCTCAGTTTTAAATAATGAATACAGGTCTCTGAGCACAGTGAGAATAACTTCTCAAAGCTTGGAGAAAGAGATTTGAGCTATTTTAACTTAAGATGTCAGGGAGTCGTAGGTATGGACAGTGAACGGCCTTGATACGCAAGCTCTGGGATTCCTTTCTTCAGTTGAAATGTTTTTGTTTCCTGAAGGTTTCAGAGAAGGTGGGAGATATGATCAGAGTTATTTAAGGAATATTTATCTGACTGGTTATGTGGCAAGAAGGAGTTAGAAGGGATAGCTCTGAAGAGAAGCAGTGAGTAAAGTGTCCTAGAAAGCAAAACAGAGCATGAATAAAATGGTGAAAGATGTCAGATCCAGTAGGAGAATGGCAGAACCAACCAGGCCTTGGATTTGGAAATAAAACAAAGAGACAGCAGCCCATTGTGATTAAGAAGGCAGTGGTTGGAAAGAACACATAGAGAAGGAGCCAGAGAATTAACGTGGTAGCAATTGTGGATGTGATAAGCATTCCAGACCTTGGAAGTCCTATTTTCATGGTTAGAATTAGAAATTTTTATTGTCTCTGCCAGGCTCTCAGGCTGTTTAAAAGCTTTCAGTTATACCCTGAGTGTCTCAGTTCTATGAGGTGCTGGGAAGGATTTGCCTGATGTCCTAAATGTGACTTATCTAGCTTTTATTACTCTCTCCATACTCGAGTGCCAGCCTTAACCAAACTGAGGTTCAGCCTAGTTGATGAGCAGAAGGGATGCCCCTTGCTCTCTCCTTTGTCCAACCAAGTTCTTCTCTAAATGTAGATAACAGAACCTGTCGAGGTGCGGAAGGCTTCCTGTGCTCAGGGACAGAAATTCCCTCTGCCCCTTTCCATTCCCAGCAGTCTCAGTTTCTTTACTACTATTTTTAGTCTTGCCGTGCACAACCCATACTATAGCCCCCTCCCTTTCTCCTTGTATCTCCCTCCCTGTCTTTAATAGGTGGCTCTCCCCACTTTCTTATAAATGCCTTTCTCTGACCCCTCTGTCTCCCTGTGCTTTTGGTCTCTCCCGTGATCCCCATCTTGGCAGCCTGACAGGTGATTGGCAGGTGAGTGTGTGTTGCTGATCTACGGCCCCAGCAGCCTGTCTTTACCCTTGACTTTGCTCCCTAAAGATTACAACCGATTGCTTTGAAACTCAGTCCCAAGGAAGCCAACATCCACGGGGCTGGCAAGAAGTAATTTAGGTACTAGTTGACATTTGACCATATTTAACTATACAGAAGTTTTTATTCTTTTCAAAAATTATCACCTCCAACTGGCTTCACGTAAATTATCCTCGTTAGTCTGAAACAGTGGAACATTCCTGCTGCCTTTGCCAAGGTACTGTGAGTCCTCTTATGCTGCTTCATCCCCTTTAGTCAACCTGCACAATTGAGGATTTTGTTTCATTTTTTACTTTTCCAGAGTCTTAACAAAATTTGGAAGCTATTTGAGGTCTTTTTATAATCCTCCAAGTCTGTGTTTCCTAGGTAACATTTTCGTGTCTCATTTTATTCTTAAGTACATACACAACCATACAATCATTGACTAATTTTAGCCTTTAACCTGAATTGGCTATAAGTAATATTTTTTTTTGCAATAAAAGCAGTATTAAACTGAGAGTTGACTACCTGCATTCTACATTCTGACTTGAATTTCTTTTAAAATACCTTACTAAGCTGTTTAAAAATTGGAATGAAGCATTTAAAAGATCTTGGTGGTATGGCTTTGCTTATTCAAATCCTCTGTGATTTGTGTAACCCAAGACTACCAGTGAATTTGTAAGGAAAGTAAGTTTAATTAAAATGTCAGTTTCCTAAATGTAATTATTTGTTTATGAAGGATTATTTTAGGTAGCTTTTTATGAAACGCTGGAGGGCACTATTATGAAATTCCCATAGCAAGGGAGGGAATGTGATGGATTTGACAGAGCTGTTTGTGGGGTTCTGAATAAAAATGTCACATCCCATAGAGGTGCTCCGTATGTTGTCTTATAATGATGCCGGTTACCAGGAATTAGCCTCCTGGAACTGCCTTTGGATACTGTCATATTTCAAGTTGAACTGGCCAATATGGTCGTAGGGAAGGTGACACAAGCATAGTCAGTGACTGTCAGCTCATGAAAAATGAGCCTTAATTGAATCCGAGGGCAAAACACTCTTCAAGATCTCAATAGAAAGCTGGCATGTGGGAGCCAAAGTAAACCTGTTTCCTCATGTTTGAGTCTGTGCTCCATTGGAAGAGAAAGAATGCTCCATTTATGGACAATAAATACAGGGCAGTATCAGCCACAGGTGGCCCAGTGTCATCATCTGACCCACCTTGAACTGATGAATGGGCATGGATGCAGGATTTCTGAAAGCTCAGGAGTCAGTGAACTAGAATTAGAATTTTATCACACGTAAATAGTTTCTGGAATTGTTACTTCTTGCTATTCCATTAGTTCTAGAAGATATCTTTGGGTTTTCCTAAGTCTGAAAAATAGTTTAGATTTGCCATCGACTCTCTCCCTATTATCGGCACTTTAATAAGTTATTCAAACCTCTTTGGTCCTCAGTTACCTTCCCTAATGTAAGGGGACCAATCTGGCACAAATAAAGTTTTCTTTCCTACAGAACTTTATTGTATCCTCCCGCTGGGTCCTGGTCGAGGAAGTAATTTTTTTTTTTATTGTGGTAAAATGTACATAACAAAAGTTTACCTTTTTAACCATTTTTAAGTGTACAGTTCAGTGGTGTTAAGTACATTCACAGTGTTGTGATGAGATACTTTACAGTGAAGGAAGCTAAGAGATAAAGTCATAACTCACAAAGAAACTTTGTGCCAGAAGCTATGCTAGACCCCAGAATATGCATGTGTAGGAGATATTTATGTGGCTGGATAGAATTTTTATGATTTTCATCTTTGTAGTGACTATAATACAGTATAGTTGGGAAAATAAAATGATGCTGTATGTGTATTATACGTGGCTATATTTAATAATAGTTCACATATGCGTATGGTTACACGTAGCAAAATTCATCCTTAACATTCATGGGTTTAATAGTCATGCTTCAGAATATTTTCTAGCAGCTCTGTGGGTCCATTTCATGTATTTCTGATTTGGCTGTGGTACAGACATGAGGCTGCTGTCAGGATATGAGCTCAGCAAGCCGCCCAGTACCTGCAACTCACAGAGGCTACTTCATTCTTTACATGTTCCCAGAACAGTAGTGATGAAAATTTTGGGGGTGTTGGGATCAAAAATACCCTGTAAAGAAAGCTAACTATAAAAATAATGTGGCTTAAGAAAATGGTGATTTTTTTAATTGAGGTATAGTTGACAATATTATATTAATTTATGGTGTACAAGAGTGATTCAAAATTTTTATAGATTATACTCCATTTATAGTCATAAGAAATGGTGATTTTTATATAGAAAATAGAAATATGGGGTACATTACTGAGGGGAACATTAAGAGGGATATCAAATTTAACAGTGATTCTGATCCTTGACATGTATAAGTTCATCTCTGCTTAATCAAGAATAAGAAAACTTGACCAGTGAAACCGTTTTAGCTACTAGTTTAGCTCCAATGCAAAATTTTGTGAAAAATAAAAGTTTAGTGAAAGTGAAAAGACAGTTACCTTGTGGTATTAAGATATGTATAGGAAATATGTGACTGCTCACAGAATATGAATTGAATAAAAGCCAGGAGCTATGCAAACATTTTCATAAAACATTTCCATTAAAGTCATCTTTCCATGATTGAAGACTGGTTTGAGAAATTTAGTTCCCCAATGCGGAGCTGATAAGAGTGACCACATCAGAGTTGCTTGTCTTCCCAGGAAGTGTTTTCTTGGCCACTGAAGATACACCTAGAGAGAAGGCTGAATGGAGCAAGCATCTCCCTCTAAGCTTTTGTGAACATAACGTATCTAAAGAAGGGCAGTGAGCCTCAGAGTTTAAAGTGGCTAAGGATATTCCCCTTGTCTTAAGAGAAACCTGACTTCTCTTCAAGCATACAGAGTCCCCTGTAGCCCTTCTGTGTTGATTTTCTATTGCTGTACAACAAATTACCATAGACTTAGCATCTTAAAACCACATATATTTATCATCTTACTATATCCATGGGTCAGAAGTCCACATGCTGCAACTTGGTTTTTCCAGGGTCTCATAAGGTCACAATCAAGGTGTCAGTTGGGGTTGCATCTCTTTCTAGAGTTTAGGTCCTCTTACAAGCTCATGTAGTTGTTGGAAGAATTCAGTTCCTTGTAGTTATAGGACTGAGGTCCGCATTTTCTTTCTAGCCGTCAATCAGGGACTGCTCTCAGCTCCTAGAGGCCTCTTGAGGGTCTTAGCCATGTGGTCTTCTCACAGGGCCTTTCACAGTCCCTCTCACAACGTGGTTGCTCACTTCTCCGAGGCCAGCAGGAGAATCTCTCTGACCTCTAGACCCTTTGTCAGAGCTCAACTGATTAGGTCAGGCCCATCCAGGATACTGTCTTTTGATTAATTCAGTGTTTAATTGGTCAGGGATCTTAATTATAGCTGCAGAATCCTTTTACTTTTCCTTATAAGGTCTTGCCCACACTCAAGGTCAGGGATTATATTAGGGCATGGGTCCTTGGGGTCATTTTAGAATTTTACCTACCATACCTGTTTATTTTCTCACTGTGTTTCTCAGGGTCAGAAAGTGGAGGCAGGATCCTCTTTGCTCTGCATGGCTGCTTCCAGGCCATTACTCTTCCAACATTTGTGAAAAATAACAACAACAAATATAATTAACAAAATATCGAGACTTTGAGACTTGTTCCATTTGGCATTACCATTGTCTCTCCTGTTTTATTGCCGTCTTCTCTGTACTCCTTGTGTCTCCTGCTCCTTCATAAAAGACATGGGTACCGGCCTCACAACCTTGTGCTTTGCTCCAAGCCTAGCTGTTATTCTGGATGATTTCTGTTTCCATCACCACATGGAGATACGTCAGGAGTTGGGAGGGAAGAAAGCATAGCAAGGAGCATGTGCATCAGCCCTTTGATTCTTTAAATGGCTTTAGTGATGTCTGAAAGATTATTAGAAACTTATTTTGCTATCTGTTTTGTATTTTATATAGTCTTTTGGTTATCGTTCCTTTAGGTACTTCAGAACATTTTTGTTGTTTTGTTTAATACCAGCCTACCTTATTTATGGTAGGCAGAGAGGTAAAGGATAGGAATCAGGTGCCATGTTTGGGGTATAAAGTTAGAGCCCAGGCAGCCTACCTCTGGGCTCTGGGTGTGGTGTTGGCTATAGCTCTCAGACAGTGGAGTGAGGAGACCCTTGAGGAAGGGGAAACAGCGAGTCAGCCCAGGTTCTGACTGGTCAACTGCATGGAGCTGCTGAGACAGCCAGAGCAGCCTGTTTTTTTTGTTTGTTTGTTTTTGTTTCTTGTTTTGTTTGTTTAACAAAGGTGCATCTGTTCCCTTTCATTATGCTTTGGTTGCCAAGTACCAACCATGTTCTGATGTTGGTAAAGCCTCAGTCCATGGTAACTTGAGGAAGAACTTCGTCAAACCCATTTCTTCTTTCCTGGTCCTGCCTCCGTTCTCTTGTGTTGTCCTGAGTCCCACACTGGATGGCGACTTCTTGGAACATCTGACCTGAGAGGCCGATCGCAGAGAGGTTTTCCTGAATCTCGTGCTGAAGGCTCAGAATTCAGCCTTAGGGACAGAGGCTTGCTGTCTCAACTAGAAAGCGTTCCCTACTGTTGTGGACCTTTTCGCATTTCGCCCTCTTAGCCATCCCTGTTTCTCTCCGTAGCCCTGCAGCACGCATCAGAGCAGTGGGCAGGGACTCTGCATGAAGCCCCTCTGTGAGCTGAGGTGGGGAGTAGGGTGTGCGTGGTTCCTGGCAGACCCAGTTCTCCGCAGCTGCTCCGTCCAACACTGTAGCCACTGGCCACAGATATGAAAAGTAAATGCAAACTAAACAACATTAAATAAGGTAAAAAAAACTCAGGTCCTTCCTCACACTAGTCGCGTCTCAAGTGCTCAGTAGCCACGTGTGACTAGTGGTTACCATATTCGACAGCAGAATTAGAGAATGCTTCCATCATTGCAGGAAGTTCTCTGGGATGGTGCTGCTTTAGAGTGTTTCTTTCCCTTTTGTCCTACAGCAGCGGCGATACCAGTGTCTTCTCTTCCCTTGGGGTCGAAGCTCGCCTGACTCACTGCTCTGAGTTACGCCTGCAAGTCAGCTTCGTGCAGGAATTACCTCCTTCCGCTACAGCAGGACTTGAGGGTGGCCTAGAGAAGACTGCCATGTCCTGGAGGGCTCCCTGATGGTGCTGGAAAGGCCATGTACTAGTTTTCTATTGCTGTAACAAATTACCGCACGCTTAGCAGCTTAAAACAGCACAAATTTGTTACCTCATAGTTTGTTAGAAGATCACCACAGGTTTCATCAGACTAAAATCACCCACCTTGTATTCTTTTCTGGAAGATCGAGAGGAGAATCTGTTTTCTTGCTCCGTCAGGTTTTTGAGGAAATTCAGTTCTCTAAGGTTGTAGGTCTGAAGTCCAGATTTCTTACTGGCTGTCAGCTCTAGAAGTTGCCCACATTCCTTGACTCCTGGCCCTCTTCCTCCAGACACAAAGCCAGTAAGGGCAGGTTGAATCCCTTTCACAATTCAAATGTCCCCTGCATCTTCCTCCTCCGCATCTCTCTGACTTTAGCTGGGAGAGGTTCTCTGCTTATAAGGACTCATGTGACTAGATTGGGCCTACCCTGCGTAGTCGCCTCATCTCAAAATCCATAACTTTAATCACATCTGCAAAGTCTCTTTTGCCATATGACGTAGCGTATTAGGGCATAGATATCCTTGGGAGGGGTGTTATTTGGTCTACCACATGCTTCCAAATTAATTCTTTGCATGTTATTAAGCAAAAACAGCTTATTTGAGATACAGTTTATTTGAAGAGGATAATTAAGATACTACCATCTTTGTGTAAATGATATTATTAATTTTCCTTGGAGACAACATCAGGGGAAGACAGGAAACATCAGGAAAGGAGTAGAGAAAGTGAACAAATAGGGAAGGTGGTACATGGAGAAAATCTTTACTTCTTGAACAATGTTTTATATTGCTTTTCACATAGTGGAACATACAACCCATAATACTGCAATTTGGAGTACATTGATAAAATATCACCAAGATATCTCTGAATTAACTACTTACTCATATTTTATCTTTAAAAAAAAAAAGAGAAAACCTATACAAAAGTGGCATTATAATCACGAAGATAAATATCTGAAATGGAACAATGTTAAAGAAAATAAGCCTATCAAATTGTGGGTAATTAATGAGAGATTTAACAGCTTTCCCACCTATTAGATTGCTAACTTTTGATTTTTATGATGCCTCAATAAATCTGTTTGATTTTAATGTTTGTTGCCATTCATTTGTTCATCATAGATTTCTGACCTCATTTCTAATTTAGTATTAAAATATTATGTAACCATTTAGTTTAATCAAATGATTCTAGACTGTTGTCTATTGTACAGTGATACTCTATAATAAGCTATATTTATAGTTTTTGAGGATGAATGTAGTATTTATATTTCTCATCTTTCATTTTATTTATCTCATTAGCTAAGAAACCTTTCCAGCTTGGACCTACGTCATATCACTGAACTGGATAATGAAACCGTGATGGAAATTGTCAAGAGGTGCAAAAATCTAAGCTCTCTCAATCTCTGCCTGAACTGGATCATAAATGACAGGTAACCATTGTAACATCTTAAAAATACTTTTCCAGAGGGAAACATGTGCTCTATGTACCAAGTACTGATTATCATTATAATAAGGCATGTCTACTTTAAGGAAAATGTGATAAAGCCATGACTTTTAAAATAGATATGTTTAAGTTTTGAAAACCATTTAGAAGTATGCTTTTAACCCATCCATTGCTTATATTTGCAACAAGGTTTTTATGTGCTAAGACTCAAATGTTTGCCTGAACAGTTATAATAATAGAAGTCTATTGAATTTTCTCTTTGTCACCCATCCAAGACATATTGTTTGTCACTTTAATATTTTTGCAACTTTTGTGTTGATTTTACTTTTCACTTATCAAGGAAAATGGTTCTTAGAAACTGTTTCAAACATTATACATTCAGATCCTTTCTCAAGGATGACATTTTGTTTTCTGTGTAAATAGAATTTGTTTTGAAAATGAAAGTCATGTGATGGACAGTTTAATATGTAGTGTAAAATGGGTAGTTTTTAAAACAAACAATGATAAACCAGTTTTTCTCTGAAATATTTAATGAAGGAAAAAAAAAAGATGCAAGAACCCTTGAAAATAGACTTCTTTATAATGAAAACAACTGCAGAGTTAGCACTACTCTACTACTGCTGATTAGTTAAGGTGGGTTCTTAAGTATAAGCGTGAGATAAGATTCTTGCCCAGTGACTTTTCAAGAATAAATTTTTTTAAAAAGTCAGGCCACCAAAAATATTTTGCTTTCAAAATAGAAAGCACTATTTCAGCTATAATTAGAACCTATTTAGATTTAAATATTTTTCACAGATTAGAGCAGAGGTTTATTAAGTTTGTGTCAGATAATGCTTTAAATTCAATACGCTTCCCCCTTTCGCTTTTAATTTCCTTTTATACTTTTAACAATAAAATCGTGTAGACTACATTTTCCCCAAGTATGGTAAATTCTAGTGACATTTTAATAAATTACCCTGCATTGCTCTTTAAATTATGTGATAGCTTTTGACTTAGCTCTTTCTTAGTAAAATTTTTCTTGAAAAATTTACTAATCCAGAATTGGCCCATGGTCATCATTTATAAAAGGTGTTTATTGTTTTTGAGTAATAGTCACTATGTGAGGTGGATCAAAATCTAAAGAAAATTGATGAAAATTTTAAAAATTAAATTATTCTCTATAATCAGCTTTTGCCTACATAGCCAGTTATGTGGCAACTTAAAAATAATCTTTTAAGTGTTTTTCATAATAACTAATAAAATAAAGTACATGAAAAACATCATCCTGTGGTTTAGGTGTTTAGCATTAGCTTAATATTGAGGTAAACTTCTTGGTAATGCTTTAAGTTGAAAGGTGAAAACTATTTGTGCCACAATATGGTTATGAAAACGATTGCCTTTCGTTGCACAACAGTTTTCTGTTACAGTTTAGTTAGCCATAACTGGGTATTTACAAATGAAAAAGTGGGCAGCCCTCACCTTCTCTTTCTTAGGTTCCATCTACTCAAATCTCTTGCGATTTCAGTCATTTTTTTCCTAATTATAATGGTTATTTGGTATTTGATCCTAAATACCTGTACTGTAGAGATTTATTTGCAAGGAATGAAAGTGTATTTTTATGTTTTTAATGGAAAAGTTTGGATTAATTGAGGAAACGTGCATTTTAATGAGGCTGAGTGGTAGAGTTTTAAAGATCAGACTCTTTTAGGTTTTAATTACACTACTTGCACTTATCCTGTGTACTGTAATAGGAGTTTCAAACATTAAAACCCACTTTGTAGTATCATCTAAATTACTCAGCTCATTGTTCTTGGGATACTCTATCACTAAGCTAAGTAATATTTGTAATTATATTGGTATAAATCTAGGACTTCCCATCAGACTTAATTATAATTTCAGCACTTAGCCGAGATGGGTTAGCAACCTTTCGTATAGAGGACACTGGAATGCACTAATGCATTTAGCCTATCAATTAGCGTCTGTTTTACATTTGTTCATTATTATTATCCTCTAGTAAATCAGGAGGCATTTATTAACCCCCTACTAAATACTTGGTGCTGTGTCTCAGACTGTGGAGCGCTGAGTCCCTGCTGCTCTCAGAAGGTTTTCTCTTTAGGTGACATAAGACTTAATGAGGGGGATAATAGTGAGCCTTGTAAGGATAGAGGGGAGGAAGGTAACCTTTATTACCCAGGTAATTGATAGGCACTTTACATGTGTTCTCATTCAATCCTTTCAACATCTTTTGTCAGCGGAAGGTCATACTATTCCTATTAAATTTAGCCCATTTGTTTGACTTTTCTTTGGCTTTTCCAGTTGTACGTATTTTCATCTTTGCTGCAGTAACAACTGGATGGGGACAAACAAGAAAAAGCAAATGGCTAATGAGTCAATTTCCCTTTCATAGCTGGGTTCACACACAATTGACATTTATATGTAACATTCTTAGTTTTTTTTAAACTAATCTCATTATTTTCTTCCATAATAAAGTTACAATAGAACCTTTAGATACTATTTTAAGCGTAATACCTGTGAAAAGGATCTATGTTTAATGCTGCTAGCTTTAATAAAGGATTCCTCACATGAAGATAAACTTTGATACTCTTCCCAGATCTTTAGATATAAGATTTATCCTGAATTTTAAAAGATTTTATCAATAAACTTTTTTTGAAGCTCAAAATTTTAAAACATTTAGTAATTGAAGGTCTTTACTGTTAAGCTCATGAAACCTTTTAGCATTCTGTGGTTCTTGAATTGATCTGTGTGACTAAGACATGCTGTTCTTTATCTTTGTTTTCTAAAAGGACTTTTTGTGTTTAGAGAGTTAAACAGCGTGATATTTTCTTGTATTCAGAAGGATGGTCTAGTAGTCGTTTGACATTTACCATTGCTTTTGAATACAAATAAAATCCAAGTGGTTTATGAAAAGAGGACACTGACTATTTCTATCAATGATTTAAATTAAACATCTGGTTATTATGTCTCCTCTACTCACTGACTGTAAGTTTATTGGAATGTTTACTTGTATTTGATATAAATCCTTTGTTATTTCACGTCGAATTTGGTCTTCATTGTTTTTGTATGTTTGGTATAGAGTCCAGAAGCAGCATGCTTTGGATGTAAAAAACAGATATATAAAAACGTGAATGGTTCTGAGCATCTTTATAGTAATATGCCTATAATGGCTTTTTTTTTTTTTTTTTTTGGTCAAGAAGAATTAAGTGAAATCTAATTGATTTTAATAGATCTTTACGGAAGCTATTTTTAATATTTAAATTGGCTACCAAAGAGCGAATTAATCTCCCTAATTTCAATTTTTAACGTTAGTCCTGAAAATAAAATTTGATCATATAATGTATATACCCATTATCTAATATATGATCCTTTCAATGACAGTTGACCATGCTTGCTCATGAATTAGGAAAACAGAAGATAACAATACAAGAGAAGTGAAAGATTCTCTAGCATCTGTCAGCTAAAGTCACAAAACATAGCAAAAGTCAGGCTGGTTGTTAAAGCCAGTTATGCTGCCAACTAGTTGAACTTGCCTAGCTAGAGATTTATTCTTTGAATTTGCAGTTTAAAACAAAGTTGAGTGTATAAGTTTGTTGAACATGGATAACTAAGGATACCTTCTTTAAGGAGTTAATTTGCTGTATGAACCTTATATTTATGTAAAGGCACCTGTTGCATCAGTGGACACTCTAAAATTTGAGGACTTTTAAACCTGAGACTGTTGCAACCAGTTTCTTTCAAGTATAAAATAACGTTTACAGTATGTTACTCTTTCACTTTATATGTACTTGTGTTTAGAATAGTAACTATAAATATCTTCTCTTTAAGTAAAACTTTTGAATACCATCATTTTGAAATTGCAAACTGGTGGGCTCAGCTGAGTCCGGTCCACAAAGCTGTTTTGTTTGGCCTATACAATATTTTAAAAATTGAATTCGTTACCAACTTAAAAAAATTGGGGTAGTTCACATAAAAATTCTGAATTTTGGCCTTCTCTTGGGAAAGTTGCAAATCTAGCAACATTGGACCCACATTTTCTCATGTCAACAGTTTTTCCAGGATGAGTAATGGGCTTTTCTCGTTGGCCATTCTCCAATTTCTCCACTATTCCCACCCAGCATGACCTATTTTTTTATATTATCTACTTGTTCCTTACCCAGTCTACGAATTGAATTCTCCCTTATTGAAATCCAGAATGTAGAGATTTTTAGGTAAAGATTTCTTATTTTAAATCAAGTAGTTCTTTTTAAGTTGAGTCTGATAACATATGTTAACAGATAATATAGAGTTGATTAGTTTACCTAAATTAGTTCTTCATTATTTCAGGCCTCAGAACTTTGGCCAACATGTTGAAGTTACAGAGGGAGACAGAATTCCGTTTAAAATAAATTAAAACCTTCGTTTTCATTGACTGCCTTCCAAAATGGAGAACTCACTCCCACTTAGTGTTCAAACGAGTGTTCTAAACAGTTTCCTGAATAATAGAGTTGAACTAGTTTACTAAATTAACTCCAACTTCAAACCTGTGATTTAAAGTGAATTTATTTGCAGTGCTTAGTATTTGATTCACAATTCCTTTGTTTATAATACTAAGAAAAATCTTAAGACTATTCTTTCTCTTTTCTTTTTCTGTGCAGAGCCCTTTTTAGTCTTTTAGGTATACTGAGATTGAAGTTGTAGAGTGACAGATTACTCCACCACCCCTTTCAGGGAGACTGACAGCATCCTGGCTCATGTAAAACTCAATGAGGCTTTCTATAAAGATTTTTCTAACTCCCTTGATCTTCTCTGGATGTTTATTCTGTTTCTTCTTTAAAATTTCCGTTGATTCAATAAAAAACGGTGACATTTAGAAATAAAGTTCAAAGAGGATTTGAGCAGGTGTTGGTGATATAAAATATTTGCTGAGTGCCCATTGTGTTTTATTTCCAAGAATTGTTTTGTGAACATATGCTATATATTGTATTTATAAGTGTTCGAGGACTGGGTGGATGGATAATCTGCCATCTTCCTGTGAAGGTCACGTCACAGTGGACTTAGAATTTTATTTCATTTCAATCCCCTAATATTACTTAATTCTCCTAGAGACTGAGGTTTAAAGATTGCCCAAGGGGGATAAACCTATCCATTAAATCCAGCAGGCATGGTTGAATTTGAGTTGGAGAATATTTTGTTTTCTATTAAAGTTAAGTGGTCTGGAGGAGAGGAATACTTTTCACCTTGGAGTATTGAGTGTGAAGTTTGAACAATTTGCTTCTATAAAGGCACGAAAACTTGGAAATAAAGAGGTGGTAAAAATAATGCTGCCCATAGAAGCAGCTCCATGGTGGTATTTAGAGCAGCGATCTCCTGCCAGTGTAGAATGCTGAGCAGTCTATCTGCATACTTTTGGTGCCTAATAATGTGGTTGGGCTGGTTAGGTGGAGTTTTAGTAAAGCTGAATTTTAGTTATTTCCGTAATTTACTACATAGTTTTGAGTATATTCTGTATCTATTCATATTTTTTTAAAAAGGATAAATATATTTCACTGAGTTGTAGGAGAGTTGCAGGGACAGAATGGAGCCTTTCTGAGCTAGTGACGCTTGTTTGAGGTTGGCTTATTGATACTCTCTTTTATAGTCACAGTTATTTGTAAGACCATCCCTAGAAGAATAGTATGATATTGGGATAACTACTATTCAGGCCCCCTAACCATCTTCAAAAATGATGTCTTAGGTGTCCTTCTATCCATTAGACCCTCTCTTTAAAACCATGATTGCTTTTTGTAGTGCCCCTGAGGTTGAAGGGTATAATATTTTCTCTCTTTTGTTTTTTAACCAAGGATGATAACAACAGCCAATAATAGCTACCATTTATTACAATCTGCGCCATACAGTGTGCTAAGTGTTTACACCCTGTGTTTCATTTAATCTTTACAACAACCCTGAGGAAGAAATTAACCTCATTTTAAAATGAAGGAATTAAGGTCCAGAAAGGTTAGACTGCTCTCAGCTAGTAAGTGGTGGAGCCAAGACTGGAACCCATTTTTCTGTGTCTTCAAAGTCCAAGCTCTAACCACGAGGGGCTCACTGTCTCCCAGCACCTTACTCTGACTCAGACCTAATGACCTAATGTCCTGATTTGCTGAGGACAGTCTCAGCCCAGTCCTGTTGTTTTGGAATTCCGTCAGGGTTAGCCCTTGTGCTGCCACTGCTCCTTTCTGTGTTCCGGATGTCCTGCTTTGGATGATCAATTATGTGGTCCTCCTACCTCAGGCTATGCGTGATCATTCTGAACATCATTAGGGTGTTACCTTCTCTTTTCCATATGGGGTATCTGAGAGGTAAACGTTTAAGATAAGACCTGTAGATTTTAAAAACATCTAATTTTGTAATAAAAAGCAATTTTTCCCCCAACAACTCCATTTATAAACACTCTTCATTTCTTACTAAGTTTCTTGAAGAAAAGTAGAAAGTATTGCTCGTGTTTGTGTCTTATACCACATCTAGCTCATACTTGATATCAAAAAGAATTTCAGAATGAATTTTGAGTAGATATTTTATTTAAGCATGTGATGATACACATTTACTTTTACAAATATTTTATTATCTATAAATGCTGTCTGTCAGTTGTAACAAATTAATCGTTGCAGAGTGAAGGAGAATACTGGGTGGTATATACTTTGAGTAAGTTGTTACTGAGTTAAAAAGAAGGAAGTTAACTTCATTGAAGGTTTCAGTACCTTTGGTAAAAAATAACTGTCATAACTAATCTGTACAGTTTTCCTAGCATATGTGATTTTTCAAATAGCTAATGATATTTTTCTACAGAAGGAGAAGTTTTTCTGATAAAGCGATTTGTGCATTTATCCTCAGATGAAATTCAAATTAAAGGTGCTTTTTCATTGTTTGGTATGTAGTGCTGTTGGGTATCGGTTCTGATATTGGTTCTTTCAATAATTCTAATTGCCGAATATCATTTTAAAGGAAATATTAATTGATATATAACATTAGAGCATTTAACCTAGTACAGTCACTTGAAAGGAAGTCTATATGAGATCATCTTTATCTCATCTATGTCAGCCTACTTTGATTTTTAACTCCAGTTCTGGAGATGGGATGGAAACTGGATTTGATGTGGATGAGTTTGTCTTATTGATTCTCTATGTTCACATTTTGTCATATAGAAAAATGCGAATTTTTATGATAGCTCCAACGTATAATGGTAATTTTTAATTTCTGCTTTGTCTTTGGTTCCTAGTGAGCAATAATGCATAAGTAAACATTTCTGCAAATAATAATAATTAACAGAGCTTTTATAGAATCATATTATTGGTATCCCTGGATGTGCTATTCTAAATGCTGCCACTGATTTTGTGTTTTTAAGACAATATAAAGATGAGTAAATGTATATATTAAGCACTTAGTTTGTGGGATTAACAAATTATGTCTTATGTGTTATGAAATCAGAATTCATGATCAAATTATGGGAAAGAATGGGACACAATGTATCAATATATGACAATGAATGCAGTGCTGTATACTCATAAATTTGGAGGCTTCCTAACCTCAAAACCCATTTTAAAATTACCAACAATGAACAAAATCTTCACTTATTGATGAAAATGATAATAGTTTATTGACTGTTCGGACAAATTTATGACTTCCTGCCCTCCCCCCTCCTCCCCCCAGCTGTTGTCTTATTCTTAATCCCCAGCCAGAAATGGTAATTAAAATAACTCACTGTTGTCAAAATTTTAAAATGCATGATAAATGAAGCCCAGCAAATAGTGAAAATATGAGAAAGGTGATTAAATCTGACAATTTCCTTGTAAAAGGCTTGAGATGATAAATATCTCCTGTGATTAGTTATTAATTTAGTGCAAGAGATTTTGCTTCAGCCTAAAATATTTTATGAACAGTGGCATAAAGAAATATCTTAGAAGATAGGTACACACATGTTTAACCAGAGGAGAAATAGCTGGAACTTGATTGGTATTAATTAAAAATGGCAGACCTGACATGTATGTGCCTGGGCTACTTTCCGTATGATGGTCCTTTCAGAAATTAAAAAAGAATACATGAAGACATGAAGAATGACAGAGTAGTTTCAGCTTGAACCCTTTTGTCTCACGAAGATGGAAAGGTTTTATGTATATCATTCCTCAACTGATAAAATATTTAATTTAAGTTAGTATAAAATAACTCCTTGCTTACTGAAGTTGACAAAAGCAAACTTGTTTCATTAGCAGTTACAGTTGCACTGCTAATAATTTCCCTTTAAATGAATATGAATTCCTTTATATTTAAAGAAAAGATGAAATAATAATGGTGGTTGTAACGAAGTGCTGTATCACGTTACTGTTGGCTGAATCCATAGCACATCAGTCTGCTGGTGGCATATATCATTGTGTGGCTGTGTGATGTTTTGTTTATGAATCTCTCTCTTTGCAAGGGCGAATTTGCGTCTTCATCTTTGGCCCTCTGCCCCAGCCTCAGCCCCTGGAACCTCACATAGAGCCCAGCTCAGAGAAGCAATTTAATACCTACGTGTTGAGGGAATTATAAATGTTGCTTTTGTAGGATGTATAAGTCTGTTTTTAAATTTGGCTTGAACTCTGGCCGAAATCCAGGCAATTGGTTCAAATGTCCTCCTTCTTCCAGATTTATTTATTTCTGAATAAAGTTGATACTTAATAAAGTGAGGACAATGTCATTATCTTGATTTAGATAGAGCTTGCTTTATGTATTGCATGCTTTTTATCTGAAAGCCATAGCTTCGTTTTTGGAACAATACCTAGGTTTTAATGTTGAATCGTTGGTTTCTGCCTTTTTAATAGAGTCTTTGGAATACTTTTAAATGAAGATCCAGAAACTTCATTTGGTTTTCATATGTAATGATACGTTGTATTAATTGAAAAGAGGCAGAGGAGACAGTTACAGCTTTTTTTCTGTTTCTTGGTGAGAAAAGTATGGCTGTATGAGAAAACTGTTGCATATTTTTTCTTAATTCTTCCTTGTAGCACTTTTAAGTGCTGCTCTTTAAATGTATGTTTAATATTTGGTTAATTGTAACTATGAACCTAAACATACTGATTTAAGTCCAGGTTCACATTAGAACAATTATCTGGTTAATTGCTCTTGTGCAAAAATAGGCTAAAAAATCATCAGAACATCAACTTGTGAAAGCAGTGGCAGGAGTTTCAAAACCACCAAGCATACCTACTGCAAATCACATCAGCAAAGCAATTAATTTAGGCTAATTGCTTTTCTGTTTGTTCAAGATGCACTTTGGAACTGTCTTTTGAAATCGTGGCAATTAAGATTAGTAAGCAATATAATTAAAGAATGTTAGAATTGTCGCTATTTTTCAAAAATGGTAATTATTCCATATGAACCTATACAGTAGATCTATCACCCATGTGGGACTTTGAAATAATTAAAGCAAAATAGGAGTACTTTAGCACACAAGATTCCCTTTAAAAATAAATCAAGTAGATTACCTTTTCAGCAACTGTAGCACAGGGTTATCTTTAATCTCTAATTATCAAGAAGAATTATCTAGTTTCAATAATGCACAGTAAGGAGGTTTGTTCACATAGGGGGAGAAATAACCACCGAAGATGGCACTGGCTAGTGGCATTTTCTCTAACAGACGTGTTTTTGGGTTCTTGTATGGCTTCTCCTAACATCATCAGGATTTTTAAATGTCTTAAAAAACAGATTAGGCATACCTCATGTTATTGAAGTTTTCCTTTATTGAGCATTATAATTTGGGCAGTACCAATTTGTCTAAAATTGAAAACGACTTGAGTTTCCAACTGTTTCTTTATGAAGCCATATTGTAACAGAACCTCAGCTAAAAAAAATGGCAACTTTAGGAATCAGTTCTTCATTGGAAATGTAGGAATGTCATTAGTGGGGGAATTAGTCATTCCCCAAACTGCTTCTCTGTTCACCATATTGTCAAACAGCAAGTAGCTATTTCCTTCATCTCTCTCCTTCCCTAAGGAGCCATTCTTATCACGCAGCGTGTTTAGTGGCCTGTCCTGCCCCATGAAATTATCCAAAGCAAATAGATTGGATTGTATTAAGGACTGTGGCTCTTGGAGTGAATCTTTGAGAGACACACCTATTAAAGGAAGTCTTGGTAGCAGTTATTTTGTGCCTTTCTGGGTCTGTGACAAGAAATTTAGGAAGATATTCATTAAAATTAGATTTGATGCAGTCAATTAAATTTCAAGTTTTGTTTTGGCATTCTACTTTTTGTTTGTTAGTAGATATAAAAATTATTTTCTTTATTTTTCTGTATTTCTGCTTAAATCGGTATGAATAGATCTCTAAGCCTAGCTAATTAACTGTGTCACAAAACTAAATTTTTCTCTAGTGATCACTTTCATGGAGAAGAACAAAAGTATATTTAGTTTTTACAAGGATATATTTTTCTTTATTCTTTTACAAAACTTCATAGTTTCTAGAAGTGCAGCATACTTCATCCAGATTTCCCAGTGATGCTGTTTGTTGTGGAATGTTTGATTAGAAAGCTTCATGTTGAAGGTAAAAATATCAAATCAGATGAAAATAAATATATTGATTAGAATAAATAGAAAAGTGTGGAGGACTCCTAGAATACAGAAAAATGAACAAAGAAACCTAAATGATGTTGGTCTTCTTTTGAATCTGTCATTGAAGTAGCAGAACAGTGTTACTCTAGCTTGGGGAAAACTCAAGCTAGTACTCCTTTTTGGCCTTTAAAACATGAATTCTGCAATTATTTATAGTTGAAAGACAGCATAGGTGCTATAAAATTTGTCACTATTTCGGAGACTTTAGAAGACTGCAAATTATAGCCACATATTTACCCTATCCCTATATGCATGCCTTTGTGCATTGGTATATTGACCACCCTTACATCAAGAGGTGGCATCTGTTTCTCTATCCCCTTGCACTTGGGCTGGCTTTGTGACTTGCTCTAACCAGTAGGATGTAGTGGAAATTATGTTGTGGGACTTCCAAGGTTTGGCTTCAAGGGGCCTTGCAACTTGCTCTTCTGGAAGCTGCCCCACCTGAAGAGGCCCAGAGTAGTCTCTCTGAGAATGAGAGATCACATGGAGATAGAGGTCTAGCCAACAGCCAGGGTCAACTGTCAGACGTGTGAAAGAGGCCATCTTAGACCATCCAGCCTCAGTCAAACCTTTGGATTCCTGCAGTACTGTGAATGAAACCCACAGAACTGCTTAGCTGAGCCCAGGGAGTTGTGAGCAAGTAAGAGCAGTTTTTTTAAGCTGTGAAGTTTTGGTGTAGTTTGTTATTCAGACATTGACTTTGTAGCTGCTCTATGTTGAACATTTTGTATTAAGTTAGGCAAGGTGCCAAGAGCGCTTTGTTCATTATCCTATTTAATTATCACATCAACTCTGTGACATAGGTATCATTATGCCCTATTTTATAGATAAGGTAAAAAAAAAGACTCAGAGAGGTAAAAGATCTTGTTGGCCATCACAGCTAGTAAGTGCAGTCAGGATTGAATGCAGATCTGCCTGACCTCAGTCTCATCTATCAAACTAGCTCCAAAAGCTTATTCTAAGTTTAAAAATACATTTGGTTGCAATAAGCAGTTAAACCTACCAGTAGAGTCTATGAATATAAGTACTAGCTAAATTGCATTATAATAAAATACATCTCATTGATATAAAATAAATATTACAATAAAATAACATCCATTTGCAGTTTCTAGTGTTACTATTTAATCTTGGGTAATCACCTAAAAAAATGCATGGGGAAAAGAGACAGTTCTTCTAAAAGGAATAGTGTGAATACAAAATTAAAAATACATAAATATAAGGCCTTGATTTTATATATATTTAAAACAGTTTTTGGCGTTTCATATTATTCAGAATAGATCTCTTTCTACCCTATTGTGAAGTTAGGGAGAAATGGAAAAAGAGGAGATCGTCTTTTAGAAGAATTGTGGCTGAAGCTTAATCACTGTTATGTTTGCCTTCAACACTGTGTTTTTTAGTAATAAGTCTCGTAAGGACATAACTTCTATGGCCTATAGGCAGTAATGGTACTAATACCTATGATGAAAATACCACAAAAAATTCTACAAATAGAAGTAGTAGTCTTTTCATTTTTTGAAATGCTTTTTTAAAAAATTTTAACTATCACCTTAGAAACCATACATCAATAAACTAATTAAGACTAGTGGGTGACTCTGACATGTATATCATATCTCATCTTACCATTTACTATAGCACCACACTAATCAGACCTGCCTCATGGTTTTATTGCCTGTTAAATGAAGCCTGGGAGCATTTCCTCCATGATTTATTATGGTATTTGGAGAAGTAGTTTCATTTGGGAAATACAGTTTCCATTTGTTTTCCTTTTAACTTGAATTTAAGCTCAATTCCTATTTTTGGTTTTGATTAATCTTTTTTTCCATTAGCGAATTACCAGTGTATTTTAATATTTTGATATTTTGTTGTATTACACACAGAGATGAATATTTTGTTTTGTGTGAGTATATATCTGGAGACTCCTGCGTTTGGGGAGAGGAGAGAGAGTAGGTTGCATTTTTTTTCTTTTAGTTTTAACTTACACGCAGATGGATTGTAAATCTCTTAGAATGTGACATTGATAACAGCATAGGAATTAAAACTGTATCTGGGAATTTTGACTTTTCTATAGTCCTGGGCTCCTAATCAGAAGTTTAGTAAATGTGTGTTGATTGATTAGATGGCAATATAAATAAACCTAGTAAACGTAAGCTTATGTTCAAGGTAAAAGAAAAAGAAAATGAACTGTTCACATTCATCAAGAAATAGAGCAAATCAAAATAAGTCAGTCAAAAGAGTCAAGTTCATTTAATGAATATAGACATAGCCTTTAAAAATGCATTATAAATGTAATTGAAGAGTTAAAGACGCACACACTGAATTCTCTAACAGCGGTGTGGTTTATGTGTGAGGTACTTGGATACAGTTTTAGTCTGACAACATGTTAACCTTGCTGGATTAAAAAAAAACTGAATGAAGACAAGGGGAGAAAAATCCTGGAGAAACATCATCTCCTTGTGGCAGCAGTTTATTTGGAAAGGGGATGACAAAATATGTCAAGACAATGCCCTGGCTTTCTTCATTAAATTTAGTAATGATTTGGGGAAAAAAAGGAAGGGTTTTTCTGTAACATTTTTTTCTGCAGATTTATAGACGTTTGTGGGATAAATATCTTCAAAGAAATATATATTACTTATCACACAGTTAATATTTTGCATATTATGGTCTTATTGGAATTAGAAATGTTTAGTAATTTATATCTTTAAATAGATGTACATCTTCTTTTTTTTTTTTTTAACATCTTCTTTTTGTTTCCAAGATTTTTCTTTTATGAGTTTATTTCCAGTACTGAGACATCATTATGTTATAGAGGAGCTTTGTTTTTGTTTTCTTTTTTGGTGATGGCTTTTGGCAGCCCTCCGTCTCCAAGTACAGTGTAACATGTAACAGTGAAGCTTGTTAAAGGGGGAGAAATATAAACTATCACCAGGCAGGCCCTGACAGACATTCAGACATCCACACAGACACTGCTGCTACTTGATGGTGTCTCCCATTTTGAAAATGTAGCTATTTAAAAAGGGACAAAGTCGCAATAACTTTACACGCCTGTTGCTTGTTGTATGCACATATATTTTACTTGTGATTATTCCCCCACTGACAGTATCTTTCTAATGTTTAATTTGAATGGTTACATTTATCTTTGCTAACTTGTCACTGTTAGTTTTACACTACGTTTCAATCCTCTAAATAGATTGTATATGTGCACACTGTACTTGGTAAAGAATTTAGAATTTGTGGTGATCCACACTGATGGGCCTGGGAGTATGTATGGGGGAGAACATGGGATAGATAGTAATTCAAGGTAGCAGGAAATCCTAACATGCACCTCTCCATGTTTTTAGCACTGATAGGCATTGATTTCATTTCATTGTTGAGATAATGGTGTCCTGTAAGCATTTAGGTGGAACAAAATGCCTAGGGTTAAAGGTGGACTATAGTTAATCTTCAGTGCAATTCATCCTCAGGCAGGTAATCAAAAATATACACGTGTTATTTTGAAAGTTCTGTTAAAGCTGTTATTTAAAAGTGGCAATCACATCCAGATGAAAATTCCAGAATATACCCCAAATATATTATAATCATCAGCATCGAGCTGCAATCATTTATTTTAAGAATCACATTTGCAAGCTAGGTCCATTTAAAATAAATATCCTGAGCTTCCCTGGTGGCACAGTGGTTAAGAATCCGCCTGCCAATGCAGGGGACACAGGTTCGAGCCCTGGTCCGGGAAGACCCCACATGCCGCAGAGCAACTAAGCCCGTGCGCCACAACTACTGAGCCCGTGTGCCACAACTACAGAGGCCCATGTGCCTAGAGCCCGTGCTCCGCAACAGGAGAAGCCACTGCAATGAGAAGCCCATGCACCGCAACGAAGAGCAGTCCCCACTTGCTACAACTAGAAGAAAGCCCGCAGGCAGCAACGAAGACCCAACACAGCCAAAAATAAATAAAATAAACATTTAAAATAAAATAAAATAAAATATCCCAAATCTTAGTGTAAAAGTAATTTTTTAGTGAAATTACTGTTTTTTTTTTTTTTAAAGTAGACACACCCAACTGGGTTGTTTAAGTATTTGTACGAGTGAAACTTATTTCCAAAGACTTCAGAGTGGGAAAACCAACAACTTTTTTTTTTAATTAAAAAAATTTTTTTAACATCTTTATTGGAGTATAATTGCTTTACAATGGTGTGTTAGTTTCTGCTGTATAACAAAGTGAATCAGCTATACATATACATATATCTCCATATCTCCTCCCTCTTGCATCTCCCTCCCACCCTCCCCATCCCACTCCTCTAGGTGGTCACAGAGCACTGAGCTGATCTCCCTGTGCTATGCAGCTGCTTCCCACTGGCTATCTATAACCAACAACTTTTGACTTTATATTTTAAGGGCAACACAGAGGAAATTTTCATTCAATTTCTGTTTAATTTGCTGTGACTGCTTTTGACATTCACAAATTATGTCATTAATTTTGACATGCAAATAAGAAAACCAGTGACTTTGGGATTCAGCTCTGAAGAGCTCTCACAGGTGCTTAGCCATGTCGCCTCTGTCTCCCCGCCAGGAATAACAGGACGATCAGTAAATGAGGTGTTGTAGTTTTCCCACAAGCCTTTGTAAAAGGAGTCTTTTCTCCTCTTTCTGATCCATTACAGAGCATTTGATTCTCAGGAACTTTTCCCCCTTTAATTTGTGCCTTCTTCCCTTACTTAAAGCCGTGGTCTCTTTTACTTTTTTGTTGATGCAGTCATTGATGACATTTTCTCAGGTAATTTTTTCCCCTTTAACTTGGATCTTCTTCCATTCCTTCAATCTATAGAGTATTTTCTTTTATTGTTGTCAGTGTCACTGATGACATTTTCATCTGGTTCTTGACATATGTATTTTATAATACATGGCATTGTAAGGAGTTTTTTGGTCAGTGACATTTTGGCAAACACTTGCCAGTGGCTACCAGAGAAGGTCAGTTAGACGCGGAGCAATGAAATAAATTACCCAAAAAGGCTTCTCTGCAATACTAATGAATAGGGCTCGCAGAGGACTAAGGGAGTCTGGGGTTCTTTGTGTTGTTTCTTTTTGTTGTTGTTATTGTTCCAGATCTTATCATTGTCATTCACTATATAACCTTGGTAAACTTATTTAAGTTCTCTTTTATAAGATTGAGTTAATGAGAACCTACCTTAGTGAAATGTTTGGAGGCTTAATCATGTTTCAAAAGCACCTTGAGTATGAATCATTTGTTCATTATTAGAATGGTGGCTTGGGTGGTACCATCCATCATTGATGCTTTATCACCATTGTAGCCTCATGGTTCCCTGCAAATTGACAGGGAAGGTCTTATATCAAACATTTTAAAGACACTAGCAGATTCTTGATGGCTACTTATTGCTTATTGTGTGGTAATACTGAAGTGTTCACAATTATCTGAAGAAAATAAGGCAATTAGTGTGTACTCATTATTGTATATTTTCATAAATGTCTCTATTTTCAGATTAAATGGGTGAAGTGTTTTCAGATTCATAAATGGAGTTTAAAAAAAAAAAAACCGGTGACCCCTACTTATGTTGCCATAAAGTAAAATACCTTAATATATAGCTACTTTACCTCTGTGAATGTTTTTCACTTGCAGTTTTTATCCAAATACTGTATATTTTAATGAGTTACACTTTTCAAAATATACTTTAACATTATCTACACACACACATACTCACACTCGCATGATGGACTAATAAGGAGATTAAATGAAATTCAAAATATCTAAGGAAGCAGGGCTTTCAATTTCTAATTTCTGGTTCAGTTGAGGAAATATAAGGACTGAAAATTAAGGAAATTAACTGTTTACTTTGAGTGTTTATATGTAATTCTGTGTTTGATATATTCCAAAAATCCTAGGATTTGATTTGGAAGTAGTTTCAAAGGACATGTAACTCAGCCTTCTACCTATAAACTGCTGACTCTTCATCTATTGCATATATGCGGTTCTTTCTTTTTTTCTTTTCTTCCCATCTTCTTACCACTTTTCCTTCATCTCTCATCTGGGTCTATTTAATTAACATATTAAATCACATTCTGACTATCTGACATTCAAAATGCTTCATAAGTAAAAGATCAGCACTTTCTGAAAGTATTTTAAAGATCAGGTTATTTATTCTCAGTTTTAAAAAAAGACTGCAACACATCCCCTGAACTTTAGAGCTTGGACAGGTGTATGAGAGGTTTTAAAATACAGAGACATCTCCCTGGAGCATGTGTTTTGCAGGAGTGGAGTGGGGAGGACACAGCGGACTGCCAGGGGGCAAACCGCTAGAGGGAAGACACTGCACATGCTGATTTCCCTTTGCTCTGTCTTGCTTTGTTTTTCCAGCCCTGTGGCTTGCAGGTTTATTAAAATGCTAATGATGTTTATTCTGTTTTTATTGGCAGCTCTCCAGATTTGATTATTGATATATCTGAATAACAGTGAAATGCAACATCAAGGTCTCACTTGACTCTTTTCCCTAGATTTTCGTCAGTAGAAGTATAAATACCACAATGTCCGATGGATCATATTGTAGTTTTTTTATCTGTGTAAAAGTGAAATGTTACAAGAGCACTGTCAACTGCTGTTTGGAAATGAGCTTTTATTGGGATAGCGAGGGGTCTCCCGTGGGCTCCATCCTTAGGTGAGTGTGCTATCCCACTCTCTGAGGAATAATCATATTTCCAATAACAAGTACCTGAGTGTGTTTGTGGGTTTTCATTGCTGTTCTCATTTTCTGGGTTTTGGTATTTCACATCTTGTACAGACTGACTAACGTGTATACTAATAGCCTGCAGAATACACCTGTGACTGGCAGGGGATTGAGGCGTTACTATACTTCTACCTGCTCTTTCTGAAAATTTTAACCACAGCCCTTTGGGGTTGAAAAGACTTCTGAGAACACCTCATGTAACTTCTTCATCTTGCTGTTTTGAAACTGAGGCTCAAAGATCACCTGTGACTTGTCTAGGTTCACACAGCCTGCTAGTGGTGAAGGTGGCCCTTAGGCTGCTGGGTCCCACTTGGCTGAGCTTCTCCCTTATCTTCCATTATAGCCACTTATTTGCCGTCAACACTTGTTTTCTTTCATGGCCTAGAATGGAACTGGAGTATCTCTAGATTGTACACTCTTGTGTTTCTTTTATGCCCCTTTGGCAAAACAACAACACACACACAAGGACATTTTTAGTAAATATTAAAAAAAAAAAAAAATGGAGACTATCTAAAATCTCACTTTCTAAACATTTCCATTGTTGACATTTTGGTGAACATCTTTTTAGATATGCACATATGTGCGTGTCCTCCTTTTGGAATTACATTGTGTGTGCTATTTTGCAGTCTGTGTTTATGTCAACAATATACTACGGATTTATTTTTATTTTAATAAATATAGATACCTCTCACCATGTCTCATGGATTTACAGTAGGGTTTTAGCATATTGCACTTAACCAATCTCTTATTGATAGACATTCTAGTTATTTCCAATTTTTACTCATAATAACTGTATGGTGAGCATCCTTATACCTGTGTCTTTGTGTACTTTTAATTTTTGTCTCCTGAGCGTTAAATTCTTGAAATGGAATTCCTGTATATAAGGGTAAATATATGTAAACTTTTTATACATCTTGCTTAATTCCCTATAGAAGATTATATCAATATATGTCTATATCCCTGGAGAAGAGTATCTGTTTCTCCATACCTATGCCAACCCTGGATGCAATCATCACCTATTTTGGAGCATTTAAAAATAACTTTAATGTTTAACTTTAATGTTTTTTAATGTTTAATAAAATTATTTAGGCACTAAATAATTATTTTCCACTAAGAGACAATATGCATAGTAGTTATGCCTGGAGCCAGATAGTCTGGATTTGAATCCTGGCTCTGCCACTTGCTACACATTTGTCACTGGGCAAGTTGCTTAGTCTCCCTCTGTCTTATTATCTGTAAAATGAAGATTCTAATAGTACTCACTTCATAATGTTTTTGTCTGATTTAAATGTGATTATACATGTAAAGCACTTAGGACAGTTTCTGGCACGTAGTTAATTACTCAATACATGCCAGCTATAGCTATAATAATAATGATTATTACTATCAGTCAGTAAGCATTTGATTTCCATCTACAGTTTATAGTACACAATGCTGGAATATGGGGTTTGAAAAGAAATATAAGACACACTGATCAAAAAACCCCACCACATACCAGAGATAAGGCATAAGTAGTAAATGAAAGTTACATAATCAAGTTAAATAACAACACAAAATTACAGTGTAAGAACAGACATGGACTAAAACATTATTAATTACCAAATGAATGGTATATTCATGAAACAGGCTTCCATTATAATATTTGGAAGATCAATACCGCAGTTTGCTCTACTGTTTTATATTCTTTTTCCCAACAGGACCGACTCCTCCTGTGATTTAGGGTGATTGTATATCTCAATTCGTGCAGCGCAGTCCTGGTTTGTGTCTGGCCTAATATTATGGTTGGATGATAAATTATATGGTCACCCTTTTATCCCAGTGATACCTTTCTGTGAATGTCATTGTGATGATGATGTGATGTCAAATTCTTGCTTTGGCCTAGGAGCTATTTTGACTATTATCTTTGCCCATTTGTTCTATTTTGGATCAATTTTATAGTTTAATTTAGAGGACAATCTTATTTCCAGGTGCTCAGGGGAAAAGCTCATTCTTAACTATCACTTACTGCTTACAAACGTTAGAAGAGAAACTTGGTTTACTGCCAGAGAAGAATAGTTTATTGCTGGATTATTGATGATCCAGCATGTTGCATCAGGGTATCAACTGAGACTTTATTTTTCTGAAACCAAAGGGAGAAATATTTCAGGGTGAATTATGGCAGGTAGGTGGAAAATTTTAAATGTATAAATAAAACAAATCCACTCTTCCTTAGAGGTCTAACATGTTATTTTGCACACAGGTGTGATTGTAATGATAAACACGTTTTGAGCAATGTGTAGTTCTCCACATCTTCAGTACAGATTTTTAAAAATATTTTAATGTCCTGCATTATTGGCATCTTAGCCAGTTTCCTAATATTTGATTGTTAGTTGAACCTTCTTATCTGCTTTCCTTGCCATTGATGTCACAATAATACGTTTAAAAGATTGAGAGTTTAGTTTTTGAATGATGAATAAGTGGTAAGAAAGAACATAAAGGAATAGAGGTTGACTATGCTGGGCCCTGGCAAAAATGAAACATTTTTTAACTCTTTCATTATAACTATCTCTTAATTAGATATTATCAAATGTTAAAGGAAGATGCTTGTCACATTTGGATTTATTGTGTAGGAAATTCATGCTCTGAATCATAGTGGGCCTAGATGACTTTTTTTCTGATCTAGATGAGAACATTGTCATATTATAATATTAGTGTTTGATTCAATATAATTTGTATTCCTTTTTTTTTTTTTTTTTTTTTGGTCATTGATTATGTGCCAGGCAGTGTACTTAGTACTGGCAGTACATAGTTGAATAAGAAATGGTCTCGGCCTCCCAGAGCAGGGGAGGGTAGGGAGAGGCTAATAAGACTTGTGAATAGCCATAGGATTTAAAAAACCTACCTGCATATCATTATAGAATAACAGCTGAAACACTAACACTTATATAGCATTGCCTTTGCTAACCCCTGTTCTAAGTGCTTTACATATAGTAAATTTCTAACAACCCTGTGAGGTAGATACTATTATTATTCCCATTTTTCAAATAAGGGAACCAAGGCACAAGAGATTAAGTGGCCCAGTGTCACGTAAGTAAAATACAATGTTCTATTCCAAGTGAACTCTTTAGAGAAGCAGTATTCACATGTCTCTTTTGTGTCTGATAAGCATTATGAGAAGTAATTGTCGTGTGACCCAAGAATTTGTGAGAGAAAATTACTGCATATGATTTTGTTTATTCGTCATTTATTCACTTACCAGGTATTTATTAAGTACTTACCGTGACCGGACATTTGGGCTAGGACAGTGAACAGAATCTTTGTGTTCCCTGCCTTCATGGAGTTGATAGTTAGCAATACTTGCCTCTGACATAGTCAAGGGATTTCTGGATGATTGTATAATACTTGTGCCGCTTTTCATTTTCATCATTTCTATGCACTCTTTTTAACTTTGTTGAGCACGCTCTGAAACCCTGTTTGCTCTTCCTATAATTGAGGGAGTCAGTGGCCTCCAGTTGCCATGAGTAGGTAGTTTTTAATTACTGTACATTGCACTTTTGTGTAACCTGGATTTTTACATATTGTACAATGACTCCCTTAAACTGATATTTATATACCAAATCTCATTGCTCTCACTGATGAAAGATGGTCCCTGGCTCTCACTTAGATTTTCTAACTTACTTTCAGTGACTAATGGGATATATTGTTTAACTAAAATTCCTACTGCAGTTATATTCCATTTTACATATTGGGGAATGAGTAAACTTTTCCTGTCCAAATGAGAAAATAATTCTGGGTCCTGAGTTGATTTATCAGCGCTCAGTGGTGTGACTGCCAAGTACTGCAGCTGCTGGGAGAGTGTGACCTGTGTGGAGGCCTTGGGACGCTAATGGGTAGTGACTTGTGATAAGAACTGACTCACTGGTTGAGTTTGCACTGTTTTTTCTTTCAGCATGTCATGATTCTCTCCCCACGGTCTTGCAGAGAGGCGATCACTTATGGGCAATCTGGGCTGCTGAAAAAGAAAGCTTCTCCCACGTCTCCTTCAGGGACCTAGTGTTTCCCACCTTGGAAGCTAAACGGCTTAGGGGCTGGCTGACCTTCGCCTGAGACCCAGAAACAGGGTGGAAAAAAGGGCGGTTGCTCTTAGGTAAGGGAAACTGCTCCCTTCTCAGCCTCAGCCATGAGGCTGACTTTTCCTTAAGGCCCCGTCAAGACTCTTACCTCCCTGCTGAATTATGCAGGCCCAAGGAAGACATGCCTGCAGGATCACAATTAGGGATTTTATCCTGCCCTTCCTCCATCTGTCCCAAGTAACATCTTAATTCTTTTTTTTTTAACTTTCAAACTTGTTTTTAGGACTGGTTTTTATCCTCAAGTGGGGGCTGTCGCTAAGTATATGAAAAGGGCTTTCCTCTGGGATTTTTTTCTTTAGTTCAGATATTAAACTAAACATAGAACATAATTTATGGAAAACAATTTTTCTTATTGGTGTGGTGGCTCATTTTCCCCCAGTAGAATGCCAACCCAATTTTACTCTGCATTCTCAAAGCTGGTGGCTAAGAGCTTTCTTCCTTTCCTCTTTATTTCAAAAGTAAGTAGTGGTTTGTCTAATTACTGTACTGTAGTTACAATTATAGAGAAAAGGTCAGTCTAGTCCTTGCCAATTAAAGTAGGAAAAAGCTACATTTATAACCACTAAGAGCCATTATGTCAATTTAATGCTGTTCATCAGTGTGTAACCTGTTTTCTAGGATATATAAATCTAATTTTGGTATTATAGTACACTCACCCTTTTAAAGGCCTTTGGTGGTGCGGAAAAGACATTATTGCGAGTGACTTATATTAATCGTGCATCCTTTCATTGTGTCTCATCATGGATTTTAGGATCTGGATTTTGTAAAACCTGGTCATCATAATAAGTAGGAATAGACCCTCTGAGTCACTGGTTGATCCTTTTATTTTTAATTATTTGACAAAATAACATAACCTGTTGTGATTTAGGTTTTCTAACTTTTTTTCAGTGACAAACAGGCATATACTATTTAACTAAAATTCTCATTGCTATGATGGTTCATTTTATATATAGGAAAAATCTATAAACTTTTACTATCCTAGTGAGAAAATAATCCTGGGATCTAAGTTGATTTTTCATTGCTGTTTTCTTACCTTTGCTATTTCATTTTTATATGTGTATAGTATTTAAGGATTTTTAACATCATTGATTTAATACATTAAGAAAATATGATTGAAAATGAAATATTTATGTTAATTTCACCCCTTATGAAAAGTCTGAACACAATATATCTTTATATGCCGTGCAGGATGTATCACATATCACCAGGTTTTCGCAAATCTGAAATGTTGTCTTCTTAAGTAATCCTTTTGCTATAGTAGTTTTTTGAATAAAATCACGTAGTGTTTTGAATCAAGAAAAAGGGGGGTGGGAAAGTTGAGTTTGTCTGGCTTAGACTTGTGAGGGATATGAGAACATACCTACAACTTGATATTCCAGAGTAGATTTCTCTATTCGAAGTAATTGTCTGTAGTATTAGCCAAGGACATTCTGATTCTTGTTCTCTGAGACTTTACAAATCTAAAATATGGGAATACTAATTGAAATACAACCATTTACTTGCTAGGGACCTATGGGTTTCTTTTTCCTTCTTCCAGTAAGGTTCAAGGTACACCTTCAGGCCTTTGAAGCTCCCCATAGCTATATTTACCTCTTTCAGTATCTTCTACATGCAAAAGAAAATGTAAAACTTAGTAGACTTATCATGGCTTTCTTTTCTTGTTTTAGCTCTTAGAAGCTATTGTCTTGAACTCCCAGATCTGAATATGTCATGGTTGATTACATTAACCTCCCACCAAGCCTACTTTTCTCTAAGTCAAACTGGGACTGAGACATTCCACTTTTCTATGCAGTGACTTTTTTCCTAACCCTCTAGAAATCAAATTTTGGATTGAATTGATTATATGATCTTAAATCCTTGATCCGTATGTCACCTTGGAATAGTCCCTGGCTCTGTTCTTTCTCCTTCAATCTCTCCACTTACTAATGTTTGAATAATAATGCCAGCGACCACAACCACCATGCACACACACACACACACACACACACACACACACACCATTAGAAGTTGTTGGTTATTGCTTTATAGTTACAGTTTTATTTGTGGAAATTTGATATCTTTTTTTTTTTAATGTAAATTTATTTATTTATTTTTGGCTGATGTTGGGTCTTCATTGCGCACAGGCTTTCTCTAGTTGCAGCGAGTGGGGGCTACTCTTTGTTGCGGTGTGTAGGCTTCTCATTGCGGTGGCTTCTCTTGTTGCAGAACACTGGGTCTACGTGCACGGGCTCAGTAGTTGTGGCTCTTGGGCTCTAGAGTGCAGGCTCAGTAGTTGTGGCACACAGGCTTAATTGCTCTGCGGCATGTGGGATCTTTCCAGACCAGGGCTCAAACCCGTGTCCCCTGCATTGGCAGGCGGATTCTTCACCACTGCGCCAACAGGGGAGTCCCTGATATCTTTAAATATTATAAAACATAGCACTTTCTATTTGCTTAAGCCTCTCATTCTTGGGGTTTACAGTTTTCTTATTACAGGTCCTATGTATTTCATATTAAATTTAGTTTTATTCAGTAATTTTATTGCTGTAGTGAATGATATCAATTTAATGTTTTTTAACTGGTTATTATTGGTCAATGAGAGTATACTTTTTGTACATTTTAAATATACTTCTATATGTAAATTTTGTAATTGACCATCTTTCTGAATTTATATAGTGTCTAATAGGTTTATAGTTGATTCTCTTGGCTCTTAAAGGTAGACAGTCACATCATTTGAAAATAATGATAAATTTACCCTCTTTTTTCTAAGATTTTGCCTTTTATTTCCTTTTATTTATATATTTGATTGTATTCTCTAGAATGTCAAGAGGCAAGTTATAGTGTCCATCGACAGATGAATGGATAAAGACGATGTGGCACATATATACAATGGAATATTACTCAGCCATAAAAAGAATCGAAATTGAGTATTTGTAGTGAGGTGGATGGACCTAGAGTCTGTCATACAGAGTGAAGTAAGTCAGGAAGAGCAAAACAAATACTGTATGCTAACACATATATATGGAATCTAAGGGAAAAAAAAAAAAGCTTAATTTAAAAAGTCTAGTTCTTGCTTTTACTGTAAACTTTCTCCACCTTCCCCTCCCTTTTTTTAACATCTTTATTGGAGTATAATTGCTTTACAATGGTGTATTAATTTCTGCTGTATAACAAAGTGAATCAGCTTTATGTATACATATATCCCCATATCCCCTCCCTCTTGCGTCTCCCTCCCTCCCACCCTCCCTATCCCACCCCTCTAGGTGGTCACAAAGCACCGAGCTGATCTCCCTGTGTGATGCAGCTGCTTCCCACTAGCTAGCTATTTTACATTTGGTAGTGTATATATGTCCATACCACTCTCTCACTTCGTCCCAGCTTACCCTTCCCCCTCCCCTTGTGCTCAGGTCCACTCTCTACATCTGTGTCTTTATTCCTGTCCTGCCCCTAGGTTCTTCAGAACCAATTTTTTTTTTTTTAGAATCCATATATATGTGTTAGCATATGGTATTTGTTTTTCTCTTCCTGACTTACTTCACTCTGTATGACAGACTCTAGGTCCATCCACCTCACTACAAATAACTCAATTTCCTTTCTTTTTATGGCTGAGTAATATTCCATTGTACATATGTGCCACATCTTCTTTATCCATTCATCTGTCGATGGACACTTAGGTTGCTTCCATGACCTGGCTATTGTAAATAGTGCTGCAATGAACATTGTTGTCCATGACTCTTTTTGAATTATGGTTTTCTCAGGGTATATGCCTAGTAGTGGGATTGCTGGGTCATATGGTAGTTCTATTTTTAGTTTTTTAAGGACCTCCATACTGTTCTCCATAGTAGCTGTATCAATTTACATTCCCACCAACAGTGCAGGAGAGTTCCCTTTTCTCCACACCCTCTCCAGCATTTATTGTTTGTAGAGTTTTTGATGATGGCCATTCTAACCGGTGTGAGGTGATACCTCATTGTCATTTTGATTTGCATTTCTCTAATGATTAGTGATGTTGAGCATCCTTTTATGTGTTTGTTGGCAATCTGTATATCATCTTTGGAGAAATGTCTATTTAGGTCTTCTGCCCATTTTTGGATTTGGTTGTTTGTTTTTTTGATATTAGCTGCATGAGCTGCTTGTATATTTTGGAGAGTAATCCTTTGTCAGTTGCTTTGTTTGCAAATATTTTTTCCCATTCTGAGGGTTGTCTTTTCATCTTGTTTATGGTTTCCTTTGCTGTGCAAAAGCTTTTTAAGTTTCATTAGGTCCCATTTGTTTATTTTTGTTTTTATTTCCATTTCTCTAGGAGGTGGGTCAAAAAGGATCTTGCTGTGATTTATGTCACAGCGTGTTCTGCCTATGTTTTCCTCTAAGAGTTTTATAGTGTCTGACCTTACATTTAGGTCTTTAATTCATTTGGAATTTATTTTTGTGTGTGGGGTTAGAAGTGTTCTAATTTCATTCTTTTACAGGTAGCTGTCCAGTTTTCCCAGCACCACTTATTGAAGAGGCTGTCTTTTCTCCATTGTATATTCTTGCCTCCTTTATCAAAGATAAGATGACCGTATGTGCGTGGGTTTATCTCTGGGCTTTCTATCCTGTACCACTGATCTATATTTCTTTTTTTGTGCCAGTACCATACTGTCTTGATTACTGAAGCTTTGTAGTATAGTCTGAAGTCAGTGAGCCTGATTCCTCCAGCTCCATTTTTCTTTCTCAAGATTGCTTTGGCTATACGGGGTCTTTTGTGTTTCCATACAAATTGTGAAATTTTTTATTCTAGTTCTGTGAAAAATGCCATTGGTAGTTTGTTAGGGATTGCATTGTGTCTGTAGATTGCTTTGGGTAGTATAGTCATTTTCACAATGTTGATTCTTCCAATCCAAGAACATGGTATATCTCTCCATATGTTTGTATCGTCTTTAATTTCCTTCATCAGTGTCTTTTAGATTTCTGCATACAGGTCTTTTGTCTCCTTAGGTAGGTTTATTCCTAGGTATCTTATTCTTTTTGTTGCAGTGATAAATGGGAGTGTTTCCTTAATTTCTCTTACAGATTTTTCATCCTTAGTGTATAGGAATGCAAGAGATTTCTGTGCATTAATTTTGTATCCTGCTACTTTACCAGATTCATTGATTAACTCCAGTAGTTTTCTGGTAGCATCTTTAGGATTCTGTCTATATAGTATCATGTCATCTGCAAACAGTGACAGTTTTACTTCTTCTTTTCTGATTTGGATGCCTTTTATTTCTTTTTCTTCTCTGATTGCTGTGGCTAAAACTTCTAAAACTATGTTGAATTATAGTGGTGAGAGTGGGCAACCCTGTCTTGTTCCTGATCTTAGAGGAAACAGTTTCAGTTTTTCACCATTGAGAACGATGTTGGCTGTGGGTTTGTCATATATGGCCTTTATTATGTTGAGGTAGGTTCCCTCTGTGCCCACTTTCTGGAGAGTTTTTATCATAAGTGGGTGTTGAATTTTGTCAAAATCTTTTTCTGCATCTATTGAGATTATCGTATGGTTTTTATCCTTCCATTTGTTAATATGGTGTATCACATTGATTGATTTGCGTATATTGAAGAATCCTTGCATTCCTGGGATAAACCCCACTTGATCATGGTGTATGATCCTTTTAATGTGCTGTTGGATTCTGTTTGCTAGTATTTTGTTGAGGATTTTTGCATCTATATTCATCAGTGATATTGACCTGTGGTTTTCTTTTTTTGTGACATCTTTGTCTGGTTTTGGGATCAGGGTGATGGTAGCCTCGTAGAATGAGTTTGGGAGTGTTCATCCCTCTGCTATATTTTGGAAGACTTTGAGAAGGATAGGTGTTAGCTCTTCTCTAAATGTTTGATAGAATTCACCTGTGAAGCCATCTGGTCCTGGGCTTTTGTTTGTTGGAAAATTTTTAATCACAGTTTCAATTTCAGTACTTCTGGTTGGTCTGTTTATATTTTCTGTTTCTTCCTGGTTCAGTCTCGGAAGGTTGTGCTTTTCTAAGAATGTGTCCATTTCTTCCAGGTTGTCCATCTTATTGGCATATAGTTGCTGGTAGTAATCTCTCATGATCCTTTGTATTTCTGCAGTGTCAGTTGTTACTTCTCCTTTTTCATTTCTAATTCTGTTGATTTGAGTCGTCTCTCTTTTTTTCTTGATGAGTCAGGCTAATGGTTTATCAATTTTGTTTATCTTCTCAAAGAACCAGCTTTTAGTTTTACTGATCTTTGCTATTGTTTCCTTCATTTGTTTTTCATTTATTTCTGATGTGATCTTTATGATTTCTTTCCTTGTGCTAACTATGGGGGTTTTTTTGTTCTTCTTTCTCTAATTACTTTAGGTATAAGGTTAGGTTGTTTATTTGAGATTTTTCTGGTTTCTTGAGGTAGGATTGTATTGCTATAAACTTCCCTCTTAGAACTGCTTTTGCTGCATCCCATAGGTTTTGGGTTGTCGCGTTTTCATTGTCATTTGTTATTAGGTATTTTTTGATTTCCTCTTTGATTTCTCCAGTGATCTCTTGGTTATTGAGTAGCATATTGTTTAGCCTCCATGTGTTTGTATTTTTTTACAGTTTTTTTTCCCTGTAATTGATATTTAGTCTCTAGCATTGTGGTCGGAAAGGATACTCGATACGATTTCAATTTTCTTAAATTTATCAAGGCTTGATTTGTGACCCAAGATATGACCTGTCCTGGAGAATGTTCCATGAGCACTTGAGAAGAAAGTGTATTCTGTTGTTTTTGGATGGAATGTCTTATAAATATCAGTTAAGTCTATCTTGTCTTATGTGTCATTTAAAGCTTGTGTTTCCTTATTTATTTTCACTTTGGTTGATCTGTCCATTGGTGAAAGTGGGGTGTTAAAGTCCCCTACTATGATTGTGTTAGTGTCGATTTCCCCTTTTATGGCTGTTAGCATTTGTCTTATGTATTGAGGTGCTCCTATGTTGGGTGCATAAATATTTACAATTATTATATCTTCTTCTTGAGTTGATCCCTTGATCATTATGTAGTGTCCTTTGTCTCTTTTAATAGTCTTTATTTTAAAGTCTATTTCATCTGATATGAGAATTGCTATTCCAGCTTTCATTTGATTTCCATTTGCATGGAATATCTTTTTCCATCCCCTCACTTTCAGTCTGTATGCGTCCCCAGGTCGGAAGTGAGTCTCTTGTTGAGAGCATATATATGGGTCTTGTTTTTGTATCCGTTCAGCCAGTCTGTGTCTTTTGGTTGGAGCATTTAATCCATTTACATTTAAAGTACTTATCAATATGTATGTTCCTATTACCATTTTCTTAATTGTTTTGGGTTTGTTTTTGTAGGTCTTTTCCTTCTCTTGTGTTTGCTGCCTAGAGAAGTTCCTTTAGCATTTGTTGTAAAGCTGGTTTGTTGGTGCTGAATTCTCTTAGCTTTTGCTTGTCTGTAAAGGTTTTAATTTCTCCATTGGATCTGAATGAGATCCTTGCCAGGTAGAGTAATCTTAGTTGTAGGTTTTTCCCTTTCATCACTTTAAATATGTCCTGCCACTCCCTTCTGGCTTGCAGAGTTTCTGCTGAAAGATCAGCTGTTAACCTTATGGGGATTCCCATGTATGTTATTTGTTGCGTTTCCCTTGCTGCTTTTAATATTTTTTCTTTGTATTTAATTTTTGATAGTTTGATTAATATGTGTCTTGGCATGTTTCTCCTTGGGTTTATCCTGTATGGGACTCTGCGCTTCCTGGACTTGATTGACTATTTACTTTCCCATGGTAGGGAAGTTTTCAACTATAATCTCTTCAAATATTTTCTCAGACACTTTCTTTTTCTCTTCTTCTTCTGGGACCCCTATAATTTGAATGTTGGTGCGTTTAATGTCCCAGAGGTCTCTGAGACTGTCCTCAATTCTTTTCATTCTTTTTTCTTTATTCTGCTCTGCAGTAGTTATTTCCACTCTTTTATCTTCCAGGTCACTTATCCCTTCTTCTGCCACAGTTTTTCTGCTATTTATTCCTTCTAGGGAATTTTAAATTTCGTTTATTGTGTTTTTCATCATTGTCTGTTTGCTCTTTAGTTCTTCTAGGTCCTTGTTAAAAGTTTCTTGTATTTTCTCCATTCTATTTTCAAGATTTTGGATCATCTTTACTATCATTACTCTGAATTCTTTTTCAGGTAGACTTCTATTTCCTCTTCATTTGTTTGGTCTGCTGGGTTTTTACCTTGCTCTTTCATCTGCTGCATATTTTTCTGTCTTCTCATTTTGTTTAACTTACTGTGTTTGGGGTCTCCTTTTTTTCAGGCTGCAGGTTTGTAGTTCCCATTGTTTTTGCTGTCTGCCCCCAGTGGGTGAGGTTGGTTCAGTGACTTGTGTAAGATCCCTGGTGGAGGAGACTGGTGCCTGTGTTCTGGTGGGTGGGGCTGGATCTTGTATTTCGGTGGGTAGGGCAGCGTCCGGTGGTGTGTTTTGGGGTGTCTGTGAACTTAGTATGATTTTAGTCAGCCTCTCTGGTAATGGGCGGGGTTGTGTTCCTGTCTTGCTAGTTGTTTGGTTTGGGGAGTCCAGCATTGGAGTTTGCTGGCCATTGGGTGGAGCTGGGTCTTAGCGTTAAGGCGGAGGTTATCTGGGAGAGTTCTTGCTGATTGATATTTTGTGGGGTCAGGACATCTCTGGTGGTCCAGTGTCCTGAACTTGGCTCTATCACCTCAGAGGCTCAGGCCTGACACCAGGCCGGAGCACCAAGACCCTGTCAGCCACACTGCTGGATCCACATCAGAAGAGCAAGGAATAGAAAGGGCTTCCTCAGAACTTAAAAGCCTCACTGTTGGCCTCCTGGCTGGGTCTCTGCAACACGTAATCCCTTACATCATAAGCTGATGGCAGGTCCAAAGCATTGCTCTCCTCTGACTGGCTTCCTGGAGTGGCTTCCTGAGTTGCCATAGTCCGCCCCACTACAGCAGCTGCCTCGAACTGCAAGTGGTGGTGCCACGCACCCCCCCTTTTTTTTTAAAGCAAATATATTAAATGAAACAAAATGGCAAAAATATTAGTGGAAAGTTACCTGTGTCTGGGTAATTAGAGTTGAAAGGTGACTTATAGAAGTAATTGGTGCATCAGTTTTATTTAACACTGAACATTTAAAAAGCTAAACTGAGTTTTACTTTTGTTTTTGATTCCTATCAAGTATAAATTTATTGGCTTTCAGAGGTATTTTTCTTTTATCTTTTCTTTTTCTTACGTAGCCATATTAAAATTTGACTGTTCTCAAACAGTGTCATTGTATAATTTATTTTGTATATAGTGTACTGAAACTAATAATGCATCTATGCCTTTTAGTTTTGTTTTGTTTTTTAAGAAAAATCAAAGTTGAATTCACTGGTTATTGAGTATTCATAGACCATTCCTAAAACTCCATAGAACACAGCAAACATGATCTTTCAAATAAAAAGTGTTGCATTGGGTTTTGTTGCATCTTCTCTCAAAAAAGCAAACCTTCCTATAAGAGATACTTTGGCATATTTCTATGACTAGATCTATATAAAACGTACTTTATAGTAGTGATTTAGAATTTTAGACTATTTGTTCATGCAATGTATTTTAATGGCTCTAAGTTGCACCACAAAATGAATTATTTGGAATGGAAAATGTTTTGGAAAAAAATATTTCCCTCCTACCCCTAACCCTAAAAAAAAAAAAATCCCCTTAATTATCTCACATTTTTATGTTGTCCTTAGCTTACTCTTTTTTTCCCAGTTTGTTCAGTGCCATTTATAGGGGTGCATGAAGTGAAAAATTGAATACTACATGATGCGTATTTTCAGATGATGGATATTTGCATATCTAACAGCTAGATCTAACTCTTATCTTTTGATGTAAAATAAATTTATCAAAACTCTTGTTTTTTAATTTGAATAACATAGATCATTTCAAGAGTGCTTAAAAATAAAATTATATTAACTTAATAGATTGTTAGTGTAGCCATTTGTTTAACTAATTATACTGGTCCCCACTATTTTAATTTTCTTTTCTTTCTTTTTTTTGGTGTCTGTTTGCCATGCAAAAGAGCTAACGTGCATTAGAATCAAATTATTTTTCTTGGAACTTCAGATGAGAGAAGTGCTGCTATTATTTTTTGTTTTTTGATATGTAAAGCTAGAAGTATATTTTAAGAAAAACTCCATTTTAGATAGATACATAAAATGATGTTTAAAACCTGTTTTATGAACAGATGAAAACTTGTTGATATTAAGTGTTTTAATAACAACACATTTAAAATTTCTCTAAGTGAGGAAAAGCAAACAGTACGGGTTGATTCAGAGTAAGATGCTAAGCTATCAGCTAACTTTGATACTTTCTCTACTCCAGAAATTTTTAAATCCCCAAGTTGTGAAAAACACAACTATTCCTTTTTTGTACTTTAGTATAGTATGTCTAGGATATACAAGTAGGATTTTGTAACCAGAACGAGATTAATGTACCTTTCTCCGGAAATTATTTTTTGATATCAAGTACATAAATTTTGTTCCTAGGTTGAATAGATTTACATTTTATATTCCATAAAGAATTTTGTCCTGTTGATTAACTGTATGAACTCAGATATGTATGTGTATTTTGAGCACCTAATATATTCTGATACTATGTTAGGTGCTGGGCACAAAACGGTAAATAAATAATGTGATTTCTTGTGTTAAGTTCCTCATTGGCATCAATAAGGGGAAAGACAGATTTACGGATGAATAACTGTAGCATGGTATGATGCTTATTATAATAGAAATCAAGAGAAGCAAAAATAAATCCCTTATTAAGGTCAAGGCAAATATTCACCCTAAATTTTAGTAGTTTATGACTGTATGCAGTTAATCAGAACGATATATAAGCTGCTTCTATAGAATTAAAATTAAATTTTAATCAGTGTCCCTTTTTTGGCAAAAGGTAGCCTCTTTATTTGTAATCCTCTAGCTTTCCAGGAAGTCTCTAGTAATTCTGTAATTTTCATATGCTATAAGTTGAATTTAAAAAACAATGCAGAGAAAGAAAGATAATAATTACAATTAAAAATAACTTGAGAGTATAAGGTGTGTATTGCAAGATGGATTTGTTAAGGAAGTTTTATTTTTATTTTTTGTTCTAAATTAGAATTTATTTTAAGACAAATTTATATCTGAGCTCTAATAGTATGCTAGATGTTTATTTGCAAATAATGAGTTTATAGACCAGGAGGTTAGGGAAATTAGGAAGGCACACTTGTAGGTTAATCAAAAATCAAGATAAATTCTTACAGAACATTTCTGGGATCTGCTAGTCAGGATTTCCTTCATTGTTCAAACCCAGAGAAGCCAAGATACTTGGGGGTTAATTTTAGAGGCCAGGACTAAAATTTGTATTAGTCTATCTCTAATTGGAAACAACAAACAACTGTAAAAACCTGCTTTATGTATCTCATTTTTCTCAGTCCGAGAAACTTCACTTGAAGACACCTTTAAAATGTGTGTATGTGTTTGAATATGTGTGTGTGTGTGTATGTTTAAGTTATTTACCTACTTTGTTACAAAATGATTCAGTTAGTTTACCATGAATATTAGTTTATTATATTAATTTACTGGCAGCTACTTAGAAAAAAGTGGCGAATTTGGTTTGTTTTTCTTATTAAGGCTGAAGGGAGACCTGACTTCTTGTTTATCTCTGGCCTGTTGCTTAAATTTACAGAAATCCCTAGTTTCTTGACTCCAGTCCTTGGCTTCTTGCTTTCAGAGCAGTCTGTGAGGATTATGGTCCTGCCTGATTTCTCTGCTGTTGGTTGGTCTGCTCAGGGGTAATGATTGGGTAAATCTCCATATTTCCTCTTTTTACCCCCTTTTTTTCATTTCATTTCATTTATTTATTTATTTATTTATTTATTTATTTATTTATTTATTTATGGCTGTGTTGGGTCCTTCTTTCTGTGCGAGGGCTTTCTCTAGTTGCGGCAAGTGGGGGCCACTCTTCATCGCGGTGCGCGGGCCTCTCACTATCGCGGCCTCTCTTGTTGCGGAGCACAGGCTCCAGACGCGCAGGCTCAGCAATTGTGGCCCACGGGCCTAGTCGCTCCGCGGCATGTGGGATCCTCCCGGACCAGGGCTCGAACCTGTGTCCCCTGCACTGGCAGGCAGACTCTCAACCACTGCGCCACCAGGGAAGCCCCTTGTTTTCATTTCTTTATCATTGTCCCTTGGCTTTTTTTTCATATCTCTTTTTTTTCCCCTAGCTCTCTCATTTCATCTTTGAGGTTATCTATAATCCTTTCTACACCATTTTCTCCTTTCATCTCTTGAACTTACCCCTCTCTATTTCTTTATTATTCCTTTCTCTTGGCTATCTCCCATCCTTCCATTTTGAAGTTATTTTTGTGTTCACATCTTTGGTTTGGTGGAAGATGGAGTACAGCAGAGTAAATCACTTGTTATTGGTCTTACCCTGACATTTACCTGATGTACCAGTTAGATTTGACTGTGGGCCTCTGGGCTAAGTGGGAGTTCCTTCACAGGTCGGAGAAGGAAACGCTGCCTGCAAGAAGGAAATTTTACAAGTTGCCTGAGCCCTGGACACCTAGAGAGGACGCATAGATATCAGTGTCAAAGGTGTTTGAGCATTCTGGATTTTATAAAACAGTTTTAAACACATTTTTACGCAATAATTCATCATCGGTAGAGGATCCTGACAACAGTGGAACTGAGTGTTCTTGTGAACTTTACCCCTTATCAGAGGATGGTCCCGACTTTGAATAAAGCTTTGTGTTCAAAAAGGTGAGATAGTCCTTGGTATTTTTTCAATGAAATTTCCTAACTCTTAGTGGCAGACGCCATGGTCCGTGGATCAAGTGGATGAACTGTGGGGTAACCACCTATTAGATCAGCAAAATAGGTGTTGGCTTCCACAGTAAAGCAATGCTTTATCTTAAATTTTTATTTCACTGATATTTACACCTCAAAAAGCATCTTCAGATTTTTTGAACCTACCTACTCTGCAGTGTATGTAGGGCAAATAATAGTATATTGAGTGGAAAAATTGAAGTTCACAGAAATAACTTATCCAGTCAGTTGGTACCACAATTCTATTTGAATTCAGTTCACTGCCTTATGTCACAATGCTTCCTATTTGTTGAATAGTAATTTCAAAGTAGTGATATAAGAGTTTCTTATTTATATCTATATATGAAGATTCAACTTATATGCTACCTACCACTTTAGGATGGCCAAATAAAATATAAGAAGCGCAGTTCAATTTGAATTTCAGATCCTTTTAAAAAAAACGAAATTGAGTTATTTGTAGTGAGGTGGATGGACCTAGAGACTGTCATACAGAGTGAAGTAAGTCAGAAAGAGAAAAACAAATATCGTATGCTAACACGTATATATGGAATCTAAAAAAAAAAAAATGGTTCTGAAGAACCTAGGGGCAGGACAGGAATAAAGACGCAGACATAGAGAATTGACTTGAGGACATGGGGAGCGGGAAGGGTAAGCTGGGATGAAGTGAGAGAGTGGCATGGACATATATACACTATCAAATGTAAAATAGATAGCTAGCGGGCAGCTGCCACATAGCACAGGGAGATCAGCTCGGTGCTTTGTGACCACTTAGAGGGGTGGGATAGGGAGGATGACGCAAGAGGGAGGAGATATGGGGATATATGTATATGTATAGCTGATTCACTTCGTTATACAGCAGAAACTAACGCACCATTGTAAAGCAATTATACTCCAATAAAGATGTTAAAAAATTTTTGAATTTCAGAATAAAAACAACAAATGCTTTTTAGTATGAATATATCTCATGCGATGTTTGTATTTTTATTTGCTAAATATAGTACTCTATACAACTTCCAGGGGTCTTTTCCTAATTCTCTTTCCCCCAACAGAGGAAGCTCTGATCTCCCTGAATTCTAAGATTTTTGTTTTCTCTCTATGGTACTTTGTATTTCATTTTACTTCTTTGTAAAACTGACTCTTCATTTCTACGTGACTGAAAACTCCTGGAGTAGAGGCATTTATTTTCAACATTTTGGTGCTTTACCCGTTGAAAAAATGAATCCTTAAATCTAGTGCCCTACTGAGCCATATTAGAGCCCCAGAAAAATATTAAAAAATGTGTCCCGGGACTTCCCTGGTGGTGCAGTGGTTAAGACTCCACGCTCCCAATGCAGGGGGCCCGGGTTTGATCCCTGATCCAGGAACTATGTCCCACATGCATGCTGCAACTAAGAGTTTGCATGCCACAACTAAGGAGCTGGCAAGTCTCAATTAAGGAGCCCTCGAGCTGCAACTAAGGAGCCTGCCAGCCGCAACTAAGACCTGGTGCAACCAAATAAATAATAAAATATTTATTTAAAAAAAAAAAAAAAAAAAAAAAAAAAAAAAAAAAAAAAAAAAAAAAAAAAAAATGTGTCCCTATGTACATTTATCAAAATATCCTCTCATATTTTGTATCAAGTGGAAAAAGTTGATAAAAGCTCTATGAAAGAAGTATGACTGTATGTAAAGTGTATTGCCCAGTCTGTTGGACACTGTGCTCGACCCTTATAAACCTTCCTGATGGGGAACAGCCTCATGGACTGGGAGCTGATTGGAAATGACAGTTCCTGTTGCACAATTAATGCAGGGTCATAAAACAAACAACAATGACTGTCTTTGTTTAAAATTTTGATATTTTGTTCATCATGGATTTTTGCGGTAATTTTTATTTTTTAAAATATTGCACCAAACTATTAATTATCTTGATGGCTGAGTTTTTTTGGTGCTTCTTTAAGTCTTGTGCTTCTGGTTCAATCTTTTGGGGGAGAGCAAGGAGTTATTTTATTTTAGTTATTCTATTATAGTTATTCTATTTATGTTTTGATATCTTAGTCACATATATATTCAGGTTCATAGATGACTGTGACTATAAAATCTTTGGAACTCATCAAGTCTAATCTCTTTTTTCATAGATGAAGAAACTGATCATAGTGACCAAGTTGAGACTAGATTTCCTTGCTCACTGTGCTTTCTGCTGGTGGCCATTTAGGCTTCCCTGTGGAAGAATGCATCATTTAAGTCAAACATTTTTTTTTCATCTTTGATATTAACGTTCCTGAGGATAAAGAATGTCATTGGAGCATATTGTATTCATTCCTGGAGGCATTAATGCATATTGCTCATTGCTAGATCACTTACTTTAAAAGTCGGCCAGGTTTTTCAACAGAGGAAAAAAAGTGGAAACATGGGCGTCCTTATTTAAATTGCTTTTCCATTTTGCATAATAGAAAGATCAGTTTTGATTTTTATGGGTAGCATTTGAGCCTAGGTCATAGTTACTTGCTCAAAAAGTTCCACTATTATAATTATCTGTCTTAGCAGAGTTTCTTTTCAGTGTCTACAGATGGCTATGCTCTTCCCAGGATTGCCCTCTTGACTTCTGATTTGGGAATTAAGATTTTGATGGGAACCTTATCTCACCTTCCTATGTAGCTTGCTTCATTAGAGCTGATAAAGTGAGATCCACAGCAAATACAGAACGCTGGAGATATGACAGACAACCTGGTACAAGTCTTTTAGGAGACAAGCTAAGAGTTTTATTGACAGATTGTCCTGTAATTTTGTGAAGCAAAGAGAATTTTCTTTATTAACCAGTGAGACAGATGGGCTCAAGTTTGATGGGCTAAGTTTAGTTCTGCTTGTATTTTGATGACTTTTTTCTTTCTATAGAAAGTAAGGCGAGCAGATAGACTAGAGTTTGTCCAATATGAGCTATGAGGCAACTACTATGTAAAATACTGTATTTGAAGCTTTTACTAGAAGAAAGTTCAGAAGTTTTAGAAAGCGGAAGAAAAGGGACTCTACACTGATAACCTGAGCAAACGTAACAGACTTAAAACTACAGACTTCACAAAAGAACCTTATGGTATGTTCCTTAAATAGGTATTCTGAGGACAGATTGGTTAATATAGCAACCATGAGGAATGAGGGCCCCACGTGAAAACCAAGGTCGTGAGATTCACCAGTGATGCTAAAATCATTGTGTGCAAGTTGTTGGGGAAAAGATAGTTTTGTAACCTCAAAGATTATTAATTGTGAAGGGCAAAAGGTACGTGTACAATGTTGAAATCCAACAGACATTACCTTAATCAAGTGATCAATCAGAGCCACCAGTATTGGGGAAAATGGACATTATGTGCCTTCAGATGTGATCCTGTGGGAATTACAGCACCTCCTGTAGTATTCTCTCCAAAAATACTTAATCTGAAATTAACCACAAAACAGTAATCAGACAAATCGAGATTATAGGACGTCCTGTTAAGACAATTTATATGGATTCTTTCTTTAAAAATGTCAATGTGATGAAAGTCATGAGTAAAAGTTAAAGGAATATGACAATTAAATGCAAAGCATGATTCTTCATTGGATCCTGGATTGAAAAAAAAAAATCTATTAAGAACATGATTGGGACAGGTGGAGATAGTCTGTATAAGAAAAAAAAATGATTGTTATCAAAGTTAAATTTCTTAGGTGTGATAATGATACCGTAATTTAATAGGAGAATGTCCTAGTTCTTTGGATATATATGTTGAAGTATTTATAGATAAAATGTTATGTTGTTTGCAACTTGACTTTCAAATGATTCTGCAAAGAAAAAAATGTATATTGAGAGAGCAATACAACAAATGTGGTAAAATATTAACAATTGATAAATCTAGGTGAAAGGTTCATAGGTATACATTCTACTCTTTCTTCTTTTCAGCATGTTTGAAAATTTTCAAAATTAAAAGTTAAAAACAAACAAATAAGCATCAGATCCCTCATCATATACAACGTTGAAAGTTAAGGGGATAGGATCAGGGGAAGTCTCCCAAGAGTTTTCTGCCAGCGTTTTTTTCTCTCTTATGCATTGGATTTAGATAGGAAGAGAAAAATAATCAAGGTAAAAAGAAGTACTTTTTAAAACACAAGCCATATAGTTCATAAGAAAACACTTAGAGAATGTGTGATATCTTAAAGTTAGGGCTCTTATTTTCTATTCATAGTAAATTAATGGATAATTAACTTGGACTTAATATGAGAAAGAATGAATGTGGCTTCCTGAAAGTACAAAGAGTCTGGGCTATGATACTAAGGTTGGTATTTGGAATGCCAAGCTGCAGCCTCTATCATGGACTGTCCAAAGAGTCCATGATTTCATTTACTACCCTTGTCCAAGTGTCAAGGGTAGTAAATGAAGCTAGGACTAGAGCCCAGATCTTTTATGCTTTACACATGCTTAACGCACTTCAAAGTGGAGAATAAGGAAACTTAAATGTAAAATCTACTTATACTTAAGTAATACAAATGGGTGAGAATCAGAGGAATGAGAAACTGAGTGCCAGTCAAAAACTATCTTTGAAGGAAAAAATTTGTAGCTAAGACATCTTTCAAATGACAGTATCTCTTAATGTTTATACATAATGATCATTAATGTTTAATCACTTATTTAGTTGTTGTGCTATTTTGGCTATTTAATAAAAGTCTCCTCCTCCTTCATAAAAGCCTGTGGTATGTACATTTTTTAAAAATTTTTATTGGAGTATAGTTGACTTACTATGTTGTGTTAGTTTCAGGTGTACAGTGTACATTGTTAAATGACTTACTCCAAGTCAGACTGGTTCAGCATGGTGGTGACACAGTTGATTCTGAGCCTGGACCATCTAACTTATCAGTCCTTTATTTCAGTATGCCTCCTACACACCTTCCTCAGAGAATTTGTTAGAAGGTTTAAATGAGATCACTCATGTGAAAAGGTTAGAAAAATTAAAGTGTTTATTCCATGTACAATTTAGATATTCTTTAATTGAATGTTTACTTTGAAGGAGGATGAATCATATATAGATCCTACCCTTAGGGAATTTACGGGTAGTTGAATCAGATATGATATGTCTATAAATCACTGTCATCCTACAAGCTTCACTGTGGTACGTGTCACAGAACAGTGGTGGGGAGAGAACAGGCTTGGAAGTCACGTAAATAGAACCCTATCATTTACCATGTACAATGTAACCTTGACAAATTGACCCGAGACTTCGTTTTATCATGAGCAAGTTGAGAAACCCCTGCTTTGCTTATGAGCCATGAGGAGTGATAATGTCTTAATGTCCAGTGACTGACACATTGTTAGTACTTTATATATAATAATAGTAATGATATTGTTGTGGCCTATTTTTATATAGTTCAGCATTCTGTGTTTTCTCCAGAATCTGTAGCATCAACTGCCACTTGGTGGTAGTCATCAAAATTACATACACTAGTATGGAGGATTAAATAACTTGACCTGTTTTGCCCTTTGAGACCCCTCCCTGAGATATTAATCTGTCATCTTTGGATGTGGATATTCAATTTTTCAGAGTCCTCCTCATCACACTCTTAGTCTCTCACATTTTATCATAGATTTATCACCTATGTATGTAATCATATATGAATAACTTAGTTCTGCCTATATTTATTTCTTTATATAGATGAAATCATACTGTATGTATTTCTCTATGATTTGATTCTTTCACTCAAAATTATTTTTTGAGATCCATCCATCTCATATGGAGTTGGAGTTCACTGTTGTTTAGGATTTGATTGAATGAAGATAACATAATTTATCTATTTTATTTTGTAGTATATTTGGATTGTTTCCAGTTTGGGGCTATTACAAGCAATGCTGCTCATATGAATGAATATTCTTATACATGTCTCCTAAGCACATGTGCAAAAGTTTCACACCTAGGAATGTGACAGGTGAATTGTATGTAGGATTGTGTGTTTTCCACTTCCCAATGGAATACCAAACTATTTTCCAAAGTGGTCAAATAAATTTACTCTCAAAACAGAGGTGTGTCAGAGTCCCTTTGTTCCATATACTCACAAATGCTTGTGAGACCAGCTTCTTAATTATTCCTCACTCTAGTGAGGTTTAAAAAGAAATATCATTGTAGTTTTAATTTGCATTTTCTGGATTAGATAGCATGCTTTTCCATTTATTTAGGTCTTTTTATGTCTTACAATAAGATTTTATAATTTTCCTCAAAAGCTAGTATATATCTTGTTAATCATTCCTAGATATGGTATTGCTACTGTAAATTTTTTTTAAGTTTCCTAACTCTTGCTGGTATATAACAATACAATGGACTTTTAATGTTGATTTTTGTATCCAACAACTTTGTTATCTGCTCTTATTAATTTATCTGTAGATTCTTTGGGGTTTTCTACATAGACAGTTGCAACATTTGTAAATGATGACAGTTTTGTTTCTTATCTATTGCTGCGTAACTTTTTGCTTTAGGCTCTGTTACTATGTTCTTACAAGTTTAGAATTTCTATATTTTTCTGTTGAGAATGTTTTATTATTCTGTCATGACACTCTTTTTCTCTGTTAATACTTTTGATTTCAGGTATTTTTTTGTCTGATATTAATATAGGACCTTGGCTTTCTTTTACTGTAAATAGTTTAATTGTGGCTGCAGAGTTTAATCATTCACGTTCGTGTGACTTCTAATATATTGGATTTTTTTGATCAAGTTATTATGTTTTTTATCTATTTCACTCTCCTAATCTTTCCCCCCATATTCACTCTTACCTTCTTTTGGATTTACTGATTCATTTGTTTTTTTCTCTCTTTAGAAGTTATATGCTCTATGTTTGTTTGTTTGTTTGTTTGTTTGTTTTAATTTATTTATTTTTGGCTGTATTGGGTCTTCGTTTCTGTGCAAGAGCTTTCTCTAGTTGTGGCAAGCGGGGGCCACTCTTCATCGCGGTGCGTGGGCCTCTCACTATCGTGGCCTCTCTTGTTGCGGAGCACAGGCTCCAGACGCACAGGCTCAGCAGCTGTGGCTCACGGGCCCAGTTGCTGCGCGGCATGTGGGATCTTCCCAGACCAGGGCTCGAACCCGTGTCCCCCACATTGGCAGGCAGACTCTCAACCACTGCGCCACCAGGGAAGCCCTATGTTTGTTTTTTTAATGGTTACCCTCTCTATTTTAAGATGCATACTTAACAAAGTATAAAAGTTAATCAATATGTACTCTTTGGTCAAACTTACCTTTGCCTTCTCCCATCAGAAATTATTGTTTTATACAATTGATGTTTATTTAGATTTAACCCATATATTAACCAGTATTTTTGCTTAACATTTTGTCTTACATTTCTCTCCTTCCATTTGGGATCATTTTCCTTCCTCCCCCATGGTATTCTTTAGAGTTTTCTTTAATGAGAGGCTCTTTCAGTTTTTGTTTTTTTGAATATTTTGTCTTTGTTGTTTTGGAAGATAGTTTGGCTGAGTATGGAATTTTGATTTACAAGTTATTTTCTTTCAACTCAGTGAAGATATTATTTTACCATCTTCTGGCATCCTTTGTGGTTGTTAAGAAGTCATTATACATCTAATTACTATTCCTTTATGGATAGCAGTCTTTACTTTCTGACAGGTTTTGACATTTATTTGTCTTTGGTATCATGTGGTTTCATGATGATTTATCAAGCTGTGGATTTCTTTTTATTATTATGCTTATAATTTATTAGACTCTTTAGATCTGAGGATTGGTTTTCATCAGTTCTCAAAAATCTTTGCCATTGTGTCATTGAAAAATTTCCCTTTCCCATGTGTTGTGTGGAATTCTGAAATTCTGATTATGTAGAATGTTGTTTCCTTCTACGTATCTCCTGCTCAATATTGCCTAACCTCGCCTTCATATTTTTCTTCTCTTTATCTGTCTGTTCTACATTCGGAATAATTTCCTCAGATTTGTCTTGAACTTCTTGGTCTTTATATCGATTTTCTCTAAATTGTAAAGAATATAATTAAGACAAGTGAAATTTAATACTATATTCTATAAGAATTTGAAGCATCAAAGTGAATTAATTTGCTGTTGTCTCAATGGCTTACTCCAGTAGAATACTCACACAGTCCTATAGAAAAATGAAAAATGACATTTCTTACATAAATAATTATGTGAATTGAGATTTATATTTTTTGTATCTAAAAATATTTCCCAATTTCACAAAAATGTCGTATTTTACTTTTTAATTTGAAAGCAAATCAAGTGATTTTATTTTCTAAGATGTGTATTAATAATTTTAGTTAGCATCAGGGCTAACTTAAAGGTTTTATGTGCATCTTTTACCTTTCATTTACCTGTTATTTTTGTCAAATTACTTTATTTATGAGTTTAAAAGAAATCTCTTACTTTTAAGAGTGCTCCTCCAACTAGAGGTGAACTTGGCTCTATGTCAAATAATTTCTGAGTAGTAGTCATTTAAATTAAAAATATTACAATTATTCTGTCTGTTTGATTCACTATCATTGCATCAATAAAACCACTTTAAAATTGAAAACATGTTTATTTGATTTTGAGTTGCTGAATAATTTAATATTTCCTTTTAAAATTCAATTAAATTTCAAGAAAGCACATAATGAACAAGACAGAAAGGTCCTTTAAAGGAAAATAAAAACTGGGATCATAGATTTTATTTTAAGGAAAGTTCTTTTAAAAAGGAGAAAAAACTTTAAAGTAACAGCACTATAATTGCAGATTGATAAAATTAGATAAAAGCATGTATACACTATGAAAAAAATAGAAATAAGCCTTTAAAAGATGTAAATATTTAGTTTGATAATGCCAAAAAAGGAATATCTGTAAAACAAACAGCTCTATAAAACATAAATGAAAAATATAATTTGGTAAATTATGAATGTTTGCATTTTATTTTTGGAAAGTAAGAATGTAAGTGTTTTTCATTTTTCTGTGAAGAGAGGTCATCAAAATTATATTTCTGCCTATTTTCTCTAAACACAGTACTTTCAATTGATAGAGGAGAGAGGGTGTAGAAGATGAGAGAGGAGGATATTCTTGCCTTAGCAGATATTTATTCTGCTCCCATTTCATGCTGGATCCTTCATCATACTTCATTTTCTTGTGGGGAAATTATAGTCTTGGGGGTGGGAGGAATGACTGACTCTCCAGTAGTTTTCTAGATCTTTGATTGATGGCATGAACCATATAACTTAAGTCTTTATGGCTTTTGAAGCTTAAAAATCATGTTATTGCAACGCAGAAGCCTGGATTTATGAAACTCAAAAGAAGGGCTTGATTATTGTTTTCCTGTGATTCCTTGTGTAAGGCAGTGAGGTAGATTGTCGTAGCCACTTGGACAGGAGGATGAGGCGTGGAGTACCAGGAACTGAGCTGGAAGAGGGAAACTCCTGTTACTAAGTCCTACTGCAGTGATAACGAAACAGAAAGTAACTCCAGAGTTATCTTAGAGCGCGTGAATTAAAACAATCCTCATTTAAATGGGATTTGTAAATCCCTCTTTTTATGCCAAAGAGGTGCCAATTTAATTCAGATTCTAAGATTCTGGTTGCTTTGGTGATAAGAGGCTTAATAGCTTATGCTTACTACTGCTGTCTTTGTGCATTTCTCTCTCAATGTTGACAGTGATTGTCTCCAAATTGTAAGAAAAAAATTTTAAGGCAACAGAGATGTAGTGCTATATATCTTTCTCTGTCCTTTAAAAATGCCCTTTGAGAACTAACTGAGGCACCTAAAGTTCTGATTTTAAATAACTCTTTAAAACTGACCTCTCTGGTTTTTAGAGTAATTCCCCTTTATCTGATTAAGTCGCTTTATTTATTTGCAGAACTGCATCTAAAAATATAACCTCTTTCGTATCCCTGACTTCCCCACAGTAATAAACATTGTAAGACACTTCTTACCTTTTGTATTAGTAAATGAAAGTAAGTAGGAGAATGAAGGAAACTGATGAGTTTAATGGAGTTAGTATGTGTTTAATTAGGGAAATTTTAAAGTAAGCTGGTTTGGTGGGGAGAGAAAATGGAACTTGTCTTGACCTACCTGAAGTTGGATTATACAAACTTCAAAGTTCTGTCTGCCTCTAACTGTTCTGAGAGAGGGGGTCTGAGATGCTAGTGTCCTTAAAAAATAGAAGTCTATTTGTTGCCATGTGATCCCTACTCATTTGCTTTTATTAAGTTAATTGTTTTGTTCTTGATGTTTTTATCCTACAAGTACATCTAAGTGCACAATAACAGTATTAGAAAATGATCTATCAAGTAAACTTCATGCATACTTTTAAGTCACAAATCATGTTTCTTAATTTATCATTGGCAAGTGCCATAAATTAGAATTTATCAAAGTATAGGAAAAATTGAGTCCTATTTTACTATTAAAAAAAAAAACTTTCATAAAACTGATAATGAAGCAACTGTTTTCTCTATTTAGTGCCATTAATTTCTTGGTTCTGGTGGGTTTGGAGTGAAAGTGCATAATTCTGAAACAATGAGTTTAAAATGTTATTTTGCTTCTCTATCACATTTGCATTTTTAAATATGAAAAGTATTCAAAATTATTGTCTGATGATTTAACTAAATTGCTTAAATATTAAACATGTTTATTTTCAATATATATGGAGATTCAGAGTCATGAGTTCCATTTTACCAGTTTCTCCAGGTAAAACAGGCCAACTAAAAGATTTTGTCAGTTTCATTCCTATTATGATTTAATTTAGTTTGAGAATTTCATCAGATTATATGTGCTTAAAAAGTTTCTGATAAGAAAAAGTATGCAAAATCTATTAGACATACTGTATGAGCAATGTTTATGAAATAGTTTAAAATATATTGGCAGTACAGAATTACTAGGTACAGTTTTTTGCCTACAGCAGTTGAGTATCAAATGATTAGAAATGTTGGAATGCTTGGTATATCTTTGAAAGAGAAATCTGAAGAAGTCCATATCTATGCTTGGCAAGTTGCCAAATTCATGTATTATTGCATTTTAATATAATTTTATTCTTATGTCAGATTTTAAAATAGTTTTAGCTGTGGGGAATTGCTTTCTCCAGTTGACAAATGGTTAAATGAGGGCCTTTTTATGTTAAAAGTAATTCTAGTATATATATATTGGTCCATGAGAGTACATAAATTTAAGCCCAAATGATTTAACGTTTATTGTATCATTTGGGTTCATATAGGATTAGCTTATTAAACACCTTTTAAGAATCACTTTTCATAATAGCACATGCGTTAACTTTTGAGGGCATTGAAGTATAATCAAGTGTATGAGATTACATTAATCTAGTGAAGTAGAGTTTCCTCCTTTGAGAAATGGTTCAAATTAAAAAAAAACTTTTATTTAATTTTTGATTCTTTTTAATTTGATCTGAGCGTGTCGGAAATACCAAAGAATTATAGAACCAGAGAGGTTTCCAGGGATATCACACATCCTTGGTTCTGCTCGTCTTAGAGACGTGCGTTGCTAATCTATTTTTTGAAAGCCACAGATGAAGAGATGTCGTAACATCTCTCTATAATTTTTCAGTCATAAGTTTTTTTCCATTGGCTCAAGTTTTTAAAAAATCAAGGCCTCTTTACCAGCTTCCTGGGACATAAATTAAAGAATTAAAGAATGTGAGTTGTGCTTTTCCTGTCAAAATGGAGTTTTCTCCCACATTCACATTCACATTCACATTCACATGGAGATAAATTGCAGAAGCACCCAAGGCAGGAGTATCCATCTAAGAAAGCAGCCTTACATGTTTTTTTCATGAAAATATGCACGGTCACAGGTATGAAGAGCAGTCACTTCAGTTAAAAGGCCCAACAAAGGTTTATTGGATGCAACTTTGTTAGAACTGTTTGAGTACATTTGGGGCTTGAAACTGTACTCAAATATTCCTATTCACAAATAAGGATGGAGCTAGCAGAGAACAGGGTGTAGCCCGAAAGTTGAGTATTCCATGGTGAGTGAGAATGTCTGTTGTGAAAAGTCTGGGCATGAAGAGATGCCTGGGGTGGCACTTCTGATTCTTTATAAAATACTGCAGCAATGAATAAATACATGAATAGCGTGTTCTTTTCATGTATATGTGAATGCTGTTCTTCTGGTAAAACACATTAGCAATCTATGTTCATTTTGTTTTATTGAAGAATGTATTTAATAGCTGAATAATTCTACATAATGATACCTGTAATGTCATCATTTCTTCTTTAAGCATTGAAATTCATCATGTAAGGACTTTTTACAGTTTAAAAGAAATCTTGTCCAATTCCTCATCAACATTTTTTTCCTTACTGTTTTCCTCGTTTCCAATTAGTTTTTAAACACAATGATTAGTATTACTTATGTAAGCTTCAGGGGAAAAAAATCAGTTAACAAACGGATATATTTATAAACAGACAGCATTTTTGGACAGAGGTGCTCTTGCAAATGCCAGAATACTGTTGCTTTGAGCTGATTTAAGGAAATAATAAGGAGCATCTGGAAATTCAAGCCCGACTAATTTACCATTTACTGTATCATTTTGGTTCTGTACAGATTTAGCTCATTAAACACCTTTTAAGAATCTCCTTTTGCTGGAAGTAGAGTGGGAAAAAAATTCCCCAAACAGTCTTTGAAAAATTACTGTTTGCAAAAAAGATTACAGGGGAAGTAAAACATTGAATTCAAAATAATTATAATTAGAGTGTAGCTTCTTATAGTTTCTAAAGTGCCAGTACAAAAGTGATAAGAATAGAGGGAGAGAATATTTTAAGTGTAGACAAATTAATGCGAACTAAAATATGTTATAACGTGTTTGTATTTTTGTATTTGTACATGCTTGGCTTGTCTTCTTATCCTGCTAGCGCTTGAAACATAGGCTTTTATGTGTCAGAGATTTAAAGGTAAATGTAACAGCTCCTACTCTGAAGGAGCTGACATTCTCATAGGAGAAACAAACTTTTAAACAAATAATTAAAGTGTGTGAGGTAAATGGAGAAGTTAAAAAAAAAAAAAAAAAGGTACACCAGAGGGCAGGTGAATCAACTCAGCCTGGGTTGAATGATGAGGCCAGAAATGTTTCATGGATGTGTGATGCCTAGACATTAAATGATTTCATAGGGTCATAATGACTTGTAGGATGAGGGGGATTTTCCCATAGAGACCCTGGAGGAATGTAGTACCCATGTGTGCAGACCGGGAGGCATAAAACGACAGATAGTCTGATATTGCTGGAATGTCTGATTTGAGGGTGAAGGAGTAGAAAGTGATTGTGGAGAAGTAAACAAGGTTCAAGTAGGTCATGTAGTGACTTGGATGCCATCTTGAGGTATTTGGAAATTCCTTCAGAGGTCTCTCATTGCTTTCAGATTAACTAGAGGAGTAACCTGTTCAGATTCATTTTTAGAAATGGAACTCATGTAGGTGTGTAGGAGGAGAAAAGTGATTGGAAAGAGAACAGACTAGTGTCCTTTTTCACTGAGAAAGTTATTGACTGGTTCCTACAATGGCTTGAGCATGATTTGAGGCTCGAGTTACGAAGCAAAGAAAACCTGGCCTGGCTCTGTTCACAGAATAACAGGCAAACAGACATTCGACAAATCAGAAGGTAGGGTGGCAAGGACTACGGTCATAGTGGCCATTTTGACAAAAGGAAAAGGAATGTGAGAAACCGCCAGGGCTGTGTGTGTGTCAGGGGTGGGAGTCGGGGGCAATCTGGGGATTGTTTACACTAAGAAAGGAGGAGCACCAGATCTGTCACCTGGAAGCTGAGTGGAACTTTGTTGAGTAGTTGAGCCATTCTGCCAGGTAAATAAGCCTCTCTGGGTAGACAGAACTAGACCATAGGAGGGAACACCACGACTGGAGGAATAGGATAGTTCATTGTTACGAGAGCATAAAGGGTAGGAGATGAAACGAGAGAGGTAGACAGGGCCCATCCTGAAGAAAACCGACTAGAGAAGTAACATCGTCACATTTCCATGTTAGGACAGATAGGAGAAGTTCAAGATCAAGGTTCAGGAAAATTGATGAAGGGAGACAATTTGGGTGGTCCAGGTAAGAGATGATGATGCCTAGACTTAAGGCAGGAACAGGGAGAAAGTACTAGGGGAAATAAGCTTACAAATTAGGAGATGGAATTAATGAGTCTTGCCATCTGGTTTGATGTGGGGAGTGAAAAAAGGGATGGCTCAGGTTTCTTGTGGAGGTAATTGGATGGTGCCATTCACTGAATAAGGTAAGTAATCTTGAATTTTGTGGGATATCCTTGAGTTTATATATACTTCACCATTGAATCTAGAGGCGAGAACTTGGGAGAGAAATCTGAGCCAGGTTTTGAGAGATGTCAGTACTGTTCGGCAGCTGTTAAAGCCTTGGGTGTGGATGCACTCTCCTAGGATTGCTATAGTATAAGGATCCTGATGTAACCTCAACAAAACCATGGCTAAAGGGTGGGCAGAGACAGATGAATTTCCAGAGAAAATGAAAAAGAGGAATCAGAAAAATAGGCAAAGTTGTTGTTACTTGAAACCAAAGGAAGAGAAAATTTCTAGAAGGAGCTGTCAGATGCCTTAGAGATAGTTATGAAGTTGAGGACTGAGGAAAGGCCTGTGGAGATAGCATTTGCGAGAATCATGCTGCCTTTCGGGAAAGCTGTTTTAGCCAAGTAGTGGGGGAGAAAACCAAGATTATAGTAGATTGAGGAGTTTTGTTTACTTTTTTTAAAGTGGGTGAGACTTGAACTTGTTGGGAGGCTGAGGCAAAGGAGATGAGAGATGGAGAGAGATATAGATGAGAGGAGGGAGAAATTCATGGAGGGAGGTCCAAGAGGAATTCAGGGGACATGGTTAGGAATAAGGGAATGTCAGGAGGAATTAACCTTGAGAGGGAGAGATATCCTCTAGCTCTGAGAATAGAGGGTGGATGCTGATTAAACATTCCTAGGGTTTGTGGAGTATAAGAAGTTGAATGAGTACATGCTCGATGGCCCCTAATTGTTCTTTGAAGCCAAACTAGTTCTGAGATAAAAGCCCGAGGCAATGAAGGAATTGGGTAGGGCCCTTGGGACGGGAGCTAAAATTTGGAAAGCTGCTGTGGGAAGTGGCAGAGGGAGCTGACAAGCAGAATATAGAATTGCTGAGCGGTTTTGAGAGCTTGGAAACCATAAATTTGTAGTGGCACCAGTCCACATGGTTGTTGTATTTCCTTCAGCAAAACTCAGCAGCCCAGTGATGAAAACTCAAAAAATATTGATTGAAACTGAATCTGGAGGTGCTGTGAACCTAGGATGGTATAAGACAGGTATCAGATTCCATAAATTCAAATTTGTAGATGACAGTGTAGACTCAATAATCCTATGAATTCTAAAATTAGCAAGTGCTGTATCTCAGGTGCTAAATGGACATAATTTGTTTCTTATTTAGTGTTTTCTATTCAGGAATATCCTCAGTTACTTAAACACTATACATTCACTCTACATCCCCTTGCCCTACCCACTTTCTTCACCACACACCCACACCCACACACACACATACACACTCACTGTAAGTATGATGTGATCTTAATTCTTCTAGTGCCTATTTTATGCCTGGAAGCTTCCTTATTTCAGTCAGATCACTTACTCTAAGTATTGAAGATTTCTAAATTGGTCATGTACGAATACAAGTTTTTTCTTTGATGAATGATGTCCCTTGAAGGGAAATAAACGCTCTTTCCCAATGAATTAGTAAATCTGAGGCACTTCTTACCTCAGAGTCTAGCTCTTATGTGGCCCTCTCCGTAAAACTTGCCCTACGGTTTTTTTCCCCTTTTAGATAGACAACCTGATCTCCTCTGCCTGCCTGTTCTAGCAGCCTGTTTTCCATACCTTGTCCGTAAAGCAGCTCTCACAGAATTTCATGGCTTTTTCCATACGCTTTTGAGTTCTGTGAATGCAGGGACTGAGTCTTTGTACTTCCAGTGTCTCCCTGTTGCCTGGTACAATTTAGACAGTAAATAAGCAGTAAATAAGTAATAAAGGCATGAATAAAATAATAATAAATGCATGAATGACTCATTACTTCCTCAGTGTAAAGGCCATGAGTGAGAGAGAGGAAGAATAAAACTTTATTTGTGATTAGCTATAATTTCTCTTTGCCCCTACACCCCACTGCAGTTCCTCTGGTTTACCTTTGCAATTCAAGAAGAGGTGTTTACTTTTCTGTTTGATATCAAGCCCAGTTATTCTAGGCAATGAAATAGGCAGAAAGCATAAAATTGCATACAATCTAAAAGCCCACGCAAAATATTTTACCAGAATTACTGTGAGACAAAAAAATTGAGAGTTTTAAATTTTCCCTTTTATTCTCTATGCTTAAGTTCTATGGATAATGCATATTTAGAGTAAAGCCAATGAAAAATTAGCCAGACATATCAGAAGACAGAGAAAATGGGAAAGAAGTAAAGGTTTTCTATAAATGTCAGTAATCTTGATGTTTGTAGTCTGAACCATATTGTCTTTGCTTGACATGTTCTCACTTTTGCTCATAAGACCCTTTCCCCTAATAGGCTAGTCTTTTTTTTTTTTTTAAATAACTTTGGACAAATTCCTTAACAATACATTATCTTGCTAATAGTCTTGTCCTTTTGATTTTGGATCTTTAAGTTATCTTTACATTATAAACACCCTAGTCCTGAGAACTTTTATGGGGAGTAACAAAAAATAGGTACAAAGATTTTAGAAAAATAAGACGAAGTAACTTAAAATTTAAGTAATAAGCAGTTATAAATAGTTTTAATAGCTTTGGAGTTTTTATCTTAGAAGTGTTGTGCTCAGATTATCAATAGTCTAGCCATAGATAGTGTATTTCCTAGCAGCTCATCCAGTTTTCCTGGACCTAAAGTTAACTGTAATGCTCCTCTTTTCCCCATCATTTGAAGTTTCACATTGTTCAACAGATACTGTATGAAATAAATGTAAAAGTGGTCATGTCAGACTATTTATTATGAGGAAGAAGGCACTAACAAGATACCTATCCAGAAATTTTGGTTATCAAACTGATTTCATGACTTTCACTAGAAATACATCATTCACAAGCACAGTGCGTCTTCTGAAGCAGATAATTGTTGGGCAGTGATAAGCTCTGGAATAATTAAATGCTCTCATCAGTGTACAGTTATCACCTAGAGCAGCTTTTTCAAAGGAGGCATGCCGCTTTACTGTCATACGTGATTACCAGCCGGTGATCATGCCAGTTTTTTAAAACACAGAGGTTATGGGTGATGTTCCTGATTTTGTGAACGTGGGTGATAGGGAGATTAGGAGCCACATGTCCAGATGTGGAGGCAAAGTGCAGGGAGGAGGCTTTTCCCAGTAACGCAAAAGAGAGAGCAGTGGCCGATCCTCGTACCCTCCTGCCACAAAAAGCAGCCTTAGGTAGGCAGCACGTGCTGTATATCATGTGGTGCAGATACCCAATTTCCATAGAGTTAGAATGAGATAAATTACACTTATAAGAAATGACACTGAGTGTCATTATCCTTCTTTAAAAATGACAGACATTTCAAGATTTTTGCATATTTCATGATTTAACATTATGATTTTCATCATAGAGGAGATGTATTTAGTTCATAGAGAATTTCAGTTAACGGCAACTTCTATAATACTACAGGTTAATATGGAATTTCTGATGACTCTAGTTTTTAATCTTTATTATTTTTTGTTTAAAAGATGGGTGATGTTATCTGATCATCAAAGTGAGTTTCTTGGAATTTAAAGTAAATGTGACCTTTTCTTTATATATGTCTATGTATATATAATTTTAAGTTATAGTTTTAAAGTAATAAGTTAAAACCTGATTTCAAAATAACATAACAATCCTGGATTCATTAAATTTTCTTGTTGTGCTATATTAAGAAAAAGTGGAATGATCAAAATAACTTTTTTCAGACTAATATAGAAACATGAGGGTTCCGTCTGAGTTTGGACCACATTTCTAATAACCACTCACAGAAACTTCTGGGATTACCAAGTCCTCTAAGTTTTCACTAGTTTGGGCTCTTTTCACAGTGCAAATTTAGTATCATTATAAACTTTTCTTCTGAGGGATCAGTTTTATGTATTAGTAGATAAATTTTTTGGTGTAAGCACAGTACTATTAAATACTACATTGTGTGTGTGTTTGTGTAGATTGGCTATAGCAGTTCTTGTAGCTACTTCTTTGACCATAGTCCTTCATTCCATATTGCCTGGCTGGGCAAGAAAAGCTAGTTCTTATATCCACAGCCCACTTTAGGACAAGAAATACCATTGTTTAAACTTGATTACAGCATACCAAGAAACATGTTACTGAAACTTGCTATCACTGCAACTTAGTGGTTTTGGATCTGATATATGAATACTTTTTTCTTATATTTAGCAAGCTTAAAAGTCCATTTTCCCTTTTGTAAGAATGAATGAAACTCATTCAGAGGAAATGAATGATTCAAGAAACATTAACCAGTAGTAATTTGAATTAGTTCTAGAGTTAAGCTCATAAATAGATAAAAGAGGGTCTTTCCATTTCCAAATCTAAGAGATTTAACTTAGCTGCAATATTTTTCTTTTACTGAACACAGCACACATGTATACATATACACATTTAGAGGTGAAAACAGAATGTTTTCTTCAAAAGGAATCTTACTTTTTTCTCCCGTATTTGGAAATAGCAACTGTTGTTGCTCATCGATGATTGAAATACCCCTTATCTTTGCCTACGAAGTACTAACTGTATTGGAGACACTGACAGCTGGATGGTGTGAGAGGAAGAGGTGAATATTTCAGAACTTTTTTACCTCCATCCTGCTGCTCCCTAAAATATTCATCTAAAATGTTTCTTTTTCTGAGAGATCAGAGATGTTCAACTTATTATAGAGATTAGAATGATTGATTAGAGAGGAAATAACTGTCTTATTTTTCTACCCCTGAACCCCAAAACCCCGAATCAAAAATTGAGAAGAAAAGGAAATGCCAAATGCAAATGTTACCTTTTAAAATAAAGACCTTTTTACTCCCTTCCTGTCTCTGGTTTTCTCAAAATTCCACATGTAGCCAAAGTTCCTTGCTGTTTAGTCAAAAAGAAAATGTTAAGACTGTAAAGAATTGTGAAGGAGGCCAAACAGTAGAAACATCTAGATTTGTTCACTTCACTGCTGATGAGTGCTTAAGGCATTAGCAGAGGACTGAATCTCTTGCAAACATGGTTTGAATCTCAAGGATGCGTGAAGTTAGCCAAGTCCCTTTTCTCACCAAGATCCAGATGCTTGCGTAATTCTTACCCTTTTGAATGTCAGGGTAAAATTACCAGGAACAAAAATAGCACGTTGTGAGTAAGTATTCTCTTGACTCCTACCTTTGCTTCTACTCCTCATTGAAACCATCCTCTTGAAACATGAAGGAGCTGTATCAAGGAGTGGTTTGTGGTGGGGTCTTAGCTCCCCTTAGAACCACCACCAGCTTTCTCCCTCCAAATCTATGCTAAATGAACAGATAGCATGTAAACACTATGGGCCAATTATATAAACACACTGGTAAGATGATTTCCATAGACGACCTCCTCCCATCTGATTGACACCCCAAACCCCTTCTCTAATGAAATTCTGAAGCTGCCACCAAATATATGGAATATATTAGGTGATTGCTAATCTTTTTAAGTCTGTAAGTTTTTGATTACAAAGCATTATTTTGGACCATAAGAGATAGCAGTAATACTTTCTGTCTAAACATATAATAACAAAAAATGTATTTAGATAATGCTGTGATTATTAAAATATAAATTTATGAAACACGTTTCTAAATTCATAGCAGCTCTTTGTCAATAAGGAAGAGAGGGCTTCCCTGGTGGTGCAGTGGTTAAGAATCCGCCTGCCAGTGCAGGGGACACGGGTTTGAGCCCTGGTCCGGGAAGATCCCACATGCTGCGGAGCAACTAAGCCCGTGTGCCACAGCTACTAAGCCTGCGCTCTAGAGCCCGCGAGCCACAACTACTGAAGCCCGCGTGCCTAGAGCCCGTGCTCTGCAGTAAGAGAAGCCACTGCAATAAGAGGCCCGCGCACCGCAACGAAGAGTAGCCCCCGCTCGCCACAACTAGAGAGAGCCCGCGCGCAGCAACGAAGACCCGACGCAGCCAAAAATAAATAAACAAAATAAATAATTAAAAAATAATAATAAGGAGGAGGAGAAAGAAAAGGAAGTGCAGTGGAGGCTTAAGGCATAGCAGAAGTGGAGGGTAAGGAATCATCATCTGAGAAATTCTACAGAAGAAGCTGCCAACCTATGGGTGACTTCAGGAGCCAGGAGGCTGTTGGAATTAGGATTGGAAATCAGTGGATACATAAGTACCGTACACATTTTACATATATGTATGATCTTAAAGTCTGCTCCTTCATGGAGAACTTCCAGTATTTAACATTTTGTCACAATGTTAGTCTCCTTTGGTGCCTCTGAGGATAAAATTGTGCTTTTCTTTTCTTCACTGCACTGTGCCAGGCACTCCTTGGAAAGAGAACTCTGCTATTATCTTAGAAAGAGTGGCTGTGGTTCAGTTGTGTGGTTTGAGGGAAAAATTAGTTGCGTTTTTTATTTGTCATTTTCTGAAATTACATCTATCTGTTATTTTTAAATTTATGGGTAGACATAACAAGTATGCCCCAGTTTAAGAAAACCTGATGTATTAAATTATAAAATAAAAAATAAGACAAATTTAAGAGGGAGTTATTTCCACGATAAAATGATTTCTTAAAACAGACAGAAAAAGGATTCTCTCTTTGGCTCTCCTGATATAGTTTCTATATTTATTATTACATATTTATTCATATATTTGCTTCCAACTCTGATTTTGAGATGAAATACAAGGGTTTTTTTGTCCTTCCATATAATTTCCCTTGGTGGTCTATTACGGTCATGTAACAAATACTAGAGTTGTCTGCCATTGGACTTAAGAATTGCTATTTATTGTTTTTTTTTTGCCATTTTTGGAAAAATGAAGTTAGATATTTGGGCTTTTCTAAATAATGGTGATATATCTTCAAAACAGCTAATAAGGGCAGCCAGTGTTCAGCCTTACTTTACTGGCAGTGCTTAACTTTGTAGTATTAGGACATTAGAAATGATTTTAAAATATATATTCTTCAAAGTATATTGAGGCATTAACAGGGCAGCCAGTGTGTACTGAGTACCTACTATGTGTTGGACTTCTGCTAAACCTTTTACAGATGCCAACTCATCTGACTCTCAATTTAACTGATGAGGAAAAGGGGACATAAAGATTTAAATGCATTCAAGATTTTCAACTAGTAAGGATAGACAGAATTCAAGCTGAGATGTTTGACTCTAAAACTTAAGCATTTTTTCACTCTCTTCTTCTTTCTTCTCTTCCTCTTCCTTTTCTTTCCCTTATTTTCATTTGCTGTGTACAGACCACACCCTTTTCCTTCCTTTTCCCTCACCCCTCCATTTCTTTCTTTCCTCTACATGCTGCCTGGATTCCTGACACTGGGGTTGACACTGGGAATTCAGTGTTGCTATCAGGGAACTTAAAATTCGTTCTCCAGAATGGGCTGTTCCTTTGTGCTCTGAATGAATGTGTGGAAGAATGAATGAATGGAGAAAATAAAACAGAAATTTTAGATTTCTCTTATAATTTCAAATAGCTTATTTTTGCTATTAGTAAATAAGACTAACGTGGCAGATAGAATTTAAAAGGAACAATTAGGAAATATTAAAATATAGTGTAGTAAAATCTCAATGGTGTCCACTTTCCCAAGATATAGTACTAGTTGGTCTCCCCTCAAAGAAAGAACCAGATTTTTTAATTTATTTATATCTAAGAACCAGATTTAAGGTAAAAATTTTTAGACATGGACAGACAGAAGGAGGATACTTCAGAGAGGAGATAGTTTATGGGAGAAGTTTGAAGTTTAATAATTTCAGAATTTTTAATGTTTTTTCCCCCAACTCTTTATTAATAGTGCCTTTTAAATTGTAATCATAGTGCTTGTACAGTTCACCAGTGTTTGCCTCCATATTCCTCTGGAATCTTCAGAGTGATCATATTCATTACTAACTTGCTGCCAAGTGTGCCTCTGAGTGGATATTTACCACAGTTTACTTAATCATTTACATTTCCCTCTTTGAAGGGAAAATTTATCAAAGTTATTTCTGATTTTTCCCACCGCTAACAATACTGCAGGCAACATTTTTATGCATATAATATTCCTTTCTTTTGATTCCATGTTTATGTGCTGAGTTTGAGGTAAACTAATCTAGGACATCCAAATGGAGATGTTCTATTCATATTTGGAGTTACGGAGTGTGTATGAGGTCCAGCAGCGTAAACGTAAATGTTTTTTGGTGATGTTTACACAGGCTGGCCTGGGAAATCATATTACTTTTTGTACTGTAAGAACATCATTGTTAAATAGTTAAAGTGTTTGTTAGAAGGAAGTAGTAATGAAGGTAAAGGTATTTTGTAGATCACTGTTTACTTGAATGAAAGGCTACTGAAATGTAAGCTTTTTAAACTTGCAAATCAAATCAGTTAGAAAATGAAGTCCCTCTAAAGTAATTCTTAAAGAGAAAATATTATTTATATAACTTTTGAATATTTGTTATAAACACAACATATTATATGAAGCAAGAAAAGTTTATTCATTAGTGTATTAACTAATTAGGGTTTAGAACTGTTTTGTATCTAACATTAATAACAGTACGCAGATTTCAGTCTCCTGTGGTCATTGTTAACTATATGTAAGGGATAATTTTGAATTGTCAAAGCTGTGTATAAACTGTTTACACTTTTGCATTTCTTAAAAGGGACTTCCTTCAGTCAAAGTTAACATAAAATAATTTTACTCTGAATAACTAAAATGATTTCGTGAAAAAATTCCTAAAATTCAGCCTTGACATTTATTAAGATAAATTTAGATATTATAAGAGAAAATTAAAGGTTAAATGGAACCATAATTATGATAGCTATATAATAATTAGCATTCATAATTATAACAAATACTATAATGTTATTTCTTTTTTACTAACCAGTCAGTGTTCTGAATTCCCTCTGTAGTAATGATTTATGTTTTGATGAAAATGTGGCCTCTTGCTGCTCTGAGAATATAAGGGAACTCACAGTGGTGATTAGCTTGTAAGGAGGATATCCTCTCCCCCCACTTTTTTTCCTAATGGAATGCTTTATTAGGATTTTCCTTCAAAGGTGTGTATTCTCATTATTAAAACCAATAATGCCCATGTAGTTTGTCTCTCCATAGAAGCGTCTGCCTCACCACAATTTTAAATCATTTATAGTCATCCTATTAATGAAGACTCTGGGGGTCTCTTCATTTGTGATTTTGATACCTGAATTTTTGGGCTGCTTGCAGATCTTTCACAAATCACTCTTAAAACAAAATATTATTACCAGTCATGGACTTATTTATAATAGAATTCAGAACTCCCAGTGGTGAATAGTCAAGGAAACACATTTATTATTTAAGACTCATTAGATACTCAAGGAATCTTTTAATGTAACCAGGAAGTAATAATTTACTAGCGTCAGAAGTACCTTGAACCAAGAAGTTTGTGTCAGAATAGACATAAAACAGGAGTAGATCTAAACCTGTAAAGTTGTTCCTATTCCTGTTTGAAACATGTTATTTATTTCAGTAGCAGAGTCAAGAACTGCATAGAGATTTATGTGGATAGTATCTCTTGAGTTTTGCTGTTTTGCTAAAATTTGAAGGTTTATTAGAAAGACTTGAAAAACCTGGAGTAATGAAAAATATTACTTATTCTACCTTCATTTTTCAGAAACAAGATCTAAATGAGAAATATATTAGAAATGAGGACTGTAACTTTAAAGTCAGTCTTTCAGGTTCGGTCACAGCAATATGGGGCTATTAATTGAATGTGTAAGAGCTGTCCTACTCTCAGCACACCTGCCTAACGTGGTTGTGGCCGTCTTTGAGCACATAAGTCTTATTATGTAGCTGGAACACAACTGATAGTCTATATGAAGTTTAAAAAAATACAGTGCGGTATTTAAGCAGATTTTGTTTAACACTTTCAACCCTAGAAGTTGATAAATGTGCCTATAAGGTAGCAATAGAAAATAATTGTTTAAGAAATTTTCAGCATGCAGAAAAGCAGTCTTTACAAATGAACTTTTCCTAGGGTTTTACCTAGGAAAACCTAGAGTAAAATCTTGAACAGATAGTGTTGTTTTTTTTTTTCTTCATCCACATAAATTGAATCCACATGTAATATCAACCCTTGACATCCCATCCATGGGCCTAATAATGACATTGACACATAGTAATTTCATTGTAGTTTTAAAGGCATCTCCCCAAATTATATGACTGTATCCAAATACTTATGAATATCTTTTTTCTTTTCACTCCCAACTACAGCTTTTTGATTACTAAGATATATGATTTTTCTGCTAATTTTAAGTTTTGTGATTCTTATGTTAGAATGGCAATTTCACGTGTATATGAGAGAAATTTTTCTTCCTTTCATTTCTTTCCTATTCTAAGTCTCAGTTTTGACTTCACAAAACCTTTTTAATGTTTCTTTTCTCGCCTATAATAAAAATTATATGTTCATGGTTATATAATAATGTATGACAAAATCTGGAAGGGAACATGAAAAATAAAAAGTTTGTTTATAAATATCCTTCCTTTAAAACAATTTTTTCTCCTGTTAAAATGTTACTATTTAAATAAAAAATTATGAAGAATAGAATTGTTTACATAGACTTATCAGAACTTTTATCAATTCTTACATGGCCTGGTCATTTTTATAGATTATTAAGCATATGTGATTTAAAGACATTGTTTATTTAGATAAAAGACTATGCAACAGTGTCTTTAAAAACCTATCCAAAAAATGGTAATTTAATATTATTTTAAATTTAAAAGATCTTAGTGTACCTGCCAATAATTATTTTCATTTATTTTGAAAAATCTTTGTTCTAATTAGGTTTTAGAATAGATTTTAGCAATCTATCATGGTAATGAGTTACTGCTTTAAGGAATGCTATTAATATGTTCTCAGGAGTTATGCAACTACCGTGACATATTTTTATTCAGTAATTTTCATCTCAGTAGATACATATTTAAATAAGTAATGTTATTCAAAACCGTTCGTGAAGTCTTTTGACTCCTTTTCACTGTATAGAAAATATTAAGGTTAAAACTGCAAAGTGATTGAAGCTAAATGGGAGCCTACTTTGATTATAAAGGAAAATGATATTCAATTAGACAGTTTCATACCTGTGAGACTTTTCAACAGATAGTGGTAGGTTGTCTATTTTAAGAGCATAAATCAGACTGCAAATGGATTCCTTAGAAATATGTGTATGGAACTCTGCTTGAAGATGCATCCCCTTAATTTACAATACTGTCATCCTGTGACTGACAACCAGTGAATACATTGCATTGATTTCATAATAGCTGACAGCCTATACAACCACAGTACAAATTGGTAAAACCCTACTTCGTGAAAAGACAGTGCTAAAAGGCCCTTTCTTTTGCTTTTCTCTTTCTTAACTCATGTGCCCTGTCAGGATGCAATATAGGTAGATTGATTGCTTACAGTTCAAAGAAAATACTTAAATTCAGATTTTCTGCTAACAATAATCAAGACTGGAGTACATTTTTAAGTCAATCTGTGTGATGCAATTCTCTGAGAATGCAATTCTCAGTAGCAGTTGGTATCACATCTACTTAAAAAATCACATCAACCAGAAAATTTCATTTAAATAGCTAGATGGGGAAATGAATTTCTATAATACCATGAGCATAAATGTAATAATTGAACTTGGTTGTACTTGTTTTTATAGTACAAATATTTAAATATCCAGATGTTTCTGCTGAAATTATATATAAGATTGAAAAGTTTATTTTCCTTACACTTGGCATTATCTGCAGAAGTATACATTGGAAGCTGTACTCCCCAGTGTATCCCAGTTACTTTCTTTAGCTAGTGTTGCACGATCTATATCTCATTAAAATTTTAACGTGCTTGAAAAAATCTGTGCTATGGATCTTCACATGATTTTTAACTGTGCTTTGTAGACTCTTGTTGATTTTGGTATTTTACTCATCTATCATGACAAGCCATCAGAAGTGTTGTGTTAAGGGAAGCTTTCTTGGTTATTGTTTTTATCACAGAGTTTCTGTGTGCCACAGAGCAAGTTATAATAAGGTGATAAATTATTGTTGGTATATTAACCCTTTCACTTTTCATTTATTTCATGGCTTTCTTTCTAATTGTAATAGTATTTTTAGCACTGAAGCTGGCACAGGCTAGTTGACTAAAGAACCCTCAGTAGCACAACTGACTCTTAATATTAGAGAAAACTATACTGGAAATGAAAAGCATAAAACGTTGTCCCCCCCAATAATAGACAAAATCCAAGGAAAGCAAAAAATTATGACTGGATGATGATTAGATTTTCTGGTTAATGGAGGGTTATGGAGAAATTCTTAATAATGAATAAGTAGAGAAAGCAGAAAAAATATTGTTTCATGAAAACTTGTAATTCTGATTTAAAAATCTCAATTGGGCTTATTATTCAAATCATTTTTCAATGTTTGGATGATTTTATACATAGCATATTTAAAAATCAATTTTTAATCCATGCCTGTTTTTTTTTGATTGATTTCATTAAAAAGAATTGGCATTAGAGAAGAAATTTTTTACAAAATGCTAAAAACTGTGATCTTTAAGTTCCTATTATACTACACGCAGTTTTTTGAAACAGAATTTTAAAAATCTATTAAACAAAATTTTGGGGGGGTTTTTTTTGTTGTTTTTTTTTGAAACAATGGCCTGCTGCAGAATTTTCTCCTTTCTAGTTTCTTATGTTTCTAAGCACCTCTTTCCTCATCATCTTCCTAACACTAAGCACCTCCCTTTCTCCAAGCATTCTGTGTCAATAACCTTTGAAACCCGAAGTCCTTTAGTTCTGCTGACTCTGCATTTTACTTACATGAGTCGAACAAGCATTGATGGCAGTTTTGAAAAGGGAATCAAGATGAACAACCCTCTTGAGCTTGCACAGCTTTTCTACACTGTTTTTCTTCATATTATGTTTTGGACAGGACAATGGCAGCTGTTCGGTATTAGTCCTCATAGTAGCTGAGCATCAGAATTTATCACCATGGACTCACCATAGCCTCAATTTGTGCTATAGTGAGGATGACAGACAATTCGAAAGCCACTTCTACAAAGACATAAATGTCTGACTCTTCCAAATTTATAATTACTTTCTTAGCCAAAAATGATTTCTTAAATTTTATGTTTATACCTTTCTCCGTATTCCTATTGGCACAAGCCAAGTAACAACAACAAAGCATAATACAGAGACACAAAGACAGGACTAAAATTGTATTGATTTGAAGATTTTAGACACCCAAAGGCTTCTGGTGACTTTAAATGGAATCTGTGTGTTGTTTGTAATATTCTCTTCAGTGACCACTGAGATTTTTTTTTTCCCTCAATGTGTCTCTCAGTGAGCTAAAGAATAGACTAAACCTGGTTATGTAAAATGTTGTGCCTTAATAGCTTTAAAGACAGTAAGCTTTTTCATCTGACCCTTCTGTTAGAAAATAGGCCCTCAACTGACCCATGCTATATATTTGCTCTGAGAATTAATGATATATTCACATATATATGAAATAAAACTATGAGTATGGTAAAAATATAAACTGGCAGTTTCTCCCAGGGTCTTAGCTGTCTAGAATGTTAATAAAATCATTTTTAATCTGAAGTAAAACTAGTCTGATTTGAATTGGATGGAATTTTCAGGTTTGTTACTTTAGCAGACAAATTTTTTAAAAATGCTTAGTGGTTTAACAAAAGAAACTGAATCTTAAATGAAAAGAGAGAGAAGTGAGTGACCCTAATCTAGTTTTACCTACAAAACCTCCAAAATAGTTTTAAGAAAATATGTCCTTGGGCTGATATCTCATATGCCAGGTTCTAGCCTAGGGTCCAAATTTTTTTTCTACCTGATTTTTAAACTGATCAAATTAGAGGCTAAATTATACTCTCTATTTTAGTTAAGCCATGTGCTATTAGCCAGGTTCTCTAGGACTATCTCTGGTCTACAGCTGACCAGAAACTACTTACCTCTGCACCTCTCGTAACTGCACATGATTGCTCTAGAGAAAATTCTCAAAAGCCCCATTCCATCAGAGCAATCTAAAATTAAGGAGTTACGAAATAGGATTTTTACACTTGTGGGTTTTTAGAATTTTTGTTGACTATTTTGGGCTCTTTGGACTGTGAGCTTATACAGGTGTTGTGTTTCACTTGGTTACATTTCTCAGGAAAATGGAAGAACATATATGGACTAAGGAAAGGTTTCTAGTTCTTCCTGGGGTTTGGATAATATTTGAATGATAATACCATAAACTCATCCAGCTTAAAAAGGATCCCCTCTCTCCCATGCACAAACTGGAACATAGTTCTGGTAACACAATGAAAATTATATGCAAATATCAGCCAGAATATCCTTTGACATAGCCAACCAAAGCCATCACCGTTGATCAAAACTGTGTGCCATTTTAAAAAAGGCTTCATAAAATTCCATTACCCACTCCCCTCCCAAAGACTCTAATAGTTACTCACAGACATAGATATAAATTCTGAGTATCTCATTTCAGGAAGTTCTTATTTCTGTCTAACTTAAATTCTAATTGACGTTTAAGTCTTTCTCATTTTGTTCGGTTTTTATCCTGACCTACTTTTATTGATTTTTCTGGAACTTTCACAAAACTTTCAAGTTCTTTATTTTTATGTACATTAATCTTGTTATCTTTCTGTATAGTACAAGTAGAAGAGGTTTTAATATTTAATATTCTTTATGTTGCATTACATTTTTTCCTTGTGTGCCACTTAGATATGTATGTCTGTGATTTAAAATGCATTCCTTTTTAAAAAAAAATGAAATGTAGGATTTTATAGCTTCTTGTACATTGATAACAAGGAAAATATCATCGGCCAGTTTTCCAACCTACATCCCTTTTCCTTGGGTAATGAGTTAGATAATTTCAGGGATGGAGTTTTATACTTAGGATAATTGCCCTAGTCGCTTTCCTGTCTCGAAAAGGGGATATTTGATTGCAGTTAAATTGTGAAGTTCTAAAGCTACGTTAGCTAAAATTTTTACTATGTCAGCAAGCAGAATATTGTTTGCACTTCTTTGCTTTTTAAATGCTGCTCAGGGAGCTGTGTAAGTTATAATTGATGCACAGAAGAGGTTTCGAATTTTATATGCCTATAAATTGGCACTGCTACATAGACTAGAAAGATGAGATTGGAGAAGTTATTTTCCCGTGAGAATGATACAAATTACTGTCAAACTGTTTATGCTTGCTCTAAAAATATTTTCAATGTACAGGTATTTGCTTACTAGCTGGGTGGCACTCTTATTAGAGTTGAATCACATTTGGAGCCAGAGTGAAATGTTTTCAGTACCATTGCATATTGTTGTAATAGGCCAATTTAGTCATTCCAGGGCTTAAGTACCTGTAATTATGTTTGTTCTCTAAAACTCAGATAAATTTGCTTAAGTTTTGGAGTTTAAAATTTTTAAACAACTAAAGAGTTTATCTGGGCCATCCTTCTTATTTTACATGTGAAGAAACTGAGGCCCAGCGGAGTTAAGAAATATACCAATGCCAAAGACCTAGAAATTAGCATGAATGCGACCAAAATTAAGTTTTCCTGCATGACTTTGGCCCTTTTCTGATATATCTCATAGCTAAGGAAATTGTTGTGATTAATATGTATTTATTTCAGAAATATAAATACCTTTCTCCTTATCAGCTTAACTTAACCTCTAGATGACCTGAAATGTGCAGTTTTGAAGATGAATTTGTAGGACTTACTTGGTGAAGTTAGCCAAAACTTTAAAACCGTAGACTAAAGTAAGCATAAGCAAATCCAATGTTTATCTTACTTTGTCAAGGCAGTTTAGTAATGTCAACATCAGGAGTGTGAAGAGATTCTTTACCACAAATAAGTTGACAGTCACTGACTCAAACTTAGTGCACGCTTTAATATAGTTTCCAAAGAATACTAGCTGGTAGGTGCTCTGTCGTTGGAACTCAGGAGAGGAACTCACAGCCCAAGGTACACAGGAATTTCAGTTCATTTTGTGAGTGCCTTCTTTTAAGAATAATGCGATATGTTTTGTATGTGAAGATACTGATTTTGACTGAGCATTTCAAAGGGTAGGTTCTTGGTTTTGCTTCCCCTTTACCCAATAGCAGAATCTAGCAAGTCGTATGTTTTGCAGTGATTTATTTTTCCTTATTGGTATGTAGAAGAGACACAGGAATAGGGAGCATCAGCGAATGAAAGGTGACAATGAGATGACAGTTTGAGGTGTGCTGAAATAGGATGAAACTAGGGTTTGCTTTCACTCAGACTGCTGTTTTTTCTTCCGTTCTAGAAAGTAAGCTCCAAGGAAAAGATTCAGTGCTATGTCTTTATGAAAAATTCAATAATACAAAAACACCAGAATATCATTTGTTTACATTAAAGTTATCAATGGAAATGTAAACATAGTAGCTGAATATGTTTCAGTGCCCACAGTGATGTTTATTTTAAGATTTGTCTTTAGGAATTGGCCTACACACATGATTTGCTGATCTTTAGGAAGCCTCCTTCAATTACTTTGAGTGCTTGATGTTACTTTTTGGAGCTTTGCCTGTGCTGAGGGGGAAAAAAAAAAAAAGTGAGGTTGAGAGAAATTAACAGACTAATGCATTTCTCCCAGGAGAAAGCTGTAATAAAAATAGAGATATTTGAGTAATTCCTACAGAATTTTGACTTTCCTGTGGAAGGTTTTGCCAAAACTGTGTGGTGGCAATAAAAAAAGAAAAAGGCAAAAAACTCAACCAAGCACATACACATAGCAAGCAGTGCCACAACAAAAATATCCATTTCCTAAAAGATCCAGCATGAAGTAGGAAATCTTATATACAGCAAAAGAATAAAGAGTAAAAATCAGACTAGAAGATGAGAAATAATAATGCTTGTATCCCGCAGCCCAGATTAAGGTCATGTGTTAGCAGCATTAGAAGCAGGCGCTCTAGTGAACTAAATGTTAGGCTAATGAATGTGATAGCCCACCAATAAGCAGGTGTAATTGTGGGAGCTTGCTGTTTTCTTGCACATGCTCTTCTCAAAGGCTGTAGGAATGAGCACGCCGTGGGAAGAAGCTGGAGCAGCGATGTCTGGGTAGCTCCTCATGGGCATTTTCTCTAAAGCCTTTTGCCGACAGATAATGCACTAGACACTATTGAGAGTCATTTGCATCTGCCTCGCTGACTTTGAGTATATGGTACTCAGAGGTCTTGTTTTTATATGAATACAAATTGGCATATAGCTTAAATCCCATAATGTTGATTTTCTAATTTTACGTATTTTTCCCTAGAGGTTATTTCTGTTTTTTTCCCCCTGTATGCGTGTACCTCCCATTTATGATAGTAAAAATTAGGCGCACATTTTAAGGGAAATTCTTGAGTAGATTTTTTTTTTTAACATCTTTATTGGAGTATAATTGCTTTACAATGGTGTGTTAGTTTCTGCTTTATAACAAAGTGAATCAGCTATACATATACATATATCCCCATATCCCCTCCCTCTTGCGTCTCCCTCCCACCCTCCCTATCCCACCCCTCTAGGTGGTCACAGAGCACCCAGCTGATCTCCCTATGTGATGCAACTGCTTCCCACTAGCTATCTATTTCACATTTAGTAGTGTATATATGTCCATGCCACTCTCTCACTTCGTCCCAGCTTACCCTTCCCCCTCCCCGTGTCCTCAAGTCCATTCTCTATGTCTGCGTCTTTATTCCTGTCCTGCCCCTAGGTCCTTCAGAAGCTTTGTTTTTTTTTTTAGATTCCATATATATGTGTTAGCATACGGTATTTGTTTTTCTCTTTCTTTTTTATTTTTTTTAATTTTTTATTTTTTTTAACATCTTTATTGGAGTATAATTGCTTTACAATGGTGTGTTAGTTTCTGCTTTATAACAAAGTGAATCAGTTATACATATACATATGTTCCCATATCTCTTCCCTCTTGCGTCTCCCTCCCTCCCACCCTCCCTATCCCACCCCTCTACGTGGTCACAAAGCACCGAGCTGATCTCCCTGTGCTATGCGGCTGCTTCCCACTAGCTATCTATTTTACATTTGGTAGTGTATATATGTCCATGCCACTGTCTCACCCTGTCACATCTTACCCCTCCCCATCCCCATATCCTCAAGTCCATTCTCTAGTAGGTCTGTGTCTTTATTCCCGTCTTGCCACTAGGTTCTTCATGACCTTTTTTTTTTTCTTTTTTTTCCCTGAGATTCCATATATATGTGTTAGCATACTGTATTTGTTTTTCTCTTTCTGACTTACTTCACTCTGTATGACAGACTCTAGGTCCATCCATCTCACTACAAATAACTCAGTTTCATTTCTTTTTATGGCTGAGTAATATTCCATTGTATGTATGTGCCACATCTTCTTTATCCTTTCATCTGTCAATGGACACTTAGGTTGCTTCCATGTCCTGGCTATTGTAAATAGTGCTGCAGTGAACACTGTTGTACATGACTCTTTTTGAATTATGGTTTTCTCAGGGTATATGCCCAGTAGTGGGATTGCTGGGTCATATGGTAGTTCTATTTTTAGTTTTTTAAGGAACCTCCATACTGTTCTCCATAGTGGCTGTATCAATTTACATTCCCACCAACAGTGCAAGAGGGTTCCCTTTTCTCCACACCCTCTCCAGCATTTATGGTTTGTAGATTTTTTGATGATGGGCATTCTGACTGGTGTGAGGTGATACCTCATTGTAGTTTTGATTTGCATTTCCATGAGTAGATTTATTAGAAGAAACTGCATGTACTTATCTTTACATTTTCTAACAATGTACTTAATTTATGATGCTTTCACAAAAAATTAAAATCCATTTCTCTGTGAAATATAGTGATTAAGACCACGACCTCAAGAGCCAGACTGTCTGAATTTGAATACTGGCTTTGTTACTTACTAGCTATGTGACTTGTTTTTTTTTTTTTTTTTTGGCCGTGCTGCACACAGCATGCGGGATTTTAGTTCCCCAACCAGGGATCGAACCTGTGCCCCCTGCAGTGGAAGCACAGAGTCCTAACCACTGGACCGCCAGGGAATTCCCTGAAGTCTTCTTCTTCTTCTTTTTTTTTTTGCTAAATGACTAATAATAATTTATTTGCTAAATAAATTATTTAACCTCTGTGTGCCTCAGTATCCTCATGTTTGAAATGGAAATGATGGTATCTATCTCATAGGATTTTTATGAGGATCAAATATATATGTATTTGTGTGTGTATGTATATATATGTATGTATATATATTAGTTGGTATTTTATTTTAGAAGTTATACAAATTATATAAAATTATCTGTATATATTATAGATAGTACCTACCTGGTACATAATAAGCCCTTTATAAGAGTTTGCTATTGCTATTGTTGCTGTTTTTTTTCTGAGGGCCCAATATACTTTCAAAATTTGACTTACAATTTAGAGAATACTATTTTATTGCTCTTCAAAGATGTTTTAGTATTTACTAATTTGATTCCACCCTCTTCCAGTGCATGGAATTAGAGTATTAGTTACCAAATAAAATGTAAAATGTTTAGGTTGGAATATAAAAATACAGAGTAATGAAGTGTCACTTTTCAATATCTTTAAAAATAAGATGAAGAAAACGTTTAAATTGTAACCACGTTTTTCTATCCATTAGATTTATGTAGTCTATGTCTTTTGTATAATGAACAGCTGTATTAAAATATGCATAAGATCATCCTGTAAAACTTAGAAATATTTCTTTTCCAATCCTTTTTGTATGTGGGGGGAGTGTAGATATATGTCAATCATCATTTTATATATTTTATATATTTCATTGCCAAAAAACAGTAAGATTTTCTTAATAGTGTAGCCTATTTATTTAGAAATTCTTTAATGGTGATGGATTAAATCTGAAATCCGTTTATTCTTTTGAGCTTTTGACTAATATAAAGAAATAATAAATATGGTGAAAAGGATAGACTCATTCATTCTGTCAGTCAATCAACTGATCCGTCAATATTTGAGTGCCTGCTATACTGCCAGGCACTGTTTTAGGCGCTAAAGATACATCAGTGAAACTTTTGGATCAGACAATAAACTAGTAAGTTTTTTTACTCCATGATATAGGAACCTAATGGTTATAATTATTAATGACATACATATACACATTCAGTTCACAGAGTTCTTCTTTTACCTGTTTCATGGCGGTTAAAATGACTTTTTTTTCTCTTCCATAAGATACCTTAGTTATTATAGCAGTGGTTAAATCTGAAACACCATCTAAGAGAAGGTGAGATTAAACACAAGGGAATTGTTCATAGAACTTCCATCTTGATATAAGCCACCTTTTTCATCAAATTTGGATAAGTTGTGGTTTGTTACCTGATTTAAACTAGTTTTATTTAGCCTGTGGACTGACCTCTTTGTTCCAAAAGGCTAAGGAGCTGGAAGAGGGAAATTTTCTGCCCTCCTCTTTTCCACAGGGAGTTTGTATTCCTCGTAGTGAAGTGAAGATGCAGCTCTCAAGTAAATTTCCCTTCACCTAGCACCTACTTTCTGGAATGGGATGAAGTGTAGATGAATGTTAATTGTAAAGGCAATGCTAATAGCACCAATGCAGCATATGTTAATGCTACAGCAGCTCAATGGTGAATGCACAATATGAAGCAAGGCTAGTGCCAGGGCCTGATCAAGCAGTGCCTAGAGCCAGTGGGCAGCTCACCACTATTTGTGGACCACCTTCTGAATTTCGTCAAGTTGTATACCATGGAAATCCAATCACAGGTTAATTTTTATTAAATCTTGTTCTCCGGAGTTATTTGAAAACATAGAGAAATGATCAGGAGTAGTTATTGTTACCATGTAGGGAGGGTAAATAGATCTCAAATGCGTAGACCATGCTGACTTGTATTCTCATTACATAGAAACTTCTGCAAAGTGTGTAATTCATGTAAGAAGTTACTATACAGCCAACTCCTCATTAGAATATTAGATGTATTCATTTAATTTTCTGACAGAAATATGAATGCTACAATTTCATTGATTCTAAAGGTCTACATTCCAGAACTTTCTTCATTGAGTCTTGGAGAGATGGGAAATACATTCTTTCTAAAGTTGAGGCTCCTGATTTTCTAAGTGTTAACAATGGGCCCTATTATGATGCTTCCAACTGAGCAAGGCTAGGAAGAACTTCACAGCTGGCTGGGCACCTGACATGCCCAAGGCAGGTACTCTGACCTGCTCATATAGCCCTGGTTCCTCCTGGGGAGAATAGCAGTTTCCATTCCCTGAAGTGCCTAATTTATTCCAGGCTATGAATAGAATGAGCTTGTTGATTTGGGACTAGTGGCATTCCCCTTGCACAACCTCAGGACATGATTATCCACGCCAGGGTCAGGTGGGAGCTGCCCATCTGACCCTGTGCAGTCCTCGCCCTGGGCACTTACCAAGAGTGGTAAGAGGCTATAGGAATAACACATTCTCTAACATTTATTTGTATTTTTAATGAGGTAGTGACATCCTCTTTTGCTTTTATCTGAGCCTGACTTTCTAGTAAGTTGATTACAAAAAGTGCACTGATTTAATGAATTGTTAGATGAAAGATATTAACACGTGGATCAGGAAAATCATACTCTTGGAATATTGCCTTTTAGAAACCATGTGTTTTTATAGTTTGTATCGTATGCAGAGCACTGCACTAGGTTCTATCAACAACAACAGAAATAAAACAGAAAGCAGTGCTCTGCTCCCAAGGCAAGGGAAAACATGGAGCCATGGAGAAGTTGAGGAACAAGTAGAAGGAAAGATATTAATCAGTAAAACCTTATATACTGTGTTCTAACCAAATGCCTAAGTTATATTTAAACACAAAGACCAAATCACAGAAAGTGATTAGGAAAGGTTTCTTGTAGATAGTAAATTGTACTGTAAGTCCTAGAGTGTTTAAATAAGGTCCAAATGAATGGAAGGCTAGTTTTCATGAGTAGTTTTTGCCAGGTAGGGGAAAACTGGTATCTTCCTAGTGGGGCTGCATCTCTCCCAGCAGGGTGACTTTTACTCTAGTGGTTGCTCAGTAAATATTTGTTGAATTGAATCAATTTTCAACTTAGAGGAAGAGAGACTGAGGTCTCTGATGCTGTCAGCACAATCAGCCCTGGCCCTTCAGATCCTCTCATCCTTCAGGCACATGGATTTGTGACCAGGAGAGGCCTATATTAAAATTAAGATATTTGAAACTTCAGTATATTTTGTGCTTTAGTTGTGGAAGATAGAAGGGGGTATTGTTTACAGTTGGAAAAAAAAATTGAGGGAATAGGCAAGGATGTGAGATAGGCATTTCTGCTGGAGTTTCTAAGAGGGTTAGAATAAGGCGAGGAAGGAAATGGTCAAATTACAAGCTTAGGATTTTAAAAACTTATTTTTCAGAAGTATTAACTCAATTTAGGTACAGTATTAGAGAGTTAAAAATTTTTTTAAAACCTGGAAAATAATGCATGCCACCTCAGTCTTAGTGGGCAAGGTAGCTATATAAAGCAAATAATTGCAGCAATTTGGTGAGTGCATTTTGTATATATGAATAAAGTACAGTGAATCAGCACAGAAAGGGAAGTATGCAAAGAACAGGGGAGGCTCCCGAGAGGAGGTAACATTTCACTTGAATCTTAATGGATGAGTTAGGAGTTTTTTGGAAGAAGAGAATAGTAAAGACATTTCAGATCGAGAAAACCACATGTGTAAAGATGGAGAGATTTGAAGGGTCATGGCCTCTCCTAGGAAGTGCAAGAAGTTAGAAGTGCCTAAAACACAGGGTAAGTGTGGAGGCCATAGTGAGAGAGGGGTTTAGAGAGATAAATAGGAGCCAGAGCATAAGGGACCATGGACATCACACTAAGAATTTAGGAAATTGTCATTATAGATGATAGGAAGGCATTGAATGGTTTATACTAAAAACAAAAAAACAGCCACATACAGTGGATTAGAGGGAGATGAGAAGCAGGGCAACCTGATAGAAGACGATTGCAGTGGTCCAGGGAAAACAATTTTGACATCCTGAACATCAGTAGTGAAAAGCAGAATGCAAAGGAAAGGATAAACTTGAGTCATTCAGGATGTGTATAGGTCTTAGTGATATAAAGGTTGAAGGAGCTGAGGGACTCTAGAATTTACTTTAGTGTTTGGCTTGGGCATCTGGGTAGGCAGAATGCTGTTACTAAATTGTAGAAAATTGGAGTATAAACAGATTTTAGGTGGAAAAGAATGAACTCAGTTTTGGACATGTTGATTTTGAAGTTATCATGGTCACCCAAGCAGAGATAATCCTTAGGTACCTAGAAAGTTTGGTCTGAATCTGAAGATGGAAATCAGGACTGGAGATAAAGATTTTGGAGCCATCAGGATGTAGATCATAGTGAAAATCGTGTATATATGAATGGGGACTAGAGACAAGAAGAGTCTCAAGTGTAATACTCAGCGAAGCATAAACAGTGGTTTTGAACTCTGAGAATACACGAACATCTCCTGAGACAGAACTATCCCATTTCATTAAGGCAGCCTACCTGCCAGCTGTTGGGTGATACTATCAAATAATGGAAACGGATCCTGCATAACTGATTTTTCGTTCCTTCTGCTGCCAGCATTCTGACAAAGAAGAATCCTTGAGGGAGTTTTCCACAACTATTTAATGTGGGGTTTCCCAAACTGTTCTATGGAGCACCTTCTGCAATTCTGCAGATGTTAATAAGCATTAAATAAACTCCTGTATTCAAAAAAACCCCACAAAAATGGAACGTTTCTTTATTGCAGGGCTTCTCAAAACCTTTAATAATGTACATACACTAGAAATTTCCAAGAGGGGTATGTAGCTAATAGCTCCTTCCCAAGCTTTTCTCTTTTTCATCTACAGACCCCTTTTCTTCCTGGAATACCTATTAATATCTCAAGGTATTGCAAAAAAAACAAAAAACAAAAAAACCTCTTGATTGGAGAAGTTAATGTCATCTCCATAGAGTCGTTGGACATTTAATCTTCGAGGGTCTTTTATATTTGAAAGAAATACTCACATTTCCTTGTGTTTTTAATTAATACTCAGTTTTTTAAAGTTTCCAATCTTAAAGCCAAGTTTTTATAAACCTTTAAGCTCAATTTACAAATATCATTTTTAAAGTTAGTAATATTTAAACACTCACTTTCATTTGTTCCTTGATTAATTGTCAATTAGCTCATAATTTTGACAGCCTAAATTCTCCTAAACATTTCACACCATTTTCAAACTTGATTAGTTAAATTCCTGTAGGCATTTCAAATGATAACACCCAATATACTTAATTTATCCAAGCACTTTAACCTTTAGCAAGATAACCTTACAGAAACCTTCCTGAGCACTTAAACGCAACTTACAAACTGGAAACCTAATGTGTGTATTAGTCAATCAGTTTTCAAATGAGGTGTGTAAACTTAGTCAATCAGACTATCTTCAAATAGCTTAAATTCAAATCTCAAGTTTACTATTAGTCAACTTCTTTTAAATATTTTAAATAAAAAGCACAAGCCTAAAATGTCAGATTTCCTAATGTGTCAGATTGTCTTAAATGTTTCAAACACCCTAAATATCAAACAGAACATTCCTAACCCTAGCAAAAGTATACAAATCATTGTTTTGATCCACTTCATTATTTTTGTATGTATCCCTTCCCTCTTTGGGGTTGCAGGGTCCCTTACCTGACAAAGTACAGAGAATCATCATCCCAGGCTTTCCAGCCTTGCCAGCCTTGAAGCTAAGGATTCAGGGTTGTTGGCCACACTGGGAATTGAAAACCTGGGTGTTCATTCTTGTAGGGAATCTACCTCTGCTACTTTTTAGAATGATGAGATTTTTTTGTGCCCATGACTTTTTCTTGAAAAACGTATCATGCATTTTTCATCCCATTATTCTCTATCTTAACCTTTCTTACTATTTTTAGTTGTTCAGTTTGGATTGATGATATTCTTTACCCCGCTGTGAATTATTGTTAATCTCTCATCACCTGACCTGGTTCTGCACTCACTTCCTCTTTTGCTTCCCGGTCCTTCTCCTAGACCTCCCTTCTGGGGTCATTTCACTGATGTCAGGCCGAAGGCCTTCCTGTATTCTGTATTATATGCTTCCGTGACTTTAGGACTTCTCTCATTTCTTTCTATTATCTTTCTGGTTTACTACATTCTTTCTAAGGAGATTTTGTTCACTGGCATATTCACTTCAAAATTTCTGTCACTGTATATCTTTTTGTCGTTTTTCAAGCCAGTAATTACTCGGTAAAATATCTAAGCCAATGGTTTTTTAGCTTAAAAACAAACAAAAAATAGTTGTGGAAGGTGATCAACCTGTGTTTTGTTATTTAATTTTAGTGTGACTGTGAACAAGTTCATTTTAATCTCTTTGAGACTTGGCTGCTTCAGTTTTTAAACTTGATGAATATCTTCCCCGTCTGAAGGCAGGGGGCCAGATGAGAGGCTGTCTTGGGGCCTTCTCTATCACTGATAGCTCTAATTACTCCTTTTCATCTTGCTCAGCTGCTCATTACGGACATGGTCTATACATGTGGGCCATATTGTAGAACTCCTCAGAGAAATAACTTTTCAACTTTGAATTAGGTGCAAAAATTTAAAAATTGGGAGATTTTCTTTTCTTTTCTTTTTTTCTAAAAATTGGGAGATGTCTGCATTCCCACTTCTCCCTCAGCAGCTTGAGATGAATATTGACTACCATCTCTGGATGGACCTGTGCTTTCCAGTTTGCCCCAGTCCCCCCCATAGGTATGGCGTTTACTTAGAAATGAGTCTAAAAATGAGGCCAGTTCTAGAAGTTAAGGACTAATGTTTATGTGTATGATAGTATGTGCATTTTAAACGAAAACAATTTTTTAGCTTACTATAAATTTATTTTTCAACATACATACACACTAAATTTTCACATTTTAAAAACTAACTTAGGTTTCATAGTCAATGAATAAAACCCATGCTTCTTCTGTTTTTGTTTTTGTTTCTTCCCTCTAGGAAGAACTTAACTGATTTTACCATGCGTAATTGGAAGGGACACACATTTTTGTTTGAGTAACTTGAGCACTTATTGTTCTGTCAGGTTATTGTACCTGGACGTATATTTCCCAGTTATCCCTCAGCTTTTTCTAATATGTCTTGAATTTGCCCAATTGTCAGGTGATTGATGCATTTGTTTAAAAAATTGCTTGGAGATTATGCTCTTGTATACACTCAAAAGAATGCATGGCTGTGCTTTTTGGACTATTTCTGTATAGGATTAGAGGCACCCTGTTAATATTCTGGGTAAGAAAAGAAATCTGCAACATGTTTGTCATTTACCTTGGTTTTCTGGACTTAGGACATGAAATTCTATCCAGCAGCTTGAGAGCAATATTTAAAAATCATGTAGCATCACAAGTCAGTGATAAATGTGTTCACCCTAAGAATTTAAATGTGGTGAGTAGATGCAACAGTGTGATTAGCATTCAGTGGCCTATCTCTAACTCCCTTTTCAGGCATTGAAAAGCCAACCAAGCTTGAAACATTTTGCAATGTGCCAAGCATTTGTGTGCTTCATTCAGTATCAAGGTAAATTTTGCCCATTTGAATGTCTTTCTGATATACACAGTTTGAAAAACAAATGGCCACAGATAAGAATATAAAAGTCACTTAGTATCCTACACCATCACAAACAAAGAATGCGGGGCAACTGAACATACAACAACTTTATTTCTTATTATTGGCTATAAAGTTATTTTCTTGCCTAATTTGTTTCAGTCAGACATTTAGTGATGTGTACCTAGTTGTCTTTCAATAACAATAACACTCAATTAATATAAATGATGATTTATGCTTGATGTCATATTGAATTTATAGTAATTTGGAAGCCAGAGGCGACAACTTTTGGGAATGGAATGAAATGTGTTCACTAAGATACTAACAAATCAAAAGTACTTTAGGAGTAAACAAATTGTCACTATGCACAATAAATCCGTAAATAAGTTCTAGGAATTGGCGTATGTAAAAATCTGTACATGTTATATTCACAAAATGGTGTATAAACTCCTGCAGGGTGTTTTCTGTTTATTACAGATAATGGCAACCAAGATTAGCTTTATGACTTTCATATACAGCCTGCTGTGTAATATAAACAGATATTGCCACAGTTCTATAACTGAAAAAGATATATAAAGGATTGTTGTTCAAATGACTCATAAAATTAATAATTAAAATTTTCTTCTATTTGTAAAAGTTCCAAAAAATAAAAGAAATCAAAGTGTATATTTCTTAATTATTTATGCCTTAATTCTGTTTTACTCTTTCTTTTGAAAAACCAATTTTGTAAAGAATAGCTTTCACAGCTCCATTCCTAGGATGGCTATTTCAGGTATGATGTTCACAGATTATTACTTCAAGGAGGCAGAAGCACATGTTGTGTACAAATTCTGGGGACAGACTTTCCAGGTCTTCCTTTCCTCTAAGAAAGGAGGATTTCTAAAATAGGCATCCCTCGAATTGGATCATCTTAATGGGAGGAGTGTACTTTTTAAGGCGACATTTCTCAGAGACTCGTCAGTTTTTGATGCTGTCTCGGTGTCTGTCATGAGAGTCCTTCAGTAGTATTCCCGCCTCTGAGAAAGACATCTCAGAAGTACTTTTTTCTTTCCGCTTGCCAGTATTTCTCATTTACCTTATTGGATTGATTCACATATATTACCCCCATTCATAATTCATCCCATCTTTGATATATTGAAAGCAAAATTTAAGAAAATAGAATTTCCCGACACATTTTATATTACCTGCAATGGTTATTGACTTTGTTCTATGTTCACTTTAGTCATTTTAAAATTACCATGACTATTAGTAACAAATATTCTTTACTAAACTTCTAACTTTATTAGCAGTAAACTAGCCTATATGTAGGACCTGGATTAGGGCAATGCAGTAATATTTTTCTGTCTATCAGAGTGTATCAGCATAAATTCATGTTTGATACTAATGCACTAGGTTACAAGTACTCTAATGAAAGATAGTGTGTGGTTCCCCTCCCTCATCTTTCCTTATAGAGCTCCTCATTCGTCTACAACCTTCTAGATTGCAGACATACTCTCATATCGACCGTTATGTCCCCAGTACCTCATGCGTATATCTGACATATAGCAGGTGAGTCAATAAATACTTGTAAATAAACGAGTGAATAAGTCTATCATTGGAGGTGCCTGGTGGAGATAACCCAGTAGATTTTAAACTAGATATCCAGAACCAGAAGGGATGGAATATGTGAAAGGGGGATTGTTTCATCCCTTATCCTGTTCTCCCCTCCTAGTGTACACGTATACACTCACTCCAGGAGCAGCATAGCATATGTCTATCCTGCTTATTGTGCTTAAAGAGCTCAATGGCTAAAAAGTGTTTACAAATTGCCCACTAAGATTAAAATGATCTACTCGTTAATTTAAAAGATAAAGAGACTGAGATCCAGCCGCATTAGCCACATGCCCTTGAGGTTTTCACGCAGAGGCGCAGAGCCCAGATGGGAGCTGGTGTCTCCTGATGTCTTGCCCACACTTTTTCTACAACACTGATATGTCTGGAGGAGAGAAGTCTAGATAAGAGTGAAAGTATGAGGAAAAATAGGGTGAGGTATTGACAAAATCTAGATTGCATTCAACCGGATCACTGTCTGCTGTGTAATTTTAGAGGAGTAACTTTCTATCTGTAAATGGGGGTAGAATGATGAGAAGTATTAGAGAGATTAGGACTATGAATGGCAGATTAAGAAAAAGTTTGGAACCAATGAAGTGTGATATAATTACCTACTCCCACTTTACCCCTATTTTAAAGTTTAAATATCAGAGGAAATCGGAGAAAGAAGTTCAAGGTTTATGAAAATGTAATATTTGTTAAATGTAGAATATTTTGACCATCAAGCGTATCAGCATACCATTTCATCTCTAGAAGTTTGATTCGGGTCTTTTTATATCTTCCAGTTCTCTCTTGATCATGCTCATGCTTTCCTTCTCCTTCTTTTTTTTTTTTTTTACGGCCTTTATTTTGCAACGGGAAGTGGAAGAGCAGGGGGTATGACAGCTCCAGCTCCTGGGGCGGCTCCACAGACTTGGTCACCGCTCTCCTCCTTCTTTTTTTTTTTTTTTATGTTTTGACTGCACGGGGATCTTAGTTCCCCGACCAGGGATCGAAACCCGCGCCTCCTGCATTGGAAGGCAGAGTCTTAACCACTGGACCACCGGGGAAGTCCCTCCTCCTCCTTCGGTTTGAGCAGCAGTGTATTTATAATACCTGCTTAAACATCCTTGTTCACTAATCCTATCATCTATGCCATTTCTTTATCTATTTTTATTGATTGATTTTTCTCCTTGTTGTTGGATATACTTTCCTCCTCCTTTTCATGACTGTTCATTTTGATTGGATGCCAGACATTGTGAATATTAGGTTGTTGGGTGCTGATTTTTTTTATATCCCTTTAAATATGTCTGGACTTTGTTCTGGGATGCAGTTAAGTTACTTGGACACAGTTTGATCATCTAAGGCTTGCTTTTAAGCTTTGTTAGGTGGATCCAGAACAGCTTTTAGTCGAGGGCTAATTTGGCCACACTAGTGGGGCATTGTCCTTCTGAGGCCTTGAGTTGATGCCCTGTGGATTAGCAGGTCTTCGTATCCTGGCTCATGGAAATCAAGGTATTTCCAGGCCTTTGTGAGCTCCAGACATTGTTCCACTTACTCCTGAATGGTGATTCTTTCTCTAGCCTCAGTAGTTTTCTTTTATGCAGAACCAGACCAGTATTCAGCCCAAGACTCTACTGGACTCCTGTGCGTATCTGCACAGCTCACTCACTTGCTCTTTCTGTGTAGCTCCCTCCTTTCTGGTACTCTGTGCAGCAGATTCTAGCCACCTTGGTGTTCTAGAACTCTGAACTCTGTCTCGTGAACTAAGCAAGACTGTTGTGCTCTGTTTGGGGTCTCCTTTCCCATGCTGTGATCTGGAAGTGCTCTGAGCAGTGAGTGTTTGATGTGTAGGGCTCACTTGTTTGTTTCCCTGCTGTCAGAGATCACTGTCCTGCATTGTCTGTTGTCAGTGTCTGAATACCAGTTTTTTAATATGTTGTCTAGCTTAGTGATTTTCTGAGGTAGGAGGGAGAATCTGGTTCCTGTTCTCATCATGGCTGGAAGCAGAAGTTCCAGAATCCACTGAAATTTTGTTGTTTCATATTAAAAAATCTTTAACTCTTGATTTAATTAAGATTCTCGGTCATTTAATCAGAGCCTGAAGTCGGAATCTTTTGGTCAGTTCAGGGTATGCCATAGGGCCCTAGCTTTATGACACAGAGCTCTAATGTGAGCGATGTAGTGGGTTCTGTGTGGCCACTGCCTGAACTTCCGTAAGCTTCTCAAGGACTGGGACTAAGTAATCGATCCATTTGGCAAATATTCATTGAAACTTCATTATGCGATAGGATTTTGTTAGTCACTGGGAATATAGAAATGAATAAAGCATGATCCCATATTCTAGTGGGAAAAGCTGGAATGTGCAATCGTATACACTGAAAGATTATAAAAATGGGAAAGATCTTTCTGAGAGATCAGAAGGTCTTAGAACACTGTGTTTGCAGGATGTAGCATATCATTAGATCTTGTACACAATAGTGTTCAATAAATGCTTATGGATGAAGAATATTGCAACTAATTTATAGACATAGTCTGCTTAGAAGTATGTTAACATATTTTTTCTTAGGTATCTAGAAAAGATAGCTTAAATAAATACACAAGAAAAATATGATAGATGTTTTAAGAAAGTTAATTTAGCTTGTACTCTCATGAATATTATTTATTGACAATTTCTAAGACTTTAAATGTAGCATTGATAGCTAAGTTATGTAGATCTGCTTTGTTTCTAATTGTCATATCAGACAGTTGAAGAATACCAATTCAATCAAATCTTCATTTTTAACTACAGCTCCCCCTCCTTTTTTTTTTTGCTCATTCCTGTTCATATTTTTAAAAGCAGCGTCTGCAGATAGTTATTTATATGTATGAATTCACTGGTTCATTCTAGTGCGAAATAGGTCATTCTGGAACAGTGAGAAATGTGATTGCTGAATTTCAAGCAGTTTTTGATGTTCAGCTGGATCTGTAGAAAAAGAAAAGGGGTCAGGCCAACACTTGTTGAAGATTTCTTGTTGCCATTGGCCTGATGAAAGAGACTTGGTGCTGGTAATACGGACTCTTCAGTGTATTGGCAAGAGGGAGAAGGAGACTTAGAACCCAGGTTTAATAACTACTCATATTAGGATATTTTATTTGAACTACTAATTAGAAACAAGGAAGCACATAAAATGCCATCCTAATTAGGTGTGTGGGGCTTCTTTCCTTAAAAAAATTAAGGTACAGCAAATGATAGTGTGATATTTTTCAGGCACAAATCTGCTTTTTTTTTTTTTTTTAAAGCATGCCAATATACTACAAGGAAAGAAAACATACTGCAGTAGGATTGACAAATGGTGATTCTCATCAAAAATAACAAATTCTTAAGTATTAAAATAAGGAATACTTTGAAAAAATTCTACATTACTCAGCATTTGAAAATTGAAATCATTTAAAAGCCTTTTTTTCCTCTTTGTGGAAATTAGGACTGTAAATAGGAAACTGCTTTCAAGTAGTAAACTTTATTTACAAACTTGAGAAAGGGCCCATTAATTAAAATCTAATCCCACAGTCAAGTGGCAAGTTTGTTTATGATACATGTATTAATTCGTTTCGTTGTCTTTTTTGAATGGCATAGCTATAATGCACTGTAATTATATCTATTAATATCCAGGCAAGAAATATGAGAAATTCTATATTTGGAAGTACATATTTTAGTCAGTTTCAAGTGTTATTATAAATAAATAGCTTGCATTACTGAAGAATTTGTTTCAAATTAAACTTGAAGAGAGGATCTTAAAAGAGATTAATTCAGAATTATGCTTCAGGTTCTGCTCGGGTGTTCTTGAATCCAGTGGGTTTTCTCATACACAGTTGAAAGCAGATGAGTGAGGACGAAGGCTGACAGAGCACTGAGAGCTTTGCCTGGCTGGTCCAGGAGCCAGAGCAAGCTAGGGTGCACCCGTCCCATCCAGGACTCGGGTGAGGAACAATAACCACACCTTAGTGCCGATAAACTGTGGTGTTAATCACTTTATTGACCCTTAAGCTAGACGAGAATAAAGGCATTTGACTCTGTTATATGACAGACTTCTAATGACAGACATTATAAAGAAAAGAAATTATTTCTCTGATTTTAACAGAGTGAATATATTCTACCTCCCACCTCTGCCCATTCCCCCCTCACCTTCTTTGGACTTGATGTATTTGATGTGTGAAAAGTGATTCAAATAAAATGTAGTATTACTATCAAAAAAGATCACAAAACATCTTAATCATGTATTGCTCTTGTATTGCTATACATTGTTTATATTAAGCACATGCAATAAAATAATGAAAGCTCATAGGACTGCGTGTTTGGGAATCCTGGGAGGGGAGCAGTGGCCAGTATTCCATTCTCTCCATCACTCCTTGTCTTTCCTTTTGCAAAGCCCAGGTATTTCCCTGCCTACTCTACCTTTTTAATTTCCCAGTAGGTCTTTGTCCAAGGGTGTGAATCTTTTGGCCTACTGGGGAACATGATCTAATGGGAGGCTTTCCCCCTGTTTGTCTTGTTTTAGGTAAGAACACAAACCCAGGATATCTAAGGGGTGTTCTACTTAGTGCTAAAAAAAAAATGGAGAGGGTTAACAAAAAGTTTTTTTACAATAGAAAAACCAAAGGAAAATTTAAAGATGTTTAGTAATAGTTACTCATAACTTTACTCAAATATATAGACCTAGCCTAACCTGATTATCCTTAAGCACAACAACTTCATTCATTCATGAATCCATCTATCCATCCTTCAAACTTAACTTGGTGCATTCGTTTATGAATTCATTCTTCAAACTTACTAGGTGCTCAGCCCTAAGGGTACGAAGGTGATTCCTGTATCCAAAGAGCTCATAATATTTCATAGTTTTCTAAGCACTTTCACTGAGGTGCACCTGATTATTTATTTATGCAACGAATACTTGCTGATCTCTATTCTTGGCACTGGAGTTACAGCAGTGAACAAAATAGACCCTGCCTTTGGGGAGTTACATTCCAGTAGGAGGGACGGATAATAAACAAGTGAAAATATTCTTCCGATAGTGGTAAGAAAAGTATAACAGCTTAAGTGGATGTAGGGAGTAGGATATGTGCCTGGGGATTATTGTTTGCAGTTTTCTACAGGTTAGTGAAGGTCTGCCTCATGGGAGGGCTGGCACTGGAGCAGAGACTTGAGTGAAGTCAAGGAGTGAGCTGTGTGAATCACTGAGGAAATAGCAAGTACAAAGTCCTTGAAGCAGAACTACATTGGTGGGTTTGGGAAACAGAAGAGAGGGCAGTATAGCCAGAGCAAAAGTCAGTGAAGGAAGGAGGGATAGGAAAATAAGGTCGGAGTGCACGGCAGCAGGCAGATTATGTGGGGCCTTGTAGGTCATGTGAAGGGGTCTGGACTTTTACATATGGTGAAAAGCTATTGGAAGGTTTTGAGTGAGAGAATGACATGATCCCATTTATGGCTAAAAATGATCATGCTGCCTGATGAGTAGTGAATAGACAGTACCAGGGGAAGGATGGAAGCAGAGAAATTAGTTAGGCAGTATTATAACAGCTTAATAAGTAAGATATGATTGTGGTATGGACCTGCATGACAGAAGTGGAGATTAGTATATAGTTTAAGGCTAGAGCCAAAAGCATTTGCTGCTGGATTATATGCAGGAACTAAAAAGAAGAGCAGGGAATGTCCTCCCTTGATGATCTGTCTTGGTCCACATATAACCCCATGTTGCTGCACTAAACGGCAGCTAAGGAATGGAGTTCCAAGGTGTTGAGTACTTTCGCAAAGCTTGTTCTGTTTCAGAACCTGGACCAGGTCTGAAAAAAAACTGTTAAATTCTTTTTCTAGTCCATTGTCTTTTCCATTTCTTTCTATTCAGAAAACTAAGACCATCCTATTGCAGGCAAGGAGGCAGTAATCTGGATATCAGCATTATGAATATAATGAACACATATTATTATTTTATCACCATAAGGACTACAAAAATTTTCATTGCATTTTTTTTGGAAGAACATACTCAAGATTCTAGGTCATTTTCTTTAAGATTGATTCCTCCTTTCCGTTCCAAGTGACCTTTCTTAAGTAGTACAGCAATGAATGACTGACAGCCATGTGTAATTTTAGAGGGAGAAAGAAATACTTAGAAAGGGCTCTTATAAATCAGGAACAGGATAGAAAATGGAGGCAATAAGTAGATAGTAAAAAGGAACATTGGGAATTAAAATAACTCCTTTATGGACAGGATTGTCTTTGGTGCGTATTATTATCTCTCAGGAGTGATGGTCCCAACACCCCTTCTTCTCTCTGATATGGACCCACAGGGTGTTTTCCGTGGAGTGCCAGGCTAGGGAACAGAGGCAGCCGTCCTGCTGCTTATGCTGTGCTCTGTGAGCCTGGAAGCCCAGATGGGTTAAGGCTGACCCTAGTGCAAGCTGCAAATAAAGGAAGGCGCTCAGATGGTCCTTGTTTTCATTACCAAGGAATTAGCTAACACTTAGGCTGTGCTTATGTTGTATTATGTACACAGCACTGATCAAAGTGCTTTACATATGTTAACTCATTTAACCCTCGCCTCACACAAGCTTGCAAGGAAGTTATGATTATTTTCCTATTTTAAGATGAGGAACCTGACCCCAGAGAGGTCAAGTGACTTACCTTGGGTTCATAGAACTATAGCTAATAAATTGCAGAGCCAGGATTAGAACTCGGGAAGTCTGGCTCCGCTGTTCCGCTCTTAACCCTGCACCATACATCTCATGAGGAGTAAGCACGTGTGTTGAATCAAATGAAACAGGACGATGCTATTTACATTTCATAGTATAAACTTTCAAGTTTTAGAAAAACAAAGAAAAAATAAAGGCTTAGAAAAAAATTTTTGCCTGGGATAGAATTAATTCAATTTCAATAAAAACAGAATCAAACTAAGAGTGGTTTTTGGCAGACATCCGTTAGAAGGATACATGATGTCAGAGAGAGATGATCAAGAAAGAAGACGTGGGACGGGCTTACATGAATCAACCCTAAGGAAACGCGTGCCCATCCTGACCTGTCAAAGTCCTTATGACTCCTGAGAGGTGTATTTACTTTATTTATGTATGTGTCACCTGTCCCTTTAAAAATACCTTTTGCCTTATCTCTCTCTGCATATTCCATTCAAATGAAGCATTTCATAAAAACAGTTTGAATTCTGTAATTCACCTTTTAATTTCTCATGTCTTTAAGACTTGTGGAGTGAAAAGAATGAAGTTTTAAAGGAGCCTAGTGAAATGACGTTTTGAAGCTGCAGAAGAAACTGAATTATAAAACAATGCCTAATCGTAGTTTTAAAACTTTATCTCACTTAATTAACAAAAGATACCAAATAATATACTTTTCAGAGTTGTGTTTAAAATTCAGAGGTTGTTAGGAAAGAAATTCTATATAATTTATTTTTGTAATATTTTCTATTTTTAAATTTCTCTATTTCTTTCCATTTTTTCACCTCCTTTAAAAATAGCAGCTTTGTTGAGATATATGTCACATACCATGAAATTCACCATCTTCAGGTGGTATTTACTGTATTCATAGAATTGTACAACCATCTCCCCAATCTAATTATCACATATTTTCCTTAGCCCAGAAAGTAACCAATAGCAGTCACTTCCAATTACCCCCTTCCCCAGCCCCTGGCAACCACCAGTCTACTTTCTGTCTACAGATTTGCCTATGCTGGACACTTCATATCAATGGAATAGTATATATGTGCCTTTTTGTGTCTTTCACTTAAAACAATGTTTTCAGTTTTCTTCCATGTTGTAGCATTTATTTGTACTTCATTTCTTTTTACTGCCAAATAATATTCCATTGGATAGATATATACCACATTTTGTCTATCCATTTATTAGTTGATGGACATTTGAGTTGTTTCTACTTCTTGGCTAACATGAATAATGCTGTTATGAACATTTGTGTACAAGTTGTTATGTGGGCATGTGTTTTCACTTCCCTTGGAGGTTATATATATATCCCCTTTCTTTCTCTCCATCTATCTATTTACCTGTTTGTCTATCTGGAAGTGGAATGGCTGGGTCATATGGTAACTTTAGGTATAATATTTTGAGGAACTCTAGACTCTTTTCCAAAGTGGCTGTACCATTTGATAGTCCCACCAGCAGTGTATGAGGCCGCCAGTTTCTCCACATTTTTGTCAACACCTGTTATTGTCTGTCTTTTAAGTTGTATTTTATTTTCATATTTACGAGAAGTAGAATCCTGCCCTGCTTTGTTATTCTGCAGTCTCCGTTTTCCCCTGGTGCGTACTGTGGTGGCGTTGGTAGAAGTGGTGTAGTAGAAAGAGTCCTCGACTTAGAAGAATTGGCTTTCAGGCCCAGCTTCTTACTTACTGCTTGAGTGACCTTGAGTAAATCAGTCACTCCACCTCTGTGAGCCTCAGTTTTCCACCATTTCAAATAGGATTAATCCCTCACTTTCTGGCAGTCGTCCAATAAAATAATATGTAAAATTAATTTGCAAATTGTAAAGCATCAGACTTCTTCCTGTCCCTTCTCTGTCACCATCACTTTTATTCTCTTTTTGATGCATATTCTTAAGTAAATAAATAGGGAGAGATACTAAGTTTTTTGCTTTAATGACCTTTTTTCTAATAGAATATAAACTCTACAAAAGCTTTATGTTTCTTTCTTGTCTTTGTAATTGTTAGTTAACTTTAGAATAGTTATATCAGCAAAAATGTTGAAAGCAGAGCTCTCCTGTCCTATTCCATTTGGGAAGAATCTTATAAGTTGTCTAGGATAAGAAATGAAGCAGATAATCTACATATACAGATTGTTAAGAGTTAAATGTAGCTCTCTTTCTTTTCTAGCATTTAAAATTTTTCCCCACATTTTTCCTATCTGTGTTTGTAACTTGGTTATGTACCCAGAGAAAGCTGTGTTTTATCCTTTACCTTCTTTATAGTTACAAGCAACTTTGAGAAACATATGCCAAGTTCTAATGGCTTAATAACTACATTACGTCAAAGCCTTCACCAGTTTACAACAGCCAGACTTTTCTACTACAGCTTTACCTGAATCATCTCCTGAAGCCAAATTACATCTTTTCTAAGTGCTAACAACTTTTCTTCCACAGTGCTGTGTGCTTTCTCTGCCTGTTCTTCATGGTTCACACCAGTTCTTTCTGCCTTTTCCAAGAAGCCTTCACCCATCTGAATCCATTTTATTTATTGTTAGTTCTTTGTTAATTCATACTTAAGCAATTCATACTTTAAAAAAAAAAGCATGTCCAAACTGTGTGAAGAAAAAGGTAAAATTCTTTGTATTCCCCAGAGTTCTCTGTATGTATCTTTCTAGTCATTTTTAATATATTTTTAATAGAAATAGGACCATCCTATACATGTTGTTTTGTGACACTTGCTTTGTCCCAAAACTCTGAAAAATGTTTTACATTCAGTGAATGCATCCTTTACTCTTCGTATCTGTTTTTAACATTTTCATATGTGTTAGTCTTACTCACCCAGCTAAAGTAAGAAGCTTCTCGGAGGACAGAGGCTATATCTTAAGCTTTTGTCCTTCGTCATCAGGTATGCACAGAGATATGTCCTGTAGGAGACACTCAATAAGTATGGTTGGTTGAACTGTACATTTTGAGCCTATATCTTAGTGTGATCCTCTATAAATTCAGGAGAAGTCTTAGAGGATTGATTAATTTCTTTATTTTTATTGTAGGTAAACTTTCTAATGAAAATAATATTTAGAAATGTAATTACGTGTAAAATTAATATTTGGCTGAGGGAGAGAATAAAATTGATGAAGGAAATTTGAGAAGGTCCAGCATAAGACATAGTGTCTGGCACAGTTTGCTCCATGGAAGCAGGAAGAGGATGGCAACTTGAGGGGAATAAAAAGGGAAAATCAATAAAAAGCATAAGAGCAACTTGGTTGTGAACTGGAGAAAAAGGGTGAATTAAAGGAAACTTTTGGGGGCTTCCCTGGTGGCGCAGTGGTTGAGAATCTGCCTGCCAATGCAGGGGACACGGGTTCGAGCCCTGGTCTGGGAAGATCCCACACGCCGCGGAGCAACTGGGCCCGTGAGCCACAACTACTGAGCCTGCGCGTCTGGAGCCTGTGCTCCGCAACAAGAGAGGCCGCGATAGTGAGAGGCCCGCGCACCGCGATGAAGAGTGGCCCCCGCTTGCCGCAACTGGAGAAAGCCCTCGCACAGAAACGAAGACCCAACACAGCCATAAATAAATAAATAAATAAATAAAATTTTTTTAAAAAAAGGAAACTTTTTGAGAAGTAAACTAAATAGAGTCAATACAAAAACTGCAGAGGAGACCACTATCCTTTTAGAAGAGACCTATTATCCTTTTAACTATAAAATAAGAGACCTACTAGCTTCCAAAATATCTCTTCCATCAAAGTGAAAGAGATATAAGCATTGTGGTAAATGAAAGAGAAAATATCTTATTTTCCCTGAAACACTTGAAAAATAAAAAGTTTTACTACAAGAGTGTGAGATTTCTTGGTAAGATACATGACATGACATAAAAGCTCAAAATTAATCTTCTCACACATTTTCTTTACTTTTAGTGCTCACAAACCTCTGCTGACCAATGCTATATTTTATTTTTTCTTTAATTAGATTACTTGTGTTTTATACTGCAAGTTTATGTTGAAAATATTAGATGATAGGATTCAAACTGACCAAATGATCATTTAAACAACCATGACAAAAACAACAAATGTACTGTTTTTGAAGCAGAGGCAATGTCCTGCCTTGTGCATTTTTCTAAGGAACGCTGTTTGAATTTGAAAGTTCTTCATGCCCCTTGAAAGCAAAATGGCTGCAGCTTTAAAATCGTAAGTTGCAGGAAGTTTTCTGAAGTTTTAGAAATTGAATTACTGAATACAGGTTACCTTCTGCATAATTGTATAAAGCTGACGAAATGGGTCTTTTTTGCTCTGATTGCTTTCTAAATTCTATCCAAGTGAATTCACAGGTGATGATTTTAAGCAGAGTAAGGACAGCTTAACTGCAGAGTTAGGACAGATTAACTGGCTCACATAAAATAAAACCTTTAAAGACAGAAAAAATAAGTAGTTCCACACTTTCACAAGGTGTTATGCATATTTGCAAAGTACCCAGTAATTCTGATGGCAAATATCCTTTCTTCCCCCCTGATTGGCTTCTTTGTGGTATTTATCACATATTTACCTTTTCCTACTAGCCAACATTCTTTTATTTAGTCTCTCGACTCTGACTTTACAGTGTTTAGAATAGTAAATGTTATTAGCAGAAAAAAAAAATCATGAGAAAACTGCTTTGTCATAAGATTTCCAATCTTATAAATGATGTGATTTAAATATTTCTTCTGCCAGGAATTCTTTAGACAGTCAAGCATTACTGACACATGGGGAAAATTACAACACACTGTGCTGTGTTTGCAGAAGTGTCTTCCTATGAAGGCTTTTTGTCTTGTGTTTTTTGTTGTTGGTACCATAAGTACAGTGGTGAACATAAACAAGAGCAAAGCCATAATGAGGGCCAGCAGTAAGACAGTAGCTTTGGACCGGAGTGTTTCTGATCAACAGGGTGGACTAAGCTGAAAGATGGTGTTGGAAAAGATATCCCATCACCACCCACACTCCAAATTCAAAGCGACAATGTAGGCATTATTTCCATTTTACAAATAAGGAAACTGTGACTAAGAGAGATTAAATAGTTTGTCCAAGATCCCAGTTAGTGGTGAAATCAGGATTAGAACTCAGCTCTGTCTGATTCAACATTCCATCTCTTTAATCACCACACTCTTGATTTTTGTTTCCTCCGTTCTAAAAATTTGCTGGAAATAAAGCTACCAAATGGAAATTAAAACTTGTAATAAATTATTTTCCTAATTTGAGACTGATTTGGCACTAAAAATTTTAGTATTTAAAAATAGTATCGATACAATGACACTTAGGAGTCTGTTTTGTGGGGGGGATCAGCTTCTCTGATGCCCCCTGTATCTCTCCATATTTCATTTTCATGAATCTCACTGTTTGGAGACAGAAACCGTGTAGTTTGTAATGGCCACCCATTCTGGGGATTGAGGGAAGAAAGCTATATTTAATCCTCATTCCTTGAGGACAAGCTGCCAAGACTGGTTCAACTCATCTCACTTGAGCCCCAGCCGCTCGCATTCCACATTGAATGAGCGCCCCAGCCCTGGAGTGCGCGTGCCCTGGGAACTGGTGAACCCATTCACATGGGTCTCTGTCACCCTTTTCTCAAGGGTTTTTCGCCTCTGTGATGTCTATTTTGAAATTTTTGTAAAGTATATCCTTACCATTTCTCCCAACTGAAGTGGCATCCTTTGTACATTCAATTCTATATTTTTAGTGGTTTTGAAAATTTTTTATTAATTAAAATAAAAGCAATAGATGATGATTAAAAGTTGGTACTTGTCCAGTTTCCCTGCCCATGTGCCATTTTAAAGCGTGGGAGAAGATTGCTTGGAAAATTACTATCATGAAGTATATTTTAAAATGACTAATTATAACATTTTCTTCTTTTTGTGTCAGTTAATGTTAAAATACAGCAGAGAGGTAACTCAATTTAGTTCAAAAGCCATTTTTTAAATGAGAATTAGCTGGGAACAGTGTTACATTAATAGACACTGCCAGCGGCTGGATTCTGCATACAAAACACTTGTTCATGTTTTCCTTGAAGTGCTTTGATTGGGCCCAGCACTAAGTTTATACTGAATGGGCTCAGTCTGGTCCTTGGCAAGCATCAGGGAGTAATGAATAGTGGAACATCGAAAGCCTTAAATGTCCTGGCACAAGCCCTGTGTCGGTATGATGAGCTAACCATGGCATTGTTCAATGAGAAGGCCCTGTGTCCTTTTGGAAATAAAATCTTGGCCTGTGGACAGAGGTCTATGTACACACATTGAATTTCTCTGTCTTCCTGCTATGCTATTCCATTCATAATTAAACTTTGAAAGCAAAGTTCTGAAGAGGTTCTTGAATGCCTCTCCTCCTAGCATGCCCAGAAACAAGTGGCTGATGTAAAAATGACATAGCCTTACCCCTTTATTCGGTAGCTCTCCGAAATTCACATCAAAGACTTGGAGAACAAATTCTTTAAGCTGGAGAGCAGTGTAGACATTCAGTGTTTTCTCTCCCCCCAAAATGTCTTCCTTCTGAAATCTGTGGTAATTTACCACAGATTTTTGCTATGGAATTCTGTTGTTCTGATCTTTTATGTTTACAGCTCCATCTGTATTTGTAGTGAAATGTCTAAATTTGTCTTAGTACATCTAAATTCCAAGAATGAATTGATCTTCTTATGAGTATTTTCGCCTTGAAAGCAAAGAAAGGAAGAAAAATTAAGCTCTAGTGATTGATTAAAACTATGACATTATAACTTGCCTTTCATTTCTAATTTTTATTCTTAATAACAGAATAAAAATTTGGTAATCAGAGACTGCCAGAAGGTACCTGAAGAAGCCAGGAATAAAAACTTACTTTAGCTGTGTTAAAACTACTGTTAATATTATAAATTATCAAGAAGAGCCTCCTAAGTGTCCTTTTAAAGCATATTTTAGTTTTGTATAATACAACCAGACTCGTAGGTGGATGGACCTAGAGTCTGTCATACAGAGTGAAGTAAGTCAGAAAGAGAAAAACAGATACAGTATGCTAACACATATATATGGAATCTAAAAAAAAAAAAAAATGTTCTGAAGAACCTAGGGGCAGGACAGGAATAAAGACGCAGACGTAGAGAATGGACTTGAGGATGGGGGAGGGGGAAGGGTAAGCTGGGATGAAGTGAGAGAGTGGCATGGACATATATACACTACCAAATGTAAAATAGATAGCTAGTGGGAAGCAGCCGCATAGCACAGGGAGATCAGGTCAGTGCTCTGTGACCACCTAGAGGGGTGGGATAGAGAGGGTGGGAGGGAGGGAGACGCAAGAGGGAGGAGATATGGGGATATATGTATATGTATAGTTGATTCACTTTGTTATAAAGCAGAAAGTAACACACCATTTTAAAGCAATTATACTCCAATAAAGATGTTAAAAAAAAAACAGACTCCTAATAAAGTATAAACAGGTTAATAAAACCATGAAAAGAATTTGAAAAAGAATAGATACACGTTTATGTATAACTGAATCACTTTGCTGTACACCTGAAACTAACACAACATTGTTAATCAACTGTACTCCAATATAAAATAAAAAGTTTAAAAAATTTTAAAAATAAAATAAAATAGAAGAATGACACCAAAAAAAACCCATGAAAAACCTGCATTATGTAAATATTTAAAATCTGAGAATCTATTAGAAATATATTTTGACATACAAATTTAATAACATAACTTCTGGGATTATCTGAAAGCAATTCAAAGTGGGGAGGGGAATGGGGAGAAGTGTCAACACATAAATGACAAAAGATTGGCCATGAGTTGATCATCATTGACCTGTGGGGTGCATACATGAATGTTCATTATACCATTTCCTCCATTTTTTTTTACTTATTTGAGATTTTTCATAATAAAAAGTTGAAAAATAATTTCTGGTTGCTCAAAATGATGGCTTCATTGAATGAACTGTTTTCTTGCTAAAGAAAATCTAGAAATCAAAGATACCTTAAAAAACTTTACAAGGATTTATGATATGCAAACAATATTCTGATATGTAAATAATTAATTTTTCCTTTAGTGATTGCATTTAGGATGCTAGTGGTGGATATGGCTATAAAAATCATGCTATGAATAGTGTATTAGCTAAAATGCTAGTGTCCTTGAGATAATTAGGATTGTTAAATTAGTCTCTAATATAGATTATCCACAGATGAACACTCTTCTAAAACATTAATATATTGCAATACAAGCAGTAAGCCCATACCAGTCGTAACCTACTCTCCATAAGGTAACTGAGAAAATGGTTGCATTTTTATGGTTATGACTTATCATACCATTGTAGACATGGAAAAATTTTGGATTACAGATTATCAGTTAAGAGAATGAAAGATGTACTGTGTACCAGAAGTAACTGATAAGTATGCCAATGTCTATTCATATCACATAACAAACTATTTTATGCTTCATTTTTGTTTGGCTTAGTTTGACCACTTATCAACTACATTAGAGTTTAGTTTTTAAAACTGGACTCTAATGTAGAGTCTACTAGGAGTTTACTGAGTGTCTAGTAGATCCAGTGGTCAGTAAGATAGGCAGATTTCCTGTTCTCTTGAAGCTTTTGTTTTAGGGGTTGTGGGAAGATAAATAAGTAAGAAGCCTATCAGATAGTATAAAGTGGTATTCGGAGAATTAGAGTGACTTAATGTGATGGAGAGAGATGTTGGGTGGTCAAGAAGGGCATCTCTGAAGATATAATCTTTAACCTGGGATCAGAATGTCACAAAGAGCCCTTCACGCAAAGATGAGTTTCTTAGTTCTGTGTGTTAAAAACTAAAATCTTAAAGCTGTGACTCACTTTCCTAGGGGTAGGGTTTTTTTTTCTAAATAATATATGTACTTTGATTTGGCTTGACCAATAGTGGACTGGCTGAGTATTCCATAGAGGAGCATTTAATCCATGCCACTCCCTCATCACTGACACACTGTAGGTTGGCTTTCTTTCTCCTGTACATTCTACAGGGCTCTTTCACGTCCACCAGGAAACCTGAGCGGGACGCTTGGGTTTGGCATGCTTCTGCTGGCCTTTCAGCCCTTGTTGTAGGGCCTGCCCTGTCTAACCCAGAACTTCACACTGCCTCCTGGTTGTTCAGACAGCTCCTTACTTCCTGATCTTTTTCCTTCCATGCTGACTGGACATCCAGGCACAGTGTTGGTGCTGTGTGAACCCCCCACCCCCACCCCACTCCCCAAATAAGGGAAACCTATCTTGTTGTCTGTCTGCTTGATGCCATACTCGTTCTTCCAAGAGGTTACTCCTGGATAATCTGATTTCCGAATCTGGGCCAATATGTTGACTATGTTCTCCTTCTCTTTCTCCTACTCCGCTCTACCTTGCTCTCTGTCACATTCTTTGCCTTCAGGGTAGCATAAGCACAGTGTCCGGTGGTCTTTTGGGACAGAAGTTTGTCCGTAAACTTGGTGTTCATTTTGAGCTGCCACCAAAGACATTCTGGAGAAAATGGGCCTTGTAACAGTAAGGTGGTCCTGTGTGAGTAACTGTCTAAATTAAAAGCTGTTCCTGCTCATGTCTGAAAAACACCATATTTTCCATTTGCACAGGAGCTGTGTTACTGATAATGAATTAATGGTTTCTTACTGAGCTGAAAAATCATTTTGCTAGTGCTTCCTATGTGGGCTCTCCATGCCTAAATAAATTGTTGTACATATGCAAAGGATAACTAACATTTTTAAACAAAATCATAGAATATTTTGTGTTGCAGTAATTGATGTTTCCTGGAGTCTTTAACTTTATGAAATTGCTAACAAGCATAACCGTTTTAAAACACTATATCTAGGAAGATAACTAGATTGGTATGGTAATCATACTGCTTAAACAGACCCAGAGCATTTTCAGCTCTTCAGAATTTTAAACTTTTAAACAACAATTTCATCTATATTTTTAAAAGTTATGTTTTGTCATAGACAGCATGTCCATGTTCAGCATTGATTTTACCTGTCTAGGAAATTGATTTATCAGTGTTTCTTATTTCTAAGAAGACAGTTCTCTTCATAAAATTCCTAGTTCTTTTCAAACAATTGAATTTCTGCCATTCTGTTCTGGCATCTGACTTAAAAGGTGAAAACTCTATGAATGATGCCATTTATCATCACATCAGCCCTTACTGTGAATAAAATGTAACTACATTTGCCATTTATTACCTCTGGCCTAATATTAACAGTGATAAATTGTACATAAAGGTTCCTAACATAACAAATGTTAAGATTTGTTGAACAGAAAAATGACCTCAGTTGTCAGGAAATTATCAAATCAGTTCGATGTTAGATTTCATCTTGTTAATTTGAATAGCTTCTCGATTTATTCTATTTAGTATACAGGGTGAAAGCTGGAGGAGACTTCTGTTCTCCAATTTCTTTGTTAATAGCTTACTAAAATAATTTATTTAAATTTTATGTCGCTTGAGTTTTCCCACATAATGGGCATAAATACCATCCCCTCTCCTTCTTCCTAACAGTATGGTAAAGGTTAAATAAATACCACATATCAAGTGAGAAAACGTCTGAGGTTCCCACTGATTTCTGTTCCCAGTTCTTCCTTCATTTTCATGTTGTAGGTAAACAGCTTTGCCATCTGATGGTATTTATAAAAGTTGCTCAGAGATCTTAACAAGTCAGATTCTGAGCACATGTAAAATACTTAATAGAAAGAAAAATACATGTCCTCCCGCCCCCAAATGTAAACATATGACATGTTATGATTTTTAAATGAATGTCATAAATGACAGATTTGCTTTCTAAGAGGGACTCCTTATATGTAAAATAGAAAAGCTAAATATATCACTTATCGTATTTGCCCAGAGAAGCAAGTTTTTTTCCCTTGGTGTGATGATTGGTAGCATTGGTTCCCTACCAATTTTGAAGTGTTCTGATAAAATGCATAAGAAATAGGCATGCCAAGATAAATATTAAGTTGATTTTTCATAGAAGGTCACTCACCAGTTTATTTTTTGGTACCCTAAGTTTCTATCAATTTTGATATGAGCCTTTCAAAATTTAGGCTTTTAAAATCATTTTTATTTTTGTTTCAGCTTCCATAAGGTTTCTAATCAGAGTAAATCATGTAATAATTAGTCCCCAGAAGTGGTTTAGACAGTAACATTTTTAGAACAGAATATGAGAGCCCTTCCAGATTTTGAAAGTAATATATTTTCAATTACAAAAAGACCTTTCTCCCATAAAACAGTAGGAGCACATTGGCAGCTTTTGTTTGTGTTAGTTAACCACAGACACATTTTTATGCCTGAATGAGAAATTTCTAAATGTTTATTGTCCATGTGAATGAACAGAATGGAATTTAGAAATAGTTTTGGTATTCTTTAAAGATACAGGAGAGAAATAGAATGAGTGAGTAAGGCAAGGTTTCCTGGATTTTTTTCTCCAAATAGCACATACTGTTTACACAGTGTTATATACTTGTCCTACTGGCATTTGTATTAAGGAAACTTGATCATATAATAGTAGCCTCTCCCTTATAGAACTGCCGAGTTTACCAGGGTTTGGACAAGTTTCTGGATATAAGATACACAGAGATATATAATTAATTTTATCCATTTTATCAGAAAGATGATTTTGTAACTTGTGCAGAAGAGCTTTTCCCTCGTGTTTTGCCCTTACTTCTTGATTAACTAACTGGTCTCAGGGAGCATAATTTGCACAGAATAATGACTGAAGTAGCACATGCTGCTAAGTGCCACAGATTGCATTTTATATCTATGCTCTAGTAATCATTTTAAGTTTAAGAGCCCAAGGCTCTTTGTAAGCTTCAGAGAGCATACTATGTACAAGTACAAATTTTGATGTTTAAACCATAGACTTTATGCTGCTATTTTGGAATCTTGAGTGATTGAGGAACTACAAAGGAACACAATATGGACATCTCAAATTAAGGATTATAGCGCATGCAGATGTGTTCCGGCTCTGGCAACCTGAATTTGTGGCTTTCTAAGTACTTAATGGCTTTGATTTTTAAAAATCATGCTTTGTTTCTTTCCACATTATCCTACATTTACTTGTATCTTGAAGTAAAGTTAGGCATTAGAATAAAACATAGACACCCTACTGAGTTAAAAATTTTAAATCTTATTCTATTGTCATTACTCTTAGACAGATCTACCCACTTAACTCTCACTCAGGTCTGCATATAATCTTTGCAAATATAAATGCAGTGAAATTACTAAATCAAAAGACGTAAAAAACTGTCAGTGTAGGATTGTGAACCTGAATGGATAGTAAAGAAAATTCTTCTGAGATGCTAATATGCTCAACACTGTATGCTTTAATATTTTTTCATTAGTGACCCTTAGGGAATATCTAGCAGTGTAAATTACCTTTTTAGCTTTTGGATACATTTCTAGGTGGAGTTTCTTATTAAAAATTGAAAGGAAATCGTCTTTGGTAATCATTTTAATGCTCCACATCAGTGGATTCAACTTTGCTTTCTTAAAAAGTTTTGCTTTTCCTTAGTAAATTACTGACAAGATGGGGGGAGGGGAGGTGTTGCAGGACTGAGTTTTCTTATAAAACTCAAGGGGGCTGTAGTTCCAGTGGGAGAAAACTTTCTGCCCTAAACTAGGGCATTTTACCTTTTTAAAGTAGATTAAGATTTTTAGTGGGATTATTATCATAAGAGTGTATTATGGCATGTAAAATACAGAAAAGGGGATTGTTTTCAATAGGGAAATATTTACCAATTTTAATAAATTATAAGAACTGAATTTTAATTACTCTCCATAGAAACATACTTGGAAGTATGTATGATGCATGGTATTTTGGGGCAGGGAGGGAGAGAGGGGAGTGAAGGGGTGCGAAGAAGTCTGTGTATGTGTAAGGTTAAAAATTTAACTGAATATTTTGTTATTTATGTGAGTAAGTGGTTTAGAAATGTTTTATTCTTCTCTCCATTGCTGATTCTCTGAGTAATTATCTCACAGATTCGTTATATATTTATTTAATTTGGGGATTGAAGAGAGCATACTGTAATTAGCCCTTCAATTCATTGTCCTTGCTTTCTTCAAAACAAAACAAAATAACCAAATTCTCTGAAATATATAGTACATCTTAACAGTATGCACAAATCCAGTACTTAACTGCTTATTTTCCTTCTCTTCCCTTTGGGAAACATTCATCCCTCCGGTATTTAATTGACAAGACCTATTTGTGTACTCATTTCAGGAAAGTCTTTAATGAGACCCATAAATATTTCTCTGTAAATTTCTTATTTGTATAAATATAGACACACAGCTCCAGCCTCACCCTCTAGTTTCTCAAGGCTGAGTGTTGGGTGTCATTTGGCTACTGTCATTGTGTTCACCTTTCCTTGGTGTGTGACAGGTCATTAGAAAAAGTCCAGATATGGACTGGTCCACATGTACACTGGAGGCTTTGTAGAGATACTCTGATCATTAATCTCAACAAAGATACTAGTTAATTTTTGTTGGCGCATTCAAATAAATTTTAGTATGTAAAGTAATATATGGAACTAAAAAATACTTGATGTCTGAAGTCACAATTTTTCTCAGCCTAGAAGATGCCAAAGCTAACACCAGAATATAAACAGAGGAGGGATGTTGTGTTTTCTGGACAGAGGAGTTTGACACATGAATTAACAAAAGAAAACATGATTATTTTTTACTGTTAACTAAAACTAAATTTTTTATTTTGCTACTAGATATTATTCCAATCTGCAATGTAATATAAGGATTAGAGTTTATTAAATATTTACAAGAACTCTTACATGCACCTCAATTTAAATGAAATGTATTTTAAGCAAATGGAGATTTAAGGAGCTCACAGATTAAGTTAAAAATTCACTTTTATAAGCAGCAGTCCATTTCTTGGAGGGCTGCTATGGGCTGAACCCTGTTTTAGGGGAGTATGTAGGATATATATTTTGTGTGTAAGGAGTGGGAAAAAAGGCCTGATGCCTGACCTCAAGGAGCATACTTAACAGCCTGCCTATGGATGAAGCAAGGTTCACATAAAACAGACAGCAAAGTAGCAAATAGTAACAAGAATATGCAATAAAATGCCAAAGCAGGTGGTGTATTAAAGGAAAAGTAAAGTCAAAATAGATCTCCTTTTCCAAATGAAATTGTACACAAGATGCCAACATAGAAAACAGAAAAATGTGATTTTTTAAAAACTATAATTTTGTCACACAAGTTCAAATGTATATAATATTTACTCAAGAAGTTAATTCGAAAAGCAAAGGGGCTGGTCTATATATAGTAAGGACTCAGTAAATGTTCGTTACTTTTGTTATTTTTGCTATTAGTTTTAAGTTAGGTGTTTTGCATAGCAGTTGCAAAACAATATTGGCTTTAGCTTTAAATCTATTTCTGTATTTTGTTCAGGTTGCACATTTCAGAGAAAAATCTGGATTCACACAAATAAGTACTTGTACATGGAAAGCTTTGTTTGGTTTTAGTAGTTTGCTTTGTCACATTGTGATAGTCTTCATTTTAATCAAGATGGCAGAGAAGAGATTCTTTTAAGCAGAGCCCCCCTCCCCAAATGGGGGGAAATCCAAAACTTGGTGGCACAAGTTAATTCACTGGTTATTGTAGTATACCAAAAAAAAGGGGGTGACTGTGTGTATGTGTGTTGTGTTAATGTGTAACAACCGACAAAGTAAAACAGAACCAGATATTTGAGAACCCCTTAAAACACCCTCATGTAATACAAACTTAGGAAGGTGTGCAGTTTGTTTCTTATAAGAGCCAGATCATCAAACCACAGCTTGTAGTTCAGATCTGGTGCACCACCTGTTTTTGTAAAGCTCATGAGCTAAAACTGCTTTTTACATTTCAGTGGTTGAAAAGATAAATAAAAAGGAGAATTTATCTTGACACATGAAAAGTTTGGAGGCAGAACTAACAGGACTTGATGATGGATTTGGATGTGGGGAGACAGTGGAGGAGGAAGATGTAGCTAAGACTGTTCGGTTTGGGTTTTTTAGTACAGGATGGAAGGTAGTACCATTCTCTGAGATAGGCAACCTGGGAGAAGGGCTGTCAAGAGTTCAGTCTTTGGCCTGTGGAATTGGGAGGTGCCTTTGAGGCTTTCATCTGAAATGTTCTGTGAGTGGTCTGTGTGTAAGTGGGCTGTGTGATCTGTGCATTAGTAATCTGTGGAGAGGTGCTGCTCTAGAACCATAGGTACGGTTGTGAACACCAGGGATTGCTTATAGAGTGAGAAGGGAAGAGGGCCTTAACCAAGTGTTAAGGGATGTCTTTTAATGGCTGGGTAGAAGAGAATGAGCCTGGACAGCACAGAGGAGAAAAGTGAGAGTAAAACTAAAAGAGCGTTGTGTGGTAGAAGTCAAAGGAAGAGAAGTGTCAGGGGAATGACCATGTTTTAGAGAAGACAACCAAAAGGGATGGATGAGTATCCAAGGATTTTGGGATATGAACGTCTTTGATGACTAGAGAGCAAGACATGTGACGAGACAACGAGAATAGAATCCCTAAATTATTGTTTTATCAAAGCTATTTATACCTTTAACTGTATTAGTTTTAAAGAAAACCTGCATTCCCAGGTGTGATCTTTTTATTGTTCAGTTGATCTCCAACTTTACAATGGCAGTTAATTAAAAAATGGGATTCACTTAAAAGAAATTTGCTTCACAGCAAATTTTGATTGAAAACATCTATTTCCTATCACCTAAATACTTTAAATCTTACCCAGATTATATAGCAAATCTCCTTTAATAAAAAAGTGCAATAATGAGAAAAAGTTGTTGCAACATTCAAAGTGATTTTGAAAAAAAGCAAAACTGGTGACTCTTGGGAAATATCACATTGCTCACAAGTCTTGTCAGTTTTCAGCAGGTTGCCAGCCAACTTAATTGTGTTACTCCGATTTGGTAAATAATGCCTTCCTCCTTTACCAAGGTTTCTATTACATATGTGGCTGAAGGAAACTGTATTATCAAAGAAAGTTTGGAAAAGCAGAGGGGTGGGTGGGGTAGAAGAAAATCTGTTATGCATTTTGTTTATAGGGATTTGGTGAGGATTTTCCTTATGTGGTTTCACACATCTATTTTTCTTCTGTTTTCATATGTTGTTGTGATGTGTTATAATGTGAAAATTGACACTGTTGGGTTCTTTGGCAGTAGACACTCAGATGGAGGTTGGTTGGGGTCTAAGATGTTTATTAGGCATCAACTACTGTGAAAGGAAGTGTGAAGGGAGGATTGGGCAGAGGGAAAATTCAAACCGTGATGCTGGTGCAGCCAAGGTCTTGGCCAACCCTGTGGAGCTAGCATTGCCGGTCCAGGTGTCCTGCTTAGGGCTGAAATGGACAGGTCTTTGTGTACCGCCCACCCCTCAGCCACTGTTACAGGCTGCTGCTTGGATGAGCTGGCCCTTTGCAGCCGAGGCTGACCCTACAGCCCAGGTCAACAGTGGAGGCTGGTGCCGTCGCCACCCCGTATTGGCAGCAAGTCCTTGTTTGAAGGGGGATCTGAGCAGCACATCTCATGGCTAACACACTGTCTTGTAATTTTCCATGTAATTGAGTTGAATACCCTGGATACATTTATATTGGTTTGGATTCTTTGTGTTACAAGCAAGAACAACCACTCATTCAAACATTCAGGGACTTCATTGGCTCATGTAAACAGAGGCCCAGAGGGCGGGTCGGCTTCAGAGTGTTCTTCATCCAGCAGCTTCAGCTCCATCCTCTGGGATTCTCTTGACTTTGTCGTCTTCAGGGTATAGAAGGCTTTTCCCACTGACTGACCTCTCTGGTGGTAGAAAAGCAGCTGTGGACTTGCATCTGCGTACCACCTGGGCCAAAGCAGGAAAGAGCATCTGGTGGGGCTATGCAGAGCTCAGGCGGTCCTGAGACGACCCCGCCTGGACTGTGGGAGCTTAGTACAGGGGCAGAGGTACTGAAGGCGCTGACTGGCTTAGCTGAGGCTCAGCGGCCCATTCCTGGAGCCAGGGATAGAGTCTATTTCTAGAAGCCCATGGATTCCCAGGAGAAGTCAGGGGTATTGAAAAGGGAGGGGAAGCCACCAACAAACTATGACACATGGGGTTTTGATAACTGTCCCTGACTGTGCTGTTGTCTGATAGCACTAACTGGTTTTCCTAACTTGTGTGTGCTTAACTACAGACCAACTTATATACCAAAAACTTAGTTGCGGAAAACCCAATTCCCCTTGTTCTTTGAGCTGTTACTAGGAAGATAAATTAAACTTGTAAACACTAAAGCTGTCGTACAGTTGGAACATCCAATGCAGGGAAGGAGGATGGAGGGACTACGCAGGACAATGGAATCAACATTTGTAACTGATATGTTGAGTTTCATCTTGTCTCTTTTGCTCTGGTTCACCTCTGCGTGGAGATAATAATGGGGTATTTGGGAGTGAAAGAATCAAGGAGCTCAGAAAATTCAAAAATGTAAACCCCAGTTAAATCACTGAAAGCTGACTTGTGGGTCAAGTTGAAACTCCAAAGAGAAAGAAAAATGAATAAAACTGGCATATATGAATTGTAAGTGTTAAAATATTTATCCACTTAACAAGTTCCTAGTCCCATGTGGGACACCTATTGTATAGATAGGAAGTAGACACTATAAAAATTTCATTTTCTCGGAGATTTTACTGGAGTTTTTATAAAACAACAGCGTTTGATTTCTCTGCCTTTACTAAGTGGTTGAGATTGCAGACTGACACTTATTAATTATACCAGATTTCTAGTTTTAATTAGAGAATCTCTTCTGAGACTAAACCTTTCTACCATTAGGCTGTTTGAAACCTATGAGATAAAAAGGGAGAGTTCTTTCAGAAAATTATTTACATGATTTTAATTAATGATTATAATCTCTATGGTCATTTTTGCAAAAGAGCATTTAATCCCTTAACCAGTTTTCATGATTTGCATTTTGCAAAAACATGTCGGCCCTGCAGGCTTATTATGTGTTTTTTTCCAGATGAAACTTATTTGGGGTGAGTTTTAGTTTGCTGCTGCTCCGAGCCCCATTTCATACCTTAACACCTGTTTCTCATGCAGAGCAAACCGACTGGTAGAAAAGTAAAGTTTGCTCCTTTCTGCCAAGACATAGCCCTTAGCAAGGTTACCTTTGAAAGCAGTTTTTCATGCAGAGACCGTATACAAGTAGCATTGCTGTTGGCAAGATTCTCTGACTAATGAAGGGTCGGAGAGATTGTGTATTCTTTTTCATTTCTCGCCACACGTATATGTAGCATTTCTTCTGAGAAAAGGCACTCTAGCGTTTCAAACAGAAGCTAAAAGTTTAACCTTCCAGGAGGAAGGTCAGTGTTAGTTTTTACTGCTAACACAGAAGAAAGCCACTTTATAAGAATATGAAAGATAAATTATTTGCTAAGTAGAAACGATTAAACAGTGAGTTTCCCACCTTTCTTATGAAAATCAGTCTGAAACTATTTTCCATTTTCAAAGTTGTTTTTTTCCCTTTCCTAGCTGAGGTGTGGAACAGATCCTTCATACTCATGATGCTAAGCGCTGCTGTCCGAACTGTGGACAACTGGTCAGGGTTCAAGGCCCAGGTCCCTGCACATGGCTGCCTGCTCTGTTTTGGTGCAATTCTGCCATACATATTTTCGGTCGTGTTTAATTATATTTAATGAGTACATTTACATTTCCCATGTACTTTTAAGGTGTCTATAGTTGAATGGTTTCATAAACTCTGAGGCTGATGATTTGTTTTACGAGTGGGAAAATCCTAGAGAGTATACACAGATGTTTTGTGAGTATACACAGAGCTAGGGAAGGAATGGAAAATGTGTATCCCTATACGCATGATCAAAATAGTTGCTATCTTAACTGTGTGTTTGTGTGTGTATGTGTGTGTGTGTATGAAGCCATAAAGATAGGGGTCTAGTGTTTCTCACTTTATTTTCCTTTTCCAAAAATAGTCATTAGGTAGATGTTTTCTACCGTTTAAAGAGTTTTCATATTTTATACCTTCTTAAATATTGAGTATTTGGAGGTTATATTTTTCATTGGTTTTCCTTATATTTTTCTTCCCTTTCAGTCATGGACAAAGACAAAATAAGGCATTAATTCCATAAAATTTCTGTAATACTGATGTATAATGTTGCCTTCCTGAAAAAAATGCAGGTAGCTGATTGACAACGTTTCTTTAAATAACAAATTTTGTTATTGAGATACTACTGAAAGGCTTCACTTACCCCTAGGTATTGTAAGAATTCAACTTTTTTCACTTTAGTTTTACAATCTTTTCTTATTACTTTTGGCCAAAGATGATCGGACACAGCATAGTTCAATCTGTTCATCAAAAGTTGGGAAATAAATTCTATAAAAGGGACTGAAGACAAAACAATAATGCTCCTATTACAGTTTTTGTTTTCATTATTATTATCAGTTGATGTTTTCCAAAAAGGAACTCATGGATCACTCTGGGCTGTCATTGTGACTCATGTTCTAGCGCACATTGCAAATTATAAAGGAATATTTCCAGGAAGCAAGAAAACTTGAAATAAGTAGAAGGATTGCTATTATGTGAAATGGATCACTCTGGGCTGTCATTGTGGCTCATGTTTTAGCTCACATTGCAAATTATAAAGGAAGATTTCCAGGAAGTAAGAAAACTTGAAATAAGTAGAAAAGATTGCTACTATGTGAAATTTTATCTACTCTGAACAGAGGCAGAGTGTCAGGTGGCTCCTGCACACCGATCTGTGGTTGGAAATTTTTAGAATGACAATGAGGACAGCTAACACATACGGAACATTTGATATGTGTCAGGCATTATCCTGGGCACTTATTGATAATACTGAGTAATTTAATTTTCATAACAATGCTATGAGGTGTATCACCATTTTAGAGATGAGAGACCAGGCATTTATTGCTAGGAAGTGACCCAGCTGAGGTTTGAACCAGGTGATCTGAGACTAAGTCCATGGTTGAACCACTGCTCTTTCTACATTACAGCTTTAGTGCTTTGTTACCAGAGGGGACTTTGAGAAACACTCTGTAACCCTTATTTTCCCTATGTCCTTATATGTAAATATGTAACTGGCTGGGAGACACTGAGTAATTTTCCCAAGGTCAGAGAGTAGGGACAGAGATGTAATTACAGTTGAGCCTGTGTGCTTCCTGCTTCCCCAGTTCTCTCACGCACCGGGGCCTTATGCTGGTGACAAACATTGGAGATCTGTTTTACCAGGAAGCCTTTTGTCCTCAATTTGTATGTAGAATTGAGAGTTGGACTTAAGCTTTTTCATCTTAATGAACTTGCAGCCCAGAGGGTGCTGGAGTATGGCTAAGTAGGCAGAGTAGAAAGTTACTTGGAGAGAGAAAAAAGGGAAGGGAAGCTGTGTGGGTTCAGATGGAGTGGGGCCTGGGGGAACAACTGGCACATTATTTGCCAGGCGAAGCTTGAGTACTGTCTGAACCTATGATTATAAGGAGACCCTATGTGTTACCGTCCCGTGCCTTTTATGTTAGAGGAGGCAAGGCCCTAACTGCTCAATGTGTGAGCATTTGGTATGTGACTGCTGATTCCTGATTTTGCCTCTACTAACGAAGTGGGTGATTTCTCCTTAAAAGAATGGGATATGCAAATCCTTGTGAAAAGGATTGTTTCCCCATGCCAGTTTGGTTGGAAACATCTCATTGAAGAGGAAAATTCTACTCTCGCTATATACCGAAATAATCCATAGGCCAGATCATTATCCTTTGTACTTCTATGAGAAAATTAAGTTTTAGCTGTATTTAGGCTTTTGTGTTAAAAAGCACTTCTTAATAAGTTAAATTTATCTGGTTTTAATTTTTCTCTAAGACATTTACTTTAAATCCTATTCATTTCCATCACCCATAACCCCAGTGTCACAGGGATGCACGGAATAAATCAAGTGCCTGCAGACAGTAGGTGGTGGTGTTCAATCCTGTACGAAAGTGCTGTGTGATATAGAAATAGTTCGCTTAATATCTGCCTCCCTGCCTTGTTTCTTAATTGGATCTGTGCTCTAGGGGGCATTAGGTTGAATTGAACAACAGTGTAGAAACAACATTGCATTCCTGAAGCCAAGTCAATTAATCACACAATGCATTTCAAAGGAGTTACTTCTAAGTAATTGTTGTGTAAATGACCCCCATTGCAACTGCTGGGTAGTAAACAAGAGACAAGCCTGCTTTATGCAACCAGAAATACAAGAAAAGTTTGCTACTTCTAAAGCCCCTTAATCCTTCAGACCTCATTGCTCTCACCCACAAAATAACCATACAGATTTTATAACTATGTTGGTTGTGTTTTCCCAGTGAACCTATAATTGCACATTTAACTTTTTCAAGCAGAGGTTAATAATGATGAAATTTTTGAGTTTGAGAATATTTTATTTTTCTCTAATGAATTTCTCTGGTCCTTCTATAATGCTGAGGATTAAAACACAGGTAAGGAATGTCTTGTCTTTAAAAACATTGAAACTCCACCCTGTGGCTTCCATCACATCAGATATCAAATATGTTATTTATATTTTTATTTTTAGTCAGGCGTCAGCAATTATATCTTGAGACTTCCTATTTAAGGAATATGTCCAAAATTCTAAAAAGGCCCTTGTGGAGAGAGTTTCAGGATCACTTTGCCTCATCATTATACAAATTATTTTTCAGCAACATAGTCAAGGCCGTCAGTAAAGTTTACACCAGCTTCATTAGGAAGCACCCAGCTTTCTAGTAAGCATGCCCAGGGAGTGCAATTCCTGCTGAACCAGGACTAACCACTTGACCTTTGCTGTTCACATTTCATCACCTTCTCAGACATCAAACGGGTTTGGCTTCAGACCTCTAAGGTAGTGTTCCTAAGAGGGCTTGTTTAGTGATTATTCTGGATCAACTGTAAACATAGCTCAAGATCGCCAGTCCAGTGCAAAGCCTGGGAAGGTGTCAAAACAGAGCTTCCTCAGCTGCGGTTCTGAGTTGTGCAGACAATGATTCTGAGAGAATGAAGCCAATGTATAGAGAGAAATGGAAAGAAACACAGAGAAAGTAGGACTTCATTGTCCTCGCTTCCAGTTATTCCTGAACGCATCTTCCTCTTCTGTGGAACCCAGTCTATTGGCATTTTTCCAAACCTAGTTCTAACTGTGTTTCTTTTGCATTAAACAAAAGAGACCTGCTAGGTTAGGTACATCTCCCCTAGGTTTCCATAGCGCCCTCGCAAACGTCTGTGATTGCACCCACCAGGTTGCTCAGTTTTGTCTGTTTCTGTGAGGAGAGGCGCTATCTTCATTATTACTTAGCACAGAGCCTGGCAGTTAATGGGTAATAGGTAAATATTGGATAAAGAATGAATGAATGAGCAACTATATAGCTTTCAGTGTCCTACTTTTCTAACAAGAAAATGATTCAAATCTACTTGATTTTGCATGATCTGGTCATACAATGACTTATTATAAGACAGGTATAGAAGCTGTAATCGTGTCACCCTCCCCCACCCCCCACCATTTTCCCCCCGTACTTCTTTCCTAGCTAAAAACTCCTGGTGCCTGGTTTCATGAGATTGACCTAATCGTCAGTACGAATTTATGTTATTCCATTATATTTCATTATAGAAAATGCTTTATAAATATAGCACGGAATGCTTTCCTTAATAAGGGCCTTAACATGTTGGATTTTCAGGGAAACTAGCTTATGCTATAAAGCTTTGCTATACTGTTTTCTCATCTTCATCTGCTGAGCCTTCCACGTAGAACAGGTTAGTTACTTCTCTGTTTTTAAGTTTTGGTTGTCATTCATTTCCTCTTGTGTACTGTTTTTCATGGTAGGTTTTGACTTCAATTTAGATCCCTGTAGATAGTACCTTATAATTGATGGTAATTAAATTCATGAGTAACATTTTCTTTTATTTGTTTATATCTCAAGTCTTCATAGCTACTTCAGAAAGTAAGCAAGGTGTTCATAGATGTTTAAAATACTCTTCTCTTCCACCCTTATAACCACTCTAGCTCTGAAATTTCAAAATCAATGCAGTTCAGTCTTTATCCATTAAGTGTGGTTTCTCCCTAGATTTCATGTTCCAAATGTAGTAGTATAGACACAGAGTTTTTCATTTTTTATTCTGTCCTTTTTACTCTGCCATTTAGCCAGCTATTGCTATGAAGTAGCATTAAAATATAGCCTTACGGGCATTTCTAACTTTTGTAACTTGACATAGGACTAAAAGCGTTCTTCCTGAAGCAAAAATATGTGTAAATGAAAAGAAGTTTATCAGAAAATAAGCACATGTATTTCAACAGTTTTATGAATGGGATCCCATGTACCTTTTTTAATCTTTTCCACTTCAGGTATGGTCCTTTTATTTGTTTAGCTCCATAACATTTTTCTGCTAAATGCAACATATTTCACGTCGAGAAGGTTGAGTGACCCTTAGCCTGCCGCTAGACATCTGAAATGTCTAATGCAGAAGAGTTAACGAAGAATGAGTTGGTGCTTAAGATCAAGATATTGCTGAGGACTTCCTTGTCATCCTCTCTAAGAATATTTCTGCAGATTGTGACATTATAACTGTTCTTGACTTGGCTTTTGCTCATTCTTGAATTTGTGGTATTAACTCTCTCATTTATGTAACATATTGTGAAGGTTTGGGGGTGTTAGTAAGAATTCTTTTAGCATTCTTACTTAACTCTTTACATTTGGTCAAGTGAGCTATCTTAAACTTTAGTTAGGTAAAATAAGGTATGAGGGGATATAGATGATGACTGGTTTTAGACATGTTAAATCTCAGTTGAAGTCTATTTAGACAAGTGTTGCAGGCATAAAGATTAGGGATAAAGATCAGGGCCAAGGATGCATTTGGGAGGCATTCAGGAAGAGTGATATACACATCACTTGGAATAAATGAGGTTACCCCATTCAAGGGAGCTGAGGAAACACATGCTAGGAAACTAAGAAGCAATCAGTACAATAGGAGAAGAACCAATCTGATGCTGCCAAAGAGAAGACGGCTTCATGAATTGGGTATTTGGCAAAACCAGATATTGCGGAAGCTCTGTAGGGTAAGATCCTAAGCTGGATTTTTGGTTTAGGAAATCGTGTGACTTAGGTAGTTTTGCTGGAGTTGTAATCTAATATTTGTGGGTTAGAAACTAGATTATAATGTACCAATGAGTAAATGAAAGATGAGGCAGAAGGGACAGCAAGTTTAACTGATTTGGTGTATATTCATGAAGGGGAAGGAAAAATGTGATAATGACTTTGGGGTAAAAGAGAATAAGGGAAGTTCTTTTTAGAATTCGAGAAACGAGCATGGAGAAACACAGGAGAGAGAGAAAGGCTGACTGAGATTGGGAGAGAGGAATAAGAAGAAAAAAATAGTCAGGTTTGGAATGAGGTAGGTAAGGATTCTGATTACTGATTCCAATGTGTGGAGATTTTCCCCATGCCAACAAACAAGCTCTGATGCCAGCTGGGTGTCCCGCAATTCAACTCAGTTCTGACACTGTTTACCCAGAGATAGCATCAAATTCCAAAGTGAAGGATTTGGTCCCACAAGACTGCCCTCCACTTCAGATGCCAGCTGAAGCATTTGGCTGAATGATTTGGCTACATATTAGAGGTTCTAACGTGTGCCTCATTGGGTTCAATTAATTTGCTAGATCAGCTCACAGAACTCAGAGAAGCATTTTACTTACTAGGTTACTGGTTTATTATAGTAAAAGGATATACCTCTGAAACAGCCAGGTGGAAGAGATGCACAGGGCAGGGTATGGGGAGAGGGTGAGGAGCTTCCATGCTGTCTCTGAACGGGCCACTTTCCCCAAATCTCCACGTGTTCACCAACCCAGAAGCTCTACAAACACCATCCTTTTGGATTTTTATGGAGGCTTCATTAAGTTGGTACCATTGATTAAATCATTGATTAAACCTCCAGCCCCTCTCCCCTCCCAGAGGTGGTCGGGGGAAGAGGTCGGGACAGAAAGTTCCAGTCCTCTAATGACAGGGCTGGTTCTCCTGGCAATCAGCCCCTTCCTTAAATGGGATCCAGAAGTCACCTCATTATCATAATAAAAACACATTTATATCTCTCAGTGCTTTGGAAAGTCTAAGGATTTTAGGAGCTCTGTGCCAGAAATGAGGGAGGAAGATCAAGTATTTGTTTCTTATTATACATCACAATATCACAGGGGGACTGAAGAGATTAGGCTTGGGAAGGATGTGTTCAGAGCTACTTCCTCTGTGACATGGGGCAAGCTTAGCGGAGGACAGAATGATTCTCAGCACCAACCTCCACTCCGAAGTGCTGTGGATAAGGAAGGTGACTTAGAATCAGGTTGGTATCAGTTTGGATCTGGATTGAGATTGGCACAAAGAGGAATCCATGCAGTTCAATTAAGTCATCCTCACAACTGGAGATGCCAACAATGAGATGAAGTTTTCTGTCGAGTTTCAAGCCGACACCTGAGATATGTGACACAGATGGAGTTTTGTTTTTCAAATATTACTGAGTCCTGAAGCACATACTTCCTGTTACAGATTTTGCTCATTGTCTTTTACCTGAGAACTTCATACAGATAGGTTGAGTATAACAGAATTATAAAAATCTTAGTACCTGTAGTCCTACTTTCGAAACAGGATATTAAAATGCGTGTTTTGGTAGTCAAGTCAAAAGTTACACATTGGGAATTTCAGTGGGACGACTGAGTTTGTCCTAGCCGTGCCGTCTATGGATGGTAGTGCATTTTATCTCAGTAACAAAAAATGTTTTCACAAATCGATCTTTCGTGAAATTTTATCTCAAGGTGCTTTGCATTCTAATTAGCTCAGAGAGCTCTTTCCAATCAAGAAACTGCATTTGGCTGGTTTTAAAAGAAAAGTGTTGTAGCAATGTCTTATCTGCTTCATCTGCAAAATTATTGAATTCCTTTTTTTTTTTTTGGTTAGGATTCACTGTTATTTACCCTGAAGAGTTTCCTTAAAATCCTCCTGCAAATTAAAATTGCATTTCCCAGTGGTATTTACATGGTAGTGGGTATTCTGGATTTGGGCCTCTCTATTTTAGAAGGCCTTTATGCTCTGCTGCACTCTGGAACTATTCAGCCCTAAATTATCTTAATCTCACTAGTTCAGATAATAAGGACCAGGGTTAGTAAAAACTGTCCAGAGCAACCTATATATTTTTAATTAAGTGACATTAACTTGGATATCTTTATATCTATGTTTTCAGAAATGCTGAGATCCTTGCAATTGAAGTTTGGTTTACCCTAATGAGTACTGTTTTGATTTATGCAATAGAAACGACAGTAGGAAAAGAAGATGCATCTTGTGAGATGGGTTGAAAGCATTTGTAGTGATAAAGTATACCCTTGTTAAATAAACCCTGTTTGGTAACTTAAAAACAGTATGTTTTTCAGTTTTCATTTTATGGCAGTTTCTTTCTTTATGCTATCATGAAAAGCTCTTTGTATTTACTAGCACGAAAGGTAAGATTTTTAGTAATAGGGAAGAACTGTTAAAAGTATCTTTAAAAGTTAATGTCTCTGAACCTAACAGTGGTTTTTAAAGACAACCACACTTTGTGAAGATGAATGCAATCCTGAAGGAAACTATCGTTAACCTGATCAGAGCCTTAAGATTAGATGTGTTATTGAAAGTTTTGCAGAATTTGGCTTTGTAGGGCCTAATTGGATATAAGGGAATGACATAGTGAACATAGTAATTTATGATGCGATTTCCACATTGATGGATTCATTTACAAATCTGTTATAAGGAGAAAAATTTCTACTTAACCTGCTGTTTTAATGCGTAATATTTTAATTTGAAATATATGCCATATGTCCAAAGAAATATCTTAGGACGTCAATAGAAGAAGAATCCAACAACTAATTTAGATGGGTAATTCCCCTTGTAAGAGTAGTCTGCAGATTAGTTTTGTTATTTGACCACTGGAGTGCTGTCTAGCCTCAAAATAGTTATATCTAGCAGCCTAGAATATAAAGTGAAACAAAATCATTTATCAGCACTGTAGAACGTGGTTTCAGGCATCTGCATGAGGAAGGTTTTGAAATTAGAAAGATATATGTATGGAGTCATCAGCTCTCATTTCTTCTTCCAGCAGTGTGGGGGGCACGACACCCTTTGAAACCAAGAAAAGGAAGGCAGCTTTCTTGACTCACTCTAACCACTGGGGCTAGGTGAGGGGAGGGAGCAGGAAAAATAAAATAATCTTCCTTTTCTCAGTGGATCAGCAGGAAGTGTAGTTTACCTCTGTGATTTTCTGACTTGCCGGTTGTAGAATCTAGCTTTTTAATAAGGATAACTTCCTTTGCAACTTTCTCCTATGAGTTCTTATTTTCTATTTATACCTACTGTTGGCATGATGCATATACACGAAAACACAGTAATAGAGATAACACAAAATTATCCTTTAAAAATGATTTTTCCATTATTCTTGCTTTGCACGTGGCCGTCACTCATATTCCTTATCTTCTTGACTTCAAAAAAGTATGTCCTTAATGTTTCTACTTTCCAAATAAAATAAGCGTTCTAGAGTAACCTTACTATAAGTCAAACTGTTAAGTCCTGTTCTCCTAAATCTTTAGTATCCATCTTTTAAAATACATACTCTACAAAATAATGTAGATATAGCATAATACAAGAAAGGAAAGCAAATGATGTAATAGTTGTAGTAAACATGATTCAGTTGTAAATTGTAGGGCATGTTCTCCATATAGTTTTTCTTATTTCTCTTAGCTTCTACCCCCAAAAATAACAAAATGTCCTTTGAAAAGGATCAAAATATTTCTTGCTGTAGACCATGGTGTGTGTGTGTGTGTGTGTGTGTGTGTGTGTGTGTGTGTCTAAGTAATATCATACTCACACCTTCAGGCATTTGTTTTAACAAAAATCTTATGGTCTTATTTTCAGCAGAATCAGATGTTCTTTAAATGTTTTCTTACATCATTCCAAGGCCAAGAGTATTCTAATTGCCCTGTTAAGCTAACACTGATATATAAGTTTAGTATTTTTTTCTGGTGAAAACTGTGTCAGTGTTTCCATGTAAATGCTATTTTCCAGGCATCCATTACTTAGCATAGGTTGTAAGCATTCATTTTGGGCTAACACTTGTCAAAAAAAGTCTGGTAGCAATTAGGAGTATTTATGTTTTACTGGTGTAAAGAGAACTTTTTTTTTTTTGCTAGCTTTAACAAAAACATTGACTCAAGTATTTCATGGAGCTTTCATGATGGTTGACTTTTGATATTTTGGTAGAATAAGTATGTCAAAATATTTAACAGAAAATTGAGTGTTACATGTGTATTGTAATTACTGCACATTTTTTAATGAGACGTAAGATCACACAGGCAAAAACAACAACTTGATGATATTTTACATGCTGAATGAACCATAAAGAATTTAAAAAGTAATATCAAAGTGTCTGTTTTCTTCAAGTACCTTAGGCTATCTGAAAGTATGAGTAAATATGAAATGTCAACACATGAAGTAAAATAAGTGAAGTAGTAGAGCGGCTGTTAACTGTCAATAAATGTCCAAGAATAGTTACCAGAAAAGAAAACTGCAATTTGAGAGAATGTGCTGATAACTAATTGAAATCTCACCACATGATTTGTTAGATGATGAACTTGTATTTCAGAGTAGTGTGCTAGCCCATAACTTAGAATTGGCCATATTTTGATTTTTTAACAAGAAATGACAGATATTTGTAAATGCAAATCAAATCTTTGTTACCTGTCCAAATGTTGGTTTACTTTGAATTCTTGTGTCAAGGTATCTTCAGTGTAATAGGAAACTATGGTGGAGCGGATCCAAGTTTGTGGAGCCTGCCACTATTATAACTTTCCCTCTGCCTCTTAAGAAATCAAACACAAAATTACAAATAAAAAATTGGTTCTAAATGTGCAATAGTTTAAATGACTGTTAAAATAGCTTATGAAAACTTATGATCATGTGACTACAATGCTAAGAGTACTTACAGGCATTGGAAGGGGCTCATGCAATCTAGAGGCCCTCAGGATTGTAGATGACAGAAACTAACATTCTAGTCAATATAATTATTCTGTTAAGTTTTTGTTTTCTCGTTGTGTATAATAGTAATTTTTCTCATTTTACCATTTACTTTAAGAGTTCTTTAGCATGTTTTAACTGAAAATTGAATATTGAATATTATAGTCAATTAATTCATTCAGTATTCACTGAGAGATCAATTATTGAACTCCTAATATTTATGAGGTTTGGTGCTTACTAATAGGAATACAGTGATATATATGTTCCTGGAGAGAAGATAAAATAAGGACACATATAACAATAAAATGATATGAGGTATATATTATTTTCTGTGACTCAAATATTCCATATAGTTAGTACCAAAAAAATCCATATTGTTATGATAATGATACAAACTTTTCTCTGTTATATAAATTATTAATGATATCCATCACATTTCTTTTAGAATATTCATTAAACAAACATGAGATAAGTCTAGGTAATGTATTTTAAGACATCTATTTAAAACATGGTGTAGGTTCAGAGTTATATGATATTGTGACCTTGCTTTATTGTAGATATAAGATGAAAATTAATAATTCATTCTCAGAAGATAAACTGAATTATTTCATTTGTAAAATATATTTTTGCTTTAAACTATTATTTAGCTTTTATGTTTAAATGCTTGGTGCTCATTTTCAAGATCCAAATGCTTTATTTAATTTCAGATATAATTATCTCATTTATTTTCATATACTAATCAGAAAACCTAAAGACATATTTGTTGTGTTTTGAATAATTGAGAATAAAACTGAGAAATTCTTAAATCCCGCTTCAGGTAAATTGTAAAATAAGTGATAGTTTTGTGAACATATATAAGTTTGTAAAAAAGATAATAAAATGGAGGAAAATTGTAATTACTTGCCTTCCAAATGATAAATAATGTAAAGAACACTTTAGTATTTTGACACTGTCCTTAAATTTTAGATGCAAATAATACACTTAAACCTATTTTATATTCTGCTTTATTAAAGAAAATTAATGTATAGGTAATTTAAAAGATTATATTATAGTTCTCTAGAATTATATAAGTTGTTTGAAGTCACTTTAGAATGGAAATTATAATTACGATTGATCCTTTTATTTTGTACTCTGATAAGGCAGTGAGGGTCATATACATGCATGAGGCCATGCCAAGTATATATCCCAGACTTCTTAAGTTTAAAAATATTTAAAAGGTAATCTATATATTTAGGTTTTATGTTAAAAACAACTTTAATGGTTACTATACCTTGGATATTAAAAAATATTTTTTCTTTAGCCCAGCCCAGCATATTGACTTAGTTAATAACAGTATTAGCAGACTGTGAAGGATCTCTAAGATTTCGTAACCTTCCTCATAATCAATGTCATGATATCGCTCTTGTTCTCAATAAAGACATTTTGGGTTTGGAGTCTGAAGTTTCATAACTTAGTCTGCCCATTTTCTCTTCCTCCCTTCCCCTTTTTAGCATTTGGAAGAAGTTCTTACAGTAAGGATATCTGAAAATTCCTGCCAGAAACCTGATCTTCAATAGTCCCCAGTCCTCTTAAGAAACCTTTCTTCCCCAGGTTCCCTCAGTATTTCCTTTGACAGCCATTCCTTCCTCATATGAGACTGTATTGGTAATGTTAGAATTTCCGATTCAGACAGCCCTGGTAGTTTTATTTCACTTTTCTCACTTTAAAAAAAAATTTATCCTCATCACCTCTTTCTTGAGAGGAATTTTGCCCTCAAACTCCAAAGTTACTAGAAAAGGGAAACCTTTTGAACCCCAAGTTTAAAATCTTTTCTTTCATGTTCTATCCGATTCTTTTTTTTGCTTTCCCATCTATCAAGCATATACTTCATGTAATTCATGGCCTATTTTCTAGGTTTCAGTAATCAGTCGTACACCTTGAATTATTACCTTTGAGGATAAGAGGGTCACTAGAAGCAAAATTTATTGAATTTGAATTGTCTTTCCCTTCAGTAAAAATTCACAGTAAACCATTCTATGGTCACGACATGCAAGAAGTTAATTGCCATGTTGTGTTTTTAAATTCCAAGTTTTAACCATTATAAAATATGACCAAAAATTAGCAGTACCTTTCAAATTAAAAATGTGCATATTTTTTGACCCAGAATTCCATTTCAAGGTATTTATCTAACAGATAAACTCTCACATGAGTGAAATAATATTTAAGGATGTTTGTTGTTATTCGTATGTCCAATGTACATTTTAAAACTAAAAAGTTCTGTATATGGAAAGTTTAAAAAGAAAATGCCAAAATAGCATATGGTATTTATAGGCAGACAAATTGCATATATACACAGATACATATGTATCTGTATATATATGTAAGATACACGTATATGTATACACACACATATGGCATATATTTATAAGTACATAGATTATCTCTGGAAGGCTACTCAAGAAATTGCTAGTAGTGTAGCTGGCTTCCAGGGAAAGATACTGGGCATCTAGGAATAGAAGAAGGAAGTAGACTTCATTTTCACTATCTTACTGTTGTATCATTTAAATGTAATGCCCATCTAGAAGTAAATAGAATGTTTAAAATTAATATTATGTTTAAAAAGTTAAAATTAAAAAGCAGCAGCCCAGTTGAGAACCTCTGACAGAATGAAGCTCTAGGAAGGAAGACTGCTCTGAATAGATTAAGCCTAGGAACGCGGAGATAAAATCACCAAGCCCTTTAGGTTTAACTCTGTCCCTGATGCAAACTCTGTACTGTCAGTTTCTGTGTGGGTGAGAATGCACTGATCTGACAAGGCCAGAGATCCAGCTTGCATTACAGTAATGTGTCATTCTAAATTAATAAATTAGCACTGTATAGGAATTTGATTTTCATGGGTTTATCCCAGAGAGGCTTCTCAGTTTTAATTTAAGCACAAAATCATTTCTGGAGTGCGAAGGTAGGGACTAGGCCCTGACTGCAGTGACCCAGATGAAGTGTTGCCCCCGAGAGGCCTGCCAGGCCTCCGCTGGGCACCCTCAGATGCCCCCTCTCCTCCATGACCGTAGCAGGGCTGGAGGCACATGTCGTTCACTGCCCATCCACGGTCTCCCTTGTCTCAGATTTTCATTTCAGGTCTTCAGCTTTTACTTCATAGACTAGACTGAGCTCAAATCCCAAGAGAAGTTGGGAAAATGAGTGCTCGTTATCTATATTACAAATTGTGACATTATTTCTCAGAAAGAGAAAACACTTGATGGACTCGTTAAGTGAATATTATCTCTATGCAGAATACCTCAGAACAGAATAAAAAGCACAGTAAGTGACTGACATAAATATAGGTGTGCCTACAATATATGTTAGTAAACAGGGCTATAATATTAGGGGCCAGAAGCAATCTGTTTCATATTTAAAATATCAAGTAAAAATTATCTTCACAATTATGAATTTTTAAACAGTGTTATTGCTTCTCAATATATAAGACGTGTAAACATACCACATCATTTTTATTGCAAAAACAGAAAAAAATAATTAAAACTATAAAACGCTGTTCTTAGTGTCATTTTAATGTGTCTTCGTTATTGCCATTTATCTCCGAGAGATAATAAGAGAAAGAAATTGAGAAATAATGCATCAGTAGATGATAAATTTTGTTCATAGCAAACTGTTTTAAAAAAAATCACTATTGTCTTTCATCCAAGAGAACAACGGCGAAAACAAGACATCTACTGTAAATGTCTGTTTTGATTTTACGTCATTTTAAAAGTAAAGGTTTGTTTTTTTCCCCAAATTTTCAATTTAGTCTTCCTCTTTGTGTGATTTCCATCTTACCTAATTTTCTTAAACATAAGGAAGAATTTTATTCATTTCAATGAATGCAAGTATGAAGGAATTTCTGTCTCGTACATTCTTACAGGTTCACACACAGATCCTTCACTGGTGAATCTGACAAATTGGGAATAGTAGTTCAAAGATTGGGCTTCTTATTTCCTTACATGTTAACAGCAGTAGGCTGAGGGGCCCAGAGGGTGGAAGAGCTGCTGAAGGGAGAAATTGACAGCTCACATCTTTAAAAACCAAGTCAAGCTGAGGTTACTGAATAGCTTTTACTTTATACATAACCACACCTCAGGCTTTCCTGTAACTGAAATATGAGGCTAAGCTCTTAGATAGTTGACTAGGAGAAATTCTGGCCCCTCTCTAAGTTTAGATACCAGTGCACTATGACATCTACTTTTCTTGGAGTGCTCCAAGTAAGACCATCACCATCATTTGTGAAGCCATTGAGGAACAGTCTGTAGGAAAAATGACCAAGTTCTGGGGAATGTCCGCTTTCCATTGATAAAGCAACTTTTTGAAAGGAAATATGAACTCTAAATAGAAAAGAAACACATGCTTTGGGTATACAATGCTTCTTGACATATTAACTGAAAAGAGCATGGTATAACATTGTATCTCTAATATAACAGTGTATGAGATACAAGAAAGATAAACACACACAAACAAAGAAAGCTAGGTATTGGAAAACAGTAAAGGAAATATAAAAGAAGTGACTACTGACTGCATTAGACTCATAGGATTCTTTTTTTTCTCACTTCACTTTCCTGAACTCCAGATTTTCTTTTATGAACCTGTATTGCTTACATAATAATGAGATGAAAGGAAAGCCCTGTCCTTTGGAAATTTGATAATTTTAAGTTGTTTATGTCTTTGCAATTACTTTGTTGTCCATTCTCTTAATATTCTGTAAATTTATGTATTACATGTCAAAAAGAAAAAATGAGAAAGGAAATTAAGCCATAGAAAGGAATAAATACTAGAAAAATATTTAATAAATGCTTTATTATCCCCAAAAATGTTGGTATGAAAATTGCCTTAGTATTTTAAATCCTACATGGAGAATATTAATTTTCATTAAGCCAGGGAGTTTATTCAATGTTTCCTATAGCATAGAATCCAGCTCTCTCCCAATTACTGAATAGCTTGTAATTATTTGTGGCTCTCTTTAGTGATTCTCTCCTCATTCCTTTTTTTTTTATCCCTGATGGAATAGCCGACTTTGTGAGAAAAGTTTGCATTCTTTTTAATTGATAGCTATACTATGATAAATGTGGATTTTATATAGATGGATTTCTAGCTTTATGTTGGATAGCCTCATATCCATGGCCACATAAGCATGATGTCTGTAGGCTAATATGCTTACTTAATCTTTAATACATTATATTTTAATAATATAGGAGTGCCAAGCTACAGAAAAGCAAACGAAAAGGTTATTTTTAATTCATGTACTACTGAATGTACCTCCTGCTTGTAGCTCATTATACATGCAGTGGAGCCCAATTTTTTAAGAGTGGAAAGCATACCAAATTAAACCACAAGTTTTGCAACTGATGTTCCTTTTGTAAAAGGAGTACTCTCCGTCTTTTCAGTTTTATTTATTCTGACTGCTTGTTACTCATTTGTGCTTCTCTCTTCTCCGTTATAGTCAGAATTTCTAATCCCATTTCAAGCAGAAGGCTGCCACTTTTCATCAGAGAAGAGGCAATAAACACGCATCACACTTATATATTCTGGCTTTCATCTGGGGAGCTCAAAGTGTTTTATGCATAAGTAGTGTTTCCCCTGGCTTTTTTTTTTTTTTTTAAAGTAGGAAAAATGAAGCCTGGAGAGCTTAAATGACTGAAGGAAGCCCACACCTGCAACAATGAAAGTCGTGATTTTAATTAAATATATATCTGTGAAAATACTCAGGATTTCTTGACCTGGATATCAGTTTATATGCTGTGCTTGAAGAGTGACACAACTGTGGAGAGTAAAAATTGGTACTAGCACATTTTTGTCATGGCCCAGTTAGGGGAAATGGTGCCATAACAAAAATGAGCACTAACAGAGGGAAACTTCATGAACGTGACTATTCATTTCATGTCTTTAAGTTCAAAATTATAAAAAGAACTCAGCTGGAAAGAAAGAGTTATTTTCAGGGTCAAACTTTTTAGAGTTTTGTGGCTATGGTTCAGCAGGCCAGAGAAAGGGCAGCCTATGGCTGGGGTCTAGTCAGTGTAGCAGGCGAGGCTGGTTCTCAGGAACGAGCCCCTTCCTCATTTAATCTCTCTCTCTCTCTCTCCCTTTTTTTTTTTTTTTTTTTTTTGCCAAAGACATAAATGATCTCAATGGAATCTCAATGTGGATTATTAGTCATAAAAGCATGAGTAAGAGATTAATAGAAAATAGGCAGTTTTTTGAAATACTAATTTTAAAAGACCATCTTGTTCTAAGGATGTCTGGATGTAGATCTGTGATTCTCAACTTGCCTTGCACTGGGTCTATGGGGCAGGGGACTGGGGATGTAGAAAATCAAAGGAATGAGGACTCAAGGTCTTTTTCTCTCCTGCACTTTTGGTGGTGGTGTTCAGATTAGTTTAATGCATGCGTGGGGAGTGGAGATGACTGGGAAGTTTGACTTACATTGAGAAAGGAGGCATAAGGTGTGGAGGTGGTGGTGGAAGGAGAAAAATTAAAACCAAAGAAGCCTGTGTCTTTGAGAGAGTGGTGGTAGAATTTAGAGGTTTAAATATGTAGGTTAGAGGAAATGAGAGCTTTTATTAGAGTTGATTCAGTAACTATATTACTTAAGAATTTAATCTGGTTTGCGTTATAAATGGTAAAGAGGTACAGGTGAGATCACGTGGACATTCCTCTGCTGTTCAACCAACCCATTATCTGATATCCTTAGCTCTCAGTCACCCATCGCTAACATGAGTGTAGGGGACACAGCACTTTTTGGATATACTTTTTTCACCTGGCAGAAAGTATCACACACCGGCAAGTTCAATAATCCCTTACTCAGTAGCACTTTATCTAGCCACTAGTCTCTCACTATCTAGTTACACTTCCGAAAATCCTTTTCAGAAATCCATCTTCCCAAAGTCCCGCTCATCACAGAAAGCAACTTAGAATTTCCTGCTGAATTCCAAGATACATATGTATTTATTTCCCCTAGAAAACCACTTTAAAATCCCTCCCTATATAGATATGGTAAAAAGTACTTTTTTTTTTTCCTCGAATTATCCTTATAAAATTCAGAAATACTCTTGGGTGTTGTAAATGCCTGTCAATACACTAGTTGGGGGGAAACTGTGGGTATATTAGCCTAGAAACAAACATCTTAGGATGTCAGACACCTGTCTGATATTCCCACTGCAAACATTTCATGCTCAAAATTGCAACCTGTCAATGTTTGGGGTGGTTCCTTTGGAGAACAAAACAGCAAAGCAAGAAGGCAGAACACCTCCTTAACCTTCTGCCTCTTGGCCCTGGGTCAGACCAGCAGAGAATGCCAAGATGTGGTAGATGGGAAGCCTCTGGCTTGCCGTGCTGCTAAAACACCATGGCCGACCCTGGGGAGGAGAGGCCATCTCTCATTAGCAGTGCAGCCACTTCTCAAGGTCCTAGGATCTTGGAGCAGGATCTCAGTCGCTCTGGGCTCTTGCTTCTTCATATGTAAATGAAGGAATGATAAGACCTTTAAGGCCCAGCCAGTTCTAATATCCAGAGATTACACCATTTAGTCTCATCTGCCCTGGGGCTATTTCTTACCTATACCTTTAGAATAATGCACTAGAGGTGTGGACCTTGGAGATAATGCCCTAAAGATTTCACTCTGTAGTAATTATCCTAAGAGAAAAGCACAGTGTGTTTCATACTCCTAGATTATTTTCAGACTCAAGTCTGAAATATCAGAAGCCGTTCCCTAGAATATTAATAGGTCTTACCCTTGGGAAATACTTGGTCAAGCCAAATGAAATAAGCCTTTGTTCTGCAATACTGCTCAAAGCTTTTTCCATGCTTGCATGCATTGTGACCCAAGGATCTGAGGGTTCCACAATGCAGTGTTTTTCCAATTGATTTGAGTGAAGTCTCCCTTTTTTGTGTGGAAAGTCTCTATGCTCTGAGAAACGATGTTTTTGGCTGTTTTCAGTCTATCCACAGACATATTCAACTAAATGATCCTCAGATATAGTGAGCGTTCCTCTTCCTAAAATCTGCCCTTCTACTTTGCTTTGGCCTCCAGGAGCAACTTCTGCAGGAGCGCCTGAAGGCATTGGGCTATGAGTTCAGGGTTAGGCAGAACTGTAGGAATGTCAGAATACTAAGTATCTGCAGACCAGGCCCAAATTTACCTGGTATTTTGAGTTCATTCCCCTCTCCCCTTTTTCACTTAAGAAAGTGTCCATGTAGACAAGTCCTAGGGAAGGACTGCTTATCTTAGCTTCTGAATTATTTCTAGCCTTAAGTTTTTTCTTGTAGGGAAAAAGCATGAACTTTGTAATCATACTCATGCTGACCTCAATTTAAATCTGCCACTTACTAGATCTAACTCTCAGACTGAGCCATTGTTCTGCATTGTAAAATGGACATGGTAAAATGGAGTTGTATTTTACAGAATTAAATAAGTAAATATTTAGCAAATTACCAGCTAATGAATGCTCACTAATGTTAGCTACTTTAATTCTTTCATTGTCTAGCAGAGAGGTCCTAGATCTAGGAGCGAGTAACCTGTTCTCATTCCATTACTAATTTATTACTAACTATCCCAACATATAGTATGTTGGCCCCAGGATTTAATTTCTCTATAACTCAGCCCCCTCACTCATCAAATGAAGATAAAGCTACCTTACATGGTGTTTTAATGTATAAACTGAGATAATAGAGCTGTAGTTAATTTCAGAAGTACCAATTAATGTTACTTATTTTTAGTAGTGGTAAAATTATTATTGACTTTTAGTCTGACAAAGGAACCTTTTTCTTTCCAGTGTGATATCTGTTGTAATGGAATTGTAATGGGATTACTGTAATGGGATCTGTTGTAAGAGCATACTATTTTAATAGAATCCCTTAGGACGGATTTAAGAAACAGTACTGAGCCTCTTGTTTTCCATCTTACATAGGAAGGTTTATATAATTTAAACATTTGTGTACAAGTTCTTTCATCTTCAACTGCACAACTGTAAAAGATTTAGAGTTTTTGAAGATTGTGCATTTAATTTTTAGCTGAATTGTATATAGATCAAATCCATGCATCAGAAAGTCTACAAAAAGAGAATTTATAGAGCTTGGGGAGATGGAGTTAAAAATTTATAAATCTTTGGGACCCTTAAATGGGAAAGATGTGAAAAATCTTTTTTTTCACTTAAAAACGACATTTTAGAACTGTGGGAAACTAATGCTGTAAATTCTTACTTGAAAAATCATACTACTGATTTCTTCTATCACATTTAAGATATGTCATTATTAAATCTTTCAATTTCATAACGCAAAGATATGATTGGCATTGAAATCTTGTTCAAGTTATTTTATTTTATTTTTATTTATTTATTTATTTATTTATTTGTCCGTGCTGCACAGCTTGTGGGATCTTAGTTCTCCAATCAGGGATCTAACCCGGGCACTTGGCAGTGAGAACGTGGAGCCGTAACCTCTGGACCGCCAGGGAATTCCCATTGTTTAAGTTATTTTAAAGCATTTTCTTCTGAAATTAATTTTTTTTAAAAATTTTTTGAATTTTATTTTATTTTATTTTTTTTATACAGCGGGTTCTTATTAGTTATCTATTTTATACATATTAGTGTATATATGTCAATCCCAATCTGAAATTAATTTCTGATGGGAGATTTTGATAGTTTAGTACAAAAAGCTTAGGCCTTTTTTTTAAAAAACTAGATTTTAAAATTTATTGTGAGACATGTATTATGTTTATCTTACATTACGTCAAACACTTTTTGCCTAAGTTTTTCATTTGTGTATCTGACCTCTTTGAATAGACTAATGGTTTTGAAGACATTTGCAAAATGCTTTTGGGTAGTAGATAGCTTACCTGTCTTTTCTGATAAATCTCTATTTCCTTACTGGATATTTAGGAGAGAGATCTAGATTACCAGGTATGTCTCTAAAGGCCTTGCTGTTTATTCTGTCTCTTGCAGCCATCTATTCATAATTCACTTTCCAAGTGCCAGTTGTTAGGTGGGCATTTTGTAATTTCCTGTAGGAGTTAAGTGTGTAGACAGAAAAAGTCTTAAAATTGTACTGAGAAAAGATTTCAAAACATGTAAATCATTGGTAACACTATGTTCCATCTAAGATGTGCTTAAATTGGTGACATTGCCCAAGATCATAGGTCAGATGTTTATTGTTGAGTGTATGAGGCTATGAATTTCTGTAAGTTCCATTTCTGGGCACAGCACTGTATCAACACCATGGTATGAGAAATCCTTCCTACTTAGCACTCAATCATGAAAGTTGATTAAACATGAGCCTCCTTTGTTGGAAGGAGGAACATTCTCAGGTTGAGACTTTCAATATAAAATACTAAGGAAAAAAATCTTAAAATATTTTACAAATATATATTTTCTGATTTAGAAGTATTTAATCATAGCTAGCAATTAATATAATAATTGAGCATCTTTACATGTCAAGGAAAATATGTATCATCCTGTTACATACCTGCATCTGGATACCGTAATTTATTTAACCTATCCTATTTGTGTATGCAGTAATAGAATTTCTGGGTCACAGGACATATTCATTGAAAGCTTTCTTAGTTTTGTTCATCCTGTAATTCTAGGATCCAGTGTATCCCTAGGCATATGTGGTGGTCCATAAGTATATAAATGAAAGGGTGAATAATACTAGACTACACTCCAGAATGGTTTTGCTAATTTGTGTTGTTGCTACATGTGTATCTGTTTCCCCTCAACAAGGTATGAAAGTTGACAACTAAGTCCACAGTTACCTTTTTATAAATAAACTGCTCTTAGAGTGAGAATAGAATCTCCAAATGATCAAAGACTCATAGTGGTGACTGTTTCCAGTGGCTCTGAGAGGGCAGTCATATAGTAGCTGGTTTTTGAAGAGGCATTAGTCTGATTCGTAAGTGCTTATTTATAATTCAAGTTTTATTATACCTAAATATTTTTTAATATTTTGAATGTTTGGCTTAGAGAAACTATAATATAAAGTTTTCTATTTTGTTTCCCAAGATATAAAGTAATATGCTTCAATATTTTTACTAATTTTAAATAAACAATTAAACAATGTCATTTTAAAATTTATGATGAGGAATTCTGGCATGGGGCTTTAGGCACTAATTATATATTCATTTTATGCTGATTTGTTGCTTTTGTCACAGTTTCCAACAGCTTTGAGATGGGGGTTATATTTAAATCAAATCTATGATAAAATATTTTTTATCGAGATCCGTTTTTTTTTTTTTTTTCTTCCAACTTCAGTTTATTAGAACACACAGGCCAGGATTTTGGTTAGCTTTCTGTGATTATACTGTTGTCCCCAAAGTGTATGAATCAAACTCAGAATTATGCTTGTGTTGATATTCAGCTGTACTAATGAAGAATGATAATTTTTAATAGAAAAGATATTTAAATTCTGGAACTTTATAATAGTGACTTTGAATATTTTACATAACAGTGGCTTTGAATATTTTACGTAACTTGGGTTTCAGAAGAAAGCCTATTTTAAGCACTGTTTTTCCTTTTAGAGCAAAGTTCAAAGTCATCTTATTGTTTTATAACTAGCTAAAATGAACATTTTCTTTCATTTTAAGCTACTGCCAACTCTTTTGTCAAATGGGAATAATATAAATAAATTGTCACAGCTATAGTATTTATTAAGTCTAGTTGATACCAGTACATTTTATTGTATATTTTGTCTTTGGTCAAATGCAAAACATGGTTTTTTGCAATTTGGAAAGGCCTCTAGCTTCTAGACTATATTTATTGAGGCAATAGTTGGGCCATAGGATTTTCATTATTTAAACTTAAAAACATCATTTCATTTTCTCAGTTTATACCACTTTAATCTTATATTGTGAATTAATCAATCTAAATAGTTGAAATAATATTTTGAAAAGGATTTTAAAACATAAATAACCTTTGGACTCTGTTAACCAAAAAAGGGGTCCAAAACTTTTATTAAAGAACAACGAAGCAAACTTGTAACTCAATGAAAGCCCTCTTTTCTGCCCTGATGGAGATTAGTATTTGTTGATTTAAAGAGTTAAGGTAGGAGCATTGTAAAATAAAATATTCAAGGAATTTGCATAATTTAAAATTATATAAATGCCCATTTATTCATGAGTATTCTGTTGAAGGACAAAGGCATTTTATTTGTATAAGAGCATGCTGATGGGAGTCACATCATCTTTCTTCTGTAAACTACACCCCAATTGCATCATCGGTGATTTCCAGTTTTCAGTACATTAAAGTGGGGTGAGAAAGATATTTGTAAAGCAATATAAATAGAATCCTTTAAAATTTTAAAGACCTTTCCCTAAACATTTTTTTTTTTAATTAATTAATTTATTTTTGGCTGTGTTGGGTCTTCGTTTCTGTGCGAGGGCTTTCTCTAGTTGCGGCAAGCGGGGGCCACTCTTCATCGCGGTACGCGGGCCTTTCACTGTCGCGGCCTCTCTTGTTGCGGGGCAGAGGCTCCAGACGCGCAGGCTCAGTAGTTGTGGCTCACGGGCCTAGTTGCTCTGCGGCATGTGGGATCTTCCCAGACCAGGGCTCGAACCTGTGTACCCTGCATTGGCAGGCAGATTCTCAACCACTGCACCACCAGGGAAGCCCTCCCTAAACATTTTATTTATTTTTTTTAAGTTTTTGCTTTTGCTTGCTTGCTTGGGTTAATTAATGACATTTACATACATCATGAAATGATCACTATGATAAATCTAGTAACCATCTGTCCCCATACAAAGTTATTAGATTATTATTGACCATATTCCTCATACTGTATATTACATCCTCATTGCTTTATTTATTTTATTACTGGAGATTTGTACCTCTTAATCCCCTTCACCTCTTTCTCTTCACCTCCCCTTCCCTCTGGCAACCACGTGTTTGTTTTCTGTATCTATGTTTTTGTTTTGTATAAGTGAGAACATATGGTATCTGTCTTTGTCTGATTTATTTCACTTAGCATAATACTCTCTATATCCATCCATGTTATAACAAATGACAAGATTTCTTTTTTTTTTAATGGCTGAGTAATATTCCATTGTGTGTATATATACCACATCTTCTTTATCCATATGTCTATTGATGGACACTTAGGTTATTTCCATTTCTTGGCTATTGTAACTAATGCTGCAGTGAATAGTGGGTAATATCTTTTTGAATTTGTGTTCTTGTGTTTTTCAATTAAGTACCCAGAAGTGAAATTGCTGAATCATATGGCAGTTTTATTTTTAATTTTTTGAGGAATCTCCATACTGCTTTCCATAGTGGCTGCACCAATTTACAATCCCATCAACAGTGCACAAGGGTTCCCTTTTCTCCACATCCTCTAACAACACTTGTTATTTGTTGTCTTACTATCATTGTGACAGGTGTGAGATGGTATCTCGTTGTGGTTTCGATTTGCATTGCCCTGATGATTAGTAATGTTAAACATATTTTAATGTGTCCATTGGCAATTTGTATGCCTTTTCTTGGGGAAAAAAAAAAAAGTCTATCCAAGTCCTCTGCCCATTTTTTAATCAGGTTGTTTGTTTTTTTTGATATTGAGTTGTGTGAGTTTTTTGTATATTTTGGATATTAACCTGTTATTGGATATATCATTTGCAACTATTGTCTCTTATTCAGTAGGGGACCTTTTTGTTTTGTTTATAGTTTCCTTCACTGTACAAAAGCTTTTTAGTTTTATGTAATTCCATTTGTTTATTTTTGCTTCAGTTTTCCTCTCCTGAGGAAACAGATCCAAAAAAATATTTCTAAGACCGATGTCAAAGAGCACACTACCTATGTTTTCTTCTAGGAATTTTATGGTTTCACGTCTTGCATTTAAGTCTTTTATCCATTTTAAGTTTCTTTTTGTATATGGTGTGAGAAAGTAGTCCAGTTTTATTCTTTTGCATATAGCTGTCCAGTTTTCCCAACACCATTTATTGAGAAGACTGTCTTCTCCCCGTTGTATATTCTTGCCTCCTTTGACATAGATTAATTTGCCATATAAGTGGGGGTTTATTTCTAGGCTCTCTATTCTGTTCCATTGATTTATGTGTCTGTTTTTGTGCCAATACCATGCTGGTTTTGATTACTGTAGTTTTGTAGTATAATTTGAAATTAGGGAGCATGACACTTCCAGCTTTGTTCTTTTTTCTCAAGATTGCTTTGGCTTTTTGGGGTCTTTTGTATTTCCATACAAATTTTAGAATTATTTGTTCTCATTCTGTGAAAAATGCCATTGATATTTTGATAAGTATTGCATTGAATCTGTAGATTGCCTTGGGTAATATGATCATTTTAACAATGTTAATTTTTCCAATTCATAAACACATTAGTTTGGGTTGTCTTCAACTTCCTTTTATCAGTCTCTTATAGTTTTAGAGTACAAGTCTTTTACCTCCTTAGATTCTTTCCTAGGTATATTATTCTTCTAGATGCTGTTGTAAATAGGACTGTTTTCTTTATTTCTCTTTCTGATAGTTTGTTATTTCTATACACTAGTAACAAACTATCTGAACTCCTGTATATATTAATTCTGTATTCTGTAACTTTACTGAATTCATTTATTAGTTCTAACAGTTTTTTGGTGGCATCTTTAGGACGCTCTATATATAGTATCATGTCATCTGCAAACAGTGACAGTTTACTTCTTCCTTTCCTATTTGGATTCCTTTTATTTCTTTTTCTTGTCTGGGGATTGCCATGGCTAGGATTGCCAATATTATGTTGAATAAAAGTGATGAGAGTGGTCATCCTTGTCTTGTTCCTGATCTTAGAGGAAATGCTTTCAGCTTTTCACTGTTGTGTATAATGTTGGCTGTGGATTTGTCACATACGGCTTTTATTATGTTGAGGAATATTCCCTCTATATCCACCTTGCTGAGAGGTTTTTTAAAATCATAAATGGATATTGAATTTTTTCAAAAGCTTTTTCTTCATCTACTGAGATGATCATATGATTTTTATTTTTTAATTTGTTAATGTTGTGTATCATATTGATTGATTTGTGGATCTTGAACCATCCTTGCATACCTGACATAATTTCCACTTGCTCGTGGTGCATGATCCTTTTAGAGTATTGTTCAATTCAGTTTGCTAATATTTTGTTGAGGATTTTTGCGTCTATATTCACCAGGGATATTGGCATGTGATTTTCTTTCTTTTTTGTGCTGTCCTTGTCTGGTTTTGGTATTGGTGTGATGCTGGCCTTGTGAAATTAGTTCAAAAGCATTTCTTCCTCTTCAATATTTTGGATTAGTTTGAAAAGGATAGGCATTAACTCTTCTCTAAATGTTTGATAGAATTCACGTGTGAAGCTATCTAATCCTGGACTTTTATTTGTTGGGAGTTTTTTTTATTACTAATTCAATTGTATTACTGGTAATCAGTCTGTTATATTTTCTATTTCTTCCTGGTTCATCTTGAGAGATTGTACATTTCCAGGAATTTATCAATTTCTTCTAGATTGTCCATTTTATTGGCATATAACTGCTCATCATAATTTCTCATGATCCACTGTATTTCTGTGGTGTCAGTTTTAACTTCTCCTCTTTCATTTCTGACTTTATTTATTTGGGCCTTACCTCTTTTTTTCTTGGTGAGCCTTGCTAAAGGCTTATCAATTTTGTTTATCTTTTTTAAAAAGCAGCTCTCAGTTTCATTGATCTTTTCTAATGTTTTTTTAGTCTCTATTTCATTTATTTCCACTCTGATATTTATAATTTTCTTTCTACTAACATTAAGTTTTGTTTGTTCTTTTTCTAGTTCCTTTTGTTGTAAGGTTAGATTGTTTATTTGAGTTTTTTGTTTGTTTGTTTCTTAAGGTAGGCTTGTATTGCTATAGAATTTTCTTTTAAAACTCCTTTTGCTGCATCCCATAGATTTTGGATTTTTGTGTTTACATTTTCTTTTGTCTAAAGGTAATTTTAAAATTTCCTCTTTTATTTATTCAGTGACCCATTGGTCGTTTAGTAGCATGTTATTTAGACTCCAGTTGTTTGTGGGTTTTGTAATTTTTTTCTTGTTGTTGATTTCTAGTCTCATACCATTATGGTTGTAAAAGATGTTTGATTTTCCTAAACTTTTAAATCATTTCACACCTAATTAAAATCATTTTTAATTAGTTACTTTTATCAAATATATGTGAAGCATTTAGTGTAGTTTTATAAAAATAATTCTTTTTCACTTTCACATTTAATTTACTGTAGCATTTAGTTAAATTGCACAATCAGAATAACAAATATGATTGGCAAACACACAAGATAATGAATTTTTAAAATTTAATGTTTATTGTGGAAGGTTTTAAACACACATAAATATAGAGAGAATCATATAATGAATTCTTGTGTACCCATCAGCTGAACTCAGCAATTACCAACATTTTGCCATTCTTATTTCATTGATTGATCCCCCCAACTTACTTTTTCCTGGAGTATTTTAAATTAAATTCTGGACAAATTACCATTTGGAAACATCTCTAACAGATGAAGATTTTTTAAATGCACACATACAATACTATTATTACAACTAATGAACATAATGATAATTTCTTGAAGCCTCTTTTCAGCTCATTTATTTGAATTAGGATCCAAACTAGGTTACATGTTGCATTTGGTCTCTTTTAATGAATAATACTACTCTTCTTTTGCCTGTCATTCATTTGTTGTAGAACATGAATCGTTTGTCCTGCAAAATTTCTTTCATCCTGGATTTAGCTGATTGTCTTCTTATGGTACCATTCAATATGTTTTGCTACCTGCCCACCCCCATATATTGTCTATAAATTGATTGATAGATTAGAGTCTCGATTAAATTTAGGTTCCTGGTTTGGGAGCAGTATACTGCATAGGTAGTGCTGGATAGCTCTTATTATATTAAATCAGGAGGCACATATTATCTAGAGATAATGGAAATTTTAAATTAAGTTATAATAGCTAAGATATGTATCATTTAATTTGTGCAAGGCACTGTTCTAAACACTTTATATATATCATTTCTTTTAATCCTTACAAAAACCTTTTGAAGTAGATGTTCTTATTACACCCACTGTACGGATAAGGAAAGTGAAGCACAGGGAGGCTAAGTAACTTGCTGAGGTTCCCAAGCCTGGATTTGGTCTGGTCTCTGGAACTGAGACTACTGAGTCTGTGCTCCAGAGCACCCATTCTGCCTCTTGAAGGCAGTGACATTTCTAAATTACACTAAAAATAAAATAGTTAGGTGTGTACCAGACCCCTCCAGTAAACATACTGTCTTAATTCTATAAGCAAATGAATGTTAAAGGGTATACATTTTAAATAAAAAGTACTTTTGAACTATGTTGTTTACCACATCAACCTTCTTTGAAAATAATACCTTGTAAAACCCATATTTATTTTCTTACTGTGATATTTACTCTTACATTGACAAATTGTGATATTTTCCTTTTCCTGTAGTGGAACTTATAGAAAGTAAACTTACTTCCCTTAGGTAAATAGGTAAACATTTCTTTTGCAACATAAAGAAATATAAGCTGAGTTCCTTGAAATTCATGGCAGTTTGTAATTTTCATTAGCCATAGCATTTACAAAAGAAATTATTACAGTTTTTGTTGCTTCTTTTGCTTACATAAGGATGAGTATTCTAGTGTCTTCTCAATCAGTTTGGCTTAACTACTGTAGGAGATATGTTTACTGAGGGAAATTCAACAAAATCCACTTTATGTTTCCTTTGCACATTCTTATCCTATTTATATTTTAAAGTCTGCCTATCTTCATGTACAGTTTTTTTCCCTTTAAATCCCTCTATATTTTAATACATGCTCTTCATCCTTTTTATAAGACAGATTTTACATAGATATTTCTCTTTATAACTGCAAGTAATTCATTCCTTGTGCCTAAAAATAATGTTCTGCTTTGTTGACATATGCTTATTAAAAGTGGTACATTTGCTATTTTTATTCAGAATTCCAAGTATATACAAGAGCATGACTTGTCTTATCAGTGTGCACCAATCCTTCACACACTCATTCAACAAACCTGTCTTGAGCATCTCATCAAGGATGAGTAAAACATAGGCCCCATGTCAGGTCAGGGTGATGACATATACTTCATACAGTGGTCACAACAGAGGGAGGAAAAACTAGGAGTCAAGAGCAACTGTCAGTCTGAGAAGAGTCCACTGCTGGGGTCTGACCAAACATGGAATGTAAATGAGTGAAGTGGGTCAAATGTAATCATTGGGGAATGGTGGGGACTGTAACAACTGAAGAATGCATGTCTGATCTAATGACACTCATATTCACAGGTTTGTTTAAAACACTGACTCAGCCACACAGACTATGGCTAGGATGCCTATTTGTGACTCTGGTAAGGTCTAAGTACATGAAAAATTTAGTGTTTTGAGAAACTATCTATGTAATAATTCTGTTTAGTGGGCCAAGTCAGATAGACTTATGTAGAATTTTGGGGCCAGAAGTCAATATCTAGGGTTTCAAGCTACAATGAAAGAAATAAATGGGGGACAAAATTTGAACAAAAGAAATGTACCAAAATCATCTTGGTCCATAAAACAGGGGCATAGAGGTTCCAAGTGAAGGATATAGCAGTAGGTTGGTACAAAGTCTGGCATTCTGCTGGATTACCATTAAGCAGACCAAGCACATGCCTAGTGTATCACCCCGAGAAGGACAGCATCAACAATCTGAGAAAAGAAATTAAAATTAGACTTTGGTCTTTCTTTCATGAATTGTGCAGTTTAGTGGAGTTTTAAATTATTATTATGAAATTAGAGATGGAAGAGGAACCATATTTTTTTCCAGGACTCATGGCCTCTGCATGCCTTAATCTGGCCTGGATAAGCCAATAAAATTGAAGATTCCAAGCATAGAGGAATTAGGTGTTTGGCTGAAGACCAGGCTCAGGGTGACTGGGCATGGATGTTGGAAGGTAGCCTCAGTAACAAATGTGGCTGTACCCAGTTTGTATGAATACACAACCTGCTGGCCATTAAAGCTTTTTTCAACCCCAAATAATTCTGAAGGTCTTTTTATAATTAATGTTTGACATTGGTTGTACTAGCTATTAAGAGAGATTTCCAAACTCATAGATTTGGGCTCTGTATTAATTTTTGCAATAAACATGCATTTATTCTCCCTTTGTAGGGATTTACAGACATTGATTCTAATCAGTGTTTAAAGTTTACTTTGAAAAAAATTAGGTTGAATGTCTTAAAAGTTATATGGTGTAATTGAATAATATAAAAGTATAAAATAACTTTTAAAGGCTTTCATACAGTTAGTAACTTTGCAATTATTTCTCAGTGGTTTCCATTTTTAAATATTAATCTTTTGAAAAATAATATAATGGTTATATAATTCTTACTATATTTTTATGTATTATATTTTGAAATCAAGGTATAATATCTTTTCCTCTCATTGAATACCAAAGTTTGGTCATGTTAGGTTTATAGTAATATGCCGAATGTTATTAATATCTTCATTATTTTTATATTATATATCAAGAAGATCTTTCAGATCTAATAGATATCCTCAAATATAGAAACCTATACTGTGCTCGGCAGTGTTAATATGGCTCTGTTCACGAACTTTTGTATGTCTTGAACCTTAACTAAATGCTTTAAGAGATTTGTGACTCTTTCCTTGATCCTATTTGGGGGCTTTGTTTACAAAGAGTTCTTTAAATACCTACTGTATGGTTGCTTAACACAAATCATCTAGATCATAGGTGAATCATTGTATGTGAGACAAAAATAAAATTTACAATGGAGTGAAAAAAGATAAACTGTCAGGTTAAATTTTCTTTGATCTGTTTTGTTCTTTGTTTACTTACGATTAGAGAAAAACACCTTGTCTCTTCAGCAGTACTAAGCATCTTTATGTTCATTTGCAACTTCCATGGTTTTCAGCATGTTTTGGTGAAGTCTTTTATTTTATGTGCAGTGTATGTAGCTATGAAAATCAGCAGACTGTGTGTTACTTAAAATTGGGCAATTGACTTAGATAATTAGTAACACTAAAAGAAAGGCAGTTCCATTATTTTTTTTCCCAGATTGAGGAAAACTCTGCTGAAAGGTCCATGGTATCCAGCTTTTACTATATGCTGACTAGTGCCAGAATCCTAACCCAGTTCACGGCAACACATTTTAAAAAATGCTCTTGGTGATTGGATAAGCAGTCTACCTTTTAAGGCACAACATTATATAATGTCTTTCACCAAATATTCAGTTAGGGTAGGAACCTTAAATGAAAAGCTTGATGCTTATCAAGGAGATCATAGTTTTGGGGCTGATTTTATATTGGTTTTTAACTTTTAGTTCAACTCATGAGAGAGAACATGGAAGACAACGTATAACGTTGAGGGCTAAGAACTGTCTGAGATCCCTTTCCTGAAGTTATCTGGTTATTGTTGGATAGTCAGGTGCTTGGAATAAAGATGATAGATGAGATGGAAGATATCCCAAAGAACTAGCAGATGGAATGTTGCATCTGGGTCAGAAAGCTATTGCAAAGAGTCTGCAGCGAGCATTGTCTGTTTAATGAATAAATTATGTCATGTATGTGTACTTTTATATCATGTGCATTAAATAAATTCTGGAAATATACAAATAAATTTTAAAATATTGATCAGTTTCTAGCTATCTTTTATTATTGTGTATTTTCTTAAAAGATAAAAACAGTAGAATTATTATCATGATGGGATCTTTGAATTTTTTAATGTAGAATGGTCTTAATTACATACACACTCGAATGGCTGAAAGTCTGATAACATCAGCATTGGTGAGGATTTGAAGAAACTACAATTCTCATAAATGTTGATGGGCATGTAAAATAGTATAACAACTTTGGAAAGAAATTCGTTCATCTACTTCATACATACTGCTAATACTCTGTGACTTAGCAATTCTACTCCCAGGTTTTTAACCATGAGAAATGAAAGCATATGTCCACGAAAAGACTGTATAAGAATGTTCCTAGCAGTGTTATTAATGAATTCCCCCCAGACTGTGAACATTTCACCTGCCCTTCAAGAGAAGAATGGATAAAGAAACTATGCTATATACATATAATGGAATGCCTCTTGGCAACTGAAAGGTACAATCAGGAAAAACTACTGAAATGTTAAACAAAATAGATGAATCTCAACCTCTTACAGAGTAAAAATAAGTTACTCAAATATGATTCTATTTTTATGAAATTTCTGAACAGACAAAACTAAGCTACGGTAAAATAAAACAAAGTAACAAAACATATACAATGGTAGTTGCCTTTGTGGGTGGGTATGGGCATTGACTGGAAGGCGGGGCATGAGGGAACTTGGTGGGGTGCTAGGAATAGTCTAGATCTGATAGGGGTTCAAGGTAGACAGATATATGCATTTGTCAAAACTGATTGCATTTGAGATTTGTGTATTTCACAGCAGGTAAAACTTTTTTTTTAAAAGAGAACCATTATAAACATTGAACTTTAGTTAATGATGTGTATGATAAAGTATTTATGGGTGAAATGTACTGATGTCTGCACTTAACTTTAAAATGCATTAAAAAGTAAGAATGGATAGATAGATACCTGGGTGGATAGAGAAATAGATGGGATACATCTGAGATAAAGCAGATAGAAAAATGTTAATTATGGAATCTAGGTGGTGAATAATGGCTTTGAGTGAACAATTCCTTTAAATTTTGGTATGCTTCAAATTTTCAATAATAAATTGTGCAAAAATGAGTGTTTATTCTAAAAAAGTTTAGAAGACATACCTTTTTGGAATTTATTCTAATTCAGGCTGAAGATTTGGTAGGATTCTTTAAGGTTTTCTTTTTTTCTCCCTTTTACAACTTAAAATTTTGTCTTATCCAATTATGTCATCTTAATTGCAATTAGTTTGTTACCTTTATTTATTTTTTAAATAAATTTATTCATTTTATTTATTTATTTTTGGCTGAGTTAGGTCTTTGTTGCTGCACGCGGGCTTTCTCTAGTTGTGGTGAGCGGGGGCTACTCTTTGTTGCGGAGCACAGGCTTCTCACTGCGGTGGCTTCTCTTGTTGCGGAGCACGGGCTCTAGGCACGCGGGCTTCAGTAGTTGCGGCATGCAGGCTCAGTAGTTGTGGCGCACAGGCTTAGTTGCTATGCGGCATGTGGGATCTTCCCTGACCAGGGATCGAAGCCGTGTCCCCTAGCATTGGCAGGCGGATTCTCAACCCCTGCGCTACCAGGGAAGCCCCAGTTTGTTACCTTTATAAGTCATATTTCTTGGTGCCACGTGTGTAATCCAGTGATTAGTTTAATGCCATTTATTAGGCACTATATTCATTTCCTGTGGCTACTGTAACAAATTACTACAAACTTGGTTGCTTGAAAGCAAAAATATTTATTCTCTCACAGTTGTGGAGGTCAGACATCCAAAATCAGTTTCACTGGGCCAAAATCAAGGTGCCAGTCTCCCTCTGGAGGGAAGAATTCATTCCTTTTCTTTCTGGCTTCTGGTGGCTACCAACATTCCTTGGCTTATGGTCATATCACTCCAGTCTCTGCTTCTGGGGTAATATTACTATCTCCTCTCTTGTCTATGTCAAATCTCCCTCTGCCTCTCTCTTGTAAGTATACCTGTGATTGTATTTAGGGCCCACTCAGATAATCTAGAATAATCTCCCCATCTCAAATCTTTAATTTAATCACATCTGCAAAGACCCTTTTTCCATAAAAAAGTATAAAGTATATATAAAGTAACACTTAAAGGTTGCATGGATTAGGACCTGATGTCTTTGGGGGCCATTATTCAGCCTACCACAGGCATTTTTTTATGTGCCAAGTTCTGTGCTACGGCCTAAATAATAATAATTAACATTTAATTGCTTACTGTGTGCTAGGTGCTGTCCTATGTGCTTTACATTCATTTTTTTACTAAGGAAAAAAACTGATTTAACGTGAACATATTGGAGCATACATTTCTTTCTTGCATATGTCAACTATTAAAGTCCCACAGTGCTAGTTTTCTAAGAAATGTACTTGAAAATTCTATTCGATCCTAAATAACCCTGTCTTATTTGTGTGGAAGATGTTAAAATTGACAAGATTGTGAATTCCCTTTGGGAAGAGACTTGTCTTTTCCATCTTTGTATCCATTAGTTAGGGGCAGAGTAAGGGTTAGTAAATGTTTGTTGAATAACTAAAAGCACCTTTGCAAACATTATGAAATGTAACGTTTACAAAATCCTTGGAGATAGGTATTGTAATTTCCAGAATTTTACCGAAAAGACTTAGAGAATTTCAGTTACATTCCGAACCGCAGGACTGTGTCTTACATATACACACATACAAAACTTTGACAATGTGAGCATTGGAAGCATATTTCTACTGTCCATGACTGATTGATTTTGTACAAGAAACATTAAATTTCAGTAAAATTTTGATATAGCTAAATATCATCTCTGTTTTATCATTGCATTATATTATTAATCATGTGCAATATACTTTTAAATTTTTAACTTTTTGAGAGGCCATTTTCATGTGAATTAAGTCCACAGTGGTATTAAGAAATGGGAGGAAATTTTCCAAATGATACCGAATATTTTAACACTTTCTTGAAACTTCAGCCTTTCCCCAGAGATATGTCAAGTCTATCTAGTCTTTTTGTAACTTCTTTTGATCAGATTTTTTTTAACTCATTGATATTATGAATCTTATAAATAATCATACTTCCCTCTTTACTTTGGTTCCTTGAAAGTTTATTCCAAAATCTTATTCCACTTGTAGAAGCTTTTCAGGATGAATCCTATCAATCCCTTCAGGGTGAGTATATCCCTAACTTTATTATTTTACTATCCATATTTTCTACCTTCTTAGCCCCTCTCAAATATTCCTTTTGTAGTTTTATATGCATTTCTAGGGAAATAAGGCTGGATATAAGTAAACAGATGAAATGAATTTAGGATCCTTAGTAATTATGAAATATATGAATGTATTATTGTATATGTTACATATAAAATGTTATTTTATATAGATATTGGTATGTTTTGTATATATTGTTTTTCTTCTTTTTCCTCTTTACAGCCACTATTTCAACTAATGTGTCCCTGAGTATATATCATGTTCACTGACTTGCTTATACTATTACCCTTTATATTTTCTTTCAACTTTTTCAAAGTATGATGTGGCATTGGATTGCCATTAATCTTCTCAAAGCCCCAAATTTTGCCCAGTGGCCGAAGAGTGTTCTGTGTCTTGATGAGAATGCACTTACCTTTCAATAACGGATCACAAAAAGGAATTTGTTCTCTAACTTAATTTTTTAATAAAATTCTGTCATTACCAGGGCAACACCCACGGTACCCCCCAGTAACCAACCATAGGAACACGCAACTGATCAATTGACTCCAAGCACATTTACCTGACGTCCCTTTCAAACGTCTGGCATTGCTCTTGCCTCTTTATTCCACTAACAACCTTAGAAAACAATCAATTGCCCCTCTCCTCACCTCTCAGTCTTCTTCCTCAGAATATCAGAATGTATTTCTGTATTTACTTGGGTACGTGAGAGAAGTGTTTTGTGTGTAGAGCAGAAATATTAATACTGTTACTCCATTTTGCTACATGGTTTGTTGATTATGCAGACAGACCAGTAACTATAATAATCAACAACTAATCAACAGCGGAGCATTTAGAAACATGACAGAGGTGTGCTGTTCATTTTGATTTACGTTTTAAAAATAACATAAAACTGAGGACTGGGGTTGGGAGTGTTGCTTGTTCCTGCTGGCTGTCAGACATGATGTTGCCTGCAAGGTACCTGCTGTCTGAAACAAATAGTGAAATATGCTGTCTTCTTTCTCCATGCTTACTTACTGTCTTGCTTTTGCAACTTTCTGCAAGGAGAAAATGGGTAATGCTTCCCCGCTATGGTTTCTATCAGTCTTAGCACTGGTTTCATTAGCTTTCCACCACTTTCTCCAAGAACAAAGAGATGTGTTTTCCCTTCGTAGGGAATAGACAGGACTAATTCAAGCAAAGCAACCTGAATTTTAGTGATCACAGCATTTCAGGGGCTAGGCTGCTAAAATTCCTTTACTATGTGCATTTACAACAATTAGATATTTTTTGATTGAGATAATTTGTTGATTTACAACAATTAGATATTTGTTGATTGGGAAGGGAAAAGTGTATTTGTTAAGAATTGTATTTATAAGTGTATTTATATACATGTGCACATCTATACTACATAGCACTTTGAATATAAATTAAATTGCTGATAATCAGTTCTTGTCATTGCTGGATAAATTAAAGTGTTAAGAAAGAATCTTCTAGAAGCATATTTTACAGGCAAATGGACTTTACAGTGTCAAGTATCACTGAACTGGCCAGGTGAAGCTAAGTAAGGTTCAATAGCCTTTCTCTGGAATTTAAAAATCTCATTCTATTGCATTTACTTGAATATTATTTAAGAAGGAAATGGGGAGGCCTTTGTTTCTCTATCCTTCAGATAAATAAAAATTAACTGAAATCAGTTGTCATTCTTCCTTTGGGATTAAAAATATAAACTGCATACTTTTCATAAGAGGATTCTTGGTTAATGTCCCTTATTGTAGTTTGTAGAAATATATGAATTGTTTCTTTCTTTTTTATTTTTAAAGAAGTGTAAATGTTATTTCTTTTTACTAAGAAAGTTATCTCTCCATGTAAACATAATGTACCAAAACAACTAAATGTGACCCGCTGCCTCTCTTTCCTGTAAATGTTAGAGCAAAGGTTATTTCACCCCTAACATGACATTAATATGTAATGATATGGAAGAAAATAGGAATAAAGTAATGGGAGTCCCAGAGCTTTGGAAGTAGGTTTTATGAATTCAGCAGTGATGACCCTTAAGCCTCAAAGGGTTCAGAGTTCAATCTAGCTAAGCATCAATAAGGTCAAATTTATGTAGTGTCCTTGTCTTCATCAGTGCCACGTGATCTTTCTCCTTTGGTCTTTCTGAATGAATATGCGGGTAACTTTATTCCTACTGCCTATACTTTTCCCGCTCCCTAACCTAGAACTCCTTCCTCATACCTTCTTTTTCAGAAACTAATAAGAAGCCTTCACCATTTTCTTCTCCCAATTACAGGATTAATTAGTTTTTTATAATTGTACTTAAAATCACCTGTAAAAATTCTTTTATTGGCTTTTGATTGGGCCAGAAATGTGCTAAGCTTAAAAATTAGTGACAAAGTGCAGGCTTCCTGAATATGAATGCTTGAAGCATGTGGGAAACATTTGGAATGGAGAATGTTGACCTGCTTTCTTTGTGTCCTACTACAGCTATCTAATTATAAGCTTTCAAAGATATCAAATTAGGTGCCCTCTTCATTGCATTTTACAAATATAGTTTTTTCATATTGCTAAAACCATTCTCAAACAAAATTTTGAGTGGTACATTGGGATGTTGGGAATCACTGTTAGCTAAAGTGAAACCATTCTTTTGACTTTTATAAATTGTCTTTACTGCTGTGTTTTATAGTCTTCTGAGAATTTGGCTTATCCAAAAAGAGATTCTGTGCCTTCCCAAGTGAGAAGGAAACCTTTTGTCAGCATCTTGTCTGAGTTAACTCCTTGGCTACACAGGTCATGGGAGGTCTCTGTTGAACATCAGTCTTTGGCTCTATCACAAAACTGGTATTGAAGCACAGGCCAGCTCCCCCAGTACAGAGGTTAAAGAGGCAATTAGTCACTACAAAGCCGACTTGTGGCGTCTTCTGGTAAGGAAGTACTTAACTCTTTCCTGAATAATGCCTGAAATCTCATCTTCAGTATACTTTTATAGTCCACTAAAATAATTTTGTCTTATCCATTTTAAATTAAAGGTGAGCTTAAAATATATGATGTCTGTTGAATTGAGACTTTCTCATCAATACTTAAAGCAGTAAGTGTAATGGGGGTGGAGATGGGCAGGGAGATTACCATCAACTGTATGTTTAATATTCCATCTAAATTTCATGTTAGCTGTTTGGAAGCCTAACAAGTCTGAAATATTTCTAGCTTTACCATTAAAGTTCTTATTTATTATTGTAGGACGGGGTAGGAGTTGGAACTTGCCAGAATTTTGCCTGACTCTTTTTTCAGAAAAGGAATGGGCTCTGATGAATCACAATTCACTGAACTGGACCATAGTTTTATACGTTTTTATATTCCTGTTTTGTTTTTTTTTTTTCAGGGCCTGGGCTTTTGCTTCCACACAGTAAATTTTTGTTACATGTAGGATAATAAAATCTTCTCTTCCACCCTCTATCTTAAAATATGCCAGAATACCATAAAGATAGCACCAGTCTTAACTGTATCAACACTGTGCAATGCCTGGATTCCCCCAGAGATATTGGCTATAAATTAATGGAACCCCAAAAACTTTAAGGATGGAGGAGATTTCTTAACTTTTCCTATTTCAAAATAACTACATTTTTTTTTTTTCCATTGAAGAATGACTAAACTGCTGAATTAGGAAGTCTTACCTTTAAATTTTCCCCTTCCCTTTCTTTCTAGCATTTCCTTCAGTCCTGAAACATGACTCTTTTCAGTTGATTTTCAGTAGATATAGAGATAGTGATATGCTTTTTCTGCTGCTGGGTATGAACATTAATATCAGCCATAGCAGCAAAGATAAATAGTAGTTGATTTATCAAGGTTATAAGTATTATGTCCATCATTTCATAATAATGTGGCTTTCTGATTAGATCTTTTAACATTTCTGACACATAATTTACACTTAATAAAACCTTGTTGAAATAAATCAGAAATAGCTTAGAATCTTTTTTCTGCTTCTTGCATATTTGGAGGCACGCTTAGAAAAAGTTAGCTCAAGTTATTATATAATGGTTTAGTGTAGCTGCGGTAAAAGGATGGAACAACGGCTAAAATTAAAAACAAGACTTTTGGATAAATGTATCTGAAATATTAAAGCCAGAACCAAGTTTATCCAAATGTGTTAGTTTGGTTTCCTCTCCCCTGCCCCCTTGCTTTGGAAAAACGTTTAACCATTTTGTTTCTTAGTAGCTTAAGGAAAATGTGCATTTAAAAAAATACTGCAGGCTTTATTCTATTTGAAAAACATTTTTAAAGTTCTCTAAGAAACATTCAAATTACATTAAACATGTTTTGCTATATAAGTGAAGGAACAAAATATTCCCGTAAGAGCTGGTTTGTGATGGTCGCTCCTAAATATTGTTAGAAAATATTATTTTGCTGTTGTATTACTCCTTTTTCAGTGCTAACTCCTACTTACTCTCCAGTTAGGAAACCTACTTAATGCTAGAGACTGTCAGGGAAAGGGTGGTCCAGACAGAATCAGCAGGTGACAACATCTGCTCTACCTCTTCCAAAGGTGTAACACCTCTGTTGGCAGAGATGTAAACCCATAGAATTTACGTTTCAATAACATCTCAGGCCACTTATTGTGGTACATCTTATTAAAAACAAACAAACCACTCTTCTCATTGTGTAATCTTTCACTATCTCTGTGTGCCAAAATGGGCATCAGTTTTCCACTGTTTAAGTAGCAACTACCTAAATTAATCTTGGATTCACTAATCAGATATTGGCTTTCCAGAGAATAACATTTGGTAAGTGAGAACTTAATGAATATCCCAAGAGACTTGTAACTGGTGGAGCTGGTGACATTTTGCATGTCACTCCTAGTCTTTGCCCCTGAGATATATTGTGTTTCGAGTGAACGCTTTAGCACTTTAATTGCAAGTCATCCTTTTAAAAAAATCTCTCTTGCAGTGAGCATCTCTTTTATGAGATTATCTTTAGATGTTTGCATGAAAAATTGACTTAAGCATACATTTGATACTGTGCTGTTAAAGGGATGGAATAGAAGAACGTTTACAAGAAAGTGTACCATGAAATACAAAGGGCGCTCAATGTATCAATTTGATGCCATGTATCACTTTCTCAAAATAGGCTTTCATTTGTCATTATGTACATTTCTTTAAGTTAAAGATAAAAATAACCACTGCATGCTGTGTAAGGTTAAGGTGTCCTGTTACTAGAAAGAGTACCTATGAATGGAATGTTTATAAATGAAATTATATTCACATATAAGGGGAAAGGTACTGTTAGTAAATTCTTGAATTGATTCATCTTGTAAATGTTTAACTGTAAATTCACCTTTTTTTAACATAGAAATCTGTTACATAGTGCACATTCTGAAAGCAGGGTATACCTATAAATCATGTCCATTCATTTGCTGCACTGGGATTGGACTATACTTTAGTAAAACTCGATTTGGGGCTTTAGAAAAATCAATCAAATATCATTATTCTTTGTGTAAGATGCCAAATTGTGTTTTGGTGACCTCTGCTATCATTTAAATGACCCGTATATGAGTTAGTCAGGATGAGCTTTTGTAGCACAGAATTGAACCAAGTTTGCTCCCTTGTTTCTCTCTTTAGATCTTGTAAATCCTTTTTATTCCTTTTCGTGTGTGTGTGTGTGTGTGTGTGTGTGTGTGTGTGTGTGTGTGTGTGTGTTGCAGCCTCTTCTGCTTTTACCCACTTACAATCTATATAACACAGGGTGGTTTGTTGGCTTGTCTAGTTTCAGGAAATGATGAAAATGAAGTTCTATTTCTGAAACCCCCAAATAGATCACTTTTATGACGTGTTTGTATTTCAGGAGTTTTAACGTTTGATCTACGTGTTTATTCGACCTTAAACGTACTTAGCTCCCCGTTGCACTTATTTGCCAATTACTTTATAGCACTGTTCATACTTTTTGTTTTAAATCTGTAGGGTTGTTTTTGTCTTGTTGCATTTTTTTCTTCTGCTTGAAGATATATCTATTATCCAAATACAAAAGTGACTTAGGAAAGAACAACCTAAAGTTTATTTAGAAATTCACCAAGCCACATACTAATGCATCTCTAATGGGGACATTTCTTTTCACACCTCTAAGGTGATTGAGCCTGTCCTTTAAAGTGAGATTTGCAAACCAGTGTCTGGCAGCTCCAATTAGCTTCATTTGGATTTGAAACACATCACAAACAGTAACAAGGTCTCCTAGGACACTCCTCTTTGCAAGCAATGTAGTCATATTTCCTCATTAGTTCTTTTCAATTGTCACTAATGCCAGGTTCCAGCTTTTGAGTAGGAGACAAAAAACATAAAAATTTGGTATGTATGTAGAATGGCCATTGTTTTCTATAATTCAAGGCTCTTTTGAATTCCTTTGATAGTTTTGAAGCTTACACAGCTTAATTCATTAACCTTTACCCTTCACATAAATCAGGTTACTAGGAATCTATTGCTAGGGAGACAGATTTTTGCCTCCACTGAAACTAAGTAATGCCTTCTCTTCTTCTTCTTCAAAAAAAAAAACCCTATATTGCTCACAAAAGTACCTTTTTGCTGTTTTTCATATTTCATCAAATGTTTTAGGTGCATTTTAGAACATTATCAAAAGCAAGTGAGCATAAAATCACATTATTATAAAAAATAATTCTGGATGCTTTGGATACTTTGGAGCAGGTTTTCTGGCCCTTTTCACTGTTCTAACAGAGTTTATATATATATGAACTCAACAGCTGTTACTCAGGAATTTACAATGGTCGCAATTTTTTAATTCTCTTCAGAACCCTGCCAAAACATAAAAGCAAGAAAATAATCTGAGGGGAGGCAATTCAGAATGAACTAAAATATATTTAAATGAACCTAGGACATTTGATTTGGAGAAATTTTTCATATAGGCCCACATTTTTATAAAGAATGATGATGTGGGACTTCGAAGAAGATAGGGGTTGTTTTGTGGTTTCATGCAGGTGAGAATAGAATGTATGTCTTCTGATTCTTTATGCACTCTTGTTAAAACATGTCTCCTCTTGTTTCTCAGAACTCGGAAAGGTGGTTTAGTAGGTTTGTGTTTGATGTTCATGGGCTACTTTAACCATATTTGATATTCTTCTGCATTTTTCCACTATGCCATATTCCTATATTATGAATTTGTTCTTAATAATCTTATAGATTATTACTTTCCCTAAGGATATTGTTCTTTTCCCAAGTTTTGTAATTCCTTAGGTTGTCATGCATGAAATAGGAAATCTTTGAATGCACTGACCCATAGAAAATGTTGGTCATATGGTATTCTGAGGTTTATCCTTAGGGATGGTGGGGACGGGTAGGGGGATAATGGGAAAATTTTGAATTCTGGATTCTGAGTTTAGGAATTCATGGCTTACCCCTAGGGACAAAACTATAGTTAATCACTGAGATTAATGAATATTCTCCTATTTGGTATCTGTGAATAGGAGAGGGGATGGAGAAGCAAAGGTTTTAAATGTGGTCTTTGGTTCTTTCACTCTGCTTCTCACAGACTATGACTTTGCAAACATTCCTCCCTTTTTTTGGTATCATTTTTAATACCCCTTAAAAATTTACATGAATACCTGTAGTCAAAAGGTGTAAATTACTAAGCCTTGTTTGTTGCCTGCATACAGTCTATGCAGTGAACTGGGAAATTCTCTGATGTTAATACACTAAATAAAGGTCATGACTAAAGCCAAGACTCTTAAAACAGAGTAGAATTATTTAGAGTAAATGTGGTCGACAGACTTGTGTTAGGGTACCTCCTGTAAATATACTCTAGAATAGACTCTAAAAGTTTTAGAAGGAAAGGACAGTCACCAGCGTGGTCTCTCATCATGACTTGCTGTCACTACAAGCTGCCTGGGAAACTAGGCCTAGACTAATCACAGGGCTTCAGACACTAGCCAGGGACCTGATGTGGGGTTCCATTTTCACCAATTTGCAGTAACAGGATAATATAAACCACTTCCATTTTCAACTCTCAAAAAAATAGCTATTTTACCTATTTATTTGAACCACTCAATTTTGTGTGTTAATATGATATTGAGTTTCAGACCAGGTTCACAGAACTTGGGACTTCTCAAATATCACATCCATGAAATATGTGATATTTAAATTAAAAAAATAATAATTTTTGCTAAAAATCTTCCAAGGAATACTTCTTTTTCCTCCATGAATTCCTATTTGCGGAATAGTTTTATGTTGTGCATAACTTCTAGCACACTGGCTGTGATTACAGGGTAATTAAAAGTATTTGGAAAACCTTATGTGACTGAACTTTTAAAAGCAGAGCAAGTGCTCGCTTCGGCAGCACATACACTAAAATTGGAACGATACAGGGAAGATTAGCATGGTCCCTGCGCAAGGATGACACACAAATTCATGAAGCATTCCTTGTTTTTAAAATAATTAATTAATTAATTTTTAAGAAATTTTAAAAAAGAACAAAAATCCTAGGTGATCCTTTGTAAAAGCAAAGTGCTTTTGTCTTATGTTTCTCTTTTTTTTCCTCTAAAAGATACGTACTATACTGTTTTTATTTCTTAATCACGTGTTTTCTCTTGGCTATTGCCTCTTGAGTAAGCTAAATATATGTGTAATATCTATTCATAGCTTTTCTCTGTCATGTAGGGAGGAAACTTGATGCTCATAGCCTTTCATCAGTTTTAGGACAGTTTTTATCCAGTGATTGATTATCTGATTTTATGTGAATACCGGTTTTTGTTGCCTATGAAATAGCATTTGATCTGGCTTGTACACTGAAATCAATTTGTGTTATTTGCTGTCTGTAGTCTGCTCTGTGTGTCTTTAATGTTCACGTGTGCTTGTAGCATACCTAGTATAGAGTCAAGTGGCAGGAACACAAATAGAATATTGTATTTGCTTAGAGTTTTTCCATAATCAGATGTAAAATCAGGTGTTTTGAACTATTTGAAAAGACCATGAGAACAAAATAAATGATATGAACATTATTTCTGCACTAACTTATTTCATTTTGTGGTGGTCATACAAAATGTTGGATCTGCTAACTTTTTTGGTAGGTAATGGAGGAGGAAAGAGAGCTATGTATATTTGATACGGTAGAAAGTAGACTTTTTATTAACTATTTATAATATTATAATCATCTAGGGCCTTTATTTTTATCCTTAGTATGTAAAAATTAGTTTTTAAAGTCATATGTAAAACATGGTTGTTGCCTGTAATGTTTTATTTTCCCTTTTTTATGACTTTATTCAAATATTACGGTAAAGCGAAATGACACGGAATTAGGTTTAAAAATTTCCCTTCATAATAAGCTGTATCAATCATAATTACATTGTTACTGTCTTAAGTTTTCTGTTGTAACAATGGAAGAGCTTACCCATTTTTATCATATATCTTTTTTTTTTAAATAGCCAAAAAAATGTTTATTCAGTTATTCTGAGGAACTTAGAAATGTTTATCATTCCATTAAAACAATATTCTATAAAAATATTTTTAAAAGAAAAATATGTCTTCTCTATAACTAATTTAACCTTCAGTAATAAATTATGTGAAGTAAAATTGTATAAAATTTCCTGACATTTTATGAAGATACCTACAAATAAGCCAGACAGCAAATAAAATATCTGAAAGACAGAGATGGATACTCAGTAATTTTTTGATGGATTACACACATAGGTATCAAATTACTTGATCCTTACTTTCTAGAAAAGGTTAATGACTCTTTTTGCTTTTACCCTTTTACTTAACTGTTATTTATAAAGATTAAAACAGGGGCTGCATTGAAGGATGCATATGCCAATGTGTCAGTTTGACTGTACAGGTTTTTCTGATAATTCAGGGGACTGAGCCACGCTGTTAATCATTGTTTTCAAAGTTCATTCAATTCTGTACTACATGTTCCACTACGTCCATTAGAGCAGAGTACACCATTCAAAAACCTTTTAACTGAAATGAAACCAGAAAAGACTTTAAATCTTACATATCTATATTATGAAAATGGCCTATATGTATGCAACAATTCATTTAAAATGTTAAGAATAAGACATTTTAAAGTAAAAGATTTTAAAGTTCTTATGTGTACGATTTTTCTTTCATCTTTAATCAGTGTTACAGATTTTTAAACCATTTTTATTTTGAATAAAATTTCACAAGATGTGTACTTCAGTGTTATCAAAGTCCCTCATTAATAATTAAACCATGAGCAATATTACCGTTCTTTTATAATGACCATCTGTCTATATTCTACACTTTCATTACATTATTTTTTATGTAAATAACATATGTTCATTATATAGCACATGTTTACTAATCCTTTATTACCAAATATAACACTACTCTTACAGGAATCTCTCTCTTTCATCACTTTGGTTTTAAAAGATGTGCTAGTCATAAATGTATTTAATTAAAGTCATTTAGGTATTAGAGCACTTGAGTTTAAAGCAGGGAATATAATACCTTTTCCTGAAACACCTTGAAAGAGGTTTGTTGAAAGGAGAGAGCTGTGGCATTCCTCAAACGCAGACCTCCTCCTGTTATAGTCCTGGCCAAACTCTTGCTAATTTAACTTGAAACGCATTAGTGTAACTCACCATTTTTTGTGTGTGTTTTAGGTGTGTGGAGGTCATTGCAAAGGAAGGACAAAACCTGAAAGAGCTGTATTTGGTGTCCTGTAAAATCACAGATTATGGTATGTAATGAGCCATTGTCCTAATCATTTTCAAGAATAAAAAGGTACAAGATCTTTGAAAGCTTTTTTAAAAGAAATCAAAAGCTACTAACTCATAGAGACTATAAGATTTATCTTTACTTGTACTCTCTGATCATACACCCCCGAATCAAGAAATCATGAAAATGGAACCAGAGTAAAAATGAACATGTATATCAGTTTATCACCACATATAAATTATACACACATATGTGCACATGCACATACACACTCACATAGGATTAAAAAGTATGGCTAAAATTGCTGTACGATGAAAATAAATACTAGGATAATTAAATATTTGATATAATAAATATAACTAAAGAAATTATTACATTGAGTTGATTTGCTTAATTTAATGTCATGTAAAATGCATTCTTGTGCCATTCCAAATGCCAACCTTCTTAATGCCTTAAATTCTTTAAAACGCTGGAAACTTCTAATAGGAAGTTAAGATATACAGGAAGTAAAGGGTATACATTTGTTTGTAAGAGTTTAAATTATCTTAATTTTAAATATCCCTTTAAAGTGGAGAAAAGCAAGTTGTTTTATAAAAATATGAAAAGTATGAAATCATCCTATTGGAGTAATAAAGAAAAGTAACCTAGCCTTTCCTTTTTCATTCAGCTTTATATATTTTTTCCTATTAATTTGCATATGTAACCTAAATACAGAGTTTTAACTAATTATTTGGCTTTGTGGGAGACTAAAATGGTTTCCATTTTTCTTTTCTGATTTTTAAATTTGTTCCTTTAAACTGGAGAATATGCTTTCTGCCTTGAAGGGAACTAATAATCCATTAAGTTTTTTATTGTTAACTCCAACATATGCTAATAACTGACTCCAATCCTAAGATGTCATACTGACCATCTGCCCTGGGTGGGAGAGTTGTATTTTATCAGCTACTAAATTCATCCTTTGGAAAAATTCTATGAAAGCTGTAACAAAAAATAAAAAATAACATAAAGGATTTGGCTTGAAAATAACCCTAGTTTCTTTTCAAAGTTTATTTTTTGAGAATGATAAATGTCTTACATGGATTTATCCATAATGTTTCTGGGTTGTTGTCTTTTTCCTAATTATACCATGAGAAAGGAGTGTTTTGATATGTTTTCTTTTTCCTTGTAGTTTGTTTTCTGGTTTGGCATATTAGATTGCCACTTAGATACAGTAACTCTAAAACCTCCAATATCTCCCTATTGTCTAGGCCTTAGAGTGTTCTCTCTGCCCAACACAGGGCATATCCTCAATACCTGTAGATTTGTTAATTAACTAGTACATTCATTCGTTGCAAACTCTTTACTTGGCATTCAAGATCCTTTACCATTAGTCTCCTACCTGCCCCTCCAACCTTACTTTATATTTCTCCCTTTTACCTGTTTGCTGTCAATGTCAGATTGCTAATTGCCAGGAGAGCTATGGATTAAGTTCCTTAGAATGAACTCTTCAAGGTCCTGCAGTGGAAAATGTTGCTGAAGTTACACTCTGTCCCAGTACCAGTTAAGTTAGCCAGTGCGAAGAAATGTTCCAGAAGATACGGAAAAGAGAAAAAGCTTTGGACTTGGGACAGATCTGGGATCAAGTTCTGTCTTCGTTCCTTGTTCTTTGGCCTTAGGGAAGTTCCTTCACGTCTCTGAGGCTGTTTCCTCATTTGTGAATTGACTTCATGCTCCTATGTGTACCTGGTACCTAGTCTAATGATTAGCACAATGTATACTGCTGAGAAAAATTGCTTTCCTACAGGAGTGGGACAGACAAAAGATTCACACAAAATTCTTCTACCTCCTTTCCTTTCCTTGGAAGGAAGGAAGGTTTATTGCTATTGTTTAGTGATATTCTCAGGTTCTGATATTTTGAGATCTCAGGATTTTTTTTCTCCTGGTGAGGTGAAAACTGTTAGAACTTTGCCCATGTGGTTTGCATTTATTCCTATCTCTGAATTATTTAGGTCAGCGGTTCTCAACCCTCTCTGCACATTAGGATCACCTGGGGAGTTTCTAAAGCATTCTGATGCCTGAACCTTACACAAGACTAATTAAATCAGAATTTCTAGGAGGTGGGGCCCAGGCAATAAAACCTGCCTAAGTGATGTCAATGTCAGCCAAAGTTGAGAACCACTGATCTAGTCTAGTTGAGAGGAAGTAGAAGTGAAAATTTTGAGGACGTCCTCCCTCCACCCAGACAGGAAATCTATCACGGTTTTTTTCATACCTCAGTCCCTCCAGCTTTCAAGCTCTCTGCCCCACCTAGTCTCTCTTCCTTCTTCCTTGCTGTTTTCAGTGTTCTAAGGATTTGTGGCGAAAGTCTCTGTGCATCTGTTGGTTCTGTTTTTCAAAATGGGCACAGTTGAGGATGAGGGGGAAAGGTCAGCAGTTTATGAGATTTTACTATAATTGCTACTTGATTTTAAAATTAAAAGAAATTACTAAACACTCAGCTCAGCGCATCTTTTTTTTACTCTGGCACCATGCCAATAACACGTGAACAATTTTTGTCAAAAAGACAGCAAGAAAGATTCTTCATTGTAACCAGAGAAACAGCATGTTATTGGAGGTCATTGCTCTACTAGGGGAGGCTGTGATCCCTTGCCCTGTGTTAATTATAAATTTTAAGAAGGAAAAGCAGATGCTTTCTTCCTTCTTTAACTGGATAATTAAAGACATATTCTGTGGGACTGTTTGATTTTTGAGGCTACTTAGAAATTGTAAAATTTGATGTACACCTGTTACCAGGGTAATTTCATCCTTTAAGAGACTACTCCCTAATTCTGCTTCCTATTGCTTTGCTCATATTCTAGCTAGTCTCCTCCTCACCTCCTTTTTCTTTGGTGCTGTGTTCGTACATGTTTTCAGTACAGTATTCTGAGATTTTTGAAGTTTTTTTGCAGGATGCATTGATTCAGAAACAGCAGCTCTCCTGGCTTATCATTTGTAATTTTTCTCAAGATTCTCACAGTTGTTGAGTGTAGTATTATACTACTTAGCAACACCTGCCCAGGCTGTTAGGAAGTTATGTTCATTTTAATTGATATATGATACAGTTGTCATGAAGAAAACTATCATTCTAATAGGCTTCTTATTCCCCAGATTGAACATAGATCTTTATGGTAAAGGATAACAGTTATAAACAAATCAATAATTCAGGCACAGCTAAATGGAAAATACAGTCTTGGGAAATTGCTCCCTAAAGAGAAATCTAAAATTGTCACTCTTCTATCACTAAACAAATAAATGTTATAGGTCGTATCATGGGAAAAAAACTCAAACTGAGTCAGAGAAGTAGGTTAGAATTCGCCTCTTCTTTTCTTTGTGACCTTGAGCAAGTTACTTAACCTCTTAGTTTTGTCATCTGTTAAGCACATGATAATACACACCATAAAAGGTAGTGAAAATGAATATAAAACATCTGTGTTGTGCCTGGTGGCATAGTGTATAGTCACTAATTGGCAGTTTTTATAATTATAGAATCATCACTTTTTCTGAAGAAGAATCAGCCCTCCTCCTCCAAGTGTGGCTTTCTGTTTGTGGGAATCATTATTTAGAAGTTTGACCTGTATTAGTCTCTACATGCCTAGTTGACTTCCACACCTAAGCTATCTAAACCAGATTCTTATTAGTGGGGAATAAAAAGAAAGATGCAGCGAAAAGTATAAAATCTTTAATTTGTCTCCCTATCTTAGGTTTCTTCCCTATCTCTTCTCTATGTTACCTTCATTTTTGTTTGGATAATTTCCTCTTGGCTTCCCTTATGCTTTTGTTTTTTGTTCTTATAATAATTTATCAATTAGTAATTTACAACCAACCTTTCTGCTCACCTTCAAACACTTTTCTGTTGAAAATTCTCCTCCTTCAGAACAGTGTATCCTTAGGATTAAAGGGAAAACAACTTGTATCATTCAAGCCTACAGAGGTCAGAGCCAGTCTTACTCCAGCTGCAAGGCATAGAACATGTGGTATAGTAAATGGGATGGATGAATAAAGCCCGTATCTCCATTAGCATCTCCGTAGTGAAGGTTACCAGTGTGACCCTGTGTCAGGGAGCAGTTGTAAAAAGGACCCAGGTTCCTTTCTGGGTTGTTATCACATTTCCTTTGACTTTATTTAGCACTCCTCAGGGCCCTTGAAATACACTCTAGAGGATATCTTTTTGCTTCCCATCTCAAGTTGTCAAATAACCTTTTAATTAAAGAGGACTGTAAACACTCAACTACTGACATCGATGTCTGGGGCCTACAAGTCTCTGACAACCCACAGGCTCAACTGGGCCGCTCCACGTTCTCCTGTCACTCCCGCAGGCCCTGGGGCTGCTCTCTGAGGACAGTCTTTGACTGCCCCTTACTCTGCTTGCCAATGCGCTTCTGCCTGATCTGGGACTTTTAAACCTAACCCCAAGGCGTGCCATAAAAGCTTTTGGATTGCTCTGGGCAAAAGGTCTTCCAAGGCAAGGAGGTCATTTGTTCCAGTGGTTATCATGTGAGATGTCATTTCAGTTGGTCTGCCACACAACAGATGTGATGTATATTCATTCTGTTAACAAATATTGATTCAGTACCTACTATGTGCTGGGCTCTGTGCTAGAGGCAGGACATGTAGTTTCTGCATTCCTGGAGCTTTCATCCTGTTGGGATCCAGAGGACAGGGCTGGCCTGCTTATTAAAAAAAAGAGAGGAAAAAAAAAAAGAAACAGGTAATGCATCTTTTTCCAGACAAGAAGAATGGCAGGGAGTGCCTGCTGCCATAAATCTTTGCTTTGGTCTAACCCGTACCTCACCCCAGCCTTGTTGGCCTTCTGACGCTATTGAAAGATTAATAAGTTGTACATTCGCTACCTCTTCTTGGAATACCAGACCTCTTTAGCTATTAGTTAACCCAAATTGGGATCTGGGATACATTTTCAAAATAAGCACACCGAAGAAACAAAAAGAGATCCCAAGAAGCAGTCTGGGTTATACTAGTATCAGGAGTGTTTCATTTTTTTTTTTTTTTCTTGCCAAACCAACACTGATATATTATTCAAGAAAAAAATCTTATACCAAAAATAATTTTGCTCTTTCTTACACCATCTTATTTTTCATATTATTAGGTATGCATTACATACAATGATGTTCCAGTTAAAATTTAATTCTTGGTTTTTTCTTTTATGTTTTGTCTCATTTTCAAATTGTATTTCAAACTGCTCCAAGGTTGCTGGGTAAGATTCACCTCCTTTAGTCAGCAGGAATAACTCTAATAGTTGTCAAGTGACAGAGAAGAACTTTAGAAAATACAGTTGCAAGTCAAAAAGAATGTCTTATTGTTTACTGTTGATTATTCACACTTTCTCTCCATTCTGTCATTTAAATATAGATAGCTTTTATTGTTTCTAACAAAATAGTACTAAATTGCTAAATCTTCTACTGTTGCAAATTCCCCTTGTTTTTATGTCCATCTTAAAAGTTATTTCTCTCCACTTCTAATTCTTTCATTCCTGGAATTCCTCACTATTGTATTTGTGTCTACTGTTGTACTTAGCAAGGGTTATTTTCTCTTTTTTCTTTCTTTACAGTAATTGTCATGATTTTTCACCAGAAATTTGGTATTTAATTATAACTGTTTTCTAAATTTTTTTTTTTTTTTTTTTTTGCTCAACAGCAAAGAAATTGTTGACTTTCTTCCCTATTTCCTAGGTCATCCTAAGCCTGCAGCTATATAACCCTGAAATAAAAGACTGAACAATAACCATGCTTATCATAATAGACTTTCATCTCAAATGTATTGAGAAGCACTTCTTAAGACTTTTTTTTTTTTTAATGAATTTATTTATTTTATTTTATTTTTTTTGGCCGTTGCTGCGCACGGGCTTTCCTCTAGTTGCGGCGAGCGTGGGCTACTCTTCGTTGCGGTGTGCAGACTTCTCATTGCAGTGGCTTCTCATGTTGCGGAGCACGGGCTCTAGGCACGCGGGCTTCAGTAGTTGTGGCTCACGGGCTCTAGAGCACAGGCTCAGTAGTTGTGGCACACGGGCTTAGTTGCTCCGCGGCATGTGGGATCTTCCCAGACCAGGGCTCGAACCCGTGTCCCCTGCATTGACAGGCGGATTCTTAACCACTGCGCCACCAGGGAAGCCCTTAAGACATTTATTTTAAGAAAAGTCTCCCATAACCAATTCAAAGGCCATCTCTAGCTTCCTATATAATAGAGTTCTTGTTTTTTGATTAAGGAATCTTCTAACTTACATGTAAAAGACGAATGGACCGGTTTCTGTGCTTGCCCCTGAACTTTCTTACACCTCCAAATACATTAATGTTGTTGCTGCAAATTATTTAGTTTATTAATTTTTATAGCCAAATACTCAGTTTCCATATACAACCGAATCACTAGCTGAAATATTAACTTTCCCACTTTCCTTCTCTCAACTGCTTTTAGCATTTCTAAAATAGAGTGTTTGATTTCAGTATTAATTAGCTGTTTTAGCGTTAATCTTATGAAGGAGTCCTGTTCCAGATATAAGAAATTTGTCCCAAATCACATGAAAAGTCATTTTTTGGAGTTCCTATTTTTAACCCCCACTGCTTAGTACCCTTAAGTATGCAGACTAAGCATTTGTTTTCCTTGAAATATGCTGTAGTATAAATAGAGTCATTATTGACCATTATCAGTATTGTATCAGCAATGAGTAGATCTGAAGGGGACTACGATAAACACCAAGATAACTGCAATAATACTAAATTTCTAGTATCCCACAAAATAAACAATCTTCTAATGTTTAAGACTTCTTAAAACTGGAAATTTTGAGTGGTAGTGAGTTCTCTATTACAAGAGTTATTCACACCGAGATAATCTCTCGAAAAGAATATGGAAAGATGGAAGCACTAGGTAAGGAATTGACGTACATAATGTTTAAATTTCTTTCTAATCCTGGGATTTATACTGGACCAGTTCCATTTTTGTTTCATTCAGCAAATGTTTACTGTATGTTTACTGGCTGGGTGCTGAGGAGAATACAGAGATGGGTGAGAACTATATACTCTTACATAGAGAAAGAAGACATAAGCAGTGAAAATGTTTTCCAACATATTAAGCAACATGATGGTGTCAATTTTTTTTTTTAACAAATAAGCCCTACAAGATGTAGGGGCTCAGAAGGACAAGGTCATAAGAAGCTGAAGTCTTTGGGGAAGGATTTTTGGTGGAGGAGCCATGGGAGGACAGATATGAGAAGCAAGGGCTTTTGAGGTAGTACAGCCTTAGGAAAGGCTCAGAGCAAGAACAGGTGTCTGAATGGATGAGTTTGTATGCATTGGTTAATCTAAAGAAAGAGCAGAAATCATCCAAAGTGATTACGTGCACACACAGGCAAATTTTGAAGAAACCTTATGAAAATATTCTAGTTGAAAATTCAGGGTAAGTTCCAACTTTCATCTAGACTTTTCCTGTCTTATTCACCATTCCCATGGTAACAACTTCACTTAACATATATAAAAGGAAACACTACTTTGGGTTTTAACTACTAATCAAGTACCCAGTTCAACTGAAAGAAGTCAAGTGTAAATTTTCATAATAATATAATAGAATAGTTACCATTTATTGGATATTTTCTGTGGGGCATTATTCATTTAATCCCCTTAGCTATGGACTGTTAGTATTCAAGCCTAGAGATGTGGAAATTGAGGCTAGGAAAGCCTCAGGTTCACACTGTCTGTGAATAACCATATGGTATGGATTCAGTGTTAAATATCTCTTGGATAACCACTCATAGGTCAGTGATATGCTTAGTAGTATTTATTACTAGAAAGCTTTGTTGGATTTTCCCAGTTGTCAAAGCTTAAACAAGGTAACTGAATCCCATGATGACCATGTTTGTCCATCTGTGTATAAAAAAACAATGTCACAAAGCAGCTACCCCATGAGATCTAATTATATAGTTATAGAACTTAATAGGTTTAATGTGCTTATTCACTATAACTTTGTTGTGCTGCCACCAAATATCAGTTATATTCTATGATTAAACATTCCCTAGCTGGAAGATAGAGACTCTCATTGATATTCAGTGTGTATTCATGTATTCAATAAATGTTTTCTTAATTATTTCAAAATTGTATATAATTCTTCATGAGTTAAAATTTTTCTTACACTCTCTTTCTAAATTATTACCAAAAGCTTATGAAGGAAGCAGAAATATTACTTTTTTAATAGATGCGAAAATTGAGCCCAGACAGGTTTTAATTAATTAACAAAACCGGAACTATAATCTCCTCACTCCAAATCGTTTACTGGATTATGTGCAGATAACTTCTTAAATTTCTCTGCTTTTCATATAGAAATGATTTCTTCATATAAATGATCCTTTAAAAGCAATTTTAGTTAATGCCAAATGACATGTTTCGTAGCATTTTTTTTAAACATCTTTATTGGAGTATAATTGCTTTACAATGGTGTGTTAGTTTCTGCTTTATAACAAAGTGAATCAGCTATACATATACATATATCCCCATATCTCCTCCCTCTTGCATCTCCCTCCCATCTTCCCTATCCCACCCCACTAGGTGGTCACAAAGCACAGAGCTAATCTCCCTGTGCTATGCGGCTGCTTCCCACTAGCTATCTATTTTACATATGGTAGTATATATAAGTCCATGCCACTCTCTCACTTCGTCCCAGGTTACCCTTCTCTCTCCCCATGTCCTCAAGTCCATTATCTACATCTGCATCTTTATTCCTGTCCTGCCCCGAGGTTCTTCAGAACCATTATTTTTTAAGATTCCATATATATGTGTTAGCATACGGTATTTGTTTTTCTCCTTCTGACTTACTTCACTCTGTATGACAGACTCTAGGTCCATCCACCTCACTACAAATAACTCAATTTCGTTTCTTTTTATGGCTGAGTAATATTCCATTGTATATATGTGCCACATCTTCTTTATCTATTCATCTGTCGATGGACACTTAGGTTGCTTCCATGTCCTGGCTATTGTAAATAGAGCTGCAATGAACATTGTGGTGCATGACTGTTTTTGAATTATGGTTTTGTCGGGTTATATGCCCAGTAGTGGGATTGCTGGGTCATATGGTAGTCCTATTTTTAGTTTTTTAAGGAACCTCCACACTGTCCTCCATAGTGGCTGTATCAATTTACATTCCCACCAACAGTGCAAGAGGGTTCCCTTTTCTCCACACCCTCTCCAGCATTTATTGTTTGTAGATTTTTGATGATGGCCATTCTGACTGGTGTGAGGTGATACCTCATTGTAGCTTTGATTTGCATTTCTCTAATGATTAGTAATGTTGCGCATCCTCTCATGTGTTTGTTGGCAATCTGTATATCTTCTTTGGAGAAAGAAATGTCTATTTAGGTCTTCTGCCCATTTTTGGATTAGGTTGTTTGTTTTTTTGATATTGAGCTGCATGAACTGCTTGTAAATTTTAGAGATTAATCCTTTGTCAGTTGCTTCATTTGCAAATATTTTCTCCCATTCTGAGGGTTGTCTTTCCGTCTTTTTTATGGTTTCCTTTGCTGTGCAAAAGCTTTTAAGTTTCATTAGGTCCCATTTGTTTATTTTTGTTTTTATTTCCATTTCTCTAGGAGGTGGGTCAAAAAGGATCTTGCTGTGATGTATGTCATAGAGTGTTCTGTCTATGTTTTCCTCTAAGAGTTTTATAGTGTCTGGCCTTACATTTAGGTCTTTAATCCATTTTGAGTTTATTTTTGTACGTGGTGTTAGGGAGTGATCTAGTTTCATTCTTTTACATGTAGCTGTCCAGTTTTCCCAGCACCACTTATTGAAGAGGCTGTCTTTTCTCCACTGTATATTCTTGCCTCCTTTATCAAAAGTAAGGTGACCATATGTGCATGGGTTTATCTCTGGGCTTTCTATCCTGTTCCATTGATCTATATTTCTGTTTTTGTGCCAGTACCATACTGTCTTGATTACTGTAGCTTTGTAGTATAGTCTGAAGTCCAGGAGCCCGATTCCTCCAGCTCCGTTTTTTCCCTCAAGATTGCTCTGGCTATTCGGGGTCTTTTGTGTTTCCATATACAAATCGTGAAATTTTTTGTTCTAGTTCTGTGAAAAATTCCATTGGTAGTTTGATAGGGATTGCATTGAATCTGTAGATTGCTTTGGATAGTATAGTCATTTTCACAGTGTTGATTCTTCCAATCCAAGAACATGGTATATCTCTCCACCTGTTTGTATCATCTTTAATTTCTTTCATCAGTGTCTTATAGTTTTCTGCATACAAGTCTTTTGTCTCCTTTGGTAGGTTTAGTCCTAGGTATTTTGTTCCATAGCAGTTTTTTAAAGTACAGATATTTCTAAAGATACACAGTTGTATCATTCTCAAAAACATAAGCAATTGTTCTCTTCTTTAAGTTCTTCCTTAAACCTGGGCTCAGAAGTTCCTGGGGCCTCAGAGTCATCACCTGCGTCAGGTGCCCCTTACTTTTCTTCCCTTAGGAGAGCCTCTTCCGAGAATGTCCTCTGAGAAGTCAAAATTGAATCTCTCTTCAGTGTGGCTTTGCTCTCTGCCTCCTTTATGCTGTTTAGCATCAGTGCTCCTCATTTTTTGAAATATCATGAGAAGTAGGAGCAGAAAGGGGGTAAAAACCCAAGGGCTGCATCTCTTCCTCCTAAAGCAGTAAATTATATCTACAAGTGCTCTCTTAGGGTCTCATCTTCTCTTTAAGATAATTTAAGATAATTTTGCCCTCCCCAGCTGTGTGTTTGACTAAATCTCCTTCACTATTTACTGGTTAATTAGCCTACTTAAGACACTTGGCATCTGATTTATTTTGGGGAAAAAAAAAAAAGCGAAAAAGCAAAACAAAACAAACGTCCTCCAAGTTTCCCATTAGAAAATGATAGTAACACTCATAGCAAAATATAAATTAAACATTAAACTAATTGATTTTACTGTATGTGTTTCACAAATGAGTCTCACATTGTTATATCCATTAACACTGGTAGGGTTAAACCTTACCAGAAGTTCTTTCTCTTTTTATTTATTAGCAGGACTTCCTTATTATTAAGAGCAACTTTCCTTTATTGACTTCTTGGTTTACTTGAGTTCAATTTATATAGGAAAGGAAGGAATAATACATGATTCTTTCTCTTTATTTACCAGTTTTTAACATGCTAATTTCATTTCCATTATTCTTCAAAGGTGACCGATGAGGTGTTGTTGTTGCTTTTGTTTAAGTATTATTAGAAACTCAATAATCCATTGCAGTTATTTTTAAATTGATACTCAAATTGTCCTATCTTTTGGTAGTACATGCTTCTTCAAAGTGGTTCCCACGTCCATTTGACATAGACTGATTATGTCAAGGTATGCCCGGCCCATCTTGTGCATTTCGTGCTGGAGACATGGCATCAGCTGTTTTTCTAAAGAACTTTGGTTCTTCGAATGAATTAGGCTTTTTTAAAAAATGTATCTTCAAAGTCTGTGCTGCTCTCTGAATCTTACATCACAGTATTTTCTGTATTTTAGGCCTCCAGCTTAAAACCTATTTTAGATCTCATCACAAGTCCAACCTTTCCATTACAACTCAGTAACATCAGCCCCCTGGGTTTTAGAGAATTCTCATTTAGGGATTCTCAACACACTAGAAATTTCTAGTTCCTTACACAGGCATACCTCGTTTTATTTTGCCCTGCCTTATCGCACTTTGTAAATACTGCGATATTTACAAATTGGAGGTTTGTGGCAACCCTATGTCGAACAAGTCTCTTGGCACCATTTCTCCAACACATTTGCTCATTTTGTGTCTCTGTGTCACATTTTGGTAATTCTCAAAATGTTTCAAACTTTTCCTTTATTACTTTATTTCTTATTGTGATCCGTGATCAGTAATCTTTGACGTTACTACTATGACTCACTGAAAGCTCAGATGATGGTTAGCATTTTTTAGCAGTAAAGTATATTTTAAGTTATGTACCTTGGTTTTTTAAAACATAATGCTATTGCACACATAATAGACTACAGTATAGTATAAACATAGCCTTTATATGCACTGGGAAACCAAAAAATTCGTGTGACTCGCTTTATTGCAATATTCACTTTATTGTGGTGGTCTGGAACCTACCCTGCAGTAGCTCCGAGATATGCCTGTATCCAACACTCTCTTAATTCTACCCACATTTTCTGCTTTTGGAGAAATTAGGGGTGGAACTTGGGAAGGAAAGGTACTTTTACATTTTAGCTACCCCATCAATTTTCTGGGGATTTCCTTCTAATTTTGTCTCAGATATTCTGCATTTGTTTTAAGTAAGTCCTAAAATATGACCTCTTGGACCCATTTGGAAATTCGTAGAAAAGTGTTCAAACTGTATGGTGTTACATAATCTTATTCAGGGCTTTTATACTTCCTTGTTCTACCGTGAAAAATACATTTTGCATTTAAAGTGCTTGTTGGATTTTCACTAAAGTTATTTCATCACTTACTAGAATGACGAGCAGTTTGTAAAATACTGCTCTAGTTCATCTCCTTCAAAGTATAGATAAAAACTAGACCTCTCAGTCAGTGACCTGCTTAGGAGTAGAAAAGTGGTGAATTTCCTTGATTCAAAATGGACACTGTTCTTGAGGTAGAAGGTGCCAACCTTCCCAAGCTCATCAAATCCAGTGTGTTGATCTTATTATCTATGAAATAAGGAGTTAATTTTCCTTTCCTATCATATCTTTGGGAGTAAGAGAATCAAATAGATTCTCTTTATGATTTCACTTTAGGATAGATATTAAATGGAACTTTCACTTGAGGCAGAAAGGTAGTTTGGTTAATTTAATTTCCTAATTAAGTCAAACTTACTTTTAACTTGAATATTAAACTATTCATTTTAGCCCATATCCTAAAACATTCCCTTGGCTTTTTAAGACTCAGTCAATGAGAATTTATCTGTCAAATGTGTTCCTTTTCTTGGGTTTATCTGCATGACATTAAATAAATAGTTTGAACTTTTCAACTTTTCAAACAATTGTGTTGAGTTTGATGTGGCTGATCCAGCCTATGTGCCTCTGTATGCAGTGCATGCCAAATGCCTGAAAGCAACTTGTCTTTCATTGAGAATGACTGAGTATGGGCAGAGAAAAGGAGATTTTAAAAATTAGAAATAAGACGTAAACAAAAAAGTTCTCTCTGTCTTCAGGGAGTTATGGTACTCTTCTATTTTATATATATTAATATGTATGGCTTTTTTCAATGAACTACCTTCATACTGATATGATGTAAATTTTGCTTGCCAAAAATACTTTTATATGGTAAATAATTCTTAGAAGCAGAAAAAAAAGTATGTAGAAAACTAGCTAAGTACTGTTTGATGATTGATACTTGTGATATATTTTTAATCATCTCTATCTCTTTCTTAGGTTAAATTTCCCATTTTCTTTCTTTCTATTATCTCTTTCCTCACATATGGCTCTAGGAGCTTCTCCAAGAAAGCAGTTTTGCTTTGAAGATATTTCACTTCCTCTCATAAAGGATTCTTCTGTTCTTTTAGATTTGAAATCACAATAATGCCCTCATAGGATCCAGCCCCTCTTCTGCCCTCTGTTTGAGAATCTTTCTGAAGTCAGCCTTGGAAAGTCAGATTTGGAGATTTGAAGTCCAGAGGTGCTTCTCTGGGCTACTGAGGATGAGACGGTTACGCAGGAAGCAGCTCATGACCAAGACAAAACCATCTAGAATAACACTTTCTGAACATACTTGAGGAGAATATATTTGAAATTTTAAATCATTTATATCCTATAGTAACCAAAAACTTCTTTTAAATGAATGAGAATACAGTAATCTCCCTTATTCGTGATTTCAGTTACCCACAGTCAACCTCGGTCCAAAAATATTAAGTGGAAAATTCCAGAAATAAAGTTTGTAAGTTTTAAATTTTGTGCCTTTCTGAGTAGCATGATGAAATCTTGCACTGTCCCACTCCATCCCACCCAGGAGGTGAATTATCCCTTTGCCCAGTGTGTCCAGGTTGCTTACTGTATCCACCCATTAGTCATAGTAGCCCTTTCAGTTCTCAGATGATTATTGGAGTATAACAGTGCTTGTGTTCAAGTAACTCTTATTTTACTTAATAATGGCCCCAAAGTTGCAAGAGTAGTGATGATGGCAATTTGGATACTCTGTTACTGTGCCTAAATTTATAAATTAAACTTTATCATAGGCATGTATGTATAGGAAAAAACATAGTACATGTAAGGTTCGGTGCTATCCAAGGTTTCAGCATCCTCTGGGGGTCTTGGAACGAATCCCCCACAGATAAGGAGGGACTACTGTTATATATATGTATTGATAATAGCACATACATATTACAATAGCATATATATGATATATATATACATATATATCAGAATAAATAAGATTCAAGCCAATTTTGAACAGCAGTAAGGAACTTAACATTTCAGCTCTACAAAATAAATGAAGAGTTTGAAATTCAATCAGTCCTATTTTATGTTGAGGCAAATGTACTTGGCTTTTTATGAGAATCATACCTTCTGCACTAGTTTACATAAGAAATTGGGTGAAATCCTCTAAAGCATTAGTTTTCAACTTTAGGATTACAACACACCTTGCAATCAAGGTTTGCAAAGGATTTTCTTTCTAAAAAATTAGAAATTAGAACAGATTCAGTGATTTCTTCTTTTCACTCACTTGGATTCTGATAATTTCTTCTTGAGTGGCAGAAAGAGAGATGAATTTAGCAGGCATGCTGAAATTTGCACATAATTTGTGGCTTCTTTGCTGTCAGAGCATTCGGTGCGGTACTTACCAGTATACCATTACTAATTATTTACATGCTTACAAAATATATTATTCTGAAGGCCAGTCCTTTACTCCACATAGGCATATTCCCCTAAAATTTATTTCCACAGTATTTTGGGGTTAGAGCAAATTCAGGGAATGTGCATGAGTATGTGCTACACATGTCAGTATTATCCATCACATTCATCAATCTGTGGAGGAAAACATGGATTCTAGAGCTGGGGGCACTGAGGACAGATAGGGCACCAAACACAGCACAAACCTGGAAAAAGATCCCCCCCCCACCCACAAATTATGCAGAAAGGCAAATTATGTGGAAAAAGCCTTTCAATAATTATACCGCTTTTCTCACATAGCTCATACTTCATCTTTTCGTTAAACAGAATGTTGATTTGAAATCTATTCTAGTCTCTCAAATTTATGAGAAAATAGAATTTTTAACTTTTTATTCAAGAAAATGATTTTTATTTTTAATAGCCTACATAGCATATACCTTTAAATTAGTTATTTTAAGATACAGCATTTAAATTAGATACCTACTGTAATTTCTTAAGGTTTCCTGATATATCGCAAGCCTCTTTAAAACATGTTTTACATGCAGTGGGCTCTACAAATATTTACCTCTTTTTTTTCAACTTCAGGAAACCAGTTGAAAATTTTAGAATTAGACTTTGGAGCTGTGTAGTGTGTTTTCAGACAATTACAAATCTATCTAAATCTACAACCTGCTAGGCAAGATCGAATCCCTTCCAGCTTGTGATTGTAATAGATGATTTTGTACAGACTTGAGTCTGTCTCACAGTTGCATTTAGTATTTTCTGAACCGAGTTTCTGTTCTGTGCCAAGCAGCTTTCTAACTGTGAGTGTTCAGTCCACTGATTGACTGACTGAGAGCTAAATTATGCTTGCTAACACATACTCAATTCCCAACTACTACAGAAAAGATGGACTCCAGGCCCAAAATTGGACCCTCACTAACAAAGCCTGCTTTCTGCCACTAGTAATACTCACACAGTGAATGAAAATTCAGTGACCTATATTCTTCCGTTTAAACCCTTAAAAATTTAAATTAAAACTTTGTCAACAGTAATTCTACCATACTGAGGCAAAAAGAGCGTTCCCTGCAATCTGGCAGCACTAAATGTAATTCATAACTATCAAAAATCCGTTTTCTCTGCATAACTTTTAAGAATGCTCCTGATGTCTTGAAAATTCCATGCAATTTTCTTTAAAAGTTGGTTTGGAATGCCACTGTGCATCTTGAAGCCCACATACAGTGAGTTAAATTACAGCAATAGCATATTTCTCAAGCACCATATAGTTGCAAATCCTTTATCGTGAAGTACATAGTAAAGGATTTTCTCCTTGAACAGTGAAGGAAGTTGAACTTTGGGGTTGTTTCAATTTAACACATGATGTGCTGCACACTTAAAGATGTGTTTTGCCTTTCCTCCTTTTTCTTCTTTATTTGTTCCTGCTCCCTGTAAAAGGAATTAAGTATGTAATGCTGATTATAAAACTGGATCCTTATTATCACTATTCTCAGAGCATCATTTCCCCACACTGGCTTATATAAGTACTTACTTTTCAGTGGGTTAATCTAAATGCAGAGTGGAAGGCTGTTTACTCTTCACCATGTCTACCACGTCTTTGTTAGCACTACCGGTGTTCTCTGACTCCAAAAGGGCATCACTACTCACCTAGTTACTCCAGCCAAAACTTAGGTGTCTCTGATGCCTCACTTTTCTTCATACCTCATCAACATGCATTAACAAGCCAGGTCAACTCTACCCTCGAAATGTATCTGGAATAGAGCCAGCTCCACTGATAACTGCACTTGCCATTTAATAGTATCCCCTATTTGTCTTCTCCTTACCTTACAGTCTATCACGGAACAGCTACGATGAACTTTCTAAAATATTCTTGGGCGAATGAATGAATTAAAATGTTATTAAAGTTAATTTGTTCATGACTTTAGCAATATTGTTGTTTATCCCGGGTTACGTGTAGGCCTAAAACCAAAAGCAATACTAAAAGTTAAACATTTAGGCGCCTTGCCTACCATGAGGTCGTATTAGGTTCAACTAAACACTTAGACATTTAGCTGTTGTAGGGGGCACTTGGCACAGTCTACTCAGAAGGGCGAAGGATGGGGACCTCAGCTTGCCATAGGGCAGTGTCAGCTGGTCCTTTTCTGTGGGAGACCTCGCAGCAGCCCATTCCACAGCTCACCCGGCGGCCAGGAAACATCTTCTTTCACCAACCAGGTGAAGGCTCAAGTACCAGGAGATGAGATCCACATTGCGTGGGTGTGGGCACTACTCTGGCTTAGAAGCTTCAAACCCCTGAGAACTAATAATCTTTTAAAACAACCAATAGGCATGGCATCTAGCATCCCTAACAGTTACACATCCAGTTATAAGAATGAGTGTACTCAGGGAATCTAAGCAGTGGTGTCCCCACCAGGTATTTATAGTTCCCTTAAACCAGACAGATGCTGTCTACCAATTAGGGGATCATTGATACTATAAGCAATGTTGCCTAGCAACATGGTTAATGTACCATTTTTGGAGAACACATCTAGGAAGTTAACCAAAGGTCAGATTCTCATTCAGAAAGGGAATGTTTTTGTCTGTTTGTAGTTTGTTTTTGTTTTTATTCTAGGACATAGGAGAGCTAACCCCAAGAGAGCTAATCCCAAGAAACTAATTTCTTTTCTGTTCTTTCAGCCAAAGAATTAGGTTGAAAGAGATACATTTTTAATTTACTCAAATATTTAAATTCAGATTACCTGAGTTCTACTTTTGTTATTATAATGAGCATTTAGTATTATAATGAGCATTAACTTAAAAATTTGTAATGATGAAGTCATTTAATTAGAAATTAGTTCCATTTTGGAGACTTGGTTTTGACTTGTCATGCTTTCATTACAAACATAAAAACATCCACACATACCATCCTTATTTCTGCTTGGGGTTTTCTCTTCTCTAAATTGGATCGTTACAGTTGTTATAGATAAAAATATTGCAAAACTAACAAAGTCTACTACCATATATGAAGAGGATTTTTCTTCCTTCTACTCTTAGGTTATTTAGGGCTATGAGGACATCATTCATATAAAATATCATATAAAACCTCAATCATTTGAGGTTTTATATTTGCAGATCAGTTTAATGATTATGTGTATCAGCTAGTTCATAATTCCATGTGTCCATGGTAAATGGAAGTGAGCACAGGTGTTTTTGATTACCTATCACCTATGACTACTTTGTGATTCAAGGGCTTATGTTATATTCCACCGAGCAGATGATGTTACTTCACTAGCCAAATGCTTTAAAATAATTTATTGTGCTATTTCTCTTTTTCTTTACAACAAACTCATTTTTTTGAGATCTTTCTAAATGGATATTGTTTTTGTTCATGGAAATTTCAAGGATGTAAGGTTGATTTAAATGCTTTTAACCAATCACTTATCATTAATGCATTGAATCATCATGGAGATGCTGAGAGCAATTTAAGGCTCTGCTATTTGATACCCTCTAGTGAGATTTTATTTTCTTGAGATTCTGGCTTATCTCTCTTAATAGAAAGTTGAAGATAGAGTTTTTATTCAGTGTACGGATTACATTAGTATAGGATGTTATGAAATTTACTTTTCCATCAAGCATATGTATTAAATTTTAGCAGTAATCACATATCCATTGTCTTTTCTGAAATATTGTTATTGTGCTTCTGAGTGTGCCATCTAAAAAAGAGACTTGATTTTCCTTGGTAGACTCTTTGGAAAAAACAAGCAAACAAAAAAGATGATTAACATATAGATGTAAGTAGAATTCTGCCTTTACAGTGCTGCTAGAAGGAACCTGTCCTCATGTCCTCCCCACATACTTTCCATTACCAAGTGTAACCGCTTCTTTCTGTTTCCACCCTAGTCTGGTGAAGCCTCAGCAATAAGTGTATAATCTCCAAAATTTACAAGCAGCTCATGCAGTTCAATATCAAAAAAACAAAAACCCAATCCAAAAATGGGAGGAAGACCTAAGTAGACATTTCTTTCTCCAAAGAAGATATACAGATTGCCAGCAAACACATGAAAGGATGCTCAACATCACTAATCATTAGAGAAATGCAAATCAAAACTACAATGAGGTATCACCTCACACCAGTCAGAATGGCCATCATCAAAAAATCTACAAGCAATAAATGCTGGAGAGGGTGTGGAGAAAAGGGAACCCTCTTGCACTGTTGGTGGGAATGTAAATTGATACAGCCACTATGGAGAACAGTATGAAGGTTCCTTAAAAAACTAAAAATAGGACTACCATATGACCCAGCAATCCCACTACTGGGCATATAACCTGACAAAACAATAATTCAAAAAGAGTCATGTACCACAATGTTCACTGCAGCTCTATTTACAATAGCCAGGACATGGAAGCAACCTAAGTGTCCATCGACAGATGAATGGATAAAGAAGATGTGGCACATATATACAGTGGGATATTACTCAGCCATAAAAAGAAAAAAAAATTGAGTTATTTGTAGTGAGGTGGATGGACCTAGAGTCTGTCATACAGAGTGAAGTAAGTCAGAAAGAGAAAAACAAATACCGTATGCTAACACATATATGTGGAATCTTAAAAAAAAAAAAAAAGGTTCGGAAGAACCTAGGGGCAGGACAGGAATAAAGACACAGACGTAGAGAATGGACTTGAGGACACAGGGAGGGGGAAGGGTAAGCTGGGATGAAGTGAGAGAGTGGCATAGACATATATATACTCCCAAATGTAAAATAGATAGCTAGTGGGAAGCAGCTGCATAGCACAGGGAGATCAGCTCGGTGCTTTGTGACCACCTAGAGGGGTGGGATAGGGAGGATGGGAGGGAGATGCAAGAGGGAGGAGATATGGGGATATATGTATATGTATAGCTGATTCACTTTGTTATAAAGCAGAAACTAACACACCATTGTAAAGCAATTATACCCCAATAAAGATGTTAAAAAAAAAAAAGTGTATAAGAAGCTTCCAGTTAAACCAGCAGTCTGCCTCATCTTCAAGGTTTCCAGAGTGATGTTGTTGTTATTGTTATTATTATTCCCATATACATACCCAGTAATAATAAAGCAGCTTCCATTTATAGAGCATACCATACACTTAGGGCAAATCTGGAAAGGAAGGAGCATAATCCCCATTTTATAGATAAGAAAACTGAGACCCAGGACAGTTCTGTAATTTACCCAAGCCTATGTAGCTAGAAGGCAAATCTAAGTTTATCTGAATCTAAATTTCATTCACATTCTATTATGTGACTACCCTGACCTTTTTAACTTTGGAGAATTTCCTGTTTTCCACCCACCTTGTCTTGCCTTTCATTATCTCCTTCCTACTTCTTAATTGACACCCCATTTTAACTTGTTACTTTGCTTTGACTGTGGTATATGAATGCATCTCTGATTCAGACTGTTGAGTAGTTTGTGCTTAAGCACCAAAGAGCATGAATATTCTCACTTATCCATTCATGTAATCAACCAACAAGTGTTTATTGAGTATCTATTATATGTAAAGTACTCTGCAAGACATTTTAGTGAGCATGAAGATTGAGATAGACCTGCCTTCTTTTGCCTATGTCCTCCTTGAGAACAAGGCCTGAGAAATATAAGAATGAAGGGAAAAATTTAAAAAAGACCTAAGTAGTTGGAAGTAGTTGATTTCAGGAAGTAGGGTTTGGAAATGAGGACACGTACAGCATGAGACTGCTGGTTGTAGCAATTTAACTTTTTTTTTTTTTTTTAACAATAAACATGTATTATTCTGATAGAACTAAAACCAAAAGGAAACAAATTTCAAAAAGAAAAGCATTCCAAGCTGTGATGGGACAGTAGGCATGTAGGAAAGTGCTACATGTTTCAGAAACGTGAGAGTCTTACGTGGCTAGTGCCTAAGGTGATAGAGGAAAAAAACATAATTCTCTTAACCAATAAATATTTATTGAACACCTAGTTCATGTCTGTCACTGTACTAGATACTGGGGACACAAAGGTAAAATAAACCATAATTCAAAAAGACACATGCACCCCAATGTTCATTGTAGCACTATTTACAATAGCCAGAACATGGAAGCAACCTAAATGCCCATCGACAGATGAATGGATAAAGAAGGTGTGGTACATAAATACAATGGAATATTATTCAGCCATAAAAAGGAATGAAATTGGGTCATTTGTAGAGACGTAGATGGACCTAGAGACTGTCATACAGAGTGAAGTAAGAAAGAGAAAAACAAATAACAAATATCGTATATTAACGCATATATGTGGAATCTAGAAAAATGGTACAGATGAATGGGTTTGCAAGGCAGAAACAGAGACACAGATGTAGAGAACAAGTGTATGGACACCAAGGGGGGGAAAGCAGGGGGGGGTGGTGGTGGGATGAATTGGGAGATTGGGATTGACATATATACACTAATATGTATAACATAGATAACTAATAAGAACCTGCTGTATAAAAAAATAAAATGAAATAAAATTTTTAAAATAATAATAAAAAGTAAACCTACATTAACACATCAAAAAAATATAACTGCATTGTATACTTACAAGTTGCTAAGAGAGTAAGTCTGAAAAGATCTCATCACACACACAAAATTGTAACTATGTGTGGAGATAGATGTTAAGTGAACTTATTGTGGTAACAATTTCACAGTATATACGTATATCAAATCATTATGTTGTACACCTGGAAGTAATATGTTATATGTTGATTATATCTCAGTAATAATTTAAAAAAAGAATAAGAAAAAAAAAAACAACACTAGGTTCTTACCTTTATCCTACTCCCTATCAAACTGGTCTTGGCAGGGGCGCTAGAGCTGTACACTATAGTGTGGTGAGTGGGATATATGACGATAGCCATGTACCAGATTCCTGGAGGTCACCTGGGGGTAGCACTGAAGGCAGGGAGAGCTCACCAGCAGACAAGGAGGGAGATAGGGGCAGCAGAGCTATGAGCAAGCTTGGCATGATTGGGGAGGGCGAGGCATTCGCCTGCGGTGGAGAATTCTCAAAGATGAAAGTGGAAAGTTAATTTGGAGTGAGATGTTGGCAAGCTTTAACTCTAAAGATTTTAGACTTTATGCTATAAATGTTGGGAGTTATTGGAGGTGTTTGAGGAGGAAAGTGATAAAATCCAATTTATCTTCCAAAACAGGACTCTAGCAGCGGTGTGGAGGATGAGTTGTACTGAGAAGAGATCAGTGGAGGGAGAAACCGATAACAAGAAAGATATTGGAGTAGTTTAGGAAAGAAATGACAAATCTCAGTTTTCTCAAGGTTTTTGTTTTAGACTTTCTGACCTCAAAAATTTTACATATACATATATATATGTGTATATATATATATATATGTATATATGTATATATATATATATACATATATATATATACTGAACTCCATATTCTAGTGACACCTGTGTCATTTAGAATTTATATTTATGTATTAGAATGTATATTTATAGTATATATTTACAATTAAGTTCTTTAAATCTTATCTTGGTAGATCATAATCCTAAAGAGCAAAAATGTTTCAGGTAGCAATGTAACATGCTAAATACCTACTGTATAAAATCACATCAGCATCTGTGACTCAAGAAACAGTTTGCGCATGGAATTCTTAATGAAGTTCAACCCCTTCTGTTTGAGTCAGAGAGAGTATTTCTCATGTATTGTCACTTGCCTGAGTATCAAATATCTTTGATTCTCATTCTAGGCCAGTACTGTCCAATACAAATGGAATGCAAGCCACAGGTTTGAGCTACATATGTAATTTAAAGTTTTCTAGTAGCATATTGAAAGAAGTGAAAAGGAGCTGGTGAAATTCCTTTCAATAATATACTTAATAAAATGTGATCAAAATATTATCATTCCATCATGCAATCAATTAAAAATGTTACTACCGAGATGTTTTACATTCTTTTTTCTTATATGAAGTCTTTGAAATCTGGTGTGTATTTTCCCTTTAAGCACATCTCAGTTTGGACGCTCCATGTTGCAAGTGCCCAAGTGCACTAATCGCTGGAGTGGCTACTATATTGGAGAGTGCAGCTCTAGATTAACCATCTTTAATGTAAAACTCCATTTCTGAATTCATTCTAAATTAGTGTAATATGAGAAAAATGGATGTCAGTGTGACTTCTGTTTTTCTTTCTTTGTGGCAAAGATGCAACCAGTCACTGAAAATGGATTTTATTTATTTTATTGACTTGGTGACTCAGGGTGTTAATTCATCCATCTAGTTAATAGGCCTTAAGTTTACCTCCTTCTTCATCTTTCTGAGGCTTTTTCTTTCTTTTTATAATCTCATCCTTTGTTCTCAGCTGTAGTATCATTTATAAATAGCGCAGACTATCCATCTGACATCCTGGAAGACAGATAGGAACAAATCAGACAGAAATAAAAAGGAAACCATCTTCTTCATAACTCCTTGCCCTCTTGTAATGAAACCTGTATTATTTGATATGATAATCAATTCTTGAAATTGTTTTCAAGATGCCATCTCTTTAATATTCTTGGGTAATGAAAAGCAAGGGGCACTGTTTTCTCATTAGGCTGCCTAGAGGGGTCACGGGAAGCCCATGTGGGGTGGATCCCCTGTAGAGGACATCCGTCTGATTTCTGGGCTGTGCTTTATGATGAACGCTTGGAAATGATGTGGTGCCAGTAGAATACCAGAGTTCAGCATTTTAATATTACATATAAATTGGGAGGAGCAGAGAGACTAGCTCTGAGTATTTTGTTAGTAATTTAACATATGCTGGATCCCTTAGTCTTCTCATTACAGACCTTCAATATCTGTATTATTATTGTTGTACTGATAAGGAAATATACTCAAAAGTTGCCTAAGGATATAAATTAATGGTAGAGAAAGGATTTAAACCCGCATCTCTCTGCCCCTGAATCCGGTACTCTTTCCACTGCAATATGCTGCCTGCTTAGATATAATCTTTCATCCTTGAGCTCTCTCTGTCTTGAGTGTGGTGCAGAGGAGCCAGGAGATGGTTTCTAGTGTCTGTCCTGCCACTAACAGTGTGTACGAACATGTGCAAATTCTTTATCTTCCTTCCAATATTTTTTATCTACATCTGTCTCAGGTAATGTGCTAGGAGTAGTGAAGTTAGTAATGCACTCCATTTTCTACGAGAGGTTTCATGGTGAAATATGATCCTCTCTGTCTTCCCAAATCACCATCTGCTTGAAGGCAGAGGCTTTAATACTTTGGAGTCAAGCAGGCCCGAGTTCAGAACCCAATCTTGCTTCTTAATATCTGTGTGAAGACAAGCAAATTATTCAGTCTCCCTGAGTCCCAATTTCTTTGTCTGTGAATCAGACTGTCGTAGAGATGCAAAGAGAAAATGGAGTAGATAGGATTTGTCCTTTCGTTACTTTCCCCATCAGAAAAAATGAGAGTTTCATTCATAAAACACTGCTTCCATAAGAGTTAAGCCGTGTCAAAGGAATTCAGAGACGGAAAAAGATAATTGAGCACTGGAGTGTGATCAGGGAAGATTTTGGAGAGGATGAAGATTTTAGGCTGGCGGAAGAAGGAAGGAAGGATTTGGACAGGAAAACTGGGCAGCAGAGTGAGCAGCGTTATATGAACAAAGGTGAAAACCAGGCACGGCAGATATGAGAACATTCGGAATTTGTTATGGTTTATGAGCATTTCAACATGGTTCAAGTTGTTGAGTTTTTGGTGATAAGTTAACCGTAAAATTAAGTAGCTTCTTCTACCTGAGTGTCTAACTGTAGCTAAAGGTATAAATCTGTTGTGGTGGGCTGTCTCTTCCAGACTCAACTACCCCACTGCACTTCATCAGTCGCGGATTTCAATTTTTTGACTCCTTTAATGCCTGCGTTTTTCCATGTCTGCGTTTTCTCATTTTCCATGTTCCACGTCCAGAACTTTCACCTTCTTTTGTAATAGCAGTTTTAGGCCTTTTACTAGGTTTCACAGAACTAAGTTAAATACTCATTGATTTAATACTACTTATTTATTTAATATTATTTATTTTTATTTGATAATATTATTAAATTAAACTTTAAGTGGGACCAGACTACTTGAATTTCTTACATCTCATTATTTTTCAAAAATAACTCTTTTAAAGATCTGAATAATTTATAAACCCCTCAGAAATTTGAGTTCTTTAGGCTTTTGGTTACATTAATACATACCTATACAAACTCTTAAGGGACAGATGATTTTTTTCCTTAAAAGTGAGGGAAGTTTTGTAGTCTCTAAAATAAGGCCTACTGGAATTGATGAGGAATATATCCTTGTTTTTTGGTTCTTTTGATTCACCTGACATAGTTTAAATATCCTATACTAAAGAGTTTATTTAGCCACATAGTTTAAATATCCTATACTAAAGAGTTTATTTAGCCATCTTTACTCTTAATGGAGGCTATGTCACATTCAGAATTGTTCCTAAAACCTCAAAGGTGCATATATTTTAAATAAATCAGGTTAAAAAAAATTGGCCTTGTACACCATTGAAATTATTTAGAAGAACCGCTTCTGTATATTTTATATGTATATGAAAGTATTTATTAATACATAAAATTCAGAAATAGCAAATGCTACAGGTGATACAGTGTGAAAAATGGTCTAATACCATTTTAGTTCATTTTCTGCTTTTTAAAGAAACCTCTAAGTATAGTATAAAGTGAACATATAAGTTCAGTGAATCTTCACAAATGGAATACATCATATTACCAGCCGCCAGATCAAGAAACAAACATTTCCAGCACCCCACAATCCTCACCCCTCCCTTTACCCTTTCCAGTCATTACCCTACCCCAAGGGTAATCAGTATCATTCCTTCTGACAGCATAGATTAATTTTGCCTCCTTTTCTACTTAAAAGAACATTTTTCTTTAAACATATGTAACATTATAGAAATATCTAAATAAGTTTTTTAGAATGCTTATTGTCTTTTATGTTTTGTTTTTAATATTCAATTTAAAATGCTATCTTCAGCCTGAAGATAAATGGTTCATAAATGAATTATCTGTGGCCTCAAAGGGAGGGAGGGAGGGAGGCTAATACACACACACACACACAGATTTTGCCCTACCACAAATTCTTCTGACTTAAACCAATGCAATATTAAGAAAACACACTATTTCATTGATTTTTTTGGTAACATTTGGAACTATTTGGCATCAAAATGGAAGCTTTTCTTTTTAAAAACAATTTTTGTGATACCATGTCACTAGCCTTTATTGGACATAATTTTGAAACCTCCTTAAATAGTCAGAAAAACAATCCAGCTTTATGAATCAGTGTTTATTCTATTTATGAATCAGTGTTATTCTGCCTCTTCCAAGCTTTCTTGGTTATTCGTCTTTACCTTTAAAATTTATTTTAAAATATGTAGAATTAATCATAATGATGATTTTAGTGTAATTTTAACATAATTTGGAAAATCTCTACTAGCTAGTTCTTACTCTTCAGTCTCTGCACCGCAGCCCTGAATAGGACACTGAAGGGATCGTGCATTCTTGAGCTAAAGGATGTTATAACGTCTGAAGTGAGCTTCATCCGTTAGGATGGGCTCTATTCAAAAATTGGTTGGCTGTGGCATTATCGGGTATAAATTTTGTTTTAGTACTGCCATAACTTATCTATTTGGGATAGCACTATAATACAAAGGAGTATGATTTAGAGGAAGATTCCTGAAGAACACTAACACATACCCACTTTTTCAAGCTAAGCGTTATATTAAAAGAAGATATTATATGTAAAAATGGGACACCCTCGGAAAAATATATATTAGAATATATATCAGATTAAATAAAGGAAAATATAAGAAATGTTCCTAATTATGCAGGCCTTGACTTTTAGATACATGAAAAACATCTGCCTGGACTATTTATTGCTTAGTCAAATGAATGTAAAAGTAAAGGCTGCACTGACATTGAACTTTCCTGATATATCAAAAATGTTAGAAAAACTACATGTGTTTTATAGCTTTGTTTAGAACATATTTGCAAATGGGGGTTTAGAAAATCCCTGCATCTCTGATTTCTTACCTAATGATCTGTTTTGATAGAGCCACAGATTACACATCAGAAAAACACATGGCTAAAGAATGATCACTCATCATCTCACCATGTGAGTCTAAAAGAAACCTTTTTTGTCCAGACAAGCTAATAAAAGTATTAAGACATAAGAGAAAAAAATTCTAGGAATGAAAAAAGTGTAAGAGCTATGCCTTGAAAAAGAAAACAAAATCCTAATTATTCAGGTGCTGGATAATGGCTTGATGAAACGCTGACTCCCTCCCCCCCCCACAATGGTGTGTCATGCTGTTTGACATTTGCTTTAAAACAATCCAGTCAGTGTGCCCATTAGGGTGGGGGAAGTAGGCAGAGGTATATGTGAAACAATTTTGCCTATGGGTTAATTGTTGAAGCTAGGTGATGAATACATGGAAGGTCATTATACTATTTTTTTACTTTTGTGTATGTTGAAAATTTTCCATGATAAAAGTTTTTAAAATTTGTCCCCCAATGCACTCTTAGAACTGACCTGAAAAATTCTTCCTGTTTCAAAATCCGCTTAATAATGGCAAGATTTTTAACATTAAAAAAATGATAAAAATTGGAAGAGTCATAGCTTTGTTTATACATCTTTATCAAGGCCAACAGTTTTTGGATTCTAGTTCCAGTCTCAAGGAGACAAAATATTCTTGTCTGATGTGCAATAATAGAAAATTTCACCGTGCTCTGTATTTAATACTATACGTTTCATGTTAGTGCAGGGTATTTGTAATATGTTATATTTCCATAATAGAAAGTTAATTTCTTCCCAGTCTGACTAGATCTATTGATCATTAAACTGTATAAAGAGAGATGATTTGTACCTAGTTCCTCCTAGTTCTTGTTTGTCATAAGGAAAATCCCAGCATTACATGGTTATATACCTGCCTACATGGTTATATACCTGCCCTAATTTAATACTTTTAAAAGTCTCGTGTGTGTGTGTGTATAATTTTATCTCAGTATTTTTAGATGTAAACAGGTGAAGTCATATTTCATCTCTCCTCTCCCTTCATTTGAAAGAAATTCTGATTTAGTTTTTATTTCATTAAATATTGTAATTAAATCTCCCTACCGGAAGCAATGGAATGATATGCTTAGATATGTTAAAGTGTGTTTTATATAAGGTGCCCCTGAAAATAAATTATGTTGATGCCTCATTTTCCAAGCTGATGACAGGATATTGTAAAATAACAGATTAACCATGGAGGATTGTTTTTCTTCCACCATAAGCAGTATCTAAATACCAAAAACAGAAAGAGATAAAGTAGTAAGAGGAACTTAGATCTGAAAGAGCAGCCTTCAGGTTACTTCTGCGGAAGTGGATGATGAAGGTTACATAGCACGTTTGCCGTCCTGGAGTTTAATTTTTAAAAAATTTTTTAATCTTATCTGTAATTTGGCTTCATCACTGGTTAGGATGTAACAAGTTATGTTTGTGTCTTCACTTAGTGCTGTAGCTTATGCAGAGTAAGAGCTCAGGTAACACCTTCTGGTAATGACAGTAGCATCTGGTCTTTGCTTTGAAGCACAGAAATCACGTCCAGTTTTGTAACAAAAGGCTCAGCAGGAAAACATTGAACTAGGGCCCCTGGTACACAGCTCTCACTGCACCTTAGGAACACTTGGGTGTGCTCTCTAACACACCAGCGCCAGGCCCCGCCCCAGACCGATGAAACCAGGGTCTCTATGGAAGTTGGGGACTGGGTGATGATTCTAAAGATCAGATCGAGATGAGTGCATCCAATCCTGGTACTGCCTTCAAATATTCTGGGTATCTTTGCAGGAAGTGGGGCTTTGGGGAGTTTACTCCCCAATTACTACCCCTATATCAGACTTACTAAAATCTGACTCTTGGCAGGAGTGGTGTAAGGGTGTAGGGATGGTAGGCAGAGCTCTGTAGCTTTTTGTTAATGTTATTTAGTGTTTTTCTGGTGAGTTTTATGATTAGTTAGATTTAGGCATCACTGCTCCAGAGAACATTATCCTCTTTCAAATAAAAAAAAAAAATGTAGATTTAGAAACATATACATCTTCTATGTGTATATTTGCTTTCCACAACACTTCTCAGGCCTCCAGGACTACAAACCATGAAGCCTCAGCCTTGTTCCTTGAACTCAGCCTTTTATAGTCTCATCTCTACTTTCAGAAGCTGTGTAGTCATGTTAGACAAACCGAACAGAGGCTTTTAGAAAGCAAGCCCCCGCGTTTGAAGATAGGCTTAAGGAGCCGAGACAAAAGGCTGACGTTCTTTGTGTTTTTGGCTTCCAGTTATCTACAGTCATGTACATTTCAATTCATCTTCAGGAAGTCTTACTTTCATATGCCTATCAATATTATCGCTTTTTAAAATCTTTCGTTAATATAAGTCAACCTTGAAGTATAAAGTTGGGCTTCTTCAAATATAGAAAAGATTTTAGCCACTTAGCCTCAGATTTGATCCTGGCTTCATTCTGAAAATTGGTGTTTGTTATAAGGATAAAATTAGGTGGTTATTAAGATGGTACTTCACCTCAGGAATCCTGACGCAGACAGATGCTATCAGTCCCTAAGAAGATGCATGCCCGATGCCAGCAGACAGGGTCCCTGGCAGGGACCTTGTCTTTCATGTCTGTCTGCATCCTCCCTTGCTTAGCTGCTTGTCAAGCAAGACTTAGCATTATTCATATTTCTTATATTAAAAATTATTAATAATATTTATTGAGCACTTGTTATGTGTGAGGTCTATTTTAAGGGTTTCCGCATTTATTAACTTAATTCTCACAACAGTCCTAACTCGGGAGTTTTATTGTTATTATTCTCATATTACAGATGAGAAAATGAAGACACAAATAAATTAAATAACTTGCCCAAAGTTATGCAGGTTTTAAGTGACAGAGCTAGAATTCAGATTTACAAGGACTAACCCCAGAGTTTGCACCCTTATTCATTACTCACCTAATAATTAATTGTTAACTGAATAAATGATTATGACCACCTTTGGCCCCAAACCTAACACAGAACTCTGATTAAGAAAAAAAAAAAAAAAAACATGGAGGGCTCCTTTTTTCCTGGTTGAAGGACCACCTGGGTGTTCCTGCCACTAAACACCAATCTTAGAATTAATAACGCCATTGAAACAAAAAGGCACATCTATCCGCACCCTCACCCGCCTGTCCTCCCTGGGGCAGTAGCTCCAGTTCTGTCTGCGCATGCTGAAGGCAAAGGGATGGTAGGGAGACTGCTGAGCAGAGCCTCATGGGAGGATGCCGGAAGAAAGCAACCACCACAGCTGGTACAGGAAAGCTCTTATCTCTTGAAAGTTTCATCCCTAGAACATGTTGCTCAGTTACCATCCTGGAATCCAACTTCAGATCCACACTCCTCTTCCACAGAGAAATGAAGAGGGGTTAGGAAAGGAACAGAAAGGAACTTCAAAGCTTTCTCTTGGAGCCCAGCAGTCGTGGTCCTTTTTGAGTAGAGGTCTACGAACGGTTTCAACAGGGAGAACCTGGTGGAGAAATTAACTTAATTCAAGGAATCACAGTATGTCATTATTTATCTAGGAATATTACAAACTCCAAATAGAGCAAATACACGCTTAGTTATATGTTCAGATGACAACACCCCCATGGGCAAATAGACATGATATGAGGTTAAATAGCCATTTGGGATTATCCTCTTTATTCTCAGGTCTAATCAAGAGTTGACTTCTTTGCCCAAAGTTCTTTCTTTTTCAAATTTCATTGCTGTCTAAGAGAAAATTTATCTTGGGCTTAAATTCCAGGTGGGCAGTTACCTACATTACACTAAACAAAAGATCAGATCATCAGGCTGTTTTTCAATTTACATTTAATTAATGGGTCTAAAAATTCAAATATAGTACCATATCTAGATGAGAAATTTTATTCTTTTAATCCATTTAAGCAAAATTTTTACATTTAAAAACTAAACCTCCAAATTTGGTCTATTACCAATAGTACTGGTTATTTGTGTGTTTGATATTTCACTCATGTATAGGAAATGATCTTTAATTTAAATGCATTGCTCTATTTTTATAAAATAATTTCTTTGGTTCTCTATGAGAATACTACTCCTAAAACTAAACTACTTAGGAAAGGACTATTTGTAGCAGCCTATATATTCAACTTATATCAATTTTTCAGTGCTCTAAAGGTGTTGATTGTGCTTATGAAAGTGTTAGCACCCTATATGACATCTTCAGGAGAAAATGATTGAAACTGTTTTTTTTAAATTTCAAAAGTGGAAGAAAAGTGTTTGACCAGTAAGTTCTCAGATTAATCTGTTTCTGCAGTAACAAAAAGTGGTAATGAGTTGAAAGGTGATATCTTGCTAGACTCCTAGATATAGAATTACTTGGTTTCAGACTAATCATAGAATTCAGGATATTGTAGCTATATTACATACAGCATATATTATGAAGAGGACATTTGAATTTTTTGTCATTTGATCTTTATTTTTTTAATTATTTTTCTTTTAGAAAAAGAAGAAATATATTAAAATTGGCTCTGTGCGCTAAAGTAAACCTGACAATATTTGTGTTTGTATTGGTGACTTAAAAATTATCATTAGTTAACTTTTGTTTGTTTTCAAACATGTAGGTATAAAAAAATGAATCCAACAGTGTTCCCTTTTAGCCTATATTTATACAAAAAGATTTAATTCGTTTAGAAAATAATTCTCTCAGCTATCAGCATCAACTCAGTTTCACCTAATCCATCCATGATGAATTAAACACTATCAAAGTGTTGTCTTTATCATTAAAATAGGTATAGATTTAGTCATTGCTTGGCCTGACCAGAGCTTCTCAATCATTCCTAAGGACACCCAAACCCATTTTTCAGTCTTCCCATACCCAGCCGTGGTTGCAGAGCATCTATTCAACATGTGCTAAATCATGCTAGATTTCTTGGCTTTGCATATCTTTATAGTAGACCTTCCTTAAAAACAATAACAAGATGCCCGCTGAAGACAGGGTTTATTTTCTGGACGCACACTATGCAAAGAGCATGAGCAGGCCTCAGGCTGAATCACTACTACTTTCTTATTAGGTATGTGTCTTGCGCTACTAAACTTACATGAACCTTTCTTCTTACCTGAAAAAAATTGAAGAATTTACAAAGGAGGGCATAAGAGAGCTCATACAAAGCACCTGGCTTATAGTAGATTTCATTCCGTAATTGATGGTTATTATTCTTTTAAAATGAAAATCTTATTCTTTTTTTCAGGATAGGTTTTAGCACCTGGAGAAAAAATTTTTACTTATCTGCCTGACCATTATGAATCTGATATTGTTTTCTTTTAAGAAAAGATGAGTGTTGGTTAAAACATTAAGCAGTAGCAGATATGAAAAGCTGGAAATCTGCACTATTTATGTGGTTTTGGCTTTTATATAGCACTTAGAAAATATAGTTCTCTTAATGCCACTTTTTTTTTTCAAATAATCAAGTATCGTACAGACAAAATATCTAAAGTGTATGAGCTATCATATATTTTAAATTTGACTTCTGTGTTTTTCCATCTCTCTCTTCTCAAAGGAGCAGATCATATCCAGCCATCCTTTTATAAATGCTGTTGCTAAAAAATGTGTTAAAGTTTCAGTTATGTGACTTTTTTGGCCTGAGTTTGTTAGTAATTTTCAACCTAAGATGTCAGTAAATTTGTATGGACTTTTGGAAAATTTAGTAGCTTTTATGTTCAAAAAAATATTGCTCAACCGTATAAACATAGCTTTCCCACAATTGATTTTACAGTAAGGTTAAAATGATTTTATTTGTTAGATATTTCCACCTTCAAATGTGATTACTGGAATATATTGTTAAATTTTGAGCGACTGATAGTTTTCAAAATTGTTATTATAAATAGGACTGCACATTTTTAAATGTGTCACTATTAACTAGAACGTTTAGTGTGTTAATGTATATGCTTTATTTTTTAATTAAAATCATTATCGAGTTGTCAAAATAATTCCAATAAAATATAATTTAATAGACCATTCTAAGTGATTTAGATCTGTTTTAAACAGTTTACTTGATTTCAGTGTGTATTCCTGTTACATTCAAAAGGCTATCAAGATATGATATTGAAGTTTGAGTTCTTTTAATGTAAATAGGGATACTTCTTGCAACCTTATTCACATTGCAAGTAAAATGATAAATATATCTAAATTAGTGTTATGCTTGTGTTCTGTTGTTCTAACATTTGAATAAGCTGCTTTTTTTGGGTGTTTAACCTTATAATTTTTCTCAGCCCTAAAAATAGTTAAGTTGAGAACATTGATGTCTTTTGTGATGAGAGAAGTTAAACATGCCAACAAAAACCCTCTCTATTAAAATAATTATTTATTTCAGGTTTCCATGTATTATCTTAGTTATGGTTGATTTGACAAGGCAAGAAGTAGATTTATCGGTATAAACAAATGTATATCTATATTAGACATTGAAATATTACTCCAGCTGCAGATATATTTTAATGTCATAAATTTATTATGGTTACTGTGCAAAGTAGATTCAATACAGGTGATTCAATAGATTACATTTCTATTCTGTAAAGTAAATCTATTTCAGCCACATTAGATAATTTTGTAACCCTCTAAAGTTGCTAGGTTTTTCTTTTTAAAATGTTCTTATCATGGAAAATTTCAAACATTAACAGAAGTCTCTACAAAAAACAATAATAAAATCCTAAATACATACTCCCCAACTTCAACAGTTACCAATAGACAGCTAATCTTTTTTCCTCTGTACATAGCTCACCTTCTCTACTCTCTTCCCACACACAGAATTATTTTGAAGCAAATCCAAGAGAAATTATGATGTGTTTACAATTAGCAATTTGTATGACATGTAATCATTTAATTAATAGCTTTTTTGGGCAGTGTTTAATATTCAGCTGTATTTTGCCTAGCTGCAAATGTATAGACAGTTGACCATTAACCTCTTGCATAGTGTCATTGTTTTCAGACAAATGGAAAACATTAAGTTCTATTTGGAATTAGTTGCCATAGTTTAATACCAGATCATTCTGACATGTATAAATCATAATAAAGGTAGGAAAAGATATGTGGGTAAAAATGGCTTGATAAAAATGTCTAAAGTTGCTTTATATTATGTTTCTTAGCAGTATGGCAGAGTGAAAAAAAAAGAGACCAATTTAAGAAGGTCCACTTAGGGCAGTCTGAAAACACACATCATAGGCACAAAGAGAATAGATATCAAACTCTGACAGGCTTTCAACAGAAAAACCAGAATGTTCTCTGAGGTAATCCTGGAATAATAGCTACACAGTCTGCACCCCCTCCACTGAACTTTTTAGCTTTCTCTTGAGACACTTGGCAACATGCCATATCAGCCTGATGCCAGAGGTACAAGGACTAATCATCCTTAGACGTGGCATGCTCTGAAGGTGCATATAATTCTTTCAAAAACTGAAATAGGATCACAAGACTGAGGCACCTATTTCCAATTAATTTGGTCACAGGAGTTTATCTGTCATCTTTGTTCTGTCACAGCAGTTTGTGGTAAACCTGCTTCACATGGATTATCAAATATTAAGAACAGTGGATTGCAGAATTTTCCCCCCAGTCAATTCCTATTTTGTCACTTTTGGTTTAAAGTAGATGAAACTAGCCATGGGTTTAAAAACGAACTTGACATTTTCAAACTTCCATGAAAAGGAATTGGTCAAACTTCTGGCACGATGACATAGTAGATTATCATATACACCATACTAATGCATTCTGATTTTCTACGAAAGATTAGTATAAAGTTTTTACTCTAGAAAAGTATATACAACTTCAGCAACAGAAATACTTTCTTCTTTTTGTCCAAAAATGAATATATGGGGTTTCTATGCACAATATCCTTATTGTGTGCTAAAATGAATACTAATTTTCTGAATAATGTCTTTCAATATTTAAATATCTTTTATCCACCTTAAAAGCATATCAGATTATTTCCCCCTCTATGATCATATAATTCCAGTGCAAAACAGGTAAGAAGTTACATGGTGTGATAACCATTTTTAATTTTCATTTAACTTTGATTTAACTGTTTTAGGCTATTTTAGTGCAAGAAGTAAAACTTTGCTTGGGTATGAGCAAAGGGATAGGTCATTAGAAGAATGCAGTGTGCCTTATAGCAAGTGGATACCAGGAACTCATGGGCACCTGGGAACTGAAATTGTGTGGCTGGCTTCCTCTACCCTGGAATTAGATCCAGAGTACCTCTGGGGACCTCACAGGATGAGGGAGTAGACCTTTGTTAATACTGTCATTCCAACAATGTGTGCTCACTTGTTAATAGTCAAAACACTATGTCTGAATTTTATAAAAATAAGAATTAAGCACAACTTATGTTACAAATTTAAAGAATTAAATAGCTTGAAAGTTCATAATAGGAGATGGAAATGTGACTGTGACTCTGAAAATGTTCTAAATATCTAAGCCTGCCTTCATAATAGCTCCGGGTAGTTAATGCTGTTGTCCCCGGGTGACTTGTCCAAGTTGATGAACCAGCTCATAAGGGGAAAAGCTGAGAATCAAAATCCTCACCTGTGCAAGCCCCCAAGGCTGTGCTTGCTCATGAGACCACACAGTCTGCCTGTGATGGAAATAACAAGATTTAAAAATCACTCATGTCTGAGAGGCATGATTGGCCACTCCATTTCTTCTCTTTAGGTCCTCAATTTTTTTTTTTGTTCATTTCAAAGCAGGTTAGACCAATCCAGAACACCCCTCCACCTTTTTTATCATTGCGTCTTCCTCTTTGTCCTATGCTCCCCTCTACTTTTGTTATTCCCTGCGCTGCCCAATCCCTTCTATCTCAATTTCTGATATGTGTTAATGCGGGTGGGGTGTGATGCATGCCCACAAAATAACTTGGGGAACATGCAAGGCGTCAGTTTCCAGTCCTACCCAGGCTCTACCCACCTCTTCTGGCTTAGCTGTTCTGACGTTCTCACTGTTAGAAACGCTGCTTTGGGGGTGGACCTTAGAGGCTGTAGTTTTATCCTCTGAATTTTCTGATAAGTTCATGTTTATTGTGTGGAGAGAGGTTCCTCATCAACCGTATTCCCCTCTCCCTTTGCCATCTTAGTATTGGTTTTGCTTATGAAGGTCCTTCATTGTTATTCAAAAGGCAAAGAATGCTGACACTGTGCAGCTCAGATGGAGGGCAGCCAGGTTTCTTCCAGAGCAAACAGCAGGGCAGCAACCAAGTCTGGGAAAGAAAATGGCATCAAAGAGAAGTCATCAAGTCCACCCCTGATGAAGGAGAATAGGATGCTTTTGAGTAAGAAAGTGGAGAAGCAGAGGCTGAGAGAAAGGGCAAGTAAGCTAGGAAAAGAAAGGGAACGACTTGATAAAAACGGACGTTGCTAATAATTAAACAGCCAACTTCCCAAACTTTTTTCTGAGAGAGGCCTCACAGATGTGTCCCCCATGGCCCCCATAGCGGAGCATGAGGGGAGCCCTGTGGTCAGCGCCAGGAAACCTGAAAACCACTCCTTTTGTTCCCTCCCTCGGAGGAGTCTTGATTATAATGGAAATCCTGCCAGACCCTTAATTAGGAAAGTACAACAGGGCATTAATATAATTCATCACCTGTTAGAAGGAGCACTTGTGGGCTATTTACTAGAAATCTATTAAATATGACACGAAGACAGATTGCACTCCATTTCTTAACATGACATTATAATCAGGATGTATGCTCAGTAAAATGGTTTATAGAACCCTTTTCTGTGAGTCCTATCAATTAACCTAAATTCTGCATAAATGAGGTATAGCCAGTGTAGCACCCTGAGAAAATGGATGCGTTTTTCCTCTGGTTCTCAGCAAAGTTTCATTCTGAAATAAAAGTGTTGTTTCCATGGCAAGTTCATTGCCATATATTTTACTCATCAATGCATTGAGTGAAAGGATTGGAAGAGTACTCACTTCGTAGTTGTGTAACTGAATATTGAAGGACTTGTTTTTATGTGAACCTGGTACATTTCCTTGACATCCTAATATAAAAATCTTTTGTACAGATAAGGTCAATATTGATGGCCCAGTACTATAATTCTGTAATGTATGCCCTGATGTTTCTTAAAGTACAAATATCCTTTTAAGCTTTTGTGTTTACAAATGAAAGAAAATTCTTTAACTGCATACCAGTTAAAGATGAGAATCTCTGACTTTAAGTGCAGAGTATGTATTTTCAAATGTATTTTACCCTGTGCTCAGGGTTCATTCTTGTCTTTTTTTTTTTCCTCACCTAACATGTGACTCTTCTCATTAAGTTATCATTATAATTAGGACTCCACTCTGTATTGCTCTAAAATTATATTAGAAATGTTGCACAATGACCAAAGAGTCATGTTGAACATTTTCATAATCAGCCTTGGTTCAAGTCTCTTTGTATTTCTGTAATCAAGTTATATGCAAACATAGCTTTATCCATAGGGAGGCATTGTGTTCTTGGCTGCAGTGAAGGAAAGTAGTGGAAGAGGTCAACCAACATGGTGGAGTAAAAAAGTCATCTGGGCGTGGCTCGAGAATAACTATTTGTTTTTACTTACTATGTTTATTCATTGGTTTTTTTCCCTTTCACATGCTGGCAAGAGTATCAAGGAGAATGTTTTTCTCGTATAATGTCCCCTGCCTTGGTGCCATATTGTATTATGCTTTAAAATAGAAGCTGCCACTGCCAACCCAGATTTCTTTAAAGAAAACATACTTTCTTCTGGCAGGAGTAGAGCAAATGTTCATTAGACCAGTGGGATACTTAAAGCCCAAAGGAGTAGATAAGAATGACGCAGTCCTGTCTCTCCTCCTCTCCCTGCCCTGACTCAGCAGCTTTCCACCTCTACTCTTTCTGTCTGCCTGTAGCAAGGGGTTACTCCCTTAGTCAAATCTCTGTCCCTGTGGAGACAGAGAAGGCGTATCTGTGACCAGCACAGGGGTGCAGAAACAGTAAGGAACAATAAAATGCTATGATGACATCAGGATTCTGGCTAAGAAGGCCTTTGGCTATGAAAGGGACCATCAGGTCCAAAGAATTCATTTTCACCCCCAGGTCTCCTTCTATTTCACTTTATCTCCTGCTTCTGTCCAGCATGAGCTCTTCCTCAAGCCAAGCCGGGCTTCTTCTCATTCTCAGCCTCAGTCCAGTCTCTGTGACCTTGCCCATGCCTCAAATGCCCTCCCTTTTCCCCTCACTATCGTGTATCATCTCCTCTTTGAAGTATCAGTTCCCTGATAACAGTCAAGCACTTATTCACTTTTGTATCTCTTCCAGAATTTAATACAGGATATTTTACTAAGGAGACAGTAAATATCCATAGAGTTAAAAAATATTATTTTATTAGGTAAAATTTCTGTGTAGTTTTAGGTCTGTAATATCTTTAGAATTAAGGTTAAGGATTTGTGAGAGCATGAAGATGCATTTATATTTAAAACTGTTCTTGTTAAAGTTTATTTCTTTATTTTTAAATCTCTTTTCCTTTTCTGTGTACATCTTCAGTATAAGTAAACAGGTTATATTTCTTGAAATCTAAAGGCATGAAGATAATCCTTTCATTGTGTTCTTGTGTATCTCATGCATCTAAAATTAATGTTCTCTGAAGGATAGTTCAGGGTTCATGATGAATACTTATTAAAATGAACAATAAAAGTCCTTAGTTAGCTGTTAGCCCCAAAATAGAAATGGTCATTATCAATAATCAAGTCCCTGTAATAGATTCTTACTCTTTTAGAGGAGACCACAATGTTTGCTGCCTCATTTTCAGAAGAGGCTTGTGAGAGAATCAGTGCCTGAAGTCACAGCTGTCAGACTCTGGAGTCTCAGCAAGGCATACTAGGTTGGAAAACCAGCTTTCCAAAGGGTCAAGGAAGCAGAAACTGATTTCTCACACACCATTACACAGTTTAACTAACATAACAAATGCCAAATAATTGCTGGCACTAATGGGTAGGTGGATGTTTACTTTGTGTGGTTACCATGGATTCCCTTAGCATTGGTGGGCCTGCTGTGATTGAAATGCTGCAAATTTAAGGAAATAGCAATGATATGATTAACTTGACTCAGTAATTTGAAAAGGGTTTATTTATCTGAAAGACAAAACTATATCATACTCAGCTTGCTTTGATTTAACATATTGTCTATGGAAGTTTTCAGTATTACATAATTTTGTTTAATCCAAGTATGTATGTGTGTGTGTATAACTTTATTATATATCTTAATGTGTCATGCACTGGAATAAGCACTTTACATGCATTATCCTATTAAATTTCATTCAGTATCATCATCCCCACTTTACAGATTAGAAAACTGAGGTGGAGAGAGGTTAAGTAACTTGTCAATGATTCCATACTAGTAAGTAGTAGACAAAGGATTTAAACCCCATCGGGCCCCAGAGCCTAGGCCTCAACCCTTTTACGTGGTTCCTTATCCAGCACTGCCTGGAAACTTGTCAGAAATGCAACTTCTCAGGCCCCACCACAGACCGACAGAATCAGAAACTCTGGGGATGGGGCTCAGCAATCTAGTTTCACAAGCCCTCCAGGTGATTCTGGTCATGCTGAAGTTTGAGAATCACAGCCTTCCACCCCTCTCCCTTCTCAAGCATAGGTTCCCAGCCTGTGTGTGCCCAGCTGCAGCTGCCTTCTGGCATCTACCCCGACCCCTCCAGCCCCTCCTCTAATCACCCTGCTGTCTTTCACGAATCCAGCCATACAAGGAATATTACTTAAGTTTATTGAAAGAACAAACTATGTGCTAGCTTTTTCTCTTGAACAAGCACTTTATTTAATCATTATCTGATGTAAGGTATGAACCTCCTGCCCAGAGAAGTGCATGCGTATATGTCCATGTAGAACTCATTAATCATGTTTCCCTGGCGCCAATCCATGGGATGACCATGGAGTTCAGGTGAAGACTCTCAGGTAGCAGCTGTAAAGTATCATCAAGGTTATATACAAGGCCCCTATATGCCCCTCACAACACAATAATAAGCAGTTCATCTCTGTTCAGTAGTATTTTTCCTTTAAAAATATCTGACCTCTGTGTTCAGTAGTATTTTTTCTTTAAAAAAAATATGATCTCTGACACTTAATTATCTATGTGTGAACTTAAACAAGACTAACCTTCTCTGAGCTTCAGTTTTTTTTAAATCTGTAAACTAGGGGTAATAATACCCACCTTGCAGGATCCTTGAAAATTTAGAGTAATAAATTGAAAGCTCCTAGCATTATAGTAGGGCACTCATTAAATTATGTATATGTGTGTATTCCTTATCATTTGGAAAATACAGACGAATACAAAGAGAATAAATGATAATGCATAAATAAGATAACTAATAACTCAGGAATAACCACAATTGCTTCTCATTTTAAAAACATTTGGGATATGCACAGTTTAGTAACCCCCGTTTTTACTAAACAGTATATTATGATTCTTTGTAAACCTGCTTAGAAATAATTATCTCCAATGAATAATTTAGTATAATACACGAATAAGATTTAGCATGCCTACACCCAACTATATATTCTTTGTCCTATAATAGTGGCAAGGGATAAGCATTTTTTAATTTTAATTTTGTTCTTAAATAGCAAACATCCTTGAAATGTCTAACCCCTTTCTGCAGTCAATTCCCAGTGATAATGAGCCTGGAAAGTGGGAAGGGAATGGAGGTGAATGTGGATTTAAAATGTCTGTCATTCTCTTAGTGTATTCTAATACTTATAATTTCCCTCCAGCAAGACTAGAATTAATTGTGTTTTATCTCTAGATGTTACAGCCTGAGACCTCAATTTAAGCACTATTTATTTATATGGAAGTCTGTTCCATGATCTCTTTTACTGTCTTATCCTTTTCTTTTCCTCCAGTTGCTTGCCATAACATGAAATGTCTCAAGAAGTAAGAGAAAAAAATGTCATTCAAGCATTTTTTAAAAAATAAAATATGTTTCTTTTTCTACTCACATCTTATCTCCCATGATTGTCTGGAATGGGTGTCCCCAAATAGTCAAACTGAAAGCCCAAACTTTACAATCACAGGAAGTCATGGGCAGACCCTACCTGCCCTCAGATCCCTGACACCAGTGTCACCGCCACCTAGTCTTTGAGTTTATACATTATGAGCCCTGAGAAGGAAAGTGTAGGTCTTTTTTTCTTCATTTTTGTCCAGTATCTAGTACTGCATAAAATTAACAATTTACCCAATAACTCTTTGTTGACTGAATGTTATGTATTAGCTTCAAATAAGCATGAACAACTCAAATATCTTTTTCCCCCATATTTCAGACATTCTTATATCAACTTCAATAACTGTTGGTTTAAGGGAAATTCAGTGATGAGAAGAAAAATTGCAGATACAGAATTCTAGATTCTTCTGCTTCCTTAATACTTAAAAATGTTCTTTAAAGTGTTTCTCTTCCCATGTTGTTTTTGGTAGAATTGTTTCCTAAAGCAAACCACTCACTCCTTGATCTTGGCTCTCCTGGGCAGAATTTTGTGCATTCTGTAACATCTTTGGTGGTGGTAGTCCAGTTCTTCTAGTAACTTTGTTAATGTGCTGTGAACGATTGACAATTTGAGTATGCAGTGTATATGATATTAAATTGTGAATTAGTGGGACTTACGATGTAACAGCATATCAATATTTGAAGATATTGGTACTTGATATCCTGTCAAGGAAAGTTTGCCTCCAAATTTTAAGCTGGAAAGTCACTGGAATAACTGTTCAGAAAAGAATCACAACTACATGATTTTTTAGATTTTTGGTACGTATGTTAAGAATTGTGTACAACTTGAAATGTCTGCGTACTGATCCTCAAAACAACCAATAAAATCTCAATTATGAAAGAAAAAAAATGTTCTTTATACTTGTAACCAGTGAAGATAAGATAGACTTTTAAAATAAAGTCATGATTCTTCCAAGTGGCCGTATATCAGCCCTGAGAGAAGTCAGCTTGTATCATATATAACATCTGGAGATTTATGATCTCTTGGAGAATGCTAGCAGAAATCTTCCAGTCTACTCACAATTGTATTTGGCTTATTAATACCTTTTTATTTGTCTGTAAACATGATATTCATAGTCAAATATTTGAAAGATACAGAAATTGTAGGGGGAAAAAATCCCCATCACCGGCATTCAAATATACAAACATAACCATTCTAACCTTTTGTTGAATTTCCTGTTATCAAGTCCACATTTGTTCAATGTATTATAAAACAAAGGGTTGGAGTAAACTAATATTTATATTCATTTAGATATTATACAGCCACTTTATTACATACCCACTATTGGTATAATTATCTTCATGTTAGAATATTAAACATTTCCCCCATAAAACTTTGTTACCTATATTAGGTCAACTGTCTTTAAGTTTCTTTTTGGAAAAATCAGATTTAACTAAGCTAGGAAAAACAAAACAATCTAGTAAGAGCAAGATTCCTCATTGAACCTTACAAATAGGATCTTTGGTATTATTTTTAAGCTTGTTATTTCAAAAACTTCAATTATCATTGTAACAAAAATGAACTGTCAAATTTACATTTAGATCGATTCAGATTCCATGCATCCTTTTGATTTCTAGAATTCTTTGTGTATTACCTAAGAAAATAGTAAGTTCATCCAACCCATTTCAATTCATAAGTCAAATTCCACTAACCCTAATGCCATTAAAATGAAAAATACTATCATAAAAAAGTATCCAAATCTCAGGCAATGACATGTTTTTTTCAAGTCCTCTTTAATGGAATAGATTGTTCCAAAACAAATTTTTAAATATATTAATTTTAAAAGGGTTCACTTACATCTTTAATCTTGAAAACTATATAAAATAAAAATACAAATATCAGATAGTATTTAGTAAGAATACATTATAAGTTGATGATATATTAGAATTGAATGTGTACTATGATATTTCTCTACGTGATCTGTTTACCTGACCTTGGATTTAATCCCGTTAATTAAACATATTTCAAGAACTGTAATGAAAAATAAGATTACTGTAGGGAAGTGAATTTCCACAAGTTTTTGTCAAGGCTTCTAAATTGATAGATTTGCATCACCCAGCCTGTCTTGTCCTGGATATGCTAATGAGCAGTCAAAGCCAATACATGAAAAAACGGAAGAGGAGAAGTATTTGAGCACATTTATAGGCAATCCATAGCTCAATGACTAGACACTGAATATCTGAGAATTGATTTTATAAAATGGCATATTTTAAGAATGAGAACTTTCTCAAGTTCTTTTACTCCCAGAACAAAGACTGTTATCTTACTATATTTTTAGGATGATTGTCTAGGGCAGCCTTTTGATATAAATATATATAATATAAATATAAATAATATATAATATAAATATATATAATATATAAATATAAATATATATAAATATATATAATATAAATATATATTTATAATATAAATATATATAATATATAAATATATAATATATAAATATATAAAAATATATAATATATAAATATAAATAAATGATGCATTAACATTATATGCAGACAGAGTGTATATGCCAGCAGAAAACTAAATGCGGGAGAACTGTATGTTTATATAATACTATTCCAAGGTCAGTTCACTAACTCTTTGCTGAACATCACAGCGCAGATTTTTTTCCTTTTTTGATATATTTTCCTTTTTCTGTTAACAGCAGATATCCCTTTATGAAACATTCCGTAAATCGAAGTCTAGTGAGATAATTTTTTGTAATTCTCCCTTGACCCATTTTTGTGCATGCAGTTTTGTAAACATCTAACAAACAGTTGCACAAAACAACTTAGTAGTCTAAAATAACTGAACCCCGAACTAAAAGAAATTAGGAAATAATCAAGAAAGAGATTCCATATAGCAATCAAATTTTCAGTCAATAAATATTTTTGATTAACTGACTGAACTACTCTTTAAGGACATTATTGTTCATTGTCTTCAATCTTTTGAAGGTTGTAGCAACAATGACAGAAATATCTGGTGGAAATTGCTCTAGGATCAAATATTTTTGAGTGGAAATTAAATTCACTTATCTAGTTAAAAATTACCAATGAAGAAAGACTTTGCAACTATTGACATAATTGCTTTACCCTCTTTTAACTGTATAAATAGGATATCTAGTTTGAAGTTTAGAAGCTAACAATCATTTTAGCTGAATGCACTTAATTTTAGTTACTTTTCACTAGTTTTTGCTTCTGTCTGCAGTTTACTTAGTATTTTGTTGAATCATTCAGCAACTTGATCTCATGATAATACCACTGTCACAATTACCTAGATTGATCAAGTTTCTACCTTTAGTTTCTTATATTGACTTAAAATCTTTTTACATTTTACATTTTTAATAGTTAATTAATTAGGTATTGATTTATTTTTAAGTTGCACAGTGACAATAACCAGTATAATAAAAAGCATTGTTACAAAATCTTGGTTATAATTTTATTGCTCTGTTTTGTGAATAGCAGATCTACCCAAAGTGGTATAATTTCCTTCTCTGATGAAATATTAACCCATACAGGCTAAAGGAAAGCAATGGATAAAGTCATTATCAATTCACTATCACCTTTAATTCCACCCCAAAAATTACTACCCTTTATCAATAAATAAGGTTTTGTCTAAGTAGATCCCAAGACAATCACAATTAGGTAAACATGTTTTTTAAAAAAAATATTTTTAGGAGATTACCCTCTGAAGTCCTTATTGTAAGCTGTAAGGGCCTGTTAATTGAAGATCTTAAGGATTCAGTCCTGGTGCTCATGATAGATTCCATTCTGCCTTTTCATTAATTCCTGGGCGACAGAATAAAAGGCATACTGATTAAGTTTGGAGATTACACTAAGCTAACAGGGGTTACGATGCTTGGAAAGCTAGAACTAGAATTTGAAATGATCTTAATAAATTATATAAATCACATTTCAAAAATATGGAACAAATTCAAGGTTATATCCTAAGAGAGAAAAGCAAACTATACTGTCAGCAGAGGGAGGAAGGTTGTCCAAGCACAGATAGGACAAGAAAAAGACTGTGAGCTCCAGGAGAGTCCGCAGAGTGGTGCTGACCCTAAAACAAGACTACAAGGGCCAGCCTTGCTCCGCAAAAGACACATGTAGCTCCTTTGCGGCCAGAACTACAGAAAATTAAGACGAGGCCCACCTGGAACCAGCGCCACACCCCGAAGCTCTAGTTCAGCGAGCTGGTGAGAGCAGAACAGAGGGTGTAGCGTGTGCTCAGGGCACCTCTGAGCAACTGTCCACAGAGAGAATGTGGGTGCCGGGCCCACCTCAGACACCACGCGTTCAGGGAGTGCGTAAGGACCAGCAGGCACGGAGAGGCTGTAAGAGCTTGTTGGCTTTCAGCAAAGTGTGCTATAAAACTCCTATGATGCTGGCGTTTAGGGAGGTAGGAAATAATCCTTTGTTATGTTTGGTGTTGTATAAGCTTTTATTGAATTATTTTGTCAACTCTGAATTTCTGCATTTTAAAAGGAAGTGTGAAAATTGGAAAAGGTCTGTAGCAAAACAACAGAAATGCTTAATGGGATGTAAAATAGGTCATGTGGGGAAAGATTAAAAGGAGTTCGGTTGCTTAGCCAGGAAAATAGAAAGCTAAGAGATGACTTAATAACTGTCTTATAGTATACAGAGGTTTATCGTAAGAACGCAGACCAGTTCTCTATCCCTACAGAAGAAGGAACAAAAGAAAATTAGCTTAAAGTAGCAAGGGAGAGAGCTTGCTTTTACATTGGAAGGGATTTCTTGATTATAAAATATCAATCAGCATTGTCTAAGGTTACCAAGAGACAGAATGTAATCTTTGAAGATGTTTAAAATGAAATGAGCACCCACCTGGTTGGAAGGCTTAACAGTTGACCTGCTTGATGGTAGAACTGAGCCAGACAACCTTTCTGAGGAATTTAACAGTTCTATCATGGTTATAAAATAAAATATCGTAGTCATCTTCCTTTCCTATTCATCTATAAAGATAAGGTTACATTATTAATATGAAGGCTTTATTTGACAATTTCAAGAGATGACTCTGCTCACTGTTTCCCTATCTCTAAGTAAGTACACTTCTTTTTGGTTTCCTTTTCTTTCATTTATTTAACAATGTCTGTTGAGTCCCTGCTCTGTGTAAAGCACTGCTCAAGGCTATGAGTGATACAAATAACTGAACACTCCTTTATTCTTTCTTCACAAGCATTTGATAGTCATCTCCCCTGTGCTAAACACTATGTGACGCGCTCAGAATCCAACTACAGGTGCGAAGATGGCTCGGAAGAGCCCACAGGCTAGTGAATGAGGATAATAAGTAAACGGAATTGCAGTGTGATGTGACTGGGCCCGTGCCAAAGGTATAAGCAGGCGGCTTGGAAACATGTGAGACATGGTGGGTGCATCTAGTACAGACTCGGGCAGTGTCTGGAGATTTCAAAGGGTTTGCTGGAGGAGATGCCATCTGAGCTGAACTGCGGCGTGGTGAGAAGGGAGTCCACTGTGCTCCAAAATGCCAAGAGGGCTATCACAGGAACTGATTGTTAATACCTGGCAAGATACATGAAAGCATTTGTTTCTTTTTATCAACTAAAATGTTATTGATTCTGTCCTCTGCCCTTTCTTTGATCTTTAATAAAACAATGAAACCTAATTTACAGTCAGTTCTGTTATAAGGTGACATACATGTTTCTAAAGTCATCATGCTGCACAGAAAATTGTAGCTTAGAGGAAAAAGGGGTTAGGGACAAACACTCAAAAACTTCGTCCGGGGGACACAAAATTTTTAAATGATAGGAACTTAATGAAAATGGTAGCATGGTTTACACATATTGAATAGTTAAGGAATACATACTAATACTACAGTACTACATAGATTCTACAAAAAATGTGGCAGTGTACCTTGAAGAAGACCTGGAGTTTAATTGTGGAAGTCAAGTCCGAGGGTGAAGTGGTGGAGGGAGGTGATCTGAAATAGGATGGAAAATTGTGAAGGGAGACAGGCATGAATATGGCTCATAACTGAGTCATAACACAGGAAGTGAAATGAGAAGTTTGAGATGTGTGCTTGTGTGTGTTTTGTAAATTTCTCCACAATTCAGTTCAGCTGGGTACAGTTTTCTGTGCTCACCTAGTGTTTCTCACCAAGATCTTGGAGTAAGCAAATGTGAAATTTGCATTATGCTCAAGTCCTTCCCTAATGTATCAATTCTGTTGGAACAAATTTGCAATTTCCAAACAAGCCTTATTGCAGAACTGACTGTATTTGTTGCAAATTAAGTTCATAATTTTCTTACAGTATATCCTGAAATCTCTAACATAGTGTGTTTAGATTCTATTGGACATGTCAGAATTCCTCATAAATCCAGTCTCCTACTTAATGCTGATATAAGTGACTTCCATTTTTGCCAGAGCTACATTTTCCTCTCAGCTTCTGTAACAGGGGAGCATCTGCAGGGAACTTGGCAAAACATGTGAGGGCCATGAGATTGCAAATAGTGTTTGGCAGCCTGAGCCTCCATATTTGCAGCAAGCCTTGGGGAGATGCAGTCACAAGGACTGCAGGTCTTTTCTTCACTCTGACAAGGTAAATGGCCAGAAATGCAAAGGAAGATGTCTGGAGAGTAGGGCTTTGGCCATGGATCAACCTCATTGACCAAGCTCGCAGACAGATTGATGCCTGCAGGAATCACTGCTGCCTTTTAGTAGGAAGCCAGTAGGTCCTTAGAACTGGACTCTTTTTTTGCTCTCTCCTTTTTGTCAACGGGCATAGATTCTGGCGTAGGGGGAGAGGAAAACCCCAGTGGTGGAAATTCGTGAAGGACAGAGGAGGTAGCAGCTGGGGAGGCAGGTCAGGCAGTGTCCCTCTCTGGGCTTCTGTCTCCTTGTGAAATATTTTCCCCCACAAAAGATATAAAAACGATGTTTTGTTTTGCTCTCTATGCAACGTGGAGGTCTTTTTTTCCCGCTTAATTCAAGTGTTTGTGCAAGAAAGGCAGCTCAGAGTTACGTTATCTGAGGTCAGAGAGAAGAGACAGTTTTGCATTTGGGTTTGGATTGGGTAGCGGGGTCATCAGAGGCACTTGATGGTGTTCTTGAAGTGGCTGGAGTCCTCCTGTTCACACTGAGCCCCGGGAGTCACAGGCCCAGAGAGGAAAAGGTTCCATCTATCCACACTTAACTGCCAGATCCCACAGGTCTATGTAAAAATTGGGAGCTAAAGAGTTAAATTATACCAGATGATAAAATCCTTACATAGCCTCAAGCAAACATTCAGCTGACAAAAATGTTATTGTATGTTCTCTCTTGAAAGCTTTAAGATATGCTTGGGTTAATTAGATTTCCAAATATGCAAATATGCCCTAGTGAGGTTTTTCTGAAATGCACCATTTTAAAATTATGTAGCATGGCATTAGTGTTCAAAATACTGAACTGTAAGACTTAGCCTGAATAGCTTACTAACATATCATATAAATTCATAATTGATCAAACTCATTTATTCCCCGCTGTCCACATTATACTGTTCAAACTGGGTTAGAAAGTTTTATGGAAATTAGGTTCTCTAGCATGCTTTGGGGGAAGATCAAGGAGTAGTTTAGATTACGGCACTAGTTCTTCAAAAAATGCCAATTCACTTGTCCGATATCAGTGTTTCCAACATGCTCAGTTTAAGGAACACGAGGCTTCTAGAGCCCTGAGACTGGATCACCTGGAGGAAATTAGCAGACAAACTTTGATCTCAAGGGGAAAAAGAATACTTTAACAAGTGCATCTGAAATGATTTCATTTTGTTCACCTGCTTATGCCAGTGAATAATTCTAAGATTTCAACTTCTGAATAGTTTTTTTAAAATATTAGATTTCATTTATAATCAGATTTCTGGATAACTGAAATGTTTGAGCTGTGTTGGTTAAAAGAAAACCATTTTGGGGGAAACTGTTCTAAAGTGCATCATATCCTTCAATGCTTTATTAAACAGTATATACTGAAATATACTAAAGATAAGCCAATAATTTCTGGGTAACTCAGTTGTGCTGGGCCCACGTGGCCTAGAGAGGTGTAGAACGCTGTTTACTCATGGTTTTAATGACCTCAACCACAAGGTCGACAAACTTTTTCTATAAAGGGCCAGGTAGTAAATATTTTAAGTTTTGCAGGTCAGGTGGTCTCTGTTGCTGCTACTCAGCTGCCGCTGTATTACAAAAGCAGTCATGGCTAATATTTAGTGAATGAGCATAGCTGATTTCCAATAAAACTTTGTCATTGAATAGGCAGTGGTTGAATTTGGCTTGCAGGCTGTGGTTTGACAACCTCTGACCTCAACTACCATCTTTCTCGAGTAACTTATTAGAAGTTCATGATTCTCGTTTCTTGCTGTTCTGATGTTCTTGTATTCCTTCCTTTAGCAATGTCTCACCCTTTTCTGTTTATTGCTTTTGATGTGGTTTGTCCTACAGGGGAAAAGAACGTAGCTTGTTAGATTTGTACTTAAAGTAAGAGTCACTAGACTCCAAGGGAGGGGCAAAAGGCTTTCTAGTCAAGAAGGCACAGAGTGCATTTACTATGGCTTTCCTTCTCGATACTGGCTCAGGGGCCATTTTTATTTATTTCTATGTTCTTGAACAAATTGTTAATGTGGAAGATAAGTTTTGTGTTAAAAGAATTTTGTTGTAGTTCAATGGGCTTTTGTAACTATACATCACATTTGCTTACAAGTAAAAACAAATTTTTCAACTGCATTTTCATGGGCATAATTTAGTGTGTCTCGTCTCGTCCAGTGTTTTCCATATTTATGAATTAGTTTATCAAGAGTAACAGATGTGTCTACTCTAAAAGAAGAGACTAAATTGCCTTTCAGATAAAAAGAAATTGCCCTGCCCTCACCATGATCAGTGTTCTATAATATTTTGTGCCTACTCTAGTTTACTTTATTCATATAACTAAACTTTGTTTTTGAGTTGTTGGAACTCTTCCATCTGCCCGCATAGCTGAGTTGTTGAGAGCACTGGATTTGGGTTCAAACTGTAATTCTATCACTTACAGCTGTGTGATATTGGGCAAGTTACCTAACTTCTCTGAGCCTTGGCTCTTTCATCTACAGAGTAGGTGTGACAAGGGTACCTACCTGAGAGCATAGTTGTTCTATTTCTTTGATGTTGTTGCCCTTATAATTCCTCCTCTTTTCCTCCTCCTTTCCTCAAGAGACATTCAGATCAACCATAGGTTCAAATCTTACCATACTATTTAAGTTATACTATCCCGTTAAGGCCCTTTTTTTTTTTCCAGTTCATCGTTGAAGCAGATGACACCTGAGATTAAAATAACTTGCCAGACTTTAAAATGGTGGCCACAGTGGTGCATGGAATACAGAAAGTGAGGATTTATAACATAAAAAGCCACATCCAAGTACAGAAAATGTTATTTTATCATTTTTGCTATTACATTACTAGATGTTTAAGGTATTGTCTACATTGAATTTGGCATGCATGCACAGTAAAACATTGAAAATTTTGTATGAAACAGGTCCTAAAATAAAGTCTGCCAGCTCTAGCAGGAGATAAGTTTAGCTGTCAACATTGGTCAACAAGTTCTCCATGTCTGCACATCCAAGATGTTCCAGAGACTTAATTCTATTATTCAGTTTCCTAGTTGCTGTCACCACAGGAATTTAGGAAGATCTAGGTCCCTAAGCATCAACTGTCCAACAGTTACTGTTCTAATAATTTCTACAGGAACATCATTCTCAATCTCTTTGGTGTACACAGTTTTTTTGTGTACCCCACAAAATGATCTAAACTCATAAGGACCCCAATAGTCTAGTGAAACGAGTAGTCTAGTTGATGGAAAGTGCCCCGTTGGGTAATTAGGCAAATCACAGTGGCACCCAGAGCAAATTGCTTACTCTTTCCAGGTAAGAGTTGTCCCATCTTTAAAATAAGGAGATGGGAATTTAGGTTTTACAATGATAGAATTAAAGCATTTTTGCACCCCTCTCTTGAAAATCACACCCACAACTAGAAAAAAAAGTCACAAACATAAAGTTTGATTATGATTAAAGTAGGGAATCACCCACTGTAGTCCAAGAACACAGCCTGTGAAGTTGGAAGGCAGATGGGAGAATGATAAATGATCAGAGTAATGAAAAAGTTTTGGAAATAGTGTTGATGGTTGTACAATACTGTGAGTATAATTGTTGCCACTGAATTATACCTTTAAAAATATTTAAAATGGCACAATTTTAATATATTTTTTACCACAGTAAATTTTTTTAAAGGAATGATAAGTGATTTAGTAGATTTTGGTCAAACAAAAATGCTTGCAGGTTGAGGGTACCAAAGAACAGTTTACCAGTCTGCCTCCCAAAAAGATCTCAGAATTGGAGGTCATGTAGTAATAGTGGGTGAGGGTAGTGAAAATAGGGATTGCTTGAAAATGTGTACTAGTTGCAACTAGACCTCCTGGTCATTTCCACTGCCCCTGGTCAGATGACCTCACCCCTTCCATCCAGGTAGGAGATGATACTCTGGGGAAGACGGAATCAGGGAGTCTCAGGACTTAGAGGCTACAGGGACTGATGAGGGTGAGGGAACCACACCAAAAACACAGGTGAAAGTCTAGTGGTCCTAAACCTGAGCCTCTAGCCTCTTCCCCTGAGGAGCTCCAAAATGCAGATAGTCAGGGCTTATCCCTGTGAGCCACGTCACTACAGTCTAGCTGATTTTAAAATATGGAGCCAAAGAAGAGCCGAAGCAATGGCTAAAAGAGTTGAAAGTCATTGCCTCTAGGAAGGAGGAGGGGAGGGAATGGGAAAGTACCCCTAAGTTTTTGACTGGCCTTTTATTATTATTTGATTTCTAAACTGTATGCATGCAATACTTTGGTTTTTTAAATGATTAGAATAAATTTAAAAGACATAAAATAAGGGATGATTTCTAACAGTCCATCTTGCCTTTTGTTTGCTTTAGTCATATTCAGTCATATTGTCCTTTCGAGAAAATACTGTTTCTAGATTCTTGACTTTATTCCATAAGGGAAAAAAATCTTTACCAAAATAGCTGTTTCTAAGTAGCGCTAATTGGCGTCATCATATTTTTTGTGTAGAGTATGTTTGTATTTAGATAGATATTTTTCCTCCTAGTAATTATATGTCTGTACACTAGACTATGTCTACTTCAAGATCAGTAAACTGGTCCGGATTCAGAATGTCTAATGATGTAACCTGGACTGGGCTAGCTTCCTTTATCTTTTTTTTTTTTTTTTCTATTCCATTTACTAAGTAATGGAATAGAGTATGTTTAAAAACATATTTGAGGGAAAAGTGTCCTATCTAATATCCAGCCGTTTTGCATTTGCATAGAAAATGTGTGCTAATTTCAAAAGGTCTTATCTATACCTTAGAGAAGGAATGGGATTTTATATTTTGCAGCATCTTATTTCCATATAGAGATATCTCATTGGCCTAGTCACTAACAGGCTTATGTTTTAATTCATTTTTATGAATCTAAACAATGATTTGATTTAACAGACATTGTTGTAATAGGTATTTTTCAGCAGACTGCTGCAGTTGATTTGTACAGTTCTTTGTTTGCTCCTGTGAAAAGACCATTTTCATCTTTTGTTTTTATTTTCAAAACATACAAGGGTCACTAAACCCCTTTAGAAATTGCTTCTGAATAGTCATTCTTTGTGTGGAAAAACTACAGTATATTCCTTAAGTGAAATTCAATCAACTACTTTTATGGTAACTGGGCTTAAAAGACATCAGTGAAAATACCCACACAAGCTCTTAAGATCCAGGCATTTGTTTCAGCTGACTTTAGTATGTACTTATCCATTGTGCATCAAATAATGAGCAAAATAGCCGGACTTCTAATAAGCAAGTACAATATAGACAAAAGAGAACACTGATTTAAGGTCCTAGTGTCAAATGCAGTAAAACACTCTGTTTATAGCAGGTCAGGCTTGGGTTTACAATTAGCACTAATTACTGAGAAAAAAATCAAAACCACAGCTTTAAGGAAGGACACTTTTCACTGCAAGATCAAAGACATTCTCTGCAGAATAGGGAAGCCTCTACCGCTTAATTGCACTGAAGTGCTAATTGGATTGTAAGGAACTTTCATGAGTTCCTCCAATTAGCCAGCCATCCCTGACGAAATCCAAAAAGAAGAGATTATGAGTTCTTAGAGCTTTTGTCTGTAAGGTTGCCATTTGTATACTTGAGTGAGTGTAGCCTTGCCTCCTTTTCATGCAAATTGAGGTCTTTGGGGTCCCCGTTATTAGCTTCCTATAAATAGCCTTGAAGGTAAAGCTATCCATTCGATATCAAGTCTTAACTGTGTGCTAATGATAATGGGACAACATTTAATGGAAACTATGATTTTTATTAAGATTCTTCATTTAAAGCATGAGAATTGGGTGCAGCTTCTTGGCTCAGGATTGCTATCTCACGCAGTTAGGATCCAGTTAGCATATTTGTATTACATTTGATATTTGTATCACATTTAAGTACTCTTCACCTTGGGTAATTTTTTGGAAAGGAGTAGATAATCAGTAATTTCATGGTGTTTATTCTCTAAGTAATAATTTTTATCCCCGAGAATTATTCATGGCTCTAATTGTGCTTTGCCCATACACTGCATCCCCTGTGATTTTTATTGTTGTTGTTTGATCATATAAGGCAGCAACAAATCTGCCAGCTCACCACATGAAAGCTCGTATGACAAAGTGATCTCTTTGCGCAAAATTATCCATTTGGATAAAGAAAATGGGAACCTTTTCTTGATGCTGAGTCCTCCTTGGATAAAGAAAATGGGAACCTTTTCTTGATGCTGGGTCCTCCTTACATAAAGTGAAGTAAAAAAAAGGGCAGCTGTGGAGTGAATTCACCTATCTATATTAGATTGGGTCCATGATAAATCTTAAAAAGCTCTTACTGACATAAAACCTATTCCACTTTATTTACATTCCTCAAACTTTGTTTATTTGGACATTTGCCTAGGTGATAAAAGTGCTAGGTCTCCTTTGTACTGGCAAAGGAAGACAAACTTAAGCATTTATCCAGGATTTTAGATGTTCTGAATTATCTGATGATTAACCTCATTAACTAGAAAAGAACTTACTTCCCACACTTTACTTTCTGTTATATAAACCCTAGAGTGAGTTTTCAAATAATAAAATTGTTGATTTGCATCTCCAAAATTTGAGTATGCTAAAGATGACAACAACAGAGTGTCAGAGAGTAGTAACATGATTTTCCATGCTCCCGGAGTCAAATGTGTTTCATGCTGTTTGTGTATTTTATAATAAATGGCGGTATTAAAATAATAATGGTACCTACTGTGTGTGCAGTTGGTACTATTAGACGTTTTACATACTTTATCTCTTCTTACTATGAGACTCAAAGAAAAAGCAGTGCTATCCTCATTTTCCAGGTAAAAATACTGAAGCTTAGAAAGGCTCAGTAGCACAGCTGTTAAGTAACTCAACTACTTACTAACTAGAGAAGCCAGGATTAAAATCCAGTTTTTCTGACTTCAAAGCCTTTGCTTTCAGCTTGTAGAAATTGGTGGCAAACTAGACCCCTCCCCTTATGTTTAGTCTTAGCATCTTGTACATTTCTTATGTAGGACTTATAATTTATATTTATGTGTTGTTCCTGTTAAATTTCTCATTCCCCATTTTAGAAGCAAGGGACTGTGTCTGTCTTGTTCATCAGTGCCTAGTGAGAGTGCCTGGCCCACAGCAGACTCTCAGTTAATGGGAGGATGCCCAGGACCAGAGCCACAGGCTTCTCACTCCCAGATCCTTCAAGTACTCAGGTAAAGTCCTGGGATTTACAATTTATATATGTAGTTTAGTAAAAGATCAGGATTTGAGAATCCTACAAATACTTTATTCTTTGATAGTGTGTGACTACTTCTTCCAAATATTTTAAGTGTTTTTTTTTTTTCCTCCTCATCATGAACATATAATTTTCTGTTACAGATAAAGACTTCCCTAAAGGAGGGTGGGTTTTGTACCATGAAATTATTCAGATAGCTTTTTAAAATTAGATTATTGGGTGGCATGCATTGTTTGAAACAACTGTCTCCTCTATAAAATTTTATGCTTTTGCCAAATTCTGGCATGTCTATGAGGAATCCTATATGAATCTTGAAATTACTTAAATTGTTAAAAGAAATTTATCAGCTGTGTAAATTTACTGATATCCACTTCTCTGTTCTAATTTATGAAGAAAATAATTAGCTTATGGTTACACAAGATTCCTTAAAATAAAATGGAAAGTGGTTCATTTTAAAAAACTAACACTTGCTCTGTTACTTACAACCAACTGGCCTGTAGGTATCTTCTAAAATTGCATTTAAGAATGTAAGAAAAAATTTTAAAATCCCATCTGGCATGTAAGGTAGTAGCAATAACTTCTATGTAATGGTCTTTCAATTTTTGCATGTAAATGATATTTCTTATGCTAATAGTATATATTCCTCATCTGTAAAATGGGAATAATACCAGTACCAAAGGGCATGTGTTGTAGGTTGTATCACAGGCCTGACAGAGTAGATGGTCAATAATTGGTAGCTATTTATATAGTGGAATGTTAGTCACAGTGAAAGCATGGGTTATTAGATAATGTCATTACTGGTGTTTCACCCTACATGAAGAGTTTTGTACTATAAGTCCTAACTTGTATATACAAAGTTGGCCCTTGAACAATGCAGGGGTTAGGGGCACCGACTCTCTTTGCAGTTGAAAATCTATGTATGACTTTACAGTCAACTCTCTGTAACCATGATTCTCCATCCCCAGATTCAACCAACCAGGGATCATGAAGTACTGTAGTACATATTTATTGAAAACATCTGCTTATAAGTGGACCACACAGTTCAAATTCATTGTTCAAGGGTCAACTGTATATATATATATGTGTGTGTGTATATATATTATATATAACTTTATATAGTTTTTAATTTTTTGGTAAAATATGCATAACACAGAATTTACCATTTTAAGTGTACATTTCAGTGGCATTAAGTACATTCACAGTGTTGTGCAGCCATCATCACTGTTCATTTCCAGAACTTTCCAAATAGAAACTGTTATGTGTTTTATTTTAAATTTTAAATTGTTTTCCATTTTTAAAGAATTAGACAACAAAAAAATATATAACAGATCTATAGTGAACATTTACTGTGTTCCCTTTTTTTAATTCCAAAGGCATTTCACTCTTCTATGAGTCACACTTACTATAATGAATTAATGAATAAAGGTATCATTATAAAAATCTTTATCTTTTCTTACCCAAACTCCAAGAACGCATCTCCTATCCTTTGTTCCCTCCCACCCATTGCCACATACCCACCCATGATCACTTGAAATCAAGAAGTTTAGCTGAGAAAGCTGTGCAGCTGAGATAAGGGTTCTCACATCCAAATGAAGGCATTCTCAAACTAGGTGTCTTTCAAGAAATAAATATTTATCAGGAAAAACATTTGACATTAGTTCTATTTTATGCACAGTGTACCAGGTTTTGACTGATTTTGATTTACCCATGAGTTTAAATCATCTCTGACTATTTCCCCAGGCCTTGCCCCACTCTTAGTGCCCACTCCCCACCGCCATTCCCTTAGTTAACAGACACTGACCACACTTGGTGATCCCATGTCTGTGCCTCTTGCATGTATTGCTTTTTCTGCCCTAGTGTCCCTCCCCAACTTGAACCTCCACTTCTTTGCAGCCAGACTGGTTGTTACTATCACTCTGTGGTCAGCTCAGACTCACCTTCTCAAGGAAACCTTCTCTGGCACCCAGCCCACCTGCCTCTCCTCTGTAACACAGGTAACTTCCTGTGCAAACCCTCTGGTAACCTGCATCACACTCTGCTGAGAATAAGTACTCACCGGCCTTCTTTCCCTCTGGATTGGGAACTCCCTAAGGTTTGGTAGTGTTACTTATAAATATTTATAAACCTATTTTCTAGGGTTATAAATATTTATAACCCTATTTTCTAGCACAGTACTGGCACAGAGGAGGCAGTTAGTAAATAGTTACTAAATATATGTTACAGTATTAAAGTTTTTCCAATTGTAGTCAACCTTTCAGACCCAAGTACAATGGATTGCTATATTTGTATTTTCAGTCTATCAGAACCCTTTGGGGGTTACTCTTAAGGTGAGAGTAGATGAATGAGCAACTGTGCATGTAAGGAGGACAAGTTGAGTCCCAGAATTGTGAGCTCCGGCCCACGTGAAAAGCAAGGTATCCAAAGGAGTGAAAATAAAAACGAATCAAGAACCAACAGGAACCACAAAGTTCCCCAAATTTGCATTCTGCCCATATCATTCCTGTTCTTGGTTAATCTGAATATCAGTTTCCACAACAGAATAAGGCCCCAGGACTTGTGTGTTGCATGAGAAGGAAAGTACACAGATTAATTTTAGTCATTGAGAACAGATCTACTGAAATGTTCCCTGCAGTAAGTATGGATTTTACTGCAAAGTGCTGAATAAACCTCCCAGAGCTTTTCTTGCCTTTGTGAGACCATGTTAGTTCGAAAGACAAAAAAAAATGCATAAACGAAACAGGGAACTCAGAGGCCATTTCTGGCCACAACTTTAGCAAACTGCTTTAAGCTCTGGTATGTGTCAGTTGAGACCACGTTGGAAGGGACCTGAAACTGATGTTTTCAGTAAAATTCAGCAGACATAGTCCCCATGTTATAAGAACCACTATAACAAAACTTAGTACATTGCGCATGTGAACTTTTTTGCATAATAAAAGCTGCCCCTACTAAAATATAACATATGATGGGGTGATTAGCATGCTTTTCACAGTGTGGTCATTGAAACGTACCAAGCAAATAAACTAGTGAATTTGATGAGTGGGTAGAAGGGAGTATGAAGTTGATTAGAATCAGGTGAAAGGCAGGTGAGGCATATCATGAAATGCATACAGAAATAAAATCTCCATAACAAAGAGTTGCCTGTGTGCATGTGAGTGTGTGTGATTATTTCTCAGCCCTGCATATTAAATAATGATCGTGATTCAGAACGTTTTAATTTTCTGTGTAACTGAATAAAAGTAAGTTGAAAATACGTGATGTTCTTCTACATGATTCCTGAACACCTCTCTTTATATAAAGTGGTCTTTGTACTTTGCTAGACCCAGGGTTCTGTGAGAGAATTTCACCCATCAGCATCTAAACTAAACTTAGTGAGCAGCCCTGAATGCAGTGGGCCCCCACCTAAGAGGAGAACAATTCCATGGCCCAAGCACTCATCAGAAAGTCAGAAATATCACGGGGTATTGTGCACATAAGAGAAGGGCCTTTGATGTAAGCACCAAGGCTGTTACCATGGAGACCACATTCAAGTCACTTCCTGATGCTAAAGCACCTGATCTTCATGTCTCCACTAATTTCCACAGAACCTTGACCATACTTGACATTTTTAACTCTAATGTGACAGAGTTTATTTTAAGAAAATATGTGATTGCCCCATCATTCATAAAACTGAGGATGCAAAATTTTGAAAGATGTGCAATAATCCCTGTCAAATTTGGAACTTGATTCAATTTTTCCTTCATTTTCTTCTTAGCATTATCACAGGATTATTTTCTACGTAATTTTGAATGTTACTGTTTTAATTTAGGAGAAAGCACAGGCCTGTCTAATGTAGGGAAAATGGGCCACAGGGTGTTAGCTGGCAGACACATGATCTGAGGTGAGACAAGGACTAGAAGAAGAGACTGTTTAGAGGTGTGCCAGGAGCACCCATAGGAGTGTTCATTTTAGAACCTTTGCCCCATTCCTCAAAGAAGTGAGGCCAGAGCTTGCGTGATCCCAAAGCTTCCATTAGATTGTATCATCATAGGCTGCTGATGGATGAGTCACAGCTGGAGCATGAGCAGTGGCCATTGAAGGGGGAGCGATTGAAGGATGGAAGAATTCTGGTAACTTTTCATTTGAGGATGAGGAAGGAGCACTTGATATATTTTTTGAGATGTACAAAATGCAAACATGCTGCAGGTCACACTTTAAAATAAAGAACGTGGTTTCTTGTAAATTCTTTCTAATTTGTCATGTTGTTTTTACTGAACTCTAGTTGTGTGACATCACTTTGAAATAAAATTAAGAAATGGATGATTTTTTTTTTAAAGTGAGGCCGTAGGTCAGAGAAGCACGCTGTAAATACCTCTGTATTAAATAGCCCAATCATTTGCATTTTGGTGCTTTTTAAGGACAAGTTAACTTATAGCTGGCCCAACTATAGAGGGATAAATAATTGAGGCTTTTCTTTATTCACAAAAGGAGGTAGAAGAAGATATATTAGATGTTGACTCTTAAATTTTGAGTTGGCTGAAGTGCAGATCACTCTGAGGTCTGTATAGTATATCTTTTGTTCTGAGAGTAAATATTTTACATTAGTCAATAAGGGTCTTAAAACTAAATAAGGGGAAAGGGTGATGGCCTATGAAGGGAAGAGAGATATTTAAAATTCCAAAAAATAAAGGAACAGTTCTATATCTCTATGTGCTGAGAATAACTGACCAAAAAAAAAAAAAAAACAAAAAACCAGAATCTAGGCTATCTTTTCTCCTTCTATTTTTATTCATGATTCACTTTTTTTTTTTTTTAAAGCCACTTCATCTCTGTGTACCATAGTTGACTCATAATCATAAGGGAGATAATTATGCTCTCCACCTGGGTTACGTGGCCATTGTACCATTTCACCTTAGATCTTTTCCCTACCACATCAACAGTTAAGAGTTTATTGCGTGGACACAGAGCCTCATGCCCTGTACAGGATGCCTGATTCACAAACTGCTGTTTACGGATGCATTCTACATGTCAATGTCCATCACCGCCTAGAATCAACTAGGTCATCTTAAAACTGCTTAGTAAAAATGGGAATAGGGGTTCATTTTAAAACATTTTTTGCTTTTCCTCAATCCAACTGAATCATCAGGAAGTTTCTACCACAATTAATTATAAATATTTGCAAACTGTATTCTCTGTAATTAAAATACAATCCAAAGTGCTAGTTTTCATTTTATGTGTACATAAGTATGTGCTTGTGCTGTGTTTGGACATACAAAGCAGCTTAGGTGTGACACCTGAGTTGATGTGGGCAGAAAGTTATACAGTTATGTTAGGTGGAGAAAAGGAACATGCCCCAATTTGAGGAATCAAATGTAGTCGCGTTAAAATCTGTATGAAGCTCTGAAAGATGATATGCAACATTTCCTTCACTAATATCAACTTTAAGTGTAGTACTTCTTAGTAATGTGTTTCTAAATGTGTATTTCAAGTAGGAAATAAAGAGTCTCTTCTTCCTGAGTGATTTTGGGGTTTTTTTTTTGTAACTTGGCCTGAAGCCATTTTTTCTAACCAATGAAAAAATCCTGTTTCCTTTCTCTCCTTTCCAGTGTTAGAACTGTTTATTAGCATGTTACTTCCTGATCACACTAATTGGCTGAGTCTAGTGGAGCAGTTGGTGGAACCAGATGTTGTTTACACCCGCTCTTCCTGGGTCTCTATCCCCGTTTTCCTCACCTGTATTAGTTATAAAGCCAATGCCCTTTGTCCTCTTAGCTGTATACTTCTGGCACCAAGATTTTTAATCAGTGACACTGGAAGGTTGAGAAAGCGCAAGGGAAAGAAACTAATAATCAAGAAATGACTATATTAAGCAAAGCAGTGAAACCATGTAAATTTAAAATGAAAGCAGTCAGCCTCACAGTCCTGAAGGTGACAAACTATATCCTAATTTTAAATGTGAAATCGATGCAGATTCATTTGCTACCTTCCCAGCACTATCGGTGCCTAGATTTAGGCACAAAAACTAAAAATTTACCTTTGATTTGGAACCATTTCTTTTCAGTGCTTCTCTTGACTTTCCCTAAACTGTTCAATTGGCAGTCTCTCTTCTGCCCACTCCTGCAAAATTAATTTTGTGAAGAGTTGGTAAAACTTCTCAGAGTTTCATCATATCACCTTATCTTAGAGAGTTAGGAGCACATCACCCCAGAATAGTCAGTTTCTTTTCTTGGCTGCTGTTTTGAGGTACATTTTGTGGACCAGCTGCAGGACAAGTTAATTGCCACTGTGGGGATTGAACTAATAATATGATCTTTGAGAGGCTCCTGTGTGCCAGACTTAACGTAAATTTTCTTTCATCCCAAAGCACCTCTATGGGAGGTTAAAATCCTTATTTTCAAGATGAGGAGCCCAAATCACAGAGAGTTGAAGTCAGTTGCCCAAAGTTAGATTGTAAAGGGAAGACAAGAGTTGGAGCCTCAGTCTACCTGACCTCTGACCACACTACACCTTATGCCTGTGGAAAGAAAGCTAGAAGATTACCAGCACCATACTGTACACAGCAAAGTGGCCAACCAAGTCTTTCTACAGCAGTTGTTTTGAAACCTCACTGTGCAAAATAATCACACGGGGAGCATAGTAAAATTGCAGAATCCTTACTATACCTGCAGAGGAATCTGAATATACCTCCAGGAATCTGAATTTTTAACAAGTACCCCAGGTAATTTTGAAGCAGATTTCCACTTTGAGGACTGCTTTTCTATAAGTATTAATAAAATTATCTGTAAATATCTATCCATCCATCCATCCATCCATGCATCTATCATGTGTATGTGTATCTGGAAGAGTTTCTGTAATAATTTTTACTTGAAGGAAAAAAAACTGACTTCTCTTGCCACATGATGGTTAAGTTTTTTTTTTTTTCTTAAAAAGAATTTATTGATGTCTCTCTGTAATTGAATCAAGTGGACGTACAGCAGCAAAAAACACAGCATTGAAAACCAGCTATATCCCATTATAAAAATAAATTACAAAAAAAGATGGTTAAGTTTTTGATAGTTTTAATGACAACCCCTTTAAATCTAAGCACTCCTTTTCTGTCCACTTTGTTCATCCCAAGAAAGCTAAAGGGTTGGTTTTGCTTTCTTCAGATTGATACAAGAGTTCATTGATTTTGAGTTAAGTCTTTTCAAGTATTGCTAAAGATATTTTCATTTTAATAGGGTCAGAATTTTATTTAAGATTTATGTCTATTAGTGTTTTGAGAAAACTTTCTTTTGACACTTTAGCCATGAGATTGATTTTCATTAGTGAACATAACTTACTTTAAAAGGTTTTTGGAAGGTGGGGTATTCTGAACCCAGATGTAAGTGTAGGCTACCTTGAGAATCTATGTCTCTGAAATAATAACGAATTGGGGAAAAGTAGGTGTAGCAGCACATCTTTTGTTATGAGAAATTTTTAATTTAAAAAATTAGTTTTCCATAAGCCAGTGCATTTTTCATGGAGAAAGGCTGTTGGTGACACTTACTAAAGTGCTGCAACATTTTGCTAATTTATAAGAGGTCTACTTCAGATCGATCACGACCTTATCAATAGGATGATCTCATTCATCTCCCTCGGAGACTCTTGTCACAGGGAACTGCAATAGCTCTGAGCTGCCTCTACTCTGACTCCAAAATCAACATTAAAGAGGGTTACGGAATCAGTTTGTGGTAAAGTGAAGCATCTTTGTGATCTTTCTTAGTTATTTGTTTTAAAAAAAATCACAAACCCACGCTACTGATATTATTCACTCTAATTTCTTTCTTTTTTTTTTTTCTTAAGACTAACATCTGTTTAGGTAAGGGGAGAATGATTTTGTGGTATGTATTGAATTTGCGGTTCTTCAGGGTCAGAACTTCCTCCTGCTCAATGGATTATTTTGTTCATATGAATTATTCTATTTGTTAGAAACAATTTTCAAATATCAGCAAATATAATTAAAAAATGAAATTCCTTATAGTTTACTAGTTTTCAGCATTTACTTCTAAAAAATTATTTTATTATTTGAAAGAAAAATTTTGTTTCCTTGAAGTTGGGTAAAATTTAGAGTTGATTTTCAAAATGCATTCCATATTCCATACTTAACATATCTAAGGTATGTCAGTAAATTAATGAGATTAAATTTCCTGTGTGGATTTTGAAGTAAATTTCTGGCTTTAAAGTCGCTTTTTGTATCAGAGCAGTAATTGTGCAATCTATAGTTCCTTGAGCTTAATTTTATGGATAAGAAAAAGGAGAAAGTCAGTTTTCCTATAATTAACCTTATTCCATTTCTTTTCTGCTTTTTACATTTATTAATTTCATCCTAACCATTTCAGCTTTTTAATATTAGTTTATCTAAATTTTCCTTCATTTCTAGTCTTCGGTCATCAAAATCATTTTTCTCTCCGCCTGCTATCTTTTCATTCATTTCTCCTTTTAAAATCTGTTTCCTCTCCTGTAGACTCATGAATATGCCATGGTATGTCAACTTTCTTTGACTAATTAGGAGGGGAAAAAGAATTCTTTACTTTTGAGATTGTCATTCTCCATGTGTACCAGTGAAACAATTAAAATCAGCTGTCTTTGCCTACTAATGATTCCGCAAGTTAGACAAGGGAAGTTGAAATAAGATGTTTTCCTTGTGAGGACCCCTGCACTCTGTAACAGTGCACCCTCCTTTGCACTATAGGCCAGTGGACTGCTGTTCGGTGCGTCGTTCAGCATACTTTCTCAACTGATCTTTCCTGAGACAGCACTGTCTGCTTAAAGTTGTTGCTATTTTACATTATTTTTGTGTTTCATATATGTGTCAGGAAAAACATTATTGAAATGGCTACATTTTGGTAATATCCATAATACTTGATAGAGTTATTTTATATTCATTTTATTTTGTGCATATCTATTTACCTTTATTCTCACTTATAAATATTATATTAAATGAGATGCTCTTCTGAGAGGAATATTTAGTCAGCACTCAATTTTTTTCTTTTAATATTCAAAACTATCAGAAAATATTTGCAAGCATCGTATTCATGTTTTAGAGCTATGTCAGCCAATAACAAGTTACAAAGAAATATGATTCAACACAATGAGAATTTATTGAGTACCTACTATATGCATAAACTTTTCTAGGTCTTATGAGAATTACAAAAAAAATTAAAGTTTGGTAATTTGTGGCACAGTAAGATATAAGATATATGATTAAGTATCAAAATAATTGGTAGACTCAATCAATGCTCTATGAGTTCAGAGGAAAGAGAAATCAATATGAACTGATGACCTTGGAAGGGTTGATTGAAGAGATAGTATTTATACTTGTCCTTGAAAGATAGGTATATTTCAATATCATAGCCATACCAAAGACCTGCTACTGATTATATTCAGAAGATAAAAGGAAGGACTCAAAGGTGATTTCAAGATTTCATGCTAGGATAACCTGGAGATTGAGATGACATTAGTGGGGGAAAAAAAAAAAAAGTCGTGGGAGTTGGCTTGAGAGAGAAGGTGAAGAATCTGGTTTTGGACATTTGAAGTGTGAGGTCCAGTAAGAAGGTAAGAGACCTTGCAAGAGACCAAATGATGCACCAAGGATAGAAATGGATGCAGTGTTGTATAGTAGAGAGCAGGCAACTGGAATTGCACAGACCTGGGTTCTAGTTAGTACTCTCCCTGATGCCAACTAGATGGGTAAGTTTAGCCAAGAGACTTCATGGCTTCCAGCTTCCATTTTCTTGTACATAAGAGTCCTGAGATTCCTTGCATTTTAACATTCCATAAAGCAACATTTCAGAGTTTGCTACACACAAGTAATAATTGAGCCCATAAAAGTACATCTGACCTTTTACGGTCAGAGGAATATTTAGTGAGAGTAAAAGAGGAAGACTGATCCTGGAGGAACACTGAAGTTTCCAAGTGGATGAAGACAAAGTAGAAAGGGCAAAAAGTAGAAGTGTTGTCATGGGGCAGATGATAGTGTTAAGGAGAGAAGAGAAGCAGCATGTGTGGTGACATCACAGAGTAAGTCAGGAGTGACAGTTCATGTCTCCTGACTTTCTGACCAGGCTGTGTCTGATGAGACAGATGTCATGCTCTAGCACTGGAGTGGTGGTTCTTAGAGGCTGTAATCACTAATCACAAGATATACGTATGGATTTCACCTTGCATTGAAGATTTATATATTTTTCATCAGGAAGCTCAAATTAACTTATTGACCATTCTAAGAAAAGCTGAACTTCTTTAGGCTGAATCATATTCACATACACATTCATGTACACAATCTAGTTTAATCAGAATATGTGGATGTATGAAAGTGCCATTTATGCCATTTAAATAGTTCAAATAACCTTGCTTTCATCTCTGATTACTTACTTCAGGTCTGTATTTTGGAAACATGCCAATGTATTAAACAGAACCACTGAAAACATCATTTGATTATCTGAGCTATTTGATGGTATATTAAAATAACAAACACATTTGTGAACCTAAAATTTGACACACATCAGAAAACCATAATTTGAAGAAGTCTTCGAAGGCCTAACAGTTTCTTTCTTTCAAATTTAACCCTTCAATAAGAAACAATTATATTAAGATACTCATCATTGCTAACCAATTCTGTGACTGGAGACTCAAATAACTAATTAGTTATTTATCCCCAAAGATGATACCAAGATAGTTTCAGTCATGTTGGAGGCAGATGTGGAAAACTGCCAACATCTAAGATATCTACTTTAATTTTAAAAGTATGAGCAGTGCAAATAAAAATCCAAATGTATCCTGTCAAAAGAGAGAAAACCATAGAAAGGTGATTTTATAGAAGAATGCCAAGAGTAAATAAATGTAAAAATGTTTGAAAGAGAGGAGCCATCAATTATTTTATGTGTCTACACTTAGTTTGGCAGATATGTTCATACTTAAACCAATGACTAAAAGTTAAGAAGTTCGTTTTTTTTAAAAAATGTATGTGTATTCCTGTCCTTGAGGTTCTACAAGTGTTAAAATAGTCCAGATTTTAAGAAACTTGTTGAGCTAAAATGAGACAAGAAATATTAATTCTAATTTCTGTTTACTCTCAGAATTTACTGTTCTAGGACAGACTTTGTCTTTGAACCCTTGTATGACCAATGATAAAAAGCCAATTAGATTTTTTTAAAAAAACTGCTTTGGACAAGTAAAGGTCATTTGTATTCACCTCAGAGTGCTATGCAGAGAACTTTTGTTGCCCCCTTTGTCTGTGAAAAATGACCATCTTGGGCTTTTTCTTTATTTTCCCTTACCTCATACTTCCTAGGCAGCTTTCATCATTAAAATGTATTTGATGCAATAAACTGCCGGTTTCTTTAGCACAACTGTGTATTAAATGCTTTAATACACTATTTAATCCCCACAACTGTTTTTCCTTTTTGCAGAGAGATACTGAGACTTAGCTGAAATAAGTTGCCCAGAGTCACATAGGCTAGTCAACGGCAGAGCCAAGATTCTGAGCCTGTTTGCTTAACTCTATTCTATATTGTCCTTTATTTCTTGGCTATCCATTCCAGGCACAGTGCTCGGTGCCAGGGATGTAAAGATGAAAAAGACCTTCTCTCCGATCTCTCTGATCTCATGACACTCAGTTTAGCAGGGTAGGGCCATTGCCTTTCCCTGTACAGTTTACCAGGCAGTACCAGGCCTGCCAGGGGCTGCCAGAGTGGTTATTCTCCCCCGGTATCAAGTGGCATCAACCAAAGCCTCTGTTCTCACAAAATCTGCAGACAGTTTTCTGTCTTAACTGTGAGGTGACTGTTGCCTAAAGCAAGCTCTTGCTGTGACGCTACCAAGTAGTTTCCAGGACTTCTGGTATTCTTTCAACAGAAAAACAGGGCAGAAATGTTGCAGAAGAGTAAGGAAGGAGTATTACCCGCATGCACTGAAAATGTGTTTATGCCGTAGGATTGAGAATTCTTAGGCACGTCGAGCCCGGAGCCCGAACGGGTAATGAGACTCACTTTTTTCCAGCACCTTGTGACGTGCTGCCAGGCCGGTCCATTATGACAAAAGCAGCAGCAATTTTGTTCAGCTCACCACGTGATGACAACCTTTCCAGTGTGTGCCTACCATTTATTAGGACATTAGTGGCCGGCCATCCTCCAGATGCCCAGCTGTGACTATCACACAAGAAAACATGAGCTTTCTTGGATGTTGCTATTATAATTCGAAAATTAGTTTTGCCTTCATGGCTGCATCACATTTGGAATCTCTCTTTGATGTTGTTATTAGTTTGGGCTCATGGTGCTCATGATAACTGTCACACATTAACCACATCCATCATGTTGATTCTTCATTTGTTCTATTATGACAAATGGATTTAGACACAAACTTGCAATTACCTGTTTTGAGGTTAATAGCTGATTTGGGGTTGTAATTCGTTCCCACATATTCAATTTAGGGAAATTATTTCTCACCCAGCTCTAAAACATGTTCTAAATGAGCAAATTGTATTTTTTTTTTACTATCACTGCAAAATTGTGCCAGATGAGACCATATGAGTCATCTAAGCATAGTAATACCCCCAGAAGTTTTTACCAGACCAGAATATCTGTGCGTTCTGTGGGCTGTTCTGCTCTTTGTCATTATCTTATTTATCCACCTGATTTTTATATGGATCTCAAATTACTCCAGAACATTTTACTTTATAAACTCTCTCCTTATATGGACTATTGTATGGTTGTTATTCTGTTTTTAGAATGTTAACAGTCTTAACTTCCTGCAATTATCACTTTTTAATGTAACGGCAAGACGATATTTGTAAAGGTTGCTATACCTTTTGATTTTTCCCTTGGATCTTTTTGTTAAGTATGGCATATTTTAAATTATTGTATATCTAAAAGCATCTCAAAATTCTCTTTCTGAATGAGCAGAGGGATCTCTTATAGGGTCGTTTTTGATTATAGAGACTTTTTCTTGGAGGGTTTGCGTAGATTAATATTCCCCTTCTGCTACAACTCTGTCTCCTTACATATGCATTCCTGTACATCTCCAGGAAATGGTACACATTCATCTATTTCACATAAACTTCCTTTCCTTACAAATCTTAGACACAGGAAATCACAGGCCTATGGGAGGCCAGTCAACAAGTGACTGCAGAAAGTTGTGAGAGATGGAAACATGGAAATTAGAGGTAGAGAAGATTCAGAAATCAACTAGTTTAGAAATTGGCTAATATGAAGGCTGAGAGTCCAGATTCTGGAGTCATACAGCCTGGATTTGACTCCTGTTCAGCTATTTTCTGTTGGGCCATGGGCAAGTCACTTAACCTATCTCAGTTTCCTCATCAGAAAAATGGTGGTATCTATCTTGTAGAGTTGTTGTGAACATTAAATGAGTAATTCTGTAAAGCTCTTAGCACATCACTGAGTGCTTAGGAAAAGTCAGCTATTATTATCTAGTCCCTGCTCTTATTCAAAAAGGAAATTCTTTCCACATGGTTCTTAGAGGATGATAATTCAGTCTGTACTTAAAATCTTTCCTACGAAGAGCAATTTGTTACTCTCCCAAGTATTTTCCCCACTGTTTCTGAATAGTTGTGATAGTGAGAATTGAAGTCTTCTTCTTTGTGTCTTCAGGACTTTGGGTCCAGCTCTGCTCATCAGGACATATATAATATGTTTTCTCTAAAAAGTCTTTTCAAATATTTGAAATATCTTGTCCATCCTCTCTTCCAGGTTTTTTCTTCCCAAGGCTAATGACCCCAGTTCCCATAACTATCTCATATATAACATTGCTAGCAGGACCCTTACCTTCCTACTTGTCCTAAGTTGGTCCTTAATTCACATGTTAATGTAACCATTAAAATATGATGCCTAGAGTAAAACCAGATATTATCTGACCAGTGCAACATGTGACTTCTCTTGTTTTATTTTTGAATGAAAGTATAGTTGATTTACAATGTTGTGTTAGTTTCAGGTATACAGCAAAGTGATTCAGTTCTTTTTCAGATTCTTTTCCCTTATAGATTGTTACAAAATATTGAGTGTAGTTCTCTGTGCTATAAAGTAGGTCTTGTTGGTTATCTATTTTATATATACTAGTGTGTATACTTTAATCCCAACCTCCTAATTTATCCCTCCACCCCCTCCTTTCCCCTTTGGTAACCATAAGTTTGTTACAGATATAAACAGTATCATTATCTAAGATTTCTGTAGTTTTTTCTGTGTGTGCATTGGGATAGGAAGGTAGTGTGGAAACCACTGTGCTCTTTTCTCTTAGATTCTAAAATCCTAAATCACCTAAAATCCTTAAGGTCTTTTCACATTAACTGTGACGTGCTCTAAGCCATTTTTGGTGCTGTTGATATTTTAGCCCAAATGTAAGACTTTTTATAAAAGTTAAAAAATATATAATGTAAAGTTAAGTTAAATGCAGTAACCCCCTTGTTGACATAACAATGAGAAAAGGGGATATGTTGGGGGAAGTATTAGAAAGGGTTCATTAGTTTTTTGAAGTGCCTAGCTTAGTGTGAAACACAGAGTAGATGCTCTGTCTTTATTGACTATAAAATATTCAGAGTTAACACTCCTTGAGTACTTGCTATGTACCAAGAACTACCATAAGCACTTTACAGGCAGGTTCTACTTCTTAGCTGCATTTTTATAGCATAAAATTTATAATGTAAAGAGAGATCCTATAACTTGCTGAACCTCACATAGCTAGTTAATGATGGAAAGGTAGACAGGCACCAAATCCTGTATGCCCTGAAGTCTCAGGAAGAAGCGCAGATTTGATTCAAAATCCATTGATATGACATTGAAGTGTGTTCCCTGGGGAGTGGCATAGCCAGCTTTATGGTTTGAAAAGGATTGCTCTGGCTGCTCTGCAGAGAGAAGAGTGGAGAATGGCCAGAGTGCAGAGGCCACCACGAGGCTATTAAAGAGTTTAGGCAAGCCATGGCTAGGCAGGCAGAAGAGCAGCAGAGAAGTGGAAGGGAAGGCCTGTTCTGGAGTTTGAGTCCTCAGGATTTGGTGATTGGTTGGATGTGTGGTCAAGGAAAGGGAGGACCCTGGAGTGACTCCTGGATTTCTAGCTTCAGCCACAACATGACAGTGATGATTAAAATCACGAATTAGTTATAGAGACCTAGTTACTTACATGATTATGTGCTCAGAATATATCTTAGTCGGTGACTAAATGAATGGATAATATATGTTAAAGTTAAAAGAATACTTTCTAGAGGTTTACTTCTCTATTACCTCCTATTAGTTCTCTATTTTCCTCTATTGTTAAGGAAAATTTTATAAGACAATGTCCTTACGAGAAAATGGAGGCTTTTTTTTTTTAACAATAGTACCTCGAGAGATTTTTCTCTCTAGAAGAAAATGCCTTTTTCCCGTGAGGAAAGTTGGCAGGCAGCAATTCCCATTTGTTCCTTTATGTTTCCAAGCTTTCTAGTCTTCTCTGATATATTTCTATGAGACTAAATCATGGGTACATGTGTCTAAACACATCTGTTCAGAGTATGTTTGAAATGTTGAGGTGAAAGAAGGAATAGAGCTGGAAGAAGGTAGAAGAGAATAAAAGAAAGAGGAGGATCATAGAATTTCAGGTCTGTAAGGAACCTTACAGATAATATTTACTGAACTGCTCATTTTAGAGTTGAGGAAATTAAGGGCCAGAGAAGTTGTTCTTCATCCAGCCTGGAGCCTTAGATCCTCAGGCTAGGGTTCTCCTGACTGCCATGATTTTTCTTGGAGTATCTTTTAGAACCCAGTTCTTTAGAAAAGAGCTTTAGAACAAGAACCAAATTCTAAGTTAAGGAAGAAGTAGCTTCCACTTGACTGCTGGAAACAATCATAGAAAAATATATCAGTGAGAACTCTACATTTTAGGGATCAACAGGTGAGAAGAGAGGAGAAAGGAGCTTAGAGTAGATGCCCTAGTGAGAGTCAACAGCACAGAGTCAAGGTCAGTCAAACCTCAGACAGGATAATGAGAGTCAGTAAGCACCCAGGAGCCTAGGTGTCAGGTGTAAAGAGGTTGCTAAGTGGACTGGTAAGCATATTTCAGACATCAAAAGAAAGCTGAACATCTTACAGCCCAGGCAAAGCTCGCTACTCTCCGAAGGTTTACTTCTCTATTACCTCATAGTCTTAAGGAAAATTTTATAAGACAGTGTCCTTGTGAGAAAAGCTTAAGACCTGCAGGAGCTTGAGACCAGAGCTTAAGCAGAAAGCAATAGGCATGAGGCATTTCAACCTGGGAGCTAAAAACCAGAATCTTAGTACATAAGAAGCTGAGCCATTGAAATTGGGGTCCGTAAGCAATGCCAAGGTAATGGGCATTGTACCACCTGTCAGACCCTGACCATAAGCCATCAGTCCATGAAAAAGGTTACGTAGGAATGATAATAAACGGGAACTGGAGTTCATTGAGAGAAGAGGATGAGAAAAATAATGTATGCTTTGTAATAGAGGAGCTATAAAAAAAAATAGCGAAAAGTAACCCTCCCAATCTTGGTACTCTGCCCAGTACCCATTCCTGCTGACAGCTAACCACTGTTCTAATTTATCCTGTCCAGTTTTGTTTTTCTTTTTTTTTTTGCATATGCAAGCCAAATAAATACAATGTTCTCATTTCCCTTCATGTTTTACAAAGTGGTGCTGCATTATACACACTGTTCTGTACCTTACTATTTTCATCTGATAAATATTATATCATAATACAGGAGTCATTTAAATCCAAAATGTATCCAGGTGCTTCTGTCCCTAATGAAAGTTTCAAGATACATATTTATAATTCAAAATTCTGTAAGATTGATGAAAGTAATAATGCGAGAATGTTGGACATTGCGTGAAAATGCCCCTATTTGATTATACCCCGTGTCTGCGGTTGTAGCAGCTTGGGTACAGACCCAGCTGTTCCAAGCCTGTCACTTGCCAATCTGACAATACTGAGTAATTGAGTTATCCCTGCCATTTCCTTTCTTGTAAATGGGAGAGAGCTAGGCTGGCCAAACTTGAAGGTAAATTCTAATTCTACAACTGATAACACTGTCTGAGTAGTTTAAAATCTCACCAGTTTGCTGTCAGGTACTGGAATATGGCTGTTGGATTTATTATTGTGGAGGTGCGTGTTATATCACCTTCCTTCAAAAAGAATTGTCTTCAAAGTGATTGACTTTTTAAATTGTGAAAATTCTAGATATTCAGAAAAGCATAGAGAACAGTGTACAAACATCAGTATACCTTAGCTTAAAAAACCAGATGATTACAAAGTCCATAATTACATTCCATCTTTCCCCTCCAAAAGTAACCACTCTCCTGATTTTGGTACTTATCAATCCCACACACAACTATGTATTTTTGCTTTATTTGTATGTATCTCTGAACAATATAGGTCTTCCCTTTGCAGGTTTAAAAATTTTATGTAGGTGGTATTGTACTATATATGTTTTCTGCTTCTCACTTTTTTTTGCTGTTGTTCAGCATTATGCTTTTGTGACTTATCCAAGTTGGTATATGTGTCCTAGTTAATTCGTTTTTGCCATTCTATAAACAATCCCAATTTAATTATTCATTCTCCAATTGAAGGACATTTAGGTGATTTTTCTATTACGAACGGTGCTGCAATGAATATCCTTGGATATTTCTCTTTGTGTCTAAGAATAAACCTAGGAGTACATCTCCAGCTTTACTAGATATTGCCAATTTGCTCTGCAAAGTTGTGCTAATTTACACTCCCACCATCAGGTATAAGATTTCTCATTGCTCAACATCCCTGCCAACATTTGGTGTTGCCAGACTTTTTAATGTTTGCCAATCTGATCGGTGTGAAATGATATCTCATTATGGCTTAATTTGTATTTACTTGATTTCTGATGAAGTAGAGAATTTTTAGGTATGTTTATTGGACCTTCAAGTTTCATCTTATCTTGGACTGCCTGTTCTTATCTTTTTGTTTGTTTGTTTGTTTAGGAGATTGCTTTTATCGTATTGATTTGTAGGCATTCTTAGACAATCTGGATGTGAAGCTGTTGTCAGCTATATGCTTTGCAAATATCTTCTCCAAAGCTATGGCTTGACTTTACTTTGTTTATGGTATCTTCATGAACAAGTCTCTCATTTTAATGAAGTTGCATTTATCATTTTTTGCTTTGTTTTGTTCCTTCTATTTTGCCTTTTAGAGGGCTTTTCTATTCAAAATTATAAAGATTGTTTTCTCCTAAAAGTTTTAGTTTGTTTTTTTATACTTAGATGTTATCCACCTGAATCCATTTTTTAAAAATGTGGTTAACCAATTGTTGAGTATTCCATTCTTTACACAGTGCCATTTAATTAATTAAACAAAAAATACATTCTAAACCACGTAGCATTCCCATCAAAGTTAATAGCCTAACAAAGGTGTCTATTCTCTCAAGATGGCTGCCATTGCCCAAAATATTTTGGAAATTTCTCTTTTTAAAATTACATTCAAAGCCTGCTATAAATTATTTAGCAACTACCATCATTGGTAAATTTTTCTTTAAGGGCAGATTTAATTTTTGGAAAGGATTAGAATTCCTTTAGAATAAGCTTAGTGACGAAACTAAAGAGTGATTTTTCATTTAACTTGAAATGAGATGTACCTACAAACTGTTAAGACTCCTTTTCTGGTGTGAACATAAAATGACTCTGAAGGCAGACTTTTAGAGAAATTCTCAAACTATTTTGAAATAACAGTAATCTCAATATAAATAAGGGCATAAAATCTCCATTATGTTTTTTTGGAAGTTTAATCCTGGTATATTTAAGCCAATTCCTTATGACTTAGCAAGGCAACCAGATCTACAGATAGATGAATGAATGAAATACTAAGTGATAGATGCAAAATTGAAAAATGTGCTATGGAACTAAAGAAAGTACATAGGGAGGATCTGACCATTGAGAGGAGTCAAGGAAGTCTACATGGTAATAAAGATGACATTTGAACTGAACTGGGAGGATGAATAGAAATCCTTCAGATGAAGAGCATGATATGCAAAACACACAGCATAGGCACAGAAGGATAAAGTTGGTGTTAATATGCAAGGCCCCTTCGAGATCAGGAGTTTATTTAATGTGGTCAGAAGTACTACATTTGGCAACCTCAGTTTGGTCCCTCACCACCAAATGTAGCCACAAAAGTCTTTTAAGCATGGAAGCAGTGTGATCAGATCTATATTTTGATCAAAATCATCCTGACAACGGTGCAGTTAGAGAACTTTTTCTGTAAAGGGCCAGATTGTAAATAATTTAGGTTTTGTGGGGCCATGCGTTCTCTTTCACCATTGTGGCGTGAAAGCAGCCATTGATAATACATAAATGAATAGGTGTGGCCTGATAAAACTTTATATACAGAAACAGGCAGCAGGCAGGATTTGGTCCTTGGCCATACTTTACTGACCACTGGAATAGAGGATAGATTGAGGAGAAGATGTACTGGAGACAAGATGAACTAGAATGATTGGACTGAATTGGGTAAAAAAAACCAAAACAAAATCTTCCAAACCAGGACTGTGAAAGTAGGGATGGAGAGAAAGGGATGGCTAAGGAAACGTTGTGGAGGTATACTTGACATGGTTGTATTCTGGAATGGGGTGGAGGCTGGTAGTGAGGGAAGAATTGCTGGGGGACCTGCCTCTAGGAAGCCTTGAATGTCCTTGGAGACCGTTCCACCTCTTCTCTGAACTCTCCAAGAGGACAAAGTCTTGTTTTTTTCCCTTTAGAGTCCACTTTGTATGACTCCCGGGATCGTGATGGTGGGGAAGGGCCTACTGAGGGAATGTTAGGCCCTCTGAGAACAATCATGGGAGCTCAGTAGACTTGCTGGTGTTGCCTGTATCCAGACTTCAGCCTAGTGCCAGCAGGTAGAAGCTCCATACAGGAGCATCTGTGTACAGAGGCCTTCCATGTGCAGTGACCACCATGGTGCCTTTGAGTTGGCAGCAGACATTTTCACATGCAGCTGCCACCCGTAGCCATTTGAGAGCCAACAGTCAGAGCCTGAAGGGCCAAGAGCTAGTAGTAATTCAATGACAGAACTTCCTATCATGGTAGTCGCCGAAGGAGGCCCACAAATTCTTTCTCTCTTCTAACAGCTGAAATAATTTAGCTATTTTCCGCCACTTGAGTTCTGTTGGGGGAAGGGGGTGTGTATAAGATGCTGAATTAGGTTCCGCTTGAATTCCTTAGTCCTCTCGACATAGAAAGGTTCTCCTTATCTTTTGAAACATGAGTGCTAACTTGAAGACAGTGAGGAGTTTTTCCTTCTATATCTCTAACATGGGATCAGGATTACATCGTCCTCAGCCACCAAGTCTTGTGTTAATGGAACTAAAACTCTCTGGGGGAGCATCCCAAACCTATTTAATGTTCCCAAGCAGTAAAGTTCGCATTAGGATTTTTACATTAGCTGAGGTGTCTATAAAAATACATGCTTGCAGCCAGGTCCCTAGCGGCTTCACATCCGAAGAAACTGTGGAGCAGCCGTCATTTTACCCAAGAGCTGGAATAACTTTCACTACTGCAGAGACTTCTGTTATGTAACTCAGCTGAGAGTGATCTGCAATTGCCGTGGCAGAGTTTAGCCATGATTCTGTAGAATAGTGTAAAGATACGTTTGATTTTTAACTATTGTCACCCAAGATGCATTGAGAGAGAATTGAGGAATTTTAGGAAAAGAAGGTTTTTAAGATGAGTGGTTGATTTTCTTTTTACCCCTTTAAAGTCATTTTCCCCACTGTTTCATCATCTTGTGCTGTGACTTAACCTCTCAGCATTCTGGCTCACGTCTTGCCAGCAAATCCTTACCTTTAGCATGTAATCACAAGCAAAAAATTTATTTAAAAAAATTTTCACTTGATTTAGCAATAACTTTGCATGAGACATTGTTTAGAATGATATCTTAGGTGAAATCTTCTGAACTGGTGGTTATGTTCTGCTTTTTGTGTGGCAAATGCTTAATAAAAGTACATTTTTTAAAATTTTGTAAGTGAGACACGAAAAGTCAAGAAGCTGTGGTCCTCAGCCTAGGCTGCATATTTGGATCACCTAGGGAGCTTTTAAAAATACTGATGCCCAGGCCCTCCCTCAGATTAATTGAATTTGATTCTCTGGGAGTGGGGTCAGGGCTTCAGTATTTCTTTAAAAGATCCCCTGATGATTCTAATGCGCAGCCGGGTTTGAGAACCCCTGCCTTTTAAAATACACATCCAGCTGGGGGCCTCCACACTTTAAAACCCTCTGTCCACAGAAAACAGCTTAACTGCTTAGCATTTAAGATCCTTCCCAGCATGGCTCCACTACTCATCCAGATAAGCTCATGCTAGTCTGTTGTACATACCCTCCAATGACTCCATTGTTTTACAGTTTTATTGAGATATAATTGATATACTACAGCTCTGTATAAGTATAAAGGGTACAGCATAATTATTGGACTTATACACCTAAATGATTACCACAATAATACTCCATTTTCTCAGACAGGCAGTCCCACTATTTAGCTACACGACCCCTCCCCCCAACAAAACACGTTATGTGAGGGGTGGGGCGTGCCTTACTATTCTGTGTCTTATTATACAGTGCCTAAATCATAGTGAGGACTCAACATATGAATGAATGAAATTTATTATAAAAATTCATTTTATGGGGAGCGATAGCATGGCTTACAGAGATAGACTACCTGGGTTCAAATGACAGCTCTACCACTTATGTGTAACCTTGAGCAAGTTATTTAGTGTTTCTAAGCCTCAACTTCATTTTCTGTTAGGTGAGAATAATACTGTTTCCTACTTGTGAGAATTAAATGGGATACCATTTGTAAAGTGGCTAATATTGTACCTAATGTATAGGAAGCTTTAAATAAATGTTCACGGCTATTATTCTTATTACCTCCTAATTGTTTTCTATCTGGATATAAGTCTAAGTATTATCTGTGATAGGGATTAGAGCATGAAATAGGTGAAACATGGTCAGTGAAGTTTGCGTTAGTCCGGTCTAGGTTGATTGAGCCCTCCTGCCCTTCTCTTCCAAGGCCTTATCGGCTGGCTTTGGGAAAGGAGTACACAGAGCTCATGGACTCAGCTGGTAGAAGACTTTGAAAGACAAAGAGAGGATCCTGGATTTTGAAAGGATATGCTCTAGCAAGAGAGTGAAATAATTCAGATTGTATATGAGCAGAATTATTCTATACAATTTTACATGATTGGAAATAGGAGATACTGGAAACAGGGTGATTCTCCCCAAAATCTGACATGAAATAATGAGACTATTGAGGGTAGAGACTGACTCTGAATTTCCTACTTTAAAGCAGCCTGAAATAAAAAACTTTATGGCTACAGTCATCCACCCAGAGGCATTCGCTGAAACCAGATCATCATAGCCCTTTCTGATCCGTGGAGGTTCCAGTAGTTAGAAAGCTAGAAGAAGAAAGAAGATGGAGTAAAAAGAGAGCAAGCAAAGAGTCAGATTATTTATTTACTCTTTCTCATGCTGTATGCCCTAGAAGCACCAGGATTGTTAGGGTCTCATATGTGCAAAATTACCATTGTGATAACTGAGAATTACAGTGAATTCTACCTGAAAATAATACAGCTGTAAACATCATTACTGCATTTTTACCTACATTTTAGTTGTAGGTAAAATGAAAAATGACGTGCAGTGTCCCATAGCACAGTACCTGGCACATCATCTAAACTCAGTAACCATAAATTGTTATTGATATCACGGGGTTGATGATGATTATCCATGACTCATTCATCAAAAGGAGAAAATCCTCCACTTCCAGAGCACACTTAGGAACATTGGTTAGGATGATGCATTAAAATTCAGGCTAAATTCTGTTTGACCCAAATGTAAATAGTAATTCTATCTTGATGTTCGAGTGTGAGAACTTCAGTATTATAGGAGAGAAATTTATAGATCCTAGAAATGCAATGTTATGCATAATAGGGATTACATTCAACTGATTTTAAAATATTTCTTTTAATATATAATTCCTATAAATAGTTCAAAATCCATAGAAGAGATAACAACCAAAGGATTAAGAAGGGCCACTATTATTCAGGTATAAAAGTGAAGCATATGGATATTTTCTAGAAGATATGTTTATGGTAATGTAACATATGGGTAACATATGGAGAAAATCAAGTTGAAGCCCTCTGGAGACTGGACTAATATATCACCACTAGGCAGATGTAAATTGCAGTGCCTTAGTCACCCACTGACTATCTCTCTTAGAATTAAAGGAGCTTTTTAGTAGCTGAGAGTGAAGTTATTTTTAAATGTAAAAATCATTTAGATACATATTTACATACAGCGTATTTATTTTTGTCTTTAGTATTTAAATGGTCTGACTACCATTTGTGAGGACTGATGTGGCTAACAGACAGATAAGTGACTAGTAACCCTTCTCACCCTGGATTCATAGAAACTAGTGACTTTGATGCCTAGAATCATGTTTTCCCACATAAGTTTTCTCAGTAGGAGCTGTCCCATTTCTTGATTACTGATAACCAGCTTCATCTCAGCTTCTCTGTTTTCCCAGGACTTTTTTTTTTCTTTTTTAACAGCTTGGCTGTATCATTTTGAATGGTACTTCACTGAGTTCTTTAAAGAATTTTTAACACTCATCCGGCTTAACGTTAATCCCATTTTGGGTCACCATAAAGCAGTTGTTTTCATGTCTAATCGGCAGACTTGCATAATCCACAAGAAGCCTGTTGTCAAGTGCACTTCTTCAACCTGGTAAATTTGCTGTGGTCTGGGATTGTGTTATTTGTGCTCCTCTCTCATTGTTTACTATTAGCTAAAGTATTACAGGTGATGCTGATGAAATTGCGCAGATAATCAGATGTGGTCAGTCAGGGTCTCTAGCCATGTACTGGAAGGTTGGACATTCGTCACTTTGATCCTGACCTTCTTGCTACAGTAAGTGCGCACCCTGTCTGCCCAACCCAGAGGTCATGCTGGCCTCCTTGATTTGATTTTCTACTCTGTCAGTCAGCACACCATTAGGCAGAGTGCTGCCAGTGACCCCTGTAATCTCAATATTGCCAGTGAGCGGTGTGTGGGGTTCTGCTGACGGGGCCAAGTATGTGATCTCATGCTGTAATTCAGTTCAGCATCTATTTATGGCACACCTGCCACTGGCTTAGAAATACACAAGTGCCACAGGATAGAAAGAAATGCAGGCACATTTTCTACCTTCAAGGGGCTTACAGTATTATTGCCTGCTGATAAAAGTCCATCTCACGATTAGGAGAGACAGATGAGAAGTGCTGCTGGAGGTCAGAGTAAGCTTTTCAGCATCTTGGCCACTGGATTTATTCTGCAAAAAGATCTGTAGCCATGAGCTGTCTTTCCATGTGTGCATTTTGGAAGCTCCCACGTCAGCCTACAGCAGCAGCCCTTGAATGACTCTCACAGGCTTTTAATGATATTCAGAGCTGTTAAGTGGAGTTTCCCAGAAGACAAAAATCACAGTCTAACGCTGGCTCCTGAGCCCTTTATTCTACTCTCAGAGAATCACTGCACACAACAGACTGAATAAGATGGGGTGATTTGCATCCCTGCTGCACCGATTGGTGACTGAGCATCTCAGCCTATTTACGTTCAGACGATTCTTGGATGTTTCACATACATTGTATAATTTTTTTTTAATCACTAAGTTAATTCACACCCTTTTATGTTTATAAATGAGAACATGGCATTTTTGCTTAATAATAGGACTTATTTGTTACCCAAGTTTTATCTTGCTTTTTTAAATTTAAGAAACATTTTCCTATGTTAACATTGGCTGTTTTGTTTTTTTTCTCAGCTGTTTTTCTTATCCATGGTTATTTGAAATGATGAATTATTTAATCTAATTTTTGTTCCTCTTTGAGTTTCTGTATACTGCTAAACTTCACAGACCTGCTTAATATAATACAAAAATAAGTGTTAAATACAAGTTCATGGTGGGTAAAGGTGATCATCTTGTCTCTCTTGTAATTTATAACATGGAGAGTTTACCACTGTAAATATTTAGGAAAGTGGCCTTGCCACCCAGCCTCCTATTTACACATGGGATTTACTGGTCCAATGTTAGGTCAAAAGTCAATGCAAAACAGGAATGGAGGCTCTGATGTCTTGTCCCTTGGAAATGTTTTCAGAAAATTCCACAAGCGGATCACTGTACTGTGAAAATAATGGGCTGCTTAGCACATCTTCAGACTTCACCTACATAGGGGCCTTTGTGTAACACATCAGTCAGCCTTCTAATGTAAAGTCATCAATAGTTCCGAATACAAGAAAGTAGGACAAAAGAATTCTTGTTAGATCTTCCAAGGTAGAAGGTGGCACAAGGGGAGGAGGAATAGTTAGCCAGAAGGCAAAAGAAAAGCAACAGACTTAAGAGGATTCAGAGCCTCTGGGAATAATTTTAGAAGAAATAGATAGTAAATTAAGTGACTTACAAGCTTCTTTGACCCCATTCAACAATAAGTTGAATAATCTCGCTATGTAAAACAAATCTTAGGAAAGAATTTATACTTTGACTTCTTCAGTATTAAGAATTTGAACAAATTTAAGAGTGTAAAATAGACAGTTACATAAACATTGAAGCTACAGAATGCCTTAATGAGAGATTATAAAATACTGCATTTGAAAAATCAAGTTCATTTTCAAACTCATCCAATAGTGCCATTAATGCAAACTAAAAGGAAAATAGTGCAACTTTAAAAACAGCTTTCATGCTTAGAGTAATAACGTAAAGATATAAGACTTTTTTGGAGCAGATAGCATACAGCAAAGTGGCTGGTTATGAACTATAGTATTATTAATATATGGGTGTTAATATTATGACTGAGTGTTATAAGTTCAAGAGAGAATTCCCAATTAAGTTTCTGTGTGTTACTTGACTCTTAACTATAGTGCTATCTACAACCCCAAATTCTCCAGGATTTCTTGAGCTTGCAAACAGTTCTCCTAATTGCTTAGCAGGTGGCATGTGGTGCCCTGCATCTCCCCCGCCCCCCATGGTTGCTACAATCTCAGGTTCCCCTCCATTGCTTCTTCCCCTGTTCAGTCTGATTTGCAGAATGAGGTCTTGTGAACCTATTGGACAAACTGGTGCTGGCATTTCAGTTCAGATGTGTTACCTAATGTTCTTCTTTGGCTTAATAAATGGAAAATGGCCCTTTATGCCAACTTACACGTTTATATCTTGCAAAAGTGCTGAAGAAAAAAATGGTGTATGTTATTCTATTTGATATACCTTTTATTTTATCATTCCTTCTAAAGCACTAGAGTATAAACTGTTTTTAAGGCAAACCATGAGAGCACATTCACCTTCTTAAAGATCCCTAACAATCACTGTGGAAAGTGTTCTGTTACCACTGACAACACTTTTTTAAAAAGATGTTGCACAGTATTTTGAGATGAGGTGTGTATGTGTGTGTGTGTGTGTGTGTGTGTGGAGAGAGAGAGATGTGTGTGTATATATGCCTCTTCTGAGAATCAAGAGCATTGTTTTGTTTGCTTTAGTTTGGTTTTTACACGAAAGCTGAGGCGAGTCAGTAATATTTATATACCTTTGCTACAGTCTCCTTCCAATGTAAAAGGGACAGCAATTACTTTCAAATCAATTCTTAAGAGTCCTTGATTTTTGAAGGCTGCTGTTCATACATAGCAAACAAAGAGACTAATCTAGCCACGCTTTGCATCTTCTGTAAGGAAATAGACATGTAAGTAATATATAAAAATACCACTTTTTATTCAACAGCACCTTGTGTGAACAAAGTACCATAAAACAAAAGACATCTTGTTGATCTACTGACCATTCTTTTCTGTAGACAAATGACAACGATAACCTCCTTGGAATAAATTTCACAGACCACCTGACTTAACGTCCACACTTTCAGAACACATTTTATTTCCAATCATGCCAGTACTATGTTTTAGGCCAACATCTGGCACCTAACTTTTTAACGTGACTTTATGTACTTTACAAAGTACATTGAAGTATGTGATAAAATGTGTATAAGTAGTTCAAAATGCATTTTCATACTTTTATAGGAAATACAGTACATAGTAAGAAATTCCAGCTTTTAAGACTCCTAAAGTCAAGGGTCTGTCTGAAATGCAGTCATAGCGATGGCTGGGATTCCCCTCTCCACCTACCCCCAGTAAGGACACCAGAGGCTACATTTCAGATATGGTAACTAGAGCCAGTCTGCAGTTAAAGAGTGTGTAGTGAAAGAATGAGAAGAAAATGAAATTAAGAAAACAAAATAGGAAAGAAAGTAAGAAAACAACCTTTAACATCGTATGTACCTAGTTTCAAAAAGAAAACAAACATCTTTGGCAAAGTTAACCTGCTTCAAAAAGGTTTAAGGCTTAACTGAACTTTTCAATAACTTTAACGTAGGGATAGTAATTTAAAAGTATTTTTTGAGTATCAAAATATCATGTCTACTTATTCTGTCATATTGACTATTTTGAAATTAAGAAAAAGATTCACTTAGTTTATGTAAAAATGCTCATTTAATATTGGATGATAGTGAAAAAGTGATTTAACTAGACTTGTTCTCTTTGAAATCTGCAGTGCAACATATGTAGTCAAATAGGTCATTTGAAATAGCATTTTTGCTCAAACTTCACTTTTAGATTATTATTATTCTACCATAGAAATAATTCTTTTCCCAAAGCCTAGATTTGTCATGGAAAGTAAAAGAGGTAGAGCAAATCTAAGTCAATTACAGGGAGAAGAATTTCAGATACCGCAAAGGAATACGCAATTTTTCAGGTCTCACCGCGTAGCACTTGTGATGTCAAAGGACAGGCCGTGCTTACACCCCTCGTGTTCGAGAGCAGCCACAGTCCTCATCTCAACCTAAGAATGCAGACCTCTTCCTTTATGTAATCCTGGTATGAAGCTATGTGGGATAAGAGTTCACATCCTTTCTTCCTCTCCTCCGGTTCCCATCTGTTTTTTTTAGAGTTTCTCAAATGAAAATAAATGTAATGGTCAAAGTCAGACCGTTCGGGAGAAATGTATCCTGAAATATATCACAGATTTTTAACTTTTAGCACTACCCCACACTTCGCAAAAGGAGGAATAGCAAGTCAAGATGAAAACCCACAAGCAGAATCAAAGGCAAATTGGTAAAAAGTAAGAAAATAGAATTGGATACATGTCAGTGACTATATTGTGACCCTATCTGGGGGATGGGGTATTGTTTAAAGTCTATATACCTACCACAGATTCCTTATATATTTGAAATAATTAGGAAAATAAGAAGGGATTTAGATTTTCTGTTTCTTTGAGTTCTAATTAACCTGATGTAAAGAACACTTGAGAAGCCTATTAAGTCACATTATCTTAGGTGTAGTTTAAGTGACTGTTTATTGTTGGTAAGTCAATAGTTGTGATGCATCTTCCCAGGCTGTGTATGGAGTGATCGGTGAGAGGGTGAGCTTTGTGCAAACTGATGAAATTGGATAAAATGGCAAATGTAGATATCTTCCAAGTCCCATCTCATTTTTCACCCATTGATCCTATTTCTGTGCCTCTGTAATGGTAAGCAAATAATGACAGCCATTTACAAGGCACCCATAACATAAATCATGGTGGGTCCCCAGAATAAGCCAGTAATTCAGTGCCATTTCGTCCCTCAAATAAGAAAACTGAGACTCCTTTTTATTTTTTATTTTTTTATTTATTTAGTTTACTTATTTTTTTGGCTGCGTTGGGTCTTAGTTGCAGGACATGGGATCTTCCGTTGCGGCATGCGGGCTTGTCTCTAGTTGTGGTGTGTGGGTTTTCTCTTCTCTAGTTGTGGCATGCAGGCTCCAGGGCGCTGGGCTCTGTAGTTTGCGGCACATGGGCTCTAGTTGAGGAGTGCGAGCTCAGTAGTTGTGGCACATGGGCTTAGCTGCCCCACGGCATGTGGGATCTTAGTTCCCTGACCAGGGATGGAACCCACATCCCCTGCATTGGAAGGCAGATTCTTTACCACGGGACCATGAGGAAAGTCCCCAAGACTTCTTTAAAGTGACTTGGCCAGGGTCACATTGCTGTTCCTCGAACTCTTATCTTCTAATTCTAAATCCTATCCTTTCTTTACTGCTGCCTCCTCCTGTCTTCTGATACCATTCACTTTTTCCTCTTCAAACTTTTATCTTCATTTTCAGTTTTTATAATACCCATAACCTTACACTCAGCTCCTAGAATTCCTAGTTTATATCCACAATCAACATTGAACTAGACATTCTGTATATTCCTGAGCAGGCTTCTTGCTTTCGGTGGTGATAGTTTTCAGACTTAGAAGTAACTTGGATTCTAAACGCTGTTTAAGAGATAGTTTATGAGTCCCTCCCCCTCCTTCTGGTATTCTTTCCAGTATCTCTTTAAATTTATTTTAATAGATATCTCTTATTTTGAAATAAATCATGTTCAATTCAAATATTTTAAGATTGTCTTTGATCTTTAAAAATCTTTTACCATGTATTACAGAAAAGAGACTGTCTTAGTTCAATGATTTGAGATATGATAATGCTTTTAAAACAAATCAAATTTGTTTTATTAAATACGTTTGGTGCTGAGAGTTCAGTAGACAACAGTCGCACTTTATTTCAAACCATTTAATGGAACTGAATAAAATAGATCAAGTAGTAAAGAGTTCTTTTCTGTTCTTCACAGTAATTCCACCTGCTGCTAGCCACATGGAAGTCATTAAAATATCCAATTTCATTGTATTCATAGAAAGTTTTAAACATAAACATATTCCTTAAATGTAGTCCTTCTTTTAAAAAAAAAAACTAGTATTAGCTAATTTTACTATTCAAAAGATACACCAATGAGAATATTCCATTAGATGTTTCATAAAGTCATAAAACTGTCTATTCTCATGAACATTCAGTAAAAATTTATTGATGCCTACAAGATGCCAGGTGATGTGCAAAGTGCTGATGGAGACATTAAAAAGTGCAAGATAAAAGTCCTTCTGCTAAGGAGAAAAGACTGGACTAGTGACTTTCAGCATGTGTGCCCCTTTCCATCAGTATCCAAATCACCTGCAGAATTTGTTAAAAATGCAGATTCCTGGACCCCACCTCAGACCTATAGCACCATGATCTGAAGATAGGATCCAGGAACCTGCACTTTTGAATAACTTATCCAGTGATTCTGAGGCTCATTAATTTGAGAGGCACCTGTATATCAAGAAGCTGGACCTCAAAAGAAATAAGTATAACACTGATAATTATTCTAATAGAATTGGCATTGATAGATACTTTATTTAAATTTATGTTTCTAATGCATGTAAAAGGCAAACATATGACCTATCATATGGAGTGAGCACATGGATAAATATTTATCTAAAATTCCATGCCTTTGGTGCCTTTAAATCTTAACAGAAATTAATTAAACATACTGTTCTAGAGATTCTGTCTGTTTTGAAGTAGAAATGTCAGAATGAAGTCATGTTTGCAAGGAGTAGAAATAAATCTGCCATGAAATAGAGTAGAAAGATACCTACTTAAGTTACTCAATTAAAAAGATAGCTCAAAAATGCTAAAGAGGTCTTGGCTTCTTAGATATTTCACAGCAAAAGCAATATCAAGTGACTCTGCTTGAGGCCAGCACTACTGCCTCGTAGTGCTGGGTTTTACTGTTTTTCTCAGTTCTACCAACTGCTCAGCTCAGCCAAAAGTGGTTGTTCACAAAGACTGTATATATAGCCCCAAGGAAAAATGTCCTTATTTACTTTTTACCCCGCACTACAAAATGATAAATAGAGCTAAACTGCAAAAGATGCTTGTACAGTCTTGAAAACGCTTGAAAATGTCAAGGTAGAAAACATTGACAAACCAGTATAAATAAAGCCCCCCGAAAAGGCTATAGCTTTCCAGAATTTATTAATAAGGTACTCATTTTATAAATCAGTCACCTTTCATAGATAAGCATGCAGTAACTGTTTGTACTATACGACATAATTATATATAAATAGGTAATACCGTGCATTGAGATATAAAAGAACTTTAGGATGCTGCTAGATTTCCTATTCACTTCACTTCCTTCTTTTGTGGTTATTCATTTAACAAATGCTTATTAAGTGACAGTGCCAGGCACTGTCCTAGGCCCTGGGGCTGTAGCCTAGAATGAGCACATGTAATCACTCCTACCACTTGGGGTTTGTATACCAGTTGGAGAGTAGTCCATGAAAACATGAACAAACCAAGTAATAAAACAATTCTTAAGGAAATTTACAAGATTCTATAACAGAAAAGTACAGAACAGGGCAGGGGTCCAACTCTACACAGAATTAGCAGAGAAGGCTACCCCTAGAAGGAAATATCTCGGCCCCAACCTGAAAGATGAGAAGGAGCCAGGCACAAGAAGAGTTGGATCAAGAAACTGAGCAAACGACAGACACAAAGGCCCTGCAGAGGGAGAGTCTGATGAGTTGAAGGAACTGTGCAGGAAGACCAGTACAACCTGAATGACAGGGTGAATACACAAGAAGTCAGATAGATAGGTAGACTGTTCTGTGTAGGCAATGAACTTAGCTTTTATTCCAAATGCAGTGGGAAGCCATTAAAGAGTATTAGGCAGAGAAATGTGATCAGAAATATGTTTTTTAAATTTACTTTGGCTGCTGTGTACAGAATGGATTGGGGGTGGGGGCACTGTGGTGGAAAGATGACTGTTGCTGTGGTCCAAGGACAAATGATGGTGACCATGGAGATGGACAAAAGTGAACGGATTCAAGGTATATTTTGGTGGTAGAATAAACAGACTTTGCTGATGGATTGGATTTTCTTCTGGAATTTATATGAAGTTATTAGAGCATTATTTTCAGGAAGAATATACGTAAAGCCAGACTTTGTAGATGTAGAAATGTAAGCAAATAGGGGATAAAAATTTCACAGCTGCTAGCTCCCATCCTTTCTTCACCCTAGACTTTGTCCTCTTTGGGGTGGTCACCACAGAAATGTTTTGCCTTTGTATACACAGATGGGGGAGAAGATGGAGCAAGTCACTTTCCTACAGCCTTTCTCTCTTTGATTCCTCCCACAAAGACCTGTAAGCATTGTGGGATCCTATAATTATATTGGAAAATGTTTCTTGGAACCATTGTGTTTCACAGATTTCTGATTACAACTTGTATTTTTGACTTTTATACCATGTTCAGATTTTCAATAAATCAACATTTTATTTTATTTTTTTATTTTAAAAATTTCTTTTTTATTAAAGTATAGTTGATTTACAATGTTGTGTTAATTTCAGGTATATGGCCAAGTGATTCAGTTATATATATACATATATATATGTATATATATTTCAGATTCTTTTCCCTTACAGATTTATTACAAGATACTGAGTATAGCTCCCTGTGCTATGTAGTAGGTCATCACTGGTTATCTTTTATATATAGTAGTGTGTGTATATTAATCCCAAACTCCTAATTTATAACCCCCCCACTTTCTTTTCCCCTTTAGTAACCATGTTTGTTTTCTATGTCTGTGAGTCTATTTCTGTTTTGTAAATAAATCAACATTTTAGATTGAGAGTAAAATCCAAGAAAATCTGCTGAAGCATTTAGAAACTAAAAATCAGGAAAAAATATTTAAAATATTTTTATTTTTACTAGCATACACTTATACACTTATATACCCTATCATAGTTAAATATTGTTTTTTATAATAATTTAATATGTTTTCCCACTAAGTAGTAGTAAAAGTAATTTTAGAGCATTTAGGTTAATTTATCAGATCTAATAATGCCAAACAAATGTGGCTCATTTTAAGTAATGAGACTAGAGAAGGAAAAGAAGCATCAGGAAAAATTGGAAACCACAGAATAATTAGATTTAGGCTTTCAAAATCACTTGGCTCCATATCGTCCACCCTACCCCAAAGGAAATAAAAGGACAAGCCATTTAAAAATGAATTTTTCTCTGAAGACTTTCCCTATTGTATCTGTTTAGTCTGAACAGTTTCCAGTATTAACAGTGAGTTTCTTTTCACCACCAATATGGCAAGTTCCTTTGAGGTAGAGAGAGATTTTGCCTTTCTTTGCCTTGTGTTATTTCCCCTCTACTGAACCATGTAAAGAAAGGTAAATGGTAAAATGGCGGTGCAGAGATGGAGAGCCTTAGATTATTCAGTCCTGTACAAGGAGATTGTTTTCTTTTTTCTAGCGTCATGTATGTTTGAAAAAAAAAAAAAAATCTGCTTTAGCAAGAAATTCTCCTTCCAGAGAGGTAATTAGGAAATACATAACTTCTGTTTTAAGAGCATATTTTCTACAAATGGCTGCATACACTTATAGTGATGATTGTATAATCATAGGCAGGCCCACAGCTACATAACAGATGAAAGACCCTTACTGGGAAGATTAGGGATACATCATTTTGCTCTTATAGTAATAATATGTTAGGAATGAATCCTGCTAAAACCACTACCTCTTTATCTTGAGATTCTTGTCCTTCCCATAAAATAAAATTTTGAAGCTATTGATCAGTGAACTAAGTGTGCAAGCTACATGCCTTCCTTAAATCTGAGTATATAAGGTCATTTAGAAGTAGTAGTAATTGTTGAGTTTCTGTATGTAAAATTAAAATGTAATATTTCTAAATGCAGTATAGCCTCTTCAAAAGGAATATCTAGGAATTATTTTGGGGAGGTCATCTTTGCTGACTTGTAAAAAAATCAAAGCAGCTTTTTGTCTCTTAGAACGAATCCTAGAGCTGAACTCTCTTAAGTAAATAAAGGTTTAAAAGAATAAATGTTTCACAACTAAGGGTGTGTTGGATTGCTACTGTATATGTATTTTCCTCCAAAGCTAGTCAAAGGCTTTTTTTCCCACTGCCTCTTTAATCTTCGTGAAAAGCTTTCCTTAGAGCTTGAGCAGGCCCCATAGGAGCCCTATTTTCTCTTTATGTGTTTCTACATGCTGCTTCTCTTTACCAGATTTTAAGATATATCCACGTTTCCTTCACCAGTGCTCAAAGAGCCATCATATTTCTCATATTAATTATTGTTTAGAATTTCCTTTGTTATGGTTGAGAGGAACTATCCAAGAACCTCTTTTCCCAGGGTAGCCTTAATATTTTTAAAGCCTCTGTAGATGAGTGGTAAGAAATTAATAAATTTTATAATATCATCTGCCATCCTTAAAATATTTGGATATTTAATATCTACATGCCAAATGAGGTCAGTTATAAGAACAGGTGAATTGAAAAGAGTGATCGCTAACATGATATGAAAAGAGGTCATGTGCAGTCTCTTTTATGCTTGCTCCTTACCTTCTTGGAATACATGTAGAATACCAATCATCATGTGCCAAGAAAAGGAGTTTGTTATGTTGGGTGTCAATTTATTACCATAATATTTTTTAAAACTGAGTGTTTTTTCCTCCCCCTAAAGTATACTTCTTTGAAATTATAGAATCTTTTCTTCAGAAGAAAATTACTGTGTTAGTGAAAAACGTAACCTTCTAATAGATAATATGCTCTTTTATATCCAGCTTTATTTACTAGAGAATCATTATGTGTTTATAGTTAAAGTCTTATGAGAGCTGATTAACTGGAAAAATTCTTTGCTGTATGTTTCAGTTTTCACATTTGGCTCATAATCGTTTATATAAAAGGAAGTGATTGTTCTTAGCTGTTGGGCAGATGGGATGCTCAAGAATCAAAGACTTTAAAGCTTTCTACAGAGTCTTAAGTAATCGCTTGCTCGTCTACAAAATCTTGGGTAACGTAACTCTGGAGTAGGAGTTACCATTGCATTTTTTCCTCATGTGTCTAATTACTGACAACATGCGACGTGACTCTGAACCGTTATTTAAATACTGCTATTATGTAATGTAGTTACAGTTATTATTAGAGGCTGTTTATTATTTACAACATTTCACTCTGTCATGGCTAATTCACCAAAATAGATGAACGTTTAACATTTTAAATATTTGAAGAGAAATTGGCTTAGCATTTGTTTTTCTATTTGGTGTTTTTTATTAAAAGTCAGTGGACTTTAGAGACATCATTTTAATAACCACTAAAGACCCATTCAGTAGATCACAAAGTTTAGCATATTTTTAAATTGCTTATTTACCTGTGTAATTTATGATTATTATTTTTAGATACATCATTTTTTGCTTTATTTTCTTTAAGTGTTTCATCAGAAATTTTATTGTGCTTTGTTTTTAAACAAAATTCAAGTCAGTAGTCCAACAAAAATAGATAGGTTTCCAGTTCTCCATTAACTTATTGGAGAAGGTAGGTATAGGTAGCTCAAAAATGTACATTAGTAACTGAGAAAAAAATTTTTTCTTAAAGCACTAAATGTTCCTAATTTATTGGAAAAAAATTGCCACCACTACCTCATCTACCTGCCTCCCTCATGATAATAATAAAGGAGAGACATTTACTTCTTTACATAGCACAGACAGGCTAGTTACTCTGCTTCCTTTGACCTGAGAAATGACTGTTAAGACAAGTAGGACATTTACCCTAGATCACGACACACATTAATCACCAAATTAAACATTGGAATAGTTTCATCAAACGCAAGGCAGACACATGAATTTACTTATTCAGGAGATGCAAGGAGAAAGAGCAGGAAAGGATGCAGGTAGCCAGAAAGATTATGACTAGTATAATCAGTAAATGAAGATGCAGTAATGCAGATTTTTTTTTTTTTTTTGGTGTGACAACAAATATGTTAGCAAGCCCTCATATCTCTTTCTCTCTCTGCAAGCCCAGAGCAAATAAATATTAAGTGGACTCCCCACTCCTTCTCCTCATATCGATCACCTTCTAGCGTAGTGCGGGATTAAGAGCTTGAACTCTGGAATCAGCTCTGCCATTTACAGCAGAACCATTGGGAAGTTACTTACCTTTCTAAGTCACTATTACATCATCTGTAAAATTGGATTTATGCAATAGGTATTTAATGAGTGCCTGATATGTTTTAGGTACTCTTCTAGGAGCTGAGGCTTAACAGTGAATTTAGGATGGCATAATAACTAGACAGTCTGTGCTAGGTAAAAAAAGTAAATGTATCTCCTTTATTATTATTATTATTATCATTAAAAAGGTAATAATATGGAGGGAGGCAGGAAGAGAGGATTGTAGTGGTAGTATTTAATTCTGTTTCAAAATAAATTAGGAACATTTTAGTACTTCTTGTGAACAGTGAGTGGTGAAAAAAGTCTGTACCTTCCTTAGTACCTACCTCACAAGGCTGTGGGGAGAGTCAATAGGGTATAGAATAGGGCACAGTGCCTGACGTAGAGGACGTACTCAGTCGATGTTACATGCTTTCCTCATCATTATTAATGCCACATTTTGTGTACAAAGCACTGAGTTAGGTGTTATAAGAAATCAGAAAAAGTTTTGGACTGGACCTATCCTTTATCATTAATAGTCTCTTTGCATATTTGAGATGTAGATTACTTTAGGTTTTAATTCCCGAGAGTAGACTCTGAGGCAAGGATTTGAATGCAAGTATTTAGGAGGCTATCTCAAGGAGCAGTTATAAGGGTTGGGGATGGAAAACGGGCAGGAAAAGAAAGCCATGAGAGGGCACATTTATGAACACATTACTGCAGTGGGCAACTGGGGCTCAGTCCCACTTGAGGGGCTCAGGAAGTTGACATAGAGCATGTCTCCCCAAGGAGAAAAGAAAATGGGGTATTTATCAACCATTGACTTTATGTTGTTGGCCAAGGGCTGCTTCTGGGGAGATAATTCCGTGGCATTTCCAACCAGCACCGTGTGCTGCCCAGGCCTGCTCTGGGCCCAGAGAGCGCTCTCAGTGGAGTCACAGGTGCTTGCATTGGGAAACTGTTGGCCTTTTCAGAAACAGTAATTATAGAGGGATATGGGAGGGCACCAATAGCATTGGCTACATAGATCCTCACCCAAAAGCTACCCAAAAGCTACAACATGAGGCTGTATGTGGCAAGCTCAAAATATATAGAAACATAAGAGGAGTGTACAAATGCTGGATTTACATGTATATATTTTTAAATAAAGGTGAGAACATTAGTATGGAAACACAACACCTGAATAACATAAAGGAAATTTACTTGAGAGTTTTACCTTCTAAAAGCATTACAGGTAATTGTTCGGCTCTGAGGAACATTTTAGAATGGTCACCACTTTTTGATCAGCTCTTTTATCAAATTAGAACTTAATTACATAACATCCATATGAAAAATCAATCTTTTTTTCCCCCTTAGTTGCTGAAGCACTTGGACACTCCAAAGTAAATTGAATCTTTACATCAATTTTCCAGGAAAAGAAACAGTAAAATCTTTGTCCTTGAGGTTCCACTTGACAGGGTCAAAAGCAATTCTTTCATTGTATTATACTATAACACAAATCAGAAAATGCAAAGATTTCAGAATTGCTCTATTTCACTTATTATCTTCGTAAGCTTTCCTCTGCAGCTAAGCAAGGTGTTATTAGGCACAAGGAGTTTTGCTGAATTCTTAAATTGGTCTCAAGAATTTTGTGATGGATGGTTTACTCAATTTAAAGCAGATCATCTGGTGATATTGCTTTTAGGTTAAAATGAGGGTTCCTCAGATTCTTTTCAGGGCAGATCCTTTCAACTATTTGTCAAATCCAGAATTGCTAAACTGTAAAGTACATGGACTCCAGATACATTGGTGGTGAATGTGATAAAGAGAGAATTCTAGAAGGAGACTAGAGCAACCTCAAGGCCCAACCTTATCTGCTTGAAAGTTTTATAGAGGGTTAAGTCCTAGCCTGACTACTTATTTATCTTTTTTCAAGCCAGCTTATTCTGAATACTCTAACCCTTAATTAATGATTATTAATTTGACATGAAGCGCTATGCAAATGCCCGGATGCCATCTGGAGTATTTTAACCAGTTACATGTAATAAATATTTGTCTAATAAGACTCCTTGTACCCGATTAGAAATGTATGTGGCTCTCTGCCCTGAAGCTTAGCTTTTAGTGGAACCTAAACCACATAAATGCAGACAAATGAAAAGATCTTTTATGTACTTCCTTCATATTTTTGATATTTTCTAGTGAAGGCTACATACAAACGGAAGTCTCAAAGGAACACTCTCTCAAAGGTCGAGTCTCACTGACTCAGATGTTACCTCCTCAGGTGGAACTTCTCTGGTTCCATCTGAAATAGCCCTTTGTCCCAGCCACTCAGTTCATCACCTCACCCTGTTATATTTCTTCAGCACATTCATCACTATCTTGTGTTCTTTATTTATTCTTGTTCCTTTATGTGTATGTTTGTTTGACTTCTCCCACTGGAATGTTACCGCCGTGGAGGAAGAGAATTGATCTGTCTTATTCACTGTTATACCCCAATGTCAAGGACAGTGCTTCCCACAGAGTAGGCGCTCAATAAATTTTTGTTGAATGACTCAATGAAAGAATGGATATTAAGAATCCTGTGCCCTTGAAAATAAATGTAGCATATCAAGTACCTTAGGGTTATAGGAAAAAACTTTAACTCTTTCCAGCTTAAAAAGAGGCATTTTCTTTCACTGCAACAATAATATAAAGATCTGAAAAAGAGGCATCCTCTCAGGAGTAGAATGCCGAGCTGTTGCCCGTGGATCTTCTGACAAGGGAGCACTAGGTGCGGGGTTTTGGAGGATGGCCAGGAGCAGACACTCGTGGTCAATGTGCCAGGCAGCTGTGGAAATATAATTGGGAAGTACCTGGAAGTTAAGATGACGTGAATCAGCCAAGAAACAGGAGGAATCGAAGGCTCAATAAATCACTTTCTCATGGCTCAAACGGTCTAGCCATTCCCTGGTTGCAGGGCCCTACTTACCAAGACCAGGACAAAGATGAAAATGCCATTATAGGCCACCAGAGGAAAGCACAAGCTGGGTGTATTTAAGGTAAACATACCATGGGAGTTCACAGCAGTCCAGTCTGTCCTGAAATGGTAGGTCATTTATTCTTTTAACAGATATTTATCAAACCTCTTTTATATTAGCACCATTTAGACTCCAGCCTCACTCCTTCCTGCTCCTCTCACCCCCAACACTCTTGCATACCCATTGCTACGGAGGCACTCTGCTTTTGACTTCATTATTCATTGACTTCTCTTGTAAAATTTGGTTTGGAAAAAGGGCTTTGCCACTATAACAAACCCACCAAGCCTTCTCTGCACACATTATTAACACTAGTAGGGAGTGCTTTGGGCACTAGATAGAATACAGATGTTCTGAAACACAGGATAAATGCTCTATGTCCCACCAGAATATTCCTCTCTGCCACCACCCCCCCCCAAAGAAATTGGGAAGTCTCCAAGGCTATTCTTGATATTGCATCATTTGTGTGCAGGCCTATTTTTTCAAAGGTGGCAGATGACCTTGCGCCTTTGGGTAACTGAGATTGAAAGTTAGGTTTCTGCCTGCTGTATTAAACTCACTCTGGTTTCTTATTTGACTGAATATGAAGAAGCTGGGCTTTTAGATTGCTTCTGTTATATTTCCCAAGATGTGAGTGTGACAGGAAATTTTATTTTAAAACAATACTGTGATCCATGTACTTACTGACAGAAGACATTGGTTTAAAAAAAAAAAAAAGTATCAGTCTTAAAGAAGTTGGGTGCAACTAGACTGTTAAACAGACAAGTCAATTTACTGAAGATACTTCATCCTCATTCATTGAGCTCTTAGGGAGAGTTTTATTAACCTACTGTGTTTTCAGGGTCTATACAGCTTTTGCTCAGTGGGCCATTACCCAGTGGGATTGCAGCAGTTGAGATCCTTGCATAAACTCAACATCTTCTTAACCAAAATGAAAACAGTATCATATTGCCTTTTGAATCTGTTTGAAGGGAGAAATATTTTTAGGGAAAAAAAAGATAATTGAAAAGTTCTGTATTCATCTTTCTGTGCCCTAGGACATTGATTTTTCAGATGCTGTAATATATTACATGGTGAGATAGTCCTGAGGACTTCCATACATATTAGTGACTCTAGTGCCCACAGCACACATTGCAAACCTTCCACATTCAGAGATTCAGCGTGCCTTGTGGTATTTCTGTCTGACCTCAATCCATTTTGGAAATAAAATGTTCCATACACTGAGGGAAAGCACATCTTATTGGCCTCTCTCTGACTTCTGCCATCCCTTGGTACCTTGTAAGGAAGCCAGCGCAGGCATCCTTGCTCAGAATCTGCCTGGTGATGCCCAGGTCTCTGCCACAAGGTTTAGGTTCCCAGCAGTACTGTCCTACCTGTGTGGTCACAGGAAAGATGAGCTTTGTATTCAGGAGGTGCTCCATAGATATTGAAATTGAATTGAATCAGGACTCAGTAAATCTGAGCCAAATCAGGTTTGAATTATGTGCCTTTATCTTCCCTGGAAAGCAAGAGGTGGAGGGAGGTGCAGCAATGTTAGCAGAAAAGGAGAGAGAAATCAAATCTTTTTCCATTTCAGGTGTGGGAGGCCCATGCATAAACAAGAAGAAGTCTTCTTCATGTATAGATTGGGAAGGGAGCGTCTCCCTCCCCCATCCTAGGTCATGACTGTCCCTGGCCAAATCTCTGGCCCATGCATGGTTTCTTTTAGTAAGTGCTTTTCTTCTGATCTTACCTCTCCGTCGCCCTGCTTCATGGCCAAGATCATGGACATGACACAGTGTTCATCCTGGGACCCCTTCCTGGATCGCAGGGGACTGCCCCAGCCGCCTTAACCAATCACCAGTGAAGAAACATTAGTATTGGGTTGCTCACCCTGGCAGCTCTCACTGCCCCTTCCTGGCTTTTAGTATCCATAATGACAGCTGGCTTGGATTTAACTCTTCAAGTTCTATGTGGAGTTTTGTTTTGTAGAATAAGTAGGAAAATTTTGGCTTGCTGTCTCCATTTTCAATGTTCCTTTCTGTGACCAGCCCCTTCCTTCATGCCATGCTATCTGCTATGCCTTGCCCTTTGCCATACTGCTTTCCTCTCTTCAATTTCATTGCTTTCTGCTATGAAAAATCCATCGTAAGAGCTAATTGACACCAAGTTTTGTGTTGCTGATGTCTTAATACTATATATGAAAATATGTGGAATATATGGGGATATATGTGAATATAGGAATATATGTGCCCAGCCACTGCCCTCTGCATCATACATGGTACATAAAATGGAGATGAGGGAGGTGGGAAGCAAATCAAATTCCATTTTGAAAGCAAACACTCACTGGCAAAAATCTGAAATTTTAATTGAAAGTTGGGGGTAAATGTTTAGGATTTTCAAAAACTAGTACCAAATCTCCTCCTAACACTTTACACTAAAACCCTATCAAAGGATGCTCTGAGATGAAATCTGAGAAAGGTTTCAGTTTATCATTCGTGATAGAAGCTCCTCAGCCTTATCAATCCTCTTGTGACCATTAATAAATAGTACTGTCGTAAATGAATGTCTCCCTGAAAATGGACCCTGACATCAAATTAGCATGTGCATGCATATAGACTTACACAGTTTTAAAAATTGGTTTGTTTTTAAAGGAGAATAAATGGAAAATAAGCCTTTGCCAACTGTGTCTTTATTTATTCTTTTTATATATTTGGCATGTAAATACAAAAATGTTCTCTCTAGATTCCTGCAGCATTAATTTTGAACGCTATTGCAGGTAAATTTAGCACACATTTTCTTTTACAACTAGTGTGATGAAAAGAACTCAGGGAGGTTCAGCCTTCAGAATTCCTGGATAAACCTCATGGACCGTAAGGTTTTGCTAAGAGTGTGTGGCTAATTAACTTCTGACTAGGTTGGAAATAAAAATTCAATGACCACCTCCCTCATTCCCACTTAAATCTGAAACCTTCTATTCAAATCATTGTGCCTTGTTTTTCCTCAGTTTATTATAGTCAAGCAGTGTGAGTTTTTAAATATTTTATCCTTTGAATTTTCATGTGACTACATCCTGTGGCTTTGTAGTGTATATAATAGCATATATTTTTTCAACAAGGAATAAACAAAGAAGTGCTATGAAAATAGAAACGAATTGTAAACTGTGATCCTGACATGAGCAACTTAGTTCCTAGTGGGATTGGGGAGCAATTTTCACGGCTTTGAAAGGAAAGCAAAAACTTGTAGTAGTGATAAATTATACCGTGGAGACCTCTTAAACACTTAGCCTTGGTGAACATTAAACTTGTCTCTTCAACAGGTTTATTGCAGGATTAGGCACTTCCTGGAGAAAGTGTCACTCTGCCTTTGGCACTGATGTAAATTTGGTTTCTGCTAGATTTATAAAAGGTGCTATACAGAAGTCATTCAATTTTCTCAAAAGTTACCTTCAGAATTTGGGGTGTGGATTTATTCATGTCCCAGATATCACTTCATTGTCCCCTAAAGTTGACCATCCAAGAAATCTCAGATTCATATTGAGCTAGGTTGTCCCAATCCTCTGTAATAATGCATATTCACCTAAAAATTTTGTTAACCCTTTCTGGCCACCAGAGTTTTGCTGATTAAAATGATAAAGTCAGTGCTGCAGAGACTTGTGGGCCATATACTAAGATTCACATCTGCAGTTTAGATATAAATGCAGCAGCCCCAGTCACTTTGGTTCTCAATTTGTCAATTTGTCAAAAAAGAACTAATATGTCATTTTGAAATATCTAATCACTGAAAAAGAGTCACAAAACTAAATAACTTGGCTGTTTGAGCTTAAGTTTTAAGTATGCATTCTGCACCTATGGCATAAAACTAGATCTTAAGAGTTTGCTTGGTTGAACTATTTTGCCATCATTCAATTCATTTATTCTTTAAGTATTTATTGAGCATTGTACCCCAGGCTTGCTGGAGATAAAGCAGTGAAGAAAACAGGTAAAATTCTTGCCCTCAGGGGGTTTATATTCTAGTGTAAGTAAATAAATAGAATCAGCTGATAAGTGATAGGGAGACAAATAGAACCGGGCAGGGGAGATAAGGGAGGGTGGGAAGTAGTGCCATTTAACAAGGGGATCAAGGAAGGCTCTCACTGAGAAGGGAACTCTGAAAGATCTGAGGGAAGTGAGAGTGTGAGCCATGAAGATTTGGGAGAGGGAGGATTGAGCATATCTGGGTGAGGGCAACTTCAGGTACAAAGACCATGAGATGGGAGGATGATTTGTTTGTTGGTAAAACAGTGAAGAGGGCAGTGTGCTGGAGTGGAGTGAGCAAAATCAAAAGCACCAGCAGATAAGACTGGGAGGTAAAGGGAGCCAGAACATTAAAGCCTTTAGGACATTACTCTGAGTGAGGTGAGACTCTATGATGGCTCATGCAAGGAGGAGGGACTTGCACTGATTAGCTTTAAAAGGATCCCTTTGGCTGTTCGTGAGAATGGTTTCTAGGAAGACAAAGGCAGATGGAGAGGAACTGATTAGAAGGCTGTTGCAATAATCCGTAATTCAGGTGGGAGAGGAAGTTGGCTTGGACCTGAGTGGTAGCAAAGGAGGTGGGGAGAAGCACTTGGATTCTGGATGGATGGAAGGCAGGGCCAAAGGACTTGCTAATGGAGCAAATATGGATGTGAGAGCAAGAGAGGAGTCAAGCCTGCCAGCATTATAGTCCCAATTACTTGTTATGTAGTAGCCAAAACAAGAAATCCAATTGCCATTTAGTTAGGACCCTACATATTTTTTCTCTTTCTGACTCAGTGAAAATCTGTGTCTCTGTATACAAAAAGAACAACATGATACAAGTAGTATTTGCTGCAAGGTAAACAAAGTTGTACTATGGTGTAACAAAATAGAGATGCTGCTTGAGAATTAAGTTACCAGATGCTCAGGTTCTGTACTACACCCCTCCCCCCAGAGTACAATCCATGAGTAATGGAAGCAGAGGGAGGGTCAAATTTGAAGTATAAGAAGAACAAAAACAAGAGCTCATGCATGAATTCCCTGGATGGGGAGACACAATCCGGAGGAGGGCTGAACACAGATTGGTTGCAATAGTTACTCAGCAAGGCTAAGCATGGAAATCAACAAAGGAACATGGCACATCCTCATCTTTGAGGAGCTTAAAGTCTAATGAAAGTACCTTGCCTTCCATAACTCAGTGGAGCACTAGGATTTTATTTATATCATTTACAGAGATATATGTCAGTAATGTGACTCTTTCAAATATAAATATAGATATATTAAATATAGATCTGTATAGATAGATATTTCAATGTACATCTTTTATGTATACACAGACCAGCAATATAGGTATGTGAGTGCAAACTTATGCATATTCTTGTTCCAAATTTTAGTCTCCAGAATTTGCTTGGCTGCTCTGATCAGTAAAAGCAATAGTAAAGTAAGAGGTCATGTAAGCTACACAAAGCCTTTTGTCCACAAAAATAAAAAGATCAGTTTGGAAAGTTAGTACCCAAGTTAATGAGAAGATATTGATCCAGATTCCTTGAAAAAACCTGGTGCATTGAGTAACAGGGTGCGGTAATCTCAGCAACTCTCGTAGATGTGCCAAGAGCTCCCTCCCAGCTCTAAAGGTGCCCCTGCCTGGGTTACAGCCATCCCAGAAGGTTGGAGAGTTGCTGTGTGCAGACTCTGAACGACTTCCGGCTTTGCCACCATGAGCCCCACCCCTCCACCCCCCGACAAGGGAGATCTGCCTCCTCTTCTTCAGAGCAGGCCCCCCATTGGTCCAGCTCTTCTCCCGTCAAGGAGCTGGGGCAGGAGCTGGCTTTTTAAAGTGTCAGTAGGTCTGCCTCTACCCTCGCTGGAAGGCTTCCTCAGCAAGGAGTGAGGGGACATTAAGCTGGCAAACCAAAGTGAGGAGGAAGAAGACCTTAGCTGAGGGTTGTCAATGTTTGTACGATCCTGTGCTAAATAGAAATAAACATTTAAACCATTATTCCTCAGTCTGTCCAATGGAGGTAAAGTCGATAATCTACTTGTTTCGGAAATTTTCTTGTGAAATTTTCTGTTTAACTCACATTAGTTCTTATTTTTTTCCTCCCCTCTCCCCCTCCCAGTTTCTAAGCTTCCTTTAACTCATTTGGAATAAGCTGAAATGAAACAAAATCATATATTCTAAATCGAGTGCTTAAAACAGAACTGAGTTCATTGATTAAATATGAAAGGGAGCATCTTTTGCAAAATGAAAGCCAAGCTTTTAAATCTTCACTGAACATTGGTCAATCTTAAACCCTCTTGGCACTAGTTTCTTCATACGATTTTGCATATCAGGTGTTTACAGACTAAATAGTAGATGAGCTCCAAGTATACTATGTCATTTAATGTCAATGAGCTAACCCCGTTTATTTGGCTCTTTGTTTAGCAATGAAATAATCTGCATAAAAGTGCTCAGTATGCTACAATTAAGAAGCATGCTTGTGGAAGGCACACTCTTGGTTCATTTTTTAAAAAGACCATCTGTTTCTTGGTATGCTACTTGTGCAGGTTTTCCTTTCATCTTTCACCTTCTTTTAAAAAAAAAAATCCACAGCTTTCTAAAGCTTTTGATATTATTTCGTTCTTAGGTTTTATAGAATGCTCATTCTCTGGATTTTCAGCTGCGGTTTTACCAGCGTCCTCACAAGATCATTTTACATCCTCAGGAATCTTAGAAATTAGAAGAGAAAATAAGGAAGCCTCCCCACAACACTGTATTTATTCCTTTCTAGGAAGCTGACAGTTTCTGTCAGCAACCAGGAATCATAGTTGTAATAGTAGTGGTGGTCATGGTGGTCCTAATCTACTAATATTTGCAAGTTAACGGGGTTAAATATATTTAAGGTTTATATATTGAAGAAACTTTTACTCATGTCTTTGAAATGCCCTTAGGAAAGGATAGAAATGCCCTGACAGGCTGTGAAATAGGAAATCCTAAATAGGAGTCTTAGACCCAAAGTTGCTATGTCTTAGTGACACACCTTTGATCATGCTCAAAGACTAAATTTTTAGCATGTTGAGAAAATGGTTTCTCATTCTGAGGATTTTTAATTCAGAAAACAAACTTCTTTAACCACATATGTTTGAGACATTTTCTCATTCAATCTATTCTGAAGGTAAAAGATGTACATTATTTTGCTGGAAATGAACAGGATAAAGGGAAGAGGTAAAATACTCTTTAGTTAAATGGCACATTTTATGCCCAGCCGCCAGGGGAAATAGGATAGCTTATTTAAGAAGTTTACTTTCTTATATAAGAAAGAAGAAAGATGTTTGTATAGCCTGTGGTCTGGAATAAAAATAGCAAATTTTAGACTTGACTTCATTTAAAATGATTAACCATAATGCCTGTTTATTGTTGAGTTTCTTGGAGGAAAGAATAGTCTTGTCAGAAATCGTATATCCTCAAATCTCTTTATTTGATGTCATTTTTATCTCGTGAAACTACATTTTAAAAAAGGTAAGCAGGAAGGGAAAAAAACGGAGCTGGAAGAATCAGACTCTTTGACTTCAGACTATACTACAAAGCTACAGTGATCAAGACAATATAGGACTGGCACAAAAACAGAAATATAGATCAATGGAACAGGATAGAAAGCCCAGAGATAAACCCACGCACCTATGGTCAACTAATCTATGACAAAGGAGGCAAGGATATACAATGGAGAAAAAACAGTCTCTTCAATAAGTGGTGCTGGGAAAACTGGACAGCCGCATGTAAAGGAATAAAATTAGAACACTCCCTAACACCATACACAAAAGCAAACTCAAAATGGAGTAGAGACCTAAATGTAAGACCGGACACTATAAAACTCTTAGAGGAAAACATAGGAAGAACACTCTTTGAGATAAATCACAGTAAGATCTTTTTTGATCCATCTCCTAGAGAAATGGAAATAAAAACAAAAATAAACAAATGGGACCTAATGAAACTTAAAAGCTATTGCAGAGCAAAGGAAACTACAGACAAGACGAAAAGACAATCCTCAGAATGGGAGAAAATATTTGCAAACGAATCAACGGACAAAGGATTAATCTCCAAAATATATAAACAGCTCATGCAGCTCAGTATTAAAAAAACAAACAACCCAATCCAAAAATGGGCAGAAGATCTAAATAGACATTTCTCCAAAGAAGACATACAGATGGCCAAGAAGCACATGAAAAGCTGCTGAACATCACTAATTATTAGAGAAATGCAAATCAAAACTACAATGAGGTATCACCTCACACCAGTTAGAATGGGCGTCATCAGAAAATCTACAAACAACAAATGCTAGAGAGGGTGTGGAGAAAAGGGAACCCTCTTGCACTGTTGACAGGAATGTAAATTGATACAGCCACTATGGAGAATAGTATGGAGGTTCCTTAAAAAACTAAAAATAGAGTTACCATATGACCCAGCAATCCCACTACTAGGCATATACCCAGAGAAAACCGTAATTCAAAAAGACACATGCACCCCAGTGTTCATTGCAGCACTATTTACAATAGCCAGGTCATGGAAGCAACCTAAATGCCCATCGACAGACAAATGGATAAAGAAGTTGTGATACATATATACAACGGAATATTACTCAGCCATAAAAAGGAACGAAATTGGGTCATTTGTAGAGACCTGGATGGATCTAGAGACTGTCATACAGAGTGAAGTAAGTCAGAAAGAGAAAAACAAATATTGTATATTAACGCATATATGTGGAACCTAGAAAAATGGTACAGATGAACCAGTGTGCAGGGCAGAAATAGAGACACAGATGTAGAGGACAAACGTATGTACACAAAGGGGGAAAGAGGCAGCGGGGGTAGTGGCGGTGGTGGGATGAATTGGGAGATTGGGATTGACATATACACACTAATATGTATAAAATAGATAACTAATAAGAACCTGCTGTATAAAAAATAAATAAAATAACATTTAAAAAAGAAGAATAAAAGAGATTTTCCAATATATTAAAAACAAAACAAAAAAGAATAAAAGACATTTTCCAATATATTAACAACAACAAAAAAAAGGTAAGCAGGAAGTGATGCAGCTTTAAGGAAAATTACATCAGAAAAGAAATTGAAGTTAATGGGACAACTCTACCCACCCCTGTGTTCACCTAGGATGTGGATCAGGTGGAGTTCTCACAGCAACTTTAGCCATGACTAAGAGCCTTCCCAATCTCTGTGGTACATTTTGTTTTAGACTTTAAAAGCATGACCTTAAACCATGTTTAGGTGGTCTTACATTTTATAAAACCTTGTGAAAACAAGAGATTGATTATTGTAGTCCCAAACCACCTAGTCTTTATTGAATAAATATGGACATAATACCTGGGGTCTGGATTTTGTGTTTACTGCACCAGCTACACCACCCAGTGGGGCATAGGTGAAGTCTGCTCTACCCAGAAGATCTTTAAGCAACCAGTTTAGGTGCTTACTAGACTGCCCCACCACAAGAAGAAAAATCTATTGTCTGAGGAAGAAAGTATTAAATGAGGTTTTATATAGTCAGAGAAAATATCTGCAAAACGATGAGGTGAGAAGTCCAGAGGTACCTATGGGTGAGCGCGGATATCTGGCACCAAGTATCCTTTGTCTGCTGGCATATGTGTAAAGTTCTTTGAACCAATAGATGTCAGCCTGATTGAACACAGATGGTGGGAGACAGCGAGAACTAGCAATAACGATGAAATGTTTGGGAAGTCAAGTTTGGATTAAGGTATTTTGTTCTAGCAGCTGAACAAGGCAGCAGACAAGGCTAAAGTAAACACAGCTCTCCTGTTTAGCTATTGATTTATTATAAGCACCAAAATTACTTTTATTTTTACATGCAAAAAGGTACATCTGGTTTCTAAAATTATATGTCCCAAGACTAGATTACGCAAGAACAATGTGGTTCACTGTAAATTTCTTAGAAGCTAAGGAAGAAAAAAAAATCTCATTACTTTCATAAGTTCTTACAGAAAAGACTGTTGCATATTTTTTCCAGACTATTGGTGGAAATTTTTCTTCACATAAAAAGAATAAACCATTCCCCGACCCCAGCCTCTATTCAATCTGGGAAACCGCTCTTATGAAATAGCAGTTCTCTAAAATAAAAACACCAAAAGACATTAACTAGGGTTCTTTTTTTTTTATTGTTGGCATTGAGTACAAATCAGCATTAAATCTGAGACCATTTTTAGCATCAGATTCCCAGATCTAAAATAGGGTATACAAATAAAAAAAATTGGCAAAAATGTTTTACTTATGTTTCATACAGCTTTTAATGGTTGAGACTCTTCATTTAGAATTCAAACATCCCCCTCCAGATTCCATATGGCATAAATTTTAGGAAGTTCCCAAAATAATGAAGGGATGGTTGGGTTTAAGCAAATAATATATTTTAAGATTTCAATTATAGTAAGAAACTAGTTTTTCTCTACACAAAAGATAGTTTATTAGCCTCTCCATCGAAGACTAAAATGTAGTTCAGTGTTCTATCCATATTTATTTTTAAAACCATTAATCAAACGAATGGAATATGGTCAGTTAGTAATCTTTTGGTTGCAGTTAATAAAAACACCAACTCAACTGATTTAAACAAAAAAGGAGGGGTGAATTTGATTGGCTCATGGACCTGAAGAGGTAGTTCTGTTTACCTGTGAGGTTCGTGTTCTCAGGCTCCAGTTCTGTTTTCCTGCAGTTCTTTGCATTTTGTCTCCCTCAGTCTATTGGTGTTGTCCTTAGGCTGACTCTCCTTGTGGTAGCAAAAAGGGCTATGGTAGTTGTAGACCCAGTAATTCACAAATATCATCCCAAGGAAAGAAAGAATCTGTGTCCCAGCATTCCCAGCAAAGTCCTGGGGTTTACTCTAGTGGGACTGGCATGTATCAAATGTCCACTTATCGCTTTGGCCGGGTGTATGGAATTCATAGATGTGTTTAAGCTCTTCAAAGCCTAACTCCAGGGTTAAAGATGGACTCCATTTAACCCAACTACAGCTAAGAATTCGGGGATTGGTTGATTCTTAAAGGAAATCTGAGTGTTTTTAGGACAAGGGAAGGAGGATGGCGAATAATTAGGAAACAGCCAGCAAATATCCTCTGCAACTGTGTACCTAAAAAGGGTACGGACTTACATACCTAGGCTTAAATCAGTCAGGGGAAGTTTATCTTGCCCATTATCCCCCTTTACCTCTCAGCAGAGAGGTCATCCAATCCCATTATTTGGGTATTTTCCAGTAGGACTTTTGCAACCTTACTTCAACATGTTAATTCTTAATCCATTTTGAAAACATTCACTTTTCAAAGGAGGAGTGTAATCAGCAGATGTAACTGGAGTCTTCCCCCTTGACTCTAGTGCCTCATTATTCCACCTTTTGTATACTCTGATTTGAAACACTATTCTGGTTTCAGTGAACTGCTTATATGGTTTAGAGAAAAGCTAGATTTGATAAACATTTTACTAGTTTTACATTTAGATTTTCTACTAAATTTATAATGATGTATTCCTGTAGAATGCTGAACTTCCGTATGGTGGACTCATGGTTGCACTGTATACTCATGTGATTGTGTGAAGTGTCTCTCATTAAAAAACAAAAACAAACCAACCTCATAGAATGAAATCTGAAGTCTTTCCCTGTGTTTTTCCTGTTTCTTTACCTGTGCTCATCCGAATACATCCATTTCAGTTGTATGGCACATGCTCTTGTGCTGTTTCACTGAACACTGAACAGCCCTAAAAGTTCCCTGGGTTGGCCCTCAACTGGATTTGAATTTCTACCCACCGCTGTCAGTATTTGCAGAATGAGCAGTGATACTGTCGCCCTTAGCAAATATCGTCCTCCCGTGCTGAGTTTATGAAGCTAAGCCCTGAATGCTGTCCTTAGACAAAAAGGGGAAGGCGTCTAAGGATCAGAATGTGGCCTTTCATCTCTCCTGACCTGCACCCCTAGTCTCCAGGATGCAGTGCAGTGAAGAGTTAATGGATCTGCTTCACTTAAGGATCGAAGATTCTCAGGGAAGCTCTAAACCATTCGTATCTCAGAAGTGTTCCAAGAGAATCAAGGGAAGTTACAAGGTGACGTCATTATCATTGTGATCATCACCATCATCAGTATCACCACCAACTCTTTACAGATCTTCTTTTCCTTTGCTCCCTTCCCAGAAGAAAATGTCACTTCTCTTAACCCAGCACATGTGCTTCTCTCATCCCATTTCCTCTGTCCTGCCTCAAGACTTGACACCATTTCTCCACCTCCCCCTCTGCCCATTCAGAATATAACAAAGGCAGCAAAACAAACCTCTCTTCAATCTGTCACTTCCACACAAATGGCACCTTCTCTTTTTTCTTCACAGCTAGCCTCTTGGTAGCCAGCTTCATAGTCCATACCAGCTTCCTGATACTCCTTCTGCCTTCACCGACCCACACAAACACACATCCTCCTAAAATCTCTAAAAATTCAGTAAGTGTTTCTTGTGAGCCTATTGTGTGAAAAGCTAATTACTGTTGTGATACAAAATATGGCCTTGTCTTTAAGCTACTTACAATCTTTTTTTAAAATTTATTTTTATTGAAGCATGGTTGATTTACAATGTTGTATTAATTTCTCCTGTATAACAAAGTGATTCAGTTATACATATATATACATTCTTTTTTATATTCTTTTCCATTATGGTTTATCTCAGAATATTGAATATAGTTCCTTGTGCTATACGGTAGGACCTTGTTGTTTATCCATTCTATATATAATAGTTTGCATCTGCTAACGCCAACCTCCCAATTCACCTCCCCACCCCCTCCGCCTTGGCAACCACAAGTCTGTTCTCTTTGTCTGTGAGTCTGTTTCTGTTTCGAGGGTAGGTTCATTTGTGTCCTATTTTAGATTCCACATATTAGTGATATCATATGGTATTTGTCTTTCTCTTTTTGACTTACTTCACTTAGTATAATAATCTCTAATTCCATCCATGTTGCTGCAAATGGCATTATTTCGTTCTTTTTTATGGCTGAGTAATATTCCATTGAATATATATACCACACCTTCTTTATCCATTCATCTGTCAATGGACATTTATGTTGTTTTCATGTCTTGGCTATTGCAAATACTGCTGCTATGAACATAAGGGTGCATGTATCTTTTTGAATTATAGTTTTTTCTGGATATGTGCCCAGGAGTGGATTGCTGGATCATATGGTAATTCTATTTTTAGTTTTTTGAGAAACCTTTATACTGTTTTCCATAGTGGCTACACCAACTTACATTCCCACCAACAGTATAGGAGGGTTCCCTTTTCTCCACACCCTCTCCAGCATTTGTTATTTATAGACTTTTTAATGATGGCCATTCTGACTGGTGTGAGGTGGTACCTCATTGTAGTTTTGATTTACATTTCTCTAGTAATTAGTGATGTTGAGCATCTTTTCATGTGCCTGTTGGCCATGTGTATTTCTTCTTTGGAGAAATGTCTATTTAGATCTTCCACCCATTTTTTGTTTGGGTTGTTTGTTTTTTTGTTGTTGAGTTGTATGAGCTGTTTGTATATTTTGGAAATTAAGCCCTTATCGGTTGCATCATTTGCAAATATTTTCTCCCATTCTGTAGATTGTCTTTTTGTTTTGTTTATAGTTTTCTTTGCTGTGCAAAAGCTTGTAAGTTTGATTAGATCCCATTTGTTTATTTTTGTTTTTATTTCTATTGCCTTGAGAGACTGTCCTAAGGAAACACTGGTACAATTTATGTCAGAGAATGTTTTGCCTATGTAAACCACTTATAGTCTTATGATAGCTATTTCCCACCCTGGTTAAGACACTGAAACTCCCTCAGAAATGGTCCCCAGTGCCCACCTAGACATCAAACCTGAAGTCTTCCCCAAGTCCTTATATTACATCTCTTTACAACATTTGATTGGTTGGCCAAATATGGAAATAAGTGTCAAACCTAAAATCTGAACCCAAGTCTTTTGGGCACCAAATTGTGAACTTTTTTTTAAGATTACATTTTAGTTGTACTAATAATATATGAATACTTTGTCCTTTAAAAACATGTATAATGTTACAAATAAATCTGAAATTCCTTTTAGCTACTGCTCCCCTTCCCTAATGGAAAACACTGTGACAGGTGTACTTCCTGCAGACTATTTTTATACATATTCATATGTATGTACCCTTACAATATTAACAATATCCTTTTGAGATTTTTCTATGTTGATGTATATATATCTACCTCATTCTTTTAACCACTTTGTGAATTTCATGAAATGAACATGCCATGTCATATTCATCTATTCCCCTATTGATCAACATTAAGCTCTTTTTCATTTTTCACTATTACAAATTCCTCGGTGGACCTCCTTGTGTACAACAAAGCAATATATTTTGCTGGTGAAATCCCAGCTCTAGAGTTACTAGCTGTGGGACCTTGGATAAGTTACCTAAACAATCTGAGCTTCATTCTCCTCATCATAGAGTTGTTATAAGCATTAGAGGAGGTAATATATATCAGGTGCTGAGTTACAGGCTCAGAACATAGTAAGTGCTCCATAAAGTGAGCATTTATGATCCAGCATAAATGTCTGGATCCTGAGTTACTCTCATTTTTAGTTTAATTGGTATTTCTGAATTGCCCTCCAAAGTGGCCACACAGATTTATAATTCCATCAGCAGTGTAAGAGTGCTCATTTTCCTAATTCTTCCCAACACCTTGTATTAGCAAACCTTTTTATTTGCTCTTCTGTCCAATAAGAAAATCCTTTCAGTGACATTTTAATTTGCATTTTCTCGATTAGTAGTGAAGATGAATATTTTTACGTATTTATTAGCCAGTTTGATTTCTTTTCTAAATTATTTGTAGCCATTGTTCACTTTTCTATTTTTATAGACTTTTGTCAAATTTTAAAAAATATATTCTTGATACTAATTCTTTGTTACATGCTTCAAATATTTTCTCTCAATCTGCCACTTATTTACCCTAGCTTAAAATATCTTTGTCCTTAAGAGATTGAATTTTATGGGGCCACATTTATCAGTCTGTTCTTTGATGTGCTTTAGGCCTTGAGACTTGAGATTTGAATCCCAGCTCTGCCACTTACTGACCCTGAGATCTTAGACAACTTACATAACCTCTCAAAGCCTTCATTTCCTCAGCTATAAAATGAGGATAGTAATAATATCTGCCTCATAGGTTGTTGTGAGGTGGATGAGTTAATATATGCAAAGCATCAGGCACAGAATGAACACCATTTTCTATTTTCTATTATTTTTTTGTTTTCTAATATTAAGTAAGACCTCCTCAACCGAAAGTCAAAAAGATACTCTTCTATAGTATTGTAATTATTTTAATTTTATTTTCTTTAGTTTAGGTCTCTAATTGACCTGGAATTTATTGTTTTTACATGTAGGGTTGGGATCTACACATTTTTATGTAATGATCATAAGTTGTCTCTGAATCATTTATCGATGTCTTTTCCCCTCTGATTTGATATGGCACTTCTCTCATAGACAGAAGTTCCATATATTTATGGGCCTGTTTCTGGAATCTCTTCTATCTGTTGTCTATTCTGTCACCAATACTATACTGTTTTAGTTATTGTAATTTTATATTTTGACAGGAAATCTAGTAGATTTATTCCCCCTTAATTCTTTTTCAAAATTGCCTTTTCTCATTCTTACACAGTATTCTTTCATACTAATTATACAATCAATTTCTTAAATTTTATTTAAAAACAATATTGGTTTTTGGAGGGATTGCACTGAATGTATAGGTTTTTCTGAAGAGAGGATGTATTTCATAGCATTAAATTGTCCCATCTGTAAATTAGGTACAACTCTCCATTTCTGTCTTCTTCTATGTCATGTTATATTACTTTAATAAAGTTTTATGATTTTATTCACAAAGCTATTTCATGTTTTGTTAGGTATATTCCTATATAATGTTATTTGTGTGTGTGTTACTATTGTCAGTAGGATCTTTTTTCTCTTTTAAATTCTAACTGATTGGAGTTCAGGTTTTTTGAGAACGAGCCACCCATTCTGCTTGCTTGGCCCTGCAATAACCTTTCTCTGCTCAACCTCAAAAAAAAAAAAATACTAACTGGTTGTTGTTACTATATTGAAATGCAGTTGGTTTTGTGAATCTTGTAACTGTCCAACTTACTAAACTTTCTTAGTATTTTTTAATAGTTTGTCAGTTTGAGTCTCTTGCATTTTTTAGGTAAGTAATTGTATCTTTTGAAAATCCCGATCATTTTGTCTCCTTCCAATTTTTAGGCTTCACATTTCTTCTTCTTATTTTATTGCCATTATCTAGGACCATAAATACCCTGGGTGCTAGGAATGTCAGAGAATCTCTGGCTTGTTCCTGGCTTTAATGGACACTTACATTATTGCGCCTTCCAGTCTGATGTTTGCTGTGAGTTTTAGATGAACACTCTTTAGTGGGACTCTCTCTACTACACCATGCTGTTTCTCATTTTGCACTTTTACCTTAAAAATTTTGTCAGCCTTCTTCATCTGTAAAGCAGAAGTCCTAATATATTTACTTGTAATTTGTCACTGATTAAGTTTTTAAGAATGAAAGAATTTTAATTTACTTCATTTCCTTCTTTGTTAGTTTTCAGAAAAGTCAGGCCCAATTCCATTATTTCTTTCCTTCCTTTAATGATTCTTTTCTTGACTTCTTTGAATAGTTTGTCCCCTATTTCCCCCTGGCCAGGCCTTTACCCACCCTTGAACATCTGTCCCCACAACCCCCATCCCATACTGTGAGCAAATGACATTGGAGATTCTGAACTGCATTTATTTGAGTGGCTTATGGTGAGGTTACTTTAATTCAGCGTAGCTCTCCAAGAAGAATTTAGTGACCCTACTTTTCTAACGAAGCAGATTCTTAGAATGCAACCAATATATATCCTATGTATTAAGCCATTTAGCTTCAATTATAGTAAGGTAAATATAAACATATTTGTTAACCTTCCTCAAGATTGAATTTTATCCCTGAAATGTTTAAACATCCTTGAAGCAGAAGATAGCTCAGGTCTGGTCCCAGTGCCTGAAGCGTGAGTTTTACTGAATTCTGAGTGAGATTCTTTAGGGAAAGTTAACCTTAGCATTGGTTAACTTTAACAGCCTCCCCCATCTTTGAATGCAGCCGTCCCACTTATCTCTCTTGTTTCTGCATTCAAGATTTATATTGTATTTAAAGTCTCAGAATTCACTGGGCAAGAATTTGAAGGAGTTTGCTGCCATTTGTATTACGTTTCCTTGAGAAATTCCTGAGGCAAAGAGGCCTCAATTAGTGGGGAAAGTAAGATTGTGGTACTTAAGCTTATGATGCAGGATAGGCTGGAGAAATGTTTTAGTTCAGGGGGAAAATGTTTCAAAGACCTGTGGAACTAATAGCTATTCTTTGTATTTCCATCATTCCATTGTCGTTTAAGGATTTTGAAGACGATTTCATTCAACCACCTTCCTAAAGTTCCATGTGCTCATTAGGCGAGGCAGCTAATTATGGTTTGAAGCTCTGTTAGTCTAAAGAATATGTAAGTTATGTGTAGCCACTGAGCAATAAACATTGTTCACATACAGTAGGTATCATTATTTGAAACTAATTTGACAGACTTGAGACACTATGCACAAATTGTGGTTCTTTCCATGGAAACTTGGTGCAATTGTTCTTTCTAAGTACTCAGGATCCACTTAAAGGAGTTAATAATGAATCTTCAAAATGGTTTGACTGGAAACATTCCCTTCACTGTATTTTTACTCAATCTGCATTGATTCACAGTATAGAATTCTGTTTAATTTTTTCATTTATTCACCCGGAATCTCAGTATAAGTTGTTCTAAACATCTATTTATGTTCATTTAAGTATACAAGTGAGATCATCACAGGTTTGGTTAGTCATAATTAACATGGGGCAGAATCTATCACTGTGGCCACTTGTTGTGCTGCAGTCAGCAAAAGTGTGTGTTGGCACAGCAGAAAGAGCCATTTCAGCAGGAGATCACTATCCCAGATCCGTAAGTATAAGGCTGTTGGGATCTTGCAATACAGTTCAACTTTCCAAACTAGCATTTCAGACCCTTGTAGGAAGAGCCCAATCTTCATTTACGACCTTGATACCCACTGCTTCTTTTCATAGATTCATATGCTTACTGATGTGCTTGTTGAACCCCATCCTACCATGTACATTCCCACCTCAGAGCCTTTGCTTCCCCTATGCACTTTCTAGAATAGCCTCTCATCACTTATCAGCCCATTTATGCTTCATGATCCAGCTCACAGCCCACTTCTATGGAGTCTTTTTTGATGATTCCAGGACACAGGGATTCTCCCTTTCTTTGAACTCATGGCTCTTTATAGGGAATTAATTGTTTACAGATGTTTGGTCACATCTTTCAGTTTTTGTATATATAGTTTTCTTGAATGGGCCCAAGGTTCCTTTAAATTTGAATATATGGACATTTTTAGCTTTAAAATCATGTATTTTTTATCTATCTTCCACCTAACCTGTTCTTTCATTTTCCAGTGCCTAAGAACTATGCCTGGAACCTAGTAGATACTTATAATCATTTGTTGGATAAATGAATGGATTTTTCTGTATACAGAAGACAATATTTTGAATATTGATGAAATTAGCAAATAAATCTACCATGACTAAATAACCAAAATACATGAGAATTAGTTCTTACCCTAATACTAAGTACAGGAGATACCAAGTAGAGTCCTGTTGGTTATTTGTTTGCTTGGTTGATTTTTTGTTTGTTTGTTTTGCTTTGTTTTGGAGAGAAATTAGTTTGCAGCTATTCTGATTTGGCACTGTGCTGAGATTACAGTGTTTGGTACTGAGCTTATATGTACGTATTGTGGCTATTGCATGTGAAACTGTTCAGTAGTAATGCCCAAAGGATGTCTATAAAGTAATGTGACTGACCTTTAATCAACATACTAGAACTTTCCTATTTAGATCACTGTTATCTCCTTCAAATTAGTCATCTTTTCAGACTATTCCTTATTCATTACACTGTAGTCATACTTCATAGATCTTTACAAGGTAAATGTGTGAAGTGTAAATGGATGATATGGTCAAGGAGAGGTAGAGGACAACAGGGTAGGAAGGTGCAAATTAGCTATTAATATTTTCCTCTATCAAGGAATTACTATATATGTCATGGGAGTTTTATCTATTTTATGAAGGAATTAATTGTGATTCAAAAGTTGACTATATTTCCCAGTCTGACTGGGAAATGTCTGCCCTTGTAATCTAGTATCACATTACTTTCCATGCAGAATGGAAACTAGAGATATGCCTAATTAAAGGAAAATTAAGTTTAATGTAACAGCAGTATCATAAGCGACCCCAAAATTGCATAATGTTTATGACTGAGTAGTTTCTTTGTCTTGTTCAGACTGTTTAAATGAAAGTCCTTAGTTGCTTTTGAATCTCTTTGGTTACTTCAGTTTACTATTCATAACAATTCATGTTTATTAGTCATGTTCCTAGATATGTTCTCCCCACCGGAATCCTGTTGCCTTCTTTTCTTTATGAGTTGTTTCTAATTATCCAGTGGTAGGAGGGGCAATGTCGGAGTCTGGTACAATCAACAGATCTGGGCTCCAGTCCTGTCCCTACCTCTTATTAGCTGTGGTCCTTAAGTCATAGAAGCTCATCTGAAATGTAGCCTCCTCATTTATATGACACAAATAGCGTTTACATCACAAGAAGGGGATGAGGATTAATTGAGTAAATGTATATAAAAGAACTTAACACCATGTTATCAGGTAATACATATTCATAAACTGTCACTCCTTTTGTTGTTGTTATGTTATTCATAGTCTCTTTGGTGGCTGCTATATTGCTTTATCTCTTTTTTAAATTAATTTTTATTGGAGTATAGTTGATTTGCAATGTCATGTTAGTTTCTGCTGTACAGCAAAGTGAATCAGTTATACATATACGTATATCCATTCTTTTTTAGATTCTTTTCCCATATAGGTCATTACAGAGTATGCTTTATCTTTTATTTTACCTTTATTTAAAGTAGTTTTTACCCATTATGCTTTAGTATATACAGCCTTAAAGTACTAAATTCCGGATGTACATGCTAGATATAACATACCTTTAATGGCTGTGATGTTTAAGGAACATGCTTTCAAAAAATATGTATTAGTAGAAATTATTCTCACTATTTGACTGGCCTGTCATCTAGCTTCCAAGAAAAGGTCAAAATGTACATTTGGATCTAGGGAATTTAAGCAGATTTGCTAAACTCCCCAAGAAAAAAAGTCTGCTCCAGGCATGCAGTCTACCTCTTTTCCTTTTCAGTTCATTTGGGCCTAAGATTAGATTGGTTCCCAACATGGTCATGTCCTTATATTCCTGCTTAGTTGAACTGCAGTTCCATACATCATTCTCAAGAAATGTTACCCAGAGGCACAAAGGTAGACCCACAGATTAGCACTGGAGACCACAGCTGCCTAAGGCAGGTGAGGCCCAGAGAAAATATAAAACATATATAATGTATTAAAAGGCAAGTCACCACTCAAATAGTATGATTTGAAATTTTACCATGAGAATCATTCCAGATGGACAAAGGCCTGAAAATAATCTTTTAGTGTAGGTAAGTTATAGCTTCAACTATATATCCAAAGACAAGAGATGTATGTATATGTGTACATCTGTTGCCTGTATGTACCTATGTGGTGTGTTGTGTGTATCTGATGTATGTATATATGGACATCACATATGTTGTGATTGTATGTTCAGATTTACCTGTAACTGGCTGTATTTACAAATATCTGCAATTGTATGTATTTGATATATTTCAGGGTCTCGTCTTCACAGTAGATACTAAGTACTAAGTGTACATTATTCCACAAATAGTAAGCAAATATTAAGATAGAAGTCTGAAGAGGTATTCCACATACCTTGTTTTAAGGGTATACTTGCTCATTAATCAAAAGTAGATTATGTGAGAAATCAGAGCAAAAGGAATTGATCACAATAATATCAGATAAAATCTTGAGTTTGAGATAAGCTGCTTTTAGATATGTTTTGTAAACAGAATGTTTAAGAAGACACAGAATAGACCGTTTTATATTTATGAAAGAGAGATTGGTATTATGTTAATGATTATTTAGTTAAAAGCTATTTTTGCACAATTAGTTGCTACGCCTGAATTAACAATTTTCATCTGCTCTAAATTTTTTAAACTAGAGCAGTAACTTTTAAATTACTATTTAAAGCATTATTACCCTTTTATAATTAAGTCTTATGAAGAGCCACAATATATTTAGCAAAACAGAGTTGAACTGCCCTCTTTGAGCTGGAAGCAGGAAACCAGGAATCCAGCTTACTTGGGATTTTCCTTCCCTCTTCCCTCTGCTTTCTCTTTCACTTTCCCCTTCCTTTTGCCCCATCCCTGGAATTGAGGAAGTACCTGGGGGTACTTCAGCAGAATTCAGGGTTCTTTAGCAATCTGCTGGAAAGTTACTCCTGGAGTAAAAAGTCTAATAGCAATTCAGGATCATCCCAGACTGATAATACACGATCGTGACCCCAGACTGATAATACGCAAGCATAACCCCAGACTGATAATACGCGAGCATCATCTCAGACTGATAATACGTGAGCGTGACCCCGGACTGATGATACATAAGCATCATCCCAGAATGATAATATGCGAGCGTGACCCCAGACTGACAATACATGAGCGTGACCCCAGACTGATAATACGTAGGCACTGAGATAGTTGTTACTGTTTTATATCTTTGATCCTTTAGTAACTTTATTTAGGGAAAATATACTTCTGTTTGGTTTTTGCTGTTTTACTTGATTATTGTCATGTATAAACTTTCCATTAAGAACTTAAGTTTATAGGCCTGACCTGGCTGTCAGTGGGGGCTGCTTACCTATCAAAAAATTGAGATGTTTATTATGTCCCGGCTTTGGGGTTCAAGCCCTAAACTGGGCTTTGCAAGTAAATAAGGTTGTTTCTTCATCTTTTAAGTATGCTTGATATGACTGGAAACTAGAAAGCTTTCTTTCTGTGAAGGCTAGATTGAAGTGGGGCAAGACTGGAGGCAGGGAAACCAATTGAACTGGGTCACTGGTCAGCAAGAGATATTGTGGATCCAAATACATACAGAGGCAGTGGGGATGCAGAATCTGGGGGAGGTTGAAGAGCTGTTGAGGAGATAGAATCAATAGTACAATAAGTTCCTGATTGAACATGACGGCCAAGGAAGAGGAGGAGTAAAGGATGACTCTCCCGGCTCTGATCTGGGCAACTCATTGGTGCCGTGACCTGACAGGGAATCAGAGGGGTCATAGGTTTGGAGTCAAGAATGGTGAATTTATTTTTGGACATGTGGCCTTTGAACACCTGTGGAATATCTAGGTGAGGTCCCAGATGCAAAAATGCAATGTGGGGCTCTGGAGAGAGGACTAGGCTTGGAGTCATTAATGTTTTAGAAGTTCATTCTTGTACAGTGAATTGTACTGATATCAAAGTCAAAATGTTTTTCTTTTTTTTTTTTTTGAAAACGACGTAAACATTTTTTTAATAAAATAAAATGACAGATTTTAGGCCAAACATTGATACAGCATTAATATAAATAGAATGTGCTTTTCTACAAATATAAAGATGTCCAACAAGGGAAAAGTACAAGTTGCATAAAAATAGCTTTATATGACCCTTTTTTTTTTTTTTAACATCTTTATTGGAGTGTAATTGCTTTACAATGGTGTGTTAGTTTCTGCTTTATAACAAAGTGAATCAGCTATACATATACATATATCCCCATATCTCCTCCCTCTTGCGTCTCCCTCCCACCCTCCCTATCCCAGCATCTAGGTGGTCACAAAGCACCAAGCTGATCTCCCTCAAAATGTTATTCTTATAAATGTGTGATTGTGGGTGTATTAAAGAAAGCTCACTTGTAGTCCTTGGATCATATGACCAAGGCTTCCCTCCCGCCAGCTTGTGACATAGTGCCTTGATGGCCTCAAGAAAACCAGTTCAGGGGGGATGAAGAGGGTCAGAGAAAAATTGCTTCTGAAATTGTAATAGTAAAGCTCAGACCGTGGTGTGAAAACAAATGTCCCGTCATTTTGCACTTTGTGGTATGATGGTTTCTATTTTTCCTGGTTAATTTTGAGATTATTATTTTCTCCCCAGGCAAACTGTAAACGTCTTATAGTTAAGGAACTGTCTTCCTCCTTTTTCCCCTTGTCTGTCCTCACCTGTCATCACATGCCCCCATGACAGCTCTTTAATTTAAGAATACAGGCTTTAGGACCAGGTTGACCTGGCTGTGAATCCTAGCTTTGCTGTTAACTGGCTACATTCCACCTCTGTCTGCTCAGTGTTCTTTTCTGTAGCATAAGGGTTATGCTAATATTACTTATGGGTTGATTCATTTGCAGTTGCAGATGTTCAGTCTACAGAGAACAATTTCATGTGGTTCAATCCAATACTGTGTAGTGTTACAGTGAGGATGAGATATTGTGTTTAGACTACCTTGGAAGTGCTCAATAAATAAATTTTTCAATAATGATTATATGATTGACTACTACCACTATAAATATTGCCTCTATTAACTATTTTCAAAATGATATCAGGAAAGTTAAAATTGCTTACATTGAAAATCTAAAGTAAAATAAATATAGGAGGAAATGTCTTACAATAAGATCTGTGAAATATGAAATATCAATATTTTCCAGAAGTATGTTGCCGAAATCTTTTTGTTTAAGCTTAAGATTACAAATCAAAGGGAGGATCAAGAGGGAGGGGATATGGGGATATATATATGCATATAGCTGATTCACTTTGTTATACAGCAGAAACTAACACAACATTGTAAAGCAATTATACTCCAATAAAGATGTGAAAGAAAAAAAAAACGATTACAAATCAAGTTACAGTTAAAAAGACAAAATCAAAATGACTTAATGGTTTTCATTTTTATTATATAGATGTTGATGAAATACACAAGAAAAGTTCTTCAGTCTCATAAATTACTGAGATAAAACAACATGTCTGTTCTCTTCAATTTTTATTCAGGCAATGCCATGAATGATGATTTTTATTATACAAACTATAGTGAAATTTCAGTTGTCTGGAGATCACTTGTCAACCAACTTCAACTAGAACACAAACAAAAAGCCTGCAAGTTATTAAAAAAAAAAAAAACCCTGTTCAATTAAAATAGATACCACAAAGTACATGCATAAAATCTCTTGTACTTTTGTTTTTAAATTTCCATAATAAGAACTTTTAAGAAATAAATAAAGGCAGATGAGAAGAAAGTATGAAAAGATGTTTTTAGATGGTCTTCAAGACTGCATCATCTTCAGATAGCTGCCTTTACTTTATGGAAGAAAGAAAACAACCTCTGAGATCCCCATGCTTTGCTTAGTTACTGAAGGATAATCCTTGTTTAGCTTTTTGAAATCTTTTAGTGTTAATGACTCTGACTGTAACTCCTACCCTAAAAGGGGGATGCTGTGAGAGGGTAATAATCCTTGACACCTGCTCTTTTTGCCTGTCCCTCTGGCACTCCTAGTTGCATTAGTACTGTACTATTTACCAATAGTAAATATTTCTTTAAAACCCGCCCTGTGATGTCATGTTGGAATCAATAAACTAAATTTAAATATTTTCAAAGAACCCTCTTGTTCTTTACTCCTGCCAAACCCATTCATTCCAACCTTATATATTGTTGTGACAAGTGAGATTATCTGATTTCTCAAGCTGTCCAACAACCTGGAGTTACTGAAAAATAGCTATGACAACAGGGAAATGAGAAATACATAGAGAGATGCAAAACCACAGAGCATCATGTGGGAACAGTTAGAGCAGAGATTCCAAACTAGTGCTTTATGGTCCATATCCATCTCACAAACATGTTTAGTTTAGCCCCCAATCTGTTGATCTACACAGTATTTTTGTTTTTGTTTGTTGATTTTTTTCAGTTCCTAACACAAGTATCAGGTGATTCACATTTAAAAAAATTTATTTCACGTCTCCCTTGAAGAACTGAAGATCTGGAAGCACTGAATCTCCATTCCTAAAAAACATAATTAGTTCTTGGGAATTTAGATTGACTGCAGTATATCGATTGCAGATGGAGGTATCTGGTTTTCTACTGCCCCTACTTTTAGGGAGGGCATTTCAATATTCACAGTCCCCACTCATCCCCATTGTCTCACCAATGCTGAAGCTTAGTGTTGGTTGCCATTTATCTACAGTCTGGCTAAAAAGAAACTGAAGAAAATATTTGTTACTTCTGAGTGTCCATCAAAGTGAGGAATGGGAAGGCAGGCTTAGTGGGCTGAGTGTTATTAAAAGAAAGGGAGCAAGTGCATTTTTTTTATAGAGGAGAAAAATGTTTCAGTGTGTAATATGCAAACAAAATGTGTCTGTGTCAAAGAAATATAATAAAGCAGCTTTGCTCATTTACTTTATCTACATGGCCCTTTAGGCATTTGGGCTTAGTAGAGAGTTCTTATAGCTTGGAGCACAGCTTCTCATTACAGTAAAGTTATAATAATCAAGGGAAAGTTTTGCTAGGTCCAGTAAATGCTATTTTAAAAGATAAAGAAGTAGATAAAACTTTCCAGAACTACTTCAATCTAAAATAGTCAAAATAAGAAACTTTCAGTGTATAAGTTGAAGCATTTGAAGCTGCCAATATTTAATAACTTCAATCCACAAAAATGGCAGCTTCACATTAATTAACCTACTATAAAGTAGTAAGTTTCTGCTACCTGCTTATTTCACTTATATGGAATTCCTTCTTTTCCCACAATATCAAAAAATGAGATAGTGATTTATCTGGGTTAATAAAATTCAAAATATATAGAAGAATAGTTACAGATATTATGTAAAGCTTATAAAGGCAATTAAAACATACAGTACCATGCTTCATTACAGTCTGAAATATAGCTTATGTTCATGGATGTGATAATGTACTCCGAGTGTAATGATTGAAAATATTTTACAGTTAATAATCCCTGCATTATGAGAGGATAGTAGCTTCACAAATCTTCTAATCCCCTGAGATGTAATGCTTTCTCTAGAGAGGCTTACTCTATTTAGCATCTAATAAATATGTTCTAGAAATTAACTACATTGCACTTTGTTTGTTTTCCTCTGTGGATGCAACTTTCACCTTTTATAGGCTTTACCTGAGAAAGAGATTATCACCTGAAATTCAGTAGATTTTATAAGAATCTTCAGTAAATGCAAAGGACTTAAATAGAAGCTTTTGGGGATGCGGTTTTATTTAAAATCTTTCATTTAGCATCTGAACCATTCTTGCAAGTGATGTATTTAGTGCACACAAATAATTTTTAAGCACATGGTGGTTACCCTATGCTACATACATATCCTAAAAAATTGAAATGTAATAATTAGTAGAGAACTACATTATCTGATATTCTTTAGTTGGAAGAGTTTGGTTTTGTTTAAAGCATAAAATTTCAGAGAACTAAAATGTTTAAATTCTGCTTTTAAATTTCAAAGCTATTATCACTGAGGATAAATTGCATTTCCTAAACTGATAATAGTTTGTTTATAACTGTGTATATAAATATTTATGATATTACTGATTTAAGGGAACTGTCGATCATAGTCTATTTTCTTGAAGACATCTCTCTCTGGACCTGAAAAATAGTTGACTGAATTTAATGACTGTTTCATATATTGTGGATAGATGATGGAATTTCATCAAGATTTGTTGCAATTAAATCGAGTTGAATTCTCTTAACAAAAAACACACTGAATCAAGTCATGTTAATACACTTACTTTAGCAAAAATAGTCCCTTTACTGAAAATATACTTTTGCATAAAATGCCAGGTGTTTGTTTCTTTTCAAATATCTTGAAATAAAAATATTTAGTGTATTAAGGTTTTGATGAAATCAGAAGAAGTATTTCAAATATGTTATGAAGGAAAGATTTAAATTGTATAAACTATTCTTTGAGAATATATGGAGAATTTTCAAGCATCTGAGATTCTATTTCAAATATTGTTTTACTCAGTGGTAAACATATTACTCTGGCTGATAAAGTATATCCCAGTAGATTTTTAAAATAATCTATTCACCCACATAGATTAACCTAAATATAGAGAAGAGTAATATAAAATATAGAGCAGATTAATAGTGCAGGAACCAGGAATAACTAAGAAGATATTATTATTTAATTATTAGGTTTACTTATATTTTCCAGGATATACTGCTCACCCTCGACGCTAAGTTCTCCTGCTTTTTACTCTGCCTTTAATTTTTGCTTTTAATAGACTGGGTATGTAACATGTACACACGTAAAGAGACTGACCTTTCCTTTAACTATATATTTCATTCAAGCCCAAAAAAGCAATTTTTAATGAATGCCTAAAACTGGGAACAATTAGGAAAGCCTATAGGTTTCCCATGTTCTTTCTCACCAATTGAAATGGCTGATGGACCACATGCATTTATCTTCTCTTCCTCCTAAAATCTTGCTAAAGTGACATTAATGGGATTAAAAAAGAGAGAGAGTAGGAAAGGATATAAGAGAGGATGAGAAAGAGATGTCAACACATTTTTAGAAAACAGAAATCAGAAGGAAGAGTGCTAACTGTCTTAACAAAGCAGAGGAACTCATAACCTCCATGCTTTCCGAGAGGGTCTCCATGACAGGTGAGCTTGTTGCAAGTGAGCCTGTTGGCCTGCAGAACCCCTGCAAGGCTCAGTTCTCAGAGCATGAGATATGCTAAAAGGCCCTTGTGATATGGTCAAAATCCTTAAGTGACCAGACACTTGAGAAAAGCTTTTGACGTAAAAGAGAGAGATGAAAACAAACAGAAAAATGAGGCTAAGAGGAAACAGAGGCAATGCAAATAGCAGAAGAAAACATCAAAAACCTTAAGTACTATTCTCAGAGGTAAGAAAAGCAATTACATCCTTGAAAAAGAACAGTCTGCTCTGAAAGAAGGAAGAGTATGAGTTTCCAGATTGAATGGACCCACCAAATGCCAAGCACCATGTATGAAAATAGATCTACATGAAGGCACACCATCATGAAATTTTGTATTGCCAAGGATGAAAAGGAAATTCTAGAAGTTACCCAAGAAAGAAGACCGGATTCATGCTATAGATCAGAAATGAGTGGCTCCAAATCTCTTACAAGCCATATAGGTGATAATTATTTTGCAACCTATAAGTGTATCAAATCAACATGTTATATACCTTAAATTTATGCAATGTTATATGTCAGTTATATCTCAGTTAAGCTGAGAGGGGAAAGGGCAGTACGAGAAGCTAGAAGATAATGAAGCAATACCTTCAAAACTAAGGAGGAATGGTTTTCAACCTAGAATTCTATACACTGTTCAACTAGTAATTAATTGTGAAAATAAAATAAAGATTCTTTTAGACATTTAAGGGCTCAAATTTTATCTCCCGTTAGCACTTTAGAAGATGTGTTTCATCACAAAAGAGAATAAACTACAATAGGGGGAAGACATGGGATCCACAGGACAGCTGAAAGGGAAATCTTAGGATGTCTGGGCACCTATCTGTAGCAGTCTTCACCTCAGCAGGAGCAGGAGTTTGTAGGACTTCAGAAGGGAGGGCATAGACACAGGAGGGTGTGGTTAGGTAATGGAACTAATAAGTTAATTTATGTGTTTAAGCTTTTGGGAAAATATTTGAACCATCTATAGGAACATTCAAAAAATAATGGGATTTGAACCATCTATAGGAACATTCAAAAAATAATGATGCAAATATGAACTCCAGATAAAACTTGAGGAATAAAGGTTGGTCGTAGTATACTACTTGGCTCAGCAGTGAACATAAAAGAAAGGGACTTTCTTTTACTCATCTTTTATCCCCTTTGTCATTTTGCATGCAGTAATCATACAACAAATATTAGTCAAATTAACCTACAGTTCAACAATTCTCTATGTAATTTGTTATTTCTCAACATTATTGACTCTCTTTAACTTCATAATTCTCAAACAAACAAAAAAATCCTGGGGGATACTTTTGATTAACATGAAATAGGTATCCCCCACTCAGAAAGGCACATCCAGCAATTTTTGATTAGAGCCATGAGTCTCCAAGTCCCTGAAGAGGTGGGAATGTTCAAGCAGAGTCCCAGTTTCACATTACAGAAATGTTGGGGAAGAGGTCACTAAAGGAGATACCATGTTGCTGAGCCATCTCTGTCATCTACCAGCTTGCTTTGGAATGGGGAGGACTGCCACAAGTGAAGTGGATGAATCATGGGGGAGAGAAGCAGAAAGTTCCAAAATTCAACACAAAAATGACCCCAGTAGTTTTGTGATTAGTAATATGTAACATCTTGAACATAGAAACCTGAGAGGATAAAGGAAATAATAGACTTGTGGTGAAGATACCAGACATAAAGATTCCCAAGTAGTTGCTGCAGACGGCTCTAGCTCATGACTCACCTCCCCATATTCCCCACATTCCCCACAGATAACCAATCCCAGTCAATCAAAGACGATTTTGAAAGGAACAGATCTATGCTTCTCATTTCATTTAAGCGCATCGTTTGCAAGGTGAAGGGTGGGATAGGGGGAAGTTAGGAAAACAGAACAAGAGTGAAACACATGGATCTTGTGTCTAAAGCGTTTTGTAGAAAAGTCAAAAGCATCTGACAGGTTCCAGGAAATTAAATCACTACAGAATAATCAAGACATGTCCTGATAATAGTATTGATCCTAAGAACTAAGTCACATAACCTCTAGACATTAAAAGCAAGACGCGTTTGAAGGGGGAGAAATCAGGTTGTACTTAAGTTTCTCCACAGCAAAACTGAAGCACTTGTCTGTAAAGCTCTGAAAGTAAAAATAAGCATGACCCTCAAATTTAATACTTAGACACGTTGTTCCTTAAACATAAGGTTAACAGTCTTTCTCAAACATTCAAGAACTTAGGGAATTATATGATGAATCTATCTTTGAAAAAAAGCAAAACTACTTAAAGATGCTACCTAGCCACCCAAGAGATTAATCAAAAAAAAAAAAAAAAAAAAAAAACCAAAAAACTCAGGGATAAAAAAACAATCATGGAGAAAATCATGGTATTTCACCCATTTAATATAAAACCAGAGCAAAACAGCCATGAGAATTGTGGTTAGAAAAGCAGATGGAAACGTTGAAACCTGATAATGTAAAAATAATAATATAGCTAACAAATATGAGAGGAGGAAGAAAAGCCTGCCAGTTTTCTCATCTTTCCTAGAAGAGAGTCAGTAGATTCTGTCTGAGATTAAAGTGTAGAATTTTTAAAATAGCTCAGAATTCTTAAAAGTTTTCATGAAATTTTAAAATTAATTTATGTAAACTCTTTTAAGAGTTGCTCTTTTATGGTGAAGAAATATTTAACTGAAGTTCTATGATTCTTTTAATTTTAGTTCATTTTCATTTATTTTCATTAAATTCAAGTAAAAATCAATTAAATCCTTTTTAAAAGCATGTTTAATAATATATATTTCTGAAATTATTTTTATCTTTCTTTTGCTGTGTATATGCAGAAGATGCTAGAAGAATGCTTACCAAAGTTAGTGATGCTATTTCTGGATAGTGGGATCTGGGATAATTTTTAAGCTTTCTTGTACTTTCCTTTATTAATTTAACTTTTGTAATAAGTTGTGCCATTTTTACTCAATAGAGTCATTGTTTAAAAGTCATGGAACTGGATAAAGTTATTTTCATTTGACTGCTAAAAAAGTGAGTACACTAATGAGAACCTACTGTATAGCACAGGGAAGTCTACTCAGTGCTCTGTGGTGACCTAAATGGGAAGGAAATCCAAAAAAGAGGGGATATATGTACACATATAGCTGATTCACTTTGCTGTACAGTAGAAACTAACACAATATTGTAAAGCAACTATACTCCAATAAAAAATAAATAAATTTTTAAAAAGTGAGTACAGATATTTCAGTAACATCTACCAACAAAACAAATGGTTATTAACTGAGCCATATTTATATTTTCTGCTGTTGTGACTCTTTCAGCTGAACACTGTTGAGAATCCTTCTGGGGTTTTCATATTATTGTAGAAAATAACTGAGCCATCCTGTGCATGGTTTTCTGTATCAGTTAAGATTCTTTGGTTGCAAGTAACAGAAACCAACAGAGGCTACTTTAAGTGAAAACAAAACCAAGAACAAAAGCACAGAAATTATTGAAAAAAAATGGGGTAACTCCCAGAATCAAAAATAAAAACTAAATAAGGTAGGCCTTGGGAAGGGTAAGCACGTGGGATCTCTAAGTAGCTGGGACTAATGAGAGTCTCTTTAGGAAACTCCCCCAGGATGCATGGACTCCAGCTGTTTTTCTTCTTAAGTCATTCCAGGCAGAATTCAGATATCTGCCGGTGAGTGTGCTTAGTCAAGTTTGGGGCACATGCCCACCTGCAACCTGGAGAAGGGAGGGGACCTTTGATTACGGCCCCCAAACTGCACCTATGGAAAGGAAAATTGAAGGTTTGTTACCAGAAAGTGGGAATGAATGGATGCTGGGCAGGTAAAAACTACCGATACGCCCATCTCTGCCTCACTTTAAACTTGCAGCAAAGTAAGCTTCTCTCACTCAGTATGCCTCTAGAGGAATTAACTGATTTAGTTTCTTTATCAGATCTGTTCCTTCATTCCTTTCAAAGTAATTACAGGCTGCTTTTTCCCTGTCTCATGACACTGATTATTAGCTCAAGCTAATTCATCAGCTAGATATAGGTGAAACACCTTTAGCTGTCTTTCAGGAAAAGCTTAGTAAATTATTTGTCATTCTCCAGCCCAAGAAATGTTCTCCCTGTAAGTAAAAGTTTATTAGATACCGTGAGAGGTCTCTGGGTTCAGCCATTTTCTGTCCTAGCTATAATTAGAAAGCTAGACAAATTATGTCAACTCCTAGGGAAAAAATCCACACACATACTCTTTTTAATAAATCCAATTTACTCTATTTGCTTGGTATTAACAACTGTTAATGTTATGTCCAAATTCCCTTCCTTCCTCGTGGAAAAAACTCTATCACTACAGCCAGTACATACAAATGGATAGTTAATTACTCTGCACAGAGGGTTATGTGATTCATCACTGCAATGAGGAAGTGAATGTTGCCAATATTCAGCTTTTTCCAAACTACATAGTGTTATATGGTTTATGTCCCAATCAATGGTGGCAAAGCTCCAGAAAGAAATACTACCTAGATGTCAGGGACTCATTAAACTGATCAGTCTGTAGTCCTTTGTCAGTGATTTCCAAACCTGGCTGTGTATCAAAATCACGTGGTGACATTTTAAAAAAGGAGAAGCAGGAAAAGATACAGCCTCCTGGTATCCACCCGCAAAGCCACTGAATCAGAATATTCTGGGTTGCGTCAGGGACAAAGTCAGGGTTTCTCAGGGCCTGAGGTTTGTACAGTTCGGGGTTTCTCTTTAAGAAAATGAATGCAAAATATCTTGCTTTAACTGATTTTACAAAAATATATGACCATGTGAATACATTTCTAGGACCAGGCCCTGGTAAAGGTCCATGTAAATGATGGACCCTGAAGCTTAACCTTCATTAGCTTCAGGGTAGGTCTACCTGTGGGCTAGGGCCTAGGAATAAATGTGTGTTTGCATGTCTGCATCTGTGTCTGTGTGCACATGTGAACGTGTGAACCTGTGTGTATGGTTCAAGCTCCCAGGTAAGAGGATCCAGGGCTGGGACTCTCTCTTCTCCCTCAGAAACAAAAAGAATAGGAAAGTTTAGTGTTCTCTACATTTTAATCTAGTTCTGCACTAAACTTTAAAATCTCAGATTGAGATACTTTGAATTTCATATTTTTATTTACTTTGCCCTTCTTATGGCAGAAATGCCCATCAACAAGAATTATTGCCAGTTTCTAAACTAGTCCATACACTGGACAACAGCCCCTGAGTTACAGCTGCTCTGGTTATAGTCAGGGAGGAATAACTGACTCAGAAAGCTCAACTTTCTGTGTTTCATTTTAGTTTACAAATAGCTTTTTGCTTTTTTCCCATGATTTTAGATATTGAAGTTCGGCACCAGTAAGTGTGTTAGTTTGCCTTAAGGAGCGCTGAGTTGGAGAGAAATGATATTATAGGAAATGTCAAGTTCTTCACTTTGGTAAAATTAAATGATCTGTCCAGTAACGCCTTTTTTAAAAACTGGTTTTTAACCCTTTATAAAAGTAAAACTTGCCTAGTGTTGAACATTTTAGAATGCATAAATACTTAAGGAAATATATGTTACCTGTAATCTCCCCAAAGATACCTACAGTCGTCACAGTGTTTGACATACTAGAGCTACTCAATAAATATTTTTAGAATAAAAGAATAATGTGAACTCCAGAGAATATACGTAAAACCCCTTTCTGAGTTTTTTTCCCTAAGTGCCTCTGTAATTGTGATATCTAAGATACCCATATTTAAATGAACATACCTTGAGTACTAACAAGTAAAGTCCCTATGCTAGACAATGATGATATAAAGATGAATAAAGGTGGCCTTTGCTCCTCTCAGTGGAATTGATATCCAGTAGAAGAAGCCAATAAATCCCTACCAACACAAGGACACTTAGACACACAAGGACGCCAAGAGCAGCTATGTAAAATCCCACGTAGGAAATTTCTTTCAAATCTAAGTGCCAAAAAGATTTCTTTTCTCTTGACATTCTTGACTGTTCTCTTTCTCTCATTCCACATCCAATCCATCAGCAAATATTGTTGGGCCCATATTTAAAATCTATTCATAATTCAACTCCTCTCCATCTCTATTATGCTGCCCTGGCCCAAGCCACTATCACTTCTTGTCTGGATAATTGCAATGGCCTCCTTCTTGGTTTCGCTGCTTCTGTTCTTGCCTCCTTACAGCCTGTCCTCAATCCAGAAGCTGGAGAAGTCCTTTGAAAATTTTTTAGCTCATAACGCTCTTCTGCCACAAATTCTCCAATGTATTCCCACTTCATTTAGAGTGAAAGCCATTGTCATTAAACTGGCCTATAAGATGATTTTGTCCACCCCCTTTTCCATCAACTCCTTGATCTAAAATCTACTGCTTGCCATCTTGCTCCTTTGCTCACTCTAGAACAAGCTAGCAACCTTCCTGCCTCATGGACTTGGCACTAGGTTTTCTCTGCACAGAATGCTTTTCCCTCAGATACCTGTATGGCTTGATCCCCTCCCCTTCAGATCTTTGTTCAAACGTTACTTTCTCTGTGAGGCCTTCTCCTTCCATCCTAATTAAAATTAGAGCACTCCTACCTCTGGTCCCTGCTTTATTTTTCTTCAAAGCATTATTACCATCCAAAATATTATATAGTATTATTTATTTGTATTCATAATACAAGCTCCACGAGGGCAGGGATTTGATCTCTTTATCCCCAGCTCCTAAAACATTTCCTGGTGCATAGTAGGTGCTCAATTAGTATTTGTTGAAAGAAAGAAGAGATAATATATTCACTCGGCTGACATCCCCACATGTTCTTTCTTCCTTTGGTTTCCCTCCCTTCAATATCAAGATACTTTTATAATGTTTACTGGGCAGCTCGACAACACATATGTTGTCACTAACCTTGGTATTTCTTAAGTGGTAGTCGCTGAAATCGCATCCTACTTTTCTGCACACTGGGGCAGATAGATGTTTGTATCTGACGCCTGCTTGAAATTGATGCCCTGTCTTTACGGTGGTGTGGAAAATTCAGTTCAGAAAGGTGGCCAAGGCAGATAGATGACAGAGACACTAATGTACTTTTCCATATCTATGAACCAACATATTTAAGCCCAGAATTCACTTCTCATAAAGTGAGGAAATCTAATATAATGTTAGGATTTTGAAAAGGACGCATAATTCTTTGATAAGTAATGTATGTATTTATGCAGGCTGGAATAAAAAAGAATCATTGAACCAGGGACTTTAGGTTCTCAGCTAATGTTAGAGTGGTAAGGTTTTTTTTTCTTCCTCATCTCAAATTCTAAAATTTAATAAGGAGATTGTCAGGGGAACCTAACATTCCACTCAAAGGGTTGGTTACCACCAAATACAGCACTACTGAAAACCAGAGTAGTGGATCAGATTCCTGTTAAATGAAGGTTAGTTCTAAATGCACCCCTTGTTCATTACATTTTTGGATGTCACATATTCAGAAATAGTTTCTACTTAATCAGATTTGTATCTTTCTGCATTAAAATAAAAATAATTAAGAAGGGATAAAGCAGGAAAAATACTTATCCTTGCTCCTAATGTATCAAAAGACCTTTATTTAAAAAATTCCTTCACTTGAACTTTTACTTTTCCACCAACTTGTTTATCTCATAGGAAGGAAAACAGACACAGCCTATAAATAGTGCTTGCATTTCTGTTTCAGGATATATAGGGCAGGAGAGCCTCTTCCCAGTAAGGTCAAGGGCCACAGCCAGCTTGCTCCCTTTGTAAGTCAGACAATACTCGATGTTGCTATTCTGAACTCAGTAAGCAGAGTTATGTAAAATAAATGCCCTACGTGTGGCATCTTGAAAATTCTAGCACTATTCAGTGTTTCCACTCTGTTATCCACCATTTTTGGACAATTTTCATACAGATTTATTTTCCACTTGATTTTTAGAGATTTAGAGTTCCTAAGTAAAGCATACTCCACAGTCTTTGGAATTTCCAGAAGTAAATGAGCATTTGGAATGTTATCTATAACCTTATTTTTTTCCCTGAGTTTACTTTCTTATTTTAAGAAACTTCAAGACTTTTCATGTCTCCAGAGGATAGACTAAGTTTATTTTACTGGTAGTTTCCTTCAAATTACATAGAAAATTGTCTGTTGTCTAGAAAGCTAGTTCTCTGCTATAGTCTAATAATAGAAAAATTATCTATGTGCTTTTCCTCTTCATCAATTTAATTTAATAGATATCTACTGAGTACTTGCAAAGATAGAGGCACTAAGCCAGGATTTTTTTTTAAATGTATGACACCGTGAAAAGATGCACAAAATCATTAGTGCTTAGGGAAATGAAAATTAAAACCCCCAATCAGGCACCACTTCATACCTACTAGAGTGGCTGTAATCAAAGAGACAGACATTACCAAGTATTGGCAAGGATGTGGAGTCACTGGAACTTTCATATGCTGCTGGTGGGAATGTAAGATTGTATAGCCACTTTGGAAAACATTTTGGCAGTTTCTTAGGAAGTTAAGCATAAACTTAACCATATGACCCAGAGATCCCACTCTTAGGTATTTACCTAAATGAAGTGAGAACGTATATTCACACAAAGACATGTGTGCTAATGTTCATAGCAGTGTTATATCTAATAGCCAAAAAGTGGAAACAGCCCAAATGTCCATCTAGAGTAGAATAGAATACTTTTCAGCATTGAGAATGAATGAACCACCAGTACACATAGCAATGTAGATGAATCTCATTAACATGATGGACAGCTAAAAGACCAGAAACAAGTGTGTTGGGTGTTTGACTATTTGTATGAAGTTCAAAAACAAGAATACTAATCTGTGTGATGGGAAGTCAAGATAGTGGTTATCCTTTTGGGGGAATAGTAGTGACTGGAGTCGGGGATGAGGGTGCTTTAAGGGTGCTGGTCATGCTCTGTTTCTCAGTCCAGATACTGTTACACAGCTATGTTAACTTTGTCAAAATTCATCAAGTCGTACCTTGAGGATTTGTGCAGTTTTCTGCATGTATGTTGTACTTCCAAAAAATATATTAAAACTATAAAAAGTGAGTGACACTTGATTTTCAGAGATTCAGGGGTCCTAGGAAAACACTCTCCATGTTCACTGCTTCAAAGATTTTACAGTCTTGGGCAAGACGGGCATGTTGATAAATAATTCTAATATGAAACAGACTCTGATATGTGCAGCATTAGAAATACAAGTAAGTGCAGTGAAATAAAGAAAAATATTTACAAAAAAGGACCACTTGGAAAAATATAGGGTGTAGTCACTGTTGGGTTTGCTGCATAATAATGGGAGGAACAGAATAATGTTTAAAAGTGGAATTAAGGCTATAAATTAGAAATAAAGGGATTAAAAGCATTGGATTATGTACAAGAAGTCATAACTGTTTGAGAGGCAAAGTTGTTTTAAAATATCAGAACACATAAGTTATTTATATCCTTAAAAATGAGTTCTTTTGTTTTTAGTTGACTGACTTTGCTGGAGTTGTAGGTTACTCTGTTCCAGTGGTTCTCAGCCTTGACTTCACATTGGGATCACAGGAGCTTTTATAGCTTCTCCCGAAGCGGAATCTCCAGGGGAGGGACTCGGGCATCTGTACTTTTTTTAGGCACCTGTGATTCTCCTGAACTGCCAGGGTTGGGAGCCGCTGCCGTAGTCCCTGCGGGATAGAGGGAACCTTCGCAGGGACCATGATGCAACAACAAGTATCTCTGAAAGCACCGTTCCTCTGTTTTGGGGGCTTCTGTGGCTTCCACAAAGAAGAGCACTTTTCATACTTATCTCTCTGTATCCGTGCCAAGAAATTTCTTTGCAAATGGCTTTTATCCAAGTATTACATGAAAGATGTTAATCCTACTGTTAAATTTTAACCCTGATTCTTTCATGCACTAGGGCATTTCTTCTGATTTTATTACAGGTACATAGATCTACAGCAGATGATAGAACTGGAAAGGACAAGATGGCACATGCAGGTCACTTGTTAGTGCACTCATATGACTAATCTTTCTCCTATGAGGAAAAAATGTATTTTTAGTCCTAACATTTATATATCAGATCTTACAGTGTAAAAATAATACCTGCTTTCACTTAGAAAATTTTAGTCCTCTACTTAGTTCATTCACTTGGTATCTCTTATTAACGTATCCATGTTTTTTTCTCTTTGCTTTCAAACAATTTTAGAATTACAGAAAAGTTGCAAAAATAGTAGAGAGTTCATGCATACTCTTCATCCAGCTGCCTCTCATGTTGACGACATATAACCACAGTACAATTGTCAAACTAGGAAATTAACTTGGAACAATAAGATTAACTAAGCTACAAATCTTACTTGAATTTCACCAGGTTTTTCCCTAATTTCCTTGTCTGGTCCAGGATTCAATCCAGGATCCCACATTGTATTTAGTTGTCATGTCTCCTCAAATCTGTAACAGTTCCTCATTCTTTTCTTATATACTCCATTATCTTGACCCTTTTGATGAGTACTGGTGAATTATTTATAGAATGTTTCTCACTTTGGGTTTGTGTGATGTTTTCTTATGAGTAGATTGAAATTATTCATTTTGGTGAGAATACTGCAGAAGTGATCAGGCGATACATTATATCTCTATATGTTATTACTGGTGATGTTAACCTTGATCATTTGGGTAAGGTGGTGTCTGCTGGGTCTCTCCACTATAAAGTTACAATTTTCGATAGTTGATAAATATCTTTGGCACTATGCCAATATTCTGTTTCACCTCAAACTTTCACTCACTGATTTTAGCACCTATTGGTGGATCTTGCCTGCAATAATTATTACTCTAGTCTTCGCCTGATAACTTTTTTTTTATTTCCCTCATTCCTTATACATTTATTAATTGGAATTCTTCTGTAAGGTGCCCTTCCTTGGCTATTTATTTATTTATATCAGTGTGAATCTGTGAATGCTTATTCAGTTTTCTGAATTATAATCCAGTACTATCATTATTTATTTTGCTGCTCAAATTGTTCCAGCTGTGGCCATTGACAGCTCTTTCTGATTGGATCCTCTGTCTTTTTGATGTACCCTCACTCTTTTTTAAGTACTTCTTTTTTCTACGATCACAAGATATCCCAGAATCATCGTCTATTTTCCTGGCCCCAGTTCTGGAATCAACCATTTTTCTAAGAAGCCCTGATGCCTTTTATTCACTTTATTGGAGAATGAAACTTAAAAACCAAGATCTGAGTGCTAGTAGATCATTGCTACTGGGGTATCCTTGCTCCTAGTTCCTCTCAGCAGAAAGAGCTAGGAAATGTATGTATGTATACTACACCATGCATGCATGCACGTACATCATATTTATTAGTTATTTCTACATGTATTTATCTGTAATGTGTGTATAAAATACCATGAGTTCATTCTAATATCTCTGATTCCAGTTCAATATCACAAGGTTCATTATAAGCCTCCCCCCTTTTCTTATTTGTAACTTCTTTCCCTAACAGTGGAAAGACTGGCTCTCATTATTTATAATCCTAGATTATGCGTAAAGTAGTTACTGAATTGCTAACTCACACCCCTGTGAGAAATAGATTTCCTAACTAGAGTGCGGTATCTGCTGACAGCTCTTTTTGGTTTTCACTTTACAATATCCAGTCAAAATCATGTTTTCCGAAGCCACTTAATTCTTAATTCCCATCCCCTTCGGTGTGGTTATATTATTTGTTGGGGCCATGTTGTTCATTTGTAACACAGTTAGGTTCATTTGTTACTGTTGGTATTCCACTTCGGGTTCCCCATCCTGGCTGGTTTTAATTTTTTATTTTGGGAAGTATGTAAAGCATTACTATGGCTCAGAGAGTCAAAGCTATAGCCAAAGAGATAGTCTAAGAAGTGTTTGTCCCCCTCACTCCCCCACCCTCACCTCCACATTCCATGCCCACTTCTTTTCTCCCCTTTCCCACCAACCCCCTATAGTTAGTCTCTGTAGTTTCTGGTGTGTCTTTCCCATATTCTTTTTTCACAAGTGAGAGGATTCATGTTTTTGTTTTTGTTTGTTTTTTAAATTGCATTGTCTTTTGGATGGTGGTAGCACATCATGTAAACTCTTTTTTGCACTTTAGTTTTTTCACTGAATGATTTGGAAGTTCCTAGTGATCTTCCCCCATTAATTTTTTTTAAAGCTGCATAGTGTTCAACTGTGAGGATGTAGCATAGTTTATTTAACCACTCTCCTATGTATGGGCATTAGGGGCTGTTTCCATTATTTTGCAATTACAATCAACGCTTTAATGAATAAACTTGTATATGTGTAATTTTGTATAATTAGAAGTATATTTTCAGGTTAGATTTCTAGAAATGGAGTTTCTTCGTCAAAATTAACTACGTATATGTGCGTGTCTTTCAGTCACTCTGTATGCCTATGGAAACACCTTTTAGTGAGTTAATGTATATCCTTGATCATCATATGTTTCTGAATTACAGCTTTGAATTTGTGTAACTTTTTAAAATTTAACTTTATTAGTTACACTTAGCACATTAAAAAGTACATTAAAATTGCATTGGGATAAGGAATTAGTCTTGCATAATTTATCCCTTTTCAAGGCTTAATAAATACCGTTATAATGTGTCAACAGCCCCTAGTGAAGATAGTAATCATACATTCCGTTTACAGCCCTGTCGTCCCAGGTGCAGTCTGTAAGTTCGTGATCACCGATGGAGAGCAGGCAATTCAAGAACTCTAGCAGTGACATAATGACTAAGTTTTTATATAATGGTCTCATTTGCCCAGTGCTTCTTATTTTTCAAAACTCTTTCAAGTCTTTTCATTTTAAATCAACTGCACCACTGTAGAATGGCATGGGAAAATATCGAATACATCGATATTTTACTTATGTAGTACATTTATGTAGTGCAAAGTCCCTTACATGTATTATCTCATTTGAACCTCAGACCAACCCTGTGAAGTAGACAGGACATATAGTCACCATCCCTATTGTACAGGTGAGGAAGCTGAGACTCAGGAAAGTTAAATGTCATCCTGAGGTCAACATCTACTAAGTAGCGAGGCCAGAAATGAATTTGAGACTCTACCACAGCTAGCTCATGAAAAACATTAAAAAAATATATCCAAAGGTAGGATATATTCACAGAGAGGTAAATTACTCAGTATATATTTCGGGATTTAAAGATACTCTTGGACCCTGTTTTATAGTCGCAGGGTAAATACTTGGCTACCTGTGAGCAGTAGTGTTTAAATTTTGAATGGAGGTAAAGGTAAATACATTCTGAACATACACAGGCTTTTCTACCACCCTGGATGCTACTGCTGTGAAAGAATGAGCCCTGGCTTTGGAGCCAAACTATCTCCGTTTGCACCCTAGTTTTGCCACTTAATAGGCATGGGGCCTTGGTGAGGTATTTAACCTTAGTTTTCTTACCTCTACCATGGGTATTGTTTTTGCAGTGCTACTGGAGGGATTAAAAGTAACTTCACCAGGAAGACTCTCCCTGGTGCCATCTAAATGTCATTCTTACAGTGATCATTCCATTTCCTTCAAAGCACTTTTTACAATTTAGAATTATATATACTTCTGTGTCCACTTCACATCTCTCTCTCCTTCTAGAATATGGGCTTCATGACATCAAGGACTCTGCTTATTTTTGCTACTCCGTGTATGTCTTATGCCAACCCCAATGCTACTAATCATAGAATGAATATTTCTGGAATAAATCTGCCACTTCCTTGTACTTGTTTTTATTTCAGCCGCATTCAGCCACATGGAATGACCTGCAGCTCCCCAGTTCTTTCACATCTCTCTGCCCTTACATGTGCTATTTCCTTAGCCCGACATAGTAGCCCTCACGCCTTTGTTTTTCTGGAGAATCCTTACTCATCCCTCAAGACCTAGCTTAACTCTTCCATGAGGGCTCCCGTGATCTCTCTCCTCCCCTGAAGAGTGAGGGGCTCGCATGCCCCTTGGCGTGCCTCTATAATAGACCTAACCACCTTAGAGTCATTGGCGTGTTCAACTAATATTTTTAAGAACTGACTCTGTACCAGGTGTATGCTAGATGCTGGGGATACAGCAGTGAATAGGAAATCCGTCATTCTAATGGGAGAAGTGAGCTGCAAAAAAAGTACATAACTGAACAAATAAATAGTAACTTTTCCTAATATCAGAAAATGACAGGGCGATCGGTTCTGAGAAGCTGACCTTTGACTCGAGATCTGAAAAGTGAGACGTTAGGGATGGGAAGAGATGGGGGATGAACATTGTGTTGTGACTGTTTACTTGGTTGTTCCTCATTTCCATCCAACCCTCCCTCCCCCCGCCCCCATCCCACTGAACTGACCTCTGAGCTCTGTGAAACTTTCTGTCCCTATGACCGAGCACAGGCCAGGTGTGTCACACCACAGTTCCATACGCTGGCAGCGCAGCATGTTGGAATTGCCAGGTGCCTGGGCCCATGATTCTGAACTAGTAGATCTGATGTGCAGCCAGGACTGAGAGCCGGCTCTCAGCTTACTATCTACTCCCCACTTACTATCTTGTGATACTGGGAAAGGTGTTGCATCATTCTGTGACTCAGTTTCCTGATCTTTAAAATGGAACTAACAATAAGACTTTGTAAGGTTGCTCTGAAGATTAAATGAGATAATGCACCTAAAATTCTCAGCCCAATGCCTAGCACATGGATAGTCAATAAGTATTGGAGAAAAATGCTCTAGAGTGAGTGCTCGTGAGGTGTTTGTTGAGTAAATGAATGAGTTAAGGAAAAATAAAATTTAATTCTTACTTCAGTAAATGGAACTATGGCAAAACAAAAACTGAATACCTTGATTTATCTTCAGTTGTCTTATTTACTGTTTGTTTTAATTTGGACAAGAAAGAAAAAAAAAAAGGAAAATACCAAACACTAGTGATTTTAGCATCTGGAATTAGTAGCTATTAACTCTTCATTTGCTTATCAAGCAGCCTGTGGAAACTCCTCAGGTCACTTGATTTACTGTTTTCTGGATAGTGCAGGGCTTTCACATTCTGGTCTCAAACCTCAGTAAAAATACGCTATCCGCTAATGTGGGGTCATCCTGTATCTTGTGCTCCATCTTTTGAAATCACAGTTTGAGCACTTTGTATTGAAAGGAATTTCTTTTTGCACCTTCTACTTCTTTTATCATACAAGATCCTCAGGATATCATAACCAATGAAATTTATGACAATATCAGAGATAACAATAGTTTTCTTAGGTCAGGAACACCGATGGGATTAACCTGGGATATTGCTTATACTACACGAAAATATCACTCAGACCATTCAGCAAACCTTTGCAGATATCCCCTGCCCCGCCCCACCTCCTTGGAAAACTAAATGCCAAAATAGCATGTGCACAGATGAGAACATCAACCAAATGATAACATGAGGAACTTCCAGGAATTTTTTTTCTTCCTTTATAGCATTTTCACTGGAAAACACTGGGATCATGATTATTGTTTTTATAAACTTTAAGTATCTGGCTACTTAAGAGTGCTTTGACACTTGAATGCATGGGCATGAGTTTTCTAATTTAAAAAAAATTACTTAGGTAATTAGCAAAGAGATTTTGCCAAGTGTTTTTTTTCTGAGAGCTATAAATAAGTAAGTCAGAAAGAGAAAAACAAATATCATATATTAACGCATACACGTGGAATCCAGAAAAATGGTACAAAGGAACCGGCTTGCAAGGCAGAAATAGAGACACAGATGTAGAGAACAAACGTATGGACACCAATGGGGGAAAGCAGGGGTGGAGGCGGGGTGGTGGTGGTGGGATGAATTGGGAGATTGGGATTGACATATATACACTGATATGTATAAAATAGATAACTAATAAGAACCTGCTGTATAAAACAAATTAAAGTGAAAAAAGAGTTAATGTTTATTTACATGAGTAATTCACTCTGCTCTTATCAATCTAATCAATTGGAAAATATCATCCGCTTTTAATGTCACAGAAATCAACTCATCCTATCTTAGAATGAGGAAATAATTAGCAAACAATTTATTATTCCTTTTTAACATTTTTGGCATTGTTTTCAGGGTTTTCATTTACAAACCAATGCACCGTAAACTTTTTCTGGCTGGAGGTATTGAAATCTGTTTTCCTGTGCTACAAAGGTAGAAGTGTGCACGTCTATTTAATCAGAAGTCTGTAGCAAAAAGCCAAATTCACCGACTGGTTGCTCTGACAGGGAGATGGGTTATGGAGCTTTGCAGTGATAAGTAGTACACATCATAGATTATGGGCTAAGCATCTGCACGTCAGTAGTGGTACAGTGCTAAACAGTCAAGAAGACTAGAGATACTGTCGTAATGTTCAGATGACAGGCTTCATTTCATATGTTAATAGAAGGAAGACTTTTGATATGGTGAGGAAATTCCCCATAACAAATGCATTCCCTTTATTGTGCTGTAGCATAGCACCAATTAAATTCAACTGTATGTATAATGTACGTTTAATTCCTAGCGGTCCCAAGAAGGACTAACGTGAAAAATATTATATACTCTTACATTTTACAGATCATGAACAGATGGAAAAAAAATGCCAATTGGTAAAGAAATTCATATGCAGTATAACACACCTCAAAATGGTGTTTACATGGGTTTTTCTTTTTAAAAATTATTAAAGTTATCTTGGGTAAAATTTACTGCTTAGGGTTTTCTGTAACGTTACATGTGTAATTCATTTTAATTTATGCCTTCTGCAGATATGAATGTTTGGAAGTACAGGTAACCTTGTAATGAGTAAAACTGATAAAATGTTGTGTTCCAATGAAAGGGAAATTATGGAATGATTATTCACTTTGTGAAAGGGTTTGTCATAGGGCAAGCTTTCCTAAAGCATTTTAAATTGAATTTCGTTTACAAAACATTCATTTACACACAACATTTCAGGAACAAATTTAGTGAGGAAATGAGAGAAATAGTCATAATGAGCTAGAGATCCCTTACCCTGCTAACATTTATGCTTGCTTTCTTCCCCTTTGTCCCTCCCTGCAGCACTGATAGCCATTGGGCGATACAGCATGACAATAGAGACTGTGGATGTTGGATGGTGTAAAGAAATTACAGACCAAGGAGCCACCCTGATTGCACAGAGCAGCAAGTCTCTGAGATATTTGGGGCTGATGAGATGCGATAAAGTAAGAGTTGCCTATCCAGTTTCTTTTCTGCATATCACTGTAGTTAATAGCTTGATATTATATTCTTCCTCTCTCCCTATATATATATGTTTGTATACACACACGTGCATATACCATTACATTGTAAGTTGCCCGGTTTTCTAAACTTATCTGAGATTATTTTGGAATTTCTCTGTTTAAAAATGAATTTCGTGCTTATGCAGAAAGAAAAAACAATCATACACACGCTCAGCTTAGATTTTGGCTTCCTATCCATACGTCTATGGACCACAATTAAAAATGTTTGCATGGCACGCTGCAATGTGCACGGTCTGACAGTAAAATTTTGTTCTGGGTTCCAAGTTTCCTACAACAGTAAGATGGAAAGCACAGTGCCAACTTGTTTTGTCGCAATCTGAAGTGTGCGATTTCAGTGCTCAACATCTGTGTATTCTGGCCATCTGGGGGCAAGAAAGGGCCAGTGAGGGAATGTTATGTGGGAATTTACCTCTCTCCACGTTTCAGGCGCCACTTCTCACACATGATGAGAAACGGTCCCAGAGGCCCCGCGGAAGGTCAGTGGAGCTGGCCGGAGATGTGAGCATGAGTTTGAGAAATTGTGCTGCATTTAATAAAGATGATCAAAACCTGAATTGATAACCAGGCATTAGAGAGGTGCCTTCCCCTTTGTCACTTTTATGTTTTCCCCTATAACAAGTCTAGGAAGTAATCATTTGTACTGTGAAGGGGAGAGAATAGAGGCTCAGAAAGACCAGGCACTGGCCCAAGGCCACTCATCCAAGACTTTACCCCAGATCTTCAAGTCTGTGTCCAGTGCCTGTGGCACACCCTGGGGGCTATCTCCAGGCAAGGGGATGCTTCCTTGGAAAAGACCCACCTCAGATACTTGCTCTGAAAGTGCTGGCATCATGTAATGATTTACACATGTGTGCTACTTTTACAATTGGTGATTAGGGACAAATCTAGCAAATCCAGCAAATGAGAGTGAAACTAAATATGTATGCCTCTCAAAGGACATGCATTTTCTAAATGTAGCAAATCTGGGGGCAAATAAGAAGAATGGCCCAAGAGTTCTGTCATTTTTGTGAATTGACCTAGTTCTTTTCTCCATATGCCATACAATCCCAACTTATACTAGGCCTTTGCCAGTTAGTTATGTTTAGAGAGATTTTATTATATATTCTAAGCCCAGCCTAGAAAGCTGACTGACTTTGTTACTAAGCAACAGCGGAGACCCAGGGGTTGCAAGTCTCCCTCAGATTTCACTACTAACTAACCTAACACTGCTACTAACCCTGTCACTTTAAAATGACTTCTTTTAAAACAGATAAAAGGGTCCACAGTAGGCAGAGTGTTCTAGAAACACTAAACAGTGACAGCAGAGCTTCTCAGCTTCGCCAGAAGGAATTGCTACATGAGAACTACCTAAGCAAGGATGCCAAAATGTATGCATTCAAAATGTATCTTTGTAGCCACAGCCATTCTCAGAAGTCACCATGTTTCTAGTCCATACTCTTTAGATTTGTTGAGATCAGCTTCACCTTCAGAGATGAATTGTAGAAATTCGTGTTCCAGTTAGTGCAGAAGATTATTCCAGACATATTTGCTGACCAGCATTTTGCCAATTTTCAGTTAGGCAATGGATCCTTTTCTACCTAAATGCAAATTAGTCCAAAATGGGATCAGAAGGTGGTTTTGATGAGCGATATTCCTGAGGGTTTTAGCCCTTTCCTCAGGTGGCCTCTGAATCCTTTCTCCAACCAGCCTGCAGCTCTGAGAGCCCGCTGGCTCTCACACCCAGCCGTCTGACCACAGCCTGCTGCAGCATGGCGAGCCCTGGCGTCTGGCATCCTCAGACTTAAGGCAGCTCAGGGCCAAACACGGGAAGTTCTGTGAGGACGGAAGAAGTTTCCAAACCACACACACAGTGCACGTAAAGCCTTGCACTTAAAAGCCTGCGGGTTGATTTAGTTGGTTGGAAATCTAGCGTGAGTAGCTATTCTGTCTTTGACATTTGTATTACGCTGTCCGTCTCCAGATTTTAAAGTTATCAAGATTCAAAGGAAGATACGAGTAGCAAAGAAAAGAAGTTAGTAGCTGAGGACATGGACTCTGGAGCCAGAGTTCAGGTTCAGATCTGGGCTCTGCACTTGGTTGTGTCATCTTGGGCAGTTATCTAACCTCTCTGTTTCGTCATTTACTGTGAGGATGATAATCGTGGAAATGCTACGAGCATTTAAATGAGTGAACATATATCAAGCCCTTAGGGTAAAGCTTGTTATGTATAAAATGCTCAGTGTTAATGATTATTCTTATCATCATCATTATATTAACCTGTGTTTTGATATTTGAATTTCCAAATGAGAAAAAAACTGTATTGCCTGCCATTTTGAAAGGAAATTTTAAAAAAGAAGAAAGAAATTAACTCAGATTAAAGAAGATGTTGCCCTTTTACTTTTTTCTCACTTAAATTTAAGATTATTATTTTCTACATAAATATATCAATAATTACATTTTCAACACACTTTACGAAGGAAAACTAATGCCTCTGTGGGACAGTGTATTTGGAATCAACTTACTGATCCAGGCATAAGGCTGAAGAAAGATTTGCAGTGGGAGACAAGGGTGAGTTGAAGATAAAACAATTCAAATAAGTAAGGAAACAAAAAGAAAGTATTAAGGAGAATAATGGAGATGTGGCTCCCTGGTGGTCTAGTGGCTAGGATAAGAAAAATAATGGAGAAAGAATAGAAGAACAGAAACAGGAAACAGTGAAATTGTGATTAGGATACAGAGACAGAGAGCCACTGTCTATCTCAACGTGATCATCTGTGCCAAGAAAGAATTAAAGAATAAAATTAATTTTGACCTATTACTCTTCTCCCTTTACCTTAACCTAATCTGCTAACCACTAAAAACTTGTTCATTTGAGTTCTCTTTCCCTTCTCTGCACACCAACTGGAGCTAAAGGAGGGGGCGAGAGACCTCACTGGTTTCCACAACTAGCCCCCTTGTCAGGCATGTTGCCAGTGGGATCCCTGCATTGGAGAGAGATGGGGTTTGTGATATCTGTGTGTCCCAGGGTTCGTGTCCTGCAATTCTGGGGTTCTCAGAAATATTGAAGGCTAATTATATTTTCTTTCATTTGGGGCCACTTATATTTGATTTGGAAGCTATACCAAACGTCTGCTTTTTTCCTCACTTGAGCTTCTGAAGAATTCAATAACAAAATGCATTGTATTTGTTGTAGGAAAAAAAGTGGTTTTCCTCTGTTTCTTTTTCTCCCTCTTTCGTTAGGTAGACAAAGAACAGATAAGAAACATTCAATGTATTCTTTGCAGATGAAAGCAACATGTATTTAGATTATCAGTCAGTGTCTAAGCTAAACAGCAGTAAATTTGGCTGCCACATTGGTGACTCCTAGGAAGGAGTCCTCCAGCAGTTAGACAAATGCAGTGTTCCCCGCGCACTTGTAAAATTAGGAAGCGCATTAAGAAGCCCCTGTTTGAGTGGCTTTTCCAACTGCTGGATGGATAAGCACGTTAGAGGCATTACTTTCGGTTTTGAAGCCGACGCCACTTAATCTCCTAAACTTTAGTGCATTGTAAGAACCCAGAGAAGAAAACGCTGTGTGAGACGGCTTTGATGAATTGGGGTGAACTTATATTCTTAAAGACTGTTCAAAGGCTTACTTGACCTTGGGAATTAGAGTTGACCCGAAATCACATATCAACGTAACACGCATTTATTTGGTGATTTAGTTAAAACTACTTGTATAACCAACGGGACTGTCTAATAAGAGCAGTCTGTTTTTTCTGCTTCCCACAATTACAGACAGTCGGTGGCTTTGGTCATAGAAATCATTCTCACAACTTCAGTGAATTCTAGATTCTATACAGATCTGTTTCTTCTACTAATATGATACTTCTCTCACTTCTTACATGGCAGTTTGGATGGAGAACAAAACTAAAAAGGACAAAAAGAAAAAAAATTCCTGGGAAAGCTGTAGGGCAAATGGAAATGCAATGTTCAAGGTTAATGAAAAATGTTTGGGGTAACAAGGTTGACGAAAAGGGAGGGAGCCCAGTGGCATGGTATTGGCTGAGAAACCAGACCTCACCAGAGGCAGCCTGGCTGGTTTGGGAAACCTCAGTGATAAAATGTCACGGTGGAAACCTCTGCAGCGAGTGTTAATACAGACGTTTGGAGACAGAGGGCCTGAATTATGAGCAGCAAATAGCATCATAAATGTAACAATTCTCAAATGCCAAACCCTTGTGAAAAGCAGTTGGATGAAGAAGTGCTGGAGCTTTTAAAAGCTCCCTTTCACTTTCTACTTTTTTTTTTTAACTTCATGCAGAACTAATTTTATACACTGTTCATTTGATTTGAAAATGCCAGCGTCTGGGGTATCATTAAAGAGCGTTATTGAGGGAGCCACTCTTGGCAAAGCGTTTTGCTTAAAATGCTTATTCGTTCTTATGTTTCTGCGGAGTTGTCAGTAGGAAGGAGAAAGGGTACCTCGATTTACCTAACTGCGTTCCTCTGCCTTTGCCCAGAGCAGATAGCAGCCCTTCTGCTGGGAGGCTACCTCTCCTTGGCCTGTAGAGGCTCCAGGAGGGCCATGGGGCGGGGGGAGGGGGGAGGTACACACATTACTTAAGGAAGAGACATAAATAGATTTTGAAAGGTCCACCCCAATGTCCTATGACCAAAGCCTCTTGGAATTTCTTTGATTTCTAGTTGACATAAATTAGAATTACACAGGCGTGAAGAGTCCACCCAGAAAAGATCAGAGAGGCTGCTGGGGGAGGAGAGCACCTCTATGTGATCCTATTGATTATCCAGCTGCCTTCAGGCCAGGGGCCTCTGTGGAGGCTATTATTGATCCACACCATGGAAATAATCAAATTAATTCATTTCTCATCAAACTGCCACTGCCAAGACCTTTCTCCTCACCTGGCCTAATTCCTGAAGTACTTAGTGGAGGAATGAAACAGATGATTTTTTTTCATAAGAAAAGATTTCTTCAGGTCATGAGAAATCCTTGTTTTCGCACAGAGTTCCTCATTGAAATGGTAGAGAGATTGAATCAAATCAATGAGAAGTCAATACAGAAAGCAAGTAATAGCAGCCAGTTGGCTCTTTAAAGCCAGGAATCTGCTTTGCAACCTTAAAATCTCAAGGGCCAAGTTTTATGTGCCCGTTTTAATGTAAAAATATTCAGGAAGAATTGACCACTGCACTTTTCAGGAAGTAATTATGGTAAGAGAAAGCCTCAACAACGTAAAGATTTCTGTGGGGAAAATGGAGTTTTTATCAGCTTGTTTAGGAATCATGAGCAGGAAAGCCCTATCGGGAAAATAATATAGGACTCTGTAACTAATATACACAACTAACTGGAAAAATCAGTTTAAGGGAAAAATAATTTGTGGGGCACTGTGTCCAGGACTGTTTGGGTAGCAATTCAGCCATGAAACGAAGTGCGTACCTGCAGGGACTCCCTTCTCCCCACAATGTATCCACAGCTGTTTCCAGATTGCCCGTGGCCAAAATTGAATATTGCAAAGTATGCCTTAATCAAAGAAAATAAAGTGAAAAAAACAAAACAAAACGTCCTCTCCTAATAAGACAGGAGTGGTCTGACTGTATCAGATCGTGCAGTCCTATAGATCGCGGGAGGCATAACCATTACCCGAACAGCCCGCAATGCCATGCGCTCCAAGAGAAAGGGGAGATGAAAAATGGGGAGAGAGTATGGCTGGGGCTCTGAAATCTGCACTTAAGTCCTTCACTTGAAGTATCAGCATCTTGTTCCTTTTGCTGATAAAACAGTTTCTTCCAGTGATTTCCGCACAGGAATACTTTAAAACACATTTTTACAACCCTCTCATGATTATTGCTCGTAATTGAAACAGGGAAAAACATAGCAGCTGAAATTCAGAGGTTATCTCTCAACCTCATTTTAGCCAAGTTCCCGTCACTTCTTCTTCCAGCTCTCCTCACCAAAACTTCTACGAAGTGGTAACTGAAAGGCCTTTCCTGTATTTAAGTAATAAAGCAAGAGACACTGGTGTGGAGCTTTATGACAGAGGTTAAATTGGTGAGCACTAGTGTCAAACCGCTAGGTTTTCAAATTCTACATCCTTCACTTTACTATCTGTGGGACTTTGGACAACTTAATCTCTAAAAGCCTGTGTTACCATCTGAAAAATGGGGGTAATATTTACTCCAGGGGGTTGTTATGCGATTATATGAGATATTGCAATAAAGCACTTAGCCTAATGTCATGTACTCTGTAAGCACTCAGTAAATGTCAACTATTATAATTACTATCATTATTATTTATTCATGTATACATGGCTGCTCTGGAATCCTATCTGATACTTAACTATGATATGAACTGCCTAGTTCATATATGCTAGCCATGAATATAAATTCACACGCTAAGATCTTACAAAGAAAAACTAGGCCCCTGAGACTTGGACAGCAATTCTTAAAAAAAAAAAAAAATACGATCCATTTTTTTTTTTTTTAATAGTTAGGACCCATTAAATTACAGTCAAACTTATAGAGGAAGAAGAAACCTAGAGACCAGCAGGGCTCTGTGAACAGAGAGAGTAAGTAAGAGTAAGACTCGGCAAGTCTGACCGCCAGTCAGTTCCAGGCTGGTTTGTTTCTTCAAGAAAAACGGCATCTCCCTGGAACCTTTTAAGGGAGTGTGCAAGTAGTTGCTTATGTTTTGCCCACTTCTGTTACGGGATGGATGTATAGTGAAATTGTTTTTGTTTTTTTAAAAAAGGAGGCAGGAGGGGCCTACTGCTCCCCGAATGCTGTGGGGCGAATAGAATGTTACGTTGGACTTTGCCTGAAGGCGCCCTGGAGCATCATTGCTTTGCAGTAAATAATCTCCTTGGAACTTTGATTTGGCTTAAGTAATGATAAGAAAGAATTAGGTTGCAGGATCATATTATTTTTCTAATTTAGGAACAGAAAAGGTAACAGCAGTTTCTTAATGGAGCTCAGATTAGATCCCAGAACTCCGAAGCACCTGACTTCACAAAGTAGAAACAAGGACGGCCTGCTGAGGCTCAGGAGACTGGGGGACTCTGGCTCGGTGGAAAGGAACGGGCCCGCCCGCCCCCCAGGCCCAGCCGCTCAGCAGCATGTTACCGGTGCCTGCTGTGCTGGGTCTAGTGAAAACTTTGTTTGGCAAGTAGTTTTTCAAGAGAAAACCTAAGCTTCCTTCCCCAGCGTCCAATTTTTATTATATATTTTATCCATTTATTCAAGAAATATCTACTGAGCTCCTTACTGTGTTCCAGTAACTGTAATAGGAGACAGGTCAGAAAAAACAGTGAACGAGATAGAGTTCCTACCCCATGGAGCCTGCAGCCTGCTGGGGAAGACAGACGAGTAAATGGGCAGTTACCGTGCTATCAGACTGCAAGTTAATTTTCAAAACGGCACCCGCGATTCTGTTTCTTCTACATGAAGAACTTCACTTTGGTCCCACCTGGCTTTCCGCTATGGTCCTCTACAGTTTTATCTTTCTGGCACTCGACCGTTCAGTTCCTGAAAAGGATTGACTATGAACAGTTGTCCTTACCTTTCACCACTCCATGCAGTCTCTTTCTGTTCTGCAAGGTCACCAGTGACTTCCGTGTCACCAAATCCAGTTTCCATTTCTCTGACCACAACTTGCTCCATCTCTGAGCAGCTGCATCCACGTGGTAACCACTCCCTCCTTAGTGAGGATGCTTTTCTCTTGTCTCCAGTGTCGCCACACTCCTGGCTTTTCTATCTCCACCTCCCATACTGCTTCTCTGTGCCTCTGTTCCCGCATCTGTAAAGTGGAAATAAAAATAGCAGCTATCTCCTAGGCTATTGAGAGGATTAAGTGAGTTAATATGTGTAAAATTCCTTACGTGAAGTAAGCAGTGAATATTAGCTCTTACTTGCAGTGGTGGTGAATTCTTACATTCTCATCCCCATGACTCCCCTCCTGCTTAGAATATAAGATCCATGGGCTTCTAGTCTATGTTCTATTGCCAGGCCCTACCACAGTGGCTGGTGCGTAACAGATGCTAAACAAATATGTGTTGGATGATGGCTAGATGGATTGGGGATTGTTTCTCATCTGCATTCTGTGTGGCCCCAAGGTTCCGAGGAGTTTCCTCAGAGCCTCTAGGAATGACAGAGTGGCTAAGAGGCCACGGTGCCTGGTCCTTGCACCTAACCTCAGCCAGAGCAACCCCACTTTTATTGCTTTATCCAGTTATTTATTTGGTTTGTTTACTTATTTATTACTTTGGTGTGCAGAAGTATTGTTACAGCCAAAAGCAAGTTTGAAAACCATTAGATCCCACTGCCTCTGAATAATTTGATAGGTAACAAAAAGTATCTAGACAGAGGGAAATAAATAAGAAAGATGACACCTTGGATTTAATACCAGTTTCCTGGAGCTGGGGAATTCTGAGTGCAGCCTCAAGGGTTCAGGTCAGTCAAGGACAGAGTTCAGACATCTGCTGTGTGACAGGACTCAGCATCCTTCAGAGCCTAACCCTGAAATGCTCTGATTTATGTAGAGTCTCTCTTCTGAAAGCCAAAAATGTCACTTATTTTCAGGTTTTTTAATTTATGGATTTATCACTTTTATACAGAATAAATTTTTACTGCTAATAAACTTGTTTTAGGAAACAGGTCAAATCCATAAATTCTACCTGATGGGAACTCAATTTTAGAAAGGTTTCTTTTCCGTCAGGTGTCCACGGTAAGTACCACCGTCCTAGGCTTTATGTAAGAAAATAAAAACTGAAATCAAGAAAGCCATTACGCACAAAAGAAAACATAATTTTTGGTTCTGAGAGTTTTCTCCCTCAATTGTGTTTTTCAGCTTAACTTTGCAAGTTTAATTTAGAAACACGCAGATGTGTTCCATAAATACATTACACTTACCGCTCACTTAGTGACAATGTTAATTATCTTATTAGGACCCAGGTTTTCTCAAATAGCCTTTTACTGAATCATTTAGAGCGCCACCAAGACTCCCCAAGTGGCTTTCTCCATCCTGGTGTCCCACACATGTCAATTTTGGCTCTAACCTGCACTGCACATGCACATCTATACCAAAAATGTACAGACTTGCACGATGGGTCAGTTCCGTGGGTTTGTGGCCTCAGAACGTCCTATGGAATACTGTGTACCTGGAGCTTCCAATTGGCTTGAAACATCCTTCTGGGTGAAGGATCACTTGGTAAAACAGGGAATGAAAATGTCACTAATTTTTCTGACAGTCTAGTTTTTGGACTCCTGTCATGCTAATCTCGAATTAGAGGCTTCTGGTTGGTGAGCCCTGGTTCTCACTTAATACTGCAGGTGTTTCTGTGATCTCCATCCTCCCAGGTTCTTTGCAGCTTTCTCACCATGCTAATTCAAGTGAACAGAAGCAATGCTAGTGTTAACAGGAAACCCACATTTCATGAAAAAGAGAAAGCATGAATCCAGGCCTGTTGTGATATTGACAGAGCATGGCACTTCCAGTCATTGCGGATCCTGAAATGGAATGACTGCATTTGACAAAGTTGACTGAATTTATGAGCCTGCCTCTGTCAGGTTCATTGCATTGTCTCCTTCTACGCTTTGGGATTTTTAGATGAGTTTTTTGCCACCCAAAAGTAATATTTCTTACCTCTATAAAAAAAAAATACATCCTTAAAGGCCTCAGGCTCTTGGTATGAGGTTCATGCATGAGGCATACTGCATTGTGGGTGTCCTATAATCAGTTGATGCCCATAATTTAGCAGGTGGCTTTTAGGCTCCAAAAAGATAATCATTTTCTTCTTAAAAATTATATTAAATACTTTAGTCATGTGTGCCATGTCCTCCCACCTCTTGAGTGGTCCTTGAGGAAGCACTACGTCCTTGTGTGAACTGGGTTTAGGGGAATCTTTCCCTCTGTTAGCTGTTGGGAAGGTCAGGTGGCCACCTCCTTTGCCTGTGCCCAACTGGAGATGGAAGACCAAAGTGGAAGGACAGGAAACCAGTCTGTTTTTACTACACTCAAAGAATATACATTTTGTTTCAGACAGTGATGAATATCTGAAACAAGATGGACCAACAAGCTGTCGGAGCAACAGCTTCTTTCCTCCAGAGCCCCTGACTCAGTGTCTAATGTGGTGGGTGGCATGGGAGGTGGGTGGGTACTTGTTACCTGTAAGTGATGGTAGTTCAGACCTTGGCTTCAGATTCCCAAGCGCAGAAACCACCTGTGCCCTCTAGGAGCTCTTCAATCAACCTGAGCTGCACATTGGAATCTCCTAGGAGCTTTAAAAAATATTAATGCCTGGGACCCACTCCTCCAAGATTGGGTTACATTTAGTCTGGGATATGGCCTGGGCACTGGGATTTTTCAAAGATCCCCAGGTGATTCTAATGAGCAGTTGGGCTGAGAACCACGGTATTCTTGTTCGTATTCTTGGTTGCAGACACAGTTTAGTTTTTTTCTTTTTAATTTTTAAAATTCGTTATTTGTATTTCAAAGTTAAACCCAAGACGCTTTGACTTCATAGGAAATCCACTGAGAAACGTTTTCCTAGTCTGAACACCTGTTTCCCCTTAGTCCCCCCAGACAGAGCATGTTCAGGTTAATTACTTTCATTTTACAATCACTGCTGTCCCACCACTATGAGTTATATACCAAGACCACCTAAACTGTGTGTGGTCTTAGTTATACCCTAATTTCAATAACTGCAATAGGTTTCCTGGGGTAAACTGTCTCTCGAATTCTTTGGCTACTTCTGAGGGTGAAGTCCAAAGAACTCTTAAATGATTCTCCTTTGGGGGGATTATTGATACAGCTTAATTCATCCCACATCAGTAAACGTGGATTGGTCATTGTTACGTATGAGTCACTATGGAGTGTGGAGAAAGGCCTTGGTTTGACTCAGAAAGGAAGCGGGAAGGAGAGGCACGTGAAGCTGCCTGCAGGGTGGAGAAAAGGAGCTGGTGCTCCACTCATGCCCGGAATCATTCCACAGCCTTCGCCAGCCTTTCCCTTCCCTGTGGGGTCCGCCTGCAGCCTCTTTCTGCCTGTTGAGCTGCTGGCTGCTGGGACGCTAGGCTTGCAGCTGAAGGGAAAGAGATGAGGTGAGAGATTGTAACAGTGGCGCCAGATTCCTGGTGTCCTGGACCTCCCTGCACTGGTCATAGGGAAACATTAGCCGGATGGGGTGTGTCACCCAAACAGGGACGTGAAACGTCCTGCTGCAAAGGGAGGGAAATAGAATCATAAAAAGAATCTACCCTGGCCTGCGGAGAGCCGGTGCATGTGGTTGGCTGTGAGGGTCCTGGCCAAATCACTGTATTCTCTGCTCTTTTATTCTCTTCTTAGTGTCCTATTTACAATCTTTTAAACTGCACTTAGATGACTCATCTCATTTACATGCAAATTTGAGGTATTACTAAATTCATGTCACCCTTATTTTATCCGTTTTAATACGTGCCCATCTTGGGGCCAGTGGGCACTTGGTGAAAGAGCAGCTGGCACCCGGTGAATGCCAGGTCCCACGGAGAGCCAACACGCTCTCCCGGGAGCCAAGAAGCTCAGAGGGAGGCCGACTCCGGAGGCATATTGCCCAGGAGTCAGCCTGTGGGGCTGTTAGCAGTGAGTGACGTTGCCCAGGAGTCTGTGAAGAGTGACAGACCAGCGTGAGGGCAAGAGCCCTGAATTAGGACGCAGGAGTTGACTGTGCTATTTGCGACACTTTCACAGACTTACTGTGGGCTCCTTACTTTTCCAGCCTGCAGAAAGTGGGGGGGACCTTTTCTTTGCACCCACCCACCCCCGTCCTCAGAGCAGTGCTATTGGAAACAAGAACTTACTTCAGTTATACCCTTGAGTTTGTTAGATGGGCTGGAGAAGCATTGCCTTACAAAGCTTACAAAGTGAAGGACGGATTATTTGTTTTATTCTAGCTCATGAGCGGGTTTCCTTTCTCCCCTGAATAATATGTCTATATTTAGTGCATGAGATACACAAGCTGGTACCTCCTCATCCTTCAGGAGTCCCCTTAAGTATCACTTTTTTTGGAAAGCCCTTTCCAGCCCTCCTGGCGGAGGTCAGGAGCTACTAAGTTTTGTCCACAGCAACCTGTACTTCCCCTAGAAAGCACTTCTCAGGCCTTGCTGCTGCTGTTGTAATTGTCCATTTCCCCCACACCAAGAGGGCAGGGGCCATATCTGTCATGCTGGCCATTCTACCTCTGGGACACAGAAAAACGTTTTGAAGGGTAGAAGATTGGAGGGAAAGCTACACCAGTTTATGGCATGGTGCCCTGCTAAAAGGCCCCTTGTGAGTCCTACAGCTCTGTCATGTTTCCATCCCGTGTCAAAGTCTCCACAACCACAGTTCCACAGCAGAATGTTCCGCAGGCCAAGTGAGATCTATTGTAATTTACATTCCCATAGAGCAGCCACTTTGAAGAGTTTGTAAAGGACTTTTGAATTGTATTTATACGTAAACCGCCATCACTTTTTTGATGTTAGCTGGAAAATGAACGTCAGTGAACATTTCACTGGGTGGGTGCTCAGCTAGGCCCCAGTCTGACGCTTCGTGCATCGCATTGTGTGCAGGCAGGGCACTGTGTCCCAGGGCAGAGAGCGCCTGTGTTGCAGGGTCCCGGATTCATATCCTGGCTGCCATTTACGAGCTGTGTGACTCTGTGTGAAATACTAATTCTGTATGAGCCACAGTTCATCTGTAATCAATGGTATTAATGCTTAGATGCTTGGAAAATAGTAGATGCTCACTGAATGTTTTCCCCTTGCCCTCTTCCTCCATCCTTACTGGAATGGGGACATACTTTTATTTTGCCTATTGGTCATCAGGATGAAAAATTAACAAATCACTTTCAAGTATTTTGCCAAAATAAACCATGCTGAAGAACGCGTTTGATTTATCCCGTAGCACATGGGAGCCTAATCATGATGAGTACGGTTCTTCTCAGTGGGGAGCGTGAGGCGATTTTAGTTGCAGAATTTTTCCTTGTCTGGGACTATACTGTATATTGGAGTATTGTTTACATGTTCCCTGGGACAACAAATGCCAAATACCACTGTGACAAGGAAAACAACAACCGAAAACCAGCTCCTCGGGTAAACAGTGAAGACATGTAGAATTGCTGAAGCGCAAGAAATCAGAGGGTGGAAATAGCATTGTTTTGAGTCAGGAGAATCTGCCCACAGTTCCCCCTGTCACCAGACAACTGTGACATCAGAAGGAACCTTAAATATCACAAAACTTCAGAATCTTCTCTGGGGCCCTCCCTGGGTCTGCTACCCTGAGCAGGGCACTGATGCTGAAGGCTGAAGTATGAAATCTTCTGAACCATGTGGGTTTTCGCAAAGTTTTGGAAACTGGCGCATGTGCAGTGACCATCAGCATGCTTCTCAGTGTCACCTACCCAGTGTAGTGTGTCACTCGTCTCCAGTAGGAAGGCTGCCATCAGTTAATCTGAAGTAGAGCCTAGGCATTTCCTGAGCACTGCCCAACAGCCACATGGCCCAGCGACCACCAGCTCATGATGCTGAACCGCCATCACGGGCTGCTTTGGTCTCCTGTGCAAAATTATTGGAAAGCCCAGGCAAGGTGTATCTGGAAGGAGACACCCGGTGATATCAGATGGCAAGAAGAGAAAGGAGAGTAGCACAAACAATCACCTTGGGTGTGAACTTCAGAAGATTAAAGGAGTTTGGAGCTGCCCTAATGTCAAGACATTAGAGACTGCCACCACCATAGCTAAATGCTCTGGGAACAAGGTGAGCTTATCGCCATGATTTCTGGGTATTAGTATTATTTGGGGCCTTTTTGTTTCCTCAATACACACTTATGGAACAACTACTATATTAATTTAGCCAACAAATATTTATTGAGTACTTATTATGTACCAGGCATTCGCTAGCTGCTAGGGGTTTGGTAGTGAACAGAAACCACAAAAACTCCTGTCTCATGAGCTTATATTCTAATGGGATGAGAATATGCCAGAGAGAGTGTGTAGGACTGAAAACAAGATGACTAAAAGCCTCCTTGCTGTCAAGGAACTTACGGTCTAGGAAAAATGCAATACATTTATTGCTTGTGGTATTTTAAATAGTGTCCACTTTTTGCAGAGAAACTTTCTTCATTTAAAAAAAAATGATTTTAAGTGGTTCATTATATTCTTTTTTTTTAATTAATTAATTTATTTATTTTTGGCTGTGTTGGGTCTTTGTTGCTGCGCGTGGGCTTTTCTCTGGCTGTAGCGAGCAGGGGCTACTCTTTGTTGTGGTGCACGAGCTTCTCATTGCAGTGGCTTCTCTTGTTGTGGAGCACGGACTCGAGGCGCGAGGGCTTCATAGTTGTGGCACGTGGGCTCAGTAGTTGTGGCTCACGGGCTCTAGAGCGCAGGCTCAGTAGTTGTGACGCACAGGCTTAGTTGCTCCGCGGCATGTGAGATCTTCCCAGACCAGGGCTCGAACCCATGTCCCCTGCATTGGCAGGTGGATTCTTAACCACTGCGCCACCAGGGAAGTCCCTGAGTGGTTCATTATATTCTCAAGTGTGGTTTTAATATACTCAGATGTCAAATATTTCCCCCCGACATAAGAAGCATGTTCTATTTTATAACAAGAGTCAAAGAGGAAATAAGAATCACTTAACATAAATGGTTTCTGCAGCAAATTTCATTAGAAATTATATTTTTTGAACAATAGGTATTATTGAGGAGATAATTCAGGCCTAGGCTTACACTTTCTGGAATTTTCTGGGGAAAGTGTCAATAAGGAGGTGAAGAAACAGGGTGATGGTCTGGATAAATTGGTTAAACTGAATCTCAGAAACTCTGAAGGATCTCTCCTCACCCTTCTATAGTAACAGCAGCAATAGGATGAAACTATAGTATGATTTACCTTAATTTGCATAGCAGTTTGCCTCACATTTTCAAAAAGTGCTAATAGATGTTAACTCAAAATAGATTAAAATACCAGACAAATTGCTATTACCTTAAAAAGAGTTACAATAATTTTGAAAATGTAAATTATAGTTATACCGTCTTTGGAGAGAACTATATTTCTTATATTAAAAAAAAAACCTGTGGTACATGCTTTTTTTCCCCTTTAATCACAGTAATTTCTTCAAATGACACTGCTGCATACTTCTTTAGGAAGATACGCTGCATTTTTCAAATCTTATGTGTAATATAAAAATTGCCATTGATAGTTTTCAGCAGGTGAAAAAAAAATTACAGAAAACCAGGGATCGTGGGGAAACTTTTTAAAATTCATCTTTATGTTCCTTTTTTTATATTACATACATTTTATGAGTTGGAACAGAGAATGGTTCTTTTCATTCTAGCAAGTGGAGTTGTGCATGACAAAATGTCTGCAGAAATGTGTATGTAGGCGTAACGATTTAAAATGATTTGGACCCTCCTGGTGTCTTACACCCAACTTTTTCTCTAAGGCACCAAAGCACTTATGGAGTCTGTACAAAGAGGTAAGCATAATTTATACTTCTGAGGAGCAAATGAAAATAACTTCAGTATAAAATTTGTCACACCGTATCGCCAGGAGACACTATAAGTAAAAGATAAAACCTTCCCTAGTGGGAGTACATGTATATCCCCTGAATAGCTTCTACCCAACAAAACTCTAAAATGGAATATTTGCATTTTCCCTACTGCTTTGTTTTGCTAACACAGTTAGCAAAAAGATTGCTTAGAAGACACATTATATCCACAGAGGATTACCTGTAACTTTTTTCATACACCTACAAAGCCAAATTACTGTCTGTTCTTGCCCATAACCTATGAAAGCTAGAGATCTAACACATTCTATATTCTTAGCTATAGGTAGACCTTACTTTATGCAACAGAAATAGGTAAATTGAATTTTGGTAAATCAAAGGAATATAAAACACATTAAGAGAGCTGACAAAAAATAACCCTACCATGAAAGTCTTTGCTAAAGTGAACAATTATCTCCTAATTTATGTATTTCATAAATCCATATCTCATGTATCAAGTTTGCTTAATTTTATATCTCCTCTTGCAAAACAGTTATCACTTAGTGATATTTTCTCTTTTTAAAAATTGGACCTCCAAAACAAAATGCCTGTCAACCCTTGGTATAAAACTTTGTACAGGCCTATGTGTAGATTAGAAAAGATGTACTGCAGAAGACAGGCCCCATCTTTTTTTTTTTTTTTAATATTTATTTATTTATTATTTATTTTTGGCTGTGTTGGGTCTTCGTTTCTGTGCGAGGGCTTTCTCTAGTTGCAGCAAGCAGGGGCCACTCTTCATCGCGGTGCACGGGCCTCTCACTATCGCGGCCTCTCTTGTTGCGGAGCACAGGCTCCAGATGCGCAGGCTCAGTAGTTGTGGCTCACAGGCCTAGTTGCTCCGCGGCATGTGGGATCTTCCCAGACCAGGGCTCGAACCCATGTCCCCTGCATTGGCAGGCAGATTCTCAACCACTGTGCCACCAGGGAAGCGCAGGCCCCATCTTTATGGTGTGTTTAAATGTTTTCCCTTCTCCCTCCGTTTTTCATCTGTTTTTCAGTTAGTTGTTCCTTGAATGCTAAGTGATTTGGGCCGTGTTTACTTCCTTTCCAATTCGATGCAGATTTTCTGAAAGTCCTCTGACCAGATGACTTCAGCTGTCCCTTAGAAGGACCTGCATCCTTCTGGGTTTGTTCATGGCTGGAGGGTGGAACGTAACCTAACCACAGCCTGGGGAATGTCAGGTAAAGAAAAGGGAGGATTTCCTGAAAGTGGATATTTAAAACCTGGACTGTGTTACTAAGAAAAGTTCTGAACTCTTCTCCAGAGAGCATTAAGATAGAATAGATTCTTCTTGTATATGAAGTATTTTTTAAAAATTTTTATTGGAGTATAGTTGCTTTACAATGTTGTGTTAGTTTCTACTGTACAGCAAAGTGAATCAGCTATACATATACATATATCCCCTCTTTTTGGGATTTCCTTCCCAGTTACGTCACCACAGAGCACTGAGTAGAGTTCCCTGAGCTATACAGTAGGTTCTCATTAGTCATCTATTTTATACATAGTATCAATAGTCTACAGTTACTTCTTGCCCTGCGATGATTTTATTTTGAGCATTACAACTTATGTTATCAAGGTTTATTTCTGAAATATCTCAGAAGTTGAACAATATTGAGCATCACTATAGAGAACTGGTCACCCTACCATAGCATTAATTAACTCAATGAATGACCGTTTACTGAACGCCAGCTGTACTAATAAGAGCTACCATTTGGGGAACTTTTTATGTCAGTCGCAGTGTTAGGCATATTATTTTATCCTTGTAACAGTCCTATGACATCAGTACTATTATGCAGTTTTTACAGTTGAGGAAACCAAATTGTAAAGTGAAACCAGGATTCTGACCTGTGCCTGGTTGACTCTCAAGTCAACTACAGTTGTCATGTTTCTTCTCTACTTTGTACACAGCTCTATAGCCTTAAAGATAAAAGGCAGTCTCTGGTCCCCAGACTTTGGTTCAGGTAGACGAGAGAGGCAAGTAAAGAGATGATTGCAACACAATGTGAGAGTGCTTAAATAAGAGACAAGCCTTGCAGTTACCCGCCATGGGTCCACAGAGAAGGTGTACTGAGACCAACCTCATGGGGAGATAGGCTTGCTTAGGGAAGGTTTCCTGAAGGAGGGAATTCCTGAGCTGAATACAAGTTCCTCTGGGAATTTTTGGTCTTTAGTATGTTGTGATTAGTATGTTAGTGTCTGGCTTTGCCTTGCTCTTGGGTTTCTATTTTTTATTTGTAGTTTGTTATTGTTTTCTCATTCATTCACTGAGAAGTAGGCCTGGCTCATGAATACAAAAATGATCATGGCTCTTGTAAGATCTTACATGGGAACAGGAGTAGACATTAAACAAAGCAATTATAAACTAACTTTGAAGGTAGTATGAACAAAAAGTAGGCAGTGTTGGAAGAGTGAATAACCTGGAAGCCTTACCTAATGTGGGGAGGGGAGCAGGCTGAGGGCAGTGATCAAAGTTCCCTGGGGAAATGACACTGAACTAAGAACTAAGAATAAGGTGGAGTAGGCATGAGAAGGGGACATTCAGGTGGAAGTGGATTTAACAGTATTCCAGATAAAGAGAACAGCATGTGCAAAGATCCTGAGGCCAGAAGGAACTCGGACAGCTTGATAACTTTAAATTAGGTCAGGTGACTGGTTAGTATCAAAAATATACTAGAGAGATAGGCATGGCTAGATGATGCATGACTTTCTAAGTGTACTGTTCTAAGCAGCCTCAACTCAAGCAAGACTTAGGATAGAAATTGAAATTTAAAAAATCAAAAATTATATTGCTTAGAACTCCTTTTAAGATCATCAACTGATATTCTCAACTCTAATTTGTATATCAGTTTTTCTTTTTTATTCAAAATTATTTTGTGTTTTTTGTGAATAAAATGTTATACATTGTATCTATATCATAAAAAGAATTAACTGCATGGCTTGGTTTGGAATTTGGAATGAAAATTGATTTTAATACAAGAAAGTCTTGAATAGAAATTCTGACAAAGACTAAGTATCATCAGTGCAATGTGGAAATATCAACTCTAAATTTAACAAAAAGATTATATATAACATGGTTTACCAAATCACCCAGAAAACACCATGTTATTTCAGAAAAGTGCAGATGACTTAATGTCATGGTCGTCATACTCCCAAGCATGCTTTCAAAGCAAACAGCAAGGGTTTGATGTTGTTTTAGGTTTTTCCTTGTGGTCCTGGTCTTTTTCAATAGTGGACAGACATGGAGAGGGAGCACAAAAATGTGTATCACCAGCACCTTCTTTCAGACCAGCTTACTCAGCATAAATGAAATATTGATGTATTTGAAAATGCCCGAGTGTTCAATAAAGATTTTAAATAAAGCTACCTAAAAGTTTCGGTTCTTAGGTTAATCATTTATTTATCTAAAGGATGAAGGAAGCTGTCTACTTTTGTGATATGAACTGCAATCAGCTTAAAAATAATTGACAAATTAATCCCTTCACAGCACAGCAATTGTAAAGGTGTTAGTCTTAATTAGGCCTGTCTGATTGCCTTGTCTAATCAAGAATCAAAGTGGTATCTTTGATGGTTAAGGTCTATTGGGGCCATCCCTGACCTGCCAGCCATGTATGTTTTAATTATTGATTCTTCACATTTCAGCCCTTTCCACAAAGGGACTTGAAGTTTGCAATACCTTAACGTTTAAAGGGAAGAAAAATAAACATTTTCCCCAACACTTCTATCCAGAATCCTGTGTATCCTCTCCACCAATCTACAGTTCTGTCCTAAAAAAGCTGTCAGGTGGGCGATGAAGTCAAATGCACACTAGGATGCTAACTACTGCCTCACCTCCCAAGCACTCCATTTTCAATGGACATTGTTAAGATCTTGACAAGTTACAGTCATCTATGCGTCTAGAAAACACTAACTTGATATCGCGTCTTTTCAGAAAATCCCTTAGGGCGAATGTAGTACTTAGGAAATCAGGGAGGTCACACAAAAAGCAACGCTGTCTTCTCACGAAGCATTGGTCACACTGCTGAAAAGGAAGGAGACGAGGGTTCCCGGTGCGGTGGAAAGCGCAGCCCAGTGAGCGTGGGCGGCTGGTGGTTTCAGTGGTCCCCGTGGGTGACCGTGGCTCTTCTTTGTGGTTGCAGGTCAGTGAAGTGACGGTGGAGCAGCTAGTGCAGCAGTACCCCCATATCACCTTCAGCACCGTCCTGCAGGACTGCAAGAGGACCCTGGAGAGAGCCTACCAGATGGGCTGGACCCCCAACATGTCTGCCGCCTCCTCCTGACAGCCCTGCCCACGCTTGGGTCCACGCGGATCAGCCAGCAGGGCGGAGAGCAATTGTAGAGTTGGGGTGGGTGATGTCTTGCAAAGGTTTTGACCGTCCCGTGTCTCCATGTGTACCCGAGTGTGTATATCTGTGTCTCGTTTGCATACTGCGTAGCATAAGCTCAATTGCTATTTTGTTCCCAGGTGAGCTGGTTTTTTCCTTAAATAACGATTTTGACAGGCACAGACCTTTAGTTTTTAAGTTCAAAGGCTTATTTCTCTAAAAAAAATTTTTTTTTTTTTTGCTGTAGAATCAAAAAAAAAAAAAAAACGGATCCATTATTTTGAGCTTCTAATGACTGCCACTGGAGATGCCCCCAAATGAAGGCAACTGCCTTCTTTTTTGATGGGAAAGAATTGTGCGATTCTACTGATGATGACCGGAAAGGAGCCACGTTGCGCTAATTAGAAGCCCGGAAACCAGTACTTTTCAAGATTTCAAGCACGTACACACATATAGGTTCTCATACTCTCATACACACACACACCCCACAGCACTTTCTTTCTAGATCATTTTCTGACACAGGGGCCTTTCTCCAGGCCACTGAGAGAGCATGGCATCAACTGTCACTCTGCCTAACTCACTGTCCCCACAGGTGTCCCAACCTGCTTGTCTGGTGGGCGACTTAGGGACTATAGAGGACAAAACCTTTTGTGAAGTTTTCATATGGAGGCAACAATCTGAACTCCCCTGACCAGCTCACAAAAGTTAATTATTCATTATTGTACAAAATTCTGTTGAGTACTAAGTATTTTGAGTTTCATGTTAACATTGTATTAGCTTTTATAATACAATGGATAGTAACTGGTCTGGATATATTTTAATGATATTTGGAGCTAATCTTAGCATTATCCACATTAAAGCCACCAATGTAATTAATAGTGTGCAGTTATTTTTAAAAAAAAAAAACTCTACAGATCATTTAATTATTTTTGTTAATTTTGGTAATTATGAAAGTATATTTCTGAGATTTGGGGCTAGTCACATTAGTAGAAGGTTCATGAGTAAGATATAAGTAGACAATCTTTCTATTAAGTTTTTTTTTTTTTTTTTTTGCTTTGGGCTTTAGAACAGGTTTTTTGGATATATGCATGTTATCATATTTTGAATAATTATTATGCTATGGCAAAGATCTGTTGCTGGTTAATGTATGAGTTAAGAAGAAAAATTTGAAAATCTTTTCATTAAGATTCTGTTTACACTTGTCAGAAATAAGCATTTCTTTGTTTAATTAAAGATTGCCAGTTTTCAGTTTAGACAGTATCTATTAGTAAATGAATATATGTTTTGATTTCACACATCTTTACGAGTAATTCATATTGGGGACTCAGGCTCAAATAACCTTTCCTATGTCTAGATTTATAATCAAGACAGCAGGGAGGCTTTTTAAGCTAAAGAGTGATTGTCTTTCACAGTAGAGTTAGATATACAAAACCCTGACTTGTGAGTTTGCTATTTATTCTTTCCCAATGTGGACATAACTGTTTTTTGGTCTTTAACAGATATGCTAAGATTTGAGATTCACTTTATATAAGTCCCAGTGTTGCTAAAATGATACTAGCTGTAAGGAATGAAAAATAGCTTTACATTCAAATGCCATTCACTTATTTATAATAACTCTTTTTGTGTAAACAACTTTCCTTTGATTATGTCAACCTGTTTCTGATGTGGCATGTTTTTGCTTTTAATCCCAATCAATTTGGAAAATCTAGTCACTAGGCACCGAGAGTACTTTTTCCATCACTAAATGGCTTACTAATTTAATTTGAAGGGAATAAAATTTATGTAAGAAAAAAAAGCTGTTTACTGTTAACAAACTGTAATTCTTCTTAAACATTGAACTGTATCATCTTCATGTTCATTTCCCCACTACTGAAAACTATCTTAATTCACAATATTTTAACTGATTTTTAATCCAAAACTAATTTATAAGACAATATGTAAAGTAATAGTAGCTTGAGTGAATAAGCAAAAGTGTAATTTTTATATATGTCACACTATATTTTAAATAGTTAAAAAAGACAAAAGGAAGGAGAACCATCGATGATATAGATGGTGCCATTTCAGTTCAAAGTTGTGATAATCCTTGGAATGTCACAGTTTGGTTGTCAAATGGTTTCAGAAATGTGTAATCAATTTTTTTTTAATGTTGCGTTGTTGGAATCTCAAGTACAGCACTATAACATGCTTTAGCTTGTGGGTGGGGGTGGGTTGGGGACTTGCACTTATTCTTTAAGATGTTGACTAATCCAGAAAGCCTGATGCATCATAACCTGGAAAACTGCTTTGGTGTGTTTATAGGAATCTGTAGAAACATCAATCTAGCCTCAAAGCATTAATCACAAAAACAACCAGAAAAAGCATCACCTTGAATGATCCTGTGATGGTTGTTGAATGTGCTCTCATTAGATGCTTTGAAATAAGGCTTAAAATGATTTTTCTGGGCAATATAGAGTTTCTTTTTTTGCTTAGAATGTCATAAATATATGTGAACATGTTTAATGCAGGGCTTTTTATCCTCTCCAAAATGTCAATAGTATTTTCAGAATAAAGACTATGAAATATATTGCTGTGGTGGAAAATTCTGGTCCTTTGTCTTTAACGTCTCTTTGAGTGGATAAAGGAAATTCATCCAGTTTCGAGTTTCTATATTTCTGTGAATCTTTTGACCTTGCAATGGGTTGCAATAAAAGAGAAAGAAAACACACTGTCTTTTGTTTTATTTTAGAGACAATAAATGGCCTCCCTTATGCTGGTTGGGTGTGATGCATGCAGCGGTCCGTGTCCTTGGGTGTTTCACTGCAGACTTTATGTAGGTTCAGTGAACCCAGAATAATAAACAAGACTGAATTTAGGAGATTTGCATTTGGCCAGTGAGTACTGAGATAAAATTAAAACCTCAAGGGTTTAAACAAGTGGTCCGTTTAAAGTACCATTCCCTAAACCCTCATTCATTTACTTAGCCATTTATTCATTTTCTCAAAAGTAAATAAATAAACTTATTGAGTAAAAAACATGTGCCAGGCACTGGGCATTTAAAGATAAATAAAACTCATTCCCATCCTGAAATTGCTCATAGCATAGCAAGGGGACAGTCTTAAAAACTAGCCTTAGTAGCGGAGCACAGTAGATGGAGCACAAATAGGAAAGGCAATACCCTTTTACAAAGAGTGAACTAAAATAAAGCAAAGCAAAACAAAAGTTGAAGAGGTAGACAGAAAAATTACCATTTTCAGCCTTGGCTATTCATGGATTGTTTTTTTAAAAGGTTCTTCTGAAAATAAGTAGCCACTGGCTACCATTCACATGGGTTTTTCTGAATCTACAGTATTTGCATTGTTTATATCACTTGTAATTTTATTTTTAAAAGGATTCATTTCAGGAGTGCTCATTGCCCAACAAAGCAGACAAAAATCATCCGAAGCCTCAAAAGAAAAACAAATAGCCTGCCAGCAGGTATGAACTCACAGTCTAAATCACAGAGAATAGCAGGGGTAAGCCAACATTAGTTCAAGTCAACAGAAAAAACAAACAATAGACCCACATCCTCAAAGGCTTCAATATTAAATGTTAAGACACATAATTCGGAATAAATGTTTGATATATTCAAATATATTAAAAATTATTTATAACGAACAGAAAAATGAACAGAAATATTTTTAAAAGAGCTAAATAGAATTTTTAGAAATGAAAAATATAATTGAATATTAAAATGGAAAGACATTAGTAGAAAAGATTCAGCTATAGGGATAATTCGTAAACGGAAAGGTAGATGTGAGTAAAATAAAAGGAAAATTGGAAAAAAAAAAAAACACAAGCTTTTCTTCTTTTGCGTGGATAATTTCCATATGGATGACTGAGAGGTTAAGACACATGGGACACAGTATGAGACTTTCCAACATATCTAATCTTGCAGAAGAAAAAATAGAATAAGGGAATGGCAGTGTTTAAAGCTATAGTGGAGTTTCCATTTACTTAAGAAGAAAAAAAGATTTTGGAGGAGAATATCAAAGGCTCAGTTTTGGATGAGTTAATTCTGAGATGCTCATTAGACTTCCAAATGAGTATATTGAGTATGCAGTTGGATATAGGAGTTCAGTTCTGAGGAGAGGTATACAGATGGCATTTCAAACCTTAAGCTGGTCTGAAATCATCATCTCTGGTCATCATCCATTACTTTAGACAGAAAATGAAGTCTAAGGACTGTGTCTTTGGTCACTGCAAAATTTGGAAGGCAGGGAGAGGAAGCAAACTCTTCAAAGGAAACTGACACAGAATAACCTGAGAGGAAGGAGGACAACCAGGAGTGTGTTCTATCCTAGAATCAAGTGAAAACAAGCAAAATTAAATAAGCTATTATTTAGGGACACAGTGTATTAATAAAAATGGAAAAAGGAAAAGGTAACAACTGCGAAGTTTCAGGGTGGTGGTTACCCTTGGGTGGGCAGGCGTGGGACCACATGGTGGGCTTCAACTGAATCTGTAGGTTCTACTTCATTAGTTGAAGTGTGGATTCACCAGTGTTTGCTTTATTAATAGGCTTCATAATGTGTGCATATGTAACAAATTATTTTGTATCGAATATTTTGTTAACTTTTTAAAGAAAATTTTGTACCTTGTTTAAACTGATTGATTATCCAAAATTGCTAAACCTAGATGCAAGATTCCCTACCTGTTTGGTAGTGGAGGTTAGCTCTGTGTGACGCAGAGTTTACACAATCCCATGTCTAAGCAGGTGGCAGAAGTGGGAGAACATTCTAGTCTTACCTTTCTTTTCTCCTGTGCTGGGAGCATAGCATTGCGTTAACTCCTTGGTTTCTATCCAACCATCATTGGAATTTTAAGTGGAACAGCTGTCCATGTGGCAGGGAGACAGCTGTGGGAATTCTTCTGGCACACCTGTCATGTCATTACCACTACAGGAATCAAAGGACCACTACACTGTTTTGTAAAACAGTGGGGGGCCCTTTCATTATTCATTTTTTTTTTAATATTTGAAAGTAGCTTTTTTAAAAAAAATTAGGGTATAGTTGCTTTACAATGTTGTGTTAGCTTCTGCTGTACAAGGAAGTGAATCAACTATACATATACATATAACCCCTCCCTCTTGAACCTCCCCCCCATCCCACCCATCTAGGCCACCACAGAGCACTGAGCTGAACTCCCAGCTCTATACAGCAGGTTCCCACTAGCTATCTGTTTTTTACATGGTAGTGTATATATGTCAATCCCAATCTCCCAATTCATCCCCCCTTTCCCCCTCCCCCACAGTGTCCACATGTCCCTTCTCTATGTCTGTGTCTCTATTCCTGCCCTCCAAATAGGTTCATCTGTACCATTTTTCTAGATTCCGCACATATGCATTAATTAATGATATTTGTTTTTCTCTTTCTGACTTACTTCACTCTGTTTGACAGTCTCTAGGTCCATCCTTGTCTCTACAAATGACCCAATTTTGTTCCTTTTTATAGCTGAGTAATATTCCATTGTATATATGTACCACATCTTCTTTATCCATTCATCTTTTGATGGACGTTTAGGTTGCTTCCATGTCCTGGCTATTGTAAATAGTGCTGCAATAAACATTGGGGTGCATGTGTCTTTTTGAATTATGGTTTTCTCAGGGCATATGCCCAGTAGTGGGATTGCTGGGTCAGATGGCCAAGAGGCACATGAAAAAATGCTCAACATCACTAATTGTTAGAGAAATGCAGATCAAAACTACAGTGAGGTATCACCTCACACTGGTCAGAATGGCCATCATCAAAAAATCTACAAACAATAAATGCTGGAGAGGGTGTGGAGAAAAGGGAACCCCCTTGCACTGTTGGTGGGAATGTAAATTGATACAGCCACTATGGAGAACAGTATGGAGGTTCCTTAAAAAACTAAAAATAGAACTATCACTTCATTTTTAATTACACAAATCTGGTATCAAAACCTTTTAGTAATACAGAGGCTTGTCTGATAATGTGATAATTTATAGTTGAAATGGAACAGTCAGTTAGGGTCAAGTCTAACTATTTCATTATATGAATAAACAACAATTTATTTACCCATACTACCATTGGTGGATATTAGGTTGTTTCCTGTTTGGGCATTATGCTTATTAAAATTAATCCCAGTTTCTTGAGAGAGATAGTAGATACAAATGTAACAATATTGCTTCCTCAGTCCCTGAAATGCAACCTTCTGTCTCCAAGAAATAAACTTCAGAAAACTAAAATCATCCCCTAAAGAGCATCTCCTTTCCTACGATTTTGCTTGGCTAATAAAACTATGTATGGATGTCATCAGCCCAGGAAAAGAGAAACATTCAAGGGGCAAGTGTTTATTTCGGCTCTTTTATTCACCCCATGACGGAGGAATGTTTCTTGTACTTTTTCCACAGCTTGGCGTCATGTGGAGTGGCATGAGGATTCATGACTGGACCAGGCTGATGGGCACTCACTGAGTTCCTTTCTCTAGCCTGAAATCTTCAATGGTGTGACTATGTGTGTGTGTGTGCGTGTGTATGTGTGTATGCTCATGTGCTCACATACACCATACAATCATAAATGACGTCTGCTGAATGCAATCTATTTAGTCTTCTTTTTCCTTGGAGTTTTTAGTGATTAACATAATCAAAGATGAAAAATCAGTGACTGAAGGAGGGCTTTTTAAAAGAATTGTTATTAAAATAATAGATGCTGCCTTGATGGGCCTGGTGGCTACTGACAAGGGTGATTTTTATAAATAATACCAAAGTTAATGGAGAAAGCTCAGCAAGCTTGATTTTGTTAGCAAATAATTCTACTGTAATTTAAGCAGCATCTTGCCACTGGCTCACTTACTGGCTTAAGTGAAAAAAAAAAAAGACATCTTTGATAATTGGATTTCAATGAAGCTTTTATTAGTGCAGTGTTCGATTCCAAATCAAAAGATGGATTACTATTCAGGGTTCATGGATGAATATAGAGAGGCAAATACTGGGAAACACACTCATAGATAACTTAAATAATTGGGTTTAATGTGAAAATTAAGTTACTGGCATCCCTTGTTATTAGATAATTCAGATGACCGAATTTGCTCACATGTATACTAAGGGATGTTTAGTCCGCTTCCTTACTCTCTTCCTGTGGCTGCTGTTGAATATTACTGTCCCCATTTCTTCCTAGCTATGCTTCATTCTTATAATTAACCAAAGAGTCTAAGAAAATTATTGATCAGGCTCTTCATGCCTCCAAGGATTAATGATAGATTTGAAAGTAATCCCCAAACAGGAATTGGGGAGAGGCAGGGAGAATTAAGTGAATTACGTAAAATACTCCATGTTTTAAAATATTTTGTTGTGAATATAACAGAGAAAAGCACGTAACACATGCACATACAGTTGTAATAAAATCACAAAACAAGCACCACTTAAGTCAAGAAATAGACCAACACTGGCACCCTAGAAGCACCCCCCCCATACCCCTCCCCAAGTCCAGGCATCTCCCTCCTTCCAGATGTAATCACTCTCCTGGCCTCTATAGAAATAATTTCCTTGCTTTTATTTTTCTTGTACCACCTATATGCCTCCTGAAAAATATAGTTTGGTTTTGCTTGGTTTTGAACTTTGCATGAAAGAATCATACTGTGTATATTGTTTTGTAACTTTCTTTTTTTACTTGATGAAATGTGTTTGTAGGATCCATCCATTTTATTGTGTGGAAATGCCATTCTACTATTGAAAAGCATTTGGTTTGTTTCCAGTTTGGGACAGTTAAAAATTCTGCTGCCGGAAGCCTTCTCGTACAAGTGTCATAGCGCACACAAGCACACAGGATACATACTTAGGAGAGGAAGTGCTACTATTTGCATATCTTCAACTTTATTAGGTGATGCCACACCATTTTCCAAAGCTGTTGAACCAATTCGCATTTCTACCAGCAGAGTATGGAAGTTCTTATTGAGCACCTATTTGCTTCCGATTGCCCTGTAGTGGTATCTTATCATGGTTTAGTCTGCATTCTCCAGAATATTAAAAAACTAGGTACCATTTCATATGTTTATTGGCTACTTAGGAAATAATGGTTGTAAAGACCTTTAAACCAATGTTTGCCTTCCCGTTTCAGATAAAAGAAAGAACATAGACAGGAAAGGCCTGAGAGGATTGCCACAATTTCACTGTGGATCATAGCTCGTGGGTAAAAAGGTATGTAAAGGGGGCAAGGAAAGTGAGAGACCCTTTAAGAGGTTTATTGATTAAAAAGACAGAGCTTTCTTTCCCTTCATCTTCCTGTGACTTTAGCCCTTTATCTTCCTATGACGTTATTACATCTTTTTGTATGGAAGGAGGCCATTATCTTGGATTTAAATGAGAAATGACAGGGATCTGTAACTGTATGGTTATTAAGGTTATGTAATTGTATGATTATTGTGATGATGTAATTAAATTAAATACCGTGTAAACCAGTGAAATAAGAATGGGAGAAAGAGAGTTCTCTCTCCTCTGCTATAAAAACAAAGTTGAATGCTTTGGAAATTCAGATGAAAAGATAGGCACAAGAGAAATCTTTCAGGTTAGTTATAGGGCACACAAGATGTAGAATGTGGAAAACTTATTAAAACCTGGAGAAATTTTGCATTTAGATTGCTTCAAAAATGAATTTAATTTCTTACTGCTTTTAAAAGAAATTGAAACTAGAAATCATAGATATGTTATGGAGATGGTTTATTCAAGAATGACAGTGTAGAACACAAATCAAAGAAAAAAGGCCTTGGCTATACACCAAAAGATTAGCAAATGAATGTATATATATATGTGTTTTTATATTAAAAGTAAAATATTGAAAAGATATATATACATATATGTTTTTAAATGATTTTTAATAAGCTTTTAAAAGTAAGTGGCCAACTAGCTGTCCTTACCATGCTGATAAGAGGACTTTTACTGTACCTGCTTAGACCAAAACAGATGCCCAACTGATAGACACTCGTGGTTTAAAAAGTCACAATTTTTTCATTTGAGGCATAACTTACCTACAATAAAATACACATGTATTAAGGTACAGTTCTTTGCATTTTGACAAATATGTAGATTTTGTAACAAATACCTCAAACAAGCTATATAATATATATAAAACAAGCTATACAATGTATGTGTGTATACATATATAAACACTTATGTGTGTATGTGTGTGTGTATACCATCCCAGAAATTTCCCCTATCACCTCACCCCACCACAATCACTGTTCTGATTTCTATTGCATATTATTTTTGCCTGTTATTGAATATCTTATAAATGGAATCATAGAGCACGTATTCTTTGTGTCTAATGTCTTTCCCTCACATGACTGTTTTTGAAATTTATCCTATTGTGTGTATCAATCATTGCTGAGTAGTATTCCATTGTATGAATATACCACAATTTATTTATCCTTTCTCCTCTTAATAGACATTTGAGATGTTACCAGTTTTTGACTAATGTATTAAGGAGCTATAAACATTTTTGTAACTCTTTTTATGTGATATATTCCTAGGAGTGGAATAGCTTGGGTAAATACCTAGGAGTGGCATTGCTGAGTCATAGGATATTTGTATAAACATAGTCCTTATAAGAAAACTCTCAAACTGGTTTCTAAAGTGGCTATACCATTTTCCACTACTACCAGTACCAATGAATGAGGGTTTTAATTACTCTACATCCTCACCAGCATTTGATGTTGTCAGTCTTTCAAATTTAGCCATTTTAGGGGCCCATTAGAGATTTAATTGGGCTTTTATTTCAGTGTTTGGATAAATTTGAGGATAATTGACATCTTAACAATATTGAGTCTTCTAGCCCATTAGCATGGTACATTTCTCTACTTATTACAGCCTTCTGTAATTACTCTCACCAACTCAGAGTAGCTTTCAGAGCAGAGGTCCTGTACTGCTTTCATTAAATTTATTCCTATGTATATTATGCTTTGATGCTACTGTAAATGGAATTTAAATTTTTTCATTTTTGAATTGTTTGCTGCTAGTATATAGAAGTGCTACTTATTTTTGTACATTGTCTTTGTATCCAGCAACCTTGCTAAATTCACATATTAGTTTTTAGTAGTTGTCTAGCAGATTCTGAGGATTTTTTAATCCAAAAAAAATCTGCAATAATAAGGACAGTGCTGATTTCTTTTCAATCTTTATACTTTTATTTCTTTTACTTGATTTATTGCACTGGCTTATGAACTACATACAATATTACATACACATGATGAGAGCTGACCTCCTTGTTCGTGGTCTTAGGGGAAAGCATTTAATCGTTCACCATTCAGTATGATCTTAGTTGTAGAGTTTTGTAGATGCCAATCGTAAGATTGAAAAAATTCACTTCTATTTTTAGGTTGCTGAGAGTGTTTATTACAAAAGGATATTGAATTTTGTCAAGTGTTTTTCTTAATATCTATTCATATCTATTGCTTCTTCTAATGTCATTTTTCTCCATCCTGAAGAACATTTTTTTTTGTATTTATTGTAATTGATTGATATGATCATATAGATTCTTTTACTTTCTTCTGGTATACTCTAACCTCTTAATGTCCCTCTATTTTCTGAAGGAGGATGTAAAAGTGGTATTATTTATTTCTTAAATAGTTAAAAGAATTCCCCAGTGAAATTTTTCTTGTATCAGGAAAACACAGGGATATTTTTCATTACATCTGAGTTATAGAATATTGCCATAAAGTTGTTTATAACTCCCTGTAATCTTTTTAATGTTTGTAAGCTGTATAATGATACCCCTTTTCAATCCTGCTATTGGTGATTTATATTTTCTAACAAAGAGATCTGTGTTTCTCTCTAACCAAGCCTCCACAAGTTCAAGGTCATTAGCCAATAATCTAATTACCTAATGGAAAAAAAGTTAAAAATCAACAGAGGAAGATAACATAAGCCAGAATCTCTACAACACATGATCTACAATGTCCTGTGTACAATCAGAAACTAATAGATATGTGAAGGAAAAGGAAAATCTGACTCATACTCAAGAAAAAAATCAGTCAGTTGAAATAGACCTGATATGACACAGATATTGGAATTAGCAGACAAGGACTTTAAAGAATCTATTATAAATATGCCCAAATATTGAGAGAAAAAGTGGTCATAATGAGTGAACAGATGGGGAATCTCCACAGAGAAATAGAAATTACATTTAAAAAATGGAAATTCTAGAACTGAACAGTACAATATCTGAAACAGAAAATTTATTGAACATGGGTTTGGGAGCAAATGGAGTTTGCAGAAGGGTCAGTGGATGTGAATATATAGCAATAGAAATGATCTAATCTGAAAAATGGAGAGAAAAAAGTTGGGGGGGGCAGAAAAATGTCTCACTGACAAGTAGTACAACTGGCCTAATGTATGTGCAATTTGAATCCCAGGCAAGGAGGAAGAAAATAATAAAGGTGAAAATTATTTTAAAAAATAATAGCCGAGTCCCTCTAACTTGGAAGGACTTAAACTCTCAACTCTCTCTTGCCTGTGTTGGCAGAGCTGAAATATCTTTTTAATCTTTTCAGCCTTCCAATTGTTGCTTTCACTGGGCTCTTTATAGCCTTCCCCATGTATGTGCAGAACAGGAGTCAGCCAGGGATTGCCAGAGGGTTTATATGCAGATTCTGATGAGGCTCTTTCATTTCCAGGATTTCCCATTCAATTGCCCATCTCTTGGACACTGCCCTGGCCTTTCAAGTCTATAGACAGCAGCTTTCTTCTCAGGTTCTAATCTTCCTGGTACCATGTGGACTGAGGAGTACCCTCAAGGGAAAACCCATGTAAAAGTAGATCTCATGAAATAACTGTGCTTCTTTTCATTCTTTTTTAACATCTTTATCGGAGCATAATTGCTTTACAGTGTTGTGTTAGTTTCTGCTGTATAACAAAGTGAATCAGCTATATGCATATGTATATCCCCATATCCCCTCCCATTTGCGTCTCCCTCCCATGTTCCTTATCCCACCCCTCTAGGTGGTCGCAAAGCACTGGCTCATCTCCCTGTGCTATGCAGCTGCTTCCCACTAGCTATCTATTTTACATTTGGTAGTGTATATATGTCACTACTACTCTCTCACTTCATGCCAGCTTACCCTTCCCGCCTCCCCATGTCCTCAAGTCCATTCTCTACAGCTGTGTCTTTATTCCTGTCCTGCCCCTAGTTCTATAGAACCTTTTTTTTTTTTTTTTAAGATTCCATATATATGTGTTAGCATACGGTATTTGTTTTTCTCTTTCCAACTTACTTCACTCTGTATGACAGACTCTAGGTCCATCCACCTCACTAAAAATAACTCAATTTCATTTCTTTATATGGCTGAGTAATATTCCATTGTATATATGTGCCACATCTTCTTTAACCATTCATCTGTCGATGGACACTTAGGTTGCTTCCACGTCTTGGCTATTGTAAATAGTGCTGCAATGAACACTGTGGTACATGTCTCTTTTTGAATTATGGTTTTCGCAGGGTATTTGCCCAGTAGTGGGATTGCTGGGTCATATGGTAACTCTATTTTTAGTTTTTTAAGGAACCTCCATACTATTCTCCATAGTGGCTGTATCAATTTACATTCTCACCAACAGTGTAAGAGGGTTCCCTTTTCTCCACACCCTCTCCAGCATTTATTGTTTGTAGATTTTTTTGATGATGGCCATTCTGACTGGTGTGAGGTAATACCTCATTGTAGTTTTGATTTGCATTTCTCTAATGATTAATGATGTTGAGCCTCTTTTCATGTGTTTGTTGGCAATCTGTATATCTTCTTTGGAGAAATATCTATTTAGGTCTTCTGCCCATTTTTGGATTGGATTGTTTGTTTTTTTGATATTGAGCTGCATGTGCTGCTTGTATATATTGGAGATTAATCCTTTATCAGTTGCTTCGTTTGCAAATATTTTCTCCCATTCTGAGGGTTGTCTTTTCGTCTTGTCTGTGGTTTCCTTTGCTGTGCAAAAGCTTTTAAGTTTCATTAGGTCCCATTTGTTTATTTTTGTTTTTATTTCCATTTCTCTAGGAGGTGGGTCAAAAAGGGTCTTGCTGTGATGTATGTCATAAAGTGTTCTGCCTATGTTTTCCTCTAAGAGTTTTATAGTGTCTGGCCTTACATTTAGGTCTTTAATCCATTTTGAATTTATTTTTGTATACGGTGATAGGGAGTGTTCTAATTTCATTCTTTTACATGTAGCTGTCCAGTTTTCCCAGCACCACTTATTGAAGAGGCTGTTTCTTCTCCATTGTATTCTCTTGCCTCCTTTATCAAAGATAAGGTGACCATATGTGCATGGGTTTATCTTTGGGCTTTCTATCCTGTTCCATTGATCTATATTTCTGTTTTTGTGCCAGTACCATACTGTCTTGATTACTGTAGCTTTGTAGTGTAGTCTGAAGTCCAGGAGCCTGATTCCTCCAATGCTGTTTTTCTTTCTCAAGATTGCTTTGGCTATTCGGGGTCTTTTGCATTTCCATACAAATTGTGAAATTTTTTGTTCTAGTTCTGTGAAAAATGCCAGTGGTAGTTTGATAGGGATTGCATTGAATCTGTAGATTGCTTTGGGTAGTAGAGTCATTTTCACAATGTTGATTCTTCCAATCCAAGAACATGGTATATCTCTCCCTCTCTTTGTATCATCTTTAATTTCCTTCATCAGTGTCTTATAGTTTTCTGCATACAGGTCTTTTGTCTCCTTAGGTAGGTTTATTACTAGGTATTTTATTCTTTTTTTTGCAATGGTAAATGGGAGTGTTTCCTTAATTTCTCTTTCAGATTTTTCATCATTAGTGTATAGGAATGCAAGAGATTTCTGTGCATTAATTTTGTATCCTGCTACTCTACCAAATTTTTTGATTAGCTCTAGAGTTTTATGGTAGCATCTTTAGGATTCTCTATGTACAGTATCCTGTCATCTGCAAACAGTGACAGTTTTACTTCTTCTTTTCCAATTTGGATTCTTTTTCTTCTCTGATTGCTGTGGCTAAAACTTCCAAAACTATGTTGAATAATAGTTGTGAGAGTGGGCAACCTTGTCTTGTTCCTGATCTTAGTGGAAATGGTTTCAGTTTTTCACCATTGAGAATGATGTTGGCTGTGGGTTTGTCATATATGGCTTTATTATGTTGAGGTAGGTTCTCTCTAGACCTGCTTTCTGGAGAGTTTTTATCATAAATGGGTGTTGAATTTTGTCAAAAGCTTTTTCTGCATTTAGAGATTATCATATGGTTTTTATCCTTCAATTTGTTAATATGGCATATCACATTGATTGATTTGCATATATTGAAGAATCCTTGCATTCCTGGGATAAACCCCACTTGATCATGGTGTATGATCCTTTTAATGTGCTGTTAGATTCTGTTTGCTAGTATTTTGTTGAGGATTTTTGCATCTATGTTCTTTAGAGATATTGGCCTGTAATTTTCTTTTTTTGTGACATCTTTGTCTGGTTTTGGTATCAGGGTGATGGTGGCCTCATAGAATGAGTTTGGAAGTGTTCCTCCCTCTGCTATATTTTGGAAGAGTTTGAGAAGGATAGGTGTTAGCTTTTCTCTAAATGTTTGATAGAATTCACCTGTGGAGCCATCTGGTCCTGGGCTTTTGTTTGTTGGAAGATTTTTAATCACAGTTTCAATTTCAGTGCTTGTGATAGGTCTGTTTATATTTTCTATTTCTTCCTGGTTCAGTTTCAGAAGGTTGTGCTTTTCTAAGGATTTGTCCATTTCTTCCAGGTTGTCCATTTTATTGTCATATAGTTGCTTGTAATCTCTCATGATCCTTTGTATTTCTGCAGTGTCAGTTGTTACTTCTCCTTTTTCATTTCTAATGCTGTTGATTTGAGTCTTCTCCCTTTTTTTCTTTATGAGTCTGGCTAATGGCTTATCAACTATATTTATCTTCTCAAAGAACCAGCTTTTAGTTTTATTGATCTTTGCTATTGTTTCCTTCATTTCTTTTTCATTATTTCTGATCTGATCTTTATGATTTCTTTCCTTCTGCTAACTTTGGTTTTTTTGTTGTTGTTGTTGTTCTTCTTTCTCTAATTACTTTAGGTGTAAGGTTAGGTTGTTTATTTGAGATGTTTCTTATTTCTTGAGGTAGGATTGTATTGCTATAAACTTCACTCTTAGAACTTCTTTTGCTTCATCCCATATGTTTTGGGTCATCGTGTTTTCATTGTCATTTGTCTCTAGGTAATTTTTTATTTCCTCTTTGATTTCTTTAGTGATCTCTTGGTTATTTAGTAGCGTATTGTTTAGCCTCCATGTGTTTGTATTTTTTACAATTTTTTTCCTGTAATTGATATCTAGCCTCATAGCATTGTGGTCGGAAAAGATACCTGATACGATTTCAATTTTCTTAAATTTACCAGGGCTTGATTTGTGACCCAAGCTATGGTCTATCCTGGAGAATGTTCCATGAGCACTTGAGAAGAAAGTGTATTCTATTGTTTTTGGATGGAATGTCCTATAAATATCAGTCAAGTCTATCTTGTTTAATGTGTCATTTAAAGCTTGTGTTTCCTTATTTATTTTCATTTTGGATGATCTGTCCATTGGTGAAAGTGGGGTGTTAAAGTCCCCTACTATTATTGTGTTACTGTTGATTTCCCCCTTTATGGCTATTAGCATTTGCCTTATGTATTGAGGTGCTCCTCTGTTTGGTGCATAAACATTTACAATTGTTATGTCTTCTTCTTGGATTGATCCCTTGATCCTTATATAGTGTCCTTCTTTGTCTCTTGTAGTAGTCTTTATTTTAAAGTCTATTTTGAGAATTATGAGAATTGCTACTCCAGCTTTCTTTTGATTTCCATTTGCATGGAATATCTTTTTCCACCCCCCTCACTTTCAGTCTGAATTTGTCCCTAGGTCTGAAGTGTGTCTCTTTTAGACAGCATATATATGGGTCTTGTTTTTGTATCCATTCAATCAGTCTATGTCTTTTGATCGGAGCATTTAATCCATTTACATTTAAGGTAATTATCAATATGTATGCTCCTATTACCATTTTCTTAATTGTTTTGTGTTTGTTTTTGTAGGTCTTTTCCTTCTCTTGTGTTTCCTGCCTAGAGAAGTTCCTTTAGCATTTTTTTAAAACTGGTTTTGTGGTGCTGAATTCTCTTAACTTTTGCTTATCTGTAAAGCTTTTGATTTCTCCATTGAATCTGAATGAGATCCTTGCTGGGTAGAGTAATCTTGGTTGTAGGTTTTTCCCTTTCATCACTTTAAATATGTCCTGCCACTCCCTTTTGGCTTGCAGAGTTTCTGCTGAAAGATCAGCTGTGAACCTTATGAGGATTCCCTTGTCTGTTATTTGTTGTTATTCCCTTGCTGCTTTTAATATTTTTTCTTTGTATTTAATTTTTGATAATTTGATTAATATGTGTCTTGGTGTGTTTCTCTTTGGGTTTATCCTGTATGGGACTCTCTGTGCTTCCTGGACTTGATTGACTATTTCCTTTCCCATGTTAGGGAAGTTTTCGACTATAATCTCTTCAAATATTTTCTCAAACCCTTTCTTTTTCTCTTCTTCTTCTGGGACCCCTATAATTGAAATGTTGTTGTGTTTAATGTTGTCCCAGAAGTCTCTGAGACCGTCCTCAATTCTTTTCATTCTTTTTTCTTTATTCTGCTCCCTGGCAGTTATTTCCACCATTTTATCTTCCAGCCCACTTATCCATTCTTCTGCCTCAGTTATTCTGTTATTGACTCCTTCTAGATTATTTTTAATTTCATTTATTGTGTTGTTCATCATTGTTTGTATACTCTTTAATTCTTCTAGATCCTTGTTAAACATTTCTTGTATCTTCTCCATTCTGTTTCCAAGATTTTGGATCATCTTTACTATCATTACTCTGAATTCTTTTTCAGGTAGGTTGCCTATTTCGTCTTCATTTATTTGGTCTTGTAGGTTTTTACCTTGATCCTTCTTCTGTAGCTTATTTTTTTGTAGTTTCTTTTTTTTTTTTTTTTTTTTTTGATGGGTGGTGCTGTATTCCTGTCTTACTGGTCGTTTGGCCTGAGATGTCCATTACTGGAGTCTGCAGGCAGTTGGATAGAGCTGGGTCTTGGTGCTGAGATGAGGACCCCTGGGAGGCCTCACTCTAATTGATATTCCCTGGGGTCTCAGGTTCTCTGTTAGTTCAGCGGTTTGGACTCAGAGCTCCCACCACAGGAGCTTGGGCCTGACCTCTGTCCTGGGAACCAAGATCCCACAAGCTTCATGGTGCAGTAAAAAAAAAAAAAAGAAAGAAAGAAAGAAAAAAAGGAGCAGTACAATATCAAAGAATAAAAAACAAAATAGAATTAGAAAGATAAAAATTATATTAGGAAAAATAAAACTATAATTGAAACAACTGCAACAAGGTAAAATAAAACCACAACAGAAGAAAGAAAAAAAGAAAAGGGGTTGGGGGGGGTGGGGGAAAGAAGCTAAAAGGAGAGAACAATAACAAAATATAAAGAATAAAATAAAATTAGAAAAATAAAAGATTTATTAGGAAAAATAAAAATATAAAAGAATCAACAATGAATCAACAAGGTAAAACAGAACCCCAATCTGAAAGAGGAAAAAAAAAAAAAAAAAGCCTTGGCTATGGGGGCGGAGTTTAGGCGGGGTGGAACTTAGGCAGAGGTGGGGTTTAGGGTGGGGCAGGACCTAGGCGGGTGGGATGGTGACAGTTTGAGAGGGGGGCGTGGCCTAGGCTCAGGACGCTGGTAGCTGGAAAAAGCCCTGCGGGCAGGGCCTCAGTGGGATGACTTTCAAGCTTGGGGCGAGGCTGCTGCTTAGGACCGGTGTGGAAGGGGAGAGGCAGCACGTGGAAAGGAGGGCCTCTGGAGTGTGGATTTCTGGAGTTTGGAGTTTGGGCCCTGGGTGAGGGTGTGTGGGTGGGGTTTAGGCCCAGCTCATTGGAGGGGTCTCCGAGTGTAGAGGTAGGGCCCTGGGTGGGGGTGTAGGGGCGGGGCTTGGGCTCTGCATGGCAGGAGGGAGGCTCCAAGAGCAGAGGATTAGGCCCAGGAGCCCAACATGCTTCCGATGCCTAAGTGGACAGGGAAAGCACTGGCCACGTTCCCTTCCATTCCTCTGCGCCCCTCCTCCACTGTCTCCCCCAGGGTCTCCCCTGTCCCTGCTGGACCCCTAACCGTGGGTGGATCCCGCTGGGTGTAGGAACTCCTTCCCTCCCCCAGCCGCCCTTCAGGGGTGCCAGCCTGTCCCACCTCCACTTCTCTTCCCCCTTCACTCCCCCCATGCCCCACATCCTACCCAGTACCTGGGGGTTCCTCCTGGCCTCTTAGGTGTCTGTGGTCCCCACCAGTGCCTGGTAGGTGCCCTAGTTGTGAGGAGACTCGAATTCTGCATCCTCCTAGTCCGCCATCTTGACTCTGCCCCCCCCCCTTCCTTTCTTTAAATTGTTGAATTCCCTTTAGCTCCTAGTTTGGGTTGTTCTCCAGTGACTTCAAGAGGTTTTTTGTTTTTGTTTTTTTCCTAGAGTTTAATCATTATCTGTGAGATGGTTAGTCCAATACAAGCTGCTATACCACTATCAGAACCATGACTCCAAATGTATTGATTTAAAAAAAGCCAAATTTAGACCAGAGGATGGCTTTCAGTGCTATGAATATACTTCGTACAGTTGCAGAGGCAGCTCGTTGCCTTCCAATACCACTATTCTCTTTCTTCTTCAGGAATAGAACCCCAATTTGATGGAAAGTCACATTTCCCAGTCTCCCTTGTGGCAATATAAGTTCTGGTTAGCGAGATATAAGCAGAAGTTGTTGGGAGGAAATTTGTGGAAGTCACCTTAAAAGAGAAAGAGACAGCAGAAGGAAGCGCCTTTGTCCACTGTCTTTCTTCTCATCTTCCAGCATGTAGTGCGGACATAATAGTTGGAATTTCGGCATCTATCTTAGGTCATAAATTGGCAATAGAAAGATGGAGTAAAGAGTTACCAGGAGAGTGGGTCTCTAATTTCTGTGCAGTCACTACACCAGATCTGCCTACCACCAGGCTTCTTTTAAATGAGTGAAATATAAATTTTTATCTTGCTCTAGCCCCTGTTGATAGTAGTTGATGCTAATCCTAACTGATGTAGGTACAAGAGGCTCTCATATTGGCAATGCACCAATTAGTGCAAGTATATCTGTCGCGTAGGACTTTTAGAGGGAAGAAAGTAGGTGAAGTGGGAGGTCATTAGCCACAAACCAGGAGACCTGAATTCTAGTCCTGCCTCTTCCCACTATAGCTACATATTTTTGAGCAAGTCTCCCTACCAGGCCACAGTTTCCTCATCTCTGAAAATGTCTCATTAAACTAAATGGTCCCTAATTTTCCTCCCCCATTCCACTGGAACTCTCCATGATGTAGATCACATTTTTGCTATTTTAAACAGTTATGGAGATTTTTTTTTCTTTAATTTGATCATGAGTCTTTACTTCCAAACAAAACTCCCTTTATCCCTCAGTTTCCAAGAACATTTTGTGACCAGAGTCAAAGAGTCCATGTTCCCATTGATCTTAGTTTGTTAACCTTAGGTTTTAAATGGAAAGAATAAATTTTTGCAGGGTACCCCTATGCTCACAAATACTTCCCTAATTTCTTAAGAGGCTAGAACCAGTCAGTGGTACAAATCAAACAAATAAAACACATTTTCAATAGCACTGAGGCTCAGAACTGTGGCTGAGACGATGAAGTGGTTTTATTTTCTAGATGACTATTTTTCAAACTAAAAATATGTTTTGCATCAGTGATGTGTTAAGGTCAAGTCAAGAAAAGAGACAATATGTCCCGTGTCACAGAGACCAGGATAATGAGAGTGTTCTCTGGGAGCTGGCTCAGAGGCTGTTCATCTCACCGGCAAAAGGTTATACCAGACAGATTGTTTCTCATTTGATGTCTTAAATTAAACTGCTGACATGGCCTGCCTCAAAGTAAGAAACATACGTGTTAGCCAGACAGATCCTAAAGAAAATCCCTGTTTGAGAGAGTTGGTTCCTTTAGTTGCAGCCTTTGAGGCTTTTCTGTTTTTAAGGTAGGCTTCAGAATTGAACGAAGTTTTCAACAGCAATGCGACTGCTAGAGTGTTCATCAGGGAGGCCCAGTGGAAATGAGGCTGGTTGCTTGTCAAAGTGCTGTGGGATGAGAATACCTATTGCTTAAGTACCATTCAGAAATATTACACATTCTTGATGCACGTGAGATCAAAGGGGAACTACTGAGGATAGAAAATTACCTATAAGAGATTCCTTCAGCTATTCCCCTCCATTCAGGCCCCACCCTGCCCTCTTCTTTAGCCATCTCCACCTACCACCAAATCAAAGCCAAAGGAAAACCACATGTGATGGCGAGTGTTCCCCAGACCAGCCATATGAGTGTACAGGACCTATCCCAGGCTTCTGAATCTGCATTCAAGCAAGATCCCTGGATGATTCAGAAGTCTTAATCCAGACATTTCAAATAGGATTAGGCAAGGGTGACATGCCAGGTGCAGTTCTAGGTTTGGAGGGTACAGCAGTGAATATAACAGACAATCCTGCTTGCACTGAGCTTACATTGTAATAGTGGAAGGAAGCAAGATCAATAAATAAGCAGACAAGTAAATATTAGTATTTCTGACAGTGATGAGTATTTGGGAAGGGATGGGGGTGAGGGAGTACTGATGTGGAGTAAGGGTTCCTACTTATAAATGGTGATCACCTTCACTGAGAGCGTAAAATTTGCACAGAGGTATAAAGGAAACAAGGGAGGAAACCAGTAGGTGAATGGCCAGAGGACCTGAATCCCAGTCCTGGGTCTCCCCCTTTATGCCAAGTGCAACAATTTGCAAGATACTTAAACTTCCTGGTGCTTGATCCCCTCCTCTGCTGACTAAGAGTGAAAATACTTATTCTGATGAATTTGGGGGTGATTTCAAGGATCAGAAGTGATGCACATAGGCATGAATGCTATTAACCCTATCAGCCAAGGTCTAGGCTCCTTGACCCTTTGCCTCTACCTCACAGGGGGATGAAATTGGTGTGATTTAGAGTTACAAGTGGAAGTATAACGATTGAGCTTTGGGAGGTTATTCTAAGTCTTCCCTGAGCACCTGACACAAGCTGTGGTCTCAATTCCCAGGATGGAGGTGTCCCCATGTGACCTCCCCTCACTGATTTCCTACCTGACCTGCTCCCTACACCTCCTCCTCCTCATGCTTTCATCTCCATGCCCAGACCTTTACTATCTGCTCTCTTCTCTAAGTCACCTTTTCCCCAGACAATGGTCCTTCCACAGGGAGGGGCCACTTGCACATTCTTCTGGCAACAAGTGTTTCTCTCAACTCAGTAACTCTTGCCAAGTCCACATACCCTCTTCACTTGCCTTCATCTTGGGCTGTACAAGGTGTAGCAACTGTCTGCTTTGTGACCCTTGGAGCTACAATATAAGCCCTCTTCCATGAACTTAAACTTGGGATGCTCAGTCTTTGTCCTGATTGCTGGGTTGGCAGATAAAGGGACAGTGGAGTTGACCCACCTGGAAATTGCCCCACCAATGTGACGTTTGACCAAAGAGAGCCCTATGCAGAGGCCATGCGGCAATTTACGTGGAGTTGATTCCTCACAATCAGTTCTTTCCAGTTAATTTGAGAGAATGTCTGTATTTGGTGTTTCTGTAATTTTATTTTGTGTTTCAGTTGAGTAAGTGTTGCTGAATATCTGTAGAATGTGTGATAATTTTTTTTGTAAAAAACTCAATAAAAGAAACATTAGCATAGGAAAATATTGTATGTTGTGTAAAACACTTGGCTGAGGAAATGTTTTAATGCATTATATCAAAATGCTACAGACGCTCAGCAGCTAGATTACAGGAGCGAGCTGTGTTTGGCACTAAAGGAGCCCCAACTCAGCATTGCCAGGTTGGGAGAAGGGCACTGGGGGGGGGGCCTGTATCATAAAAAGAATCGGGTGTCAGAGGTTTCTCTTTGACTGAACCAGCATTTATTCAGCACCTTCAGTGCAAAGCACTATTCTAGGCTCCTTGGAAAACATCAATGAAAAATGCATCCAACCTATCCTCCTGTAGCTTACAAGCTAGAGATGGTCTGGGTATAAACATGAACTCATTTAGCTCATCTTTATGGGAGTTACTGTGAGCAAAGCAGTATACAAGATGCAGGGAAGTAAAGATAAAACAGAGGTGGGCTCTGCCCTCGGTTCTAACAAGGGTGAGAAAACATGTTGAAGAGCTGTCATAAAAAATGTCAAATGTGGGACTTCCCTGGTGGCGCAATGGTTAAGAATCCGCCTGCTAATTCAGGGGACACGGGTTTGAGCCCTGGTCCAGGAGGATCCCACATGCCGTGGAGCAACTAAGCCCGTGCACCACAACTACTGAGCCTGCGCTCTAGAGTCGGTGAGCCACAACTACTGAGCCCACGTGCAGCAACTACTGAAGCCCTCGCGCCTAGAGCCTGTGCTCCACAAAAGAAGCCACAGCAATGAGAAGCCCACGTGCCACAACAAAGAGTAGCTCCCGCTTGCCTCAACTAGAGAAAGCCCGCGCGCAGCAACAAAGGCCCAAAGCAACTATAAATAAATAAATTTTTAAAATGTTGAACGTGATGAGTGGTAGATTTTGACATTAATGATTTTATATCATATTTTTAAACCCAGCATCTTGAAACACTTCACAGCCCTGTTTGATGGGCTTTTGTTATAGAATTTTGGTGACTTACAGAGTGACAAAGGTCATTCTTCCCCTCTGTTGTTTTTGCAGCCAACGTTCATCGAAATGCCCTCTCACCCCTTGCACCTCTCTTTTTATCTGACCTCATGAGCACCTCACATAGTAAATGCTCAATAAACCTGTGTGCACTGAATGAACTGAACCTGCCGTGTGCCTGCCGATTTTATCGGTATAAAATCCTCCTCCACTTAACGCATATGTGGTCTCCTGACCTTAATCATAACTTGAGCTTGCCTAAAATCCACAGTACGGAAAGGAGACTTTTAACATTGGCACTCCCTCTACTTACGAAGATGTACAGCCCAATATTCAGATTTCAGTTCAAAGTCTCAAGGATTCCCCTGCAGAGGCTGCAAACTTGCAGAATCCACACCAAAGACATCAGACATGTTTTGTTTTTTTGAAAATATTTGGTTTTGAATGGTTGGGGCATTTAACACCAACTCCACTTCTAGTATTCTCTGCCAGCCCCTCCCTTCTATTACCTAACTGGAAACTTAATGCACTTGAGCTGTCAACCCCTGAGGGCCAGAAATCCCTACTCAACCCATCTTGATACAGGGTGTGAATTTTCAGAGGCATATAGAACATTGTAGCTCCAAGTCCACACAATTCCAACACCATGAAGTTTTAGTGCTGCAATAATTGCTATAACCAGCTCATTGGAGAAAAAAGCTGAAAATCTTAGCCCACTTCCAAAGAGCTGCTGGTCCCCTGACCTACACAAATGCAATAGTCATTGAGAAAATGTCAGGAGAGATACCATAAGGGAAGCTTAGGATGTTGGAGCCTTAATACAATTGCAATTGAGGCTTTAAAAAAAGTCATATGACTGAAAAGCACCAGTTTTTTTCATTTTGCATAAAAATCTAACATTGGAGTAAAAGAAATAGGAAGTATATCAATTTTTAATAAATATAAGCCACAAAATAAATTTAATAAATTATAAATGATAAAATTATTGAAAAATTAAATATTAAACATTCCCACATAAAAATGTAGAACATTTATTAATTAGGGAGCATTTTCAGAGTAATACTTGCACTTTAAATTGCTCTTAACTTTTTAAACATGGAATGTTGTAGACCTCTAGAAAGTGGTCTCATTACGTTTGCATGGCTGGTCATGCCAAAGGGGCACACTTGGTCAGTTCCCTGCAGGATGGTCAGTGTGGGGTGAACACAGGTGGTTGGGGAGAGAGTGGGAAATGGGGCCAGTGGTGGAATTCCTAGGACTTGGGTTTATGGAACAAGATAAGAGATTTCTCTTTCCCTATTTGGATACCCCAATACAAGGAAGAGCAGTCATCATTTGATTGAACATTTCTGGCAGAAAGCTGGAAGAAAGGTCCATACAGACATGTCTGGCTCTTTTCTAGGACACTTTAAGAAAAGTCCTAGACCAGATGCTTTTATTGTGGGTCTTGGACTGGAAAATATGGAGAAGAAAAGACAATGAAAGAGGATATCTGGAGAGAGACAAGCTTTCCTTTTTCTTCTCCTCAGATTGTTGTGGTGCTTTTCTCTTTTTACCTCCTAATTTACAAACACTGATTCTTTGGGTCCTCCCCGCCATCTTTCCCCTTCTTCCCCGATGGGAAGACAAAGGACTCACTTTGTAGAACCCACAAGTCAGGAATCACAGTATGGCCTAGGGCCCATGCCTACCACGGGCCCTGTGCAATGCCACAGCCGTGTTTCCGGGGGTCTCTGTGTTGTCGGAGGAGAGTTAGGTGGTAGGCGTGGAGGGACTTCCTGGTCAGCTACAGGGAGTGGGTGCAGTTAACAGCCAGCATCCAGGTGTTGGCTCCTTCAACAGAAGCCACGTGGTCCGTCATAGTCTTTCAGGGCCGCCTGCACTAGATTCTATAGACAACACTCATTCCAGAGCGCCTCGCCTGGTTGGCCAGAGCTTTGTCAGGCCTGCGTCACAGATCACCTTCTTCCTGGGACCAATCCTGTTTCTTCCCCCTTTCCCTTTTAGGTATATTCATCTGTAATAGCTATCCTGCTCCCCAGACTGTCTCAGTTTGAAGAACCAGCCTTGCAACAGTTGGTGCTGAGAAAAGTCTCAGAAAGCAGAGGGTAAGATGGAGCTTTAAAGCTGAATCATTCACCGCCTGGCTGGCAATTAGGGCCCATTTTCCGGCACCAGGTGGTGGTCCTATCATTAAAACTTCCTTCAGTGGTGAATTGGGATGGTGTATTTGTAACAGAGAATGTACTAGTGAAAGCAGTATATGAGGCACCTGAAACTTATGAACATCTAGCCCTAAAGTGGGACTGGATGGCCGTTGCTAGGTGCTGTTGCTACTCCACAGATCATGAACACCTGAAAATGAGTAACAGGCAACTAACTGAAAGTCAGGGATGAAAGCCAGAGGGCCTCTTTGCTCACACACAGTGAAGCTCTCATCTTCTCTAGCTGGAGAGTGCAACAAGCCAAGGACCAAGCCCAGGACTTCAAGTCGGAGTGGACGAACCAACCAAGACAGGTATGTTAACCCAAGGTCAGGACCCGGGCTGGGAAACCTGGGACCTTGACACATGCAATAACAATATCTGGGTGGATTCCCTCAAAGAGTTGTGGCAAGTCCCAGTGCAGGAACAACAAAGGAGGCTCCTGGGGTTCTAGAACAAAGCCATGTTACCTTCAGTGGAGAACTATGCACCTTTTTTTTTTTTTTTTTTAAAGGGAACGCTATTTATTTATTTATTTTGGCTGTGTTGGGTCTTCGCTTCTGTGCGAGGGCTTTCTCTAGTTGCGGCGAGCGGGGGCCACTCTTCATCGCGGTGCGCGGGCCTCTCACTGTCGCGGCCTCTCTTGTTGTGGAGCACAGGCTCCAGATGCGCAGGCTCAGTAGTTGTGGCTCACGGGCCTAATTGCTCCGCGGCATGTGGGATCTTCCCAGACCAGGGCTTGAACCCGTGTCCCCTGCATTGGCAGGCAGATTCTTAACCACTGCGCCACCAGGGAAGCCCTATGCACTTTTTGAAATACAACTGCTGGTGTGTTAATGGGGCCCTCCTGGAGACAGAGTGACTGACCATGGGTAGGATGGCGAGCACATCCCAGTTTGCCCAAGACTTCCCCAGATTTTCAGTTTTAACACTGAAAGTCTTTTATCATGGGAAATCCCTCAGTCCTGCATTAACAGATAGTCACCTGAAGCACAGGATACTAAGTTACCAGGCATTATCCATCAGGGTTTGGGTCCTGTCACACCCTCCACATCAGAAGGTTGGGTGAGCCCAGCAACAATCCATCATAAGATGGACCTGATCCATCTGGGATCAAGCACAAGGAGGACCTAGTGCACAAGCAAGCTGCATGAACAGGTAGCCCAGACCAAAGCACCCACCATTTCTGTACATTCCCCCGCCTCAGCTCTTGCTAATGAGTGCATAGGACATCTTGTACGATCAGCTTAACATAGAGGGAAATGCCTGAGTTTAGTACACAGATGGATTGGCTCAGTATGTGGGTTTAAGCCAAAAACGGACGGCAGCTTCAATATAGCCTCATCAGCAATGGACTTGAAAGAGAGCATCAAGGGAAAATCTTCCCAGTGGGAAGTTTCCCAATGTACCTGTTCACCAAATTGCAAAAAGAGAAATGACCCAAGATTAGAATATATATTGTGGGCTAGATATAGCAAATTTCCTGGCTTTCTGGTTAGATGCCCGATAGAGAAAAGATTAGAAGATTGGGGATAAGCCAATCTGAGGCAGAGGCATGCAGATGAACATGGGGAGTGGCACCAAATGTGAAGATCATCATCCAACATGCTAAAGCCACCAGAGAGCAACCACTACAGAAGAAACACTAAACAACCAAGTAGACAAAATGACCAGGCCAGTTGACATTATCTAGCCTTTGTCGTCAGCCACATTAGTGCTGGCATAATGGACACATGAATGTAGTGGCCATGGCAACAGAGATAGAGTCTACATGCAGGACATACAGCATGGATTCCCACCTCCCAAGCCTGATCTAGCTACTCCTCTGCTAATTGTCCCACCTTCCAGCAACAGTGACTGACACTGAGTGCCCAATATGGCATCAGTCCTGAAGGAAATCAACTGGTCACATGGTGGTGAGCTCACTACATTGAACCTTTTCCATTCTGGAAAAGCCAGCAGTTGTTGTCATAAGAATAGACACAAGTTTGACTTTCCCACCATCAGGGCTCAGCCAGCACTACTCTCTAAGGGCTTGTGCAGTATTTGATCCATTGGCATAGGATCCCATATAACATGGCATCCCGTCAGGGGACCCACTTTACAGCAAAGATATGAGGAATGGGCACACTACCATGGGATCCACGGGTTGGTCGTATCACATTCCCCACTGCCCAGAAGGATATAATGCATGCATTGAACCAAAGGCCTTTATAGGGCTCTGTGTCCCCATAGCACTATGCTCTCAGTAGGAAGAATACATGGATCTGGGAACCAACAGGTGGAAGTAGGAGTGACTCCCCCGCCCCACTTTCAGTGACTCACTGGGGAACTTTTGCTTTATGTCCCTGCAACCCAAAGTTGTCACAGAGGGGACAGACTTTCTCTAGGGGACACAGCAAGAGTCCCATTGAATTCGAACTACAGTTGCTGCCCAGGCATTTTAGGATCCTTGTATCCAGGGACAGGTGGGCAAGATCATTGCAGGTGTAGCTGACCCTGATTATCAGGGGGAGGTGGGCTTCTGTTACACCATGGGACCAGTGAGGAATATGTATGGAACCAAATGGGTGCCCCTTTTTACTTCCTTGCCCGATTGTAACTGTGGATGGACAGATTCAGCAGCCCCATCAGAGAAGGATATGGTGAACTTTGGAGAGGATGGTCTGAGTCTGCTGAGGTGGTACCCAAGAGTGAATGGGGGAGGAGAAAATAAGCATTAACTGTGGGCCCTGAAAGCACTTGCCTTGCTCAGATGATCACACTGGGGGCTATAATTGTCCACCTGTTTCCCCTTTCTAAAAGAGGCCCACAGGAATCCTGGGGGAGCTGCTCGCTGAGCACACCTGGAGAAGTAGATCCAAGCAGCTCAAAGGGTGGACTGTGGGGGACCCTGAGCTGGGTCTGCCAGATCCCTTCCAGAGAAGGACTTGCCGCCCAGTTGCGGGGAGCCCAGCAGACACAGCTCCCCCTGTCAGCTCGGTCATGGTCTGCCTCAGCTGTAGAGGAGCCTCCCTCAGGGTCACACTCTTCCTGGAGCCCGTCTCATCTGGTGACTGAGCTAGGAGGAGCAGAATGGAGGCCTGGCCATTTCAACCCAACACAGTGTACTGGGTTGGCTGAGGTTGGTCGGTCCTGCATCATAGTTTTACTTCTTCCTCTGCCTAATCCTGCCTTTTGTTCACAGCCATTATTCGCTAAAAAAAAAAACAAACCATCTTGTACCCCAAAGTCTATCTAAATGTCTGCTTCTGGAGAACACATTCCATTTCAAGCTCTGTAGGGGCCTTTGGTCCAAGCATCAAAGAACAGAGATGAATTTGGCCTTCCAATCCTTGGAATGGATACTTAGGAAGCCACCTGCCAGGGGACCTGGCAGACCCAGCTCTTATTACTGACCACCTCCTGGAGGTGGTCAGTATACGAACAGCACCAGTGATCACTGGGGGGATTTGGTGGAGCCAGAGTTCCAGGGAATCTGTTTATGGCTTTGGTTAAAACCATGGGGGTGTTTTGCTGTGTTTTGTTTCCCATGGCTGGTGTGGCCTGAAAAAATAAGTGATATATCTGTTTGTCATAAAGATGGATCGATCTGGATAAACAAACATCAGTACCCACTGCTTGCTATAAAAGGACTTATTTGGCAATACCTGTGAGTCAATTTAAATGGTCCTTCATGAGAGGGTTTCCTTCTAGATTTAGAGAATCATGTCTTCCATGGGTCACCGCCTTGCTCACTGACCGTTCCTCAATCACCATGGTCAGATCAGACCAAAATAGATCCTGCAGTGGGTACGGTTAGGGGTTTTGCCTTCATCCCCTAATGGTTTTGAGGGAGGAATGAGGAACTTTAGACAATAAGAAAAGCTCTGGCTTTGTGACTGCAGGTAAGGGACTGTCCTGAAGCAATCACTGGTTAGAGGTAGGGAAAGCAAGGCTGCAATGTGGCAAGTGGAGAATGAAAGAAAAGCTCTAACCCAACTCCGGGCATCGGTCTAGACCTCGCAGAGCAAAGTCCTTTCAGGACCTGACGGATCCTTGGTTATGACGGTTTGGAGCATATAGGACAGGCACCACCTGCTGACAGGAGGGACCAGATGGGGTAGGCAGACTGGTGTCCAGAAGAGAACATGGTGAGAATCTGCAGGGGATCTGTAGCTCACAGGGGCAGGCCCTGTGTTCAACTGGCCTGTTGATTTGCCTGTCTCACCTCCCTGCCCGATCACCCTGTTTCTTTTCCACGGCAGTAACTATGTGCTGTTCCCTGGACTCACTACAGTGCTCAGCATGGAGCTTATATCAGGAAACATGTTTAGAGACGGAGTAAATTTAAAAACTGAAAGTAGCAAAGAAAGAGGCCCAGATGACCCTCGGCTTTCCAGTAATACCTTAAGAGTCACTGTGGACTCCGGGAGGTGGTCAGTAATAAGAACAGCACCAGTGATCTCTGGGGGGATTTGGTGGAGCCACAGTTCCAGGGAATCTGTGTATGGCTTTGGTTAAAACCATGGGGGTCTTTTGCTGTGTTTTGTTTCCCATGGTTGGTGTGGCCTGAAAAATAATTGATATATCTGTTTGTCATATAGATGAATGAATGGATGGATGGATGGAAACAAAAAAAGATACAGAAAGAAGGAGAGAGGCGGATAACCTCTTCTGTAGTGTATTGGTTAGGATGCTTTTGGTTGCAAATAAGAGAATATGAGACTGAAAGTGGCATAAAAATGAGATGTTTATTATCTCACATAAGAAGTCTGGTGATGTCCAGGTTTATTCCGTGTTCAATGATGTTGTCAAGGGCCCGGCTTCTTTAGGGTTTTATGTGTTGGCATCCTCCTCTGAACTAAATTGATCCAGTGTCATATTCTCACAAAATTGTCTCCAGGGTAGGAAAAGTAGCTCTTCCTTATTGCATCTTATGTCTGTTTCTCAAGAGCAAGAAAAGCTGTATCAGTCATTATAGAATAGATTATACTGCAGAAGCAAATAACCTCCCAATCTTAGTGGCTTAAAAACAATAAAAGCACATTGCCTGCTCGTGCTCCATGACTTACACAGATTTGCCGGCTCAGTCTTGGACCCAGACTAATGGAGGTTCTCATCTTAAAAAGAACTTCAGAGTTTGTAGTGGCAAGAATAAAGAAGGCCGTTGATAAATCTTTTGGCCTGAAGTGACTTCCTCTTATAGTTCTTGTAACTTCCTCTTCGATTTCATTGGCCAGAAACCTGCCATGGCCCTGCCTCACTTCAAGGGGGTAGGGATGTACAATTTTCCATGTATTCAGAAGTAAAGGAGAACCAGATATTAGTGAACGTTACCTATGTTGTTCAGCTTTTCCCAGAAGTTCTAAGCCTCTTATATCTCTTTGTCCAGAATTGGGTCACATGATCATGACTCCACTGAAACCCTATCCGGGGGAATGGAATCAGTGTCAACCCTCCGGAGCAAAGAAGCATTTGTGCCAGCCAATCAGGAAGGGCATTGATCTGGATAAGCAAACATCAGTACCCACTGCTCGCTATAAAAGGACTTATTTGGCAATACCTGTGAGTCAATTTAAAAGGTCCTTCATGAGAGGGTTTCCTTCTAGATTTAGAGAATCATGTCTTCCATGGGTCACCGCCTTGCTCACTGACCGTTCCTCAATCACCATGATCAGATCAGACCAAAATAGATCCTGCAGTGGGTACGGTTAGGGGTTTTGCCTTCATCCCCTAATGGTTTTGAGGGAGGAATGAGGAACTTTAGACAATAAGAAAAGCTCTGGCTTGTTAGCTTTCCAGAAAAATTAATTCAAGCAGCAAACACCCAACCAAAAAGTCTCTGAAAGAAGCTAATTAGTCCTCTTACTCAGTTAATGAGGGACAATTGAATTCAAAAGTTTCTTTTAGTTTCTTCCTTCTCCCTTTCTTTCTACCCATCCATCCCTCTTATAAAATAAAACATAAAGTGCATTACCCTATTTTGCCATGGTTTTAGTCTTTAGATGTTTATGATTCGTGGCAGCATGGGGACAGTTTAAGTGAATGGCTGAAAGGGGAGGGGGAGAATTGCAGCAGATCGTTGAAATTCCAGAAAAGCCAGCCATAGCATCCCCACTAAGATTTAAATTGTGCTATTTCTGGGTGGGTACAAACCTGGAAGCTTCTTACCTGTAGCCTCCTTGAAAGAAAAAGCAGAGGATTGGAAGAGGGACCTAAAATCTCGAGTACCAACTTGATCCCAGCCCCCAGCAGGCATGCAGCGTGCGTGTGTGTGTGTGTGTGTGTGTGTGTGTGTGTGTGTGTGAGACATATGGCAATTTGAAACAGTTAAACATATGAAGAATGTTTTTCATTTACAGATGGTAAAAAAAAAAAAAGGCATTTATTTTTTCATATAACACATTCCCGGGGTTTGGAGCCAGTCGCCTCCAGGGAAGGTCACAAATCCACTCAGTGCCCCAACGTGACTCAGGTTTATGTTTGAAGGTCTGCTTCAGCTGAAAGATGAGTAAAACTGTGGTTAAGTCAAACATTCCCTGATGGCTCTGGGGGCCTAGGGCAATGGATATTTCCACAAGGCTGTATGAAAAAGTCCAATTCGTAACATTTGCTTCAGATGGATCCACCTGTTTGAGGCAGCCAGAGGAACAAGATTTATCCATCGGGCTAAATCCTTCTCATGGCATTTAGCCGGCGCCTGGTACCACAGTTCTTCTGGGGCTGCGGAAAGGAGGATGGAGGTGGCTTTCCTGTGGCAACTACACTGTCCTTTTCTCCAGTGAATAAAGCATTATTGCTTTCCAAGGTTTTTCCTGCTGCTATGAGAGCAAATTGGGTATCTGGAGTGTCCGATCAGGGCACCAAAGCTCTGCACGATTTGCAAAGACAATTATTCCACTGAGGCTTTTGACAGTGGAAAAGGAAAGTTAATTAAATCTCATTGTAAAATTAAATAGCATAACTATATATTTTAGAACTAGTGCAATTATGCCTTATCTTGGAGCACTGTAAATTCTTTGTGATTGTGATGTATTATCAGAAGTTTTCATAGAATTCTAGAACTCAAGGGGCTTTAGAGATCACAAACTGGAGCCACTTCCTTTTGTAAAGATGAGAACAAACCCAGAGAGGTTACGTGACAGACTAAAGCCAACAACAAGCCTCCTGATGCAAAACGGAGCACTCCTGCCATTTCATTTGATTTGCATTTTGCACAGAGATGAAGCCTACATCAGGTCAAAATAGCAGATGGTCAACAAAATAGCCTCTGAAAATCTCTTAGAAAGGCACCATGCTGGAAACAAACACATGTCTTCCACTGAGTCCAACACGGCCAAATTTTCCTTCAGAGTAGATCGTTGTTCTTAATTTATGCACCAAGTGAAGTAGCAGGTTGGAGTTTAGAGACCCTGTTGTGTAGGAAATGGGTCTTTTAAGGTCAAGAATCATAGTCTGTGAAGATGCTCCCCCCATGAGAGCCCAGAACTGACTAACTCATGGATCAAGAGAGTCCTGGCTTAGGGGAACCCTCAAGGGGAACACTTTGATCTCTGAACTTTCTGTGAGCTCTTACCTCTCTGGTATTTTGCCCTGTGAATTCTAGTCTCCCTGGCGTCTCATAATTCTGAACTCTGTCTCCTCAACTTAGCAAGGCTGTGGGCTCTTGGGGAGGCCCCTCCCTGGGCTGGAACCTCACTCTAGGCGGTAGGCTGTAGCAACCACAGCGTCACCTTACTTGTTTCTCTCTTTTCAGGGTTCACTGTCGTGGTAGTCAGGGTTCTCCAGAAAAAATAGAACCAAAAGAATATATATGAGATTTATTATAAGGAATTGGCTCATGCAGTTATGGAGGCTGACAGGTCCCAAGATCTGCAGTCAGCAAGCTGGAGACCCAGGAGAGCTGACAGTGTAGTTTTAGTCAGACCAAATGCCTGTGAACCAGGATGGTGTGTGGTTCTGGTCTGACGGCCGGCAGACTCGAGATCCAGGAAGAGTCAGTGTTTCAGTTTGTGTCTGAAAACAGGAGAAAAACCAACATGGTGGCTTGAAGGCAGTCAGCAAGGAGGAATTCCCTCTCACTCACAACACGGTCAGCCTTTTGGTTCTTCTCAGGGCTTCAGCTGATTGGATGAAGGAGGGCAATCTGCCTTACTCAGTCTATCAATTCAAATGTTAATCTCATCCAGAAACCTTCACACAGACACACCCGGAATAATGTTTGACCATATATCTGGGCACCCCATGACCCATGTGTCAAGCTGACGCATAAAATTAACCATCAAAATTGTCCTGTGCTGCTTATTTTCCAATGTCTAAAAACTTTTGCTTCAAATGTTTCTTCCTTTTCCTTGCTGTTGTTGTTTAAGATGAGAAAGTAAATTTGGTTTATCTTACTCTATCATGGCTGAAAGCAGAAGTCTGGCAGATGCATTGTTAATCTGGGGGTACTGACAAATTATTGGGTTGGCCAAAAAGTAAGATATTACAGAAAACCCTGAAAGAACTTTTTGGCCACCCCAATACCTACCTCCGAATTTGCTATTTTGCTCTCTGACCAGCAGTGAATGAGAGCTCCTCTTTTCCTGCCTCACCAAAAGAATGTGTTGTCTTACTTTTGGATTTTTGTCAATCTCACAGGGAAAAATAGCATCTCTGTATATTTTTAATTTGCTTTTCTCTTGTAATGAGTGACACTGATAATCTTGATGTTTTGCATTTGTGTTTCTTTTTCTACAAACTGTTAGCTCATGTCATTTGTTCATTTTTCTATTTTGGGTTGTTAGCCTCTTTTTCTTTTCTAGGAGCTCCTTATATAGAGAAATGAGCACTTAGTCTATATATGAGTTCCAATTATTTTTTCTCTTTGACTTGATGCTACTTTTACATGGAGAAGGCTTTGTTTTTTGGTTTGTTTTTTTTTTTAATGTAGCTGAATTTATCAATCTTTTTTTTATGGATTCTAAATTTTTAGTCATAGTTAAAAAGGCCTTTTTTATACCAAGATTATAAAAGAATTCTCCCATGTTTCCTTCTAGTACTTTTATGGTTTCATTTTGCACATTTAAATCATTAATTTTGCTGTATAGTGTAAAGTATGGATCCAGTTTTATCCTTTAGCATATGATACTTGGTTGTCCCAACACCCTGTATAAAAAGTCCATCTTTATCATATACTAAATTCTATATGTATTTTATTCTTCTATAATTTCTATTCTGTTCCAAAGGTCTGTCATTTTATGTGGCAGTGTCACACTTTTTAAATATTGAGGCTTTTTAGTATGTTCTAATATCTACTAGAGCTGATTTGTAGTACCCCCTGCCCTCTAAAAACAGCTTGTTTAGGTACAGAAAAGAACTGTTAGTACTTCTGTTGAGGTCATGTCAAATTCATAACTTAGTTTAGGAAGAATTGGGATATTTATGATGAAAAGACTTTTTTTTCTTTGCCACATCGCACGGCTTGCGGGATCTCAGTTCCCCAACCAGGGATCGAACCCACGTCCCCTACATTGGAAGGCAGATTCTTAAGACTTCTTGATCAAGAACACTTTGGGTCCATCATTTGTAAAATGTCTAAGGGTATTCTGATGGTTTCTGACCACTGCCCTCCAGGCACTGCAGTGAGCTCCGCTGGGCAGGTATTAATCAGGACTATGTTTTACTCAGAGGTTATGTAACCCAGAAAGCCAGAGCTGGAGAATGCCAAGCGTTCGCAGGATGTTCTAGTGGGAGTTCTACCTACCTCGATATTAATAATGTGGAACATACAAGATCTCTCAACTGGTAGATTATTCTAAATGACACTTTCACATGGCTCAGCAAAGCCATTTCAGTACTTTTGAATAAGACTGACTCAGTGGAAATTTATGAAGTGATCAACTTTTGGCAACCACGCCTTTCCCATTTTTCATCATTTTCCCCAACGCAGAGTTTCCTCCCTTCCTCAAGGCACTACTCCAGCTATCAATAATAACTCCATGTTCCCCTTATTTTCCTCTTATCAAAACCCATCCTCGGGAATGGATATGCTATCAGTCATTTACACCTTACTATGAAATTCTTTCTAACAGTGGAAAGAAAGATTGTTATTTATTTAGAAGAGTGCTGAGCAACTGAGAGCAATTGGAGGAGGCGGACAAAGAGCCTTCCAGGTGTCACTGAAATATTACCAGGTAGACCCGCACCTTCTAAGGCCCCCACCTGCCTTAGAGGTGGCCTAAGAGGACCCTGCGGCCCCCAGGGGATGCTCTTGTCATCTTCCTTCCCACACTCTGAAAGGAATCCGAGACAGCACAAGTGATTTCACTGTGACCGCAAATTACAGAGAGGCTGCCCAGAGGAATACATTTCCTTTACCTGGCAGGCCTGGCAGCGTGCCTCTGGGCCCAGAGCTCTCCCCTGTGAGCCGGCAATGGTGTGACTGGAAGCAAAAATATGAAGTGCATTACACGCAACTTCTCCTACAACACGTGCAGAGTAATCAATCTCAGCCTCTGGCAGCCACACCAGGGAGACTTTCCCTTTTTTATTTATTGACTTGCCCTTGGCCAGCCCTTAACCTATTTGTTTTTGTCGTTCCAAGGTTTTTGCTTAAAATTCAGCCAGTCCTATTTCCTTCCTGGGGTACAGATGGCTCATCTGTCAGCTTCCTTCAGTGTGAGCGACCAGCGCCCATGTCCTATTGTAAAGCAGAGCCCGCTTTATTGTGGCTGAGTGACCTGAAGTCTTTTCGGCTCAGCTGTTCAGTGTTTTCATGAGCACAGAGTCTCAGGCTCTGTCTGGCTCCTGTTGGAGGGCCTGAGTCCACAGCCCCTCGGAGGCTGCCTCGCAGAGGCCCCGACATTGCTCAGGACCCGGCAAGAAAGCCTCGCTGCGCCCCGGGCTCCATCCTCCACCGCTACTGCTATGGAATGGAAACTTTGCGCGCCCGTCTCAAAACACTGCATTTGAACAGTTGAAAAACTCAGAGCTTCCCCCCTCAGGTGTAAGGGGAGCCCCTGCAACAAACGTGAAAGGAATGTGAGCTGACTGAAGTTCCTGAATGTGAGGCGTGGGGAGGTGGGAACTGCACTTCATTTTTAAACACCTTGGCAGAGCTGCTGTGCTTCAAGAACTAACTGCAGTGCACGGTGTTAAAGGCCTCAATTCCCTCCGACGGGCCTTCTCTTCTCTCAGCTTCAAAACTTAAACAGAATTGTAAGCGAGACTCAGGAAGGGAGCGGAGGGGACGCTCTTCCCACCAAAGGAGCCGTTCCTGCCCCAGCCATGTTCCAGCTGCCCCTTGTCCCGCCCCCTAGTCTCTCCTCGGCAGCCTATCTAGTTTCATCTCTGGACTTTTTATTAGGTTTTGATAAGGCTGTACATCACAAATCAGGTAGGCAAGAGGTATCAGAGTTTATTTTTCTTTAACTCTGGTTAATTTTATATTAAGTCCGGGCTCTGCTGAGGTGGAGGAAAGTTACCCTCCGTCATCTAAGGTTCTACCCTGCCTTTCTCTCTGGGGCGGCGTCTGAAGGCACAGAGGGGCCATGTGGAAGGAGGGTGACGGGGGACACTTTTAGTCCTTGGAGCCTCTCCCACTCCGGTTTCTGCTTCGTAGTCTGTCAGCCTTCTTGCTCCTGCTCACCTGGACCCCTGAGGTCAATCTCTCTCTCTCTCTCTCTGCTTCTCGGTGCCATGCATGATGTCAGAGTCATCATTTTGCTCTTTTCGTGCCATGTGCCAGGCTGAGACATGAAAATCTTTGCAAGACTGTTGTAGGTCCTACCCTGGCTATCTAGATTCACTGCACAGCCATTTCACCCCTTGGGAAAGGGCACAGCTGCTCTCCGGTCTCAGCTTTCGGAAAGCGCCTAGGGTTTTCCTGCTTCCGCAGGGTTCAGCCCAGGAGATAGGGACAAAAGACCCTTCTAACCAAGAGCCACCACTGTCTGTTTTCTTATGGATTCTTTCCTATCTCTTTTCCATCTTCTCCAGCCCAGGGAATTTTTTCTAGTCTGAGGAGTTAAAGGTGGGGAGAAATACATTTCTACATTTTCCCACTCAGATCCTCAGCTCTCAAACATCTTGTCACTTTCTCTCCTCGGGACACTCGGGGACCCTGACTTTTGGATGACAAAAGCCATGAATGCAATTTTGGTTTCCACCCTGCTGTAGCCTCCTAACCTTGAACAATGACCCTAAAGTGGCCCAGCTGCTTGAAAGAGTTGCTTAAAATTGATTGATTAAAATTTCAAAAATATTATTCGGCCACAAGGGTAAAAGAGCTTAATAAACAAAAATCTCTCGAGAGGGTCCCTCTGATGCAGCTCCTAATGCCTGCTTGCTAAGGGTGAAGCATAGTGTATCAGGATGAAGGCCTTGGGCAAAGTCTATGAATTTTGCCACTAGGTTTTCAAATAGGGCTGCTCTTCAGCACACTAAAGTTTGTTTCTACTTTCTGAAATTGTTGTGTTCTAAGGTCCCGGCTTAAGCAAAGGACTGCAGACACTTTCTAAAGCCATATTGCCAGGACTCTTTCTGGCATGATCTGTCTAGTTCCCAGCCTGCCTTTGTTCTTCTTGGTGTATCCTGAGGGCAAAATTCATATGCAAATGGAGTGTGTGGCCCTCAGTAATATGTTGCTCTCTTTCTTTTCTTAACATCTCTTCTAGTATTTCACTTTAAATTTCTCCCATTTAGAAGCCAATATTTTCTTTAGTATGTGAATAAATCTCTTATAGACACCCTTTTTTATATGCTTAATTTTTCAGTATATTGTCAGATAAGCTTCAAGTAAATAGAACTCATTTAGACTTTCCTTTTTTTTTTTTTTTTTTTTTTTTAAGTGACACATCTATATAGACTTTCCTTTTTAATTACAAATCCCTTTTACATATTTTGGGGTCAGGAATCCCAATTTTTAAAAGGAACATTTCTTTTTATTGATTGTACCAATTAGAAATTAAAATAGCTATTAAAATTTTTTAATGGCCTATGTTAAATCATATAAAAAAGGAACTTATTTTGAAATTCCTAAAGGTAATGCAGGAAAAAAAATCACCGTTCAGCTCAATATTCAATGATATGAATGTAAAGGGGTAAATCCACACATATGCATGAACACCTATAAATGTACAGGTATACTCAAGAGTGTGATAATATAGAGATGAGAAGTGGGTGAATCATGGAGCAAAAGGAGAATGGTGCCTAGTAGGGAAGAAAAGAGAGTAAATCAGCATATGGGGGTAACTGCTTTGTGCTTGGTACTTCTCAAGCCTGTGATGCAGACATCATCACCTCCATTTTGCATAGAAGGAAACCAAGGCTCAGAAGGGTTAGGAAGCTTGCCCAAGGTGACATGTCTACTTAGCAGCAGAGCTTGGCTTTGAATCTAGGTCTGTGAGACTCCAAAACATCCTCTTTTCACAGAATGCCAATATTCGTGCTTACCTTTTGTTTTTTATACTTATAAAAATCCATACCAAAAGATTAGCTAGAAGGAGTACAATGGAAGGAGATAGCCAACTATATGTTCTTAAGCATACTATATCCATTTCACACATTTAAACGAGGTTGGCTACAACAAATCTTGTTGAAGGTATTGATTTGATCAGTGCAATCTTTCAAGATATGATCCAGGTCTTTAGCAAGAGCTACACTATTTTTGCAATCCATTGAGTGGTGACAGGAGTTCACTTCACACCATCACAAATTTCCCATGAGAGCTCACAAAAGCTTGCAGCTCAGTAACATGTGGGAAAGTGCAACATTCGACTCACAAAGTAAAAGTAATATGTCACCATTGCATGGTACAGTAATAAACTATGTGTGTATTCTAAGTGAAATGGAGTTGGGCAGAGGAGGTAAGAGCAAGTCTGCACACAGAAGGTGTATTGTGGACCCAAAAATAGCAGGAGATACTGCATTTCTTACAACAGATTTGCTTCTGACACTCAGCCTAGCAATTTGTGGTCTAAACGCCTTTGTTTCCTTATCTTCAGCACAGGACTGAAATTCAGACATTTAAATTTTTTTTTTTTTAATGTATTTATTTTTGTCTGCTTTGGGTCTTTGTTGCTGTGCGCGGGCTTTCTCTAGTTGCGGCAAGCGGGGGCTGCTCTTCGTTGTGGTGCGCGGGCTTCTCATTGCGGTGGCTTCTCGTGTTGCTGAGCACGGGCTCTAGGCACGTGGGCTTCGGTAGTTGTGGCACGCAGCCTCAGTAGTTGTGGCACGCGGGCTCAGTAGTTGTGGCTCACGGCTTAGTTGCTCCACGGCATGTGGGATCTTCCCGGACCAGGGCTTGAACCTGTGTCCCCTGCATTGGCAGGCAGATTCTTAACCACTGCACCACCAGGAAAGCCCTGGACATTTTAATTTTAAAATAAGTTTTTCCAAGTGTCACTCATTTGGTGACACTAAGGGTCCCCATAATTAGAAAGGCTACTTATGTCTGATTTTCTTAAAGATCTATCTTTTGCATAAAATGCTTGATAAAATATGCAATCTTTGTCCAACTAATGCCTTGATAACTGACTTGACATTTTTTTTAACTCCTTCATTTAAGAAATAAATGAAAATTTAGGTGACCCATGTCCAAAACCAAACAGTCTTTACAAACATCCCCTTTTATTTTAGCAGCAGCTCCTTTCTCTCTTTTCTAATTAATCAGTATGTCAATTTCCAAACCTGAAAACTGAAGGGGAAAATTTTTTTAAAGATTGTCATTATCTAGAAATGGAACCAAGAACTAACTATTGCAATAGTAAGCTAAGTAAAACGTGGTTCACCAACTACTCATCCACTGCCAGAAAAACGGCTTCAGGAGAAGTTCATTATTCCCCAAGGTATATTTACTCCTTGAAGTCACGAGGAAGAAATCAAATATACCAGGAGCACAGGAAAGTTCTAGGTGAACATTTTATTTCTTTTTTTTTTTTAACATCTTCATTGGAGTATAATTGCTTTACAATGGTGTGTTAGTTTCTGCTTTATAACAAAGTGAAACATTTTATTTCTATTTTTAAATGCAATTCAGTGTTTTGGTGTAATAGCTTGCATTACCCCAGAGAACTCCCGAGACAGCCTCAGGTAGAAGGAGGAACACGGGCTCTTGCATCAGGAGACCCTCAGTCCTGGGACCACCACTTCCTAACCAGGTGATTCTTAACGAGTTCCTTGGCCTCACCAAGCCTGGTTTCCTAATTTGTAATAACTGAGATCAATAAGCCTCTGATCTCATGGGGTCAAACGAGGTAATATTTGAAAGTGGTTTCTAGACTCTGAAAGTTAGTACAGACTTTTTTAAAAGTAGGAAACTTATATCTGAAATGGTCCACATTTACAGCAGTGCAGTTTCCTTTCATTGCACTTTTCTTTGGCATCAAAGGGAATTTCAGCCACATTCGGAGTTAAATAAGCATCCACAGGCCCAGCCATGTAATCACCACCACCACTGTGAATATTCTTTTATCACGGAAAAAAAATGTGAATTGATTTCCAGTCAAATAATGAGTCCCCCCTTTTTTTCTTTTAAACAAAGCCTACTTGTTAGTTTGGGATTCACCAATTTTATTCTGCTCCATGCTGCCTGGAATACAGGGCCCTTCAATGAAGGAACTTTAAGGGACTCATTATTCCACAAATATTTTGAGAACAGGGGCCATTTTTGCATCTCGAGTGCATAGCGCAGTGCTTGGCACAGAGAAAATTCAGTAAGCGTTGGTTGAACTCAACTGTTGAACTGAATGAAATTGAGATGACAGATGCATATGACAGCATAGTAAAGCGAGGGGCTAGGCCAGGAGCTGACAGGCGTTGAATAGAAACTCCTCACCAGGAGACAGTGGTGATCACCCATCAGAAGGCAGCAAGGCCAGTGGTGGAGGTGTGTTTGTTACTTGTGTGTGAAGGCGAAGTGCAATTCTGCTCCCTCTGTGTAGTTGGGTACGCTACTTTATTTGTGTAAGTGTGTATATAGATAGATGATGGCAAATGAAAAGCATACAGGTCAGAATTGCTATGGCTAGCTACGCATGCAAGTCCATTTAAGTGACATTTGAGTAAAATCTGTTCTTTAAAAACAATCAAGAACCTCTTCCATTCTCTAGTTGTAAAAGGTTATCTATCTTGTCTTTTCATTCTGACTTTCCAATTTGGCTTTCCAACCAACATGTAATTTTACTTATTTTGTCATCTTACTGTGGCTTATAAATATATATAAAAAGGAACAAGTTATAGATGAAGAAAAAAATCTGTCTATTTATAAATATATTCATGTGTTTCATTTCACTCAGATGCCTCCCTGGTCTGAATTAGGCTGTAATGGGACCAAACACTGAGCTTTAGCGTTGGTTTCATGGGGAAAAGCCAAGTAGTCAATTTTAATTACTTGTTGCCATATCCTTAAACAATGCACCAAGCATGGAAATGTTTAAAATATCTTTCCTTCTGTCTGATTTCACTTTAGTCAGTCCAAATTTGGCATCACTGCTTTCTGAAATATTTTTGATTGTAGAGCAGTTGGTGATTTTAATAATTTAGTATAGAAGAGAGAATGAAGAGAAAGAAATTGGAATTTAAAGCACAATGGCAAAAAAGTTAATATAAAATGATGTTTGGTTTTAAAAAAAAGGTTTCCTTTGAGATGCTGTTGTGTAATTGAATGGATTAAGGGATCTGACGGGAACTTCACGGGTGTCTCGGTGGAGGTCTCTGGGGTCAGCCCTCAGCTCTTGTGCCTCACGTTAAACAAGTTTGTCAATTTTCCATCAGATTGATTTTTCTCACAGGTCTAAAGGCCTTGTCTTATTTCGCCTTATTTCCACAGGGGTTCTTAGCATTGCAAACTTCCATTTACTTTTGTTTCAAATTGTGAAGAGTGATTTTTGTCTCTGAGAGATAATCAAAGGAGAAACCTCTGGATTTGGAATGCCCTGTTTAATATGGAGACCATGTTGGCTGGCTACCATTTTCCTTCATTATTTTTTTCTACTGGAATGAATCAATCTTTACGGATAACCATGCTCATCTAGTTTATCTGGAATCATCTTTTGCATTTGATGTTTTCAAATTCCTACTTACAACAATGGTTTTGAAGGAGATCAGATAGGTTGGCCTTTTCAAGACAAGTAACAATGAGCAGATTCCAAATAGACCCCCTGAGAAATATAGAGACTTACTAATATCTTGGAGCTGATCTACCTGACCCAATGACATCTGTGAGAACTCAAGCACACAGTAAAAAGCTAGTTCCTGGCTCTTAACGTTGAGTTCCTTTGTGTTAAATACTGAATCCCTCAGGGTTTCCTTTCTTCTTTTTTCTTTTTTTTTTAAAGTCATGTGCTGTTAGTTCCAAAAAAGAAAAATCACTTTTACTCCAATTTATAAAAATAAAGTTCCTTAAAATGACTTTTAGTCTTATGACTTCCTTTGAATTTTTTGGAAAGCGTGTAAGAGAAACACCACATTTACATAAGCAGAATCAATTATGTCTTCCATTGTGTCCTTACACGTGCTTGACTATTTCTTATTTAAATAGGAAACTACAAAAATATACACATCGTACATTTCTGTTTTCTTAAACTTTCAAACATTGTCTTCCCATATATGATCATTTGCTCCTTCCAACTGTGGCTTAGTGCTGTGACTTAGGGAGAATGGGTACCACCACCCCCCATTTACAGATGGCATGAGTGTGTCCTGCCCTGAGACACACCAGTAAATGCAGAGTTGGATCTAGAACCCAGGTCTTCAGACTCCTCAGCCTAGGCCCCTTCTATTGTCTCATGCTACTTGAAAGAGCTTGTCAAAGACTATGGGCTTCTCAAATTGATTCCCTGGCAATTTTTCTTTCAAAAAAATGGAAATTGTTTCTTCATCCTCAAATTATAATCACTTCATCACATTAATAGGGAAAATCTTCTCATTTCCAGACCCTTGACAAAGAGTTCCCAGTGAATAAATGAACCCTGCTCTCTTGACTACCTGCTAATTTATTAGCTCTTTTCAGATTAATATCCAGGGCCAACCTTAGGAGGAGGCAAAACAGGTGTCCACAATGCCTGAAATTCTACCACTGTTAACATTTATTTCTTTGCCAGACTTTGTCCCCACGGGAAGTGCAAATAAGTTTCAAAGAATTGTGAAACATTAATTGAAATTTTACTATGTGTTGGTTTCTGTGGCTGGCGATGCAAATAATAATAACATGAATTGAACTCTTATTACCATGAGGCACTATGCTCGGCACATTTCACTATCTCATTTACTATAAAACAACCCAATAGGTAGGTTCTATTATTATCCTCATTTTACAGATTAGGATATTGAGATTTAGGTTAAAAAATTTGTCCAAGGCTTGCCCCTAAGTAGAGAGATCGGGTCAGGATTTTGAACCCAGTCAGTTTGGCTCCCAATCCTTTGCTTTTAATGATCATGCTCTAGGAAGCATGTTTCCTAGCTATGAGAAACCCACGTTGTATTCAGAGAGAGAATGGTGTAGCGGGAGCAGAGTGCTACGGGACACAGAGGAGGGGGTCCCTTGCTTTGCCTGGAATAGAACATTTTACAGAGAGGAAGATTGGGGCCTGAGGCCTGGAGGATGGGTAGCAGTTCTCCAGGAGGGTAAGGTGTGAGATGGAGAGGGCATACCAGAGGGAACAGCCAGGACAGAACAGAGGAACATAAAAATACGTAATGCACTTGGGAATTGTAAGTAATTTGGTGTAGTTGGAGCAGAGACATTTAGAAGTTGGATCGCTGATAGAAAACAGGTTGAAAAGCTGCAGGTAAATGCCAGATTACAAAGGACCTAGGATGTTCTGTGCCAGACTTTTAGAATTCTTCTTTTGGAGCAACAACAGCCCATAAAACATCTTTAGTCAGGTGAATATGATTGGATTTGTGGTGGAAAAAAATAGAGTGTGAAGCAAGGATGCCATTTATCAGATCGTTATAATACCCTAGAAAACACAGAACTGACTGTATTAGTGATCTATGCTGTGTAACAAATTACCCCAAAACTTTGCAGCTGAAAACAATAAGCATTTATTATCTTACAGTCTTATAGGCCAGGAATCCAGGCAAGGCTTAACTGGGTGTCTCTGACTCAGGGTCTCTCACAAGGCTGCAATCAAGGTGTAACCAGGGCTGCAGGCAGCTCAAATCTTGACTAAGGGAGGATCCATGCCTAAGCTCATTCATGTGGCTCTTGGAAGGTCTCAACAGTCCCACTGCCGAGCTCACTTGTGTGGCTGTGGCAGGCCACACATCCTCATTGGTCGTTGGCCAAGGTACCAGGTCCTTGCCACACTGGCCTCTCCACAGGGCTGCTCACAACAGGGCAGCTCACTTTGCCCAGAGCAAGGACTCTGAGAGAGAGAGAGAGAGAAAGTGAACAAGGGAGAGACAGAGAGGGTGAGGGAGCAAGAGAGGGCAAGCAAGTCAAATGCCAGAGTCTTTGGGGAACCTAACCTCACAAGTAGTGTCCCAGAACTTTGGTTATATTCTATTTGTTAGAAGCGTGTCACCAACTTCAGCCTGCTCAGGGGAGGGGATTACACAGGGCATGAATACCAAGGGGCAGGATCAGTGGGAGCCATTTTAGGGGCTGCCTACCCCACCACCTTTTAGAATGTTGGTTTTGGGCTGCTTATGGGGTCTTAAGATGCTGATGTCAATTGATTAGTTGAAAGTATAAATCTGAAGTTGAAAAGGAAAGTTGGATCAAACTATAATAGTGTGTGAAGCCATTTTTTACATAGCTCTGTGGCAACTGTGTTTGAATATGAGGCACACCGTGTTCTCATTTACTTAGTAAACATTCATGCACCCTCTGTGTGTAAGACACCGTGCTAGGCCTTCAGGTAATACTTTGGTATGCTGCTCTTCCATTTCTTAATGGAGCTCACCTTCTTGTGGCCTTGTAGTACTTAAAGCCTTTATAATGGTATGAAGGTGTAAGGTTACAAGACCTCATAGCCTCCTGTAGTATTGTCTAAATGCGGCCAGGGAGTGATGACCTTGGAAACTGAAGCAGCTCACAAAACCAGCCCATATGAAGGGCCAGGCTAAGGAAAGGCAATACTCAGAAACAGCTGAACTAAACCATGTACAAGCTGATCTAAACAAGCAGCCCAGAATGCAAAACTAACTAGGACAAGGAGCCTAAACCCACTGCTGCCTTCATTCCAGTGAACTCAGAATAAATTGTTTTGTAAGAACCATAATTTGACTGGGGCAGAGTTCATGGTCTGCAAATCCAAGTACATTACTGAATAGGAGTATTTTCTGCTTTGCTTGTCTCTACTCAAGGTGGATTACATACTTTTGCAAAAATGAAATGATAATTTAAGGCCATTTTCTAGATAATTCAAGCAGGTTAAAACTAATTATCACAGACACCATTACAACGTAACAGCCTATACAACAGAGATCTAATGCCCAAATGATGAGTCACTTCTTGTAAACAATATTCAACATTCAAAGTAATTAGGACAGTGTCTTAAAGTTTGTTGAAACTGGATTTTACTTATATCCAGATAATTAAGATGAGTCAGTGGCTTTCCTGAAATCTCCAGATAATTGCTTCGCTTACCCTCTTGGGGTATATGTGAATAGCTGAATCCCTGTGCAACTTAAGGAAGAGTCCCTGGTGTTTCAGAGAAGCTGTAAGTACCTCACACTTTGGTATAGAATCCAGTTCATTACTCAAGAAGCAAAGAAAGTACAGCCATCGCCAGATAATTAAATGCCCATCCTGTCAACACTCAATGTGATATATTAACACGTGAGAAACTACAGTGAATTACAACTTTCTGGAGAGATGTGTGACTAAAGCTATACACAGCCAAGCTTTGGGGAAAAATATTGCTAGAGCCAGGGAAATAATATCACTGTTCTACCCAAATATGACTCAGGTTCTCCCATGAGGCTAATTTAAGCTGTATCCTGGTAAGTTATTCTTTGCTTCTGCACTCAAGACTGCTGAGTTTGTGGCATGTAACGGAGCTGTGGCTCCAGTGGGGCAGTGGAAGCCCTGTCTATGGAGTGCTCTCCTCCATCACCCCTGTTCTTTGGCTTCATAGAACCATCCAGATGTCTGTCCTTCCTTCTTTCTCGTAGTCTGCTCTCTTCTTTCTTCATGTACCTCTTTATCCAGCTTGACTTGTAACATGCCAATGGTTGATGTTATTGTTATGACCAATGCTCTGAATCACTTGTGTTTCACAAAAGTCCATCAGGTAGTTGAAGCTGGTGTCCCACGTGTCTCTACATATTTACTAGTGTATTTGGAATATTTGAACTGAGAACCCAATCTGACTTGATATATGAATGTCATAATCATACCTTATATTTTTAAAGCATGTTTCACTTTTTCAAGCTTCCAAATATTTATACATTAAAAATTGTTTTTCATTGATACACAAAGCAAGTATTATTAAGTTTATATTTTAAATGAAGAGATGAACCCAGAAAGTTGAGTCACTTATCTAAATTCATACAGATTTGGTGACAGGACTGGGATGATATATTCTTCACATCCTGCCGAACTGCTCCATCACCTGTTTTCTTCCTTGCTCCTGATCCAGTCCTCACCATAACTCTGTCAACGCTTCTACCTTGCTGTCTAGAATTGCCATATTCCAGAAAAACAGGTCTATAGTCTTTTATCAGAGTGTTCTCTTTAACTCATTCCCTTAATTGAAGCTTGTATCTTTCCCCCAAATTTTGCATCCCCTGAAGCTCTTTCACAGTGTGACTCTTGATCCTTTCCCGTCCAGTAAACCTCGAGACTGGCAAGAGGGTTCAGAGTCCGTCCTCTCTGCTTCTTGCTGTTATTCCTTGACTGTAACTCCCTGACCTTCTTTCCCTGCAGTCAAGTTGCATTGTGAACTATACCATTCAGCTATATCACCCTGTCTCCTTTACAGCTGCTTTCATCTACTGACCTGTGGGTTTCTCCACTTTACCTTTCTTCAATTCTTTTTTATCTAGCTTAGACTCCTTGACACATCTTTTCAAAAATACATTTTTTCAAGTATGCTCAACTCTCTAATACCTCTGTGTTTTCCTTCATGACGCCTTTCCTGACCATCTGAGCCCATAGACACTGTTTGTTCCTGAACTTCCATATCAGTTACCATTACTACTATTACGACTATCACCACTACAATTTCCAGGACCACTACTACTATTACAAAACTACTACTTGTATTACCATCACCATTTATTGGGTGGATACCCTGTGCCAGCCCTGGGCTAAGTGCCTCACATGAATTCTCTTTTCTAATCTTCACAACAACCTTGCAAAGTAGATAATTTTATTATCCCTATATTACACATGGGATCTAGAATTTAGCAAGACTTACTGTCCATAGCACTTGCTATGTACCTATATGGATTTTTAATACAATGGCTCACTCAGTAGCTTAATTAGTTGTCATCAATGAAGGTGACATCAATATAATTTAACACATTTGTAGGAGGATCAATTATACACCGGGTTTATTCCAAACACTGGAGATATGATGATAAACAAAACAAATAATTGCCCCTTGAAAATTTATAGTAACATGGTGAAGACATGGTGATAACATGTGTATCATTATTAATGATAATTAGACATGTAATTGCAATCAGGCAGGCTCATATCTTGGTGGCCAGACAGGAGTACAAATACAGACCCACATACCATATGTCTAAATATTTAAAGCTAATAAACTGTTAAACAAAATATGTTCTATTTTCCTTCCTTGAAAAACATATTTCATAGAGACAAAATTGAAAAATATGAGAAAAATTATAGCCTTTATATGACTTAAAGTTAGCAAAATGTCAAAAATGACTGAAATAATTGTTATTACATTTGTCTGAGTGTTATGTTGATGAGCTAGAGATATTTGAATGAATAATAAAGATGTACATAATTCATAAAAAATCATGTATTTATTCCATAAAATTTATTTTTTGCCTTCATTTCAACAAAATCACTAATTAAGACATTACAGTCAAGATTTTTCATATAATTTGTGTTCTATTGAAAGTAATGTCTAAAGAATTAAAATATTAAGATACAATTTTATTAAAATACATACAATTTGAATTTATTTTTATAAAAATGTAAATGAAAGTAAAGCTTAAAAATGAAAGGAGGTAAAATTGACTTATATTTTCAAAAAAATTTTTCTTTAGCAGAAAGGAGAATGGTAGTTGCCAGGGGCTGGGGAGGGGGAAAAGAGGGAGTATTGTTGTTCAATGGGTATAGAGATTCAGTTTTGCAGCGTGAAAAATTTCTAGAGATTTGTCATACAACAAGACACATATAGCTAGCACTACTATACTGTACACTTAAAAGTGGTTAAGATGGTAAATTTTATGTTATGTATTTTATACAAAAAAATTTTTTTCTTTAAAAATATCCAGTCTATTAAAATTTTTAAAAATTTAAATATACATTATTTAAATGCTAGATTTCCATTTAACGTTGAAATATAAATCTTGTCATATATTTTTGTTAAAAAAACTATTTGCAGCCCCATTATTAAATGTCCATCTAGCCGTCAATGTAAAGAATCAGTATCATACTTCACTCATGTTACATAGAGACCCGTGTATATATTCAAATACCAGAGTGATACACATTAGCAACCATGTGTAACTGTTCTGAATGCCACGTTAGTGTGTGAGTACCTTCGGAATCCCCAGTTGGAGAAAGAAGAGAAGCAAGTAAATGGATACTTGGCACTGCAGGGAAATGGTGTCTTGTTATGTTAAAATCCATTGCATTCAAGCTTTGTGAAAGTAAGAATTTGACAAGTTAATTAATTTGTCATTTCTCTTACCTAAGTGCTTCTGCTGAGGAAATCCTCCCCCTCCCGTATTCTGAAGCAGAGTCCATCCCCTCCAGCTTGCACCTTAGCTGCAGACCTGCATGGCCTTTGGATGTGGTTGCCATTTGTGTTGAGGATCTAGGACAAGAGAAGTGAATGTGAGTTTCCCTGGGGCTTAAAGGTGGTATTCAGGAGAACCGGTGTTTTGGATTACAGATACCCAGGGGTTAGCACTGAATTTAGGATCCCGAATAACAGAAGGGCCTACAGAATTGCTAAGTAAATAAAATGTAGCATCCCCTGGCTTTCCCCACCTCTGAAGCTCCTTCCCGCAGCCCTGGGGGTTCCACCATCACTGTGGACCCTCTCTTGTTGGGGCTCCATGTTCTCCCCTTTACTTTCCCCTCAACAGAACTTCTTGTACTTCACTTGTGACTTGTTCTCTACCAAAGGCTGTAAAAACTCACTTTTCCTGAGAGTAGGTGACTTAGGCAGGTTTCTTCCCAGAGTACACTCTTGAGTTTGATTGGTGCCTTCTGGATCCAGTGCCTTTTTCCCCTGAAGATCATCTTCAATATTCAGAATTTGGGTCACTGGATCCTGCAGTTGGGGGACATATTTTGGGAAAGATAGGTGGGATTTAAACATCTCCAAAACATTCCTTATTAAAATGTCACAATTGTGAATTCTTCCCCAATTCAAATATTTTTAATTGTGTTAACTAATTCCATCCCCATTAGCCATTTTTCCATTATTGTTGGTCTTACTTTAGTCTAATTTTCAAGGGACAGATTGATATTGCTTTTAACATCCCACAAGGAAGCTCCCCGTGTTTGGGGTTCCTTCCTGATTAACAGTTGATCCTTTAGAGACATAAAGGAAGTCAGGAAAATGGCTGGGTCTTTAATTCGCTCCCACATTCTGATTCATGAATTTGATAAATTATATTTGGACAAGCCCAGACCATGATATGTCACATGTTCTTTAAAGTCAGGCTTTGTAAGACACCCTACCTTATATGCTAGTGACCTTGCATGACAACAATAGCAACATTAGTGACTGTTGAAAATGCCATTTAAGGATGGCAAAAAAACTAAAAATCTTTATGAAAGGTAATAAAAGTTAATTTCGGTAGACACTTTTCACAATTAAATAGTTGAGACACCTTACATTTTTCTCATAATTCTAAAAATAATTAGATCACAATGTGGATTAATTTCTTGTCACATTTAATTTCTTAGACAAAAGCTGTTGTTGAAAAAATCCCCAAATGAAACCATTCAGACAATACTACCCCCCCTTTTTCCCCTTGCATTTTTCTCTATGAAGATAAAGATTAGGCTTCCTAGAATTAACACTACAGATCAAGATGGGATTTATTAATCTGGTGGCTAATTTTCTTAAAAGAAAAGATCATTAAACAATCAAGCTGCTGATTGAGAAAGAAATCCTCACATTGACTCCTTACAATATTTCAGGTAATAGATTTGACTGCTCAAAAATCTGATTTTCAAGAGCCCAAAATGGAAAAAAATTATACATATAGTATACTGGCAGCCATAATGGGCTCTTAACCTATAGTACCCTAGTTGTCATTTAGAAAAATCAGCGTTCTGATCCCAGCTCCACCATTCACTCCCTGGTGACACTAAGTGCCTTCATCACTCTGAGCCTTCGTTTCTTCATCTATAAATGTGAGACACTAATACCTACCCGTTGGCTACTGTGAGGATGAAATGAGACGATAAATGTAGAGCACTTAGCACAGGTCAGCGTTCAGTTTATTTAAGAAAACTACCCTGAGAAAGCCAGCTTGACTTTCAGGACAGGACAAAATATTGTCCACTTGGCATCAAATTAAGACTTACAGGTAATGAAATGGTTTTGAAATAGAGAAGGACGCACATTTGCAGGGGACCATCTAAATCCCAGGCTCAGGGAGGTTACGGGACACTTCAGATTCACGCATGTAGTGATAGTCTTAGTTAGGGTCATCTCCTGTATTTCCCAGGAACTATGTGACCCTTGAACTCAGAGCCACCTGGCCTCTTACCTGCTGTGGAGACGCTCCCAAGAAGAGGGCCTAGGTCAGAGGTGAGAGCCAGGGAGCCTGCATGGGGAGGTGGGGGGACCTGCTGCCGAGGGGCACCTGAGGAAACAATCAACAGCTTGAACTTGGCAGTGCACGGCTGGGGAGGGCCATCCGAGTGGGTGGGCGGCGTTTCTTGAGGATGACCAGCCTCATTCACTGACTAAAATACTCTCCACAGCTGAGATGGAGGTGAGCTAGTGGTAAAGCCAGAGACTGGGGTCCCTTGAGCCTAAAAGGAAGAAAGGATTTCCATACACCCCCCACTCCTTATCCACCACTTTCCCTGCCTCCCCTTCTCTGGGTCACTGTGCTTTGCTTTTCCACCACCAGGCCCTCTCCATGGCCGCTCCTAGCCCATGCAAGCTGGTAAAGCATGGCCTCTAGAGTCAGACACCAGAGTTCAAATCCAAGCTCTGCCACTCGTTAGCATTTGGCAGATTTCTTAATCCTTTGATCTCCATTTACTCATCTGTAAGATGGGATCAATTAACACTATTTCACAAGTGGTTGTGAAAGATTAAACACAAACTTCTCAATAAATGCTAACTCTTATAAAACTTCAAGAAATAGTTATTTCCTGAGGGTATAGTGTGTGCCAGGCAGGTGTAGAAAGAGGAGATTCAGCGGGGAGGAAAGCTATTCTGCCATCCTCCGGGAGAAAGGAACAGATATCAATAAAAAAAATCATACGGTCACAGCAACAATGAAAAGAACAGGTACATGGTGCTATGAGAGTATATAAGGAAGGGCCGGGGAGGCCCTCCCGTAGAATGTGACAACTTGGTGCGTGTTAACCCAGGAGGGAGCCCCGGTCCAGCATTAGCTGGACCAGAACTTTTATCCACTTTGTGAAGGGTCCCTCAGTGGAGGTGTGCCTATGCATTTCCAGTGAATATGTGGGTATTTTGGGAAACGATCTTGATGGGGCCCTGGTTTAAGGATGACTCCTCGGTAGGAGATTTAAACTATGAGAGATTTAAATATTCAGGTTAGCCTACCTGAATGAACCAGAAAGTGGAAGGATTCTTTAGGTGACAATCGAGATCTGTAGTTTCAGCGTTAACCTGTGGTTACCACACACTTTGTCCAAAGACTTCATTCTCTCACGTTTATAATCCCCTTCCTGTGGTGGCGCCCTCTGCCCCAGCCCATGTCAGCCAGTCCCAGCAGGCACCCTGTGCCTCAGTAGATCCATTCGCTGTTTCCTAGACCTGCCGGAAATGCACCTCCTGCTGCCCAAACTCCTGCTGTCTCTGTAGCCTAGACGACACTATGTCCTCTCTGCATACTTCCCAAACTCTCCTTACGAAAAGCAAAATTGGCCACTCCATCTTCTGCATCATTCCCTGGCCCTCGACTTGTCTGTCTGTCTCACCAGCCCAGGGGCCGATCAAGGCCAGGAGATATCTCCTTGCATTCCCTGTGTCCGGCACATAGTGACACTCAATTAATTCCAGTAAGATGACTTGACTCTGACCATCCCTGTAACTCTGATATCCTGTAAAGCCTTAATTTTTCATAAAAAATAACAGTATTTAGGAAGAAAATATCACTTCTATTATATTACCTCCTAATTACATAGTGGCTTCCAAATCTTTCATTCTTTCCTATATTTTCCTTATCCTAAATCCTACCCTCATTTGAACCCTGAATACATTCTTGGTACTTTGTAGAAGTTAATAAATGCATTTTATCTTATATTTATTTGCCCCAAACTATTCTCGACTAGGTACATATATAGATAGAGGTATAGCAGAGCCCCATAGATATTTAGAGCGTTTAACTCACTTCGGAAGGATTCCTGGGATCTTGGCTGGGTCAGCCATCTGGGCCCCCTACTATGGGCTGTTGGGTGTCTCACAACCTTCCATCCCCTCGTTTAGTGGGGTGACAGCTTGCTTCAGTGGTCAAATCCAGCCCCCATCTCCTTGAGCCCGTCTCCCACACCAGCCAATCTCTGAATGGTTATAGTGGACAGAGCTGAGGTGGCGGCCACGCGTCGGAGGTGGAGGGTGGAGAAGAAGGGAAAGGGAGAGCTCCCAGCTGCGTGACTGTCAGGGGCTTCTGATGGGGGAAGCTGATGGAGTCAGGAGGTGAGAGGAGGACCAGCTGCTCAGCATCTATTTATAAGACTGTCATATGGGGAAGTGTGTCTGGCCGGCAGAAGCGAAGGGGGGTGGCGCACTGAGCTGGCTCCTTATTTAGCTTTATGACACACACGCAGCCCAAGTGTGAGAACCCACTCTGTGTGGAGACACCTGGTCAAATCTGCCTCCGCCAGACGGTGGGAAAGAACACTGACATTTCTCAATGGAATTGAAAAATGGCAGTGCAATTGAGTTTTCAGCAAGAACAATGAACTTTTTCTACCTTCTTTTTCTCCCTTGCTCGATCTTTGGCACCTCCCATCAAAGCAACTGGTGTTATCCCCTCACCATCCCACCCCTGCACCCAAGCATCCAGGCCCTGTGCCCTGATAGTCACGCGGCATTAGCCAGGAAAGAACAAAAGCAGAGTTGGACTCTTCTTCCAGCTGGGCAGGAGCAATCAAAGACTGTAGATTTTTATAAAACCAGCTAAGCAGCAGGAAACAGTGTCGGTTGGTCTCTTGGAGTGGAGGGAGGTTAATAGTGTGGTCCGTTTGGGGACCAATGTTATTTAATGTGTTTATTATTGATTTGGAGGAGCGAGTGGATGGTAAATTAGTGAAGGCCATGGAGGGCACTAAGTTATTTCACTTATTAAACACCACAGAGAGTTGTGGAGAATTCAGGAAGGATTTTCCATGAAGTTAAAGAAATTAGAAATGAAAACGTCTTGTTAGATGATGTACTCCATCCCAGTGGGCCAGCATGGAATTGTTGCTGACAATAGAAAATATTTCCTAGAGTTTAATTCAACCTCAATTTTCAAATGCCTTGAGTGTGTTCCCCTTCCCCTGGGAACACGGAAGTTTGGTCTCTTCCCTAATGCCTGTCTCAAATTTCTCTTTTTAAATTCCATCTATTATACCTCCCAGCTATACCAGGGGGATGAGGGTTCTTCGTTGGATTCTCAGTACTTCACTTCCTATACAGCACAATGAAGGCAGACCATTAACATTCCTCCTAGCCATTTCTGCTCCAAAGTATTTCTTTCATCTTTTCTTAAACCATTTTGTCATTATTCACTTTTCCTAGTCACCAAATCCTGGTAGCTACCCCATCTCCTAATTTTCCTTTCAGGTCCCCAAATAGCCTGGTTCCAGGCCTGGCAGGTTGTCCTGATGGCCCCATCTCTAACTCCAGAGGGAAGAAAATTATGGAAATTTTATACAAACATGTATTTATGCAAATACCTTTTTATATATCTATCCAGTACAATGGCCTGTGGTTGAAGCTCAAAGTCCTAGAAATCAAGTGAGTATATTGAAAACTCATTTCCAACTTGCCATCTAGGTTCTCAAGTTCCAAGTGTTTTTCTAGCCCTATTTGTGTTTTGGTTTACTATCCCCCAGCGAACTGGTTTATGGTTTTCAATTCCCAGAGCAGGGAGTTCTAGGCCCCAGTGAAGTCGCATGGAGCATTTCTTGTTGTTTAAAATATTCTTGAACATGCTGAGAGATGGAGCAGTTTTCATGAGAGATGGCTCTTTAAATAAATGTAAAATTAAAAAAAAAAATTGACATCAGATTGCTTGACTACATCAAGAACATGGGTAAATATGATTTGAGGATGGGGATGAAGTGTAACGTGTGTCCAGCCAAGACAATGGAGGAGACTCCAACTTTTTACCCAATTTTAAATCAATTTTTTTTCTTCCCATCTGTAGTATCTTCCTATTTGTACCCCTCCTGCCACTGTGTATACGCACTTACTGACCTGCATGCTCCACAGTGTAGACAAGGAAGAGACAGTACTGGAGAAGCTGCATGGAAACAAATCTTCCAGCTTTATTGTTATTTAGAGACCTTTTATAAAACTTTCATTCTAGCAAAACAGGCCTCTGCTTGGAGGTCTTCTTGCATTGCTTGCTCTTGTCTGAGAGGAAATCTGGTCTTCCCAGCCCAAGATAAATACTTGGGTCATCATAGAAGGTTAGAGCCAGAGAAATCTTAAAGGTCATTTGAATTAATCCCTTCATTTCTAGATGCTGGAATGGAGAAGCACAGGTTTCAACTCTTTGCTTGAATGAGTGAATCAACTCCAGCAACTCATCCTTGAGTAGGAGAATCAAAGAAAAAAAGTTGACAAATGTGAATTAAAAAACTACCACTTTTTACGTAGTTGCAATATGACTATGAGTGGAACCTGCAAGCTTGTTTAAAGCGTGTAGCAAGAGAGCTCAGCTCATTTGTGTCTCTTATCAACACTCAGTTATTTTATCCCTGGAAATGTACCTTCTCTCTCTCTTTTTTTAAATTTTATTTTATATTGGAGTATAGTTGATTAACAACGTTGTGTTAGTTTTAGGTACACAGCAAAGTGATTCAGTTATACATATACATGTATCTATTCTATTTCAAATTCTTTTCCCATTTAGGTTATTATAAAATATTGAGCAGAGCTCCCTGTGTGACACAGTAGGTCCTTGTTGGTTATCTCTTTTAAATATAAGTGTGTACATGTCAATCCCAAACTCCCAATCTATCCCTCTTCCCCACCCTTCCCCCCTGGTAAGCTCACTGTGAGTCTGTTCCTGTTTTGTAAATAAGTTCATTTATATATACATATACATATATATATATATATATTTTTTTTTTTAGATTCTGCATATAAGTGATATCATATGATATTTGTCGTTCTCTGACTTACTTCACTTAGTATGATAATCTCTAGGTCCATCCATGTTGCTGCAAATGGCGTTATTTCATTCTTTTTAATGGCTGAATAATATTCCATTGTACATATGTACCACATCTTCTTTATCCATTCATCTGTCAGTGGCCATTTAGGTTGCTTCCGTGACCTGGCTATTGTAAATAGTGCTGCAGTGAACACTGGGGTGCATGTATCTTTTCGAATTATGGTTTTCTCCGGATATATGCCCAGGAGTGGGATTGCTGGGTCATATGTTAGTTCTATTTTTAGTTTTTTAAGGAACCTCCATACTGTTTTCCATTGTGACTGCACCAATTTACATTCCCACCAACAGTATAGGAGGGTTCCCTTTTCTCCACACCCTCTCCAGCATTTATTCTTCATAGACTTTTTGATGATGGCCATTCTGACTGGTGTGAGGTGATATCTCATTGTAGTTTTGATTTGCACTTCTCTAGTAATTAGCGATGTTGAGCATCTTTTCATGTGCCTGATGGCCATCTGTGTATCTTCTTTGGAGAAATGTCTATTTAGGTCTTCTTCCCATTTTTTGATTGGGTTGTTTGCTTTTTTGATACTAAGCTGCATGAGCTCTTTGTAAGTTCTGGAGATTAATCCCTTGTCGGTCTCATTGTTTGCAAATATTTTCCCCCATTCTGTGGGTTGTCTTTTCATTTTGTTTCCTTCTCAATCCGGGCGTGCAGGTTTGACCCAGCCAGCCAGCTCAGCCTAATCAACACTGGTAATTATGGGGTGACACTTCACAGATCATTCTCACATCAAAAATGAATAAAATTCAAAAGTCATTGTCAAGAGCAAATTTGGTGATGGGTTAATGACAGAAAATGGGTACCTTCTAGTCTTGAGTAACTTTTAGTCTAGACTACTTCCCAGTCTCCATCTCAATATCTATTTCTGTAGGAAATAGCTATACTGTAGGGTGCTATGACATGCCACTCCCGTCCCCCTTCAGGACTGAGGGCCTCGTTCCTTCAGCTAGTGGGACTGCAGGCAGAGGTCGTGGCTGATAACTGTCAGCTAACTTACACCAGGAACTAGCCTAGGGCTGGAGAGAGCTGCCCTGCCCCAAGTCACATCCCTACTGGGGAGGGGGGGAGTGGGGTGGGTGGGGGGGTAGGGGGTGCGGGGGGGTGGGGGGGTGCGGGGTGGTGGAGATAATGACTGGTCCATTTCACTCCCCAAAATGAGACCACTCCCCAGTAAATTCCCTACACACTCCTTCTCAGAGTCAGCTTCCTGGGGAACCTGACCCAAGATAGATATGTAGGACAGATACTATTATCCCCACTATAAAAATATAGGACTGGAAGTTCAGATCAGTCAAGCACTCATCATATTTGTTGTTTAATTATGTATCTCTCCCACTCCAGTCAACAACCTTCAGAGTCACTGAAACACTTTATCAAAATTCATATGCCCAGGGTCATACCCAGCTCTGTTGACTCTGGGCTGCAGTCTCTCAGTGAATATGTTTTGAGAAGCTTTCCAGGTGACTCTGAGGGATGTCCTTCTTTGAGAACACCTGGGAAGAAAGGTTCAGTGTTTCTTACTCATTATTTCCCCCCAGCACCTAAGACAATGCCAGGCATATGGCAGCACTCAATAAATGTTAAGTTAATGAATGGATTCCCCGAAGTCATAGATTGGTTCATAACAAAGCCCTGGAACCCCTGACCCATTGCTTTCAATGCTGGAGGGTTTTTTTGTTTTTTGTTTTTAAACCACACTTTCTTAGCAATATCTTAATCATCACTCCTTTGGCAATTATTTGTTTAACTTAAAATTCCTCTCGGCAATGGCAACAAAAATAAAACCACAAAAAAAGCTGCATACCAGTGGGCCCTCTTAATAATTTTACCACCAGATTATATCATACGCTCTCCACTGCCATCCCCCACTTCAGAGTCATCTGTGCTAGAAAGAAGATGGATACGTCTATTAGTCTCTGGTTGTAATGAACACATCCATTATAAAAGCAATAGTAACTGCAATGGAGATTATGTGCTGGGTGAAAACATCTCCAGTGCCTTGTAAACACCTCAGCCTTCTGGCAGCCCCCCTGTGGACCTATTTACTGCCTCTACTATGCAAGGTAGCTACTGTCTAATTATACACAACTGGTTTGGTTAATCTTGTATAATAATAATTAAAAACAGTTCATATTTTTTTCTTTTACTCTCTTTATTAACTTTAAACTTTTAAAAGCTGCAGAGGTCCCTGTAGCATCAAAAGCTTATTAGAACATCAAGACTTGCGAGCCTTTTCAAGTGCATATTATTACATTTGTTTTTGTTAACATGACAAGGCCCAAAAGAAACTCAGCAGACTTTTGTAGATCAAAACAAAGGCATTGTGAAAGAAACTGGAGTGCCTGTGCAACGTCACCCATAGTCATAAAGAAAACATCAGGCCCGGGAGCCTCCCTCCGCAGTAGGCCAGGTAGACAGGGCACATCAGGGGAGAAAACAGGCAGCTGGGAGAGCGCTCTCTGCTGACTGCCTGGAGCCCGTGGCCCTTGGGGACTGTCCTCAGGGAGGCCTCCTGGGCTCCAGGGGCTTCTGGCTACCTCGGCTACCTGGCCCGTGGAGCCCTAGTGTCGGATCCGGCCTGTAGAAGGGAGGCCGCAGGCTGCTGGACTATCAAAGCGAACAGGTGAAGGAGGCAGCTGATTGGCTTGTGGGAAAATTAAAAAGTGAATCTTACATATCAACACATAAACCCATGTGCACTTTCTGGGAACGTGTAGGCAATGAACGCTCTACAGCCTCTCCCTGGGCCTGCTCTCCAAGCCACAGGCTTCGGGCTCCCCTTCCTTGATCTTCTTCCCCTTTGGAAACTGTCCTTTGTCTTATTTCATCTCCTTCGAGGCTTGGGAGGTGGGGAGCTGGCGCTGAGTTGTGTACACAGGTAAGACTAGTTACTAGTTCCCGAAATGGTCCCTTCTTATTCCCCAACCGAGAAAGAAATCCATATGTTCTGTGGAGTATCCGAGCATTAGACTGAGATGGTTGGTGTGGTGGGGAACTGAAAGATCCCCTGCTTTACCCATACTCACTAATTAGCACTAAGTAATTTTAATTGGTCTCAAGAAGCAGAGGAGAGTGTGAATCCACATAGGCCACACACAGGCAATTGCTATTCTTACCCGAGCAGTAATGTTACCTATTTGAGCACCTTCTGGGGTCAGGCACTGGGCTGGGTGTTTTACAAATGGCTAACCTCCCACTCGAGGTAGGGAACCCATATGTTACTCAAATCCAAGTACCTAGTACAGTGACTGCACTTAGTACATATTTATTAAATGGATTAACTCATTTATAATCTTTACGATAACTTCACAGGAGGCGTTAATATTCCCATTTAGCAGATGTAGAAAGTGAAGCTTGGCAATTTGCCTGAGTCCCTGCTTCAAATGCTTTCTTCCCTTGGCTTTCATGTCACTATACTCTCTTGGTTTCCATCCTCCTCCTCCTTTACCCATTCCTCCTCTTCTCCCTGATCTCTTAATTTTGGAGTACCTTCTTTTCTAAATTTACTCCATTGGAAATCTCATTGAACCCCATGGCTTGAAATACAACTCCGTCATTTCTATTTCCAGCCCAGACGTCTCTCCCACACTCCAGACTTGTATCTCCAACTCATCTCTCATCTCAGTTTGGACATCTTTTAGATATTTCAATATCTCAATGTGCTGAAAATTAAAGTCTGGATTCTCCTTCACCAGATCTACTTTGCGTGATGCCCTCCCCAACCCCGTGATGGCAGCTCCACCCTTCCTGTGGCTCAGGCCAAAAACAATGACACCATCCCTGGCTCCTCTTCTCTTGTACCCTGTCCATCCTCTATCTTCAGTCATCCTCTGTAGTCAGTCCTCCAATCTCTTGCCTGAATTATTGTAGCACCTACTGTTCTCCCTGCATCTAGGCGTGCCCCCCTAACACTGCAGCTGGATCATGCCAGTCCTCTGCTCAAAATCCTACAACACACACCATTTCACTCAGAGTAAAAAAAAATTCAAAATCTTTCAACAACCTGCAGTGCCCAACATGACCTACTACCCTCCCTTACCTGCTGGATCTCATCATTTTTAAATTCTCCCCTCATTCCTTCAACTCTACCCATCCTGTCTCCCACCTTTGTTCTGGCTGTTCCCTCTGCCCGAAGTATGCTTTCTCCAGAAATTCACAAGGCTAACTAACATAACTTAAATCCTTGTGCAGATCGTACTTTCTCCATGAGGCCTCTAGGACAGTGCAGCTTAGTCAATGAGATAAATACAGAAATTGAAGTGTATAGGAATTTTTTATGGCGGCTTGTCATTACTGCAACATCCACGCATGGGGTCTCTTGAACAGGGTGCAGGGCAGCCCGGGTGCTGTTGCCCTTGGGGGTGAGTCACGTGTGGTGTGAGCTTGCTCCCTAGTCATGCACAGTAGCTCCGTGCACTGGCCTGCAACAGATTAGAATTTAAAAGCTACTTCCCTGTCTGTTCTAGAGAGCACATGAGCATTGAGGAAACTGTTCAGTGTTAAGCTGAGACTTCAGGCTGGGAAAGAATTCTCTCCATTGTCTCCAGCTGACCTGACAATTTCAAGCACCTACAAGTTTGTTTCTCCTTTCTTCTCTCATCTTATCCAGGACTTTTATTCTGTTTTCCCCCTAGAAGGTTGTATGTGATCCACTCAGTTAACTTGGAGAGAGAAGGGGGAGAGGTAGAGCTAGAGAGACAAAGAACACAGCTGCCGAGCTTGACAGCTGCTGCTTCTGTTACTGAAACTGGGAATTAACTGAATTGGAGAGATTGGATGGAATTAGCAAGCTGTTGGATGGATCCGCTGGGAACTGGCTCCCTTCGAGCCGGTGGGGATGGGGATTTGGGGAGGAGGGCTGGGGTGGGAAGCTCCCTGAAGACCCCATGGGTGAGCACTCATCCTGGTTCAGCCGAAGCTGCAATCAGCTCCCCCCTGAGCTCAGTGGGATCGGTTTCCCCAGCTTTGCCCCCTGTCAGAATCATCACCTACCTTCCCCCACAGCAGACATTTTCCTCCTTGCCTTCCTATCACCTGTGGTAAAGTAGTTATCTTGATCAGGGAAGCATGAAGAGCTCTGACATTTTAATTATCATGTCTCCTTGAACAACAAGAATAAGAGGAAAAACAAATCCCCTAAGAGTTACCTGCCGGAGAGCTTTGCCAGGTCTTGTTTTACCCTACCTCTTGTTGTGTAGTTAAGCAGGTTCTGGGCTGGGAGTTACAGGAAGGGAGCTGAGGAAAATGCAAGGCCGTGTGTGGCCTGCAGAGCAGAGCTGAGATGGACCCCAGGAGGCTGGGTGTGCAGTGGTGTGAAGAGCATAGCGCCATCTTGGCTCCCTTACTGAGCTCTTGTGCGGATAATAAGCAATTTGAATGATTTCTCTTTGCCTCTGTTTCCTAGTCTGAAAATGGGCCTAATACCAGTATCACTAGATGGATGTGGGGATTAAATGATGCACAAAATATACACAGGCGCTCATATATGTTAGAGCGAGATGCCTCCTAAGTGCTCAAACAGTAGGCAGTGGTAGCAGGCACTTTTAGTGAGTTATGTTTATTTGGATTTTACCAATTTCTGGACACCTTTTACTCTCTTCCTCCCTCAGTGTGGTGGGCAGAATAAGGCTCTCCTTCTCCTCCCAAGAGGTCTACAGCCTAATCCCTGAAACCTGTGAATATTATGTTACACTGCAAAGGGAAATTAAGGTTGCAGATGAAATTAAGATTGCTAATCAACGAGGGTCAGCAAAAGTGGAAGAGGGAGGTAGAAGAGAAGGTCAGAGTGACAGTGTGAGGACTCAACCCCCTCTGCTGGCTTTGAAAATGGAAGAGAGAGGTCATGGTGTGGCAAGGAATGCAGGCAGTCTCGAGAAGCTGGAAAAAGCCAGGAAAGGGATTCTTCCCTAGAGCTTCCAGAAGGCATGCAGTCCTGCCAACACCTTGGCTTCAGCCCCATGAAACCCATTTCAAACTTCGGGCCTCCATAACTGTAAGATAATAAATCTGTGTTGTTTTCAGCCACTAGACTTGTGGTCATATGTTATAGCAGCAATAGGAAACTAAAACACATCTCACTCTGTCTGGTATTTATAGAGCTGCACGAAGGCCAGGTTCTTATTTAATAGTCACTGAGCGTTCAGCACAAGCTCACTGAGCTCCTGCTATGTATATAGCATTGTTCTAGGGTCTTAGGAAGAATGGAAGGAATGCAAGACTCTGTCTGCTAGGACTTACCATCTAATTGGAGAAAATAAACATGTACATATGAAATTTATGATACAAAGTGGATGAAGAACTATAGGAAAGAAGGGGGTGCTCACTATGGGGATATGGGTTTGAAGGTCTGGCTAGGATCTGGATAGTTCACAGACTTGACATTCATATGAAAGAATGATGCATGTTCATGATGTACCTATGAAAGAATGCAGCTGGTTTGACTTTCTGCCTTTATGAATGGTAGAGATAGACAATGGGTAGAAGGGAGAATGTGTCCTAACTGTATTTCTTCTTAGCTGTCAACCCTAGGATACATCACTTTATCCTCTTCATCTATGAAAACGTGGAATATACCCAGAGGGATTTTATATGGATTGAGCACGACATGACCTATGAAGGACTTTGTAAATTGTAAGGAATACATAAAAATAAGCATTTTTCCTCTGATCTCTTCTGTAAAAGTTGGTAGCCTATATACCATCTTCAATAGTTAAGCATAAAAACTAATGCAAGCAACTTTTGGCTTAATCCAGAGACTGTCAGATAAAGATTTAGGGGTGCTTTTGGAAAACTGTTAATTACAAATGAATAGCTCCTTTCCTATAGCCAGGCATCTCTGTAAACACCAGAAGAGAGCAGCTTCTGGAAGAGCACTTTTGGGAAGCAGGAACTATATTCAATATCCTGTAATAAACCACAAAGGAAAAGAATATGAAAAAGAATATACATATATATATATAAAACTGAATATATATATAACTGAATTACTTTGCTGTACAACAGAAATTAACACAACATTGTAAATCAACTATACTTCAATAAAATAAATTTTTTTAAAAAAGAAACCATTTGCTCGGGATCACAGGGTAAGAAATGCACAGCATATGGCAGGAAAAGGCAAGACGTTCATGATTCTGTCTAGTTATGAGACCGACTTCATGAATTCCGGGACTTCAGGATAGCATTCACTGTGCATAAAAGCTCTCTGGGGGTGCAAGGATGTATATGGTATAAGAGCAACAGGGTTGGTTTTGACAAGAAAGTACACAGAAACCCCCAGGGACTCGACTCCAAGGCAGTGTCTAGTCTGACATTTGTTTCTAATTTTCCCTGGTCTGAGACCGTACAGCTCCACGGGCCAGCAGTCATCCTCAGACCTTCCCAGTGGTCCCAGCCCACCCCGCAAGGTCATGATGAGGAGCAAATGAGCTGAGGCTGCAGAAGAGCTTTGCAAACCGGAAAGCAGCATCTCTCCAAGTGTGATTCCAGACCAGCAGCAGCAGCAGCACCTGTTAGAAATGCAAGTCCTCAGGTTCCACCCCACACCACCGAGTCAGAAACGCTGGGGGTGGGATCTAGCACTCTGTGTTTCAGCAAGCCCTCCAGGGGACGCTGATGCCTGCTGGTGGTTTTAGAACCACCACTGCCCACTTACAGCATTACTTCTTTTCCAATGGGTGTCCTGGAACCTCTGCCTTGGAATATAGGACTCTTACCTCTGGGCTCCCAGTTAGGAGAACTAACAGTCCTGGTTTGCCTGGTATTGTCCCAGTTTTACCAGGAAAATCAGGTGCTTGGCCTCCCTAGAAATGACGTCTCCACGCTGTGTCTGTAGCGCACAGCCCCCTCTCCTGCTGGCTCCTCCGTCCACCCTCAGCACCACAACCCAAGGTCTGACCTTTACTGAGCTTGTTCTTGCCTACTGAATATCTTCCGGCCAGTGGAAGGCAGGAAATGGGCTTAGCATGAGGCAGAACTGATTCAGTGCCAGCTCCATCCATTTGTTTGTTCATTCGTATCTTTTTTCTAAATTTATTTATTTAATTTTATTTTTGGCTGTGTTGGGTCTTCATTGCTGCGTGCAGGCTTTCTCTAGTTGGGGCGAGCGGGGACTACTCTTCGCTGCGGTGCGCGGGCGTCTTATTGTGGTGGCTTCTCCTGTTGTGGAGCACGGGCTCTAGGCGCGCGGGCTTCAGTAGTTGCAGCATGAGGGCTCAGTAGTTGTGGCTCACGGGCTCTAGAGCGCAGGCTCAGTAGCTGTGGCGCACGGGCTTAGTTGCTCCGCAGCATGTGGGATTTTCCCAGACCAGGGCTCGAACCCGCGTCCCCTGCATCGGCAGGCGGATTCTCAACCACTGCGCCACCAGGGAAGTCCCCATTCGTTTCTTTTTTTCTGTACTCATACAGCAAACACTGGGCAAGATGTTAAGGGTACAGAAATTGAGAGCTTGGCAATTTACTTAACCAGCTGTGTCTGAGCTTTCCCCTCTGAAATTACAACAAAAATCCTAGCAACCTCTTCACAGGGCTGTGAGGATAAGAAAAACCATAGATAAAAAGCATGTAGCTCAGGTCTGGCACACTCAACAAATGCTTGCTCCTTTTCACATTATGTCTCTTCTCTCCGGTTCCTCCTGCTTTGTCACCGCAGTCCAGCACTGATTATGTCACTCTGCAACCCAAAGAGCTCCCATTTATTTATACGAATGCCCACTCCTCCACCCTGCTTGCCGGTCTTCCCTGTGCCTCAGACACACCCTGTAAACTCACTGATCCTTAAACGCTCCTCCAATTTCTGTCTCCTCCTTTTGGAACACATCCCTTGCCTCATTTTTCCTGTGAAAACCTCCACAAAGCAATTTCAATGTCAATTACTCCAAGAAGCCCTTCTTGATCTCCTTAAGTGAACAATGAATATAGCCCTTATCCTATTCCATCTTCTATCTTTTCATGTCTTTGGAGAATATGTTATGCTTATTCCAGCATCCTTCCAGGACCTGGCAGAGAGTATATACAAACCCCTGGCAGGGGCTATATACAAACCTTGGGGTGGCGAACACACTAAGCCGTCCTCGTCAGGTGACATGAAAAGCGCAATGGCAGAGAAGGGTACAGGGCCCTGTGGGCATAAGGACACCAGGCTCGTCTTCAGAGGAGCAGGGAAGGCTCCTAGATGAGGGCGCCTAAGGCCGGGTAGAGTTTTGCCAGGTGAAGGGTATTGGGTCACGTGTTCCATAAAGTCAGCGTCAACTCAAGTGCCTACAGGTGTGAGGAAGGTAACACAAGTGACTGCAACAGGCAAGGTGTGAGAAACGCTGCAGATAGAATGCGCGCACTGTCTAAAAGTCTAAAGGGGGCAGGGTTCCAGCCCAGCATTTCCTGGTAGGAGCGCATGCTCTATGTTGTCGGGTTGTCCACTTTTGTAAGAGGAGCCAGAACTTCTGATTAGTTTCCCGCAACAGACGTCCTTTCCCAACCGCACCTGTGCCTCCATGGCTCCACTACCTGCTCCCTTGACACTGGTTATGGGGATTGGTGTGGTTCTCCACAGAGTCTCTAAAAGGATTTACTCTGATACCACAAGGAACTGGCACGTACAAGAGATTTCATTGCCAAGAGATTGTAAGCATCTCAATTTTCCTTATTACTTGTGATAATGATATATTTATTTCTCGATTGTGGCAAACGATACGATGGCTTTTGTGATCCTGGTATATGTACCAAGGAATAGGCATGTTTAATTTAAATACATAAATTTTAAGATGAAGACGAGGTTAGGGGAATTCTTTTCCAAGCAACACTGTGTTTTAAAAGGTGGTACTATTACTAAACTTAAAGATAGACCTATTGCTAAGATTTAATTTCTCAAATTTTCACCTTTAATCTTGCTTTGTTTCAAAAGTGACATTTTGGGAGAATTAAAACTTACTTTAAAATGTACCTTGCATGCACAAACATACACTCACAAACTTACACTTGTGTATGAAGAGATGACGGGGTCTGTTTGCCTGAGATTATTTTCTACTCTCTGTTATTTTGATTGGCTTGTCTTGCTATCCAAGGAAACAATCAACACCTTATGTTTATTAAGTGATTAAAATGACTTCGTAATAGAACTAGTACAATTTTCACCTTGATGGCTATGAATATTAATTAATGTAATTTTTAAAAGAAGTATGAAAATTTTTGTTAGAAAAATATTACAAAAGGATGTTTATCCCCATGAAAATTTTAGGCTATGTTGATTGAAATAGAAACCTTGTAAGGCTTATAAAAATAAAAGAGTTGCTTTAAATTCTGATCTGTTTATTGTTTTCCGCTAAATTGCTTCTCTACAGAGAATGCTACTGACAAAAAGGTGAAAATAGGCCAAGAAGCACTGTGGAAATTTATAAAAGTCCAGAGTGCTCTTCTTAATAGAAGGTATCCCCTATGTGTTCAGGATTTCTAAAGTGAGTGAATCCATTGTTGTATAAAATGCTCCCATGCAGTCTTTAGCGTCATGAGAATTTCCGCATAGCAAATATTTTCAGATTATTTTAGTGAAATTGTCACTCATGAATCGAATTTGAACTAGTTAACCCCTGGGTGGAAAACAAATGCAGATTATTTTGAAAGACAGGGAAAAAAAACACCAAACCAGCTGTAAGCCACAATTACTTCTCTCTAGTTTTGAAAGATTTTTCAGTTTTTTAAGAAAAGAGAATTAGCATAAAGTATTTCCTGGGCATCTCTTAAGGCTGAAAACTGAAGAAAATTGAAATAATGGCCCCCGTGTTTGGCTTCCTTCCTCCATAACTGAAAACTCTTCCATATGTTTGCTGTCTCATCCCTCCCCACCCTTCACTCCATCTCTTTTTGATTTCCGGAATGGCGGATCTTGTTTTCCTGTTTCTCCGTTTCGACACTATTATTTGAGAACAGCAGGATGTCCACGGGAATCGCTCTCTGCTGAAGCAGAATCTTTCTCCTCGTTTGGCATGTTGTGTCCTTGTGTCAGTGATGAGAACACTAGAATCTCAGGGGCTCCAACCACTTACAAGGGTACGACGTGCATTTTGTCATTCACATCCTGAGGGTCTAAATCCCTCTTCAGATTTCAAACGATTGAAAAAAAAAAGAACCAGTTCTTTGGCTGTGGGCAGCAACAAATGTGGCTCTGTGCAGGAGCCGGGAGAAAGCCCCAGACCTCAGCAGGGCCACTAATTACCGTTAGCAATAGTGCATTGACCGTATGCTTCTTCGGGCTTAGAAAAATGGATGCCATTCAGGCAACAGCTCAGACTTAGTTGAGTACAGGGAGGTGACCATGCCTAAGCACCTGGCTCAAATTAGAGCTTGTTAAGGGGCATCTGGGAACCACATTGAATGGACTTGCCTCATACCAGGAATGATTTAATGCTGAGACCCATTTGAACCAGAAAGGTGAAATTCTGAAATTTCACCCAGAATCAAGACATGCATTAGAATTTAAAACCCTATCAAACTCACTATGTAAACTCCTTTGTGAGAGCAAAGACCATCCCTACAGCTTGACATTCCCATTGCACTCTAGACTCAGGTGTAATTCATCCATCTAAAATCAAACTGTTTAAATGCTATACTCCAGCATTCTTCCGTGCCTATTGCCTACTAACTTTTCTAGTTAGTTGATTTTCTTTGCTCCGTTGTGTTCACCTCTGCTCTTAGATTTGGTGTTCTCTTTCCTCTGTTTAAAACTGGGTTTTTCTGGAATGATCTCGAGTCAGTCATTTCTACCTTAGTGAGAATTAGAGTGTATATGTGTGCGTGTGTACATCACTTTTCTCACATGTTTCTACTTATGTGTAATAATAAGTTTAGCCTGCAAAGGTAAACTTTAATGATAAGAAGGTCTAACATTTGAACAAGACTGGAGTGAACTTAGATGAGTCATAAGCATTTTAGTTCTCTCCCCACAGCCATTCTCAGTCAGGGGCCTGACATCTTCTTCTCTTGGTGGAATAACCTTGAGTGGCCAGTCATTAGTGTGAAGGCTCTCCTGCTATTTCCAGCTAAACATTTAGAAGTTCTATTTCTTACATCCTCCATAGAAATCCTCTTCCCTGCAATGTACAAGTTAGGTAACTTATGCTCTTCAAAAGCACAGAATAAAACTTAAAGAGGCCTGAAGGTCAAGGAGCTAAGATTCACAAACCTCTTCACCTGCCTTTGTAACATGTGGGTTGCCATGGTGATGGGAGGATGGGAATTAGGAAAAGATGAGGAGATGCTATAAAACTTTTGTGAATATGTCCTCCTCTGAGTCCAGCCTAGACCAAGAAATTGCTTGATTCTCATTATGTGATGAAGGGTAAACACACCTGGATTCTTTCTCTTATCACCTCTGCCTTCTCCATGCTTCCCTGAGACCTTAATAGGAGCAGCAGTACTAGAGGATGGTGTTTCTGCAGTTTGCATTTTGAGTCTTATTTTTAGCTGTGGAATGAAAGACTGTTGGAATTTCAAGCCTCATCAAGTGTGTGGATGATTTTGGTAAGGGTCATGGAAGAGAGCATGTGCTTGAGGTTGTTTTGTAAAATGGGTAAGGTAGACCTTCTTGCTCCATCCTCAGGATCCATAGCAAGAGGAGAGGGGAAAGAATGAGTCTTTCCTTGCATTTTCCTAATAAATTCAGAAATAAGGCCTTTTGAAATATTTCTCATTAACTAAGCACTCTCAATTGAGGGCCACATACCTCTTATGTAAAGAGAGGTGGCCAGAGCCTCAAGTCACCATGTCTTTGAACACTTGTTTACAGACACTCTAGGTTTACAAGGGAAACTAAGCAGATGCACATGTTTCATGACTAGAGAAAATTGGTCCCGAGGCCTCCATGGAGCCCCTGGCCCTGGAGAGCTGGGTGGGGGGGTTGCCCAAGGCCAGTGGCTCAAGTCTGTCACTTAGAACTTCTTACTAGTGTTGGCCCTCCAATTCTTACCAGTCAGAAGGCAAGAAAAGGCAGAAAATGGTAGATACGAAAGCAAGAGAGAGCAATCTTCCCCCTCAAGACTAGAGCATGTGGCCTCTGCCACCCACTCCATGGGTCCTAGTGCCTGAAGCCCTCCTTGGACCCACTGGGCTCTCTACAAGAGAGAAGCAGTCTTCCCACAAGCTGGAAGAGGCCTGGTTTCATTCATCACACCACTGTGTGAGAGGGGACAGAGCCACTGAGGAAGAGAGACAAACGTGCCCATAGAGAAAATCTAAAGAGGGTATTTGTTTAGACAAAAGAGCTTTAAACTTCTTCGTCTGCTTGAGTGTCCCACGATCAGAGACTAATGGCCTAGTAGTTTCTGTGGTCTTGACCCATAGCCCTGTTCATCCTCCTCCTCCTCCTCCTCAGAACTCCCCCTGGACTAGGGCCATTTCATAAACCCTGATGCTTACATGGTCTAAGCAAGTAATGTCAACATGTGAAAGAGGCCAAGTAGGGACTGGGGGGAATTGAAGGACACAATGGGAATAGTTACTCAATTCCAGCTGATGGTTGCCATAAGAAAATGTATTGCCAACTTCCTGATTTTTTAAATGAAGCTAACTAGGAATTCAGATTTTTATGTGAATCTCTTGTTCTTAGAATGCTAGTTCAGTTTTTACAGAAACAAAAAGCTTTATACCAGATATAACCTGTGGATGCCAGTTACCCATCTTCACCCCGAGGCTTAGACATTAAAACAACATTTTCCAAGATTAATCATAATGAGTATTATATGAAAAAGTATGTTTGGGAAATTCAAGATAGAGTGAGTCACTCGCACATGGTGAAGGCCATGCGGTAGCTTATACTTTAGGACGCTCAAACATAAGAGGAGGACAGTCTCAAAAGAATATGTCTAGAATCCAATTGCTTCTTCCTACCTTCCTACCTTGCTCCAAGCCATCATCATCTCCTCCTTGCATCACTGCAGTGACCTCCTAAAGCATCTGCCTGTGTCTGTAACTGCCCCTTATCTTAACACTGCAATCAGAGACATCTTTTCAAACCATGTCAGATCATGTCCCTCCTCTGCTCCAAACACTGCAATGGCTCCCATTTCACTTGGACTCAAAGCCAAAGCCCTTACAATGGTCTACAAGGTCCTTGGTGCTCTGGCCCCATTCTTCTCTGACCTAATTTGCTACTATTCTCTCCTTTGCTTATTCTGCTCATGTACCTCCCAACGTTGGGCTTTTACACTGGCTGTTGCCACTGCCTTAAATACTCTTCCCCCTAATATCCACATACCCCCTTTAATGAAGAAGCTTGCCCTGACTACTCAATTTAACATTGTCATTCACTTCCAGCCCTGGCACTCCCTATCCCCTTTACTCTGTTTTTCTTTCCATCCATAGCACACATCCCTTCCATCATAATATATAGTTTATTTGTTATGAATATTGTTTATTGATTATCTTCCCCCACTGGAATGTAAGCCCCACGAGGGCAGAAATGTTTGTTCTGTTCACTGATATATTTCTGGTACATAGCCAAAAAGTACAGCAGGAGCACTCACTGTATCTTGGTTGTGACTTAATGAATGAACAGAATTATGCATGGAAGCCTATCTCTGCAGAAGCCCCAGTGTCCTAACAGGCTGTAATTCTGTAAAGGATAACCGGCGCAGCCTGAGTCCTGTTTTGTGGCTGGATTGAATCTGGAGATTCAGTGGCTTATAATGTGTCAGCGATCACTCAGAATGAGTGTCGAGAGAAAACCACAGGCTCCTTGAGTTTTGCTTTCGTGAAGGTGCTACAAGAGCACACAAGCCTGGAAGTTGTCTGTCTGAAACAGCATATAAGGGGCAGAGTCCCCCACTTCCCCTGCCTCTCTGAATTCTGGTCTGAGATGACGTCTCCTTGGCAAAGACTTAGTCCCCACAGCCCTGACTAATGTACCATTAAGACCTTGAGGCAGTGAAAGCATTTCTCCCTGGAGCTCGGATTGAGCCCTGGCAGAGAGACAGACCATCCATCCCTGTGTGCTGGCAACTGGCCTCTCCTCAACATCTGTTCCTTTCATTTTTCCTGTTACCACACACACACCGATTAATTTTTAACTCCATTAACTCATACTTCCTGCCACACCACCCACCATCGTCGCTCTCTTCTCAGTGATCTTCCTTCAGACCCACTCACGGGAGAGGGAGCAATCTCAAGACATGATCCCAAGTGAACTTGACTGAGAGAGTTGATGTATCAGTGAAATCTTACTTCAACCTTAGCCCCACACTCGTTTTAAATGAAAACTGCACACAGCACAAGACACTACATAGCTTACTGTCAGGACTTTTAACTTGAAAACACAAATTGCTTACCATGCAGGGAAGTCCTAATCCTGTCAAAAACTCCCTTTCCATCACCTACAGCTTAGTTCTACCTAGAGGAAGCCTGGGCTTGATGACTTCTCAGGGGAGAGCCTGAAAGCCAGCCAGAGGCTACAAAGCTCGGAAAGGAGTTTGCGAGGAGCTGACCGCTGAGAACTATGGACAGTCCTTAGTTACCTTGACAGATGAGGCTTGAGAGGACAGCTTTCAGCCTCTGGAGCTCCTGAGAGTTAGGAAAGGAACCAGATTGAATCACTTTAGTGGCCTAATGGGAGAAAGGGTCAAGAGCTTCAAGGTTGGCCTGGGTTGTGTCTTTCAACTGGGCTGGTCTCACATTCTCCCCAACTTTGATCACATTTAATCCTTCCTCCAGGGCTTTGCTCACTTTATGCTTCCATCTTCCAACCCAGTTCCATCCATCTTAAAAGCCAGCCATATTCTCCCTCTTTCATGGACCCTTCCTGGCTACCCTAGTCCAATAAGTCCAACACCTGGAGATTGCCTTCAACCTCTAATCCCCTTGACACACAGTTTAGCATTCCACTGCTTTGGGTTATTTCCTACAGATCGATTCTTTCTCCTACTACCTTATCAAGTAATATTCTCCATAATTCAATGCTGTTGCCATAATACTAAAGTGAGGACCTCAGAGAGGTCCAGGCTAACCAGGATAGCATGACATAAAGGAATTGTGGTGTGGTTCCCATGTGGAGAATAACGATATCCACATTGGAGACATGTACCCCAAGGGTTTCACAAGATGATCCACTCAAGTAAGGGAAGACAGTATTAGAACTTCTATTTACATTTACTTTTCAATTTCATCCTCTTAAGATTTTTATTGAGAGTGTGTAATTTTTATCATACATGTATTATATTAGTACAGTAGTATAAGTGCATGTAATTTATAATTAATACACATAAATTGGAGGGGAGAGATCAAAGTTATTTTAGAAGTAGGTGTGCAATCAAAAAATCTTTGAGAGTACTGGCATAGAAGTGCAAACAGAAAAATAACTACCTTGATCTGTCCACATATTTCTGAATACAATGAAAAGAGATAATCTGACTTTAAAAGGAACCAGTCTGATGAAGCATCATAAAGTGTAACCCCAAACCATTGACATTTCTTGCTATGATAAGTGCTGTGACATTTTTTGTTTTTTTGTTTTTTTGAATAGATATTTATTGGAGTATAAAAGCTTCACAACACTGTGTTAGTTTCTTTTGTACAACAAAGTGAAGCAGCCATATGCATACATATAACCCCATATCCCCTCCCTCTTGAGCCTCCCTCCCACCCTCCTTATCCCACCTTTCTAGGTCATTGCAAAGCACTGAGCTGATCTCCCTGTGCTATGCTGCTGCTTCCCACTAGCTAACTATTTTACATTTGGTAGTGTATATATGTCGATTCTACTCTCACTTTGCCCCAGCTTCCCCCTACCCACCCCCCAACCCCATGTCCTCAAGTCCATTCTCTATGTCTATGTCTTTATTCCTACCCTGCCACTAGGTTCATCAGTACCATTTTTTTTTTTTTTTTAGATACCATATATATATGTTAGCATACAGTATTTGTTTTTCTCTTTCTGACTCACTTCACTCTGTATGAGAGACTCTAGGTCCACCCACCTCACTACAAATAACTCAATTTCATTTCTTTTTATGGCTGAGTAATATTCCATTGTATATATGTGCCACATCTTCTTTATCCAATATCTGTTGATGAACACTTAGGGTGCTTCCATGTCCTGGCTATTGTAAATAGTGCTGCAGTGAACACTGGGGTACATGTCTCTTTTTGAATTATAGTTTTCTCAGGATATATGCCCAGTAGTGGGATTGCTGGGTCATATGGTAGTTCTATTTTTAGTTTTTTAAGGAACTTCTATACTATTTTCCATAGTGGCTGTATCAATTTACATTCCCACCAACAGTGCAGGAGGGTTCCCTTTTCTCCACACCCTTTCCAGCATTTATTGTCTCTAGATTTTTTGATAATGACCATTCTGACCAGTGTGAGGTGATACCTCATTGTAGTTTTGATTTGCATTTCTCTAATAATTAGTGATGTTGAGCATCTTTTCATGTGCCTCTTGGCCATCTGTATGTCTCCTTTGGTGAAATGTCTATTTAAGTCTTCCACGCATTTTGTAATTGAATTGTTTGTTTTTTTGATATTGAGCTCCATGAGCTGTTTGCATATTTTGGAGATTAATCCTTTGTCCGTGGTTTCATTTGCAAATATTTTCTCCCATTCTGAGGGTTGTCTTTTTGTCTTGTTTATGGTTTCCTTTGCTGTGTAAAAGCTTTTACGTTTCATTAGGTCCCATTTGTTTATTTTTGTTTTTATTTCCATTACTCTAGGGGGTGGGTCAAAAAAGATCTTGCTGTGGTTTATGTCAAAGAGTGTTCTGCCTATGTTTTCCTCTAAGAATTTTATAGTGCCTGGCCTTACATTTAGGTCTTTAATCCATTTTGAGTTTATTTTTGTGTATGGTGTTAGGGAGTGTTCTAATTTCTTTCTTTTACATGTAGCTGTCCAATTTTCCCAGCACCGCTCATTGAAGAGACTGTCTTTTCTCCATTGTATATCCTTGCCTCCTTTGTCATAGATAAGTTGGCCATAGGTGTGTGGGTTTACCTCTGGGCTTTCTGTCCAGTTCCATTGATCTATATTTCTGTTTTTGTGCCAGTACCATACTGTCTTGATTACTGTAGCTTTGTAGTATAGTCTGAAGTCAGGGAGCCTGATTCCTCCTGCTCCGCTTTTCTTTCTCAAGATTGCTTTGGCTATTCAGGGTCTTTTGTGTTTCCATATGAACTGTAAAATTTTTTGTTCTAATTCTGTGAAGACTGCCATTGGTAGTTTTATAGGGATTGCATTGATTCTGTAGATTGCTTTGGGTAGTATAGTCTTTTTCACAATATTGATTCTTCCAATCCAAGAACATGGTATATTTCTCCATCTGTTTATGTCATCTTTGATTTCTTTCATCAGTGTTTTATAGTTTTCTGAGTACAAGTCTTTCACCTCCTTGGGTAGGTTTTTTCCTAGGTATTTTATTATTTTTGTTGTGATGGTAAATGGGATTGTTTCCTTAATTTGTCTTTCAGATTTTTTGTTGTTAGTGAATAGGAATGCCAGAGATTTCTGTGCATTAATTTTGTATCCTGCAACCTTACCAAATTCATTGATTAGTTCTAGTAGTTTTCTCATGGCATCTTTAGGATTTTCTATGTATAGTATCATGCCATCTGCAAACAGTGACTGTTTTACTTCTTCTTTTCAGATTTGGATTCCTTTATTTCTTTTTCTTCTCTGATTGCTGTGGCTAGGAGTTCCAACACTATGTTGAATAAGAGTGGCGAGGGTGGACATCCTTGTCTTGTTCCTGATCTTAGTGGAAATGTTTTCAGTTTTTCACCATTGAGGACTATGTTGGCCATGGGTTTGTCATATATGGCCTTTATTATGTTGAGGTAAGTTCCCTCTATGCCTACTTTCTGGAGGGTTTTTATCATAAATGGGTGTTGAATTTTTTTTTTATTTAATTGTTATTTATTTATTTATTTATCTAAGGCTGTGTTGGGTCTTTTGTTTCTGTGCAAGGGCCTTCTCCAGTTGCGGCAAGCGGGGGCCACTCTTCATTGTGGTGTGCGGGCCTCTCACTATTGCGGCTTCTCTTGTTGCGGAGCACGGGTTCCAGACGCGCAGGCTCAGTAATTGTGGCTCACGGGCCTAGTTGCTCTGCGGCATGTGGGATCTTCCCAGACCAGGGCTCGAACCCGTGTCCCCTGCATTGGCAGGCAGATTCTCAACCACTGCACCACCAGGGAAGCCCCTGGGTGTTGAATTTTGTCAAAAGCTTTTTCTGCATCTATTGAGATGATCATATGGTTTTTATTCCTTAATTTGTTAATGTGATGTATCACATTGATTGATTTGTGTATATTGAAGAATCCTTGCATCCTTGGGATAAATTCCACTTGATCATGGTGTATGATCCTTTTAATATGTTGTTGGATTCAGTTTGCTAGTATTTCGTTGAGGATTTTTGCATCTATGTTCATCAGTGATATTGCTTTATAATTTTCCTTTTTTGTGATATCTTTTTCTGGTTTTGGTATCAGGGTGATGGTGGCTTCGTAGAATGAATTTGGGAGTGTTCCTCCCTCTGCAATTTGTTTGGAAGAGTTTCAGAAGGATTGGTGTTAGCTCTTCTCTAAATGTTTGATAGAATTCACCTGTGAAGCCATCTGGTCCTGGACTTTTGTTTGGTGGAAGATTTTTAATTACAGTTTCAATTTCATTTCCTGTGGTAGGTCTGTTTATATTCTAGTTCTTCTTGGTTCAGTCTTGGAAAATTGTACATTTCCAAGAATTTGTCCATTTCTTCAATTGTCAAACTGAAGAGAAACCTTGGGTTCTGTGCTCTTTCTCTCTCCTCTTAGATGTAGCTTCCATTGCCAGTGGCAGCCATCTTTGCCTTAGGCTGAAGTTGATGCTGATTGCAGAGTGGAGAGACAGAAAGAATCTCATTTCTTGACGATGTTCTTGAGCTGCTGAGTTCTTGCATGCTGCCCTACTTTTAGATTTCCTGCTAGAAGAGATCATGTGTTTCATTACCATTTAGTCACTTTGAGTTAGGAATTTTTTTGTTTGTTTGTAACTTATAACCCAAAGCATCTTAACTAATACAACCCAACCCCCTTTATTTTCAACTTTAGAAAGTCTAAAGACAAAGATACCTTTCTTTCCTTCAGTTAACTAGAGTTCTTCAGATGCAGGAACGAGGAAACCAATTAAAACTTACTGGACTGCCAAAGGGTTACATTGGTTCATGTAACAGAAAATTCCTGACATAGAGTGAATGTCGTCATATGGTTTGATGGGGGCCCTGGCTCCACTTCTCTATGTTTTCCCAGTTCTATCTCTGTGTGTCAGCTTCATCCTCAGGCTGGCCTTGTAAGATAACTAAGTGCTAGTTCTGTGTGTTGCCCTTCCAGAAGCTATCTTTCCACCTCCTTGGAACCTGCACACTAGGTGAAACCCTACTTTTGTCTTATGTGTAGAGATTCCCTGATCTCAGGGAACATGGGTCCACGGTCTGCATTAGATGTCAGTGTGTAACCCAGTCATGGTTCTGAGGTGTCTGAGAATGATACTTATTCATCCCTGATGGGAGGAGGGCCGGAAGGCACGTGAGGAGAAATAATGCCTGCTGCCTTGTGCCACTTTACCCCCTGCCGCTGAATATGAATGCGTGAGGATGGAGCTGCTGCAGTCATGAGGCCAAGTGGATGTTCCCTCAAAACCATTGAACTAATGCCAGCAACCTTGCATCTCTGGTCCGCTTGTTCTTTAACTGTAACAGACTACTCCAATCAGGTATTTTGGATACTTTTAGCTGAAAGCATTCTTGACTAACCCAACAGCAGCCATGGTTACATGCTTCCTTGTTCATATCCAAGGAGAGAGAACCTGCTACAAACTCCACCCACTTAATAAAAGTCCTAACGTTCATTCCGATTGAACCATCCATGCACCACTATGGCCCAGAATGACCTACCCCTGCTTGCCTTAGTCCAAAATGGAATCGATCTCTCCCAAGCCGAAAATCAGAGGTGTGATGCTTTGGAGAAAATAACCACAATGTTCACCACACACCTCAAATCACATAGGCAAATATTATAAGCCCTGTGGTGGATGGAGATGTACCGCTCAGATGTCTCTTCAAAAGAACTTTCTGTGATACATGCATTCAGGTGACAGCCTCCAGCAGTGGCACCTGTGGACCCACCTGGATGTTCCTGCTGAAGCAGGGGTGTTAGATTCAGGCCACTCCTGCTCACTGTGGGACTCCTCCGTCGTCAGTCTTGCTCTTGGGCTCCGTGTGGGCCAGTGCTGAAACAGAGCAGCTCTGTACTGTGAGGCGCCTCCTAACAGATCTTCTGTCCCTCTCTCCTGTCACAATGGTCAGACCTGCATGTCGGTCTGATGACTCCCCTCCCCGAACACACACCTACTCCTGCTCCTTCTTCCTCTTCCTCTTCCTCTCCCTAGGCATCTCCTCCAATAAATCTCTTGCACATCCAGTTCTTTTATTGCACCTGTTCCTCACAGGCCAAACTGACACAAGCATCTACTGGACAGGTGAGTGCCGCACACATTTGAACCCATCATTGCCCCAAGAGTAAGTGCCTCTCTCCTGAGAGTGAGTGCATCCTGGGGGCCCTATTTGCCCCTCTGCTCCTAGCCTGGTGACAAAGTAAATATTTTAGGCTTTGCAAGCTATACAGTCTCTGTCTTAACTACTCAACTCTGCCACAGAGCAAAAGCAGCCACAGACAATATCTAAACAAGTGGGCATGACCATGTTCCAATAAGACTTTATTGACAAAAACAGGCAGCAGCCCAATTGCTGGCTCCTGATACAGAGGATTGATTGGAGGTAAAGAGAAAGGAAAGAGTCAGCTAAAACAGAGAAATAATGATGGGCTGACAATAGTAGAGAAAATGAAATGAAGGGGAAAGTTTTCACTTTCTTCGTATTATAAAGTTAATACATGTTAATATTTAAAAAGTAAAATTTATAGAAACATGCAAGGAAGAAAATAAGCCAGAAAACCATGGCCATTTTTTTCCTGTGTGTGTATTTCCTTTCATTAATTTTCTACTATTTTTCTGGTAATTTTCAATAACGTCCAGTAATATTGCCAAATTCTCTATAGTTGTATATTTTTTTATTCAATATTATTATATCATTAGCATGTCCCAATACCATTAAAAAATATTTTAAAGAATTATTTCTGATGGCTGTACAATATTCTACTGTATACTCTGTAATTTATTTCTTTATTCTTTAATTGATTTAAGGTTGATTTCAGTATCTTGATGGAAAGGGAATTGGGATATTAACCTGATACAACCTGTTTTCATTTTAAAAACATATATTTTTGAATGACTTCATGGTTTCCAATATTTGAGAAAAGTTTTAGAATTCATGGCATTTTTAGAAAGTCACAGAACATACCAGCATTTCAAAAACCCTGAGAATTCTGTAGTAAAGAGGTGAAAACGCCTTCCCTTGTTTTAACCCAGAAGTTCCCAAATACACTGGCTCATTAAATCCTGCCTCCTTTTATTTTGGCTGAAGACCTACAATATCCTGCAGGACTCTGATACTTCAAGAAACACACTTTGGAAAAACCTGCTACAGGGTTTTTCCAGCGCAAAATGAAACTAGAAGGAAAACACTATCAGCAGAATGCAGTTCTATTAAAAGTACAAATGACCTGGTGGCTTCAATAGGTAAACCTTCCAGAATATAATCAATGAATGTGAATATAATACACTTATTTTGTTTTTATTATTTCTAAAGAAACTTTTTATTGAAATTAGGGAGGGGATTAAAAATATGTCAAATAGAGGTTATAGATAGCTACTGAACTGAGGCAAGAAGTGAATTTATTAATCCTGCTACAATCACAGTCTCAAAGTAAATGAAAGAGAACTCATCAGTTTAAGAGTTATAGATTTCTTTAGTTAGAAAGGAATGATAAATGATGAGAATCAGTAGGATAATTTCAGCATGGAACATAACAGCTGAATATTATTTATATTTTATTATATATCAAGGGTATTGCAGTGTTAAAATTTCATCTCAAAATATAAATCTAAAGACATATTAATCTGTACCTGTATTTCTGAAATAGTGAAATCCTCAGATGAAATTGGCACTCTGCTCATTTGTCAGTTCATTGATACTCTTGTCATTTTGTGGAAACAGAGAAAAGGAAAGAACATTTTCTATTTTCCAAGGAGTTCTGCTTCCGTATTTTCATGAACTTACATCAGCAAGAACCAGTTGAATATTCTTTTGGTGGGTGTAGTGAGTTCAGCAGCCATCTGTGAAAGGAAATTACTATTTTATAGCCAATGACAAAAATTAAGTTTGCCTTCTAAACACAGGGAGGCCACAAAACACCTTCAGAGCCATTACAAGAGGGCAAGCTCCAGACTATATCCTATTTAAAAAACTTTTCAGACTGTCATATTAGAAGGGCGAGTAGGGTTTTATAAAGAGTCTGAGTTAAATGTCATAAGTTTTACAAATGGGACCAAAAAGCTCATATAACATCTTAATTTCTTAAACTAGTCACCTTTACCATAAAAAACTCAAAAGGAAACATAAACAAAATTAGAGACTTAGTCTTAACTCATATAGACGTTGTTCTTGCCCTGTATTATTAGACAGGAAATAATGAACGAGAAAACCATGTGCATATTTTACAAATAATATGCATTCATATGTATATACATGCATGTAGGTACACATTTGGTTGATACTGCAGCAAAATGTTTATACAAAAGATTTTTCCCAGCAATGCTGTCTTATTATAGTGTCACAGTAGTAAACGCTCTGACATGATCTCAACTAAGTCTAGGATACTCAGTAATAATTAAATCCACTGTCATATGCATTCCTTCTACTAACCTTACTAACTCATCATCTAATCTCTTGCGACACTGAAATTCTGAGCCCATTTATATTTTGTTAGTGGTAAGTAGGCCTAGACAGCAACATATTTGTATTTATGACTTCAGTTTACCAATCTTATTCAAGATTGTGTTTACCAAATATTTCTTTTCTATGCAAAGTGCATGTAGTTCTCATTCCTTCATCTGGACCAGACCAGCATTTGTAAAAGTCATCAGGGTTGTGGGAGGGACTTTTGAGTTTATTATAGAAAGAGGAATTACAGATTTTCTAAATATTATTTTAAGGAAAAAAAAAGAGAAGCATTTAGAGTGAAGAATTTACCATGGTTTCTTTTGTTCTGTTTCTTCCATTGTTCCTCCTTTACTCACACACCAGCTGGTAATATTTGTGCATGGGGCATTGGGTCCCTGTCTCCCCATTCTCTGTCTCAAAAGCACATGTCATTAATCTCCTCCTCTTCCCTCTCAGGATTGAGGTGTTCTTTCAATATCATATACTTGGCTTATCTGGGGCTGGTCCTACAATCTCCTGGAGCAAAGTTTACTTTTAAATGAGCTATAAATTCATGACTTTTTGTAATGGAACAGATTCCAAATATATAAAATTAATGGGATATTGGGATTGGTTTTCTAAATTCAAATTACATTGCTGTAGACTCCTGGTATGACCAGAGCAGTACAGGTCAGAATGGTCTCCCCTTTGCTCTGTACAAAAGCAAAAGAAAATGAAGAAATTTCTGTAAACATCATTTTCAGTGAGAAGATAGGAGACAGATATAATCAACAAATTTTAAAATACATATAAGGGGCATAAAACTTCTAGAGAAAACATAGAATATCATTATGACACCAGGGCCAGGAAAGATTTCTTAGCTCATAGATAGCACTTACTATAAAAGAAGCAAATAATGAATTTCACTTCTTCAGAGTTGAAACTTCTGCTCATTGAAAGATACTGTTAAACAAGTAAAGAAGCACTCCACACACAGGGAGAAAATATTTGCCTTATATATATATCTGGCAAAGTGCTTGTATTCAGAATATGTAAAAACATCTATAATTCAATAACAAAGACAATAAAAGGGGGCATACCCAGAGTTAGCTAAATTACAGGGCCTAAGGGCACAGTTCTCCACAAGACCACCCTCGCTTCTGAGAAGAGGGGCTCTCAAAAGCACCTTCAGTTTCAATAATTCTCTGGAAGTACTCACAGAACTCACTGAAAGCTATTTATATTCATGGTTACAGTTTATTAGAGAGAAAAAAATTTTTCAGAAAATCAGTCAAAGGAAGAGACTCCTAAGACATAGTTGGGATTGGTTCCAAATGTGAAGCTTCTGTTGTCCCCAGGACGCATTACCCTCCCAGCATTGATGTGTAACAGTACACATAGAGTATTGCCAACTTGGGAAGCTCATCTAAACTTTGAGGTCCAGAGATTTTATTGGGGCTTCACTGTATTGGCATGATTGATTGATTGCCCATCTGGTTGATCTCAGCCTCTAGGTCAACTGACTCCATGTGACCTAAAGCACCCACCCTCTATTCATATGATTGATCTTTTGGTGGCCAGCCTCTGCCCTTAATAAAGACACTCCTATCAGGTATGATATAGATTATCTTCCAGAAGCAAAGGCAAAGGCCAAACCTTCTCTTTGTGAAGACTAACTTTTTTACTACAAAGGGCAAAAGAACCTCTGCAAAGGAAGATATATGATTGATCAAAGTGTACACAAAATGTAGTACAACATTGATAGTTATCATGGAAATGCCAATTAACACCACAGATACCACTACAACCCGTGAAAATGGATGAAATTAAAATGGCTTGATAAGATGAAGTATTGGTGAGAATGTGGGCCAACTAGAATTCTCATACATTTCCAGTGCAGATATAAAATTGTACAACAACTTTGATTGATGTATAAAGTTAAAAATACATCTGCCTATGATGCAGCATTCCACTCCCAGGTATTTACCCAAGATTAATGAATACATTTGTCTATAAAAATACATGTACAAGAGATTTCATACCATCTTTAGGCATAACAGTCAAAACTAGGAACAACCCAAATGTCCACCAACAAGAGAATAGGTAGACAACTTGTGGTATAGTCTTATAATGAAACACTATTCACCAGTAAAAAAGAATAATCTACTGTTTTACCCAACAACATGAATTAATCTCAAACAATTTATGCTGAGTGAAAGATGCCATATACAAAAGAGTACATAGCGTATGATTACATTTATATGAAATCATAGGACAAGCAAAATTAATCTATGGTGATAAAAATCAGAATAGCATTTGACATGCAAGAAAATGAAGGTGGGAAGGGGTAGTGATTGACAGGAAAGAAACTTTACTGTGTGATGAAATGTCCCATAACGTGATATGGGTGAGGGTTACAAGGTATGAACAGTGGTCAACTCATCATCTTGAACACTTTAGATTTGTGCAGTTCACTGTATATAAATTATACCTCAATTTTAAATACATTTTCTAAAGGTGAGACTCAGTCAGAAACAGACAAGCTACATATACTTTGTTTCGAATGATGGGTGGTAGCTTTGTATAGCCTTCTGCTGGGCTGATTTTGATTCAGAGAAACAGAGGAAGCTATACAAGCAAATAGCTGGTCTGGAAAAATACAACTCATTCAGTGATAAGAAATAAGGAATAGGCCCAGCATCAATACAAAGATTCTGTTTTTTAAAATGGCAGAAAACAAAAGCAAAAGTTATCAACCATTATGGACTGAACTGTATCCTCTCCAGAGTTAATATGTTGAAGCCCTAAGCCCCCAAGTGACTGTATTTGGAGATAGGTCTTTAAAGAGGTAATTAAGGTTAAATGAGATCATAAGGGAGGGCCCCTTACCCAATAGGACTGTTGTCCTTGTAAGAGGTAGAAGAGACACCAGGGGTGTATACACACAGAGAAGAGTCCATGTGAGAACACAGTGAGAAGAAGGTCATCTGCAAGGCTTGAAGGGAAGTTTTAGGAGAAACCAAACCTGCCAAAACCTTGATCTTGGACTTCCAGCCTTCCACTTACAGTAGCACCAAAAAGAAAAAGGTAGCAATAAATTAAACAAAAGAAGAGCAAGTTTTTTGAACACTGAAAACTACAAAACATGGTTGAAAGAAATTAAAGACCTAAATAAGTGGAATGATGTCTCATGTCTATGAATCAGGAGACCTAATAGTGATAAAATGGCAATAATCACCAAATTCATCTACACATTCAATGCAATTCTTATCAAAATTTCAGATACCTTTATTGAAGGAATTGATAAACCAATCCTAAAATTCATATGGAAGTGCAAGTTACCCAGAATAGCCAATATAATTTGGAAAAGTAAGAATAAAGTTGGAGGACTCACACATCATAATTTCAAAACTTACTATAATGCCACAGTGATCAAGAGAGTGTGATTCTGGCATAAGGATAGACATACAAACTCATGGAATACAAATGAGATTCCATAACAAACTTTTACATTTATGGTCAGATTATTTTTGACAAGGGTGTCATGAATGTTCAATGGGGAAAAGAATAATCCTCTGAACAAACAATGCTGAGACAACTGTATATCCATATGCAAAAGAATAAGTTGGACTCCTTCCTTACACTATATACAAAAATTAACTGAAAATGGGTCAGAGATCTAAATATAAGAGCTATAACTATAAAATGTGGAAGAAAACGTTGGAGTAAATATTCACGACCTTGGGTTAGGCAATGGTTTCTTAGATGTGACATAATGATACAAGCAAGGAAAGAAAAAATATAAATAAGTTAGATAATTTGGGCTTCATTAAAATTAAAAACTTTTGTGATTCAAAGGATACTATCAATAAAGTGAAAAAATAACCACAATATGGGAAAAATATTTGTAAATCATATATGTGATAAAGGACTTGGATAGAACATATAAAAATTATTGCAACTTAACAGTAGAGAGAGAAATACCTCAATTTTTAAATGGACAAAGGATTTGAATAGACATTTCTCCAAAGAAGATACACAGATGGCACCTTTATGTATTTTCAACATCATTAATCATGAGACAAATGTATATCAAAATCACAAGGATATGTACAGAGAAATAGAAGTCCTAGAGGTGGAAGATTTTAATTTACTTCTCTGAGTCTAAGACAGATCAAGTAGATCAGAACCTAAAAAAGAGATAGATCTAACAAACGTAAGTAGTATAGTTGATCTGATTGATAAGCAGTTTCACCATTAAGGGACCCTGGGGCCCTGTAATTTAAAGGACTCTGAATTTTGCAAACACATAAAACTGATTAAATAATACACAGGAGTCTCTTTCTCTCTGAATCTGATGCTCAGCATTGGCACAGAGTGACTAGAATTCCTAAACATCCATCTTTTCATTAACACCATTCAAGCCCCAGAGAAACACTTCACCACATCTCTTGCCCTATGTCTTTGAAACAAAAGGAAACTATGTCCAAGTGACCTGAAATTTTGGAGGTTGTGCTTCTCTCTATATCACAGATGGAGACTGCTTCCAAGAGTGGGGAGCATTAAGCTGAGGATGCTTAGTTATGAGAAAAGACATATTAAGTAACTTGTCAAATTCTTACTCTCAGATAGCATAAATGTTACAAATCCTGCCTAGTGAAGTATCATTTCCCAAGGTGCTAACAGTGGTATGCTGGAGCTAGCTCATACCAGCTCCCAAGAGCCAGTGGTTAAAAAGGCAGGAATTTTGCAAGCCAGATTTTAAATCACTGGTAGCCTTAAATGAAATTGGTAAATATTACTAATCAGGACATTACTAGTGCTAATTAGTAATTAATTAGTACTAATCCCCTCTCTCCCCATGCTGGTTTAGCAGCATACTGGTATGAAGTTTCCTTTTTTTTTTTTCTTTTTTTTGTCTAGTCATGTCCTTTTTCATTGTTCTGGAGGTACCCACAATTTTTATGGTATTTGCAACAGTTTTGAAAGTGTGGTAGCTGAGGAACTTTTTGCAATATAAAATAATTAAATGTTACTATTAAATTTGTATATATGTAGGTATCTTACACTGTAAATGAACACTGAACGTTAATTGTGTATATTTTTATTTTTGTAAAAATAATACATCTTTTTAAAAGTACATTAAAAAGTCAACTTTACTTTTGAAAGTTTATGAAAAATTCATATAGTCAGTAATTGTAGTTTATATTTTGCTTTTTAATTTTAATATGTAATTTTAATATTGTAGAAGAAAAATAACATTCTTGAAAAATATATGAAAACTATTGGGTTGGCCAAAAAGTTTGTTCGGTTTTTTCCGTAAGCTGGCTCTAGTAGTGCTTAGTTGTCTTTAACTTCATTTGAAACAATTTTGTTAGATTGTATTGTGACAGCTGTCATATCAGCTTGCATTTAAAAAAAAACTTATCAAAATCGGTGAATTTTTTGTAGCCATTTTAATATTAAGATGGAAGAAAAAAGCAACATTTTCGGCATATTATGCTTTATCATTTCAAGAAAGGTAAAAATGGGGCTTCCCTGGTGGCGCAGTGGTTGAGAGTCCGCCTGCCAATGCAGGGAACACGGGTTTGAGCCCTGGTCCGGGAAGATCCCACATGCCACGGAGCGGCTAGGACCGTGTGCCACAACTACTGAGCCTGTGCTCTAGAGCCCGTGAACCACAACTACTGAAGCCCACACACCTAGACCCCGTGCTCAGCAACTGAGGGAGGCCACCACAGTGAGAAGCCCGTGCACCGCAACGAGGAGTAGCCCCTGCTCACCGCAACTGGAGAAAGCCCGCGCATAGCAACGAAGAGCCAACGCAGCCAAAAATAAATAAATAAATAAATAAATCTATTTTTAAAAAAAAAGGTAAAAATGCAGCTGAAACACAAAAAAAGATTTGTGCAGTGTATGAAGGTGCTGTGACTGATCGAACTTGTCAAAAGTGGTTTTTGAAGTTTCATGCTGGACATTTCTCATTGGATGATGCTCCATGGTCAGGTAGACCAGTGGAAGTTGATAGCGATCCAACTGAGACATTAATTGAGAACAATCATATACCACACGGGAGAAAGCCAACATACTCAAAATATCCAAATCAGGCGTTGAAAATCATTTGCACCAGCTTGGTTATGTTAATTGTTTTGATGTTTGGGTTCCACCTAAGTGAAGCGAAACCTTCTTGACCATGACCATATTTCCATGTGTGATTCTCTACTGAAATGTAACGAAAACGTTCCATTTTCAAAACAAATTGTGATGGGTGATGAAAAGTGGATACTGTACAACAAGGTGGAATGGAAGAGATCGTGGGGCAAGCGAAATGAACCACCACCAACCACACCAAAGGACGGTCTTCATCCAAAGAAGGTGATGTTGTGTATATGGTGGGATCGGAAGGGAGTCTTCTATTGCGAGCTCCTTCTGGAAAGCCAAATGATAAATTCCAACAAGTACCGCTCCCAGTTAGACCAACTGAAAGCAGCACTCAATGAAAAACGTCCAGAATTAGTCAACAGAAAATGCATAATCTTCCATCAGGATAACGCAAGACCGCATGTTTCTTTGATGACCAGACAAAACCTGTTACAGCTTGGCTGGGAAGATCTGATTCATCTGCTATATTCACTAGACATTGCACCTTCGGATTTGCATTTGTTTTGGTCTTTATAAAATTCTCTTAATGGAAAAAATTTCAATTCCCTGGAAGACTGTAAAAGGCACCTGGAGCAGTTCTTTGCTCAAAAAGATAAAAAGTTTTGGGAAGATGGAATTATTAAGTTGCCTGAAAAAAGGCAGAAGGTAGTGGAACAAAATGGTGAATACGTTGTTCAATAAAAGTTCTTGGTGAAAATGAAAAATGTGTCTTATTTTTACTTAAAAACTGAAGGCACTTTTTGGCCAACCCAATAATAATAATAAATATTTATGTTTGATTTAAGTGGGGTTTTTTTTGTTTTTTTTGGCTTTTTTTTGCGATGTCCGGCTACATACCATTCTTAGCACCCACTGTTCTGAGCACTAAGCATAGAAATAGCTGCTTCCCCTCTGCCCCAATGTCACAGGTGCAGCAGGAAGTCACACCCGTGGTGCCAGCGGGTCCAGCATCTGCAGGGCAGCGTCCCCTCCTTCCCACCCAGTGATTTAAGTTTTTGATTAAAAATGTATTTGAATTTCATATATTTGATTACTAGTACCTTTCACATTTAACACATGATTTTTGGTAATAGAACAAAAATTTATGAAAAAAATCTTAATCGTTACAATATAATTTTGTTCATGGTTGCCAGGTGTTGGGGGAGTGACAAACGGTGAGTGAGTACTTAGGGGGTGGGGTTTCTGTTTGGGGTCATGAAAATGTTTTGGAACTCGATTCCACAACGTGGTGAATATACTAAGCGCCATTGATTGTTCACTTTAAAATGGTAACTTTTATATTATGTGAATTTCACCTAAATACAATTTTTTTTAAATAAACAAAGCAATATAATTTTGTTGAAAGGAAGGCAAGAAAAAGAATTTTAGGGGATAAATACATAAATAACTTATGAATTATATATGTCTTATTATTCATCCAAACACCAGCAGCACATCACCAAAACATCCAGACGTGTAAAAGTAACTGAATTCTGTCATTTTTCATATTTTGCTGACTTTCAGTCATATAAAAACTCTGCTTTTTTTAACACATTACTCAATTTTGTTATTATGAACATATATTTACCAAGGTAGAAGAATAAACATATTTTATTGAGTGCTAGTTTTAATGTGTAACTTTTATAATTTTTAGACATAATGTGTAACTTTTAAATATTTAGATGTGATATATTGGCCTATATTTGTGCTTCTGCCTCAGACTCCACCTACTACAGTGTGTGATGTATCAAAAGTCAGTGAAAAGGACAAAATCTGGGCAGTTCTGGAAGCAGTTCATCCAGTGATGCAGGGGAGAGTGTTAGATAACAAGAGATACTTACCAAGTGCTATTTGGGGGTAAATGATGAAATTTTCAATTATGGATTAATTTTTTAATCTGATTTCATATGTTTAATGTCAATGATTAATTTAGTGATATTTCAGTAGACAATTTACATAGAGAATGAAAGTTTAGAAGTTTATTACATCAGCAATATCGTTCCAAAGGACGTTGCCCATCTCTTAAAAAATGCATTATGATATATGGAATGTCTGAATATCAGTACTTAAAATGGATAATTGTTTATACATCAGTAGAGGTTTACCTACTTACTGATCTATTAAGTGTATCCAATAAGATATGGTTGGAGAAAATACGAGAAAAACAGAAAAGAGAATTTTACTTGCAGGGCATGTGTGTACCTTACAATAATAGGCACAGCAGAACAAAGAGCTAAATATTACACGGCTGCCATAGAAAAGCTAAATGATCACTTGCTAAATTTCAACTAGAGTTGTTGGTGCTATTTAGAACTGTACTTTGAAATGGCATTGACCAAAATAACTTTTTTTTTCCTGTCATTACACCCAGTTTTGCCATCATGAAATAACCTTAAGCATATGACAAATATCCTCTGGTAGCTCCAACTACAGAATAATTGTTATTCTCAGTCCTTAAAAAAAAGTTAGAGACTGCAAACATTTTGAAGGTCAGGGACGTGACCTCCATTTCTTTTGTAGCTAACTTTCAGCACTCCTGACTCTAGCTGTACTGAGGGCTGATGTCACATTATGATTCTAGGAGGGTTTGATTGACAATAGTGCATGGTAGCCCATCCAAAAAATTAATCTGTGTTGGAAACAGTGAGATGCCCTCAAGACACTCAGTCAGTTGGTGCTTTTTTACTTTTTCTTAGAGATAGTAAGGATTATAGCGATTCTCCTCAGTTCTTGAGAAAAGGTACCATGCAGACATCAGAGCAGCATCTTATGTCTGTATTTTCAGCAGGTCAGCCAACTGACGAGGGAGCTTTAGTCTTCTTCACAATCATACTGAAATGTCAGTTTTGTCAAAAGATAGAATCATATCCGTGCCAAATGTCTGGGTGGTGGGACCACACTGGGCCATGGCAGCACTATCTGTGATGACGGAAGAGCTTAAAAGTTGATCACAGAGGCATTGCTGCTCCGTCCAAAGTATCTTCCTTTGCCAGCACTTCAGAAACTCCTTCGTAACCGTGGAGTTCGCAATAATCTTTCATGTGAAGCATTTCAAAATGTCACATTACAATTGTTATTCTTCCAGTAAGGGTTGAGTTTTCATGCAGCAAAAAGAGCAAAGAGGAGAAGTGCTTTTGAACATCAACCCTGAGAAGGCAGGGACCAGTCCTTCTTCATGATCTGATAGCTATTTTAGTTCTCAAAGAAGCAAAGAAAGATCCAGGCTTAGGCATGAAATAACTTTGTAGTTCCTGTACCCTAAAAGATTGAAATGGCCTTGAAGGTGAAATCTCACCTCAAACCCTCATGCCTACCATTTATTTTCTCCATTCCCTTCAACCTGCAACTACAATCTACACTCTTTGACTTAACAATGACTTTTGTCATTAAACTGGGTTTTACATAAAACCAAAGTCCTAACTCAGTGATTCTACTTCTGCTCCTCCTACCAACTTTGAGACTTGTGAGAATAGCAGGCTTGCCTTGTCTTGTCTCTTGCAAAACACAAAGGAAAATACCTTTGAGAAGAGAAATACATATATATTTGTATATATATTAATATAGTAAATAGACTATACATATATATATTAATGTAGCAAATAGGCTGTCAAAAAGGGCAAATGACAAGAAAAATTTCGTGCATTTCTCCCCTGAACTACCAGAGAAATGATAGAGGACAGATCTCAAACACAATCCCTTTGGGTTGCAAGGCAAACCCTAAACTCTGCCGTCAGAGCTGTGCCCTGTCTTGAAGGAAAAGATCACAGCTCTTTTACTCAGCAAGAGATAAAAATACCATGTGTAGAAGAGCGAGGCCTGAGAGCTATCATTTCTCCTCTGACTTCTGCTTGCTGCAGTCTGCTGAAAGATGTTATGGCTGACCAACCCTCAAAAATAGACACTGTGATGGTGATATATTGTGGCCCTTGAAGAATTTAATTGTCAAATTGACATTTATCAAAAGCTTTAGTGCATTTGAAAGATAAATTGTGCAAGTTTGGTTCGGATCAAAGAGCCCCTGTCCTTCTCCATTCATAGCACAGGCTGGCTTCAGCAGGCAAGTCATGTGTGAAAAATGATCCCTTTCCACTCCCAGCTCCTCTAAGCACTGCACTGGTGACAGATAATCACAAATTTAAATGTTAGCCTCCTCTTCAGAAAGTTCTTAAAATAATGGAGAACCCATTGAGACCATTTGTATTTGAAAGGAATGCTAAATAATTTAGCATTGGGGAGAAGGATGCGCTGTGCTGGGCAGATAAATGATGAAACCCCAGCCCAGACTCTCTTCAGCAGTTGCCACGCTAATTACAGATCAATTACTTCCCAGTTGTTTGCAACCTTATCAAAGAATGGTAAATTTACTGAGAGCAAAGTGTGATAAGATGACTTTTCATTATTACAGTAGATTTGTTGAAACAGCTCTGACACTGAGATTAATAAGAGCTCTCCCAGAGGTAATAGGATCCGTGCGCATATAGGGAGAATCTAAGAGCTGAAAACCGGAAGCTAGACGCTATCATAAAAACCCTTCCTCTCATTAATTGTTATCATGAGTGTGTTCGCAATGCAGAAGGCCAGGAAATGACCCATTCGCTGAAACTTTCCTCGAACAATGAAGCTCTTCACTCCCAAAGAGGCATGCTGAAAATCAAAGGAAAGTAAAAGCATTTGGGTTTGGAAGCAAGAGAAGAATTTGTATGTGTACGGGGGGGGGGGGGGGGGGGGGGTGTGTGCGTGTGTGTGTGTGTGTTCTAGCTGAATTCCATTTTCATTAGGACACTCACAAAGAGATGGTCTGTCCTATGTCACTATAAAAGGAAGTGTCAAAGTTTTTGAGGTAGATGTTAGTGGAATCACTAAGGAGCTGAGACCAATAAAGACTTGGGGTGCCTGCTAGGGTCACACATAGCAAAATTCCTCCTGGGACAGAGGACTGGGAGGAAAAACGAAGGGTTTGCAGAGGCCAGGGAATCGTTCAGATTGGAATAAGTAATGCATAATGTTCTTAACACAGGGCACAGTAGCTATGGGGCCCTATTTTTGTTTTATTTTTTTTAATTGAGAAACAACTCACTGAGGAACTCTTACATTGGTTAATTCTAGCACCGCTCTGCCAGTCTCCCAACCATTCAGAGGCCATCTCCACACCTCCTGATAAGTCTGAGTGGGCACTGGAACACCTGTGGAATTGTTTATTCAATTTTGCAAGCTACTGCTATTTGAAATATATGCTCCGGTTGGAGGAATATGTGGGAAATAAAGAGAAATGTCCTCCCTGACTTGGGAACTAAAGTAATGTTTCAAATCCCAGTGGAAATGGATGAAGAGAAAAGCTGAGAGGCAAGGGCCAGCTTTTGAGGAATGGACAGTCTTTTATAAGACATTTTAATAAACTCTTTCATAGCTTTTTTCTGACTTTTAAAGGAAATAAGAAACCATAGGGTAAAGGTCAGATCCCTTTGTGAATCGAAAACCAGTTAGGAAAGGGAAGGACTTGCTGGATTTGTGAGGCAGCATTTAGTGGTAGGACATCCATCCTCATGTCCTTGTTGAGTGTTGCTGATGGGCTTATGAACTAAATGCGGTTTTCCATAAATGATGTTTAACTTAACATCTTGGGAATTCCGTTCAGTTAAGCTCTGTACTATTAACCTTGTTTTTTGAACAGACTCAAATAAGTAAACTAATGCTCAAGGACAGAAAATAATTCTGGCCAGATTACTTTCAGAACCAAATTTGAAGCCTTGTTGTAGATGTCAATGCCGGTGAGTCTGTTCCTCTGAGGATAAGCCGTGGCAAATTTGAAGACTTCTCAGATACAACCAAGCAAATTAGGAAAGAGGCCAGGGGAAAGCGTGTAGTATTTAATTTGTACAAATGAAAGGAAAGATGATAATGACTAGGGAAAGCTAATATAAACTTTGTCTACTTCAAACTTAATTCTTTAAACATACAAACTTAATTCATACACATCCCTGTGGAAGGATCTCAGGAATAATTGTCGACCAATCAATACATTTCTTCTAATAGCCTGAGCCACACACACGAAGAAAACAAGATGAAAAAGTAAGTCAATGTGGCATCAATAGTAATGCTTGTTTTTGTGTGTTCACTTTGTGTCTTTTTGCCACTTCAGTGAAATAAAGCAAAAACGATACAAGAATAATAACATATCCTCTTTAACATTTTTCTCCATCTTCTAGAAGAAGGTAGCAAGAAACCCAAAACAAATATTTGCATCCTCTTCTACTCAATAGGCTATTTGTAAGGTGATAATAGAAAGAGAAAGCTCAGAAAAGCCTTTGAAAACCACACAATGGAATTTCCAGCCTAAATTTCTCTCCTCTCCTCTCAGTCCTCTCCCTTTCCCATCTCTCCTCTCACTTGCTGAATTTGATTTATTTCTCTCTTGATGGTTATTTGGACATAGCAACATCGTGCTTTTCACATTCCTGTTGCAAATTTGTTTTCCTCCATTTTAAAAATCAGGCTGGGAAAACTCTAGTGTGTGTCTGTGTGAGTTGCTATTACATGAAGGGGAGACAAGAGGAAGGGAGCTGGTGTGGTGTATGAATTACACATGGTGAGATTATTTAGCATGGACTGTCTTGGAGCAGATGTGTTTGATGTATTCAAACACGTGCATATTCAAAACTCACAAGAGGTGTTAGGAAAGCTGATCAGTTCTCTCCATACTTCCTGCCCAGAATGTCAGAACAAAGGATCACTTGATGAAATTGAAGGGCAGAGATTTATGAGGGGAGGGGGTACAAAATGAAAGGAAATTCCACTTCACATTACATTCATTCAACTTTCTGAATCTGCTTCCATGGAAATCCCTGATTTAATACTGTAGCTGGATTTTAATAAGGTTAATTTTCTCACTGATTGTACCACATGTACAAGGTTTCACTGAGATTATGATAAAAATAAGAAAATCTCTTGCTTTGGGTTGTAAACCATCCTTGGAATAATTAACTTGATTCTGTGCACAGTGTTGGCAGAGTTATTTGAGGGAAATGTTGGATTTATTTCCCCTCCTCAGAAGCAGTGCTTTTGGATCATTATTGCACTGGATGAACATTTTCGCTTTAGAAAATCCTGCTAACGATAACCCTAGATCCACTTTGTTGAAGAGACTGCTTTATTTTGTGTTAGCTGTCATTTTCTTTTTCTTTTTCTTTTTCTCTTTTTGGCTGCGTTTGGGTCTTCATTGCTGCACCCAGGCTTTCTCTAGTTGCAGCGAGTGGGGGCTACTCTTCATTGCAGCACATGGGCTTCTCATCGCAGTGGCCTCTCTTGTTGTGAAGCACAGCCTCTAGGTGCGCGGGCTTCAGTAGTTGCAGCACACAGGCTCAGTAGTTGCGGCATGAGGGCCCTAGAGTGCACGGGCTTTAGTAGTTGTGGCGCATGGGCTCAGGAGTTGTGGCTCACGGGCTTGGTTGCTCTGCAGCATGTGGGATCTTCCTGGACCAGGGATTGAACCCATGTCCCCTGCATTGGCAGGCGGATTCTTAACCACCGCGCCACCAGGGAAGTCCCTAGCTATCATTTTCTAAAGCGTTGGGACTGAGCCCCATTTTTAAATGTATACTTTTTTTCATTATACAAGTAATATATGCTTATTTACGAAAATACAGAAAATTAAGGAAAGAAGAGAAAAACTGATATCACCCAGACAGTGCTACTGTTAACTTTTCAATGAATTTTCCTGTATGAAGGATTTTTTTGCTGGCTAGTTGGCTGGTTTGTATAATATATAATCATGCTTGTTTAGAATTTTGTATCTTGCCTTTCTGGCAACATTTTAACATAAGTATTTTCTATGTTATTGCATAGTCCTTATAATCATTGCAATGGTTGTATAACATGTCACTGAGATCACAGACTGTGGTTTACTTAACCATTCCACTATTATTGAATATTTAACTTGTTTTCTGTTTTTTGCTATTGTGTAGAATTGTTTCCTTGGAGTAAATTCCTGCAAGTGGTGTTACTGAGTCAAAGAACATGAATATTTTAAAAGACCTCACTAATTTGAAATGCAAATAACTAGGAGAAATAGAATGATAGGTTTGTTTGATTCCATGTTTCAATATTCAAATAATGAGACACTGCTTTAGGTAGGAGAATAGCAAAGACATCAGTTGTAAGCCATTTTGAGTGAACTGATGTCTGCCTCATTGTAAAGATAGGACCTGAGGTCTCTGTTGTGCACCAGAGCCCTTTATGGCACCCATACCTTGTCAGGTGGCCATCATTTCTATGGGACATCAGTTCCCAAACTGGTTTGTTGACTCTTGTTAGCAACCTTTTGTCATTTTCACAAAGCACATTCTCAAATTCCCCTAGTGCAAAACATCTACAATTGCTGCCCTGAAGATTCTTGATGGTATTTTTCTTTCACTACTTATATAAAATTGAATTTGCTTTCTTTTGCTTCTTAGGTGACAGAGTAAACTCACCCAGGCACACTCAAGGGCAAATATGCTAACACAAATAAAGGGAGTTGGGCTGGGTTTCAGAAAGAGTATTTTAGAACGGGGGAGAAGGTTTTAGACCATCTTAAGTGGATTTTTTAAAAAGGATATTTAGACCATTTTCAGATCTCTTACCCACAACTTCCCTGGCGTAAGTGCTCTCTCACGGGAAGGAGAATTCCACCAGAGACAGACAGGGCCATTTTGTGGCAGTGGGTACCATCCTAACCCTGCAGCCTCGGGTGTCCCCTTATATTATCACAGTAGCAGAACCAGAAGGTCAAAATGCCACTTTCTGTCTATGGCAAAAATGGGACTGTCCTCATTCTATGCCTGCCCCAAGGCCCTGCTCATCTTTTGCCCTGGATATGCTGTGATGTTATGTCAGGGTCTGTACCAGCCAGCTGTGTCACATGAGCTTCCTTCTGGGAAACAGATGGGCAGGGGGAGGTCTGTTCCAGAGCTTAGAGAAGCTAGGGCTTGCAGGTAAAGTTAAAGCAATGGTCGTCTTCAGTGAGGGGGCTTTTATGGAAGAAAAATAAGACTGCCCTCTAAGGCAGCCAATAGGCAAGGATAGTCCAGCGCTGTTAAATTTTTTAATAAATTGCCAACCTTAAAAAATTGGGCAAATTCCCATGAAAATTTAGGTTTCTTATTTCTCATTTAAAAAATCAAAAGGGTAACACTAGGCTGCATTTCCATTAAGTACTAGTCTGAGTGGTAACTCCACCCTCACACCATGAGATATTCTTTCCTGTTTACCATGGTTCCCATCTTTCCCTATTCGTTTCTCACACCTTCCCACTTCAGTCACTCAGTTTCCTCTCCTGGCCAAGCAGGCACCTGAATTTGCAACCTTCGAGTTGCAAGAGTGTGGCTGGGAAGAATTGTGGGGTGCAGTATCCTATATCAAGCATGACAATACCTTGCCTTACTCAAGGATGCCACAGTCTTTTCGTTAGGGGCCAATGTCACTGGATAGTCTAACTCGGGGTCCTCAACCTCCAGGCTGCGGACTGGTACTGGTCTACGGCCTGTTAGGGACCAGGCGGCACAGCAGGAGGTGAGGGGCGAGCAAGCGAAGCTTCATCTGCCGCTCCCCATCGCTCCCCATCGCGTTACCGCCTGAACCATTCCCCACCCCCATCCCCGCCATCCGTGGAAAAACTGTCTTCCACGAAACCAGTCCCTAGTGCCAAAAAGGTTGGAGACCGCTGCAAAACTCCTTTGACCATACTATGACTCTCCAGGGCTGCTTGCACTTACCTATACAAATCCTCGGTTGTTCACCTGCACAATCACATAAATAATTCGGCTGACGTTAACAATGGGCTTGACTTCACATCATCTTAAAAGTACAGCACGGGAACTTTCTCTTTCTCATTAATTAACATTCTGTGGGATGTTTTGCTCAATGCTTTAGTGTGATGCTAATTTAGAAAGACAGTATAGCCCGGTCACTAAAATTTAATCTCTATGAGAAACTGTTGACCATGCTTACCTAACCCTAGGAAGCATTTAAAACTGAGGTCTATAATGGGAAAGAGTGTTCCTTTCCATCATCATATTTTGCAGTGTATTGGTTTTTTTCCCACCATATAAAGGTGTAATTTTCATTTACAAAAAGGTAATGGTCATTTTAAAATAACACATGGGAGAAGGGATTTAACTTTGAATAAAAAATCAGAGTACAATAAATAGTATGTATACAGCAGGATCCAAATTTTATAAAAATGTCATTTTATGTGCATATAAAAAACTCTGAAAGGGAATAGTTCACAATGTTAATTGTGATTGTCTCTGGTGAGATACAAGTAAATTTTCTTCCTTAAAGTATATTTTTTTATTACCTTTGGGTCAGGTCTATTTTATAGAAGAATATTATCTAGAAACTCTTACAGTTAAACAATTTGAAACCGCGTTCTAAAATCTTTCTTTAAAAAGAGATCAGCTGTTAGTACATGAGACTATGCTCTATATTGATGAAATTCAATGTTCATATGAAATGATTAAATATATCTGTTTCTCCCTTTATGAAAGGAATCATACTTCCTTTCATAACTCCAGGTCTGATATGGGACCAGCCCATTTCACAGACACCACAACTGAGGAAATACCAGGAAACAGGGACAAGAGGCAGGTGACAGCATATCTGGTACACATTAGCCTGTGATACTTTTCAGCTAAATAGTAATTCCACCTCACTCTTTCCCTTCTGGGTTTCAGGGAAGAGAGATACATAAACATGGCAAGAGTTGAATGTACGTAATCCATTCATTGTTATGGAAGCTGAAGTGTGGTCTCTTCTCTTTATCGCTTGTGCCATGTGACTAAGCCTTTCTAACAATACAGTGAGAAACTGAGATGCAGATTATGACAAGAATATTACCAACCTGTGGACAGTCTTATATAGAACACTTTTAGGTTTTGTTTTATGAGAAAAGATAAGCATTGCACTAATAAATTAAAGTTTTTCACTTTGAACTCTTATTAATAGATAGTTAATATTATTTATTAATAGGAAAACCAGATAGGAGATTAAAAGAAAACAGACTTAACAATATCCATTGGAATAATTCAGTTTGATATTAATGGTAGGGGTCTCAAAGGGGAGAGTGTTCCAGAACCTTCACTGATTTATTTATTTTACCAAGAAAAAGCACTGCATTGGATCAAAGTTAAGTTAATTACCAGAATATATTTAGACATCCCTAAACAGAGGCTAAGGTCTTTATAAACATCTCTTGCGCTCTTGTCTGGAGAATGAAACAGGAATATACCATTTAGAAGACCATGTAAATGATTCTCACCAAATCACCGAGCAAGTTTGAAATGACTTTACAGAAAAGTTTCTCAGTCCCTCAGGTGCCAAATGTGTCCTGGTGCCCACAGTGCTCTGTATGCCTGATCAGCCCTCTGGGTTCTCTCCCTGGCTTCATCTCTTTCTCAACCCCTACTTCAAAAGCAGATGATAAAGGCCATTCTCCCAGGCATATTTTCTAACTGCAACTATTAGCATTTTCTTCTCATTCTTTTTTTGCAATTAAAACAAAAAAAAAAGTAAAGCTCTTTTCCAAGTCGTTGCATTCCTTGTGGCTGCAGATGGGGCCACCTGCAAGTCATGCTGCTCTCTCCGCCTCCAGAGGGAGAAAAGGCAGGCATTGTGTTTTCTGCCCCCCACTCCACTTCTCATCCTTGTGTCTCTCAAAGGACACCCCAGAAACACAATTGCCACATTTTAAGCAAGTGAGTGGAAAGTGAGAATTAGCAATCTCCAACCTTTTTTTTTCTAATCAAGGAGCATTCTGTTTTGCCAGCTCCCCTCTGGTGGAAAAGGTGCTTGGGTCTGACAAGAGTCTCTCCCGTTGTGGCACCGAGGCCCAGGGTGACACGAAGACAGACAGAGACGGACCAGAGCTGCCGTGTTCCTTCGTTAATTCAATGACCATGAAAAGTAAACTTTCCTGACACAGTTTCGTGGTTCACTGCTTTTATTCCCCTGTCCTCTCTGAGCACGGAACAACTTTTGACTTTACCTCAGTAATTAGCCAGCCTCAGACAGCTGAAATTTAAGTCCCTCTGAGAGGTGGTAAAAACAACTTAAAGAGCTATGACTAAAACCATTAGTCTACACCACCTTTTTAGAAGCTTCTGAAACCTCTTTTTCTTTCAAAATTCTTCATCTTTGAATTTGAAGAAATCAGAGCCTGGGCAGAGTAATAAATACTTAATTCTCAATAGATGGTTCCTGATTTGCCCAGGCCAACTTGTACATAATCCAGACTGCAAAGAAAAATGAACCACCTGATTCATTTACTGTGCCTGTTAACAATCTAATTCCTAGAAACATCAGACTTTCAGTACTTTATCTTAAGACCCTATTGCTCTCAGGCAAAATGCCAGTCACCCTATTAAAAATCCTGAAAAAAAAAAAAAGATTGGTGATTAAGACAAAAACCACACTCTGCATTAGGGACTAGCATCTGACTTTCCACTTGCCCCCCAGGTGAAGGCAATCCATCAACCATGCCTTAAATGAGCCAGTATAACACTGGTGAATTTCAAAATCACCAGCAAAGCCAGCTTTGGAAAGAACTTCTGGAGTAATCAATCCCCATGGATTTTGCCATTACTCCATTCTTCTCTCTCAAAAGCTCATCTCCTGGGTCTCTTTCCCTAAGTCAGCACTCAGCACCCCAGGGCTCTCTGTCAATCCTTCATCTGGTTCTATCACCCCCTGTCCAGACCTACTGCTTCTCCCTCCCGATTGCTGCTGAGCTCTCAGCCTCCACGCCTTCGCTTGAGACGGATCCAGGTTTCCTGCTACTCTCTTGGTACAAACTACAAATCTAAGACACCGACCCTAATTCAAGTTCTAGGAGAGCATCTGAGAGAATCTGTTGACCTTCTCTGTCTTCAAGAGTCTCCTAGAGACAATACCCTGTCTTTACCTAAATCCTGGAAATGAGTCTAATAGTAGAGATTCCTTACCAGCCCGATCACAAGAAGGTGGCTGTCAATTTCTCCCATGTAGTGGGCTGGCCCTGGTCATAAATACATGTGTGGGAAACTGAACTGAAGTTAGTAAACCTAGTATTTACCCTGACCTAAAATTATTTACTGGGAGGTCTTGTTGATGCTTCTTTTCTATCGTGCTTTATAAACACAATTCTCTAAACTTATTCATGCTTTTCCTTTTTCAGCTTCAAAGCTATTCGCAACTGCACTCTCACTCCACACAAGTGTGTCATGATCAGTTGTGAGATGTCACAAGAAATTTGTTACCAGTAATAGCTTTTCTGAAGCCTGCGAAGTATTTGCTTTCTTTTTCTAAGAAGAGAGTTTTCCAGGCTATAGCAACCATCTCACAGTCTTGTTACAGCTAGAATAACACTGACAGCACCCTTGAGAGTGTGTTGCACATGTGAAAGTCATCTACCATGGATGATAAGGAGGAAAAAACGTTGACAAACTCCATGCTACAGCATTGGATCCGGTAACTGAATATAATAAGGGAGATTATTGGATCATTATTCCAATGGACTCCTATTCAATTAAACTGTATTCGTAGAAGAGCAAGGCAGATAATTCACAGGAAGGAATAAGGCACCATGGTGACTCTGTGACCTAGAGAACACGCCAGATCAAAAAGCCTAGCAGCTCCTCTGCTCTGGCTGAATGCTGTCATGAGACAAAGCAAAGCCAGTGGTGCCAGCATTCCCAGTTTTTCCAAAGAAACCAGAAATGCAGATTTTAATGTGAAACCTCTCCATTTGGAAATGTAAGAATGTATGTAAAACATAAAACCTAATTTATAACTTGCTAAACTCTATCTGTGCCAGATGATACACAAGCAGGCAGGCTGGTCTACAGGTCACAGTTTGCAATTTCTGGATTAAACAAGATATTAACCATCAAGACTCAGCTGGACTCTATTTAGCATCCAAAGATGAGTGAGACCCAGTCCCTGACTGCAAGGAACTGATAAGGAAGAGAAGTAAAGCACCAGTCCTGGATAACAGTAGGCAAATGTCGTCACCTTCCTTAGGAGAAGCACAAAGTACCATTCGGCCAGGAAGCAGAGGAACCCGAGTCAGAGAGCTCGAGTCTTATCCCAGTGTTGGTCCGCATCTTAGTCAGCTTCTTGGCAGGGGCCGTGAAAGTCTGGCCCCTGAGCCCTGCTATAGCAGAGAAACAGCCTTCTATAGATCCATCTCCACTGGTATTCGAGAGCAAACACAGGACTTCCTAATCAGGGCCCCCAGTCGCCTATTAGGTGACTTGCAGACACGGCCCCACATGCACAAGAGTTATGAGTGGATGACATATTTACACAGGGTAGGGAAAAAAAAGGCCTCTTCCTCTAGGCAGTTGCAGCCCCCTGACAGGATGTTCAGCTTGGCTAGCAGATTACGGGATGGATTTCATCCCCAGCTGTGTCTTTGGCTGGGCATCCTTTAGCAGGACACAGAATGCAGGGCATATTTACCAAGCAGCCCAGCTTCTTACCAACTTAGGTGTGCATCTCCAGATGTGCTTTTTTGGAACCTAGTAAAACGTAGACTGTGTTGAAAATTATTTTCCTGCAGCCTTTCTACCTGCCGTGTGGATGGAAATCAGGAGCCCTTGGGATGTGGAGCTATTTAAAAATAAATGTGGCATATGTAACCATAGCAAGCGATTATATCAATTCTAAATGGACTTTGCCCTAAGAAAAATAAAAAGCCAAGCTTTGGGGTTTTATTTCATTTACCAGAACCCAAGTGAATTGAGCGTGATTGAAGTGCCTGTGTTTGGCTGGGCTCCTCTATGTAATGCTGGCTTGTTGGACTGGTTTGAGTGGACCCAGCTGTAAAACTAAGAAGCCCCTCTGGACACAATCTCTTCCCAGATGCCAAAAATACCTCCTCTTTGAGAAGCTGGAGGAATAATTCTGCTCCAACAATAGGACATTCTTTCTTCTTGAAGGTTTTATTTTTGCAGGGAATAGAAATGGAGCAGGAGGTTATTCTCTGCCACAAGGCAATGCCCAAAGCGGGGACAAAGTCCTAACCTAGTTAGGAGACTGGGAATTTGATCCAGCATCCCAAAGAGAAAATTGTTCTATGTTTCTCTTTAGACACAGCAGCCTTGTCCTATCACGTGTGTGTGTGGGGTGGGTGCACACACACTCACACGTGCACATTTGTCCGTGTTGCCAGATGGGGGCGAGAATCACTAAGATTCTTGGAACCCAACTTTGTTTTTATTTCTGAAGGCATCTCACTCACAGAGTTTTTTCAAAAACCCCAGTGCTGAAATATTTCACCAAGCTGTATTGCAGCAACTTGGATTATACTGCGGGTGGTGTGTACATTCTCTTCCTACACATTGCTTTGTGGATTGTTGTGTAGCCATAAACTCTTTATGCAGACCTTACCCCCTCCTTTATTTTTCTCTCAGGTTGTACTCAGCACTTCTCCCATACAACCTTGTAGAACGAATGTCTCCCAGTTTTATTTTAGCTCACACTTAGTTTGAAAATCTTGCTTCTTGATTCAATTTGAACAACTGTGAGAGTTCGGATTGAAACAAAACAAAAAAGCATTACCTCTCTGTCTGATGTTGACTTTCAAATTGGAGAGAGGACTCCTGGGGTTAAACAGAAGATGTGTGGTATCTTCTTGTAAGGAGCATTTTTTTTTCCTTTCTTTTTAATAGAAAACTTCTGACTGAGACAAAGAGGCCAGGAGAGTCTGTTGAAAAATCAGAACATCTCATGTGGCTATTCCAATGGAAAATAAAAGGAAACACAAATCTTGTACAGCACCTCAGTCCCTATGCAGGAACCAAAACTGTTGGAGTTAGGAGTGGTAATTTACCTCACTGGGGATCTAAAGTAATTAAATGGTGTCGCAAACCCAAACTCTGAATGGATTTAAGTCATCACTAGGGATGTGCAGTCCTTCCTTGGGAAAAAAGTGAAAAATATGCATTCTGATGGCAAACAAGAAAGCTTTCCATTTGATTCTGTATTTCTTTATAACATCTGCTTCTTGCTGTCTGTCACATTTGAGCTTATCTTCCTTATTCTAGCAATAAGAAAGCAATGTTATAGCTTGTTATGTCGAAGCTGTGAAGGAAGCGTGGACCTAGCTGAAGAAAGCAAGTCGTTATTTTTCTTAATTATTTCCGAAACGTCATGTCTGATACCATCCAGTCTTTTGTAACTACGAGGAGAAAATTGAATAACCACCCATTTCCCTAGAACAGCTTTAAAAAGTTTGCAGTCAATTTTTTCGGTTGGCCATGAAACATTCGATGATATGGGTAAGCTTGCAGGATGATAGGAGAGCCATTACATGTAATCAGGAAAAAAATATTATGGTGTATACAGGCAGATTGTTTCACATCGTTCAGTTAGTTTAGGTTAAGAAATGTTTTCTCTCAGGAAATGCCTTTAAACCAGGGCTACATTTTATTTAATGATGTGGAAAAATTCCACAAAATATCCTTATGAGAAATGTATTTAATTTTCTCTTTTTAAGCCAGTCAGCAAGTAAAGTGAGCTACATATTGCTCACATTACTAACACCGCCTGGCAGAGCACGGTGAAATATGCCTGGTCATGCACATTCGGAGGTAATGTTAGTTGGGAGCACTTGGTACGGTTGCTTAGCACTTTGCGGAAACTGATTGACTTCAGCTGCTGAAAATTTCTGTAGGGATGTGGACAGATGTTGAAACCCAGGGTAAACTCCCCTTGCCTCTTTCTGTCCTTAAGTAGAGAGGAATAAACAGAAGTGCATCCTGGCATCACTAAATAAGATCCTCACCTTCTCCTGGCTTTAATGACTACACGGAGGAAAGAGCATTTATGCCCTGATCTAAAAAGAGCAGTTATCAGCCTTGGCGTCATCAGGGTGTGCAGGGGGGCTGAAAAACCTCAGGCAATATGGCTGAGCTCCCAGTGTGTATCTTCCTTCGCTCTCATTCTGCCTACTATACTAACTCAATTGATCTTGTTCAGAGTTTAATCACAAACAGGTCACACTCTGTCCTTCCCTGGGTCACTCGGTTTCTCTCTGACCTTTGGTGGAGATGGGCTTGTTCCACTCCGCTTTATAAACACTGCAAGGCAGTAATGACGTTCTCAGAATATGTGGGATTCAGTTATGAAAACCACTGGGTTGACAGTGATAAAACAGTGTGCTAAATTATCTTTCCCCCCTACATTTACAATCTGCAAACTAATTTTTACTGCTGGTAAAAAGTAAACTGGAAAGATAGGCTGATTTTTGATAGAGGTAACTGTGATAGAAAATTCTTGTGCAAAATGAAATGTATCTGATTGAGTTAAGATTTCCTCTCTTATTTGACCTTCACTCTTGCTTCCAGCTCAAGGCTACTTGCTTGAACACTACAAAGAGAATGTGTGTTTTTTAGAAGTCAGATATGCAAAGGAAGAATTGTATCGGCAGGGCTGCTTAGGCATTTTAATTCTATTAAAGCGGTCACAGGATAGTGTTTTTTATAGGATCAACTTCTACAAATTTTAAATATGTACACTGAGACTGAAGTCCATACATGATCAGCAAATTAAGAGAAAATCTATGTACTAACAAGGGTATGAGCATAATGAAATGATAGTCTTTGACCCTGGTAAAGAAATTAATCGTAATTATTTGTTTTCCTGCCAAGGTTAATTGTTGGGAGTTTTCAACGTGCTAATTGCTATTAAGGAGGATATCAGCTGTCAGTTAAAATGAAGTATTGTTGCTACATAGGAAGAGCTTCTGCCCTCCAGACTGTTGATTGACATTAGGCCATGGGTAAACTTTGGGGTATGGGACTGGTGCAGATGGTCCCTTGAAGCCAAGTGTCTGACTTAATCTAATGGGAGCAAAAAGGAACCAGTGTCCTGCAACACAGTGTATCATCTCTTTGACCCAGAGACAGATGGTATCTCATGCATAATAGAGGTTATTTTACACAGAGCTTTCAGTTCCCTGGGAAGTATACTAGTCTTCCTGACTAAGGACCAAGAGCTTCTCTTAAAGAAAAATCTTGCAAGAGAAATAAAGATCTCCCATAAATGATCAAATATGTGGTCCCCCTCACCAGGTGTCCTGTTTCATTAGTAGCTAACATCTGCTAATACTAAAATAAGCTGGCCATTGACCCCATAGTACAATAACCAATGAGTATGTGTGATATTACTGAGCAAGGGAAATAAATGTAATCTCTTTTGTAGGTAATCAACTGATGTCCTATTGCTTTTGATAGCTTTATATTACCTACTTGATAGGATAATATTTTTATACTTGTGGAGACAAATATAATTAATGATTGTAAAATATATACCTCCATGATTTTCCCACTATAATCTTTGACACAATATTCTATACTTTAGCTCTATATAGAGTGAAAAATTAATTCATATTTTTACTAATTCTCCTGGTTATTAATTTCATACAGCGTCCCTCTTTTCCCCTTAGCACATAGGTTAAAACGTGGAGTTGCTCAGATTACACTGAGGGCTTAAATAGCTCAACAAAGTCTCTAATAATTTTTCTCTATTCTAGAATAAAATAATGTTAGACTGTTCAATTTCATACCATGTATTGGACCATCCATCTTGCACTCTCTATTTGGAGTCTTAATCCAGAGTGGTCACCTTAACTCTTATTATGCTTGGCTATCCTAAATCTTTTTGAGTGGAGCTACCAGAATTAATTGCACTCTTTAAGATAAATATTTTAAGAAATGTCTTAATATTGGTATATTATAGTTCTTTGTTTCAACCATCTTTCCTGATTATGGAAATGATACATATTCAAGAGACAAAATTTGGGGAAAATAACAGAAAAATATAAATCACTTTTAGAAAGTAATGTTGGATTATTTTTCTCCCCATTTTGTTGTCCTTCCCCAGAAAGAATTTAAATTGAATATTGATTTTATTTTTTACTTCAGAATATATCACGATTATAACGGCATAGTGATTCAATTAATCTTTGAAGAAAGTGTTTTAGAATTCAAGAGGCTCAGAGTTTTTAAATTTCTTGTATCTCTGGAGGACAAAACACCTTTCTAATTTCCAGAAATAATTCCTCTGCACTAATAGATGATGGGACCCAATTCTCAAGTCTTTATTCAAGAAAAAAATCCCAGTGGAGCCTGATGTTTAGGTAAGTACGTAACATCGAGGCTGTATTTTACGTCCTGACCAATACTGTGGCCATTCACATGTGAGTCCTCCTGGGACCCCACAATGAATACCACCTGGCTTTGGAGAGTTGAAACACTTACATGTCTTAAGTGCTACGTAATGACTTCCTGGAAGAGACTAGTCTCCATCAACATTTTGCTAAAAATGATTGCAGGAGAAATTTTTGTTTTACCTTAAACTTCTTTTGTTGAAACTGTATGTCTTAAATTTTCTATTCTTTATTAAATTTATCTTTAGCAACAGATTTTTTCATCCAGCTTCTAAACTACAATATGTAGTTTTCATAAAGGTTCTCAACAATCTCTCTTTTGTACCGTATGTTTATCTACCCCATCCCATTGGAAATTAATGTATGTATTTAACACCTCAATGGCTATAGCCAGGTAGATTTTTATTTTTTAGATTATGTTTTACTTTAAAGAATTTCTGTTTTCTTTCTGAAAAGTCATTTCTCTGCTTCATCACACAGGGTTTGCTCTTTCTTGCCCTTACGCTTTACTTCTCAAAAGCAGAGTGACCCTCAGTGCCTTTAACTCAACATGCTTATACAACCTCAAGGCTGATTCTAGTCTGCTGTGTGTGGGTTGGCGCGGGGGGGTGGGGGTGGGGGGGGTGTTTTGGGATTTTGGCTTTTGGCTTTGGTTTTTATCTGTTCTCTGTACTAAATTTGTCCACGGGACTGTCGCTGCTGCTACTTACCGGGGCAAGAATTGTAGATTTGTAGACTCTCACTCTACAGTGAGGCTTCTCTTAGGTTTGTTTCACATAGTGGTTCTTAACCTCTTATATCTTATTTCTGACCAATGTGACTAAATCGTAAACTCCTTGAAGGCAAGGGAATGTAGCTTATCACTACTAATGTATATATATCTCCAGTGCTAGCACAGTGCCCGACATATGAATTACTTGATAAATATTGAATGAAAGGATGAATGAGTGTCCCTGCATCTTACCTGATTCAAAACGCTCACTTTTTCTCAAGACTGACTTTTATTAGTTTTTGAAAATGTAAATATTATCTATAGACAGTTTTAAAGATATTATAATTGTGGAAGTATTTGTGGGAGTGAGTTCTCATGCTTTTACTAAAGCAAAAACAACCTTTAGAAGTAGTCATGATGCTGTTGTGAGTGGAAATAGAGATGGTGGAGAATTAATCCTTTATAGTTGTTCTGAAGTCCCGTGTCTACCTATCACTGAAACCATCATTCTGGTGCCGTTGCCCTCCTACCACTGCTTCCTCTCTGATTTCCTGCCTACCTGAACATCTCTGCTCAGACAACTCCTCGGAGGGTACACACCATCCCTCAAAGCCATTCTTCCATCAGTAGCTCTATCAGTAACAAGAATAACAACAATTATAACCCTTGGCATGTGCCAGACACTGTGTAAGCATTTTAGAACTATTAACTCTTTAATCTCCCAACAACACTCTTAGAAGATACTATTCTTTTTTTTTTTTTTTTTAATTTATTTATTTATGGCTGTGTTGGGTCTTCGTTTCTGTGCGAGGGCTTTCTCTAGTTGCGGCAAGCGGGGGCCACTCTTCATCGCGGTGCGCGGGCCTCTCACTATCGCGGCCTCTCTTGTTGTGGAGCACAGGCTCCAGACGGGCAGGCTCAGTAATCGTGGCTCACGGTCCCAGTTGCTCCACGGCATGTGGGATCTTCCCAGACCAGGGCTCGAACCCGTGTCCCCTGCATTGGCAGGCAGATTCTCAACCACTGCGCCACCAGGGAAGCCCAGAAGATACTATTCTTAAGGCCATTGTACTGATTAGAGAACTGAGGTACCAAGAGGGTAAATCAATCAGAAGGTTACTACAGGACCTTCAAACCTAAGCAGCTTTGCTCCAAACCCCATGCTCCTACCTCCTCAAGCTGTTCTACCTTCTAGAAAATTCCTTATTATATTTCTTGCTCTAAAATCTTTTCCCTGTAACATCTACCCATCCATACAAGTTTCATCCCCTTTCACATGACAGACTTTTAAATATTCAATGTCACTTCCCCCTGAATTGTCTCTTTTTGAGGCTCAGCTGCATTGTTTTTTTTCTATTAGATCACACACTGTGTAAGGGCTCTTTGATGCTCTGAATCCTACACCCTCCCCCCATTTTGATATCTTTATCATAAACTGAACCTAGTTTGGTAGAGGAATGGATTAGACTATAGGAGCCTCATATTTTGGTGATAATGTCTCCCTTAGACTCTCCTGGAATTGCGTCACTTTATCTCTTCTTTGGCTAAGTTTGATTTGAATGCCTTCTAAAACTCTGAAGTATCTCCCAAGTGTATCCTAGTTTGGCCCTGTCTCTACCATTGTGTATAATTCTCCCTATTTAAACTTTCTTACCTGGTGTAAACACCTCTCTGGATTATGATGTCATCTAACAAGCTCAGTTTCCCTCTCACCATGGCCTTTGTCACGGGCCCCACAGGTCACGCTATGTCCTCCTTGCTGCAGATTAATTTGATCCTCTGATCCCTGCTCATCCCTTTTGTGTCCCTCTTGTGGGCACAGGAGCAGCCCAGCTCTTCTCCACCAATCTCAGGGAGGCTTGGGGTAGTAAATTGGCACTCACCTTGCAGACATATCAACTATGCTATTCCCACACCATGGTGGCACAGAGATATACGCAAGACCCCCGTAATCTCAAGGTTTGGGGGGAAGGAGGAGAGTTAAAAGCAGCTCATTCTCACAAAGTAATAGGCATCCTAAATTCAACTGCCATAAAACCCTACAATCTGGGAGGGGAGGGTGTGGAGGGACTACAATTCCTGATTAGTTTGGGGATGTTGCATTAGATTGTGTCGTTGAAATGTCGCAGAACTGTAGAAGAGATAAATTTTAAATGAAAAAGTGTCACCAGTTTCTAGGAGAGGCTGTGGTGTCACTAGAGTCACCACCACACCAGGAGCTATTGTGGGGAATTTGATACATTATCATCGTTTATGCTTGCTTATTTTATCTTCCAGTAATAACTGGGCTGGCTTATCAGGAGGGGAAAATGATAAACTGATGTAAATCAGTTCCACAAGGCAGCCAAGATTGGGGAGAAAGGCACGGCAGTCATTTTCTTTTTTGTGTGTCACCAGGGTGAGTGGACAGAGGAGGCCCTGGGACTCACACGAGCATGAGTCTGCTTTGTTGAAGAGAACCCAGCCTTGAAATTTTCCAAAATTTTTATAAGTTGAAGATTAAACAGGAAGGAGCTGTCTACCAAGAAAGTGAGAAAGATGTGAAGACTGTGTGATGTGAACAGTCCCTTATTCACAGTGTAACTAGTCCCCTCTGACAGGGAAAGCCTGCCCTTAGAAGCTGATTCTGGGGGGTAGTGTGGCACCTCTTCTTCTCTGCATTCTCAGTGGTTCTCAAAGTCTGGTCCCCGGGGCAGCAGTATTGGCATCACCTGGGATCTTATTAGAAATTCAAATTATCAGCCCCACCCATACCTACTGTATCAGAAACTCTGGGGGTGGAGCCCAGCAATCTGTTTTAACAAGCTGTCCAGGGGATTCTGGTGTGCACTACAGTTGAAAACTAGTAGTTTATATCAGGGAGAAGTACAGAAATCGTCCTTCCCTAACCCAACATTATATTCCAATGGGCTGATACCTAGTGAAAAAGCTAAACTGTAATCCCCAACCTAGGGTCAAAAAAAAAAAAAAAAAAAAAAACCCCAGAAACATGGCCTGAAATTCCCTAAATACTCCTTGAAACTTCTGGCCTATCATTTTATTCCTTTTGCCTTTCTTTTACCTCCCTCGTTCACACGGAAAACTCCTATTCACCCTTTAAAGTCTTGTTCCACTGGTATTTCCTTTGTGAAAACTTTCCTGCATCCTCTTCTTCCCACTCCAAAAGCCCGAACAGAGTTACTTGTACCCTCCTCTGTATGAATTTTGCCCTTACTACTTTCGAGATCTACAAACATTGCTCTACATAGTTCCTCCTTGGCCTTCTTTGCCTTCTCCTCTTCCTCAGCCAAACCCTAAAGAGTGAGTAACCCCAGGGCTCTTTCATTTATGTTCTCCCCCTGGACCATCTCATCCATTGGCATGGCTTCAACTGCCATCATTTAGCTGATGATTTCAAAATCCATATCTCCAACCTAGACTTCTTCTCTGAGCTCTAGACCCTTATTATTCATGCCACCTGGACATCTTCATCTCAGAGAACCACAGAGAACCACAAAGTCAGCATGTCTGATATGGAATGAAACATCTTTTCTCACCCACCACCCTCAACCCCTCATTTGCTTCATCTCCATTTCCTCCAGAGATTGTCAGGCCATTCTTTCTGTGAACAATGCCGGAAACCCGGGTGCCCTTTTGGACTCCTTCCTGACGCTCTCCCCCATTACCTAACCATCACCTACTGTAATTCTATAGACCTTACCCTGTTAAATGTCTCACATGTGCAACTAGAATAGTTTCCTAACTGGTCTCCTAGACTGCAGTTAGTTCCTCTCCCTCTGCCTACAATTCACCCTGTACACTTCAGGCAGAGAGGTCATTCTAAAATGTAAATCTGATGATAGCACTGCCCTGCTTATAACCTTCCTGGCTCTTCTATTCTATACTCCACAGGAGAGGACCAGACTCACTCATCTGGGTCTTGGTCAGACCCAGATCAACCCATCAACTACCCATTCAACCTTAAATTCTTTTTCTAACATTTTATTACAAAACTGTTCAAACATCCAGAAAAGTTGAGAGAATTTTTACAGTGAACACCCACATACCCTCCACCTAGACTGTGCCATTAACATTTTACTATACTTACTTTATCACATATCAATCACATGATTTATCACATATCACGTAACAGTCCATCTATCCATCCCTCAATGCATCTATCAATCCATCTTATTTTTTGAGGCATTTCAAAGCCAGTTCAAATGTCAGTACACTTTCCCCCAAACATTTCAGTATGCATATTATTAATTACGGTTCAGTATTTGTTTATGGTCTTGTTTTTATTTGAGGTAAAATTTATATGTAATGAAATGCACAAATCTTAAAGAAACATTCCATGAGTTTTGACACTTGTATAACCCAAACCCCTATATAGAACATCACCAATACTCCAGAAAGCTCCCACATGCTCCTTCCCAGTCAATTATTCCCCTGCTTCAGGCACTCACTGTTCTGACTTTTTCTGCCATAAATTACTTTTGCCTGTTCTAAAATTTCTTTTTCCTCCTCAGTATTGTTTTTGAGATTTGTTCATATTGTTGTCTGTAATCAATATGGCGTTTCCCCTTTTTATTGCAGTATTCCACTGCATAAATAGAGCAGAATTTGTTTCTACATTATCCTGTTGATGGACTGTCTTTAGTTTTTAGCTATAATGAATAAATCTGCTATGAACATTATTGTACAAGCCTTTGTAGACACATGTTTTAATTTATCCTGGGTAAATACCTAGGAGTAGAGTTTCTGCGTCATAAAGTAGATTGTACTAACTTTAGATTGTACTATTTTTCACTCCTACCAATAATATTTTCAAGTTTTAATCACTCTACATCCTCATCAAATTTCGATGTTGTCAGTTTTTTTTTTATTTTAGCCTTCCTCGTGGATACATACTGGTACTCATTGTAGTTTTAACTTACATTTCCCTGACAACGAATGTTGTTAAACATCTTCTTGTGTACTTATTGTCCATTCATACATGTTCTTTTGGAAAACATCTTCAAATCTTTTGCCCCCTTTATTTTTGAGTTATTTGACTTTATATTACTGAGTTGTAAAAGTTCTTTATTTTTTTTTTAATGATTTCTCTTATTTACTTATTTATTTATTTTTGGTTGCGTTGGGTCTTCGTTGCTGCGCACAGGCTTTCTTTAGTTGTGTCGAGTGGAGGCTGCTCTTTGTTGCAGCGTGTGGATTTCTCATTGTGGTGGCTTCTCTTGTTGCGGCGCACGGGCTCTAGACACACAGGCTTCGGCAGTTGTGGCACGCGGGCTCAGTCGTTTTGGCGCATGGGCTCTAGAGTGCAGGCTCAGTAGCTGTGGCACACGGGCTTAGTTGCTCCCCAGCATGAGGGCTCTTCCCAGATGAGGGATCGAACCCGGGTCCCCTGCATTAGCAGGTGGATTCTTAACCACTGTGCCACCAGGGAAGTCCCTGAGTTGTAAAAGTTCTTTAGATCCTGGACACCAGTCTTTTGTCGGATATCTATTTTACAAATATTTTCTCCCAGTCTTCAGTTTGCCTATTCATTTTCTTAGTAGTGTCTTTTGATAAAAGAAGCTTTTCATTTAATGAAGACTAATTTATCAAAACATTTTTGATGGTTAGTGTTTCTTTGTCCCATTACACACACAAAAAAAACCTTAGCCTACCCCCAAATCATGAAGACATTCTTTTATGTTTTCTACTAAAATTTTATGGTGTTAACTTTCATGTTTAGGTCTATTATCCATCTTGAATTAATGTATGTGTATATGTGAGGTAGAGGCCAAGGTTCACTTTTTTCCATATGGATATCCAATGTATTGATACTTATTTCCTTTTATTTATTGTACGACTTACTGATAAAAATTTCTTTTTCCTATTGGATTACTTTGGCACCTTTGCCAAAAATCAAATGACCACCTGAGTGGGAGTCTCGTGCTCTGTATTCTGTTGCATTGCTCTGTGAATCCACAATCACACTGCTTTGATTACTGTAGCTTCCCAGAATACTGAAATCAGGTAGTGTAAGTTCTCCAACTTTGTTATTCTTTTTCAAGATTGCTCCAAATATTTGAAGTCTTTTACATTTTCATATAAATACTAAGATTGGCTTGTCAATTTCAAGAACTGCTGCTCATCGCGCCTTAACTTTTGATGTGCCACGTTCTACCCCCACTGTCCCTGCAGACTCAGGGACAGTGAAGAAACTGCTCTCTTTCATAAACTCTTAGCTGTATAGGGATTTAGCCAAAGGACAGATTTTTTTTAATAGCATCTTTAAGATTTGTTCTTAATTCTAGGTAAAAAATTCCTCTTTCCATCTGACAGAAGTCATATGACCTCATTTCAATTTTACAGTGAATATTCTTCTACAAGGACAGATAGGAATGCACCTAAATGATGTACTATAATATAACTTTCCCCTAGAAGGAGAGGATTCTCTCATTTCATAATCAGACAATTGTTTCTTCTTGGGAGTCTCTTTTAACAAGGATTTATAGATAGACAATCTAGCTGATTTTCCTCTTCATTCTCTCCCTTCTTCTCTTCTTCATCATTATCAACACCACAGCTGACATTTATTGAGCCCTTAATCCTTGTCCCTGACCCTATGCTAAGAAATTTATTCATATCTCACTTAAACCTCACATTGACCTGTTTGGTCAGCCTTTACAGATGAGCAAACTAAAGCTCAGTGAGGTAAAGGACTTTTTCAAGGTCCAACAGAGAGTAAATGGTGACACTGGGGCTCAAACTCAAGTGGTTCGTACTCTAAAGGCTGACACTTTAGGCATCTTCTATAAAAGGATGTCTTATTAAACCTGTGCAGTAGTATTTCCTTTGTTCATCTTAGGATCATTTAAAACTTTTATCATTATTGTTGCTGTTTCTGTGATAAAGTATCAGGCATACCCTGAAATTATCTTCATACACTCCTCCAACTTCTGCAATTATGCAGTTCTTAAGACATCTGGAAAACAAAGTTGGTTCAGTTGGTTTTTGCATTACATGGGGTTTTATAGCCAGAGTAATTTAACCTTCCCCTTTTCTCTTCACAGTGGCGAACTATTTTCATAGTGTCTAAGGACTCCTTTATACATCATGCATGTCTCATTCCAGTCCTAAGCTATCTTTATGTATAACTCAAAGTAAAGATTGTCATGCCCCACTGATTTCTATCATCCAAACATGTTGCCGAATTCCAATTATGATGACTCTTTCTGACTCAGCCATGTAAATTCAGCCGTGCAGTTTGGATTTTTAAATTTCACTATTAGCGTAGAGATAGTCATTAATATATTTTTGCATTAAGCTATATATAATGCTTTGTACTGAACTCTTTATTTTGCAAAGAATGGAGCATATGTCTCATTATCCTTGCTCCTGAGTATCCAAACTTTCCTTAAAAAAAGGGAATACATATGTATACACACACGCACACACACGCACACGCACACGCACACACACTCTAATACAACTACATAGGTAACTTTAGCATTCTGTGCTTCTTAACTGACTCTCAAATGGGGAATTGAAAGCTTACCAGTTGTCTATATTGATACACAGTAACTACTGCCCAGATCAGAATGGTGATCTCTTCCCTTGATAGAAACAGAGAAGAGTTAAAGGATTCACACCCTGGAATCCTTGAGAAAATAGCTTTTTGTGAAGGTAAGTGGCAGAGGAAGAAAGAAGCAATGACCCAGAGGAAAATATGCTTTCTATAATAACCACTGGCTACAAATAGACCCTCTATCACAAGTTCATCAGATGATGAGAAATACATTATAGCTCAAATTGATCATGAGTACTTTAGTGGGTATAAATACTGTTTTGAAGATATAAAATTAAATACAGGAATTTTCTTTCTTGTATCCATTCATCTTATTAAACGGACACCATATTTGTAAGCTTAATGGCTTTGGTAGAAAGCACAGCAAAAAAAAAAAAAAAGGTTGGTACATTCTCAGTTTAATTTTATAAAGATCACATAATAATGGTGACAGGTGGAGCCATGTGGGGGTAAAGGCAAATTGGTCTTCTGTCCCAGACGTCAAAGACGTGCTGCAGACATCAGGGAAATGTCTCGTGGTTGGGAAAGGTAACGAAACTCAGCAGGCTGGTCTTTGATACCTAGGGCTTTCATTTTTAATTAAAGAACATAACTCTGGTGAAAAGTCGTCACATCATCTGTTTTATATAGGGCTTGGATGATTGCTCTGTAAAGGAGATAATGATTGGGAATATGCCTAACATAGTACCTAGAAGGTGCTACATATCTAATACAATGTTAAAAATTAACATTTATTGAGCATCATCTCAGAGAGTACTCACATCTCTGTGAAGGAGGCACAGCTATTATACCCACTTTGCAGATGAGAAAACTAATTCTTAGAGCAGTCGAATAACTTTTCCAGAGTCACAATGCTAGGGAGTGGGTGATCCATGAGAAGTAAATAGAATGTCATTTGAAAGACTGCATCTACCCACTGTGCCATATTCTCAGAACCTTTCTTCCTTCCTTGGGTATAGATTAGATTCCTAACTTAGGTTTTCTGAAAGAGCTTTCTCATACACTGTGTGATAGAATCATTTCTTTCTCTACATGCATGATCCCATGGGAATAAAAACCCTATCTCCAGTATCTTTTCTTTCAGCCAAGGTACCACCCTGACCCCAGTGTAGAAAGATGTCTCTCCTCCCTTTCTTTGACAACATGTTATCATACCCCACAATTTTATCAACTTTAGAGTCTGGAGACTTATCCCACTGTCTCTTTGTAATCTCTCATGCAACAGCCCAAAGCATTTGTCCCCCTCTGAGTAGGAACACGAAAAAGCTGCTCACTGTCTCTCATATAATAGTTTTTTTAGACACTCAGAGACTAATAACTAACATTTCCTGCCCCTGCCTTTTCTTTTCTGAGTCAAATAATTCACCCTCTTCCTCCTCTTTGTCCTCCTCCTCCTTCTTCTTCATATATAAATTACTTCCACATAGGGCCTATTTCCAAAATTGCTAATCATTTTAGATCCTGTCCTTCAGACTCTTTCAGCATCTGGATGTTCAGTGGGTGTCATGAAGACATTGCCATACAGTACTGAGATTATGGCATCTGGGAAAAATTTTAAACATGTCCACAAGAATATTTTCTGTTGTTTTACAAATTACAGGCAAAACATTAAAGAAAATTATGGTTTTCCCAGTTCTCAGATGGTGTTTTGTCTAAACTAATGCAAGACAAGGAAGGTGGATTGGTTTATATTGTTTTCCTTGTGTAAGAAAGATGTAGTCATTTTAGAAAGAAGTGATGCTCTCTAAATTTAGTGATTATTCATATTCGTGTATTTGAATGTATAACATGAGGGATGCTAATAGACTATAGAAATTTAGAGGGAAAGAAGTCACTCATCTAACAGAATCAGGCAAGTCTTCACAGAAGAGGTAGCATTTGTGATAGATTTTAAAGAATAAGTACTATGACAAAGAACTGGGAAGGAGGAGAAGTTCAAAGTGGAAAAACATCATAATCAAAAGCTTGAAGAAATAAAAAACATTTTGTTTGGAGAAGAGGGAAATGGTTCCATTCTGTGTCATCCACTTTGGTTGGTGTGTCAAGAAACATTAGGCAATAAGGCTGGAGATGGATATTGGGGATAGATTATTTAAGAGATTTAAGCAAAGCTGAATTTCCTTTACAAAAGTAATTCTGACAATGGAATATACAATGAGATTTTCAGTAGGGAGATCAGTTTTGAAGCTGATGCGATTACAACAATCGAGACTGATCTGTATTGAGGACTTATCATGTGCCCAGTGGAGAGTCAAGACTATAAAGTGTAAAATGAAAAGTCTGTGGTTCCAAGAAGAAGAAAAATAAGAAAAAGCTTTTGAATTTGATGGTTAGGAGATCATTGACTAACTCTGAATGGAAAGTTATCAGGAGAATGGAGAAAAGTGAGCTGAGATTGGTCAACAGGAGTGAAGCAAAGGAAAACGACATGATGGCAACTTGAGTGTCTAGGGGTGTTTTCTTGTTGGTTGGTTTGTAGGATATGGGACTAAAACTTTTGTTTTTTTGGCCAATGTCAGGGAGCTAGTGGAGAGAGACACGTTAAGGAGGCAAAAGAAATGAAAATGAAAGTCCCAAAGAGGATGAGAAAAGATAACAAAGATGGAGGCATGGTCTTGGCAAGCATAAGAGGTATGTTTTCTGAGATAATAACAGGGAGAAAGTAAAAGAATCAAATTATGGGTGATTTTGAGATCAAGAAGCGGGAAGCTGAGGGAGCTCATATTGTCTGACATTAGTTCTTTAGTTAAACGGATGAGGGGTCATCTATGAGTAGTGATGGGAAGAAATGGTGCCTGGATTTTAAGGGGTAAAGAAGAGTTAGTGTAAGCTCCATGGAGAAGCAATAAAGAGCAGTTAAGAAATCAGTTGCCAAGCAGCAGTGAGCGCCCAACTAGGAAAGGTGAATAGCTCATATACAGAATGAGCATCTGTAGGATATTTAATGCAATGACAGCAGGACATCTGATAAGTTCTTCATTTGCCTTGTTGATGATTTCATCTCTCAGATGTAGAGGAATTGATCAGGAAATTAGCAATCTGTTCTTAATTCTGATCAGCAAGAAGGAAAAATGATAGGAATAATGGGAACAGTGATTATTTCACTTAAAAGTAGGTAGCATAGTTGGACAGATAGTCTAGATATTAGGCAAGTTAATGTCTGAAAAGTCCCATGAACTCAGCAATGTATGAATACAAGAAGGCGTGAGTGGCACATGACCATGCTAAATATAAAGAGAAGCATAAATCAATTTTAAAACACAAAGACCTAACTAAGAATAAATTTGGGGAGACATGACAAGAGGAACATGAGTGAAAATTATTTAAGGAAATTGACAATCTATTCCTTATATGTCAATGCTCGGATGTGACCAATGTGAGCTTGGACTGCATTACTAAAAGTAGCATGCAGAACAAAGTACAACCACCCAATTGGACTGAGATTTGGTTGCCGTGTCCAAAAAGATGTTAAATATTAACTCTACTGTTGTCTTGGATTTTTGCAGTAGGCCCCAAAGGACATGAATAGTACAAGAGTGATCAAAGTCCTCCCATGTCCCAAAGGGGTGTGCTAGATCAATTTCATGGAACATGTTAACAGATCATAAGTCCAGTTTGGTCAGCAAGAGCTCATCACCCACTTCAGTAGGAGGTAAAGGAGAGGAGCATAGTCTTCTCCTTAAGCCAAGAGAGGGAGGCTTCAAGAGAACATCTTGAGAGCTTGGCACTTACCTCCTGAAGTTTGGGGCACAGAGACATTCGCATCTACATGTCCCCATAAGTCTAAGATGGATAATCTAGGTGCAGGGACCCCTGAGGAGTACAGCAATGAGAAGATATTGTTGGAAGGGAAATGTGCCGCCTTTAGCTACAGGGAAAGGGTAGTTTCCTGGGGTTGGTTTGTGGGCTCAGCTCAGCAGGAGAACACAGGCCTGGAGGTGCAATGTGCCCAGGAACCCAGGGTATGAACAAAGTTGTAAGTGACCAGCGAGAGGGGAGGAACCATTGTTTAGATCGATGTTTCTCAAACTTCAGCCTGCATTAGAATCACCCAGAGGGCTTGTTAAAACACAGATTCCTGGGCCATACTCCTAGGGTTTCTGATTCCTTAGGATGGAAGGGCTCCATAATGTGTATTTCTAACAAACTCCCAGGTGATAATAATTTTTTCATTTGTGGACCACACTTTGAGAAGCAGTGGCTTAGATGTCACCAGCAGAGCATCTCTGAGGAACAGGCAAAAGTGCCACATAAGAGAAAGAATCAGCTTTGCGTATCTCTTATGCCTAGAGGACATCAACAGACCTAACTGTACCAGCCAGTTTCCCCTAGTCTCCTCTACCCCAGCCCAGCCCTGGCGTGGTTAGGAACTGCAGCTGGTGAGAAGAAGAGGAAGAGCTATGGAACAGTAAAGCAGGCAACCACACTGTTCCCAACTCCAGGCTTCAAAGACTGGGTCAGATCTGAGCAGGAGTGGGGGGTAAGCCCTAAACTGGACATGTATTTGGAATTTTGACTAAACTGGTGTGGATTGGACTGGGACAGAGTTATTCGATTTTTAGTGCCCAAACAAAGGGACTAATAATATTTCCCATAGTGGAAAATCTATGGGGTCTGTTTCAAATTTTGTACACAGATGGAAAAAGAACTGGTTTGAAAAGAATGGATACAAGAATAAAGTTGATTGAGCCCAGCTTGTTTAATCAGCCAATTACACATTTCTCAAGAATGGTATTTTTCAAACTCTTAGCAAGTCCAGAGAAGTACAGCCAGGACAACAGGGCCCTAGAAACCTCACCAGAGAAGCACCCATGCAAGAAAATAGGGAGCTTCAGCATGGAGAAGATTGAGGAGACATAATGACACACTTAAAGCACTAAAGGGCCACCTTGTCAAGGAAGGATTCGCCTTCTATGTGGTGGCAGGGGCCACAGTTAGTTTAAGTTAGTGGAAGTTAAGGGAGGAGTTGGCTTAGGCTCCATATAAGGAAGATATAACAACTAAAGCCATGTTATTGACACCAAGGGATGGCCACTTGCCCGGAATGTTGAAGAGAGTTTTTCACATGGTGGAGGGGAGGTTTTGGATGCTCCCCTAAGCACATCAGCTCTACAGCAACATTTCACAGCCGGTATGGCTACTGGTGGGTTCTCCGGGCTGGGGTCATCAGGACCGGCCTGGCTCGCCGTCCCTGCTTTCCTCTGTGTATGTCAGCCGAGACCACCAGCCTGTACTGCAGCTCAGCCCTCCTTGGGCTCCAGGACTACTGCTGAGGCCACCTGAGGGCAATGCAGGGTTCTGGTGAGGGCAATTGCACACTCACGGTTTTAGCCCTGGTGAGTTGAAATTTGGTAAATTGGCCTATGCAATCAGGCCTTTCTACAATAACGTTACAAATGACTCAGGATGACTGGAACCTGCCTGGTACCCAAGACTCTGCCTTGCTCTTGACGGTGCCTTCGCTGCTGTCCTCAAGTCACGCACCACAGCAAGAGCACTGTTGAAACGACTGGCCAGGGGCTCATGATGAGAAACCAGGGAAGTCAGAGACAGGGTGAGATACATGGAGAGTCAAAACACAGACAGGGCCACTAGAAAGATGATGAGCATTTACAGCGATGGAGGTGGAAGGAGGAGAAGGGTAATATGATACTGTGCCTGACTGTAAAATGCGGAAGTTTGTTTGTTAGGCCTTGTTTGTTCGATCACGGACAAGAATGGTGATTAGTCATGCTAATCAAAATTTTGAGCAGACAGAAAGGTGTTGTGTCTCTAGCCCAAATGTTGACATAATCGTATAATAATCTGGGATCGATAAGTTCTTAATCCTCAGCCTCAAATAGCTTCCAAATGTCCACGGGGGGGGCAGAAAAATATTAGTGGGGTCAGGTGACCACAAGAAAGTGATTGTGACAGCTGCAGGCCTTAGCATTTACTTTGTGAAACAATGGCTTTTAGACAATGTCTTTCCAATTTGTTTTCAACGTTGCAGCCAGAGTGCTCTTTCAACACACAAATCTGATCATGTCACCAACCTGCTTAAAGCCCTTGAATGGCGTCCCACTGTTCTCGGAATAAAGACTAAACCCTTAACTAGGAGCTGCACAGCCAGGCCCCTTTGCGGGTTGAGCTTGGGGGCGGGATCGACCTTTGCGCATGCTCTTCTCTGGGTATCGGCTGCTTCCCCCGACCCCTTCCTTGGGTAGCTTTAACTCAACCTGGTTCTCAGCTCAAATAGCCCTTTCTCAGGGAAGCCTTTCCGTATCCCTGCACACCCCCCTTCCACCTTGAGTCCTTTGTTCTTTGCTTTTTAGAGGGCTCCATTCTTTTCCTTTAAAGCACTTATCTCAGTTTGTAATTACACATTCATCAGTGCCAGTATTGTTTACTGCTCTCCCCCTCTCCCCACTATCCTCTCAGCTCCAGGAATGAGAAAGGTCTTTTTTGTTCACCTTCTTGTCCTGGAGCCTAACATTGTGCCTAGCTCACGGGAGGCCCTCAATGCCTTTTTTGTTGAATGGGTGAAAGGACTGCTTAAATTGTGCTTTCCCTCTGAAATTTTGAAATCTCTAAAGAGAAGAAAGTGTTAACCGGACGTCAGAACACAATTCTTAGTAATGTTTCCTCTGCCTCCATGCAGTGATTTACTTTAAAATGCAGAACCCTATGAGCTCTAATCTTCCATCATATTATATAGAAATCAGTTCATCATAATGACCCTCTAACTCTACCTGGTATTCTCATTTATTCCCCATTTTCTCTGGAATGAATTTAAGTGGTCCTTCTTAGGATTCATCTTCTTTTGGGAACTGGTATAGAGAACATCGTATTTTCGGTTAATTCAGTTGAGATTTTATTTAAAGGCACCCTAAGTTACAGACATTGACAGGTAAATGTTTATGAAAAGATAATATATATGCACTCTGTATGTGTGTATGTCTATCAATCCATCTAAAAATATGTGTTTTCATGACTTGAAATAGAAAAGATTGGATTTAGGCAAGGAAATCATTACGATGTCGAAGTTTCCACCTCCAGATTCTTACCCTCTCCAGCTAAATTCTGCAGGATTTGGTAGAATAAGCGGACAGTCGTGATTTCCTGATGACTGGCTGAAGGGCATGTACTTCCCCTCCTAATGAAATCCTTAAATAGTGAGTCAAAATGCCAGAGGCACTGTTCTCCAAGACTCCATCTCTGCCTATTTCTAATCCAAATTCTGAAAAGAGAACAAGTCTAGATCCAGCCCTTTAGATCTCTGTGTGGGACTGAAGTATACATTTCCCTTCCAACTTCTTGCTCTCTTTCCTGTATCTTCTGCAGTGAACTGACAGCCACTGGGCAGGAGTGGTCAACTTTAGTGACTGTTAAAGAACCCACCGTCATTTGCTGACCGTGCCATGGTGGTGAATGTCTCTTTCAGAAAGCCACAAAAATGGACATTTAATCATTTATTGAGTCATGGTAGAGCCTAAGCCAAATAATCTAGGCAAACAGCTTCCACTATGACTATTACCAATGGCAAACTCTTATAAAACCTGGTTATTTCCTTCAACAGTATCTGGCTGATACTTCTGCCCCTCAGAAAAGATATTTTCTTGACGAATGTGGAAAGAGGAAACAACTCTTCCTTTTATTCTACGATACCCTCTAGCTATTGTTCCATTTCTCACCATACTGTCACAGCCAGATTTCTTAAAGAATGGATCTATAAGCCCTGTCTCCTTTTCTTCACCACCTAGTTTTGCCTGAACTCCTTGTTTGTCTTCCCACTAAATGACTAAATCTTTTCTCACAAAGATGCTAGAAACCTACTCCAATAACTTTTTAATATTAGTTTCCCAACTTGATATTGAGTTGGCTATTCCCATTCTTCCTGTTCTTTCTAAAACGTCGAGTTTCATTGACCCTGACTTGACCCTGAGGCTTCAGGGACAGAGCTCTGAAGAGATTCTCTTCCTTTTCATGAGACAGTTTTCTGGATTTTAGCTGCCTGTGCCAGACACCAGCAAACTCCAGGGCCCAGCCTTGTCTTGGTTTCCTTTTTACTTTTCTGTCAGAGTTCTCATTCATCTTCACATTTTCAACTATTTCCTTTTTCAAGTGAGTCTCAAATTTTCTTCCCTAGCCCTTAATTCTTTTCCAGAATTTCAACCTCACAACTTGCTCATCTGGTTGAATATCTCACGTAACTGACTATCTTGCTAACACCTTCACATCTCCATGTCCCCTGTTTCCCCTTCCTATCCCTCCAAGTCAATATCTTCCACTCCCTGAGACTTGAAAGCTCACATTTGTCTTTGAGTCCTCCTTCTCATACAATTTCTATATCTAGTCAGTGATTAAAGTCTTCTCTATATGCCTCTAATGTCTGTCCTGTTTCCCATGGCCACTGCCATTACTAAGGTCCAGGATCTTTCACATCATGTCTAGATTTTGACAATATACTTCTAACTGGTTTCCCAATAATGCCTTCCCCTCTCCAACCCATCCTGCCCCCCTGCTCTCAGAAAAATCATTTTACCACTTAAAGCATATTGTCTATAAGAAAAATTCCAAATATCCAGGTGTGGCAGGAAAACACCTTGAAATATTAATTAATAGGAGATCTCCCCATCTATTTTTCCCTACCCCATTCCACAAAGGCAGCCCAGCTTTTTGGCTGTCTTCTTCCTTGGAGGGAAATTTGTATTAACTGATACCTTGCAAGGCACATTCTTAAAACCTGAGTTCCCTGAAGACTTTGAAGGTAGCCACAGGAGAGAGAGAGAGTGATTACTTAAGATTCAGAAAAGGGCGTAAAGTTTGCTGAGATAGAGAACTGAGTGTGTCCTTTGCGGCAATGTCCCCCACAAAAGGCACAACTTCACAAGCATTGGCTTTAGGTTCTACCCAGGGGCTGAGACCATGTTCAAAGCCTTAGCAAAGATTCCTATATGCCACTGTGTCTCAAAACAGCAGAGTCACAAGACTTTAAGGGGCCATTATGGGTTCAGTAAATAAGAATGGTCAGCATCTTCAGACTGGAATAGACAGTTAGCAGTCTGATCCCTTTTTTTCTGGGATCCAGGTAAGCTCCCCGATTCTGTGTGGTCCTGGAATGGGGAACAGCAGAATAATGACTGAAATGACTGGGCGACCCCCTCCAGTTTCTGGTTATTTGGTTAGAGGTCATCTGCAAGTTGTATGGAACATCTCATTGGCCATCCTCTGAGCAGTGCTCTGCTGGGATCTCCAGAAAAATACACACTCAGTTCCAGAAAACACACCTTTTTTTAACTTACCAAGAGCATTCCCCATTGGGTTTCTTCATCCAAAGCTCCTAAGGCACATCTCAGTTGGGACACTCTTCCAGTGATACCATAGGTGAGTGCACCCGAAGGCCAAAAGATGACCCTGTCATTTTCTTTACACTTCAATCCAAAAATTAACTCCACCCACTTAGTATCTCTGCATGTAGCTTGGTAAATATTATCATCACACATTGATCCTGACTATTTAGCTCATGTGTGGGTGCTTTGAATAAGTCCTAGACGATATGCATCTTGAGGACTGGAATTGTGTCTTTTGCACCTTTCTTATCTCTAGCTCTCATTACACCTCTGTACTTAAGTGCTCAGCAGAAAACTTTTGAGCTGAAGTGAAAGGAACTGAACTCTTGAATTGACAGTGACGCACCTCCATGGCTCTGTGTAGCTCTGATGCAGATGGACATCTCAGGGCCCTCTTAGTTCCAGAAGTCTGTACCCTCCACTTCTCCCTAGAAGCACAGAGAATGTTGATAGCCTCAAAGGGTTCAGAAAGCAGCAGAAGTAGAAACCTTGCAGCCAACCACATATATATCTATATTTTTATCCTTAGTGGGCACTATTGATTGTTGGGCCTGATATGAAACGTAGGTTTTAAGGCAGTTTCCTGCTAGCTTTAGCTCATTTCCATTTGTGCCAAATGAAAGCTTTCCAAGAATGTCCATTTAGAATCTAGAAAGATTTATTAGGTATGTATGTGTTACTGTCAGAAAAATTAAATTCCAAAGAAAATCATTCGTTATATAATACGGGAAAAGAATGACTCTAAAGACAAAAGTCAACTGTATTTGAATGAATTACCCATTTAGGTTGGGCTCTGTCTCCCTATTCTTCATTAAGGATTAATCAATTTCTTAGAAGGAAAACCTACTATACGGTGACTCCATATCAGTATTTAATGTAATAGTGCCTGGAGCACTGGATTGACTTTCTTATTGTGAAAATGAGAAAGGAAATTCAGACTCTGTCCTATTTTCTAATGGTGGGACCCTCAGATAAATTACAATTTTGTTGCTCTTTACACCCTAGGAGTGATAATGATCAGGTTCTTTGTGTTCATTGATATGTTCTTGCTAGTTTCATTTTGTCAGACTTAACTGCAGTGTTTAATGTTATTGATCAGCCTGAAAAGTGCTACGATGCCCCAATACTTCTATGGTTATATGGTTGGCTCTACCTTGTCAAAACATGAGGCTTATTTGTCTTCTCTATTGGATTCCTAAGATATCCACTGGTTCCCTACATTCTCTGAAGGTGGTCCCCTAATGTACTAATATTCATAGCATAGTAGCAAAATTCCCAACAGATTTTTGCTTTCATTCTTATATCTACTACATTCAGGAAAAGCTTAATATATTCCCGACAATTGACAATCCTCTTGTTATTTCTCTGCTGCCAGCCTATCTGTCTCTCAGTGTAAGTAAGATATGGTGATTCTGCTGCTGCCTAGATATTGACTCTGATAACATCAAGTTTGTCTAACACAAAAGACAGGACATTTGTTAAATAAGAACAGGAAAGGTAGCAGACACTACCCAAAATGTATAGAGGTATATAGTTCAGGCCAGGGCCTTATTGTATTGTTTGGGTGGTCAAACAGCGGGAGTGGGGTCCTGCCTTTGTTGCTATTGGTTTTCCTTCTGGGATGCCTGACAGCATAGACATGAGAAAGCTGCTCTTATCAGGCAGTCAGATCTGAAGTGTCCTCATTTTGTCCTTGAGTCTGATTCTAGAAAAGCTCCATGAAATAAAAGTTCCCAAGATTATCCCCTGCAAGAGCATCCCCTTAAAGTGTTCCCTAAGAGCATCTTCTCCAGTGCTCATTGCTGGACTCTCTCATTAGCAGATTTGCACAAGTGAGTAAGACTTCTCCATGGACTTGAATGTGGTTGGAACAAATAAAATTAAGTACATAGGAAAGTACCTTGGTGAAAAACCAATCAGATCATTAAGTGCCTTTAGAGAATCCATCTCTGAAAAAGCAATTCAGCCCCGAATTGTAATAGATATATTAAAGCCAAATACAGTTCTCGTTCTTATAGCTTTCACCCCTGGCATTTCCTGTTGCTTTAAGGCCACTATATTTTGGACCATATATTACTGTTGCCGTCCAAATAAATCAGGACCAAGAAATTATCTCTTCATTTCAGGACAGCTCACCACAAATACATACATGATACCCTCACCCCTCATCTGTAGACCACTCTCTTGCCCAGATTTCTGTGGTGGGTGGGTTTGAAGTCATCAGGCCAGCTGCAGAGTGGCGAACACTCATTAGTCATCCCTGTAGAAATAAACTTCTGATGATACATTGTTTATCCAAACAGAGCTTTGCTTCCAACTGTGTAACAACTGGACATATATATATACATAGTTGAATATATGTATTCCATATACGTGTGTGTATGTGTGTATATATATATTTGTATAAAGTAACTGATTGTACAAATGTAGACATAATGTGAATAATCCTTGAGTTGTGAGGCTCCTGAGAAAATACTTTGGAGCATACACTGAGGGCTGAGACATTTTTATTGGGCGTAGAAAATATCCATTCATTCTTCTTCCTTTGATATCATTGTTATCTTTGAGGTTTTCTCAGGTTATGTAATTTGGGTGAAGCAGACTCCAGCTTCAGCTTCAAGGGTGGGCATGTGACCCAGGCTGGCTGCTCAGATCCTTCCATCTCCTTGGGTTTGATTTAGAGATGGGCTTATGATCCTGTCTGAGACAATGAGACTCAATTCTAGGATGTCAGAGTAATTGTAGGGTTAAAACTCCCTGGTTGCAGGTAGTCATCTTGAAGCCAAGAGTAGAGAGACAATGTAAGAATGGAGCCAACACGGTGGATGGTAGAGCCAAGAGGTGGAAAGAGCCAGTGCTCTGATGGTATAGAATGTACAGTTAGGTAAATTATGAATTATCTCTTTTGCTTATTCTAGTTTAAGTTGAAATTTTGTTACTTGAAGCCAAAATAGAACTGCATAATACATGGATTTACTAATTGGGTAGGTCAAGGAAATGCTGCACACACAGTGTGTTAGTATTTCAGCAAGGAACCTGACAGTGTTTCTCATGAAAACCTTGTGGATAATGTGCAGAAATGTGGAGTGAATGCAAGTACAGTCAGGTGACTTCATCAATAATTGAAGAGTCATGTCCAAGAATGCTAATTCCATGTCAAGCTGAAGGAAATTTTATAGTGGTGTGCCTTAGGGTTCTTCCCTGGTCCTGTCCTTTTTGACATATTTATCAAAGGTTTGGATGAGCACACTGATGGCCTTCCTATCAAATTCCATGGATGACAAGATGATTGGAGCAATAGATAGTATGTTGGATAACAGAAATCAGTTTATAAAACTCTTCATATGTTAGAGCGTCAGAATGGAATTTTAAGAACAAATGTAAAATCTTTGAATTAAATCCAAAAACTAATTATACAAATAACTGGGTAACACTAGAAGCTTAGTTAGGTGTAATTTCAAAATGGATCAGAGATGTGATACAGCTGCCTACATAAATAAACAGATAAAGCTACATTTCATTGCATAAATAGGACACAATGGTGATGGAGGCAGATGTCATATTGAACAAATTGTGGTTAGACTGATAGGGCAGAGGGATATAGAGCCAAAGGAACTAGAGTTTTCAAATATTTCTACCTGGATATCTAATTATCTGCCTCAATGTGCCAAGTCATGTAAGCAGAAAGTATAAAAATTAATAATGAGAATGTTCACAGCCCTCTTTCTGCACCCACTTGCTATTTGGATACTCTATTTCCAAAATGGAAGGGTTATGTTTTCTCCAGGAGAAAAAGTAAGCTACATAATAAAGCGGGAAAGGAGGACCTGTAGAGGAAGAGACAGAAAAGCCAGTGGGCTCATATCAAGAAAGAGTTTGGGGGTGTTTAAAGACAGAGGGGCTTCAGAGCACTTTTAAGGCATGAGAGAATAGAGAGAAAATAAAGGAAGGGGATTTATTTTGGATTATAGTAATCACTCAAGTATAAACCCAAAATGTATCTTTACTAGAATTACCCAGCTTTTGGTATAATGAGTCCCTGGCTTTATAAGTGTTATCTAAGACTTTTCATATATTTCCTTTTTTAGCCAGGTTCTGCCCCATTCCCCTTCCCCACCACAGGAAGATAAGAGCCTTATGGAAAAACCTACCACATTTCTAACCAAGAAGATATGACAGTGAGTTTCATAACCACGATATGATTGGGTCTGGAAGTAGACAAGGCTAATTTCTTTGAATGCTGTTGATCAACATAGTACTGGAGGTTTTGGCCACTGCAATCAGACAATCAATTGAAATAAGAGTGATAAAATTTGGAAGGGAGAAGACAGAATTGCCATTGTCTGTAGATTATATAATTTACATAAAAATACAAGAGAACTAATAAACTATGAAAAGTAATAAATAAAGGAGTTCGAGGTTAGCAAGTTCGAGAAATAAAATATCAAACAAAGATAAGTAGCATTCTTTTATACCAGCAATAACCAATTAGAAAATACAGTAGAAAATAAAACATCATTTACAATAACACAAAAGCTAAAAACTGTCTACAAACTGATCTAATAAAGATCTTTACAGAGAAGTTTTAAAATTATAATAAAAGAGGAACAAAGATTTGAATAAATGTAAAGTCACATCATGTGAATAGATTGATATCTTTACAATTCAAAGATACAGATTTCTGCAAATTGATCTATAAATTCAATGCAATTTCAATAAAAATTCCAGCAGAATACTTTGGGAAAACAGGATAAAGTGCTTCTAAGATTAACATGGAACAATACAAGCCCATAAACAGCTAAGACAGTTTTGAAAAGGAAGAACAAATAAGGAGCTTGACCTAAAAGATATTAAGAAATATTATGGATATTAAGAAAACCTATAATAGTTAAAACAATATGTCACTGGGGAAAGAACAAATGATAAAGAAATAATAGAGTTATGAAACAGTCCCTGCAGGAGAACCTTTGGGACCTCAGGGCAGAAAAGGGTGTCTTAAAATAGACCCTCAAAGTAAAATCCCTAAAAAGAGTAAGGATGGAATTTGACTACATCAAAATAATTCATGGTTTCTATTGAACAAAGAACACTATACACAATATTAAAAACTAACTCATGGGCACTTCCCTGGTGAAGCAGTGGTTAAGAATCTGCCTGCCAATGCAGGGGACCTGGGTTCAATCCCTGGTCCGGGAAGATCCCACATGCCACAGAACAACTAAGCCCTTGCACCACAACTACTGAGGCTGTGCTCTAGAGCCTGCGAGCCACAACTACTGAGCCCATGTGACACAACTATTGAAGTCTGCGTGCCTAGAGCCCGTGCTCCGCAACAAGGGAAGCCACTGCAATGAGAAGCCCCCACTCACAACAAAGAGTAGCCCCCACTTGCCACAACTAGAGAAAGCCCGCACACAGCAACAAAAACCCAACACAGCCAAAAATAAAACTAATTAATTAATTAATAATTTTTAAAAAAGTAACTCATGGACTGGAAGATCTTCACAACATCTATAACAGGCAAACATTAACTTCCAGAATATATTAGGAATTCTCAAAAATTTTCAAGGAAAGACAGAAGCCCAACAGAAAAATGGGACTCCACTCCTGGTACAGTGATGTACAAGGGGACACACAAGGAGGAACACTGCACCATTGTTTTGGGCAGTGGGAGTTGGGGGGCAATGTGTATCCCTCTCTAGGGGAATAGGTACGTATGATAGAGTACTTGCCTAAGATGGAATGATATGCAACAGTCAAAAAAAATGAGTTAGATCTTCATATAGTAGGACGACCAATCTCACAATGGCATACACATACAATGGAATACTCTTCAACCCTTGAAAAGGAGGAAATTCTGCAATATGTGACAACATGTATGACCCTTGAGAACATTTTGCTGAGTGAAATAAGCCAGTCATAGAACGACAAAAGCTGCATGATTCCACTTATATGAGGTATCTAAAATAGTCAAATTCATAGAATCAAAGAGTAGAATGGTAGTTGCCAGGGACTGAAGGAAGAGGGAAGTAGGGAGTAATTAACCAACAGGCATAAAGTTTTAGTTAAGCAAGATGAATAAGCTCTGGAGATGTAGTGTACAACACTGTACCTATAGTCAACAATAATGTATTATACACATAATTTGTTAAGAAGGTAGGTCTCATGTAAGTATTCTTACCACATGAAATAAAAGCCTACTGCTAAGTGAAACAAATGAAATTTATAGCACAATAATTGTGTAAATGTCAAAAATTTCATACATACTGAAAAATATTTTTACAGATATACATATAAACAAATGTACAGAAGGTAGATTGGAAGAATCCACATTGCAAACACAAGAATAGGGACTATGTAAGGATGGGAAATGGGATCAGGGATGGAGATGAAGGAGGAGAATAAATTAAAAGGAGGGGCCTCATATGGACCAGTTAAGTGCTATGAACTAAAGAGGAGAATTAACTCAATTCTGTTTAGACAAAGACCCCAGAAAAGGGGGAGATAGATAGAATCAGGAAAAGTGAAAAAATGACTACTTATGGGATACCAACTTAGGATCTCCTTCTCCCTAAATCATTTTAATGAGGTTTCATTACCTAGATTTCAGGCAATAGCTGCTTTTAAATGATCTGTAGGAGAAGTATCCTTTTGTTCCTGAGGTCCTAAAGTTCAAATTGTCTACACAGCAAAAGGAATCATCTTAATTTATAAATTATGCATTCTTTCCTCCTTTCATAAGTCTGTCCCTCTAGTTACATCCTAAGGCATAATCATTTATATGATGCCATAGTATATAAAACATTTTCATGTGAACTATACCATTTTATCTTCACAAAAATATGTAAAGGTGTTATTAAAGGTGAGTCAGGTACTATTATTATTGTTGTCATTGTTGGATTCTCCTTTTATGGAGTGTGAATGCTCACATTTTGCTCAAATCACATCAGCTAAAAGGGCCAGAGCCAGGGACTGAATCCAGATCACATGATGTAAAATCTCATCATCTTTCTACTGAATTAATTATGCAGAGGTGAATGCACCCAATACACTATTTTTCTTAATAACGGAAATATCTTTGGGAGGAAGGGATTATTACAGAATGAGGAAAATGTTTTTACCCCACATCAGGCAATAGTAATTGCAGGAGCCAGGGCTCTAACTCGGCTTCTGTGCCTTAATCAACAAAGCCCGTCACTGAAACAACATCAGACCAACAGAAGCAAATGTTTAAAAATTTAACTAACAGCTCTGAGTCCTACTGGGGGCCCAAAGAGCCTTAGAGGCTCTTGAAGTCTCTAAAATGGAGCTATGGTTTTCAGGGAAATGCCACAGACAGTGGAGCCAGTTTCACTACCAGAGTCACCTCCAGGTCCATCTGTTAAAGGCCACCCAGCTCTCTGCTCTGAGCGCCAGAAATCAAGGATAATATTTTCCCTGTATTGTGATTGAGCATATTTAATGGACAAGCAGAAGTTTAGACAGAAAATGTGTGCTAGTTCCTCTGTACTTACCACATCCCTGCCTGGGTCAGTGAAAGCTCCTGAATAGGTCTTAACTCCTAAAACAGTCTTGGAAGGTCAGTAATAAAACTCAGGAACTGTGGTTCTCAGCCCTAGCTGGACATTAGAATCGCCTGAGGAACTTACAAAAACACTGACGCCTTTACCTTGTAAACCAGTTAAATCAGAATCTCTAAGAGTAGAACCGACGTATCAGAACTTTGTTTAAAAATCTCCCTAGAAGTTGATGAAAAGGTTCTGGAACTAGATAGTGGTGATGGTTGTACAACTTTGTGCATAAATAAGAACCACTGACTTGTACACTTTGAAGGGGTAATTTTTATACTATGTCAATTATAGCTCAATTAAAAAAAAATGCTTTCTCAAGTTACTCTAATATACAGCCTGGGCTGAGAACCACTATGAGACTGAACAGTGTTTCCCAGTCTGGGCTGCACATTGGAATCTACCAGGAAGCTTTAAAAAATACTGAAGCCTAGTCACGACCACCATAGATTCTGATGTTATTGGTCTGGGTAATAATCTGGGCTTATTCCATGTGCAGCCAGCTTATTGTCATGTGCAGCCACAGTGGAGACCACTGGTCTAGAACAGTGGCCCTCAACCTGTGCTCCCCAGATGAGCACCAAGGAACTTGTTAGAAATGCAGGTTCTTCATCCCACCCTAGACCTACTGAATCAGAAACTGGATGGGCGTTGAGCAAACTGTTTTAACAAGTCCTCCAGATGATGCAGGCTCCAGTTTGAGAACCATTGCTCTAGCACTCAAGGAAACTGTATTCCAATCCAGTCATTATCCTTAAATTTCCCTAATCCCTAAGTATTTGTGGAGGGAGTGTTCCAGAGGCAGAAAACTTTTTCATTCCTAGCACCATGCTGGACAAGAACAACTTAGGGTCCAACTGGAGAGTGACGCACATGGAACCAAATAATGAGGAGGAAACTGTAGGATGCTGGGTTATAATGTTTCTCCTATATACAAAGATGTTCATTTTAGTTCTCACACCAAACCTTTGAAATTAGAATTGCAAAATACTACCTAAGTGTTCTGTTATTTCTTTACTTCCTGCATTTTGAAACTCAAAACACATTTTGTAACCTCAAATCTTTCTTTAACTTTAGCCTTTGAGCCAGTGATTCTCTTTTTTCTTGACTTTGATCAATAAGTGATTCTTATTTCCCCCTTCTGCAGCCATTTGAGAACGTTATTGGAATAGCTTTGACATTTTAGAAAAGATGTGGTTTAGAATTTTGCTTTCTAAAAGTTTGTAATGAAAAACCTAGATTTAAATCTGTATTGAAGATCTTGAGATATATATATATTTTTCTATATGCCAGCCCACAGTTGTGAAGTGGTTACTGCATCATTAATTATGGACTCTTAAGGAAGCAGGTTTCCCTAGATGTTCAGCATTTGTGGGGACATCTCCTTACAATAGTGATCTAAAATCAGTCAGTGAAGAAATGGCTGGATTATTTGTCCTCTGTTAGGGCACTTTGATAAAACAAGGTTGCTAATAATTATTTCCCCTAACACTAATTACTCCCAAACTACCTCTACAAATAGAAGACTGGGAACGTAATGTTCAGCCTAGTTTGAGGGTGTTATAGTATCACATACGTACACACACGCGCACACGCACGTACTCTTCCAGGTTCATTAACACAGAGATGACACAGCAACATTTCTGGGGCCTGAATTTTGACTACCCTTTAACTTGAATAGAGAGAGAAGCTGCAAAACCAAGATTTAGTTTCTTGAAATAGTGAATTAAATTTGGCTTCCAAGGCCTGTCGGCATCAGAACATAGTTTTTTTTATGTACCTCTGTCTACCTCTTATTCTCTCCCAACTAAGAGTACTTAAACTCATTCTGTCATACATATGCCTCAGCCCTTGAGCCCTATCCCATTCCCAACAGGGCCTTGAGTGGTACCCCGTCACCATGGTGACATTCAGATATCTCTCAAGAGGCCTGAGCAGGTGAGTCAAAGCATGGAGCTCATTATCCCTACGGAGTCAGAAGAGAGAATAATGCATAGAAGAGTAGTCAGAAATCATGGAAGAAAACTAAAAGATAGTTATTTAGGACCATTTATAGGAATTCTTTGGAGGATAGGCAATTAAGTAAAATCAGAGAAAAATGAGGTTGAAAATAATTAGAAGTAAGGTCAGTAAATTTGGTATGAAGGAAATACTCTCTAGTAGAGAATGAAGACTTGAAACATCAGATGGCCATTTCTATAAATATATTGGGAGTTACTTTTTTAAAAAACATACATTAAAAAATTTTCAGTGAATCTGTAGAAACTTTCTGCTTTTGAGACCTTGAGAAGTCTTTTAAAATATTTTTTCCACTGGTTCTCGGGACTCCCCAAGTCTTGAGAATCGATTTCTACTCATTCTTCATGGAATTCATTGTCCAAATATTATTGGTAACATTTTTTAAAAATTATAATCTCACATAGTGACTGATCCATTATCTTTCATTCATAACATATCAATAATCTCCCAAAGTAGATAATTATATCATTATATGCAACATGATCTCCAAATATAACAGGTGCAGTTAGAAGGGGGCACAGACTAGATGACAGAAAAAGATCTGCTCAGGGATGAACACTTTTTAAAAAAAAATTGCCTAGTTCTTCATAAACATTACCACCTGCAGATAATCACAAAATGTACCTGGTAACATATACTTTGCTCCATTTTTCTTCAAGTACCTAAATTACTTCTTCGGTAATAAAAAAAATCACATTGAAAAATGTTTTTTCAATATCTAACCAATCTAAACACAATGTATTATGTATTAGCATTAAAGTGAAATTACGTATATGTTCATATTCATGCTAGCCTAAGTAAAAGAGATTAATAAAATAATTATTAGCATATTTTTAAAGCCTTAGCAGAAACACCAAAAAGCTATTTTTAAGAGATTTAATGAAATATTTTTCTCTATAAAAATATAAAATCATAGAGGATTGTATAAAAATATGAAATGGAAATCTTATATAAAAATATGAAATGGAAAGTAGCATGAGAAGAAGAGAATTTCTTTATATTTCTGCCATGAAAAGAAGCCTCAGGGCTCAAAAAAATAAGAGACCTAAAAAAAAATAATAATAAAATAAATAAGAGACCTAAGTGGTGTCAATGATTCTAAAAGCAATTGAATAAAATCATCTCTCTCTAGTTCTCACAGTTCAGTGTGTAGGGAAATTCTAAATGTGAGTGTGAAAATTGGTGTAAGTTTTTCTGAACCTACCTTTTTTTAATTAATAAAGTTTACTTTTTAGAGCAGCTTTAGGTTCACAGCAAAATTGAGCACCAAGTAAAGAGAGTTTTAACATAGCCCTTGCCCCTACATATGCACAATATCCCCTACTATCGACATACACCCTCCCCCAGAGTGGAACATTTGTTACAATTGATGAAGCTACATTGACACATCATTATCACTCTTGTTCACTCTTGGTGTTGTACATTTTATGGGTTTGGACAAATGTATAATGACAAGTATTCATTATAGTATCATACAGAGTAGTTTCACTGCCCTAAAAATGCCTCTGAGCTTGCCCTATTCATTCCTCCCTCCTCCCTAACCCCTGTAACAACTGATCTTTTACCGTCTGCATAGTTTTGCCTTTACCAGAAAGTCAGTCATATAGTTGGAATCATACAGTATGTAGCCTTTTCAGATTGGCTTCCTTCACATAGTAATAGACTTTTAAGTTTCCTCCATATCTTTCATGATGTGATAGCTCATTTGTTTTTAGTGCTGAATAATATTTGATTGTCTGGATGTACCACAATTTATTTATCCATTCACCTACTGAAGGACATCATGATGCTTCCAGGTTTTGACAGTTCTGAATAAAGCTGCTACAAATATCCATGTGCAAATATCCGTGTGAATTTAAGCTTTGAATTCATTTGGTTAAATACTAAGGAGAATAGTTGCTGGATTGTAGGTAAAATATGTTCAGTTTTTTAAGAAACTACCAAATTGTCTTCCAAAGTACCTGTAACATTTTGCATTCCCAGCAGCAACGAATGAGAGTCCCTATTGCTCCACGTCCTTGGTGTTGTCAGTGTTCCAGATTTTGGCCATTCTGATAGGCGGGTAGTACTGTCTCATTGTTTTAATTTGAATTGTTCCTGATCTTAGTGGAAAAGCTTTGAGTTTCTCACCATTAAGTATGATGTTAGCTGTTAGGTTTTTGGCAGATATTCTTTATCAAGTTGAGGAAGTTCCCCTTCTAGTCCTCGTTTGTCAAGAGTTTTATCATGAATAGGTGTTGGATTTTGTCAAATGTTTTTCCTGCATCTATTGATATGATCATGTGAGTTTTTTCTTCTTTAGCCTGTTAATTTGATGGATTGTATCAATTGATTTCAAATGTTGAACCAACCTTGCATAGCTGGTATAAACCTCACTTGGTCATCGTGTATAATTCTTTTATACATTGTTGGATTTGATTTGCTAGTGTTTTGTTGAGGATTTTTGCATCTATGTTCATGAAAGATATTGATCTGTAGTTTTCTTGTAATGCCTTTGTCTGGTTTTGTTATCAGGTTAATGCTGGCCTCATAGAAGAGTTAGGAAATATTCTTTCTGCTTTTATCTTCTGGAAGAAATTGTAGAGAATTAGTGTAAGTTCTTCCTTAATCTCTGGTACAATTTACCAGTAAATTCATCCAGTCCTGGTGATTTCTATTTTGGAAATCTATTAATAGATTTATTAAATCTATTTCTATTTTTAATTATTGATTCAATTTCTTTAATAGATATAGGCCTATTCAGGTTGTCTATTTATCCTTGTGTGGGTTTTGGTAGATTGTGTCTTTCACAGAATGGGACCATTTCATCTAGGTTATCAAATTTGTGGGCATAGAGTTGTTCATAATATTTCTTTATTATCCTTTTAATGTCCATGGGATCCATAGTGATGTTCCCACTTTCATTTCTGATATCAATTGTGTCTTCTCTCTCTCTCTTTTTTTTTTTTTTAGTTTGCATGGCTAGACGCTTATTGATTTTACTTATCTTTTTTGCAGAACTAGCTTTTGGTTTTTATTGATTTTCTCTATTGATTTCCTGTTTTCAATTTCATTGATTGCTGCTCTAATTTTTATTATTAATTTTCATCTACTTACTTTGGATTATTTTGCTCTTCGTTCCCTAAGATTGAAGCTCAGATTTTAGGTTTTAAATCTTTTTATTTTCTAATACCTGCATTCAATGCTATAAATTTCCCTCTTAGCACTGCTTTTGCTGCATCCACAAATACTGATAAGCTGTATTTTCATTTTCATTTAGTTCAAAATATTTTTTAATTTAATCTTGAGGCTTCTTCTTTGACTTATGTGTTATTTAGATGTATGTTGTTTAATTTCCAAATACTTTGGGATTTTTCCAGTTATCTCTCTGTTAATGGTTTCTAGTTTAATTCCACTGTGGTTAAAAGAAGACATTATATGATTTCTATTCTTTTAAATTTGTTAAGGTGTGTTTTATGGCCCAGAATGTGATTTATTTGGTAAGTGTTTCATGTGAGCTTGAGAAGAGTGCGTAGTCATCTGTTGTTGGGTGAATTAGTCTATAGATGTCAATTATATCCCGTTGATCAGTGATGCTGTTGAGTTCAACTATATGCTTACTGATTTACTATATGACTGTTGGATCTGTCTATTTCTGATGAAAGTGTGTTAAAATCTCCAAATGTTATAGTGGATTCATCTATTTCTCCTCGTAGATTTTTCTGTTTTTTACCTCATGTACTTTAAAACTTTGTTACCAGGTGCATACACATTAGAATTCCTATGTCTTCTTTGGGGTATTATTATGTAGTACCCCTGTTTATCCCCAATAACTTTCCTTGTTCAAAATCTGCTCCATCTGAAATTTAAAACTTACTCCCACTTTCTTTTGATTAGTGTATATCTTTCTCCATTCCTTTAGTTTTGATATGTATGGGCCATTATCTTTAAAGCAGGTTTTCTGAGACAATGTATAGACAAGTCATGTTTTTTGATCCATTTTGACAATCTCTATGTTTTAGTTGGTGTATTTAGACCATTGATGTTCAAAGTTAATATTGATATGGTAGATTAATATCTACTATTTTTGTTACTGTTTTCTATTTGTTGTCTTTTTTCCTTGTTCCTATTTTTGTTTTCCACACTTTTTCTGCCTTTTGTGATTTTAACTGAGCACTTTACCTGATTCCATATTCTCTCCTTTCTTAGCATATCAATCATACATTTTAAAAGCTTTTTTCAGTGGTTACCCTAGAATTCACAATATATATTTACAACTAATCCAAATACACTTTCAAATAACACTACACTTCTTCATGGGTAGTGTGAGTAACTTACAATGACAAAATATTCCTAATATCTCCCTCCTGTCCCTTGTTTCATTGCTGTCATTCATTTCACTTATACATAAGCATACAGAATCATATATGTACATAGATATAATTATGTGTCACAGATGGTTATATATAATTATGTATGATTTATATATATCTAAATACATTGTTGCTATTATTATTTTGAGTAAACTGTTATCTATTAGATCAATTAAGAATGAGAAAAATAAAAGTTTTTATTTTACTTTCACTTATTCTTTCTTCAAATGTTATTTCTTTATCTAGATCCAAGTTTCTGATCTATATAATTTTTCTTCTCTCCAAAGAGCTTCTTTTAACATTTCTTATAAGGCAGGTCTACTTGCAAAAAAAAATTCTTTAATTTTTGTTTGTCTAAGAAAGTCTTTATTTCCCCTTCAGCTTGAAAGATAATTTAGCAGGGTACAGAATTTTAGGGAGGTGGATATTTTTTCTCACAACACCTTAAATATTTTACTCCACTCTCTTCTTGCCTGCATGGTTTTGGAGGAGAAGTTGGATGTAATTCTTAGCATTTTTTCCCCCTCTGACTTCTTTTGAGATTTTTTTCTTTATCTTTAATTTTCTGAAGTTTGAATACGATATGCCTAGGTGTAGGGTTTTTTGGTATTTATCCTTCTTAGTATTCTCTGAGTTTCTTGGATCTGTGGTTTGGTGTCTGGCATTAATATGGGGAAATTCTTAGTCATTGCTTCTTTTCCTTTTTCTCTTTATTCTCCCTCTGATAATCCCATTATGCATATGTTATACCTTTTTTAATTTTCCTAGAATCCTTGGATATTCAGTTTTAATTTTTCAGGTTTTTTTCTCTTTGATTTTTACTTTTAGAAGTTTCTGTTGCTGTATACTCATGCTCAGAAAGTCTTTCCTCAGCCATGTCCAGTCTACTAATGAGCCCATCAAAAGCATTCTTCTTTTCTGTTGCAGTGTTTTTAATCTCTAGCATTTAAAAAATTCTTCCTTAGAATTTTTATCTCTTTGCTTATGTTATCGATCTGTTCTTGCATGTTGTCTACTTTTTCCATTAAGTCCCTTAGCATATTAATCATAGTTTTTAAAAACTCCTGTTTGATAATTCTAACATTCTCACCATATCTGACTCTGGTTCTGATGCTTGTTCCGTCTCTTCCAACTGATTTTTTGTCTTTTAGTATGCCTTGTAATTTTTTGTTGAATGGTGTACATGATGTACTTGGAAAAGGAACTGCAGTAATTAAGACTTTAATAATGAAGTGGCAAGGCAAGTGTGGAGGAAAAGCATTTTACAGTTCTATGATTAGGTCTCAGCCTTTGGTGAGCCCGTGTCTCTGGACTGTGAACTTCACCAATGCGCCTCTCTCTCTCTCTCTCTTTTCCCTCCTTTGGTGAATCTGGATGGCTACAGGAGGCTGGAGTTAGGTATCTCACTTCCCCCAGGTAAACTATGCTCTGATAACACCCTAGCAGGTTAGGCTCTAGTGAAATAGTTTCTCCTCAGGCAGGCTATATTAAGAAAAACAGAATGTTCTGGTGTATTTCAAAATGGTTTCCTTTCCTCTCACCCTGCCAGAGCACAAGGAGAGATTTTTCTCTGATATTCAATATGAGGAACTGGTAGGTACAACTAATGAAAGTATTGTACCCTCTATGACTGGGTCCACCTGGAGTTTTTAACTCTCAGACTTGTCCACACTGAGCCTCTAGCAATTCATCAATTACAGTTTAGGTTTTCTTACCCCAGCACTGGTTCTGCTGAGTTTCCTGATCTAGTAGGTTGGCATTCTCTGAACTTGCCTGTCTCTCTCTCCAATCTTGGGGGCAAGGGTTTGCTTATGACCTCACTTCTCTGACAGATCTAGGAAGAGTTGTTGACTTTTCAGTTTGTTCACTTTTATACTTGATGTTAGGATGAAATGGCATCTTCTAAGCTCCTTACACCAATGAGAAACACAAAGTCCCTGAACATACTTTTATGGGTAAACCTAGACTTGTCTCTAGAAAATGTTTAAGTAAAGAAAGTCATGTTCATCTTTATCAAAGGTCAGTAAGAAAACGTTTTTCAGTCTCCGTAGGTCTAATACAAAACATGTACTTTCAAAACTGCCAAATTTTGCACATATTTTTTTCAGCCTGTTGAATGTGATGGTTGATAGCCCAAAGGCCTAATTCTTTCTTTCATTTGCATATATATATTGGCTTTTAAGGACTTATCACTATGACAGGGGAATCTTTAAAATTTATCTTTTTTCTTCCCATGTGATGTGCAGTTGAATACACTTCATTACCATGCAAGTCATACAGCATTTCAGTGTATTTTTGCTACTATGTACATAATTTATGTAAAATTTTAATCATAGTTTAACATACACAGAAACAAAAGTGCACAGATCATAAGTGTACAAGCTGAATGAATTTTCACAGAGTAAATAGATCAGTTTAACTAGCTCCCAAGTCAAGAAACAAAGCATTACTGGAAACATGGGAGGCCTCCTATGTCCCACCCAGTCATTACCCTCTCCACCTTGCAATGGGTAAACTTTGGCTACCTCCATTTCTGTGGAGATGAGGAATAACTGCTCACCAAGTCCTGTCAGTTATTCTGCCTAATGAATTCAAAAACGTGTCTACTTATCTTCATCCCCACAGCCATTATTATTCCATCTCAAAATCATTGCAACAGCTTTTTAACTAGTCATCCATCCTCCAGACTTGCACGCTGAAGCTGGTGTAATCTTGAAAAACACTGTAAATTTGATTATTTACCCCACCCCCTTGCCTGAACCCTTCAGTAGTGCCCCATTGCCTTAAGGATAAAGTCCAAAGCTCCTACATATAAGGCTCTTCCTGATCTGGTCCCATCTATCTTCACCTCTCCCTTCCCATTTATCATCTTCCCTCTATTCTAGGAAGTGGGAGGATGTCTTCCTCAGGGATATATAAGAGTTTTGGGGATGGGGTAGTATGTATTTTGAAAAGCTTGTAACTTTCAGATACATATTTCCTCATTTCTCTCCGAACCTCTGTGTAGAAATCACCACTCTAAGTCATAAGTTTCTTGGAGACAGAAACTGTGTCATTCATCAGGATGTCATGCTTATCACATTACTTGGCACAATCAGCAAAACTATGAATGAATAAACATAAATAAATGAATAAATGACTGCTGACTGACTGCATGAATGTATCTGCTATAGTTGAGAAAAACAGATTACCAAGTATACTAGAAATGTGTTTGAAGTCAGAGCAAGTAGGCACTGCATGAGAACCTGAGGAATTCTCCAATAAGTAAAATGAATTATTGCCAGTGCATGAATTTTTGTGATCAGTATCGGCTGCTAAGAGTTCTAATTTGCTTCCTTTCTGACAATTGTCTACATAAAGTTAAACATGTGGATAAGTGGAAAACATGTTTTTAAAACCCTTTTCTATTTTTAAATACTTAAACTCACAGGCTGTTGCAAAATTAATGCCTAGAGTTCCATGACCCCTTCACCCAGTTTCCTCCAATAGTGGCAACTTATGTAGCTGTAGTACAATATCAAAAGCAAGAAACTGACATTAGTATGTCAGTTCAGAGAGTGCAGATTTTGTTCACTTTTCACCAGTTTTTACATGTACTTATTTATCTGTGAGTGTGTGTATTGTTCTTGCAATTTTGTCCCGTGTATAGATTTCTGTAACTCCTACCACAATCAAGATACAGAACTGTTCTAGCAACACAAAGGAACTCTCTTACGCTATCCCTTTATTAGTCACACCCACCTCCACCCATCCCTTGACAACCCGTAATCTCTTCTCCATCTCTATAGTTTGTCATTTCAAGTATGTTGCATAAATAGAACCATAAAGTATATAAATTTTGAGACTGACTTTTTTCACTGAGCATAGTTCCCTTGAGATCCATCGAAATAATTGCATGTAATACTGTTTTTTAAACCAGAAAATGCAAAAGAAATATAAATTGAGTCCTAAAGTTTGGATGAAACTTCTTTTATCTGAAATATATTGACTTGGATCTTTTAAAAGACATTGTGTTTATTGATCCTAGTTAGTGATTAAAATTATATTTTAAAATTCAAGTGAGAATTTTACATTGTTGGAGAAATATTAATGAAAGTTTCAGGTAACATTTGGAAAGAAACATAAACTCAGATTGTGTTATTTTGAAATTATGCTCTGCAACTTGATACATACTTGCAATATAAAAATTCACAAGGTAAACTCAATTTGCCATTGCTAAAGACTACCAAGGGCCAATAAGTATTTTATTGACTGTTAGGTTTGGTGGAAATATAACTCTGGTGAGACTGATTTGGGAGCTTATTTGATTTGAAGAAAGTTTTCTTGATTTCCTTATTCCTGAGAATTTTTCTTGTCTGCCACAACCTCTTATTATTGTCACCTTTCTATGAAATGCTATTATGGTTCCCATATTCAAATTCATTTTCAATTTTATTCATAGTTTTGAGCTACTGACAGCTATCAGTCTTGTGACAGGTAGCATTTATGATAATATACTAACAAATTGTTTGAAAGAAAAGAAAAGTGAGTGATGTATGTCTGGGTTTAGGAGGTTAAATTTGATTTTATTGTAATAAGACACTTTGAGACAGATTTAGTTTTGCTTCTGTGAGCCTACTGGAATTATTATGCCATATTGAGCAAAAGCTTCTATCTATGTTTAGCCAAAAGACTTATTCATTCTGCAAAAGAAAGATTTCTGTCATCATTCGAAGAATTGACTTCCAGATTTTGAGAGAGACTTTATCCTGCTAATACCCTACTTATGTTATACAAATATATGGAAAACTCCCACAAATACATCTTATCCATAAGAACCATCGTCTTCTAGCCTTCTTTTCCTTCTTGATTTACTGATGCCATCTTCAAATATGTCCACACTTAAGGTGTTGTGAGCTGTCAACCCCTCTGACCCTTGTTTTTCCACTTATCTTCCCATCACACGTGTTCCTTCTTGTAGACATGCATAATTTGCCAAACAAAAACACCCACAGAGAAAAAGCATTTGAAAATTATTGGTCTTAGCCTTAATTTATTAAAGATCTTATACTTTAATAAAAAAAAATTGAAACTTGGGGAAAAAATCATGAATGGGCAAGTCATAAAAGAAAAAAATTAAAATGCCAGCAATCATATGAAGAAATGTTCAACAATATTAGAAACTTAGACATTCAAGTTTAAAAAGCAATGTTACTTTCTTTTCCCTTTTGATTGTTGAGGATTTTATAAAAATGAAAATTTCCAGATTTGGCTACAGCTCAGTGAAACAGGCACTTCTTGCAGTGTCTGGTGTAAATGTAAATTTAGGTAACATTTCTCAGGGCAATTTGGCAATAAGAATCAGATGTACAAATCAGAATCAGAATCAGATTACAAAAAATGTACAAATATTTTATATCATTTATAATATTTTAAAATTGAAACAAGCTAAATGTCCAACAATAAGATAATGGTAAATAAACCATGTACCATCCATATTGTGAAATATTACTAGTTAAAAATGGTTATATACATAGGAAGATGTCCACAATATATTATTAACTAAAAAAATGGTTCAAGCTTGTATTGATATATATATAGTATGATCTCGATTTTATCCCCCCAAATATATATATATGGTGAAAGAGAAAAAAACTCTAAAAATTCTTAACTAAATATCAATAGTGATTATCTGTGTGCAGAAGAAACATCACTGATTTTTCCATTTCTGTCTTAACTGTATTATCCAGATTTTCTAGAATGTACACATTATTTAAGAAAATAGAAAAACAGAAACGATTTTGAAATGATAGCATACAATATTCTAAAATCGATAAATACAGAGGGTTGAATAATTCTGTGATATACCAAAAGGAGTATGTTCAACTATTCCCACCTCTCTTATTGTTTTGTTGCTGTTGTTTTTATAACCACCAGAGACTATATTTGTTATTCTCTCCCTCTCATATAGACCTCATATTTTGAAATGTTTCCTCTACCTACCAAACAAAATTAAGTAAAGGTTAACTAATGTGCTTTCTCAACTGTTTTCAAAAAATATTTGCTAATCATATTTGAGGAAATAGTTGTGACCAAGCTGGATTGATATAATTTCTCAAAAAATCAAAAATACACTGTTGGCAGTCAATGAGCAGCCTTGTTACAGAAAAATATGCCCAGGCCCTCCCAAGGTCAGGCTGAAATCATGGAGGGCAAGGACTACCATGTCCTGAGATGAGCATTTTTGCCTGGAGTGGCTAAGTTGTTTAAAAACCTGGTAACTTTTATGGACTATCTCCCAATTTTTTGTTCTGCTTTCTAGGTAATTTCCTCAACTTTATTTTCTATGGAATTTTTACATTTTATCTTTTTTTCCCCAAAAAAACCTATTTCTTTTTCTCTGTTCTTTGTTTTATGTTTTTAATTCCTGCTTTCTATTTCATGGATGTATATATATCCTCTTGACTTTCTGGGAAAAACGATAGTCTGTTTTGTTTCATTTTGTTCTCTTTTAGAGGTTTCTTCAAATATGTCATGATCCTAGCTGAACTTGTTTTAGCCTTTTAAAATTTTTCATTGAGAATAGTGTATATTCAGTAGTGTGCACTGATATTAAACGTACATGATGAATTTTTACACGTATGAACTCAAGTAACCAACAGATGGTCAAGATACAGAACATTTCAGCATTTCAGATAAGACCCCCGGAGAGGTGATCACTATTCTAACTTCTAATACCGTAGACGGTGTGGCCTGTACTTAAACTTCATATAAATTGAGTTATGTAGTATATATGTTTTTAAATCTGCCTTTCACTAAAATATTGCCTGGCAGATTTATCCATGTTGTTGTATATAGTAGTAGTTCATTCTTTTTTAAAACTTAAAAAAAAAAAGTAACTGTTTACTATTCTACCATATAAATATACTACACTTTCCTTATCTATTTTCCCACTGATGGATATTTTGATTATTTCCAGTTTGAGGCTATTATATATAAAGTTACTGTTAATATTCTTTTACATATGTTTTGGTATACATATAAACTCATTTCTCTTGAGTATATACCTAGGACTAGAGTTGCTGACTTGTACAATAGTTATTTATTTAGACTTAGTAGATACTGCCAAACAGTTCTCCCAAGTGGTTGCATCAATTTATACTCACATCAACTAGCAATATATGAGTTCAAATTGCTCTTAAGCCTCACCCAAATCTGATATGGTCACTCTTTATAATTTTAGCCATTCTGGTGGTTTAACAGTGATATCCCATTGTCATTTTAAATTATATACCCCTGATGACTAGTGATGTTGAGTATTTTTTTCCTATGCTCATTGGACATTTGGATATACTCTTTTACGATGTTTGTTTTCAAGTGTTTCATTTAATTTTTACAAATAACTTGTCTTTTATTTATTTGAAGGAGTTCTTTGCATAATCTCATAAGTATTTTGTCATACATCTGTATTACAGATTTATAATTCCTGTTTGTGTCTTTATTTCCCTTTCTTAATGTTGTCTTTTGTGAATCAATTTCCTTAATTTTAATGAAATCTAGTTTATCGGTTTGCTCTTTTATGATTCATGCCTTTTGTGCCCTTTAAGAAAGCTCTGCTAGGTCCTGGATATATTTTCCTGTGATATCTTCTAAAAGCTTAATTGTCTTGTATTTGGGTTTATGATCCATATTTAATTAATTTTGTATGTGGGGCGAGGTAGGAGTCAAGGTTCTTTTTTTTAATATGGATATTCAGACGAAATTTTCCTCAGTCTCCATTGGTCTTCTGCACACACTGTCTGGCATTCAGTGGAAAATGAGACACAAAGAAGCAAGGGAAAAGCAACCTATTTGTGAAAGATAAAGCAGTCAATATAAACAGACATCAAGAAAGATGCGGTAAAATCTGATTGTTAGCACTCTCCGTACACGAGTGGAGCTTGTAAACAGGCACCACTGTGTGGGGATTTGTTGGCTATCTGGCTTTTTTATGGGAAGCCATAATGTCAGGTATTGTAAATATTTTTTCAAGGAGATCAGTTTCTGCCGTAAAGACTCCTCCAATCTTCTGATCCACTTGGATGTTCAAAATCTCCTTTCATTTGGTGTGGTAAAGGGGAGCTAGTGGTCTAAGTTTTTTCTCTATGGTCTTTCAACCATCATTCAGCCCTACTGCTCACTCCTTCTTCCACTTAGCTTTTGGGGGTGCTGGGTGGGGCAATTTGGCTTGCTTGTCATTGATATTCCCCTCTCACAGAAGTGGGAGTTCAATCCTCTGGGATTACATACCAGTTTCTGTCACTTAACAGCTTTCTTAGTAACCTACTCTGCCTCAGAAGCATCACCTATTAAATGGAGATAAAAATGTTACTTACCTTATAGTGTTGTCGTGAGGGTTTACTGAATTAAATTATGTGAAACTTTTATGATGATGCTTAGCACATAATAAATGCTCAAAAATCATTAGATATTATTAACTTCCTCCATTCAAGTCATTCCGTTACCCCTCCATTTGCTTTCATCTTCAAAAAACTGCATAGACATGTCTCCTTGGCTATTGTCTTCTCTCACTTCCTTTTTGTTCTTTTAAATTTCTTTGTTGTAATTTTCACAAGATTTATGGAGGAATTTGGTGTAAAAACATGTTCAATCCACATATTTAACTAAAATTCACCCAACTGACAAATTCAAAAGTTTAAGTTGCTGCACAGACTCTCTTTATAATTTTTCCACCATGACTGTATAATCACTGAGCTAGATGATTCTAGCTCAAAGATTCCTAGTTCTAAGACTCCTTCCAGCTCAAAATTTTGTGAACTGATGACATAAAAAAATCATGCTGACAAAAATGGTAAATTCCATTTCTTTAAATTAAGCTCAAATCATTTCTTTACATTTTTTCTCCTTTTCCCAGGGTACTCATTTTCATACCTGATTGGATATTGGTTGGTTGATTGACAGGTGTGAAAAATACTTTAGGGCAGCTCTTTGGAAAGGACATGGAAAGCTATATAAAATCTTGATCAAATTTAAATACCCTTAAGCAACCTCCATTAACCTTGAACACTCCAAGCTGCTCCCCCAGGCTCTACAACTTACTCAAAGCTCAAACCAAATTTAGTGTAAGAATGAGTCTATCTACAAAGAAAGTATGAGTCACTATTGTTTGAATGGATGCAAAAAAATGTTTCAATAAAATAATTTCTATCAATATATTTATGGCATTAGCACCATATTGTATATCTATATTATTTATACTGAATAAGCTATAGAAAACACTATATTAGATCATATTATTTTACTCATGTACAATAGATATAATATTCACAAAGTGGAATAACATTTAGGTTTATTGTTTGTTGCCTCTTTGTCAGTTTAAAGGCAGTAGATTATTGATGTTTTTATATTGTTTTATCAATGAATGACCTAAAACTTAAGGGTCCTTATTAATTTTTTCCCATAGATACATTGTGGCTGTGTACTATTTTCTAATTGTATATGTGAGTACATGTGTGACATGTGTGTGTGTGTGTGAGAGAGAGAGACAGAGAAAGAGAGAGAGACATTAACCCATCCAAAAAGACCCAGACTCGGCTGGGTTTAATCATTTAAATGTAGGTTGTACCCATTTAAAATTAAATTCAAATAGTTTTAAGGTGGATTGGGGAAATACAAAGCCGAATAATAGAAATAAGGCAAAAAACAAAATATATACATATATATGGGGGGGCTTCCCTAGCAGTTAGCTATTTTAGACTGTGAAGTGATATCCCAAGAGAAGCCAACAAGGCTTCATCACTTGAATCATTTAAAATTGGACTGAACTAAGCTTGGGAGAATATACCATTGGGAGTAATCATGCTTTGACAGAGAAAGACTGAGAGATCTTTTCCAATTCTAATTGCCATGATCCTGTGTAATTCAATTTGAAATGGCCTTGCTATTCTAATTCACAAAGATCCTATTTTTACTCACTCTTTCTTTTTCATAATCCTGCTTCTGATATCACTACTCCTTTAAAAAGAAGAAGTAACCCTCAAGCTTGGTTCTCAAGTATTCATTGAATTACACTCCTCATTACCTTTTTTTTTTTTTTTTTTCTTTCCCCCCCGCCAGGCAGACTGTTCTGCAGACGCAGGCACTGCACTCAGGGCTGGGCAGACAGTGATTATTATCAACCCCTGCTTTCATCCATTAGAGCTCGGCGTTAGCAGGTAAGGGTGAGGGCTGACAAAGAGGTTTTCAAAACTGGTCAGCATAAATGCTTCCAGGAGGCCAATTCAGGATAATCTATTGAAATATGGATCAGAAATATTGCCAGCCGAGGCTGAATACCTCTATCTGTTGCATTTAAGCCAAAGCAATAGAATGCTTTCATGGGAGAAAAATAACAAAAGCCATAATTACATGTGGAGAATTGTCTGTTCTCATCATTTGGGGGTTAATTTTGTGAAATGATTGCCATTCTATCTGGATCCAGCATCTGTCTCAGTCATTTTATTTGTTTTGAGATGCTTCAGAGGTAAAATCCCTGGAGACTTGAGTCCAGGAGGCCTTCTGCTTTCCAGGAGCTAATTTGTGACAAGATCAAAGGGGTCTGTGGTCCCAGGAGCCGGAGTTACACTTTGGAATTACAGGTGTACCTCATTTTACACAGCACTTCTATGTTTGAAACATATTGGAAAGTAAATTTTAGTGAATTGAATTTTATTAATCCACTAATCCTTTCAATTGGTAATGGCCCCTGATCATTTAATTGATCAAATTGAAGTGGAGCCATGAAATAAATCTCGTTATAAGCTAAGAATGCTTTTGTGATGTAACTATCAGTGTTTTATGGCAGGTTTTCTTTCCCATGTATTTGTATTCAACAATTTGGGAAATGGAGAAGTAAAACAAACAAACAAAATCATTCTGAAAATTTGAAATAAAATTTCCAAACACTTACAAAACAGTAATTACAATGCCTTAAAATTCAAATAGCTATGCATAGATAATATTTAAATTATTAGAGTGATAAACATTTTCCCACTGTGCTTTACTAACAGTCTTTTATTTTGGAATATTTCAAACATACAGGCAAATACAAAGAGTGATATAATAAAGATTCATTACCTACTTCTCAGAATTTTAAAATACTAACAGGTTTTCTTTATTGTTTAAAAAATAAACATAGGTACATGTACTTGAGAATGTTTAAACCCCTCCCTGGTGTTATTTCCCTTCCTTGCTCTCCAAAATATCTTCTATCCTAAAGTAGGCATATACCCTGCCTATCTATTGTCTACATTTTTACTAAATGTATATTTTACCAATTTTACCATAATTGGTAAATAGTATTTGTGTGAGTTCTTAAAAAGTTCATAAACGATATTATACTTCAGTCTCGGTTTTTTCACTCAATATTTTGTTTTTAAGTCCTACCTATATGAATACATGTAGATCAAGGTTTAAATAAATTTAAATAGGTCACCATAATTATTTACTTATTCTTCTAATGATTTAGTTTGCTTCCAATATTTCACTATATAGACTATGCAGCCTGTCTCCTTTTGTGTAAATGTTCAAGTTTCTGTAAAGTCTATGGCAACAACTGGGGTTTCTGGGTCTAGAATACATGCATCTTCTACCAGATTGCTCTCCAAATTTATACTTTCACCAACAATAAGGTAGTCAAATTAATCAGTCTTTTCCTTATGATTTTCTACTTGCTGAGCATGGTTTAAGAATTTCTTCCCTCTCTGCATTATGAAAAGATATAATGTGTTGTGTTCACATTTATGTCTTTAATTCATTTGGAATTTTTTTTTTTTTAAGTATGATATGTAAGGTACGGTTCTAACTGTACTGTTTTCCATGTGGAGAGTGAAGCTACTTATAAAGCCTGCTGGCTTTTAAGGTCACCTCTGCTTGCACTCAGGTCTTATGTAAGACTAGGTATTTCCATTCAGTGATAGGTCTGGTTTCTTTTCCATTCATTAATATGTTGACCTTCCCCTAACACCACATTATTTTAGCTGATATAGTAGTACACTATAGTAATTCATGATCTCTAATGAAGCAAATCTTTCCTTCATATTTCCTTCTTCAAATTTGTCTCGGTTATCCTTGGAATTTTATGCTCTTATATGAATTTTATAGTCAGTTTTTAGGAAATCTTTAATATGATAAAGTGGTAATTAAGATGTGTAATATAATCTATTCTACTTATATCAAATCTAATTTATTGCTCATTAGTCAATATTAAAGATCTCCTGCCACGTCTTGACACTTAACTTCTTTGAAAAATTAGCTTATCACGTTCCCTTTCTTCTACAAATAATTCCTTTCTCTCAGTTTTAGTAATTTTCATGTTATTCCCATTCTCCCAACTCATGGGCCTCTTAATATCCATTCCTGCACCAAGCTAACAGATTCAATCCTTCTTGTCCTGTTGTGACAGTACTTTGTAAATGTAAGTCTTTTCTGTCCTGGTCCTTCTCTATTTCCCTCTCCAATCAATTCTACAAAGAGCTTGTAGAGCAACTGTCTTCCTGTTTTCATCATGCCTCTTGTATACCTAAGAACTTAGACTCTTACTTGCCACAGGTCTTGTGTGACCCTCCAAGACCACACATCCAATTTCATCGGTGAACAACTCAAGTCCCAGAGAGGATTTGCCCTGCCCAGAGTCACACAGCTAGTCAGCAGAGGAATTAGTATTCGGAAGGTAAAACCTAGTTCAGAGCCCCGGTGTTCTGACTCCTGAACCAATTTTCTTTCTACCTTTTGCTCTCCTCCCCCAAAACCTTCAGATATTATTCCCTAAATGATATTAACTGCATTGATTTTACTTCATATAAATCTCCCAAAGGAACTTCCCTTTCTTAGTCTTACCTCAAAATGTGACTCATTCTTTCCCACTTCTTTGGAAATACAAACTTTCACCTTGAAATCCAGTCTCCTTACTTCATCTGACTATGTCTCACCTTCTTGGAAAACATGTCTCTTTTTCAGAATGTATAACTACTGCTACTACTACTACTGCTATTACTACTCTTAACAATAATGATAAAACTATCACTTATTGCACTCTTACCGTGAATCTAGCTCTCTAAAGACATGACCTCACCTTGCTTCACTCCACAGATGCAAGATTGGAAACCCAGAGAGGTGAAGTAACCTGCCCAGGATTCCACAATCTGGAGTAGAACCTGAGTCTCTAGGACTCCAGAGCCCATGAGTTTACTACTTTGTTCTCTACCTCCTAACTCTCTAAGTGTTTGGCAATTTTCAGCGCTAGCTTTCTCTTAAATTCACTTGTGCTTACTCTTATCTGCTTTGGGTGTGTTCTTAATGTTGTCATAAATGTAGTTCTATCCTTTCAACTAGACGAGTATCCTTTGAACACAGGATCATTTAAAACTTTCTTTAGATTGCCCTTTCCCCTCAGAGCATCTAGTGTGAAGCTTTGCTCTGAGCCTTCCCTTGACAGATGATGGTCTAATTAGCCTGGAGAGTCTCTGACAACCATCCAAGAAGCGTCTATGTTGAAAAATGTCCCATTGTGGCAGAGATTAAAACTGGAACCAACAGTTTTTATGACAGGGTGAATAGAATGTCACTGAGAAAGCAAATTCACTATATTTCAACACAACTTGTTTGCTGTTGCATAAAGTCCAACAAAAAGCTCTTTGATTCATCATAACTTACTGCTTCTCTAGCAAAGAGTATATGTTGTTAATTAGAAACAAATTTGGCCTGTCATGTAAAATGCATTATAAACAGTTTTGAGTGAATTTTACTTCAAAAGTTATTTTGTGGGGAAAAAACATAAAAGCATGTGAAATCGCTGATATGAAGAAAATGCATAAATGTAATGCAATTCGAGGTTCACTATTCACAGTGCTCAAATAGTGCTTTCCAGGAGTTTAGAGGAGAGTGGTCAGGGACCAGGCTCAGACAAGGAAGGAAGTCCTGTCCTCTCCCCACTTCATCCTGAACAATCATCTTTCATCACTATATAAGCAGGTAGCAGAACAATCATCAAAAGGCCTATTTAAAAGACACCTAAAGAATTTTAACTCTCTTGGGTTTTTTATTATAAAATTTACAAAACAGATTATTTTTAATTTAATAAAGCTTATTTTTTAGAGAAGTTTAAAGTTTACAGGAACAGTGAGCAGAAAGGTACAGAGTTCCCTTATACGCCCTCTCTGCCCACGCATCTCCACTCCACCCGCCAGCTTCCCTTATTATCAACATCTTGCATTCATGTGATATATATGATACACTGATGGGTCAATATTGATACATTATTGTTAACTAAACCATAGATTACATTACTGTTCATTCTTTGTACATTCCACGGGGTTTTGACAAATACATAGTGACACATATCCACCATTACCGTATCATCCAAACAGATTTTTTTTTTTTTTAAACATCTTTATTGAAGTATAATTGCCTTACAATGGTGTGTTAGCTTCTGCTTTATAACAAAGTTAATCAATTATACATATACAATATGTTCCCATATCTCTTCCCTCTTGCATCTCCCTCCCTCCCACCCTCCCCATCCCACCCCTCTAGGTGGTCGCAAAGCACCGAGCTGATCTCCCTGTGCTATGCGGCTGCTTCCCACTAGCTATCTATTTTACATTTGGTAGTGTATATATGTCCATGACACTCTCTCACCCTGTCACATCTCACCCCACCCCCTCCCCATATCCTCAAGTCCATTCTCTAGTAGGTCTGTGTCTTTATTCCCGTCTTGCCACTAGGTTCTTCATGGCTTTTTTTTCCCCTTAGATTCCGTATATATGTGTTAGCATACTGTATTTGTTTTTCTCTTTCTGACTTACTTCACTCTGTATGACAGACTCTAACTCCATCCACCTCATTACAAATACCTCCATTTCATTTCTTTTTATGGCTGAGTAATATTCCATTGTATATATGTGCCACATCTTCTTTATCCATTCATCTGTTGATGGACATTTAGGTTGCTTCCATGTCCTGGCTATTGTAAATAGAGCTGCAATGAACATTGTGGTACATGACTCTTTTTGAACTATGGTTTTCTCAGGGTATATGCCCAGTAGTGGGATTGCTGGATCGTATGGTAGTTCTATTTGTAGTTTTTTAAGGAACCTCCATACTGTTCTCCATAGTGGCTCTATCAATTTACATTCCCACCAACAGTGCAAGAGAGTTCCCTTTCTTCCACACCCTCTCCAGCATTTATTGTTTCTAGATTTTTTGATGATGGCCATTCTGACCGGTGTGAGATGATATCTCATTGTAGTTTTGATTTGCATTTCTCTAATGATTAATGATGTTGAGCATTCTTTCATGTGTCTGTAGGCCATCTGTATATCTTCTTTGGAGAAATGTCTATTTAGGTCTTCTGCCCATTTTTGGATTGGGTTGTTGGTTTTTTTGTTATTGAGCTGCATGAGCTGCTTGTAAATCTTGGAGATTAATCCTTTGTCAGTTGCTTCATTTGCAAATATTTTCTCCCATTCTGATGGTTGTCTTTTGGTCTTGTTTATGGTTTCCTTTGCTGTGCAAAAGCTTTTAAGTTTCATTAGGTCCCATTTGTTTATTTGTGTTCTTATTTCCCTTTCTCTGGGAGCTGGGTCAAAAAGAATCTTGCTGTGATGTATGTCATAGAGTGTTCTGCCTATGTTTTCCTCTAAGAGTTTGATAGTGTCTGCCCTTACACTTAGGTCTTTAATCCATTTTGAGTTTATTTTTGTGCATGGTGTCAGGGAGTGTTCTAATTTCATACTTTTACATGTATCTGTCCAGTTTTCCCAGCACCACTTATTGAAGAGGCTGTCTTTTCTCCACTGTATATGCTTGCCTCCTTTATCAAAGATAAGGTGACCATATGTGCGTGGGTTTATCTCTGGGCTTTCTATCCTGTTCCATTGATCTATATTTCTGTTTTTGTGCCAGTACCAAACTGTCTTGATTACTGTAGCTTTGTAATATAGTCTGAAGTCAGGGAGCCTGATTCCCCCAGCTCCATTTTTCGTTCTCAAGATTGCTTTGGCTATTCGGGGTCTTTTGTGTTTCCATACAAATTGTGAAATTTTTTGTTCTAGTTCTGTGAAAAATGCCAGTGGTAGTTTGATAGGGATTGCATTGAATCTGTAGATTGCTTTGGGTAGTAGAGTCATTTTCACAATGTTGATTCTTCCAATCCAGGAACATGGTATATCTTTCCATCTATTTGTATCATCTTTAATTTCTTTCATCAGTGTCTTATAATTTTCTGCATACAGGTCTTTTGTCTCCTTAGGTAGGTTTATTCCTAGATATTTTATTCTTTTTGTTGCAGTGGTAAACGGGAGTGTTTTCTTAATTTCACTTTCAGATTTTTCGTCATTAGTGTATAGAAATGCAAGAGATTTCTGTGCATTAATTTTGTATCCTGCTACTTTACCAAATTCATTGATTAGCTCTAGGAGTTTTCTGGTAGCATCTTTAGGATTCTCTATGTATAGTATCATGTCATCTGCAAACAGTGACAGCTTTACTTCTTCTTTTCCGATTTGGATTCCTTTTATTTCTTTGTTTTCTCTGATTGCTGTGGCTAACACTTCCAAAACTATGTTGAATAATAGTGGTGAGAGTGGGCAACCTTGTCTTGTTCCTGATCTTAGTGGAAATGGTTTCAGTTTTTCACCATTGAGGACAATGTTGGCTGTGGGTTTGTCATATATGGCCTTTGTTATGTTGAGGAAAGTTCCCTCTATGCCTACTTTCTGCAGGGCTTTTATCATAAATGGGTGTTGAATTTTGTCGAAAGCTTTCTCTGCATCTATTGAGATGATCATATGGTTTTTCTCCTTCAATTTGTTAATATGGTGTATCACATTGATTGATTTGCGTATATTGAAGAATCCTTGCATTCCTGGGATAAACCCCACTTGATCATGGTGTATGATCCTTTTAATGTGCTGTTGGATTCTGTTTGCGAGTATTTTGTTGAGGATTTTTGCATCTATGTTCATCAGTGATATTGGCCTGTAGTTTTCTTTCTTTGTGACATCTTTGTCTGGTTTTGGTATCAGGGTGATGGTGGCCTCGTAGAATGAGATGGGGAGTGTTCCTCCCTCTGCAATATTTTGGAAGAGTTTGAGAAGGATAGGTGTTAGCTCTTCTTTAAATGTTTGATAGAATTCACCTGTGAAGCCATCTGGTCCTGAGCTTTTGTTTGTTGGAAGGTTTTTAATCACAGTTTCAATTTCAGTGCTTGTGATTGGTCTGTTCATATTTTCTATTTCTTCCTGGTTCAGTCTCAGCAGGTTGTGCATTTCTAAGAATCTGTCCATTTCTTCCAGGTTGTCCATTTTATTGGCGTAGAGTTGCTTGTAGGAATCTCTCATGATCTTTTGTATTTCTGCAGTGTCAGTGGTTACTTCTCCTTTTTCATTTCTAATTCTATTGATTTGAGTCTTCTCCCTTTTTCTCTTGATGAGTCTGGCTAATGGTTTATCAATTTTGTTTATCTTCTCAAAGAACCAGCTTTTAGTTTTATTGATTTTTGCTATTGTTTCCTTCATTTCTTTTTCATTTATTTCTGACCTGATCTTTATGATTTCTTTGCTTCTGCTAGCTTTGGGGTTTTTTTGTTCTTCTTTCTCTAATTGCTTTAGGTGCAAGGTTAGGTTGTTTATTCGAGATGTTTCCTGTTTCTTGAGGTAGGCTTGTATTGCTATAAAGTTCCCTCTTAGCACTGCTTTTGCTGCGTCCCATAGGTTTTGGGTCGTCGTATCTCCATTGTCATTTGTTTCTAGGTATTTTTTGATTTCCCCTTTGATTTCTTCAGTGATCACTTCGTTATTAAGTAGTGTATTGTGTAGCCTCCATGTGTTTGTATTTTTTACACATCTTTTCCTGTAATTGATATCTAGTCTCATAGCGTTGTGGTCGGAAAAGATACTTGATACGATTTCAATTTTCTTAAATTTACCAAGGCTTGATTTGTGACCCAAGATATGATCTATCCTGGAGAATGCTCCATGCGCTCTTGAGAAAAATGTGTATTCTGTTGTTTTTGGGTGGAATGTCCTATAAATATCAATTAAGTCCATCTTGTTTAATGTATCGTTTAAAGCTTGTGTTTCCTTATTTATTTTCATTTTGGATGATCTGTCCATTGGTGAAAGTGGGGTGTTAAAGTCCCCTACTATGATTGTGTTGCTGTCGATTTCCCCTTTTATGGCTGTTAGTATTTGCCTTATGTATTGAGGTGCTCCTATGTTGGGTGCATAAATATTTACAATTGTTATACCTTCCTCTTGGATCGATCCCTTGATCATTATATAGTGTCCTTCTTTGTCTCTTATAATATTCTTTATTTTAAAGTCTATTTTGTCTGATATGAGAATTGCTACTCCAGCTTTCTTTTGATTTCCATTTGCATGGAATATCTTTTTCCATCCCCTCACTTTCAGTCTGTATGTGTCTCTAGGTCTGAAGTGGGTCTCTTGTAGACAGCATATATATGGGTCTTGTTTTTGTATCCATTCAGCCAGCCTGTGTCTTTTGGTGGGAGCATTTAATCCATTTACATTCAAGGTAATTACCGATATGTATGTTCCCATTCCCATTTTCTTAAATGTTTTGGGTTTGTTATTGTAGGTGTTTTCCTTCTCTTGTGTTTCTTGCCTAGAGAAGTTCCTTTAGCATTTGTTGTAAAGCTGGTTTGGTGGTGCTGAACTCTCTCAGCTTTTGCTTGTCTGTAAAGGTTTTAATTTCTCCATCACATCTGAATGAGATCCTTGCTGGGTAGAGTAATCTTGGTTGTAGGTTTTTCTCCTTCATCACTTTAAGTATATCCTGCCACTCCCTTCTGGCTTGCAGAGTTTCTGCTGAAAGATCAGATGTTAACCTTATGGGGATTCCCTTGTGTGTTATTTGTTGTTTTTCCCTTGCTGCTTTTAATATGTTTTCTTTATATTTAATTTTTGACAGTTTGATTAATATGTGTCTTGGCGTGTTTCTCCTTGGGTTTATCCTGTATGGGACTCTCTGTGCTTCCTGGACTTGATTAACTATTTCCTTTCCCATATTAGGGAAGTTTTCAACTATAATCTCTTCAAATATTTTCTCAGTCCCTTTCTTTTTCTCTTCTTCTTCTGGGACCCCTATAATTCGAATGTTGGTGCGTTTAATGTTGTCCCAGAGGTCTCTGAGACTGTCCTCAGTTCTTTTCATTCTTTTTTCTTTATCCTGCTCTGCAGTAGTTATTTCCACCATTTTATCTTCCAGGTCACTTATCCTTTCTTCTGCCTCAGTTATTCTGCTATTGATCCCATCTAGAGTATTTTTAATTTCATTTATTGTGTTTTTCATCGTTGCTTGGTTCCTCTTTAGTTCTTCTACGTCCTTGTTAAATGTTTCTTGCATTTTGTCTATTCTATTTCCAAGATTTTGGATCATCCTTACTATCATTATTCTGAATTCTTTTTCAGGTAGACTGCCTATTTCCTCTTCATTTGTTAGGTCTGGTGTGTTTTGACCCTGCTCCTTCATCTGCTGTGTGTTTTTCTGTCGTCTCATTTTGCTTATCTTACTGTGTTTGGGGTCTCCTTTTCACAGGCTGCAGGTTCGTAGTTCCCGTTGTTTTTGGTGTCTGTCCCCAGTGGGTAAGGTTGGTTCAGTGGGTTGTGTAGGCTTCCTGGTGGAGGGGACTATTGCCTGTGTTCTGGTGGATGAGGTTGAATCTTGTCTTTCTGGTGGGCACGTCCACGTCTGGTGGTGTGTTTTGGGGTGTCTGTGGCCTTATGATTTTAGGCAGCCTCCCTGCTAATGGATGTGGCTGTGTTCCTGTCTTGTTAGTTGTTTGGCATAGGGTGTCCAGCCCTGTAGCTTGCTGGTCGTTGAGTGAAGCTGAGTCTTGATGTTGAGATGGAGATCTCTGAGAGATTTTTGCCGTTTGGTATTACGTGGAGCTGGTAGGTCTCTTGTGGACCAGTGTCCTGAAGTTGGCTCTCCCACCTCAGAGGCACAGCCCTGATGCCTGGCTGGAGCACCGAGAGCCTTTCATCCACACAGCGTTCAGAGGCCTGAGCAGTGGGAGCTGCAGTCCTGACTCCAGCGGAGGCCTGAGGCCTAGTCGGTCCTCAGCAGGGAGTGGCAGGATGGGCACTGGGGCTCTTTCAGCACCGTCTGCGGCCTCGGGTTGAGGAGCAGTAACCTCGGGAGCTGTAGCAGTCCATTCAGCGTGAAATTCCTACTCATTTGCGGCCCTTTCTGCAGACCCTGCGCTTCCTTTCCAATCTCTTCAGGACCTGTGGAGATCACCCCAAACAGATTTTAAACTAACTAAGTATACAAGGAAACTGGAAGGAGACTAGAAGATACCATTTTGAAACATCTAACTGTGGTTGAAACAAGTTAAATGAACTAAAACTCAACCAAAAACTTAGTGAACTTATTCTTTATAGTTCCTACCAGTCAGAAAAGCAGTATAGTAAAAATTAAGTAGTCTTGTTTTTGAAAGCTGTAGTTATTTTGATAAACAGTGCTGTCAAAAACAGCAAATGCGGACACCACATACTCTAGCCCATTCTCTTTTGTGTACTGTTCTCAAAGTTTGGTGTGAATACTTCATAGTTAAAGTATGTCTTCCCTTGAGGCTCACAAAGCCATTTAATTTCTGTTCTGGCATCTGGCCTGTTGTGTTTATGAGGTTCTATTGAGAAATGCAATTGATGATTTCTTCCATAACCACAAAGAAAAAATTGAGAGTTACTGATTTCCAACCACTATTATAACCTTTCATGTTTTTCTGGAAAAATGTTTTCTCTCCAAAATGGAAAAAAAAAAAAAAAAAGGATTTCCTATTAAATGTGTAACTGGTTGGTATCATCCTATTCTTCAAGATGTTGAAAATTCGCCTCAGACTTGGCCAGAGGAAGGCTGGAGTTCCCCATATGTAGTTTGGAATCTACCAGATGTTGCTGCCTGGCCTGATAGGTCTCTATGGGTTCCTGCTTGTCACGGCATTATTGTCAAGAAGAGTGGGTTTCACATCTAGGGTTGACCACGCCTGCCCCCCACAGCAACTTTCTTGTCAGTATACATTCACTGCTCTTGCCTCAAAGACCTCCCTCCCCAATCCCCACAGTCCCCTGAGGACTTAAATGAAGTCAGCGGTGATGCTTTTTCCAATATCTTCCCCTTTGTGTGAAGTGCCATTTTAAGACTTTCCTGGAAAATCAAAATCCAAGTTGCGATGTACAACATTTCCTCTAGAGCAGTGGTTCTTAATCGGGGGCAAATGTGGCCCCCAGCAGACATTTGGCAATGTCTGGAAATACTTTTTGGTTGTTACAAGCTGGGGAGGGTACTGTTGGCATCTCGTAGATAGAGGTCAGAGGTGCTGCTAAACAGTCCACAGTGCACAGGACACCCCCCACCAAATCAAAAGATTATCAGACTCAAAATGTCAGTTGTATATACTGAGGTTGAGAAACCCCGCTCTAGCATTTTTGTCAGTTGACCATTTTTGTCATCCCATGTTGAAATACTTTGCATTTCAAAGTATTGCATGTGTTGAAGTATTAAAGCATTACATCCTGATTGTTTTAAAAAGATAATGTCCAGTAATAGAGGAAAATAATGTGTTTTCCTATCACCTTGCTCAAGAATAAAGCTACAGTATTTGCAAAGTAGATAACCTTAGTTGTCACTCAAAACGTAAACTGTCATAAGGGATAAGAGATTAACTGATTTCACTGCTAACTTTTATCGTGTTTTTATTTCCCCCTCTAACTACCTCCTCAATATCTTCGCTGACAAAGATGTTTTAAAATGGAAGACAATGAGACGCTTTTTGTTTATGAAAAATGAAGTGTTGAGGCACAAAACATGCACAGTGGACCTCTTATAGAATGTTTAAAATCTCCTTTCGTTCAAAGATTTTTCTTAAGTGGCTATTTGTCACTTAATAGGAATTTCTGTTGTTGCTGCTGTCATTTTTATGCATAAACACCAGCATCTGTAGATTTCCAGGATATCCTTTAGCATTTCATATCCCTTGATGTTGGGTTGCCTCAGATGATTTTTCCATATTAAAATCATGTTTAAAATTACGTAGAAATTTGTCTGAGCATACACTAGAAGAGCCATTGCACACTGGCAACCAGAAAACCAGATCCTACTCACAGATGAGTTTTGTTTATCCAGGATGAAATTTAAATGTTTTAAAATTAGTCATCAATATTCTAAAAAATAGTAGATTGTTCATAAGAATCTAGATATCTCTTTTTTTTTTCTGGAAAATTGGGAAGATCTAGCATTTGGGGCCAGCATTCCTTCATGGCAACAGTTCACTGAGAAAGGACAGCAGCTAGACCCTTTATCCAGAGCAGGTGCCTGCCATCTTGCTCTAGTTGCCACCCAGCCTGCTTCATTGAGTTACCTTGTCTTCTGCCCACCGTGGTCATTTGAGTTTGCAACTCCTGCTCCTTATGGGACAATTAAGTTCTGTAACTGGAAATGTCAGTAGTTAGTTTATGATCCAAAAATTGGTTCATAAACTAATTTAACAACTCATATCGAAGTCAGATGCAGAGCTGAGGCAGCTTAGGAGGGCGGTAGGGAATATGATGAAAAGAGAGAGCCTGACTGAATGGAAGGGGAGGGTCATGAAAAGAATCATGCTTTAATGTGAGAACAGATTCAGGGGATCCAGTCTGCTTTCTAGTAATAGCTCTGCAGAGAAATCTTTTGAATTTTGGTGAGAAGAGAGCAGGCCAGGTAGTAAACATGAAGAAAAATCAATGACATTTATGACAATGTCAGAGACTCTCCGCCATTGACATGGCCTGTATATCATCTTTGCCCCAAGTGATAGTTCCGAGTCCTGGACTGTGTTCCTGGGGAATCACCAGAATTAGAAACGGAACCCAGGAAGAGCTCCATGAGGTGAAAGTCAGCCCAAGATAGGGGGTGGAGGGAATTACAGTGCACTGCAATCAGGGTACAAGGCAAAGGTGGAGCAAAAAGCAAACCCAGTACCAAAGCGTAAGAAGTATCAGATACAGGAATTAGGATACTAAGTTTAGGGCCTAAGCCAGAAGAAAGGTAAGATGGGAAAGATGCAGATGCCAGTTTCTGGCCTTCGCATTCCTTTTTGGGAAGTCTGTGATTTGGGTGAATCTGGAAAACCCATGGTTTCCTTTTTCTATCTGTAGCAGTCTGAGGTCCACACTTTGGTGACAATATCTGATTCCCTCATCAGTTGCAGTGATTTCCTTTTGAATGTTGTGCTTGATAGAGCATATTTCTAGTTATCCAAGTTATCCATAGCTCTGGTTTTCCTGGAGAAAAGCCAGGGGTGGTCTGGCTCCACAGAGCTTCAGGCTACTTCCCTCTCTCCTGGCTCTCAAACAGGACAAACAAGATAAAATCTTTAAGCTGCAGCCTCCTCCTGAGCTCTCCACATGTGGAGATGAAGAGGAAAACTCTCAGGGATGTCGGGTGTGGGGAGAGTGAGGGAATGAACTGTTGGGAGTGTTTAAGCCTTATCTGATGAAAGAGAAAGAAGAAAGGACTGGAAAGAAAGACATCTGAGGAAGGAAGAGAGTGAAAGAACATTAACATTGTTGCTGGAAGGAATCCCAGGTAAATACTACGCTAGGCTAGGCTGGGTTTTCCCTGTTGGCTATGTGTAGAGGGACCATGTAATTTACCATCCAAACCTGAGCTCCTTTAAGAGAGAAAGAGAAGCTGTTAGTAATTTTTCCAAGATGCCAGCATGACCCGGGACCGGCCCAGCCAGCCAAGGCATCAGGTCTCAATAGTTAGGGATAAAGTAAGGAATCTCCCTTCAGATTCACGCCTGGGCTATTGACTAAATTGTAGAGGCCTGGAGGCCTTCACCGTAACCTATGGTATTATGATGTCGAAAGTGAAGACTCAGACTTGAACTTGGTCAGGATGAAGGGGAGAGTGCTTCTCTTCTCTTAATGAAGTGTCAGAATGACCCAGGGACTTTAAAAAATTACAAAGGCCCGGGAATTCAATTTTAATGATTCTGGATTGGGCCTAAACAAGGTTTTGATGATTCTATTGTGCACCTCACCTGGAACTCTACGTTTCTCTCAGGTTCCTAGGCAACATACCCTGGTCTTCCCTTCCCCCAGGATTGCCCTGTGCTGAAGAGACAGTGGGATGGCCCTGCAACTAGGGAACCTGGGGCTGGAAGAAGTGGGAGAGGCAGTAAAGTGACTTGTGTATTTAAACTGAGAATGTGTATTTCTTGTCAAGGACAATTGGATATCAAAAAACAAAACAAAACAGCTGAACAAAACCAGTAAACCAGGTCTGTTCTAGCTCTTGGTGTCACAAACATGAAAGTTGAAGGGTCGTGCTTGGGGCGGTACTTGTCACTTTCTCCAGCCATACAGATGCGTTTATTCAGTCGGTTGCCACATACCTAGTCTGTGTTTGGAGATACCAACATCGAATCTCCCTTCAGACCCCAGAGATTTTTTCATTCAGCCCATATTTCTGGAGCATCTTCTGGGTGAGGTTGCTAGAGACCGCCATAGTTGCCGCTGTGCTGCACAGGGCTTGGGACAGCCTTCACTTTCCAGACTGAGTTACTGAAGTAGCACCAGGAACCCAGAGAGAGCTGGGCTGCTTTGAACTGTTAAAAGATAAACCGAGGCAGAATAAAAATTTTAAGTTTGAGCAAAAATTGATTTGCATCAGGCAGCACCAGACCAGAAGTGGTGGGAACACTGGACCACAGGAGCTCAGGAAAGACTTAATATAGAGAAAGTGTGGAAGCAAAGAAAGGAAATTATTTGACTGGCTGTAGTTTAAAGCCAAGTAGGCTGTTTGTGATTGGTTGTCCTTAGCATTTTGATTCCTAACCTGGAGGCATTTACAAGCTTAGATTTAGGTTTGCCTGCAGGCTGGCACAGCATTAGAGCCCCATCAGTCTAACAGCCTCAGACTCGTTGTTTAATTAATTTAACCCAGTTGCTCTCACCAGCGTCAATGGTTACAAAGCAGATAGAAACACCAGTTGGATAGGCAAGAATTAATGAAAAGCATTTTAAATCCTCATTGCAGCCTCTCAGAAAATCACCAAAGGATTATATAACCCTCAGCAAGTCTTGGGATCTTCTTGCCTCTGCTCATTCTGCCTTCATTTCTCTTCTCTTTCAGAATCTCATCCCTTATCAATAGCTCAGTATTTCAGTTTCATCTCAAATCTCAATATCTTGCACAGCTCGCCATGGTAACTGTTCTCTGTTTCCTTTCTCTCTCTCTGTCTCTCTCCCCAGTCCCCCAAACTCGGCTTCCCAACTCTGACTCCTGTAAGCTTTTCCTTTTCTCTCCTCCTCCTTCAGGGATCGATCGGTTTCTGGGGCCAGGGCTTGGTTTCCTTTAAGATGTAAATCCTGCAGCTCAGCTCAATTCTAATCAGCACGACAAAAGGCCAGGAGCTGCCAGAGCTTCGGGTTCCTTCCTCTTAGAGCTTAGTGGGGGGAGGTGGTGGTGGAAGGGGGTGGGCGAGGGCTGTGATTGCTCCAAAATGAAGGGTTTGCTCTGCATATTTGTATGCAAATGGTTTGCATACACATATATACAAGCATGACTACATAGGCAGCCTGAAATATTGTAGGAGGATTCAGGAATGATTTTGCGTGAGAATGATATGTATGATATAGAAATATATGGCAGTTGAGTGCTTCTAAATTGACTTTTGTTACTGAACAACTTTGCAGTATATTAGTCAATGAAATTTTTACCAAAGGAACTAAAAATGCCTTTCGATATCCCCTTGCTGTTAATTTTCACAAGAACAAAACAGAAATTATGCTAATAAGGGTCAGATGTGGAGAGGTATGTACAAACTCTTTGAAAGAAAATTAGAACATAGTATCTTTTAGGTCCATGAGAACAATATAAAATACAAAACAAAAAAGTTTGCAAAATTTTTTCTTGTTTGTAATTCTCATTAGACTGAGTACTCCTGGATAGATGGGATCGTTTTGTTCATCATTGTAACTGTAGCAACTAGTATGGTGCCTAAAATATGAGAGGTGATCATGAAACAAATAAGTATTACAAGCTGGCATTTGCCAAGTAACTGGCATTGTGCTATAAGCACAGTATCTCAGTCTCCCAGATTTTTTTGTCATTGGTGTTATGTGGAGAAATGACTGTTCCACTATGTGATCTTTTAAGGCTTATATCTTTTAGTTCATGAAGATTCTTTTTATTTTCCTTCCTTCCCCTTTCCCTCCCTCCTTTCCAATCTTTCCTCCTTTCTTACTGTATTTAAATATTTAGATAAGTGCTGCCCAGTAGAAACATAATTGTAGCCACAAATGTGAGCAACAAAATTTAAAATTTCCCCATAGCCATATATCTATAAAAGTAAAAAGAAACAGACAAAATTCATTTTAATAATATATTTTATGTAACCTAGTATATACAAAATATTATCATTTCAACATGTGATCAATATCAAAAAAAAAAATCGTAAAGAGATACTTTGCAGTCTTTTTTTTAAAAATGAGTTTTCAAAATCTGGAGTATATTTTACATATTCAGTGTATCTCAATTTAAAATTGTCACATTTCAAGTGCTCAAGAGCCATGTGTGTGGCAGTCGTATGGACAACACAGTTTTAGACAATCTGAGTTAGAGATCAAAATTGCTAACCTGAATAATCCATCCTTTCTTTATTTACTTACATCCAAAATGACTCATTTATTTATACACTGATATCTTGTAAGTATGCATGGCACTCAATACACATTGGTAGAATGAGTGAATGATAGTTGACATTACAATTTATTTTAGACAGATAAGATGTTAAAGAACTTGAGGGGGAGGACTTAACATTAATACTACCTACAGTATTGAACATGGGTTGAGTCCCTGACATTAGACCAGATACTTGATAAACATTATCTCCTGTACTGCTCACAGCATATTTTATGAGATTGATATGATTAGACTCACTTTTACAAAGCAGTTGAAGCTTAGCAATGTTAAGTAAGTTGCTCAAGGTTAGAATCATAGTAAATTGCTGAACCAGATTTGAAGCTATGTTTGGTCTGATTCCAGACTGAACCCTTCACCACAGCTTACTGCCTTTGTAAGGTAAGACCATCAGGGTAAAGAAAGCACAGAGAGGATGTATTCATTCTATCAAGTTAAAAAAAAAGACCATTGCCTACTGTAGTTGCTGAAATTTTCTTTCTCATTTTAATAGAAAGAATAATTTAGTAGAGAGTAGCCACCACTATTGTTCAACATAGTTTTGGAAGTTTTAGCCATGCAATCAGAGAAGAAAAAGAATTAGAAGGAATCCAAATTGGAAAAGAAGAAGTAAAACTGTCACTGTTTGCAGAGGACATGATACTATACACAGAGAATCCTAAAAATGCTACCAGAAAACTACTAGAGCTAATCAATGAATTTGGTAAAGTAGCAGGATACAAAATTAATGCACAGAAATCTCTTGCATTCCTATGCGCTAATGATGAAAAATCTGAAAGAGAAATTAAGGAAACACTTCCATTTACCATTGCAACAAATAAAATAAAATACCTAGGAATAAACCTACCTAAGGAGACAAAAGACCTGTATGCAGAAAACTATAAGACACCGATGAAAGAAATTAAAGATGATACAAATAGATGGAGAGATATACCATGTTCTTGGATTGGAAGAATCAACATTGTGAAAATGACTATGCTACCCAAAGCATCTACAGATTCAATGCAATCCCTATCAAAGTACCAATGGCACTTTTCACAGAACTAGAAAAAAATATTTCACAACTTGTATGGAAACACAAAAGACCCTGAATAGCCATAGCAATCTTGAGAAAGAAAAACAGAGCTGGAGGAATCATGCTCCTGGACTTCAGACTATACTACAAAGCTACAGTAATCAAGACAGTATGGTACTGGCACAAAAACAGAAATATAGATCAATGGAACAGGATAGGAAGTCCAGAGGTAAACCCATACACATATGGTCACCTTATCTTTGATAAAGGAGGCAAGAATATACAATGGAGAAAAGATACCCTCTTCAATAAGTGGTGCTGGGAAAACTGCACACCTACATGTAAAAGAATGAAATTAGAACACTTTCTAACACCATACACAAAAATAAACTCAAAACGGATTAAAGACCTAAATGTAAGACCGGACACTATAAAACTCTTAGAGGAAAACATAGGCAGAATACTCTATGACATACAACACAGCAAGATCCTTTTTGACCCACCTCCTAGAGAAATGGAAATAAAAACAAAAATAAACAAATGGGACCTAATGAAACTTAAAAGCTTTTGTACAGCAAAGGAAACCATAAACAAGATGAAAAGACAACCCTCAGAATGGGAGAAAATATTTGCAAATGAAGCAACTGACAAAGGATTAATCTCCAAAATATACAAGCAGCTCATGAAGCACAACATCAAAAAACAAACAACCCAATCCAAAGATGGGCAGAAGACGTAAATAGACATTTCTCCAAAGAAGATATACAGATTTCCAGCAAACACATGAAAGGATGCTCAACATCACTAATCATTAGAGAAATGCAAATCAAAATGACAATGAGGTATCACCTCACACCAGTCAGAATGGCCATCATCAAAAAATCTACAAGCAATAAATGCTGGAGAGGGTGTGGAGAAAAGGGAACCCTCTTACACTGTTGGTGAGAATGTAAATTAATACAGCCACTATGGAGAATAGTATGGAGGTTCCTTAAAAAACTAAAAATAGAAATACCATATGACCCAGCAATCCTGCTACTGGGCATATACCCTGAGAAAACCATAATTCAAAAAGAGACATGTACCACAATGTTCATTGCAGCACTATTTACAATAGCCAGGACATGGAAGCAACCGAAGTGTCCATTGACAGATGAATGGATAAAGAAGATGTGGCACATATATACAATGGAATATTACTCAGCCATAAAAAGAAACGAAATTGAGTTATTTGTAGTGAGGTGGATGGACCTGGAGTCTGTCATACAGAGTGAAGTAAGTCAGAAAGAGAAAAACAAATACTGTATGCTAACACATATATATGGAATCTAAAAAAAAATGGTTCTGATGAACCTAGGGTCAGGACAGGAATAAAGACACAGATGTAGAGAATGGATTTGAGGATATGGGAGCTGGGGGGGGAAGGGTAAGCTGGGATGAAGTGAGAGAGTAGCATTGACATATATACACTACCAAATGTAAAATAGATAGCTAGTGGGAAGCAACTGTATAGCACAGGGAAATCAGCTCGGTGCTTTGTGACCACCTAGAGGAGTGGGATAGGGAGGATGGGAGGAGATGCAAGAGGGAGGGGATATGGGGATGTATATATACATATAGCTGATTCACTTTGTTATAGAGCAGAAACTAACACAATATTGTAAAGGAATTATACTCCAATAAAGATGTGAATTAAAAAAAAAAAAAAAAACGAAAAAGAATAAAAATAAAAAAGCATTCCCCAACAACAAAAAAAAGAGAGTAGCAAATATTCTTTCATTTTCACAAGTTTTATAATTTATTTCCAGAACATTTATTGGAAAGGCATTTAGAAAATTATTTTATATTTCTTTAAAAAAAGAGAATGTAATGTATTTTATAGCTTTAAACCATAGTGATTAAATAGCTTCACCAGAATAGTAGGTGAACCAAGAAGTCACCATTTTACATTCCTTTTCTGAATCTCCTCTAATTACCAAAAAATGTCCTCTTGAGATAGAGGTTAAAATTAGGATGCTAAATTAGGTAAGTCTCTTCCTTACCTGTTCTGCAGGGTAGGTTGCCTGTTGAAAGCAGAAAATAATGCATTGCTGTGCATATGTAATTGTACAGATAATTGCCTCTATCATTTAAAAATATCATTTGCAAAAATGGCATCTATGATTAATTATGTACATTTATCATTGAGTCGACTGGGGTACATTATAAAATCCTTTCCCTAAGCTCATGAATCTTTCCTCTCTTCTTATTTCTTTCAATGCAAGTTGTTTATTAATTCAAAATTTTTGTTACTCCTTAAGCCATAATTCATCTACACAGGAACCAGCAACTAATTTGCCCTCTGGCTGTAGAGGGGTTGCTTTTTGACTTGTGGTATCAAGGAACAAGGGTGATAACGTTTAAAATCTCCCCTCATATAATAATGCTTCTAAAACTGAAATCCTGGGATAGGGATCATTTATTGATATATAAGTATCTCCATTACCATTTCTTCAACCGCAAACTGAACGTTGTTGGGCTTCAATGTCAAATGGTACCAAGGAAAGAAAAAAATTAATAAAAAACATAAAAGTATATAGTAATTCTGAAATCCTGACATGTACAACTTACCTAATGTAAATATAATGTAATTAATGATAGTAGCAACTAACCAAGAGCAGACTTTGTACTTAACATAAGTCCTCCTACTGGTCTCCCAGCTTCTCTGCTCTGCCCTGGATTCTCAGAATATCCAGACTGAGCCTCTGAAACTTCAGTCTGACCCTCAGCTCTAAACTCTTAACTCTTCCCATCTCACTCAAAGTAAGAGTCACAGTGGAAGTAAAAGTCACAATCTTTACAAAGGCCTGTGATGCCTGGAAGATCTGGCCCCTACTGCCTCCTAGGACTTTATCTCCTTCTGCTGGTCCCTTCATTCAACTCTCCCCAGCCAGGGTGGCATCCCCCAATACTCTGGACACTTTCCCCACTCAGACCCCTGTGCTTGCTATTCCTTCTGCCTGGATTGCTTTTCCCTGTATTCATGGGGCTGCTCCCTTACCTCTCTAACTTGGCATGTATCACTCTTCAATGTACCATATATTTTATCTGTTAGTCTTATTTGTTAATTTCTCTCTCCACTAGGAAGGAAACTCCATAGGGCAGGGATTTTAATCTGTTTGGTTCACTGATGAATTCTCAGCTCTTAGAACAGTACTGGACACAGAGTAAGTGCTCAATAAGTGTTTGTTGATTGAACAAATAATTGTGTACTGTATTTTAATTTGTTAGATCTGGCGGCTCTCTTCCCCAGCATAGGCAAGATGGTTGCTGGCAGCCCCAAACCTATATCCCCATAACTCAAAATCCCCAAAGAAGAAGAGAGGCCCTCTCAATCCTGGCTTCATTCACAAATCTCAGTGAGGACCTGACCAGCCTGATTGACCCTGTGGTGATAAGGGTGCGGTGGTATGGTAGTGTGCTATGTCATGGCAATGGATAGCGTCACCGGATGAGAGAAGGAGAGATTCTCTGAAGAAAGGATTTTAGGCAGGCAGGCAGCATTATTACTCTTTAGGACCCAACACTTTTATGGTAAATTGTTTTCTTGTCTGTCACCTGATAGACTGTAATATATACTCTGTGAGGGCAGGGACCAGCTCTGTCTTACTTACTACTATATCCTCAAGGCATAGCACATATTAGATGCTCAATAAATTTATGAATGAATGAAAAAATAAATGAATGGCAAGCTACTCGCAGCGGAGGGTGGGCAAATGTTTGGAGGCCTCACAACAAAGGAGGACATTAGATGAGTTAAATGTTTCAGGTATTATGCTGAGACTCTTGGGTGGAGATGTTTACAATTTGGATTTGCCTGTCACGCTGACCAGGCACCCTTTCCTGGGACTACTACTTCAGGAATTAGAACTGAATTTGCCTCAGTTCCTTTCATTTTCTTTGCTCCATAGTTGACTGGCTCCCTTTGAGGTTGCCGCCTTCCTTCTTTAGAAACGGAGAGACCCTCCTTTAGGTCTGTCTCTAGGTTGCAAGTACTTCCTCAAGGCTGTTTTTGTACATCTCTGCTGGGGTTCATTGTGCGGAACTTCTCTGGTTAAACTTTCTGAGGGAAATCCTTCATTTCCAAGTCTTTGAGAGGCACTTAACTGTCCCTCCCTCTCATCCCCACTGCCTTTTGTATAGCCCTGAGATCTGGTTCCTCACAGAAAACACAAGGGAAAACACAGTGTAAAGTACTAGTACACTATTTTCCTTCCCTCACTGAATATATATTAATAAAGTGTCTACTGTGTGCTGTGTACAGTGCTAAGCTCTAGAGAGGTGATGGGGAGCAACTGAACTAGAAGGGGACACGGAGGAAATGCCACACAAGTATACAGTTTCAATCAGGGGACCAGTGTGGATAGTATGAAGGGAACTTGGTGCCATGTGGCTAGAGGAGTCCTGCTCTATTCATGGAGTCAGAAGAGACTTCCCCTAGAAAATGGCATCTGAGCTGAGACTTGAAGGATGAATATGAGTCAAACAGGTGGGACTCTAAATGTTTCCGGCAGAGGGGGCACCTGGAGACAGGGAGATGCATGGCTTCTTTGAGGACATGAGAGGAAGTCATTGTGGCTGGAGTTAGTGAGTGTGGGGAGGGTCCTGTAAGATGAGGTCAGAGAGGAAGGCAAGGATCAGCTCATGCAGGGGTTGGTAGCCATGTTAAGAATTTTATCTTTATTTTGACAGGTATGGGAAGCCATTAACTGGTAGAGTGTGACGGTTCCCTCTGGAACAGATCACTCCAGCTGCAGAATGCAGTAAATATCGGATGGAGGTAAGAGTGGGTGGCTGAGATTGGTTCGGAGGCAACTTGATATAGAAATGAGAAATCGAGAAACGAAGCATTACATCCCTTGACAGAATAGTGAGTCCACTGCTTTATCAAGTCTGTTACCGAGAAATTCTCATTTGGGAACTGATGGGGGTCTTTATCCTGATCCACAAAGAAAATATAATTGGAGCTATGCATATGAATGTGATTGTTAAAGATCATGTCAGTAAAGAAAGAAAAGACGGCTAAAGAAAAACACCTATATTTAAGGGCTGGACATTCATACCACAAATATGTATTGTGTTCACTATGTGCCTGGCACCGGGCTGTGAGTCATAGTCAAGCAGGCAGAAGGAACTAGTTGGAGACAAAAGAAGAGAACTCTGAACATGTGGAGTAACAAACATCAAAGAGGAAGAAGGTCTCAAGAAGAAAGGGTGGCCAGTGGTTCAGTTGCTGCAGAGGAAGAAAGTGAGATGAATGCTGACAAGACAACTTTGAGTCTGGATTAGACTCCACCCTAGGTGGCACAGATTAGAAACTCAGGCTAGTAAATAGACTTAGGGGGATTACATATAAAGAACTTGACAAAACTTACTCCCATTTTAGAACTTTAAATTATAGGCAGAGAAGACTTGATATATAACATTTCACTTTATATCTCACTTCCTTGAAACCCATCTATTCCACCTATGGAAAGAGGGCTGTACATCCCCAGTCCTGCCATGGCTGTCAGCCAAGAGCAGAGGTGTTGTAATTTGAGGCTGACAGCAAGATGACCCTTACAGGGTCACTACAGTTTCTGTCTTGTGCCAGATCCTCCTGCTGAAAGATGCAGGTGTCATGACGTTAAATCAATGTAGCGAGTGATGTGGAGATTTGAGATGAAGCTAAACATAGCTTCCTTTGATTTTACCTTTTCATTTTTTCTGGCTGGACACCACTTTAGAAGAAGAATCACCTCTGGATAAATCATCTCTTCAGGCTTGCTATTCTAACCAAATGACATTATGCTAAGAGGATCAGAAGGGCCTGAATGTTAATTGTGTTCATTTAGGGTTCCATGTAAAGTTTTTATTGAAGAAAAAAGACTCCCTATGAAATTTATGAAGTAGCAGAAACAAACACTCCTATGAGAAATATTCAGAAAACGATGCCACCAATTACAGATTTAGTTACTTATTTATTTTAAAGTTTCAGTTTTTTTTTTTAAGTAAATAAATTTATTTATTTATTTTTGGCTGCTTTGGGTCTTCGTTGCTGCGTGCGGGCATTCTCTAGTTGTGGCGAGCAGGGGCTACTCTTCGTTGTGGTGCGCGGGCTTCTCATTGCCGTGGCTTCTCTTGTTGTGGAGCACGGGCTCTAGGCACACAGACTTCAGTAGTTGTGGCTCGCGGGCTCTAGAGCACAGGCTCAGTAGTTGTGGCACACGGGCTTAGTTGCTCCGTGGCATGTGGGATCTCCCCAGACCAGGGCTTGAACCCGTGTCCCCTGCATTGGCAGGCGGATTCTTAACCCCTGCGCCACCAGGGAAGTTCCCCAAGTACAGATTTAGCACCAAGTAACTCAGTAATGGAAATCAAAGTTATGAAAGAATAACATTAATTTGAGGTGAATAATATCCAAAATTTTACTTCTGATAATTTAAGAAATGGATGAATCTGTTGTCTATTGCTGTATAACAAATCACCCCAAAATTTAGTTGTTCAAAACAAGGACCATTTATTGAGGGCAGGATTCTTTGGGTGGGCAGTTTAGGCTGGGCTCAGCTGTGAAGCTCTTCTAGTCTCAGCTGGAAATTTCTCACGTATCTGCTGGTCGCTGCCAGTCAGCTGGTTAGCTCTGCATCTGGGGATTGCCTGGGACAATGGGGGTGAATGAGCTACGTGTCTCTCATCAACCAGAAGGCTAGCTTCAGCTTGTCCATATGGCCATTGGGCAGGGTTCCTAGAGAAAGAGTGGAAACTTGAATGCCTCTTGAGGTGTGGCTCAGAATTAGCTCAACAGCCTTTCAGCCAAAGGATGTCCAAGGTCAGCTCAGATTCAAGGGGTGAAAAAATAGACTCTCTACTGATGCGAGGGGCTAACTGCAAAGTTAAACTGTACGGGAGAAAACATTTTGGCCATTTTGCTATCTATCACAGATTCTGCGTCATTTTTATCCTATTTGAGTCACTTATTGGTAGATAAAATGTATAATATTTGAACAATACTTCTGGAAGGGGAAATGTCTTTATTTTTAGCTTTGATGGCAGTTTCAAACTAGGACCTCCCTCACAGCAACCAGTTAGGATGAGATTTTATTAACAGAATATTTTTTACTTCATTCTTGTTTCTGTAACTATAAAGAAAATCCTCATGTTTTCAGTTGTTGTTAGTCTAGGTGTGTGTGACATAACCAATCACAGACAAAGCAGGACTTCTTAGTGGCAAGGAACACTACCTAGCTGCTGGCCTGGAAATCCTTTATAAAGAGTTCAGAATTGCCACTGGGAAAAGGGCATTTACTTGACAAATGGTGCTATTTCCATTTTTGTCTGCCCAATTTTATATTTCCTCTTATTAAAATGGCAAATTCAGGCCCCAGAATAAATTGAACCAATGAAATACATAACTGGAAGATACGCATTTCACCACTTCACTCTGTAATATGTAGACATCTTATGATGCAAGGACATTTCATGGAAAGGGAGTTTTAAAATTACTTTGTATGCATATAGAGAAAACAAAACTTTTTGATGTCTTGGCTCAAACTGAATAGGATCTCACTTAATAGCCCATGTAGTACTTTAAGATGATTTATTATTATGCTAATATTGTAATGTAATATTTATTAAGCATTGGAAGTGTGCAGAATACTAGCTAGTCCGCATAAAAGATCCTGATGGATTTCAAGGAAAAGGGCTAAGAAAATCACTTTCCTAATCCATAGGAACGGAGGGTAATTCAGAATCTAGATGAACCAATAAATTCTATTTAATTTAGTATACATCATATGCCCCCCAAAAGGTAGACTAATGGAAAATGAGAGTGATAATCTCTGATTAAAAGGTAATCATTTTAACGGCGCATTTTCCTTCCAGACTTGAGTTTAGAAAGAGTCATTTCAGTAAAATATTTCTCATTTTAAGTTTTGGAGTGCTCGGCTGCTGCGCTCTCAAAGAGAGCGCTCTGACGATGGCCCCAAACTCGTGAACCAAGAGGGGAAGGCATCTCACCATTACCACTTCACCCAGGAAGACCTGCACTTAGTTCTATATGGGGTCATCCCCAGCCCTCAGAACTCCGCCCGCCTGCACCACGTGATTTCAGGCCTCCTGGTCCCCACAGACAGCTCTGGGTCTGATTCTCTTCCTCAGACTCTGGATAACGACTCCCTTCAGCTACCAGAAGGTCTCTGCCTCGGGCAGACGAAACTCGGTGAAGTGGCACATTTTGGTGTGTTCTCCAGTAGCCCTGTCACAAACAAAGGAGTCAGGTTCGGGCCCTTTCAGGGTAAAGTGGTCAACACCAGCTAAGTCAGGATGTACGGGGGTAATTCCCTGATGTGAGACATCTTTGAAGATGGTCATTTGAGCCACTTTATTGATGGAAAAGGAGGTGCAGGGAATTGGATGTCCTATGTCAACTGGGCTCGTTTCCCCATGGAGCAGAACCTAGTTGCCGTACAATGTCAAGGGCAGATCTTTTATGAAAGCTGCAAGATCTACCAGAACCCAGAGCTCCTTGTGTGGTATGGAGATTGCTATGAGAAGTTTTTGGACATTCCCGTGAGCCTGCAGGTCATAAAGCAGGGGAACCAGGCATCTGGGCCCTCGGAAGAGTCTGCAGAAGGGTACAGGTGTGAAAGATGTGGAAAAGTATTTACCTACAAATATTACAGAGACAAGCATCTCAAGTACACCCCGAGTGTGGACAAGGGTGACAGGAAATTTCCCTGTTCTTTATGCAAACGATCCTTTGAGAAGTGAGAACGGCTCCGGATCCATATCCTTCACGTTCATGAGAAGTATCAGCCTCACAAGTGTTCTACGTGTGGGAAATGTTCCTCTCAATCTTCCAACCTAAACAAACACATGAGAGTCCACTCTGGAGACAGACTTTAGCACTGGGTGTATTGTACAAAGAAGTTCACTGCCTCTAGTATACTCCGCACACATATCAGGAAGTACCCCGGGGAGAAGCCCTTCAAATGCAAGTACTGTGCCAAATCTTTTGCGTCCCTTGCTGCCCACGACAGCCATGTCCGACGCTTACACAAGGAGGATGGCGGCCATTCCTGTTACATCTGTGGAAAATCCTTCCCGGATCAAGAAGCCTTCTACTCCCACATGAAGTTTCATGAAGACTGCTAGCCCTCAGAGAGTTTGCGGACAGTGCCTCTGTATTTCTGTCTTGATGTTTCTTGTTTGTAGGTGTATATTACAAACAAATGATAGTTAGATTGAGATGAGAAACAGAATAATGGAACGGACCAATTAGTAGAATTTACCAGATTTCTTGACTGTGGTTTTAACAGCTTTCACAGAAACATCTTTCACAATTTCTAACAAGAATGGAGTTTTGTTGAATTCACCTAGAAATAATGAAAGCTGGATGTTAATAGTGCTTAAAGGTCTGGAAACTCAACATCAACCCTGAAAGGGACTGTATTCAGGGAGTAGAGTCTTTGATTTCGCGATTAAAAAAAAAAGGAGGCTTTTTCTCTACTATTTGCCCCTGGCCTGCAATTGTAATATGTCTGTGGCCATCCCCTGTTATACTTCTTAACAGAATAAATTCTTTAAAAATCAAAAAAAAAAAAAAAAGTTTTGGCCAATAATCCTCTCCATTATTATCTGATGTTCTAAAATCACAAGTTACAGTGGTTTCTATAGAGACCAGCTTTATAACTATTATTCCAAAATGAAATACCTTTAAAAAATTATACCCTAACTGTAACTTTATGACATCACAATAAAATTTACAATGTTGGCATAAGGTATTTGGAAGTCTCAGACTAGAGTTATAAATCTGCAGTAAGAGGACAATTTTCCTAAAAAATAAATAATATACTTTGAAAGACCATCTCTACCATGGCCAAGAAAAATGGGAAAAAATTTGAGACAATTATTTAGACGACTACAAAAAAAAAAAAAAAATCCACACTCCACAATATCCCCTGAGACTTTTATGTAAAAAATATGCACATAATTTGAGGAAAGAGTTTCTTAGTTTGCCATAATTCTATTTTGCTTAGCCAGTTTAGATCTGGGGAGAAAAAGTAAAGCCAATGCTAAAAAGGGGCTTAGAAACAGCATTTCCTATTTCATGAAATCATGCTCACTGACTAAGGGTTATATCCTCTGCTCGTCTTTAAATAGAATTCTCACGGAAGTTGATGAAAATCTTGGGTGAACATTGATTGAAAAATAAGTTCTTTCTCTGTCTGTATATATGCTCATAAATATGCTACATGTGTATATATGTGTATGTACATAACGGCATCAATTAAATTTTTAAAAAAGATGTTCTAGCCTTGGGGGGGGTCTATAAACAAGTAAAAAATACAAAAGCACACAAACTTACATGCTTTTTGGATGATGGTAGATGTAGCTGGTGGGAGAAAAGTATCCTAATTATTAGTTTGTATATATTTGAGAAACAAAGTACAGGTTAACTTTATTTCTGAAAAGGCTACAAATATTCTTTTTATTTAAATAAAGGTATGCTGTAGATATCTATGTTGCCATTGTAATAAAACATAAATACAAATTTTTATTTATTATTTATTTATTTATTTCATAATGTGCATTCATGGTAATCTGTATTCCTTTAAGCAAGGAGTGTAATGTTATTTAATAATTCACAAAGACCATTTTAGGATAGTATACTTAGTTGATTGATTAGATTTTTTAAATGCAGATAGATTTTATTTGGTGATTTTTATTTAAAAATTTGAAGAGGGAAAATACAGAGCAGTAAAAGTACATACATGTTCAAATAGTAAAAGACAAGACAAACATTTCTCATGGGAATAATATCACCTACCAATATCAGCTTTATGGTTGAATATTGGCCACATAGCTCTGTGGTATATATACTGAAGTCTAGCTAATGAAAAGTGATGTGGAAATTGATTGAATCAACCAGTTCTTGTTTTCTTCTTTCGAAATTATATGTAAGCACATCCACATTTGTAATACAAAGAAACATAACACATATTTACATATGTACCTAATTATTTGGTTTAGCTGTTTATCAAAATGACTGCTCAAAATTCTGTATGTTTAAAAAGTTTACTATGTAGGTCTTATTTAAACTATATTTTGAAATGAGCAAAACAATACATAGGCAATTCATAAGTAAGAACTTCTAAAAATGCCTCTTTAAGGATATTTCAGCAACTTGTAAAACTGCTTCTACTTATGCACAGACTTCAAGAGAAGGCATGCTGGGAAACAAACTCCAGGAAGTGCCAGAAAATTAAAGAGAGAATGAGGAAAAGTGGAAAATTCATGATGGAATTTGAAGGTCACAGCTGAAGGTAAAGACATAGTACTCTATTTAGTAGAGGTTTTTTTTCCTCCCTCTTTTAGGCTGCACACAGGAGAGGCAACTAGATCAGAAATAGAAAAGGAGCATTTCCTAAGGTCTGTAAGGAAAGAAAAGCTAGTGAAGAGTTATTCCTAAAGATTCTGAGAAAGCTGTTATAAAAGGGGGTAAAGAAGGGAGAAGCCTTCATTAAGTAACTTCAAATAGTCTGTGCACAGGATAGCTGGGTGACAGTTTGGTGATAGAACCTGGGTTCTTAGGCCTTTGGAATGAATTCTAAAGTTCTAGGAAGATAGATAGCAGGGTTAGCTTAAAGACCATTATGTTAGTCACCTGTTAGAAAGTTCTTTTGTCTAATTATTATTTTTTAAATCTTTGCTCTTGGGTTTATTTCCTTTATTATTTCTTCTGGGTATAACTGCTATATTAAACAAGAGTTGCTTAGTCTGTGGACTCTGGGGTTTGATACACCAGCTTGTTTCGTTTATTTATCTGGACACTTGACTCAATAGATCTCCACTTCTATCTGGAGGCAGCTAATACAAAAAGGAAGTCCAGACTAATCTAAAAAAAAGGAAGACTAATCCATATTTAAAAGTAAGCTTTGCCCTGCAACCACGTCTTGGAGATGGTATTCTGTTTTGTGCTATGTGAAAATTATTTTTATAGTATCACTTCATTTTAATAGAGAGGATCATGAAATTCAGTTCTTGGAAGTATCAACTTTCCTGCCTTGATGGTTAGCTGGGACATTTCTAAGTACAGAACTTACTTTTTTTTTTTTTTTCCCCCTGAAATATTGAACTCATTAAGGTAAAAAGAAATTACCTAGATCAGTGATTCTCTATTCTCTATGCTAATTAGAATTCCCTGGAGAGCTTTTAAAAATTACAGATCCAAAATCCCGGCCCCTAACCTAAAACAGGGAGTGGGGCCTTGGCATGTTCTTTTTTAAAAATCTCTCAAGGTGATTCTAACTCGTAGCCAAGGTTAGAACACCCACCTAGATAGTTCAAGGCCAAAAAATAATAAATAAACAAATAAATAGAAAGATAAATCCCTATCTGTATTTTAATTTGAAGCATTGCTTCAGTGTCATTTTTTCAGTGTCATTTGTTTTAAAACCACCAGTGCACTCGGTTACTGGTAGCTTTAAATCCAAATATATTTAGAATATAGCTAAGCCCTTTTACAGTCCATTTCCAACCAACTTTTCAGGTCTCAGCTCCCTACAACCCTGTTTCAATGTTGTTGAACTCAAAGTAATTGAACATTCCCTGCACCTTTATTCCTCCATGATTTAGCTTCTTGCTGTTTTCTCTCTGACATACTTGAACCTCCTTCTGAACTTGGCAAAATGCTACTTATCCTTTAAATGGCCAACTTTAGAGTCATTGCCTCTGTGACACTGGGCTAATCATAATTATTTTCTGTAATGCTGATTTGTATAAATTCAAATCACTTCAATATTTTCCTGAGGAGACAAAGCCACATTATCTAATGATACGTATATTTAATACCTCTCTTCAAACTTTATCTAAGTATGTATCTGTCATATTGCTGCTTAGTTACTCCAATATCAATAATTACTTAGGTATATAATCCCAGAAGGAGGCATTTGATTTAAGTTTATGAATTATTTCTCATAGACATTTGAATTATGTTCTGAACAGTTGCAAATTCCAATGCGTTTTATTCCAACTCCCTGAATCATTTTAAGGAAAACCATCATGTATGAATTTTTTTTTCTGCTTAAAATGAGACTATCCAGACTTTAGAACAAATTGGAAATATTTAAAATATCAGAACATCCATATTCTTTTGATATATTGATTTTTCACATTTGCTTACAGTATGTGTTTTAAATAGGAAATAAGTGGATATAATTTCTTTCTCTTTACTCCTTTTGGCTTTGATGCCACAGGAAGCCAGCTTGCTAACTCCCTGATACCTGATATTTCCCTGACTAAAAAGTCTCTCCGATGAGAATCAGCATTTTCTCCAAGATAGGAGTCGTGAATTCTCATCTTCCTAAAGATACACATGTCCCTTAAAAGGGTCCAGAATATTTCCTGCAAAACTGCCTCAGTCATACGAGCACCTATTAGAGCTACTATCAGAAAGACTGAGGGAAGAAATGCATCCTTCCCACAACAGAAAAAAAAAGTGCACCCTAAAATAGACCAAGAACTTGAACATCAGCAAAACTGGGGGGCACTGGGCGGGGGGAATCAGATAACGCTTTAAGTGAAAATTTGATTTAAAAAATTAAAGCTTATCCTTCAGTTCTCTAGCTGAAGTTTTCCGACTTCTCACTGCTGGAATTTTGTGAAATATACAGATGGTAGAGAAGAATTTGTATTAATATTCTGAATTTACGTTTCTTAATTTAGGAAGGTGCTTGGTTTGTTAGGGTGGTCTGTAGTGCAATCTATAATTACACCGATTGCAACTTATATCTACTCACAAAACAGAAGAGTTACTTTTCTAGGACAATTTCAGGTCTCTGCAGATAGGGAAAATTTCTGTAATTGAGAAACTACTCAACTTCTAGGCAAGAGCCCGTGACATCCAGACAATCCCATGCCGATGTGGACTGTTCCTTTCCTCTCAAATCGGTATTGTTCATGACCCCAGATTCTCCATCAAACTCAATGCCGGCTGAACTATAGGCAATAGCCCCGCTGGGTGCGGACTGCAGGCCAACCACTGGAGGGCGTCTGGACGCTTCCAAACAGCTCCGAAGCGCCTGGAAATCTAGAGCTCGAGGACTGGAAAGCGCAGGAGGAAGAACGTGATCTTTGATTTTATTGGGCTAATAAGTAAAGGGAAGAACAGGCAGGTTTGGGAGCAAAAGTACGCTGTTTTCTTTCTTAGGATTAGCCCTTCTCGCCGAGGCAGCAAATTCCCTAGAGAGTTAGAGAGAGTAATACCACTCAGGCCCCAGCCCGCGGAGCCCCACGAGGGCGAGTCTCGAGAGTTTGTAGCCCCGCAGTGCCGGGCGCCTGGCTAGCTTCCCGGGCGCTGGAGGACACCGGCACACGTCTCGAGGCGCGAGGACCGCCTCGCTGTCAGGTGATCGCGCGACGGTGGCGGCCGAGGTCCCGAGGCACTGCAACCTGCTCTAGAAACCCGGGGACGCAAGGCGTTTTCCAATAATAAAGGAATTCCTTCTCTGACCTCCATTTCTTCCCCCACCGGGTTCGTTCAAAGCATTTATCCTTTGGGGAGTGGGCAGTGAACCAACTTCGGAGTTGAAATAGAAAAGGTGTACGGTATTTCGGGTGGGCTACCCTGCCGCATTCATTTCCTCCCTGCCGAAGATTCGCACTGAATTGTAATCACTTTACCCTGTGATTTTCTCGATCTAAAAAAAAAAATGTGTTTTCAAAGCATCACTTTAAAGAAAAGTCTTGCTTGCTGCTCATGAACCTTTAAATCCCTGGTAGTAAGAGGGGAGTTGAAAGGCACATGAGAGATGCTCAGGTTTTCAGATAGCCCGGCGCCGGGCAATGCGCCTTGTGAAGAACAGGGCAGAGATTTCCAAGAACACGTAGTCACTGTCGTTGCCTGCCAGCCGGCTGCTGGAACTGCGTGTCACTTGAGGGGCCCCGGAGACAGATTTCGGCTCTCCGGCTACAGGGTGGGAACCGGTTCCTTTGTAACTGAAAGACCCTACTCTCAGCTAAAAAGATGTCAAATCATGCCTCAGGCCAGACGGAATTCAGCATCCAAAGGGTTACGCGCGGCTGCCGGGTTCGGGCGGAGGAGAGGGCGCCTCAGCACTCCCAGTAATTCAATTAGTCAGGTTTCTGGAAGGTGGGGCCCGGGAGGGGGGTTAGGAGGCGTGGGGAAGGGAGGAGATTAGGAAAACGCCTCTTTCTCGTGGAGCAGACCAATCCGGTTGGAGTAAAGAGAGAGGAAAAAAAACCCGATCTGTAAGCAAACAGCAGGCCTTTCCCTGACTGGCTGCTCCAGCCACCCCCCACCCCTTCCCAAGTAAACTGCGAGGAAAAAAAAAAAAAAAAAAAAAAGAAGCAGCCCACATGACCCGGGCCGCGGCTGCAGCAGCGCTGGCTAGGCTCGGGCTGGCGGCTCCTCCCCCTCTCGGTCCCGAGCTCACACCGGCGCTCGCGCCGCCCGCCGACCCCGCGCCCTGCGATCCACGCCCACCCCCCCCACCCGCGCCGCCCACGTCCACGTTCACGCGCGCGGCCTCGCGCTCCGGTACGGCGGCTGCTGCTGGGTTGCCGCTGCTGTCGGCTTTACACGCAGGTCATTAACGAGGGGGCGTGCCCGAGGAAATTTTTCCCATAAAGCATTTTTTCTCTCTCTCTTTTTTTTCTCTTTTGCAAAACTGACTTTTACCCCTTTCCACTTCTCGCCAGTCGTTTCAATCCCTCCCGGGCTGCTCGTGCTGCTGCTGCTGCTGCACTCAAGTTTATTTTCCCGCCTGGTAAAGGTTTTGGGATTCTGTCGGTGGTTTTCACCTCTTGTTGCTGCTGTGCCCAAGGAGGGAAAGAGGAGCAGCTGCGGGAGGATCGGGAAGGTTTTCTGATGTAGTCATCGGGGAGGTGCCACACGCTCTCGTGCGCGCTCTCTTTTTTTTTTCTCCTTTCGCATTTCAAACTGATTGATGCCTCTCTACAAGTTGCCGGGCTTGTGGTCGGACCAGTCGGAGTCGCAGGGACACTTCTGAGAGCTCACCCAGGGCTCTTGGCACCGCGTCTGGGGGCTCATTCTTGCTCCCGGAAGGCGATCGGAGACTGACATCAGCCCATCCAGGAGTTGGAGGGATTCATTTGAAAGTGATTGTTTCCCCTCCCGCTCTCCTGCTGAACAGTTGGATTGGCATCGTCCTGCAGGTTTCGGCATCCCAGCTCCGCCTGGCTGGCTGGTTCAGACCTCTGCTCTCCATTCACTCTGGTGCACCGACTCCCGGCCCAGAAAAGCACGCGCGAGAAATCCCCGAGACTCAGGCAGCGGCCGGGGTGTCTCCTCCCGCCACCGTCGCAGTCCGACTCCGACAGGGGACCTGCCGGAAGACGCGAAAAGCCAAACTTTTCTTTGAGGTTTGCGAGGCAAGACCGCTCCTCGCCCGCTTAGCTGCCGGTTAACCAGTTCCAGGACGCCGGCGGGGCTGGGTTTCTGGCTCCAGATCTCCACCCTTCTCGGCGCACCGCCCCGAACCCGTAGCACCTACGAGACTCCTCCGAGATTTCCAGGGGTTACCGGGTTAAAGCACAGAGGAGGCGGGGGAAGGGGGTCCTCAGACTCCCAGGACCACAGGCGGGAAGCCCCCCCCCCCCCCCCCATCCACACGGAGCCCTCTTCCTGCAGTTTCCTACAGGCCGCCAAAGTAACTTGGAGCGAAGCGGGGCGCAGTGCGAGGGCCCTGGGCGGCGGCGGAGCCGTGCGCAGCCCGCGGCGCCGACGCTGAGCCGGGCCCGGCGGGCCAGTGTATGTCTCCCCGCGGCCGTGGCGCGCAACTCCCGGTGACTGTGCAGCGTGCGCCGCCGCCTGCCCCAACCCGCGCTGCCGCCGCCCGGCCCGGCGCGCACCTCCTTCTCCCGGGGTGACCGGCCTGCCGCCGCCGCCCGAGACACAGCTTGGCACCCCTTCCCCCGCCCTCGCCGCCGCCACCAGACACACACACACGCACGCTTCTCTCCATCTTGTGATTCCTTTTTTTTCCTCCTGAGCCCTCCAGTGGGGGTGCGAGTTTGCCTATACTCCCCCCACTCCTCCACCTTTTTTTCCTCTCTCTCTCCTCCCCCTCCTCAGCTTGGTGTGCGCCTCTTCCTTTTCTCGCCCCTCTTCATTTTTATTTATTCATATTTATTTGGCTCCCGCTCTCCCGCTCTCTCTCGCCCCTTCTCCCTCCCTCCCTCCCTCCGGATCCCTGATCTCTCCCCGGAGTGGCGCGTCGGCGGCTCCGCCGCTGGCCAGGCGTGATGTTGCACGTGGAGATGTTGACGCTGCTGTTTCTTGTGCTCTGGATGTGTGTGTTCAGCCAGGACCCTGGCTCCAAGGCCGTCGCCGACCGCTACGCCGTCTACTGGAACAGCAGCAACCCCAGGTAAGGCAATGGGGGGCGGAGAGCCGGGGCTACCCGGGCCTCGGGGCCCTGCGGAAGGAGCGGCGGCGCCGTGGACCCGCGCGCATCGGCCGACAGCGGCGCGCACTCTCAGAGTCTGCGTCGCCCAGGCGCGGATGGCTTTCGAGGCGCCCGCGGGAAACGCTCACTTCGTGCCCCTCATTGTTGAGGTGCGGCAGGGAGCCTGAGTGCCCCTGGGCGTCCCCGGGGCCGCCCAGACCCGCTGCTTCTGCGAAGCCCGGGGAGACTCGGAAAAGGCGGGAGCCCGGGAGTCGAGACTTCGCTTCCCACCCGGGCAGGCTGGCCAGCATCCCGATCCAGGCGCGGCGCTTGGGCACGGGGAGCCCTGGGTGCAAGCCGCCAGGAGCTCCCTCTTGGAGCGTGGCTGCGCAGGGACTGCGGGGAGAACCCGCTAAACATCCCCAAAGTGGTTTTTTTTTGTTGTTTCTTAAAATTTTTCCTTCCCTTTTCCCCGGTGCGCTCAGAAAGCGCACTGGCTGGGGGAGGTGTGGGGGACTGGGAAGCGGAAGCTTTAGGTTTATATTTTCCTCTTTAACTGCGAGGAAATCATCCGGCCCCTAAGTCAGTCTGGTCCCGGCTCTCTTGGCAGTAGAGAGGCTTCTCCCACCTCCTCTACCTCCCGGTGGGCTCAAGGTGCCAGAAAGTTTGATCTAATGCCGGGTTACGTCATGCTTGCGGAGCTAGCTGCTGGAGTTGGCCGAACCGGGAGGTGGGAGCCCTTCGTCCGAAGCCTGGCAGTGTGCAGCCGGAGGAAAACGCGCGGTTACCTGGAAACGTTTTTCGGGCGCTTCCGAAGCCAGCCGAGTACGCGGAAACCTAGAGATGGGCGCCCGGGGCCGCCCTAGCGCTCCTGCTGGACCCTGGCTACCTGCCTGGGTTCCTTGTTCACGGACCCTGGAAGAGGGGTACGGGTGGGGTTGTCCAGAGAGCCGGGCGGACCCCTCCCGATCCAGAGCAGGTCCAAGCCCTACTTTCTCCCGGGCAGCAGTCGGCCCCGCTGGGCCCATATTGCTCTGCCTTTCTGGGACCGAGGCCAGCTTCCAGCTTCCAGCTGTGGGCTGGTCTCGGTGCCCGCCGAGGAGAAGGGAAATAGCATCGATTATACCTAAAATCCCAGGGTTTTCCCTGGGCTGGCGTGGAAGTTGGGAGAAGAAAGGCGGAGGCCAAGGGAAGAGTTTGTGGTTGCTGCGCGCCCAGCGCGCTTGGGGAGAGGGGGCTGGTGGGCGCCTCTAGTTTTTCCTACCTCCCGGTGGCCCTCTCCGCCGGCCTCCCGCCTTCCTTTGTTATGCTGGCATAGGAGGGATTCCCCCGCTTGAAGTAATGTTCTCTCAGCTGAAGATGGGCAGATTTCCCTACGAGCCGTACACCGGTTGCCGAACGGGGATAGAGTCCCCCCACCTTGCTACCCCAGGAAAGATAGTCACACCCAGGTAGCCCAAGTCCTGATTGCATCGCTTGGGCCAAGTGGAGACATCCTTCAAAGTTTGGTTTAAAAAGTCTCCTGGAGGTGGGTGGTGGGATGGGAAGCTATTTCTTCTTTGACATGCCACTTACCGCTATTAGGAAAAGAGAAAGAGAAGCCATCCTGCCAGAGGAGATGCCTTTTATTAAAGCTGACAAGACAAATAGAGCAAGCCTTCCAGTTGTGATGGCGTTAAAAGCAAGTCTCATTATGTTGGTTGGTTTTATTCCCCTTTGGGCTTTTTTAGACAGCATATTCGAAACAGAGGAATTTATATTTTAAACTTTAGTGCCTTATCAAATAAAACAACAGTGAAATTGGTTAGTTGAATTTGGGACATTTTGCTCTTGCTTGTCTTTTGTTTCCCACTGCAAACTTCACAGTGTAATCTTTTTCTCTTGGTATTAATTTATTTGGGTACTTGGGTGTTGCAGTCATCCTGGGTTAAAACAGAAAGAATCAGCAACATCCCCACTCTTACCCCTCCTTCTTAATCTGTCAAACTAGTCTGAGTTAGTTTGAGGACATTTTATCTTAGGTTATCTCTGTTTTATGCTTTTGATACTGTTGTTTGGTTTGAGATTAGCACATTGATTTTTGTCACAGGTCATGTTTTTTAATAGATCTGCCCTGCCTGCGGAAAACTCTTCTGCTCAGGATGGCATGGTGTCTTTGAACCTGCCCAAAGTTAATCTGTAGAATTTTAAAATACCAAGAATATTCTCAAGTCAGTATTTCAATTTGAAGTTTGTGGAAATACCTCTCTATTTGATCATTATCAATTTGATAATGTTCAAAAGAAAGAATCATGCAACCCCCCCCCCCAAAAAAGGATTCAGCTCTTAACTTTAGTATTTTTAGGGATTTGTGGGTGTGTTTATCTTCATATGTTATCACAGTAAAACTTACTTTAAAAAATAATATAATTTTAAAACTAGGTACTGGTAGGCAGATTTATCTTAGAAATGTGGAATAAGACGGTGCTTTTTTGATGAATGAAGAAAAGTCAGCTTGGATGTATTTAAAAGGAGCCAAATGCAAAATAAGTAATTTAGAAATAAGTTTATCACAAAAGATAGTGAAAAAATATTTTAGAAAATTTGCAGGGGTCTACTAAATTTTAAGTTTTTAATGTTTTACATTTTCTTTTCATCTATGCTATCATTTTGTAAAGTAAGCTAACCATGCCTTTTGGTTTGACATAAATCCTATCTTTTAAGATTTTGCTAAATTAATAATATTATCAGAAGACTTCAATCTTGTGGAAAAGAGTAGAAAACTTTAATTGCAACTTAAATAGACTTTAAAGATTTTACTCTTAGAAGAAGAGTTCAGCGGACACATTAAGCTGGTAATAAATGGATATTGTGGCAAAATGAAGTAAATATATTTTAGCTTATACTACTGTACTTCATTTGAAATTATGTTTAGATAAAATTAAAATTAAGTATTACATCTTGATCACAGGATTTAAATATCTTATTTTGTAACTTGTGTAGTCATAGGAGTTTATCAGCTGCATTGAGTTTCATTACTGACTGCTTTGGTAACAGAAGCGTCCATAGATCTAAGTTCACAGAGGAAAAAAATGTAAAACTTACTTGCTGTCAGATAGTTTTGCTGTTAGAATCTGTCTTCCCAAGCATTCACTTCTGGGAAATAGATGTTTAATTTTTAAATGCTGATAACTTTTTAATTGCCAGTATTTATTGGGCAGTGGACCACACTGATTTTATGTATTGACTTGCTACAAATCTCTAAAATAGCAACTGAGACCTAAGAGTCTGAATAAAAATATATGATAACATTTTTGTAAATGCATCTTTCATATTTTAAACATTTGAAAAGTTGTATGAGTTTCACCTAAATCGTGAGAGTAATAGAAAGATCCTTTTAATTTTATGCTCTATTCTGAACCGGCCTGTTACTAAGTAAGTTTGAGTAATGAAGATCCAAGTCAAGGAGAATATAACTATTGATAGAATATTTGTGTCTAATTTCTTTAATAATGGAAAAAGCTTTTAAGTAACTTTTAAAAGGACTTCAATAATAAAACTTCCTTTACATTCTCCCTTAGTAGCTACGCTTATAAAGGTAGAGGTGACTCAATATTAAGAGTATGCCGCTTAATTTGAAACATGCTATAAACAGTTTGGTGCTTCCAAAGAGAACATTCTTTCAAATGCTGTGTATGTTGAAAAGTTCTTGGATTCATTTGACCACTTGCCAAAATGATGCTGGGATAATTAAACATGTCTCCTACTGGTTGGCATTAATAGATGGAATAGTAAAATAAAACAGTGGCAAATATAACTAGCATACTTTAAGAGTACCGATTTTCTTTATTTAGTACTTTACTTCTGTTAAGGTTTGAGAATCACCAATTTAAAATGTTATTCTCTTATGGGAAAAGATATCCCTGTAATTCATCTGGGATTTTTTAAATTTCAGCCTAACCATATGTTTTCTTTGGACTTGTAAATTAAACATTTCATGTTAGAGTAGCAGGTAATTGACACCATTTAGTTTTGCAAACATGTAATCTTGAGTTGTGAAAGTGATGTGAATTCTAGGTCAACACTCCCAAATCTTTCAGGCAGTATAGGTGATATGTATGTGACTAAGTAGAGAGAAGTAGTAACATTTTTCCCTGATCATATAGCCCTTGCATATTTTTCTCTTTCAAAATTCACTTGTTTCATTAAAAAAAATCTGAGCTGCCAGTGTTATATATATATACCAGTATACCAGTACTGTGCCTTTTCCACCGACAAATGAAATAAGTTTGGTCTAAATCTAAGAATTTGTTTTGAGGAAAGATGGAAAGTTGATCTTGGTTTTGAATGAGTTGTATCACCAACCCTGATAACTTTATTTTTGAAATTTTAAGTGTTGTAAATAATACTTCATATATTAGAAACAAAAGTTCTTCAAGTAAAAGACATTACTTAGAATCTTTTAACTTTATTAACTCTGAACCTCAGTGTAATGTATCATTTTATTAGATGTAATGGGATAATTTTGTTATTTTGATATTTATATCAGAATTTTATAAACATCTGCTTTAAAAATAAAGCAGTGTGATGAAAATTTATATCCACTGTAGGAGACCTGAAGTGTTTTTACCCTTATCCATTTGTAGGAGACCTGAAGTGAATTTTCCCCCTCTTACCCTTTGTTTAATCTAGAAATTTGTAGAAGAAAAGTGTGCTTCTTATTTTTGGCCGGTTTTCCATAGAAGTTTGAAAGCAAAATAAGCCATTGAGATGTTATGTTCCAGTGATTTTATACATTATGTTATGTATTCGTAATAAGCTATCAGAATAGTCAACTGTCTTTTTCTTAGGTGACTGGAACATCAGTGCTATTTGAGGCACGCTTGGCTGTACAGTGTGAGACCAAGGTCAATATACTCTTCATGATTAAAAGAATCAGAGAGAGCCTTCAGTAGTTCATTACTCCCTGTTCGTTGATTTTAGTGGTATTAACTAAGCCATTGGCTCACTGAATGAATATCTTGTTGCCATATGTGTTCTGGCTGATAATCAATAGCTCTAGAGGCTTCCACCTTTGAAGACTGAGGATCAGATTTGGAGGGAGCATTTAGTTATTTGGGGGCAAATTAACCTTGTGAATTTCTTGCCATTTAATCTTGTAAGGTGCCTCTGAGGAGGCGTTTCATTGCATTCTGTCCACTGGCCTGATTTCCTGTTGGATGGGACAGATAAAGATGAGCGCCTCCTCTTCTCCCCCTGTTGCTATGAGCCAAGCAAGCTACCAGCTTCATGCTGGGCCAAGAAAATTAATGAATACAATTAGTCCTTCAGGAGTCCTGGCCTTTGCAAATTTAGAAGTATATGCCAAAAGAATGTACCTTTGAGGAAGAGAAAACATTGAAATAGAAAATGAACAAAACGTAAGAATATGTTAAGAACAGAATTTTATGTGAGGGTAACATTTGGTTTATTGTTTAGTTTTTTTTTCTTTGTCCAATATATATCATTTGATTAATAGTTTTTTAAAAAAGATGCCCTTCAGCCCTCTTCATTTCTTGTGTTGGTTTTGAATAACTTCCAGCAGTAATGAGAATTTAAAAAGCTATGATATTTTATCTTAGATAATGAACCACTCTATGTTAACTGATGCCATATAGTCAATTTTCTTTTCAGAAACAGTATACAAACTGTTAAAACAGCAGCCCTGATTAGAATGTCTGTGTTGAAAAGGAAGCTTGTATGTCTCTAAGCACAGTGAGGAAGGTCTGGCCACTTAACCCAGGATGCTCAGTCAGGACTAGTCTTCTAAACCGAGAAAAAATTGCCTCTCATCATTTGTGACAGATAATACCTTCATATTCAGGTATAAAACCTCAAAGAGGAGTGTAAGAAATGAGATATTAATATTCACTTGTAGTAATTTGTCTTATGATGGTGGTCTTAGACAGCTAAACATCAATAAATTATTGTCTCTTTTAAGGGCCTGATTTATATTATTAGATTTATATTTTAGTCTGCTTCTCAACCTATACCCTGAGCTGTTTTGTGGAAAAGTTTCTTGTGATTAATTTGAACTTCCAGTGTTTCTGAATGGGATATTACTCACTACCAGGAGATCTGTTTCCTCTGGAATTTGCCCGCATTCATGTTTTCAAAATTGTCAGTTATAAACAAGGCAGCATAATGACATAGAAGAACTTAGTTTAAAAGTAAAAAGTAATAATGCAGGTTTTTCTGTATTACAACTATTATGCCTAGTTTTGAGCATAAACAAAAAATTTTCCTTCTATTTTACTATTCTTGATAATCTATACTCCTTATTGTACTCTGAAGGGTTTATTGTGAACTACTGAAGTCTCTACACTGTTTTCTAATCTGAAATCTGTGTAGATGGAAACTCTTTATTTTTAGGCTTTTGAATATAGTATTCAAACAGTGAGCCATAGATTTCAATAAAACCATTATTTTAAAACCGTGAAAACTTCTCCTTGAGTTAGCTAGTTGCTGGGAGACGGTAGTGTACTACAGTGATGGTTAGCTCAGCTTTCATTCAGGTAGAATTCTGTCATTTTCAATAAGGAAAAATAAACCTTTGTCGTCTTGAGAAACATCCTTCATGCAATTGACAGTTGACAGGTTGAAGAAAATGTTACTGTCAGGTCTTATTTTCCCCTCAAGTGAGAAATAAAAATAGTTTTGAGTGATTTTTTTAAAAAAAATCTATTTAAAACTTATTTCAAAATGGAGGAAAATGTTTTTAGTTTTTATGTATATGTCACAGAGTTAATCTGCCATTTGCTTCAGGGAAGGTCATCAAAGTGCAATCCCAGGAGAGGTTGTCTAACAGCTAAGTTCCTAGGGTATTACCTTTGAAAAGCCAAATACAGTTGATTTGTTTGTAACAGGATCTCTATCACTGGGCATTTTATGATGGAGTTCTGTAAGAGTTATAAGATATCAATATTATTCCTGTTAACTGCTTATCAAGTGACCTGATTTTTGGGACTGATGATCATGATTCTGATACGAAGGATAATTGGGAATTTTGGTTTTGTGATATCTCTATGTATATGCATTGGACAATCACCTTATTAGCACACAAAGATCAAACCTTTAAAAACAATTGCTTTGCTATTAATAATTTTCAGTAACTGCACAGAGTAATCCGCAAATTTCCATGTGGAAGTGCATGAATATATACTTGGAGATTAGAAAAAATATACCAAAGTTCTTGTTTCTTGATTTAGAAAAGCTAGTTTTTTGGCTTTCAGTTAAATCAGCGTTTCTTTTCTTTCCCCTAGAAGCAGCCATCTTGTTTTAAGACCGATTTTACTTCTTTCATGAAAATGGTCCGGAAATGAATATGGACGATAGAAAAGGACTAAACCACTTTGGGATCATTTTGGCAGGGCTCTATATTTAAAGCTCTATCTTAAGTTATTGTGAGCTCACTAGAATGCTATCTTCTTGTATTTAGTTGACAAAAAAAAGGGTATTTTAACTTAGTAATGATATATTTTAAACCTAGGCATATTATATTTTCATGTTAAATATTGGGCTGTACCATGTTTACAAATGTAGTTTTCTCTTGAAGCTTATAATTTATTGTTAATTTCTCAGTGATATATTAGTAGCCCCTATTATCACCCCCCCCAAACCCTGACTTCCTTTTTCTGACTGTACTAAGCAGTCCTTTTTGTTTGTTGGTTGATATTTTTTTTCCAAATTGCACAGCGTTAGCAGGAATCTTTCTCTAGTAAGTGGTACTGATAAAAATATAGTTACCTCCAAAAATGAAGCGTTTGGGGTGCTTTAAGAAGCGTTATATGAAGCCAGAGCCTTTTTGGTCCCTGGAATATAGGCTCTCACAATCTCATTACTAAACCATTCTTGTGGGTTCTTATAGAAAATTATTTTGGAAGTAAATTCATATTTGTTTTTAAAAATTATGAGAGTATACTAATTGAGACTGTTATATTTTCCACCATGTTTTGTATTTCTGGATACATTTGGAGGAACATGTGGTCTAGTAAACTTTACCAAAAATTTATACTACACTTCTTGCCACTGCATCTGTTTGATGATGTCTGGGAACATTAGTCTCATGTACTGAAGTAAAAACAGAACGTCTTAAGACTAATTTCAAAGTAACCTGACTCAGTCAGTCTGATTAAACTGGGTACAAGTTGAATACTACTTATGTCACAGATTGCTTCAGTTCATTAGAAGTAGAATTTTTGATGGTTGCAAGTACAATGTAAAGGAGATAAATAAAATACATGTTTTAAGATCGGATATACGTCTCATGGACTTCTCATTAAAGTCCAAGTATGAGTGAGTTGACAGTTTTTGTACCAAAACGCTTTCCTCTGCTATCCATCATCTGTTTTTCTTTGACTGATGGAGAAGACTAAGATAACCAAGGGTTCAAAATGACCTTTTTGTTTTAAATGAACTAACAAATACTTTTGTTTTTTCTTCCCGCTTCTAAGGTGTCAGAATATCCATTCTAGTTTTATTAGTGATTTATTTATGTATGTAGAAACTATAATTCACAATTAGCTCTTGCCTCTTACTATGAAAATACATATTATAAAAGTAAATGAAAGTATTTTCTCCTATTAAAAATGCAGTTTTGTGGTTTGATGCAGTCATGGCTTATTTTGGTTGGATAATTGTAGTGCTAATTGTTATCTAGATTTTGATGGTGGTGGGCATGATACTTGATGTTGTCTGGTACTTAGGTGCCGGCAGGATATACGGCTTTGTCACATTTGCCTAACTTTATTAATATATAGGGGACTTAACCTTTCGGTTAAGTTATTTTTAATGGTATTTAATCATATGGAGTCAAATGGGATTAGGGAGAAAAGGAAAAATAATTCTAAATATGGGGAAATTATCTTTTGTGTTTAACAATTAGGTTAAACAAAGTGGGAGCAAATGAGCCTAGTTCCCTTCTATTGTTTCAGGGCAAGAAAATACAGACAGATGTCGGAATGTGGAAGCTGTGACCTCTGACCCACACAGCATGGCCACTGCTGTGGCACACAAGTGTCCTGAGCCACCATCGTAGCAGCACTTTTTGAAGTGACTGACACTTGAGATGGAGAACCTGAAACTGATTCTGTAGCTATTTGTAGCTCTCCGAAATCTCAGTCTTTTTAGCTGCAATTTTAAGTTCCTCACCTTACCTTTTATGAAAAACGTTTCTTTGTTTGGCTCAGACAGTGCTTTTGTGACTTCTAGAAGGGGTCTCTATCCCTGTAGTCACTATCAATCTTTTCCTCCCAATAGATTTATTCATCGGGTTGGGATAATGGAGGAAACTCAGATGTATGGCTCTGCTGCACCAAGTATTTATCTGCTTTATTTAGCTAATATGTACTTTTTAAAAGACAAATGAAAGCAGTGGTTTTGTGGAAGGCCCTTTCTTTTAGTCTCTGCTCTGCAACCTCGCCAATAACCCCTGGGTTCAGACAGACCATTAATGTTTTAGATACTGTGGCATTCAGTATTTTCTTCATATATTTGTTTACTGTTACTGCTGCAATAAACTTTTATGCCTATTTCTGTAGTTTTCTGGCAGGGGCTCCATTTATTAAAATTTAGTGACCCAGCACTAAGAAGGGTACAGTTCAAAGAGTGGTGCTCCTGACAGGGTTTTGTGTCAAACAAGAGAAAATAATAGGGAAATGAAAGCTGCCAAAATGTGTCTCCCAATTACTAATTAATCAGGCGAGAAAGGACCTCAGTGACAGATCTGGTGTCTGCCATGACAGCAACCTGGGGGATGCCTTATTTTAAATACTGTATAAAACAAATTGAAGTAAGCCTCAGGGACTATAGCACCCAGATATTTGATATCACAAGTGTTCATTTTTTTAAGTCTGTATAAAGCAAGGCAGAAACCAAAATTGAAACTGAATCTTTGTATTCTTCACTGATAGTATCAAAACATAAAGCTATTCTTTATGTATTTTGCTTATTAATAAGCAATGCCTTTATTCTTATTAATATTTTAGTACAGATATAATAGTATTCTTGGTTTTAGTATTGATGTAGCATTGTATACATACTTTATCCTTGATAGAGACTTGGGAAAAAATTAAAAATTTTTTCTATCATATGCCTGTCATCAATATTTTAAGCATGACTATAATTGAAGAACAAAATTCTCCCCTCCCCTGGAAATATATGTTTTTGCGCTCCCAGAGGTTCCAGTCTTTTCTGGCAATGTTCCCACTATGGTTGCAGAACCCATAATTAAATGCCTGTTATTAGTTTATTTTTTCCATAGCATTTACAACCTAAAAAGAAAAGGGTCTTGTATGGAACTATAGCTGTCAGGGGAACAATGAAAACTTATTACACACTCTGCTATCACTATTGTCGACTATACTCTCGGGAAAACAACAACATGACAGAGTGTGTGTGTGTGTGTGTGTGTGTGTGTCTGTGTGTGTGTGTATGTATGTATGGTGGGGTGTGTATATGTATACAGGATATTCCATATGATTATATACATATGGGATCAGACATATCTGATGGCTTAACTTAAAACTCTGGGTTCCCTGAAGCAAAAAAAAAAAAATGTATAAAGGACAATTGAATTCAGTTAATTAAATAGAAAAAAAGCAATTCTTTATTGGGGAAAGTATTCCTGATTTAGTATCCGTCCTTTAAAATATGGCCTAAGAGAGTCAGCAATAATCATGACTCTGAATCTCTCATTATTTTGAGTATCATTTTGGAATAGTCCTGTTACCAGTACATCTATGCTATTAATGTATTTGATTATTTACTGTATAATTATCTCTTTCACAAATTATTTCTTTGCTTTGCTTTAGAGTTCTGTGTTGGTATCTGGTTATTTGAGGACTGATTACTTAGTTTGTTTATTATGTATATCTCTCTGTCACTGTATTTCTCTTTTGATGGCTTTGGCCATTTCACTGTTCAGTAGGTGGATTTGAGAAAGAAAATAAAACAAAAAATGATGTTTCTGAAACTTATAGCAGCTTTCGTATGAGATTTGGTAAGAAAAGACTTTGAGGCTATTGAATAACTTGAGGTTTGGAATCAGTTTTGGATTTTAATCATCCATGCCATTCCTGTTCTCTGGTACCATGTAGAATCAGGACTTGGCCCTATATAATGGTTTCCATTATTACTTCGATTTCTTGGGTGAATTCTCCTTACTGTATTTAAAACTAGAGCCAAATGGGCGAATTCAGAAATTATATGTTGATTTAAACTTAGTTTTCCAAAGTTTTCACATTAAAACAACGTTATAGATAAATATCTAACAGTAGTAATGTATTCCTATATTGAATATCTAAAGGTTACAATTGATAAAATATTGAGTGATACCTGCAGACCCTGAGAGGCACACAGTGGATTCGGAGATGCATAAGACAGCATCTGTACCCTTAAGGAACTTGCAGTTTTGTGTATGTTTAAGAACTGTATACACATAATCACAGTGCAAAGTAGAAGATACTCTAAGAAATGTTCACGTATGGATTTATTCAGCAAATATTTATCGAGTGTCCACTGTGGGCCAGGTATTGTTCTGAGTACTGGAGATATTGCAGGAAACAATATATAAACAACATCCCTGCCATCATGAAGCAGTCAATTTGCGATTTCTAGATCATTGCTTTTCACACTCTAATGTGCACACAAGTCCTCTGAGGATCTTGTTGAAATACAGATTTTAATTCAGTAGATCTGGGGTGGGGTCTGACATTCTGCATTTCTAGCGAGCTCTCAGGTGGTATTGATGCTGCCGGCCCATGAACCACAGTTGGAGCAGCCAGGTTCTAGATGGATCAGTGGGGAGAGAGATTACTTCTGGTTTCTTATCAAGGGCTCTTGGTTGTATTTGCCCTGAACTTTCTGTATAGTTCTACAGTTTCTCAAGTGGCTTAGTATTTGCCTGAGTGCAAGTTATTTGTCTTAAGACCTGGTAGTCTTCATTTCTTGCGACTTTACCCCAAATCTCAGACAAATAAAATAGATTTTTACATTGAGGTTTATGCATCATTAAAATACACCACTACAAAAGTAACAGGCCAGGGATTTTTTTTTTTTTTTTTTTTTTTTTAAACTTTGGGTTTATTTATTTATTTATTTTTATGGCTGTGTTGGGTCTTCGTTTCTGTGCGAGGGCTTTCTCTAGTTGCGGCAAGTGGGGGCCATTCCTCATCGTGGTGCGCGAGCCTCTCACCATCGTGGCCTCTCCTGTTGCGGAGCACAGGCCCCAGACGCGCAGGCTCAGTAATTGTGGCTCACGGGCCCAGTTGCTCCGCGGCATATGGGATCTTCCCAGACCAGGCTCGAACCCGTATCCCCTGCATTGGCAGGCAGATTCCCAACCACTGCGCCACCAGGGAAGCCCCAGGCCAGGGATTTTGATGTAAGTCTTGCTCTTTATGGACAAATCTACTGGAGTGAAAATATTGCCTTGGTCCAAAAAGTTTAAGGAGGATCCTGTCATAAATGTCTCAATATATTTGCAAACCCTCCCCAGAGATATTTTCTATGGCAATGCCAGAATTACACCTCAGAAACAGATTTTTAACACTTTCCAATTGAAATCCATATGGTTAAATGAACCTCAAATGTTCATCTTACATTCAGCACAGAAGATGACTAACAATTTTTCTGCTTCCACTGGCAGGGTTTCTTGTGGATGACTTTAGGAGCCTACACTTCCTTGGAGACTTGGGAGGAAAACAGCTGTCTGCTCTAAAATTCCATGATTCTCGTGTCCTTAGTAATCTTTGTTTCTATAGAGTCTCGGTAATATAAAGTCTATAAATACGCTTCTGTTTTTTTCACAGCATATATATCATTTGCTTTTGCAAAACAATTGTGTGATGCTTGTAGTCACAAGTAAAGGGTGGAACTAGTTAAATTCAGATTACTCTGCCTGCTTACTTGTTGTTCCTCACTCTTTGTGTATAAATGCAATATTCCCACTCTCCTAAGTGAACTTGAAAGTCTTTGAAAGCATAAGTAGACTTACTTAACCGATATACCTCTATGGAGCAATTATTAAAAGGAAGATGAAACTGTTTGCCTGTAGACCAGCTATATTTGTATGAAAATAAACCCAGAGAAGGGAAGGATGGTGAGCACTCTTAATTCAAATATCCTTTTGTTCTTAATAACGATTTTACCAATACTTTTTTATAGTTAATTATCAAACGGAAGCATATCTTTTCATTTTCAAATCCTTGGCAAAATGGATTTAATTAAAATATTGTCTAACTTTTATAAGAACTATGAATATTATTAAGAATAGTAAATCAAGACATGTCTGTTTTGCTTGGTTTTTGTAGGTTTATGTTTATTCTCCTTTCTTTTTTTTAAATTTATTTATCTTATTTATTTATTTTTGGCTGCGTTGGGTCTTCGCTGTTGCGTGGGCTTTCTCTAGTTGCGACGAGCGGGGGCTACTCTTTGTTGCGGTGCGCAGGCTTCTCATTGCGGTGGCTTCTCATTGCGGAACACAGGCTCTGGTGCGCGGGCTTCAGTAGTTGTGGCACACAGGCTCAGTAGTTGTGGCTCGTGGACTCTAGAGCACAGGCTCAGTAGTTGTAGCGCACGGGCTTAGTTGCTCCACGGCATGTGGGATCTTCCCGGACCAGGGCTCGAACCCGTGTCCCCTGCATTGGCAGGTGGATTCTTAACCACTGCACCACTAGGGAAGCCCCTATGTTTATTCTCACTATGGTGTAAATAAGCGTCTGAGACAGTGACTTTGAGGTGACACCCACTTAGAGTTTCCAGTTTTATGATTCTCATAGATAAAGAAATTCGAGAATCTTGTGTGACTATGTGTGAACTTAAGTAGTTCCTAAAAAAGAAGTATGCTTAGAAGATTATTAAATTTATAAATAGGATATCTTTATTGATTAAAATGAAGTCATTTGCATATCTCTAAGGAATGGCTTTGTTCAAAATGGAGTTAATATACCTAAGATTTGTGGTCATTTCCATGTTTAGATAAAGCAGAAGATACTCAATAGTTCTAATTATTGTTTTGCCCCTCTATTTTTTAAAAGGGAAAATAAATACATTGAACAGTTTTTATTTAGCTCAAGGCTATTAACAGTGATTTGTCCTCAGATTAATAGGTTGTAACCAAGTTCTTTGATATACTGATATTTCTACATTTACAGATTGTTTTGACTGCATAAAATAAAGGCATTGAATATATATACTTTTTTTTTGTTTTGAGTTTTTATAATAGCAGCTGTTTTGGATAAAAGTTTGAATGGGTTTGGGTGTCGTCTAGGCAAGGCTCAGAGAGTAAGATATTAAAAATCCTATGTCAGATTTGATTTTTAAATTGTCTTTGTTAACATTTTTTTGTTACATTTCAGATCTAGTTAAATTTCAGCTCTAATTGAGTCTAACTGTGCCATTACATTTGTAATGATTAATTTTGAACCTGTTTCTTCACCCTAACAGATAAATGGGTGTAATCAAAATGTCTCCTTCAGATCTGTGAAAATTTGAAGGAAAGTATATCTGTCGCAGGATTTTTAAAAAGGTTATAAAAATTAGAGTAGAGATTGAGGGGGTCACCTCACTTTGCACTGATGCATCTTACTGTATAATTCTATATATTCTTGTAAGTTGCGTAGAAATACAGTCTTACAAATAAAATTTTATTTTCAAAACATCATGGAAGAGCTGACTTTTTAAAAAAGATCAAGTTGTCTTATTTCGTAATATATGTTGTCCCTGATAGATATGATTTATGCATTTATATAGGATTTTCTTTTAAAGGAATTCACATTTCAGGCTTTATCTTGTGATTTCTACATGAGTAATAATGTGTGAAGAGTGACACTTGAGAGGCAAGTCAGCTAGGACCTTCTTCCAGAAAGGAAATTTGGATCTCCTCGTGAAGTTGTTGCCCTCTCAGTTTGTCTCCAATATATTGTTTCCTCTTTGACTTCTAAAACCCTGATATTCTGCTTTGGACTTCACAGGTGTAATGAGATATCTCCATCTCAAAGGAGAAATTAATGAATACCGACACCCTTTTGGAGAATGCTTGTATTTCCAATGAGGAGCTTGTTGAAACAAATCAGTTCCTGTCTGGGGCTGTTCCTTTCAGGCAGCCCAGCTGTCCCTGGGATCCTTGGATTCTTCTGAATCCTACTGCCAGAAAAACAGGGTTTAGCCTCTTGACGCCTTTGTGCTTAAAAAACTCCTGTTACTGACTGCTTTTAAACTTAGTACATATTAATTATACACACATTGATGTTAGGAGCATAAATAGATCGTAACAGCGTCTAGCTAAGAGAAGAGACAGAATTTGTCAAGGAACACATATTTTAATGCACTGAAACCTAAGTTTCTTTTAACACATTACTGTCAAAGGGCCACTTACCTGTAGAATTGTCTGGTGGTTACTCAAAGCAGGTTTTACTTCATAATGTGTATAGCTATTCAGGAGAATAGCAAGTGTGCCTGTTACTTGTTTAAAAATTGCAATTGTATACTTACATAATTATTTTATAACATTTTACTCCTGAAGATATAAACCTCACTTAAGGCAAAAAAAATGTAATTCATAAAGGAAATTGTCAATGATCCTTATGTGCTGTACCCAGAAATTTAGTGACAACTGAGGGCAGCACTTGGCCAGTAGCAATAAAATATTGAAGTTAGTATTAGCAATACCAAAATTATTTGAAAGAGAACTGGTAACTCTCTATAACTGATTTCCCTTAAAAGTTCAGTGTTTTAATATTTGGAATTGCTATGCTCACCAGAATATCAGACTGACCTTTTTTACATTTGTATCATTTCATACAAAAGAAGGCTTCTTTTGTCCTGCTAAATTGGAAGTTAAGATTTGTCAAGGGAAGAAGCTTGCTATGAGTTTATTTCAAGCTTTAAACTTTGTAATTTTATGTTACTTGGATTCAGTATGATGAATGGTTAATGGTTACAATCCCTCCTGTGTTTCCAGGCTTCCTTTCTTGGCAAAAGGGTAGTCAAGAAGTTTAAATTTTGATGACTTACTCACTGACACTCTGTATTATTAAAAAAATAATTCTTTGTAACTCTTATATATCAGTTTAAAAATATCAGCCAGAGGCTTCATTTCAGCTAGGCTGACTTTGTATTTTCTTTCCGTGAGCGCATGTTGATTGATCAAATTAAGTGTATAGCAATCTAGGAATTCCTTAAGATGTGGCAGTAATTGGATTGAGTTGCATTTTAATTATTTAGCTTTTATTAATATGGTAAATATTGTAGTAAAGATTAGAGCTGAACATATTTCAGTGCATTTGATGAATTTAAACAAACATGATAGAACAAGCCTATCCTAATATACCTAACCTTTTATCTCATATATTTTGAGGAAGGGTGGTTTGAATTCTCTTCATACTCTTTGTGAAAGCCAAATTATGTCAATGTATTTTGCTTGTTTAAAATATAGACAATGGTGAACTGCCCTTTAATACTAGGTCATCATAAACTAGAATTTTTAAGTCTAGACAGTTGTAAAGCCTCTTTAATTTCTCTCCTATTAAAATTTTTGGATCATCTGACTGTCCTTATGGAAATATTGTAAAATGCGAATGGAATGTATAGTTAGGTCTTTAAGCAGAAACAATGAAGTCTGCTTATCGATTTGAATGGAATAATGAGCATTATAATTGGTTATGGCAGACAGCTATGAATTTCTTTCCTCAGGTATCTAACTGAAATCTCTAGTAATTTTATATGGCCTTAATCATTTTAGTAAAACTACCCAACTGTCATTTCAGGTTAGTTTTATGACAATTGACTCCTTAAAAAAATAAAATTAAACCAACTGGGCAAATATAAAAATTTTACAGTTAAATAGTTTTATTTTCAATAAAGAGAGTATCTCTATATTTACATCAACAAAAGACTATGTAAATTTATGGGAAAACTCCATTGATTCTAATGTAATATTAGAACCACCTCCCTCCGCATCCCACCTCCCACCTGCCGTCCCATAGAAAGCTACTGTCGCTGGTGGGAAGAGAGTGTTTGTGCCTTGTTTTTTTTGGTTACTCTCTTCAAAGCCGCAGATCTACCTTCTCAATGTCGCCAAGCTAGCAGACACGCGTACTGGTATTTACCATAGCACGCTCTCGATTCTGGGTGTTTGGTAATCACAACTTCTTTTTTGGACACACTTGAATTGGTAGTATACGTGAGATCTGGTTTGGGAGTCAGCCAAGGAGTTTGGACTCACTTCCCCTAGGGCCCTCACATTGCCCTTCTGGGCAGAGCAGGCAAACACTGGCAAGCTTTGAGTGGTTGATCGCATCAGGGCCCTGTTCACAGGTATACAGGGGTCACAGTAAGTGGATTTGCACTGCGGCCTAATACGGAGTTTTAAGACTGCAGTAATCAGTGTTGGAAGACGATTGGTTTTTCTTGTTGTAAGTTGCTAATTAGTATCGAAAGTCTAACCTGTTTTGTTGAACTGCCTCCCTTTTTTTCTCTGAGAAAGTGGTTTGGACAGTAATCTATTTACTCTGTCTCTACAGCCCTCTTCCCTCTTGTTAAATAAAATCTAGAAACCTCTGGGGACTCCCCACTGTTGAGTTCTGCTTGGAAGGAGCTTTAAAACAGTGGCTCTAAACTGAAGTAAATATTGACTGGGTCTGGGGCTGGCTGAGGCCTGCTCAAAGCCTCCTATTGTTCTTGCTTAGTCAGCACTCCAGAGCCAGCTCAAGTATGCATGTGTTAGGAGGAGAAGAAAGGCCGCACAGGGAAATTAACAGGGCCCACAGCTGAACTCGTAAATGCACCATATAGAGGAAAGAGAAGCTGACTACAAAGCCAGCAGGAGCTTATGCTGGGTTACAGAGAATTTGGGAGACTGGAGTGCCAAAACACTCTCTGCTCTCTTTCAGAAGTTTAAGGTACATGGAGCTATTGGTCTTGGTGGGTCCAGCCCTTCATGCCAGATGCTGTGTTCTCAAGGGCACATGAAGTGTAGCATTCTGGTGGAGTTGAAAGAAAGATGAGGGGTGAACCTGGATTCCAGACTAATCCTTCTCCCTCCCTGATACCTGTTCTGATGCTTCTGTCAGCCTTTCCAACTTCAGCTGTCATGTCGGATTACACACTCTCTTGGGTCTCCTAAGTGCTTCGGCATCCCTGGGGTATCAGATGGGTGATGGAGAACCATATGTCATCTGAAATGCAACTTCTGAAGTTCTGAAGAGGAGATGTTCTTATTTTATGAAAAATTGAAACTTTATTTTAAAAAAGGAAAATTAAATCATTTAAATATGGAACAGATTCCCTTGTTTAAAGTGGAGTACTTTGAGTAAAAGCTGACTGTATTTTTACCATTCAGTTCAAGAACCCAAACAAACAGCTGGCTGACTTATGTTTTAGTAAAAACCATCCCGGTACATTTACTAACTGGAAAAGTAAACATCCTTAAAATGAAATTCTCATGTGTCCTGACTGCAAAGTGATTTTTAATAAAGACACAGTAAAACCACCAATAGCATATTTGGATTGTTGTTCATTATGACTGATATTGTAAACGTCCCTACATCTTAATGCCTGGTCTTCTGTGACATTTGATGTGAACCTGTCAGTGCTAAAGACCACATGCAGGCAAATACCAAGACAATTAGAAAATTCATTAATTGTCAAGGCAGTGATCAAAATGTTCTGCTTCACTCAGGCTAATAATGAACAACAAACAAAGAATGTCACAATAAAGCATGGAATGCTATGGACAGAGAGAGAAAGCACATCTGTTCAGGGTATCAGGAACTACTTGCTGGAAGAGGAATAGTGTAGATTAGGCCTTGAATGATGGTTATGATTTTAATGGAGATGGAGACAAATAGTAGAAGAATATTCCAGGTATTCATAACAACAGGAGTAAAGACTTGTTGGCTGTAACTTTGTAGGTGGATTTGGGGGACGTACAGAAAGCAGTCAATTCCGAGCGAATGAGATCTGGTGGAAGATCGGAAGCTTGGGCTACAATGGGTTAGCCATGTTGCAGGGTCTCACTGTGAGGCTTCTAATATCAAGGGGGAGGGCCATGTATAGCAATTATAATATACATGTTCTCATGTATATTATAATTCTGCACTGTTGTGTGTCTTAGCCGCTGTTTAATTGCTTTGCAAATATAACTGAATACCGGAAAAATCTGAAGGTCTCAAATTAGGCTTGGTTTATAAGTGGTTAGGTGGTGGGATGGTAAAAATCAGGGGAGTTTTAATATTTCCAGATGGAACCTGAGAGTGCTGTATCACATCTAAATTATTTCTCTGATTTATGGATTGAGCGGTTGTTTTCAAACTTCTTTTTTAGCCAAGAAACATTGTTCGTAAAAATCTTGAGCAGAAAACTAACATATAAAACAGAAAAAAAGAAAAACAAAAAGCATCAAACAAACATCAGGCTGCATTTAGGAGAGATTGGGGTCTGGGGCTCCACCCACCTCTGGCCCCAGGCTCCTGAGAGGCTGTGTGGAGCTCTTCAGGCTCTTTGAGTCCCTTTTCAAAACCGCCAAGTAATGCCTTGGCGGTTACTCAGAGGAGTGCAGGATGATTCAGTTTTGCCTTTACAGGCACAGAAGTGCTCCTATGCCCTTCTAGAGACAGAGGTATTTCTGAATAGCTCCCATTTATTGAACACTTACTGTGTACCAAGCACAGTGCTTTACAGACTTCACAATCATTATCATGTATTTAATCCTGACAACACCTTTTATGAAGAAGGAAATGTAATGGTCCTCTTTTACAGATGAGAAAACTGAGCTTTATATACTTTGACCTTGGCCAGTAAGTGGCTCTTAAACCGCTTAGCTGGGCTGTGTGGAGTGACACACTGTCTAACACAATTAGTGAAATGTTGAAAGGTGACCTTGAAACAGAATTTTTGAGGAGGCGCAGTGGAGAAGAACGATAGAGACCATATGCTAATATGAAAGGAGGGTTAAAAATGCACACTTATGTTCCCCCTTGTTGAGCATTTAATGGATTGAGAGGTTGCAAGCCGCAACTGGTACACCTACAGCAGATAATTAGTACCACCCACTGGAGGTTAAATGTTTCCTTGACTCCTTTGGAGCTAATTGTGAGGCTGTGTGTATACATATACAGCGTGCATTGTATATGAAGAATAATCGGACTGGTAGGGAATTCACATGCCAGCTAGCCCTCTTCCTCTGCATTCGGGTAAGCTTGATTCTTGAGGCCTTGCCAAAGTACAGTGCAATTTTTTGAAGAATTTTAGGAGAAATTCTAGAATTCCTTGAATAAAAGCTTGAGTTTAACAATCATATCGTCAGGAAATTTTCCCCTATATTTCATTTAAATTCCTGCACTTTCAGTCAGCTTTGATTTACATAATAACAATACGAATTTACTTTAAAAATTTTAAATGCAGCTTTTGCCTACTCCACAGTAAATACATCCTGAGCAAGAAACACGTGTTTCTTAAGCTATCGAGAACAGCATATGAATGCCTGAATTGACTCTATATTCTTTTGTGTCCCAAATCCCGCCCCCCCCCGACCCCCCCATCTTCCTCCCCTTGCTGTTGCTTCCTTTCATCACAGGAGTTTTTGCCCTGTAGCTTAACAGCCAGTAAATTATTCCTGATTAGTTTCAAAGACAAAAGTCTCCTGATAGGATGTGGGTAGATCAGGTTCCCAGCTAATCTCCAGAGAGACAACATGGAGGGGAAGAAAGAGTTTTGGCACCTTATCCGTTATGGACATCTGCTTTGCCAGACTAAACCAGGTCTTTTAGTTGAAACATGTGCCTGGAAACATGAGGTGATTCATCGCCCATGCACAGTCCTTTGTGCTTCTGCACTGGAAGTTGTTACCCTTTCTTCTTCTTTAGTGAATATGAATAATATTGGCATATGGACAATACTGTAGTTGGTGTACACTATCTGCATCTTTGTATGTGTTCTGTTCCCTAGATGATAAGACTCTTGAGGTCAGGATTGTGGTTTATATGCAGAAGCACTCTATACAAGGTCTGGCCCATGATGGTTAAGAATCTGAGGCAGGTCCTGGGTATAATTCTCAGCTCCTCCACTAACTAGGTGCTGTGGGCCTGGACAGGTTACTTAACCTTTCCCCGCTTCACCTACCTCATCTGTAAATGAGAATACTAAATGTATTTATCTGATAGCGTTATTGTGGTGATTAAATGACATGTTACATTAGAACAATTCCTGGCACAGAGTATGTGATTAGTAAATGTTAGTTAGCTACTAATAAATACTTTTGCATGAATTTCTTTATTTTCATTATCTTTTTATGTACAAAAAAATCTTATAATGGTTCAGAGACATATTAAAGAGACAGCATTGACTAACTTTGGAGTCTGGGTGATCTGGGTTCAAATGCTGATTCTCTTCCTTAACTCTGAGTTTCGCTTGCGTAAAATAGAGAGGATGTATAATTTGTGATGATCCAGTGAGAAAGTAAATGCATGTAAAATACCTGCTGCATAATATCCTCTCAGTGAAATCTAGGTGTCATTATTAATTTAGAGAATCATTTGAGTATTAACCTAGGAGATACATTGTCTGCCCATAGATTTTCTCTCTTCATTTTCCTGCCTGTTGCCAAACGTTGTGGTAACCTAACTGAACTCATGTGTTAATTGTGTGGAAATTCTCCTTTCTGATTTTTTCAGTTTGAAAGATAAAGTAATATCTTTTCAAAAAAAAAAATACTAAGGCCTGGAGTCAGGTGATGTGGATGTCACTGGTTTTTTTGTTTTTTGTTTTTCTACCAACTAGATGCTTGACCTTAAGCAAATCACTAAATGCTCCAGGACTCTTGTTTTTCATCTTGACAACAAGGTGACTGAATTAGTTCATCTCTTATGCTAGAGCATCTGACTCAGAAGATCTGAGATGTGTCACTGCTTTGACACTACTTAACTGTTTGACCTTGGGCAAGTCACTTAACCTTGGTTAAGTTGAGTTTCCTCATCTGTGAAATGAGAGGATTGTTGTCCTCTGGGAGGTCATTGTCAACTTCATTTTTGCTTTATTAGTGCAGAGGAACTAATACATATGTATCTACATGTCTAAACTTTTGAAGAAAACACACACATGATTTTTTGTTTTTTACTTTCAAACTTTAAAGATTAAAACATTTTTTTCTGTGTTACTTCTAAACATGAATTTAAGGATTTATCTGGAAAACCATTCTGAAGTTACGGTTAATCAGTAAGAAAAATAATGTACAATTTCAGAGCTTTGGGTATATGTTTTATACACAAACTAGCCAATCCACTCTCAGACAAGTTAATGAATCCAATCCTGAGATTTGACACAGGGAGACTTTGGCGGAATTGTATCTGATTAAACACCCATTTTAATTTGGTTCTAAAAATTAAGAAGAGTTTGTAAGAAGTGTTTCAAAAGAAGAAAAAGAAGGACCTAGAATTAAAAAAATATTCTTTAGTTCACATCTGTAAGATCTAAATCACAAGTTGATTTACTGAACTGTTTGGTTTTCATTTGTTTTCCATTGGGAGGAGTTATGAAGTAGAATAGGAAAGACTTTAGAAAATTGGGTAAATGTATAAGTATTGGAACGCAGAATACAGTTGTACAATTTAAATCTTTATCATAAGTTATATAACTACGACTCAGTCTTTTGTCCTGTTTTTTGCTGTGTCTTGTCTAATTTTGCATACTTATTTTTACATTACTACTAAAAAAATTTAAATAATGTCATGGTAGGCTTTATAATATGAAATGAACGTTTCAAACATTACTTTAGTAATCAGTGAAAACTGAAGTGGGCAAGACACACTGGATCTTTAAAATAAGTTCCAAGATGCCAGTTCACTATACAAGAAAGAATGATTCAGCCAGAAAATCAATTAAAATTTTAAGTGATTTATGCACTTGTATCACGATGATGATAAATGTAGACATAAAGAGTAATGAGTAATTATTAGCTAACTTACCTGTTTTATGCCTTCCTTGTATTAGAGAAACCTGTTTACAGAGGAGAAATCGTCTCATTTATTTGGAGATGCTTGGCCCACCTCAGGGTCTATTTTCTTAGTAGTTTCTAGTCAAATTATTCCTAATCAGTCTCATGGGTAGATTGGACTGTCTTCACCCCATTTCCTGTGGCATTGTGGGTTTTCAGTGGACTAATCACAATCACAGAGCACGAAGATGTATCCTCTTAGAGGTCAGGTCTTGTTCTCATCCAAATAGATTGATTTGTGAGCAGTAGCGATTATGGACAGCGGGTGTGTGTTTGCAGTGTGTTTCTGCATTTAGTAATTTGTTGGACATGAATGTAACATTTTTCATTTCCCTGCTATCTAATAAAAGCAGTCTGACTAAATGTAAAGAATCCAAGTTTAACTTTTGTAGACTCTGTTTTTTTCCCCTTAGCTTGTAATTTTGTAACCTTTCATTGTTGGTTTTCAGAATGAGTATTAAAGTAGGTTTATTTTGCTGATGTTTATTTCTAGCTAACAATATAGGTATGTTGATTAAAAAACCTACTTAAAATAAGAGCTCATTATAATAACAATGCTGATTATGAAACTATGATTTTAAACTATGTTTTTTACAAATATTGAGTTACTATTAATCCATTATAGACATTTGTACCCATGATGAAATTGTGAGAGGCTGAAGAAAGTGTATATATATATATATATATATATATATACACACACATATATATATATGTATATATATATATGTGTGTATATATATATATATATATATATATATATATATATATATATATATATATATATAAAAAATAGCTGTATACTTAGACTGAAAAGTTTGAGTGTCTGGTTCTTAAGTTTCCAGAATTGCATAAGATAGAAATACATTGATAACAGTTAATATGGAAAACAAATCATTTTATTTAAATACATATATAAACTGCATTTTATCTGCAAATTATTTCATCTACTATGTCATTTGCTTTTTGTTTTATATTATCAGAGTGACATCATCAGAAAGATGCTATTTTTGAAAAAAAAGTCGATAATTTGTATTATAGGACCCATATTATGCATAACTATCATTTATATGATATTTTAGTTAAACCTGCTTATTAGCTATCTACAGTGCACTGATAATAATATCCAGAAGTCCCAATTCCACAGTAAAATGACTGTATCTGGAGGAACTTGGAGAACTGATCTCGAATGTGTATCCTTTACACACAAAAAATCCTACATGATGAAGCTTTTTCAGTAAGATTTTTTCACATTTCTTCGGAGTCAGGAACTCTTCCGTCTTAAGAACTACGTTCAGTGACAGTACCCCAGTAGTAGGTAACAGTATCCCCAGCCCTACCTCCACGCTTCCATGAAAATACTTTATTTTTTCAGAAGCAGTAGTTTTAATGTTCTCATGGTTTTAACAGCTACGTCTTTCACTAATGACACACTCAACATGAGTACACGTAACTATTCCTGTCTGCATGTTTACAGGGAGACCAGGAAATCAAGTGGATCTGTGAAAGGAAGAACTAGCACCCACACGTTTAACTAGTGCCTTCCCCTCATTACCTTTCGTATCCCTTGGTAGCAACTGTCTCACCTCCCTGAAGACGTTAATTATATCAGATACACTGTAATCGCCTTGGTGTCAGGGTCATGCCTTGTTAATCTTTACTGTAGTTGGCATAGTGCTTGGCACACAGTAGGCGCTTTGTAGGATTTTTAAAATATGAGAATGATAATGCCGTTAAGCATATAGCATCTGCTTAGATTCTGCTCATCTTTCATTTCATTAAAAAGGAGCTACGCTTTAGTTAACACGTTTTGTACTTGATAATTATAAGCCACAGCTAACCTATGATTATTCTTCACAGTAGAAGTGTAAATAGATCCTTATTCATTGTTTTTCTCAGCCACATTGTTTGGTCTCAGCCTCTTAGGTATTTGAAGAGATGGATTGATGATGGCAAAGCAGGTGACAGGCTTCAGGCCACAGGGAATGTGTGGTCAGGTGAGTTTGGCTTTCTTCATGTAACTGAATCCTCCATATTTACCTGGAGAAAACAGTAATAGCTTAATGGCTGATTTGGTCATGGCTTAGGATGGGCCTTTAATGGTGTTTTTTTGTTTGTTTATTTTAACGATCTTCAAATCAAGAATTGCATCTTTAAAAATGCCAAACACTTTGAATATTTGGGGGCTATTCTGTACAGACTTGATGACTTTAAGTCTATGCAGTGTCCACAAGATATGAGTAAAGTAAAAATAACATTTTCCCCCAAATCCTTTTGAAGTAAGATTCAGACAAAAACACTTATTTGCTCTGGTATTTTGGGACAAATTTAATGTTAGAACTAGACTAACTATAAAACTTGATTCAATATATTGTGGGCAAATTGTTTAAGATGGCACTTAAAACCACTGTCACGTATACAAAGATTTGATAGAAATAAATTTGGTAATGACGTTAACATGAATAGTGAGTGCCTTTTAGGGGGGCGTTTAAATAAAGTATCATGAATGGTAGTATAAATTTAATTTAGTCATCTCTGGATAAAGTACAAATGAGCAATTTAGTGTTTATGCAGGTTAAAGGTGGCTAAGAAAATGCTTCAACTCCTACAAAGCAGATTTGCTCATTTTAATCATTTTTTCTGGATGAATTTAACTCATACTGGAACAGTTGAAAACATTTGCAAGTCGTGACATTATATAACCTGACAATTTTTTCAGCTTTAAAAGTAAATGACAGTCTTAAATTCGTTGAAGAAATTCATTTTTTAACTTGAGCATTTACTGTGTTAGGTACTGACTAGGTAATTAACAAAAGTATTTTTGGATAACAAAATCAACAGTTATTCATAAATGAATAGCTGAATTTATCTGCTTGTTTTGCTTTACTGCAAAACGTGCAAGTTTGTGTTTACGTGAGAAATTTCTTTAGATAACATTGCTTTTTCCCTTTAATGACCTTCTTCTACAGGCCATGTTTTCTTCATTAATTTGTATAAATAATCTTTGAAATGAAGCAAAGTGTTCTCATACTTTCTTTCTAAATGTTTCTTTTTCCCTCCTTTTGTTTATAAGTAAGCACTAAACTTTTTGCGAAGGTTACTAGGAGCTAACAAGTAGCGTACAATGTTTGTCAGACGAATCTGAGCCAAGGTGACTATTTCTGTCTAATGGAGGGTGACAACGACGGATTTAAGAAGTCATCCCTTATTGTCTCTAGCACAAAAACCTTCCGCCTGCATCTTTCAGCTTGTAACGCCACTTCTAAAGGATCCATGGGCAAACTGCTGAATTTTTATTAATCAGCTTAACTTAATGAGATGAAAAGACCTTTTCAAAAGAATGAAGAAGGGAGAGACAGATACTGAGAGCTACTCTAATTCTCTTCCATGAAAAAACCATTTTCCTTCCAGACTTTTAGGGAAGACATATTCAGTCCTGTTCCCAGGTAATTCATCTGGCTCATCTTTCTAATTTTCACACACTTAGGGACTTTCTCTAGCCATGTGCTGCCTTTATTATTATTTTTTAAAGAAAATAGACAGCTATAAAGAAGAGTTAATGAGAGTTGAGGGGGGGAATACCTTTGGGAAAGGAGGCAGGAAAGCTTAAGCTGATAAAACATGACTCTTTTTTGATGGGGGCTCTGTTTGGATAACTTGCCCTTGTCTAAATTCTTCACTCTTCCCGTCCTTCCTGCTCCCCCCACCCCTTTTCCTCTCCCTGTCTTGTCAAGCCTACTTCATAAATGGTAGCAGCTGGAGATCTTTTAGTGGCATTCAGGGATTACTTCCCTTCGGGGTTTTAATAAGCCTTGATGCTTGAAACATAGTAAAGACGCTTCTGGAGACAATCACCATTCAGGCTGGGGACCATGGAAACTTTCAGGGCCCAGATGGTTGGGTCCAGGCGGGACCCCAGGGTGCATGGAGCACAGCACATCACTGTAGCGAGGACTCTGGGCCCCGAAGGACAGACTGGGAAGCAGTCAATAGAGCGATGGTTTTCTGTGCAGTCAGTAGAGGGTGCTTTGCATGATTTCTCAACCCACTTGACTCATGCTCCCTTAAATTACTGGACTTAAATCTCTGATCAGCCAGAGTTGCCACCACTCAAGTCCCGTGGTTCAGGGCTTATCATCCCCCATGGTGGGAAGCTGCCCACAGTGGGGACACTAAGATGGCAAGATGCTGAGCTCATTTGGTAGATCTCCTGAGGTGTCATTGGTGGTCAGGTGGTACAGAGTGCCTCAATGTTGGAAGAGAAATGTCTTGTTGCTACTTAATTGTGAAGGCCACCTAGTAGCTTTTTTATGTTACCTAGTAATTTATCCCAATATGTGGCTTTTAAAATTTAGTTCTTAGAGTGAATCAGGAAAGCTTTATAAAGATGGTGCCACGTGGGTTCTTCAAGTTCATCTAATTTTGTTGTTTAATTTTGTTTTTGTAGGTGGGAAAAATAGGAGGCAAAATGACATTTTAGATGTCACACAGAGCATGAGTCTGTCTTCTCATCTGTGATTTCTGAGATTTTTCTCCCCCTTTCTCTCTCCTATGGAATTCTGTGTTTAAAGTGATCCCTGAAAGAACTTCTAGAAAATCCCAGTATGCCAAGGAAAACTATGGCCAACCTCTGTATCCTCTCTTTCCTCCTATTTTGCACACGTCAACTTTTATTTTCTCTCCGTTACATCTTGATGTCATGTCATTCTGGAAGGTAAAAGCACACAGTTTCTGAGGCTGTTATGACTGCCCGATTATACAATGTTCTTTTTTTTAAAAAAATAAATTTATTTATTTATTTTTGGCTGCATTGGGTGTTCATTGCTGTGCGCAGGCTTTCTCTAGTTGTGGTGAGTGGGGGCCACTCTTCGTTGTGGTGTGCGGACTTCTCATTGAAGTGGCTTCTCTTGTTGCGGAGCATGGGCTCTAGGCACGCGGGCTTCAGTAGTTGTGGTGCGTGGGCTCAGTAGTTGTGGCTCGCAGGCTCTAGAGCGCAGACTCAGTAGTTGTGGCGCACGGACTTAGTTGCCCCATGGCATGTGGGATCTTCCTGGATCAGGGCTCAAACCCATGCCCCCTGCATTGGGAGGCGGATTCCCAACCACTGCGCCACCAGGTAAGTCCTATGCAATATTCTTTAGAAGTCACGTGGGTTCCAGAGAGAGAACTTCTGCTTTACAGGGTTGGGAATCAGTCTACTCTCAACATTCGTTGGCCTTTTAACGCAAATGGGTAAGTTTTTTCTTTAGGTAGGTTTCTGGACACAGAAAGTAATATTGATTATGATTTTACGAAAGCATCAAGTGATAGTGATAGAAGCTGCCTCTCCAAATACCATCTGGTTAGGCCAGGTCCTCTCTGTCTTGTCTCCACTTAACCTACTTCATGGCTTTTAGATAGTGTCCTTCTCTGACACTTTCAACTGGGAGAAGCGAGAATGTGGGCACTTTTAGGCTAGTCCTTGGGGGTTGAGGCTGGCCTCAATGTGGAACTGGAATATTAGGAAACAGCTGTTCTTTGCCTGGGTGGACAGTCATTGATTTTTAAGCACTTGGGCCTCCTGATGGCATAAAAACCCATTTGTGCCTCTTTAGATTAAGGTTAATTTTTGTGGTAGTGAGTGCAGATGCAATGAACAGATGCTGCACACTTGCTTTGGCTTTTATACATACTCTATACTTCAAAATGAAATTTAATTAAAAATTAAGTGCATCATTAGGTCATAAAAAGAAAATTAAAATAAAAATCCCTGATTAGAATGTATTGCATCAAATAAAACCATGGTCCCAGTAAACCTGGGGAGTTGATTTATTAAAAAAGTTCATAGATAAGAGTGAACTGTCCATTACTGATTTTTTTTCTCCCCCCCAGAGTTTATAGCCTACTATGCTCTTGTATAATGATTTTGTGAAACCATTTTAATCATAATCAAACATTTATCGGGATTGGAAAATGATGTTTATTCATTTTCTCCATCATAAGGAAAATCACAGCTTTCAAATTATGTGCGAGCTTTAGTTTATGTATACATACATTTTATTTATTTAGACATAAATAGGAATGTATACCAGGCTGCTAAAATTCAAACTCAGAAATACAGGAGAAGTGACTGTGGTGTGGCTTGCTTAGGTATGCCCAGCAGGACCCCCAGATCATCTTCTCCTGCGGAAGGAGAAACACCAAGGTTGTCTGGGAGGTTTGTGATTGACCTTGTGTGTGCCAGCATTCTCATTTGTCTTTCAAAGTATCTGTAGAGTGGTTACCTCTGTGGTTAGGAAATCATTTGTAGCTTAGAGTTGTAATGCGGCGAGACAATCCGCTCACCTGCAGATAATGTTTCATTAGCCTCTTTCAAATTGACAGGGCTGGCTGCTTCCACGTATCCCTCTGGTGAAGCTGAATGATTGCTCTGTTTTCTACTTTCTTGTTACAGGTCACTTTCAGTAAGGAGTCTCCCCTCAGGCCTTATTAAAGTAACAACCAGATAAACAAACTATGCTTCCAAATCAGGAAGAGGGAAGATGGGACTTGATATCACTAACTCACCTGGTTTTATTATTACGGATTTGTTTTCATTAGAGAAGTAGCATCGCGTTAGAGAAACATTTTCCCACAGTTCTACAACTCATGTTGGGATATTTCCATTTGAGCTTTTCTCATGTGCTTGGCTATTAATTAATTCATTGCATCTAGCTTTTTCTCCCTTAATATTATATAGTAAATATTTTCTAATATTTCTGGAAGCAGCCTGTATAATACTGAAATTATCCTTGTCAATGACTGGATAAACTTTCATCAAGACGATTAACCATTACTTACTTAACCAATACTTTTCCATCTTATTAGCTACGCTTTCCCCCAGAGTTTGTTACCAATATGCCTGGGAAAAGCTGGATTAAAGAAATGACATTACATCTGAGCCTTTGAGTGCCTTTAACATATGAATAATCTCTGACAGGCCACGATGGAGCATGTATGTGGCATATCCAAAACTTTCTGACGATTTAGAAATACTGAATTACTATTCTTTATTGTTAGACATATAACTTTTCATAATATAGTTTTCCAAAATATAAATGACACATAGATAACTTAATTTTTTTTTTTTTTTTTTTTTGCTTAAAGCTTACCTTATATTTTGGATTTTTCTCCAGGGTAGAATAGTAGGATTATTGGGTCGAACGGTGTTAACATTGTGTAATTGTTGGTAATATTGTCAGGTTGCTTTATAGTTTCATAATACTCTTACCAGACCTGGGTACTTTTTTTTTTTAAGGATCTCATTTAATGAACAAGAAAGAGCTGTTGTTTTAATACATATTTCTTTGATAATAAGTGAGATGAGTTGCTCATTTATTTATTTGTTCACTGTTTATAAAGGCACTAATGATTGGTAAAGCTTGCTCTTATTAACCTGTGCCTTTGGAATAAAAATACTGCTACTGGCTACCATTGTGCTGGATCTGGTGCTGTGCTGAATGCTTACTGCATTCATAGTCTGTTACACAGCCTTAAAATAAGAGAATACTTACCTAGCTCTTACTACGTACCCATCTCTTTTCAAGCAGTGTGCATATGTTTAAGTCATATAATTTGTATAATGACCCTATGAGGTAGCTTCTTTTATTGCCATCTCATCTTGCAGATGAGGAAACTAAGACACAGATTAAATACGGTGATGTAGGTGACGCCGTTAGTAAGTGGCAGAACTGGGATTACAAAACCTGGCAGTCTGTTTCAGAGACTGCTCTGAACTCTGCTGTGCTGCCTCGGCTACCGCTATTATTATGCAAGTAAATGTTGTATTCTTAAACTTACCAAATGAATGCTGCTGTGTCACTGCCCTGCGAGTCCCCTGCCATTTTCAAAGTAGTAATACTCTAGAAAGTGTAGATTATATCCCATATTTTAAAATCCCAATTTATGCATGTTATTCTTCTGTATGTGAGGATATAGGATAGAGAAAAGTGGGAGAGTGTTAAATGTCCAAAGTAATATGTTGTGTTTTAAAAGAAATACCTTTATAACTGAAGGCTGAATTTTTACTACCTACAGTACGGACTATATGCTTCTACAGTATTCAACAATTTAGCTCACGTGAGTATCTTTGATACGATGTGCTGTATGGATTGGACAGTAGGTGCCCTTAAAGGCAGTTTTATAATTAAATGTATACACTGCTATATTTAAAATAGATAACCAATAAGGACCTACCATACCGCACAGGGAAATCTGCTCAATACTCTGTAATAACCTAAATGGGAAAAGAATTTGAAAAAGAATAGATACATCTATATGTATAACTGAATCACTTTGCTGTACAACTGAAGCTAACACATTGTTAATCAGCTATAGTCCAATATAAAATAAAAATTAAAAAAAAATTTTTAAAGTGATTGAAACGCAAAAATGACCTAAAAAAGTAAGCCATTAGCTTAATTATTTTTCTTTATAGAAGATTTTACATTTATATATGTGTATATATATATATAATGGCGTATATACAGCATTATATTTTTCTCCTATTTTGAGGATTTTCGTTAAAAAATAACTTGTTCTTTATCTTTTTTAATTCAATAACTCACGCTTGAAAAGCAAAAAAACAAAAAAAAAAATGGCTTTGCAGCTCTCTGTGAGTATTTGGTCTTGAACCTTTCTAATAATATGTTTTCTCCCTCTGAAGCATTATTCATCTCCTGTTAGCATTCTCCCATGAATTGAGAGTTAGGTTTGTGATTTTCTTGACAGATGCTGGAAGCAGGATGGAGTCACAGGACTTCTCTTGTCATTCTAAATATTATAGATTGAAAAGACTTATTTTAACTAAAAATCTTTTTTTGGGGGTGGATTAAGAATTGGAGAGGATATGGCAATAGTTTTGTTTTTTTCCAGACTTTTGATTCCCCTTAAGATTCTATGAAGATTTTATTTTTCAGTTATGGTTTGAAAAAAAGAAAGTGACCAATACTAAGCTTATTTACTGTTGTTGGCTTTATAGAAGAAATTTAACCTTCCCACATTAAAATTTAGAGATAGAATCTTTGCTTAGTTCAGCATTTAGATATTTGTAGTGGTCATTACTGGCCTGAGTAAAATAAAATAAACAAAAAGCAGGCAAATTTTAGAAAGATTTATAGTAGGATGTTCTTATAAAACCAGAAAGTTTAAAATGTGGTTGATTTAAACCAGAAATGCTTGCTTGGTTCTCAAATATTTATAAAATGCTAAATACTTTTCATGCTCTTTTCTGATGGTTTACAGATTATTGCCCCGTATCAGTATCATCACACCCACTCCTCTGTCAGAACCTTGTAACCTGCACAGCTGGTTATTATGGGACTGTGTTTGCCCATGTTTCACTCTTTCCCTTTTAGACAGTCTTCATGGGGTTTAGCTTTTAAATTTTCTAATTGAAGTGTTGTTATGCAAGATACATGGCTGATGCCATCCATATTTGAGAATATAATCTTATCTCTTGAGAAAAAAATTGGATACGATATTCCAAGTTATTTTAGCTCTAGTAAATCATGTAGCTTGATATAGCAACTCTTCTGGAAACAAGTATCTTAAAGTAAACTGATAAATAAATCCTTTATTTTATATTTTCCATTTCATTAATGGTTTGAGAGTGTCCTGAAGAAACTTACACGTCATTTGGCTAAATCTTGTCATGGCTTTCTGAAGTTTCTCACAGTTCTGGGTTATTAATCTATAAAGGATGAGATAAAGCATTTCTTTGTGTTGAATTTGAACATGATTTGTGCTTTGGGCTCCATGAAATATTAAATTCTGTTTGCCATCTTTGAAGGCAAGCTGGGCAGGAAAACTTATGCATGTACGTGGGTGAGGAAGGGATTGAGGTCATGGCATCTTGGTTCAAGGATTTGTTTTCTTACTTTTTTTTTTTTCTCATTTAACAGTAATGTTTAACTGGAATGTGTTTTGAGAGACTCATATGAGTCACAAATATATATACAAAACATACCTATACACATACACACATATAATATGTTTTCATGGTAGTTTCATTACTAGCGTGTAGTCTGCTTTTGTCTGAAACTGTGATTTCAGAATCAGAGTCGTAGCATGCAGAGTATCTCATGTGGTAGCTTAAATGACATATTTAAACAAAAAAGTTTTAGTCATAAAAAGAATAAGAAAGAGGGGAATGATATTTAAAGCACTGATACTTTCAATAATATTTTCAACCAATGTCCCTTAGGTTTAATTGTCTCCAGGAAGTTTCATTTGCTCACAATCTGGGCAGACTAGCACTGCCTTGTGTTGGCTCATTCAGGAGACCATCCATCGTAAGGATGAGTGCTTTTACTAACCTGGACTTCACTGTCGGTGTGTCTGCAAGGATCTGAATTGATATATCTCCATTTCCTTTTTTTTTTTTAAACATCTTTATTGGAGTATAATTGCTTTACAATGATGTGTTAGTTTCTGCTTTATAACAAAGTGAATCAGCTATACATATAAATATATCCCCATATCTTATATCTCCATTTCTTAATGAGGAGTTTGGTCTTAAATGTAGTGAGCCCTCTCACTGTGAGACTGACTGTTACCTAAGGCTCAAAATCTATCCTAATTACCATTTCTCTTAAACACCCATCATTAAGGAGTGCACAAAATGCTTGCCTTAAAAGGATAGTTTCGTGGAGATTGCTTCTTGAGTATGTGTCAGCACAAAATGAAATCCCTGGGGTTAAGAAAAAAAGAAGCACTTACATGCTGAAAAGTGGTGAAAAATCTACAAATTCAAATACTGCTGACTGAAAGGCAGTTGATGGGATGCATGTTGGTGCATCCACAGAGGCGGCTAGCTCTGTGCCCCACAGAACTGGTGGGCACATTTCTTTTCCTGGTGGTGGGTTGGCATTAAAAAGCAGGAACCCAGTTTTGTGAGAAGTAGCTTGTTTTGCCTAGACAACAATATACATCCAGCTTTGGGCTAAAAATGATAAGGAGTTGGCTTAAAGCAAAAAATAAAATAAAATCAAAGCAGTCACACATTAAAATAAAAACTCTGCATCATGATTTATTGACTTTGGCCATATCAATTTGCTAAATCATATGGATGCGATTTAACAAGAATGTTATTTTAAGAAGCTTTGCTCCCCCTTTAGTTTGACATGACTAAACCTGAAGCCTTCTGGAAACCACAGTTCAAAATGGTTTTTCCCCCTAGAGTTTTCGTCAATTTGCATTTAGAAATGTAATATTAGCTCTCATGTAGACTAAGGATTAATTTTGGAATATTTCTAGTTAATGGGAGCCTTATTCCAAAAATGAAGCCGGGTATCATTTGACATGAATTAACCGCTGTTCTCCTGAATTTCATATATTTTAAGGTCAGCTTTTGATTTATAAACATGCCTACTGGTATCTAGTTTTATTCTTTCCCTTTTTCACTCTTGCATAGAACGCTGGGATTAGTCTTCCTTTTTTGAGCATTAGAAATGTTGCATTATACTTTAGGAGTTATCTCCATAAAGGAGACGAATAGGCTCGAGACAGTTAATCTGAACTTTCACGGTTTGGAAATCTTTTTTTTTTTTTTTTTAGTTTGGGTGTACAATGTTAAAGAGTCAGTTTAAAATTTAGTTTGCCTGTGTGGACAAGGAGCAACGTCCTCCTGGCATTCAGATGCTGTCAATGTTGCTGAGTTTTGAACTTCCCAGGGCATTGCAAGGAGGATACTTGTTTTTTCTGCAGTTTTTGGACGTAACGTTTCTTCTCAGCTGTGAATTTTCAAATCACTATTTAAAACATAGAAAGTAAAGGATTTCTGAATTGCAGTTGAGAGATAGGGTAGTTGAAAAGAGAGTTAGACCAGCAGTCTCTACATTTGTTGATCCCCTGCCAGCTCCCAATTATACTTTATCATCAAATGAAGGTATAGACTCTTGTGAGAGACTCCACGTTGGAATTTCCTTAAAGCTTAAGTAACTTTACATGGAAACAGTGTGTCTTTTCTCTTAAAACCTTTGTATATGTAGTTGTTTACCTTTTTCTGGAAGGTATAAGATGCCAACGCCCTCTGAAATAGTGTTCCCTGAACTTCCTGGGCTGCATCTAGGGCCAAAAATAAACATCAGGTGCTAGGATCTGTGGACTCTGCGATTCTTATTCAGTTTTTTCAAGTGTGAATACTTTTGTGAGCAGTTCATTTCTTTTGCCTCTTTGCTCCTGGCAGACAGTGAACAGCAAGGTTCACTGGTGAGTGTGCGGTGGGCTTTCTCCAAACTAGTGGTTGTGGTGCATTTGAATCTTCAACGTTTATCCCATTCCCCTGGCCTCCTATCAGTGGTAAAAGGAACATGGCACGTAGGTGTTTAAATTATTTATCGTCATAATCGGCCTTTATGTTACACTGCCTTGCCAGGCCTCTGTTATTCTAGTGCATAATTGATGGTGCTCACAAGTGGAAAAGTTAGAAAAGCGGAAGTAATGTGCTGCAGCAGCGCAAGGCGGCCGCGGGGGCTCGGCTGCGGGGCGGGCAGCCTTCAGAAAAGGACCCCGAGTTTGGCCTGATTGGTATGAAGTTTAACAAATGACTCAGAAATAATGAAAGCAGGAAGAAATTTGTAAAAAGCAGAGTGCACATGAAAAAATAAATTCAATTTAGACTACTGAAGGACTTTTCCCTTCTTGTTATACCTCTGTGTGCATTTATTGGAAGGCAAGAAATGGAAAATATTCTGCACTGTGCATAGAAGTGCACTTGTGAGGAGAATGAGTTTAGTGCAGATTCAGTGCATATAAAGAAACATAAAATACTGAACTTCGAGGTAAATTCTAAAATGTAATCTTAAAAAAAAATGTAATCTTGGCCAAATTATTTTGAAAGGACAATTTTTAAACTTAGTTTAAATAAATATTTTGAGACCCATGAATAGATTAGGAAAATATTTTCAAAGAATGTCGTCAACAACCATATTGGAGATCTCTTATGGTGGATTAAAAAGTTGTATAGATACAGTATTATTTTCATCCTAGGAGAGTGTTTATTTGAGACACATCCTCCCAATTTTCTGTTATAAGCTTGCTAACAAGAGGGGAAAGGATGGGAGAAGGAAGTGTTCTCTGGGTAAAATTTGGTGAGATTTTACGTATATTTGAAGAGGAAGGTTGTGGAGCATCTGGCTAATTATAAATGTATAACTCGTATGTCTTGGTTAATTATGAAATCATAATTTATACAACTCAACAAGTGTTACAGAGACGGAGAGAAGAACAAAGGAGGGGGGAAAGGATGCAGGAGAGGGGGATGAACAAGAAAGCAGAGAATAGTATGCTTAAAAAGAGGAGAAAAGTAGATAGTTGGCAGGATGGGGAATTGCAGGTGTAGTGAAGAGAAAGAGGAAACAGCCAATATTTGCTAGTTTTGCTTACCTGCTGTATCTGTGTTTTTCCCTGCTGGAATTTTCCCCAAGTGGTAGAATTTGGGGTAGTCTTGTAAGGTGCCAAGGCTTTTGTTGAAGGGCACAGTTCACAGCTACATGAAATGTTAGAGGAGAGACAGAAAAAAAAAAATAACCTGGAGAAGAGAGGAGTGGAGAGCCAGTGAGAAAAAGACAAGGAGAGAAGAATGGAGTCAAACAAGGAGAGTGGGAGAGAGATGGCAAAAAAGACAAGGGAGAGAGAAAGAAAAGGGAAGAGAGAGAGAAAAGGAGAGGGGGAGAGGAGAATTAAGGAGAGAGAAAGGGAGAGAGGAGAATGAGTTAGAGAAGCAGCCGGGTACCTCCCATCACGCTGTTTGCTCTTCCTTCTCTTACTCAGGTGCTGAGTTGCTGGTGGCTGGAAGGCTGTGCCATGGGGCCAGCGCCTGTCCAAGGCCTCCTGGAGGACCTAGGGCAGGGGCCCCCTTTCAAGTGGCTGCTTCCTTGCTTCCTATAGAAACTGGCCCCATCCCGTGATGGGTGATGGAAATCAGAGTGATGCCTAAGAAATTTCAAATAAATGCAAAACCTTCAAATACATGTGTTACTTGATGAAATCTGACCCCACGTAAAGACTCAAAAAGCCTTTCTGATAACTTTCGTTTTCCTCTTGTATTTTTCCCTAGGGGAAAATTAATACTTTGTGTTGAATCTTTTTAAGTTGATAACGGCTAAAATATTTTGTATGATGGTTAAAATACCTCTAATAAATTAGAGATAATGTAAGAGGATGTAATAAATATTTATCTTCCATTTTCATTAGAAAAGTATACATCTCTGCATCTCCAAATTATACTTCATTTGCATTAAAAACTAGGTATAAAATAAACGTTTGATAGCAATTTTTTCATATCCATCAGTGTTCTATAGGAAGAACTGTTCTTGTGTTTTCACATAAACTAGTAATTTTTTTGATGTCTAGGAAAGCTATGTTTGCTCTGTGAATATTTACAGTTATACCCTTTTAGTTTTATGATGGGCAAAATTTATATATATACGTATATATGTATATACACGTGTATGTCTGTATGTATATTCCATATATATAAGGAAAGTATAGAGCTTATATAAATTTTTAAATATAGGCTTATATTTTTCTCCCTGGCCTATTGTTTTAGATACAGAATATTCAGAATTATTTACTAATCATTTATTAATTGTTTAAGATAACTAAGCAGAATTTACTGAGTATTGCAATTTTTGATTGTAGACTGACACTTAAAATTTTACTTCTATTAAAATAATCGGTAATACATGCACATAGTAATTTTCAAACAGCACAAAAGCAGTTCAAAGGTACAGAATGAAAATGTCTCCTTTCCTACCCTTTTCCTTTTCACTAGAGGCAAATATGTGAGACTTTAAGAAAATCATTTAAGATACCTAAAAACCACATTTTTGAGATAATATGCTAGCCCTTTTGCATTTATTTTCTGTATATGCAGAAAATAAAATAATTATGTGTAATGGCTTGTTCATCCTTCCTTCCTCATGTCTTTCTCACACAATTGGTTTTTTAATATTGTAATATTAATCAGGATTGATGTCATTATCTTTCCCAGACCTCAAAAATACTACCTTCCTTTGTCCTAAATAAGGACTTCTCTTTTCAGAGACCTCAAAAGACCAAGGGACAGCTTGAATGGGACTCATATCCATTTTATTTCAGCTTCATATTTCATCCTTGAGTTACATTGTAATTTTGTTTTCAGTTGCCATTACTCATTGTCAACATAATATTTAGTATTTATCATGGGTTCTCAGGGTACAGTATGGTGTGGCATTTTCAATAATGTATAGAATAGCTGCTTTTCCAAACCATGAATAACTTGTAGTCTAAGTAGGAAACAAAAAGAAATACTTTCAATATTATATATACCTAGTGACAAATTTTCATAATGAATGGATTTGGGAAAGTGGAGGAGGAGGTACTCAATTTATGCAAAGTATTTATTTTAGTTACTTTGTGTTTTGAGTTTCAGTTTATATACTAATACATTTTTGAGACTGTGTCTAACGTGAACCTTCTAAAGTGCTACAATGTAAATAACTTAATAAACCTATTACTTTATTTTAAAAGTTAAAGTCCTCTTGGTGCTGGCAATACACAGCATTTGATTCATGTAAGGCTTCTTAAGAGGCAGCATGACATACTGGCTTCTTTTAGATTTTAGAGCATAAGCTCTAGAACTAATTATCTGCACTTAGTAGCTATGTAGTCATAGGCAAATTCTTTAACTTCTTGGTTCATCATTTTTTCCTATCTGTAAAATAGGGATGAAAACAGTACCTACTTCACAGTGTTGTTTTACGCATGACATTGAGTTAGTATACATGAAGTGCTTCGTTCCGTGTATGGCACATCGTAAGAAATTAATAAGCATTAAGTTTTATTATTTATAGGTTATAGGCTACTGTGGATCTAACCTAGTTAATCTTGATGCTTTATTTTAATTTATTCTCATTGAGTGATGACGTATTTTGAAACTAAGTATTGTATAGGTCTGATAGTGAAAATTAATGTATTTCATAATTGACAGTGAGCAGTGCTAATGAATAGGACTTATTCTCCTCTAGGAAAAAAAACATGTTTGCAGCTTGTGTAAACATCATTTTGGTAATTGAAATTGAAATTCATCATAATATAAAATACATGATTCAATAAATGAAACATTACACTTAAATATATATAAGTGTATTTACAGCTGAGAATTGGTGCCTTATGACACAGAAACAGTGGCTTAATGCTCTTAATGCTAATGTATTCTTATCTTAAGTAGCATGCTCAGTTGTTTTTGGTGTGTTGTAAATGACCAGGCAGTATTTAATAAAGCCTTGGCTTGTATTCTGAAGACGAAGAAGGTTGCTCTGGTACAGACATTTGCATGCTAAACCCTCCTTTGGTGACAATTCCTCAGGTGATAAAGTGGCTAATAACATTTATTATTATATCTATGTGTAGAAAATGAATGTCTCATCCGCATTTGTTGGGAAATAGAGAGATGAGAGCTCAAATCAATTCATCCAGGGACTCTAATATCCCCCTTTAGTAATATTTTTATGTTAATTTCACCAAAATTAACAAACAGAAATAAATGGAAATAAATCACTTAAATATTATTATGACAAGAAGACTGAAAGGGGGGTACACATCATTTCTTTACTAGAAAAAAGCAACAGTTAATGAAGTAACAGGAATCATTATAGCATATTTGATGATGCTGTGTAAAATCGAATATCAGCCATGAAGAAAGGCATCTCAGAACTGTTTACAAGTAAGGCAAGCTTGAGAGTGAGTCCTGCAGCTTTCGGCTGGGGATGCAGGAGAAATGGTCTGGAGATGAGGCTGGGGGTTACAAATCCTTTCTATTCTTAATAAAGAACAAGGCCCAGGGAGGGCTCTGTGATTGTCAAGGAAATGTTGTTAAGAAATATTTTTCTCTTAAGTTAAAAAAATCAAAACCAAATCCAAATCCCATTACACTGAAAGTAATGCTAAAACAGTCTGAGTTTCAGAAATGTGTTCTTTGAGGCTGCTTATAATGTATGTAACACCAGAACGATATTTTTCAGGGCTAAGCGCATAATGTGGGCTTTTGGTCCAGCAGAGCTGCTGTCCATAGTATAGACGTCTCATTAGCAAATTTATAGAAAATATACTGTGTACTCTTCTGTTTTCTAGTATAAAGACTTGTGAATTTTAGCCTGGTGGTTCTGCTTTTACTAAAGCCATTAACCATCATTTATACACGGTAACTCATTTTAATTGGACTAGGGCTTCTGTTTCATTCCAGGACCTATGTGCAGCCAGTGCTTATTAGTTAAATAACATTGCTAATCAACGCATAAGATCTTACTTCAATAATGAGTGATCATCCATCATGGTAGACCGAAAACCGGTTTGTGACGCTTGAATTTATCAGTTGTTTTAAGCTAGCAAAGAAATTGGCTTTCACTATGTCTGTCAGCTATAGTATTGAGATATTCATTGAATGTATACTTAATCTCCTATACTGTAATTTAAGAAAACCAAGCTAACTATGTACAACTGAATTGCACATTTCATTAAAATTTGAAAATCATGGTAACAAGACAGGGATTTCTGAGTTATAATCAATAAGACTAATTTAATTTAGGGGTAGCTGAGGAGAAAGACGAAAATCAAGTACTGTAGTTTGAATTATGGAAAGTGTCACATTTAATTTCACAATTGGTTCTGCTGTGTTTGGGGATTTAGAATAATTTTATACCTTAACATTCAATCTTTATTTTACAGTGAATAAGCTAATTTTAGATGACTGTTTAACCTGTGTCTGCTTGCTATTATGGAATATTAGCTTTGGAATAATCTAGTAATTCTTACTTAACGCCAGTTAATAAAGAATTAGAATTATAATTTTGGATGTAAACAGAGTGCTTCAAATTATCACGTGTTATGTAGCTTATATAAATTGTCATTAGTGACAGGAAAAGAATCAAGGCATGCAGCCTGATGATGATTTTTTTCACTTGTCTTGGTTTTGTTTTGTACATGTATGTTGGAAGAAATTGGCTAGTTGTGAATTTAATAATCGTGCTAACTTATTGGTGGTTGCTAAATACAGAAATGTACATGAGCCAGTCTCAAAACACCTCACCTGTCAAGTTTAGAGTGTATGTCAGCTAAGCCACCTGAAGTCAAAAGAGCCAACTAAATTCACTAGATTGAGTCAAACCGCTGATTATTCAGGGGAGAAAAAAAGAGCTCCCTTGTTTATTAGCTCTGAGTAGAATTTTATATTTTTTTATAAATTTATTTATTTATTTTTGGCTGCATTGGGTCTTCGTTGCTGCACGCTGGCTTTCTCTCGCTGCGTCGAGCGGGGGCTGCTCTTTGTCGCGATGCACGGGCTCTAGGTGCGCGGGCTTCATTAGTTGTGCAGGCTTAGTTGCTTCTCAGCATGTGGGATCTTCCCGGACCAGGGATCGAACCCGTGTCCCCTGCATTGGCAGGCGGATTCTTAACCACTGCGCCGCCAGGGAAGTCCCATTCTGAGTAGAATTTTAAAAATTAATTGCTGCAGTCTTAACTTTAGAAGTTATTTTGGTGAGAGTTTTTCTTCTCTCAATTGATAAATCTCCCAGCCATATTTAGATGTTTGCATTTTGGGTTGTGTTAGGGCCAATCTTGTGCATGTTAGATAGAAGCACAGAAAGTTTATGGAAACATTAAAATTAACCTGATAAAAATCACTGAAATTACTTTTGAACCGTTTGTCTTGACTATATTAAGTAGTTGGCAAGTGACTGTTTATATGTAACATATAATCTTTGTGAAAGCCATATTTTTTCCCTTAAATAATGTTATTCATGGAAGGAAGTTTTAAAGGTAAACAATGAATCCGTTGTATAAAGCAGCCACTGATTTTGCCAAGACTCTCATGTATGTTGTTCCATATGCATAAGAATAAAGTTAATTAGCTAAACTTACTTACGACTTTGGTAGGGTCATTTTCAAATGACTGCTCTTTTGGGGTGAAGTTAATCCCATGACTTAATTTTCACATGGGAAAACTATTTCTGCTGCAGAAATTCACCACCACTTCAGTTGCTGAAGTTTATGGAGAGAGTCTTTACAGTCAACAAAGTTAGTAAAAGTGATATGTGGAATTTGGCAAAGAAATAAAGATACCTGTGCTGGGACTTTGGGGCCACATATCTAGAAGGAGGGGAAGAAAGCATTTTTTAAAGCTAAGCTTAAACTAAATAAGTGACCTACTTTGTAGTAGTAAAAATTATGCTATCAGCAAAATTATTGTATTATACTTAACATACTGATAGTTAAAACTTTGGAATTTTATTAAATCTGCAGTCATAGTATATGGTGAAAGAATGAAAATCATGAAAGTTGCATAATGTCCCTGGTTATCTGGTAGGGTGGTTTTAAGGAAAATATGTGAAGGGTGTTTCTTATGCAGGTGGCAATGCTAAACTTCAACCATGACTTTTATTGTTATAACTTAGTCTGTGGTCACTGTGAAGTTAGCATTCCCTTTTAATTATAGCAATAATTGTTGTCCTGATTTTGCCTATTTAGGATGAATGCCTAGACAAAATTAGGGTAGCTGTTTGCGGTAGTGTAAAATCCAGTTACACAGGATAAAGGCCTGTTTCAGACCTGATCCCGTAGATGTTTCTGGAGCAAAAGAAACACCATTTTAAAGATGTGATTTGGATAAAGGCCTCTTTCAGACCTGATCCCGTAGATGTTTCTGGAGCAAAAGAAACACCATTTTAAAGATGTGATTTGGATAAAGTAGGGGACTCTCTCACTTGATATTGGAAAAAATTTCTACATTTTTCGTTTCCTTTTATTGATGTTCTTTGGAATTTGGAAAGGAGGTAAGTTGGAAACAATACCACCCTGTTCAAAGAAATGAATTTTTAACATCCTGTAAGACTTTACCGAAAACTTCTTCCCTGTCATTTTTGAGTGGCTGGGAAAAGAATTAGCACATCCTTAGGATCATAAAGGATTTCTCTGCCTTCGTAATTTACGGCATTGACAGAGTAGTGAAGTACTTTTTTTGTAAGACTGCCACAACTGCCTCCCCCCCCTTAACAAATGTTTTTGCAAGTAATAAGGCAAAATTACAAACGATAAATTATTGTAGTGGTGGCTGTTCACGAGCCTGCCCACCCATTCATGCTGTATAGCCCTTTATGGAAAGTTGTGTTTAATGCCATGTAATGAGTCCTTAGAACTGGTGTGCTCTCAGACACTTTGATGGGCTGTTAAATTTACAAAAGTTCTAGGGCTATAAATTATCATTAAACATTAGGAGAGAAAGAGATGAGTTTTTCTATGCATTTCACATGATTTATTTAAACTTCTAAACCAGGAAGCTGAAAAGAGGTGAGGATTCGGTGCTTCTGTTCACGTTTTGGAATCTAATCAGAACTTGGTACATTTCTGGATCTAGATCAGAGAGAAGTTTACATGGAAACAAATGTAAACCTGTGTTAAATAGATCTACATGATGGATAAAGGAAAGTGATTTTCCGTTAGGCCCATTGTTGAGCAAATCGTAGGACCCAAGAAGTAAGGTTAATTCCTGGTTATTCAGAGGAGATGGATCTTAAGTATTACCAGTTATCCTCTTCCTCCTCCTTGCTGCCCACCACCTCACTGCTCATTAGCACCTTCAGTGGCACCCCTAGAAGAAATCAAAGCTAGTAAAACTCATTTGGAGAGAGGCATACCCTGTGGTGGTTAGGAGAACTCCCTTGGATTTAGTTAGTTCTGGGCTTGTATACTAACCTATGGGACTCTGAAGGCAATTACTCAAACTCAGTAAACCTCAGTTTTCCAGGAAGTAAAAATGAAATGATAATATTGACATCAGAGTGTTGTTATGGAGATTGAGTTAGAAAATGAGTGTGAAATGATTTACAAGGAGCCTACATAATGGCATAATGGAGTATTCAAAAAGTGGTAGCCGTTATTATTGTTGTATATTAGTTATGCCATTTTAAAAAATTTACGTGTAGATGATTTACAATATTAGTTTCAGGTGTACAACATAGTAATTCAGTATTTTTATAGATTATACTCCATTTAAAGTTGTAATAAAATAATGACTGTGCTGTACAATATATCCTCGTAGCTTATTTATTTTATGCATAGTGGTTTGTATCTCTTAATCTGCTTATGCCATTTTTGCAGAAGTCTTGATGGACTATGATACTGCATAATATAATGAGATGATAATGATGTGTTTAAGTCACTGTTTTTTTAACCCTTGCTTCACATATTTAGTCACCTGGGGAGTGACTAAATACCCCTACCCAAACACCATGTGTTGGTGTCAACCCAGATAATTAAATCAAGGTATTTGAAGGCGAGGCATGGATATTTAAAAAAAAAACAAAAACAAAACAAAAAACCCCACAGAACTTTCTAGGTGATTCTGTGCAGCCAAGGGCTGCAGCCAAATTGTTAAGAACCCTTGCCATTGCTTAGGATGTGGCATGTGTCCTCGTGGCTCACAGTGGCTGCTAAAGCTCCAGTCATCAGATTTACTTTCTAGGCACCAGGATAGAAAAAAGAATGAAGAGGAACATGTCCCCCTACTCTAAGAAGAAGTCCCATACATATACTTCTGCTTTGTCACAGTTGTCATTATATAATTGCCTATCTGCAAGGGGCCTGTAAAATGAAGTGTTTTGGTTTTTTTTTTTTCTTCCAGAAAGCCATGCATTCAGTTGAAAATTGGGAGATACAGGGATTCATTAGAAGTTCTGGAAACTGAATCTCAAATCAAAGGAAAGTCAAGTATATGAGGAGGGCATTATCTGCTATCTAAATGCCTCAGTCTCCAACACCAAACTCTCTTCACTCTAAAAACAGCTCATCTAAAACCAGATTTGCATTAACTTGTTCTTCCTTCTGTATTAATATCAACTCAAATCTACCAAAATTGTACCTGTGACCTCCTCCTCTCCTTCCTCTCTCTTCCCCGTTTAATAATGATGATGATAGATTTTAGTTTAATCCTCATTTAATTCTCATAACAAACCAATGAATTAGGTATTATTCCTATTTAACAGATGAGAAAGCAGAATGGAAAGTCAGTCCATCATGGCCAGGCAGCTCAGAGGGGTACAGCCAGGAGATTGTTTGGTCCCGCCAACTCCAAAACACATTCCCTAGACCTTTGCGCTCTTTGGCTTCCTACATATAAACACTTATTAATTTGGTTGACTTGACCTTAACCGGGCCACATTTAGTTGGATTCTTCTGGTTGAGAAGATTAGAATAGGAAGTCTTGGCACTAATGTTTCTTTTTTCCTTGAATCAGGCGCCCATCCCTAGTGTGGTGAATGACCTCCTCTGGGTAGTGAGTGACCCAACCCTGCTTCCTGGGACAAGGACCCTTGTCAGTGGCACAAGGGCTGAAAGCGGAAGCTGGTTGAGCACAGAACCGCATCTCCCAACTCTGGACCCTCCTGGTAGCTTCTTGACGTCTCTCCGTCCTTACTCCTGTCCCCCAATCCATTTTCTGCTAGATTTTTCTGCTAAAGTTATCTTTTGCCAGGCCTATCTGGCTAACTTATCTGGTTACATTTCAAACACATGAATGTGATCACATGTTTTTGTTTTTGGGTTTTTTGTTTTTTGTTATTGTTGCTCCTGTGTGTTTTATTGTGGTATCATTGGCATATAACATTATATTAGTTTCAGGGGTACAACATAATGATTTTATTTTATATATATTGCAAAATGATCATGACAGTAAGTCTAGTTAACATTTGTCACCACACATAGTTACAAAATTTTTTTCCTCGGGATGAGAACTTTTAAGACCTACTCTCTTAGCAACTTTCAAATATACAGTACAGTATTAACTATAATCATCATGCTGTATATTACATCCCCTGAATTTATTTAATCTTATTACTGGAAGCTTATTCCTTTTGATCACCTTCACCCATTTTGCCTACCCCCCTCCCCTTGCCTCTGGCAACCACTAAGTATCATGAGCTCATTTTTTTTTCTTTTGATCCCACATATAAGTGAGATTATATGGTATTTGTCTTTCTCTGTCTGATTTATTTCACTTAGCATAATGCCCTCAGGGTCCACTCATGTAGTTGCAAATGGCAAGATTTCCTTCTTTTTTATGGCTGAATAATATCCCATTGTGTATAGATAGATAGATAGACAGATAGTTAGATAGATAGGCATATTACATATTCATTTAACATTTTCTTTTTTCATTCATTCATAGATGGACACTTAGGCTGCTTCCCTATCTTGGCTATTATAAATAATGCTGCTGTGAGCATGGAGGACCACATCTTTCTTTTGCTTAAAAACCTTTGATTGCTCCACATTTCCCAGAGGATGACTCTTTACCTTCTGGGCCCACCTTCTCATATTAATCTTTACCATTGCCCTCCCACGCACTGTTTTCTATTCTAGACATACCAAATTACCTTCCCTTCCCTTAAAGTTCCATGCTTTCTTATTCCCTTTCACAGATTTGGTGGTCCGAATCTGATATATTCTTATCTCTCTTCTCTACCCTATTGGTTCCTGTTCATTCTTCAATTCTCAGGCCACATTAGTTATTCCTGCTTCTATGCACCTGAAGTTTTACACACAAAACTCTATTATTGTGCTAATTATTTTACATTGTACTTATTTGCCTTTCTCCTTCCTTCCTCCCTCCCTTCTTTCCTTTCTTTCATTCTTTTTTTGCCTGTATAAGTTAATAGTAGGCACTTTCCAAGTATTCCTACTTCCCCTGGACTCTGTTTCCTTCATTAAACATGGTAGTGGGCATATAGTTCATGCTCAATAAATGTTTACTGAAGAATACATATCCTAAAATGACTGATTCTTGGGAAATGATGAAATAAGAGCCTTTTGCAGCAATGCCTTAAATTACATTGTATTACATTTGCCTAATATAGTGAAAAAATACATTTGACTTTGCCCCTTTGAAAAGGAAAAAGATTGTGAAGCCATGCTGAAAATACAGGACCCATATTAAGTCAGAATATGTATTTTTTAAGTATCTCTTTTAATTGACTTGGTACATCTAGTTTGGGAGACAGTATGTATAGATTTAGTCAATAAAGAAATGGTTTTTAACATTAACATTCATAAATATGTAAATGCATGATCAGTTTAAGTAAGTAATTTAGAGTATTTGGTAATTTACGGTACAGATATTGACAGATTGCTGCTGAATTGGTGGTGAAAGTAAATGAAACGCGGCTAGCACATTCAGGAGTTGCCCGAATGTGGGGATCTTGTTTTTGTTTTTTAGAAAATGAGAGATGCCAAGTGTTAACAAAGATTGTGTCAATATTCTTTATTGTTGCAGATTTGCACAACATCATTTATAAATGAAAATCAGATGAAGGTTGACAGCACTGGAGTTGTTAGATTACTTGGAGGGAATGTGTCTAAATAAGGCAGCCTGCATCTCCTATCTGAGAAGCTCACTGGGGTTTGCGATTGTCAGAGTGCAGTGCTCCTGCAGACATCTACAGCCATTTAGTGCCCTCGGGCTGATTTCTTTTGGAGATCTATTTACAAATGGGAAATTGGAGAAGTCAGAATTCTGTAGCCAGAGGTAGAAAAATGGGTCTTGGCTCTGTGTAGTGCCTTTTGGAGAACTGATTAAGCTGTTTCTTCTTTTATTTGTAGAATATGATTGCATCTGGGGTGTAGATGGTGGTGATGAAAGATAGAGGAAAGTCCAGCTCATGGAGAAATCAGAAAGGAGCCTGATGTAGATTAGAATTTACCAACTTGTGTGTTAATTTGATTTTGTTTTTCTAATTTGCCAAGGCAAAGGCATGGCAAGGTAAGATGACATGCAGGGTCCAGTAGAGGCATGTCATGTAATACATTCAGATAAGTCTCGGTTTCTTAACATTTTTGCTCGATGCCGTTGGCCCATTAACTCGTTTGACACATATTTATAGAGGCACCCAATTGGTGCGAGGCTTGGTGGGAAAATGAAGAGAAATGAAGCTGGGCACATCCCTTGAGGAGCGGGTGGGATGGTTTTCGTAAGCAGAAATACTGAAAGAAACCTTAATCCTTTTTATCTTAGTGGACGTTTTCCAAGTTTTATGTTTCATTAATTAGGCAGTCAGGCATTTTATGACATTTTTGTCAGAGACTCAAGTGGCATGTCATACATTTTCTCTTGTTGCGTGTAGTAGTTTTCTCCAAAATAGCAGACCAAAGTGGTTTTCTCCCTCCTCATTCTAATGTGGACTCTGAACCTTTGGTGTGCTGAAACTGTCAGGAAAACTGTGCCTATCCTGTCATGGCCAAACCTGACATTTCTGAAGATCATGCCAAATGTATTTTCTGACATATTTCAGTTGATTCAAGCTGAAGGAGACTTCTTATCTTTTGATTTGTCAGTCTACTGGCCTGAGGAAGATGGCTACAGTCCCTGGGAATCATGTGACATGCAGAAGCTGAATCACTGTTTTCAAGTGCTGTCAATTAGTGTTTAGAAATGGAGGGAAAAAAACAGTGCATGAGAATGTCACAAGTTCATATAATGAATTTTGTTTATAATGAATTTCACGCTCACACATTTCCTTACCAATAGAAAGTAACTGAAATGCATCAAGATTCTATCATCGAATTAGCACTGAAAGCTTCAAATTTTCCTTCTATGGCCTTACCTGTTCAAAAGAGGCAGAGGAGAATTGTTGGCAGGACTAAATATGAAATGTTTGAATTGCATACATGTTATTCACATAAAGATATTGTGCCTAGAATGGGCTTGGTAATGGTAGGAGCTCAGCAAATCTGTTCGATGAGTGAATGGAGGGTTGTAGATAGTGTGCTAAGGATACCCTTTTTTTTTTTGCTTCTTGAAATGCATGCATTTTAATCTACATATTTCATATATCCACTTGTTTTTAAGTGGATATCTTTCTGTATGGAAAAAAATTAAGCTGTACCATGTTTTCACTTCTATTTGCATTTCACCATGGCCCCAGCAAAGCACTGCAGTGTTCGTCCCACCTTATGTATCTTACCCTTCTACCATAGAAGGTAGGAAAGAAGAATGGTACTTATTTTAGTAGTGGTTTTCAATTCTTCTTATTTACTTTTGAACAAATGCAAACTCTTTGGGACAAACTTGTCTTTTAGTATGAGGTTTTTTCTTTCTACTTACTTCTTTTGCCTCCTGTTATTGTAAGGTCTAAAGTTACAGACAACAGCTGGGCAAGGTGTGAGTGTAGGGCGCTGGTGATGTTGCTGGAGGTTTAGCCTGCTTCTCAGATTAGGAGGTAAACTTCTAGAACAAAAACCTATTTTACTGATTTTAACATCTGTCCCCAGTTTCTGGTGCAGTGACCAGCATCTGGTTGGTATTAAATGAATGTGTTTCTTGAATGGAACCTGAACCTTAATATTTGAAGGAGTAAAGAACACTGCTCTAGTTCCATTTTCTCCTGTACTTGGAGACTGTGTGTAGGTGTGTGCGTGTGAGAGATGGTCACCTTTCTTATGGATTGAAATGTATAGGTAAGGTAGGATAGAAAGCAGCCTTACCAGCTGAGTCTGGGTTGATTTTCCCTGGGTTAAAGCTGGAGAGATGCAAAAGCCTTTAGATTTGGCTCTTGAAAGTACATTAATGGTGGGTCAGAGTTTCTTCCACAAGACCGCTGATGTGCTCCCTGCCCTTGGATGTGAAGACAGGCAAAGGGGTGGAAATTGATCCCCTAATTAGCTCCTGGAAGAGAATGAAAATGTAACGTCTGGCTGTTCTCAGATGTAGTCAAAAGTACCCAAAGTCATCCAAAGTAATATTTGGATTTTTAAAAAATCTAAATTGTGCTTGTTGAATAAAAAGGATTGGCTCCTAAAAGTTTCTTAGTGGCACTTTCTAAGACACCACAACTTGAAATGAATATAGTGGATCTTGATGTAAAGGAGCCTTTATTGGTGCAACTGACTGCTCAACATGTTTAGATGTTTCTTACTTGGCGCCGTACTTTCTATCAGCAACTGAAACGCGGCTCTTTCCTTTTGTGATTTTTTTTTTTTTTTAACATACAGAAGCATGGGAGCTTTTTTTACTTTTTTATTTTTATTTTTTTAAGAGTGTGTGTGGACATATATATCTCCTTCACTGAATTAGCTCTCAGTTACCCACATGTGGTTTATTCAGCCTTGGGAATTATCTGCAGAAATTTGTCAAATCCCAGGCTGCTCTCTGCTCTCATTTGTATGAGTTATGTTAGTGTCATGAGTGTGTGCTACGGTAGAACAGCTTAAACCAAGCAAAGCTGGGGAGGCAAATCAACCCATCCCCTCTGTATTATATTCTAAGGCAAAATATTCATCATTTTTGTCAATCTTTTGCCCTTTGAAATCATTCTGCCCATTATTAGCATTGTTGACTATGAATTATATGCACTCTGATTAAAGATAAAGCACCACATAATATAAAATCTTATAATTCACCTTAATTCGCCAAACTTTCTTAGTGAGATTAAATCCTTTTGACTTGATCAAAGGTGCTACATGGGAAGATTTGATTGAACTTGGGTTATTGGTTTCAATATAATGATTATTAAATCTAAATATAGTTTCTCTAATTACCTCTCAAACCCCTTACTTAAATAAAATACTAGATCCTGAAGTGATATATAATTTGAAGAATAATTTATAAATGGATTTTTTGGGGGGTGGAAATTAACCATCTTTGGGCTTTAATCACACACCCTCTCTCTTATTCTTTGTAAATAAGATAAAGTGTGTCTAGTTTCTGACCTATTCAGTGTCAAACATGGCTTTTGGCCTAACTGGGGAAAAGAAAAGATAAAAGAGACACCCCGCCTTGTGCTGATTATATCTCCAACTGACTGAGGTTTCTGATCATGGGATAGAACAGGTATTAGTCAGATTTTAAGAGAAGCCAGCTTTTAGAGTGCAAGAGAATTTTTTTTTTTTTTTTTTTTTGGTCTGCTCTCTAGAAACCAGAGAGGAAAAGATGCATAATGGGATGCTGTACTTGTGCATTTCAGCAAAGATCTAATCTTTTTGAATTCATTGCTTGTGAGTTATTATTTCTAATCACACGCTTGATTGACTCCAGCTAAATGACTGTCTGACTGCAAAGGCAGGGGTGTTAAATCCAAAACCATAAGTGCGCATTTTAACTGAAAATAGGGATCATCACAGAATGCCTTCTCAATCAGTAGTGCCTGACACCCTCCCCCCGCAACGTATTTTTAAATAGAAATCCTCTCGAATACTCATGTACGAACAGAGCATCACAGAGCATGATTGAGCTCCAAGAGAGAAGATTGAAACCCTGGAGGGGATATCAAAATGATAAAAACTGAGGCTCCACTGGTGCCACAATGAGTGTAGTTAATATGCCACTTTAGTCTGACAAGCCAGTCAGGTGCTCCTTAAAATTTGAGATTACCTTGTCATTTTAAAGATTTTTTTAAAAAAAGTGGAAGTAAGAGAGGTTAGTGGTAATATTTTTTAGAAACAGGATTTGACCATTTTTCTCAATGCTTTTTGCATGAAAATCTAGTAGATACCTGATTTTTTTTTTTTTTTTTTGGTTGTTTACATAAGTATTTTCCAACATCAAAACATTGTGGCTCCTGAATAACTTGTTTTCATTCAAAATAGAACAAGATAAAGTGAAATCCCATGTAGAAAAAGAAAACAGCAATGAAATCTGAGCTTTCAGATTTCTCTCCACATAGGGCTTTTGTTTGTATCACTCATTTAAAAAAGTTAAAGAGTTGTTTGAACATTGAAATATACTGTTCGTAATGTTATAACTTCCTGATAAGGTTTGTTGATTATATCGCTGGGATTTTTGCCTTTCTTGATTTAATATCATACAAATATTCAACAGTTGCTTCTGGATTTTTGAGAGAGAAAATTGCACAATTTGGAACCTAACAGGAAATCCATTTGAATGTATCTGCCTGGCTCTCCTGAAAGCTGAAATAGCCATTGGTCTTTACTGGAGAAAAGAGCCTTATCTAGAGTCAGCTGCAGGTGCTCAGAGATTGTATGTGTGTTGCCTTCAAAATCAGGCAGAATTATAAATGGACTCATGATAAATCGTCTGAACACCTTTCTGCCTGGGAGAAAGCCAGTGAAAGCTAAGTGTTTTCATGCATGACTAGCTTATTTATTTTTACTAGTATATTTCAGTGGCAATTTAAAAATAATTACAGATTTTACATTAGATGATAATTTGTATATGATTTAAGATTCTTTAAAACACTACCTGATTTTATGAAACTGCTTGAAATTTAAATACTGTCAGCACCAAGTTAATATGTCAAATATTCAGTGTTTTATAGTTTAAAGATAAAATTTTATTTCATTTCAGCATCGCAAAGCTTCCTTCTGGAAGACCCATCCCGTAGTATCTCATGCCTAGGGAGGAGACTGAAGTTGCTATGAACCAGTTCCAGCAAGAAGCATTATCTGCGTAATTAGCGCATCCACGATACTGTGGGGGACTTGGATTATGTGTGTAAACTATACAGGGTGTGAGAGTTGGGTGTTAATCTTTTTATGAAGGTCATTGGATGGTGAGTAGGAACAGGTGCTAGGACGGCTATGAGTTCTCTAAGGATCAAAAGGTTAGATAAACTGCTTTTAGGATTTATGCAGGGTAGTGATTTTCATGTCAGTTTAATTACCCTTATGTTTTACAAGACTGTCAATCAGGATGCCTAAAAATCTTAAGGAATTGGAGGCCCTGAAAATTTTTGAGGTCTTTTCTGATTGGGTTTATTTGATAATCATTCTTTTCATGATGACCTTAGTTGAAATGAAGAGTTGTTAGAACTGCAAGGCCTACTTTAGTGTCAGAAAAAGATTTAATCAGGAGTCTATCATCCAGTGAGAAAAATGCCTTTCATTCTCTTTTCATTTATTTGAAATTACTTAGTGATTCAGGAATCTCTTATTGGGGTCATTACTTTGATTTTTAACTTAGCAATGTAACTCTTGAAGTACTTTATGTAAATGATTTCCTTCAAGGTGCACTGTGTTTAAAAAGCTATCAATCAGTTGAAAATTGTTTTTAATTTATTTCACTCTAGAAGCACGATCTGTCAGGAAGAAATAGAGAACAGAAGTTCATACAGCAAGGGTCACGCTGTGCCATCCAGTCACCAATTTATAGCAAATTTTCAGTGTTTTCTTCCTTTTTAGGAAACTTGAAACATCTTGAAGATTACGTTTATTTTAATTTGGTGGTAGTAATTACACCGGTCACATTATAGTTAATAACTTGCATGTCATTTCTTCAACCCCATAGGCATGAAAATACAAAGAAACTTACATGATATGAAAAAATACCCTCAGCAATTTTTCCAGGCCTGTTACTTTTATAAAACACTTGAGATTTTATTTTTATTAGTGTAAGACACTTAGAAATGAGTAACTAGCAAATAAACTTAGTGATATAATTCAAGTTTATATTGCTTAGTTAATAAAAAGAACAAAATCACAGCCTTTCCCAACGTTTACCTTCATCGTTCTTTTTTTTTTTATTGCAAAAGAAAATGGTTAAAGTTATAGGGTTTCATGTCTTTTAGGAAATTATCTTTAGTTGTTTGGGTTACTTTAAGTGTTTCTAGATGAGATGAAGCAAATTTTGTGGCTTTTGCCAGAGCAATGAGTCTTTCAGAAATTTTATTTGGAAACAATTTGTTTTATTCCCTGTTTTGCTACTGAGTTTGTATGTCTAGAAGGTTATTTCCTTTAACTTTTATTCATCTAAGAGGATTCTGGGATCTTATTGCAGATTTTACAGTCTGGTAAACACAAAATGTATTCTCATAGTGGCTCTCTTCCGTTCTCAGCAGTTCATTAAGTAAGCTTCCCCTGTATTAATAAAGTGACTGACAGGAATATCACAACTGGGGCCTTTTTGTTGGAGAGCTGCTCACAGCTTTGTTCCAGATCTTCACTGTGCAGTTGCAATGACTGCTTCTCTTTGCATCTATATCCTGATTAAACAAAGAGCATGCTCTCCTTGATAACTTTTTAATACTAGTTCTGTGTGGACCTCAACAGTTACCACTTAGGTTTAGGGTCCAGTCAAGGTAAATATTTTGGATGAGCTTTTATTTTTTAAAATATTGTTTCAAATTCTATTTGGAAAAGAGAATTTTCACTTTCTGGGCTGATTTTTTGCTTGCTTGAGCTCTTGATGATTGCATGTTCTAAAACATACAGGCTTTCCTGGTTGTAAGAGTCCAGAATTCATAGTTAAGATGGCCTTATTAGACATTCCTCAATGATTCATGTATTTTCCTGAGTCTGTACAATTTCATTATGTCATTACAATACAACTCATTATAAATGTCATGGAAGTTATAACTAATCAAGTTTCATGTTTATTAGTACAATTTACTTCCTAAGAAACATCAGAAATGAATAAGAGAAATACAGTTCTAGTCTAGGAACCTGAAATAATTTTCATGTGTTTATATATCACATAAGCCATAGCAAAAAATAGCTTGAAGTTCTCTACTGGATGATGATATTTGATAAATGTAAATTTTATGTTAAAATTCTTGGTTAATTTCTGAGAAGACTAGATACATGTGAAGGATATGTGTTAATCATCCCTAACTCCCCACTTCCTATCCTATGCTAATGTCAGGTTAGTATGTTGTCAGAATTGTTGTGTCACTGGGTACAGAAGCAGTTACCCCATTCAGTTTCTTTAAATGAAATCTAGCAGAGAAAATGATTTGAAATGACTGCTCCTTGCACATTCATTCATTCCTTGGTTGCTACTACAGTGCTTTTTGTTACTAATCAGGTCAAGGATGTGGATTCAGGCTGCATTAGACTAACTAGTTTAATTCCTTTCCAAGGCTAAAAATGCCTGTCTTGCTCACTCACCAATATTCATCTTTGGAACTAATGAAAGATGGGTTTGACTACAGCAGCACAAACCCATATCCTCTCTGGGAAAAAAAAAAGCAAGCTTATGCTCTTTGTCTTTCATATTCATATATCTGCAATTAGAATCTAGAATTCTTAAACAAACAAAAAAAAAAACTAAAAGAAATAACCTTCCAGACACATATGGTGCCTGTCAATGAAATAGAATAAAGAAAATCTAATATATTTGTGTACAAAATTTGAATGCTCATTGACGTAACCTCAGCCTCCTTTTTCTGCACCGAGGGCCAAGCTTAAGTCAAGACTTGAGCAAATCATTTTGTTGTCTTCTATGGAATTTTTACAACCTTAAATTTTTGTAGGTAATGTGTGATTTTCTGTAGCAAAAAAACATATGCTGACGACTCAGTATTTGGTTCATTGTGGGTTAAGATATCTACTAACATTTCATTTGTACTTGGATTGAATTTAAGACTATCTTAAACATTGTCTTTTGCGATATGATTTTTGTAGCTTTTCCTTAAACTATGGCGTTTCCAGCTCGGTTTTTATGTCATTATTTTTGTCTGTGCACTCTGGCCTCGTATGTGTGGTGGAGTGATAAAGCTGTGTTGCTAGGCAGAGTTCTGCCAGGCAGTTCATGCTGGGCTTCATATCTGTCATTGCCCCACTTTCATGTTTCTATGAGGATGGAAATGAGTTGAGACAGAATATCATTGGGAATCGGCACATAGTTAAGTGCCCAGGTCTCCTGATTCTCCATTGAGTCATCATGAATGTCTCTGAACAGCGCCAGTGGTATTCTTGGCACGCGAGGCTCAGCGGGAATAACACTGAAATAGCAAAGATCGAAACCTTCGTTGCTAGAATATTCTCTGCTTGCTCTATGACCTTTTTGGTCTCCTGCCTTTGAATATGTGCCTATGCTTCGGTGCTGCTACAGGAAGATCAGGGCTGCCATAAAGAGTGCCAGGGGGAAGGCAGGAAAGATGTGAATAAAATGAGCAGTGGGTGACATGATAGTATTAATTTTTTTCAGTGTTCGTGGAATTTATATAGGAAACATGGGACTTTGACATCATGTGCATTGAAAAAGAATCAAAAGATAATTCTCGTTTTTCAACAGCAAAATTTAAGAAAGGATTACAGAAAGAGACACTTTTGTGATGATTCAATGATAGCATGACAGTTCTATAAACGTAGGGTTGGCCCTAAATAATTTGCCTTCATAAAGACAAAGTAGCGTGTTACATCTTAGTAGTTGACAAAAATAACTGATCATTTGCTTTTTCACATAAAGTGTTTGGCTGTATGTATCTGTAAATTAACAAGATCTTGCAACTGAATGTGTTTATTAGGCTTTTCAAAATGTCTGCCAGGCTTTGGAACCTCAGAAAGGGAGGCGGGTGCTGCGTGAGGCTGGTCTGCTCAGCATTTCTCTGTAAATGCTCCTCTCATGATATGCCTGAAAACCTTCAATATTATAATAGTGCTAATAAAAATGGAAAACTCTGAATTCTTTATAGATGCATAAAGAAGTGTAATTTCTCTGTGACCTGAATAACTCTTCGAATCGCTGCTGTGGCCCTTTGAAAGAAGGCGGCTCTACTATACTGCTTTGTGTTCCTTTGAACATTTTGCTATCTGACTATTTTAAGGACGGAAATAATAGAAGAGAATTTAACTCAGGGTTATACTTTGAAGGACAGGTGGGATTCCCTCCCACCCCCCGCCCTGCAATTTTTCCCCCTTCCCGGTCTATTGAACAGTGCTATCTAGCCTGGCTTCTTAAATGAGAGGTGATCTTGTTGATGAATAAAATTAAATGATAATACAGTTTTTCACTTTTTCAGACTCTCCCACCTTTCAGTTTTGTCCCTTTGAGAATCGTAAATTGGATTTGTTATCGCGACCTTTCAAGGGGCACCGCTCAGTCATCCTATTTTAATCGTTGGCCGGCAGGTGCTGGAGTGGAAGACAGAGGGCGGTATATTTGGAGGCCTGTGGCCTTGGGAAGCAGAGACGTTCAGGGGAAAATAATTCTAACAGTGATCCACTCTCTCTGCTGAACACGGTCGATGGAGTGGTCGGTGGACGCAAGGCGAGGCGTCTGCAGTAATACAGCCTCTGAGTCCCAGACAGGCTGGGGTGATTTTGCTTCCCCCCGCTTTGCATGGGTCAGCATCTGGAGGGGCTTGCTGCGTTTTAAGCCCTCTTCTGCTTAGGAGTTATTTTTCTCATTTTGACGTGGATCTCCTACTCCTGCCACTAATGTTAATAACCAGGGGAGAAAGATCAAAGGAGGCCAGGGAAGACGGGAGGAGGGGAGGAGGGCAGCCTGGGCTGGCTTGGCAGACAGTTAGTTTTAATGACCACTTTTATAGGTAATTTTAGTAATGACAGATTTCGGTTGTTGCTTAAATGAATGGAAATTATTGATAGTAAATTTTCATTGTTTTTGTTTCTTTGCGGGATACCGAAGGCTGGCAAAAAAACCATACAAAGTCATATACACGGTAACAACCAAACACATTGTATTAGAAATTTAGAAAGCACACCCTTTTAATTACACTGTGTCATTTTAGTTGGTCTCCTTCCAACTTCCTTCTTACTTAATTTAACAGCCTCTTGATTATTTGAGATTTCTTGTATGAATTATTGTAGCTGCATATAGATGTGTATGGAATATGTAAAATCCGTGTTTCCCAAGAAGAAATATTACACACAGGATTCACTGTGTGAAGAAGCCCGGGAGGTTTTGTGGTGCCTATTTATTGAGCATCTCGCAATTAGAAAGCACTGTGTAGGGTTAATTTAAAAAGCCTAAAGCCTTCCAAATTCTAGTTAAGTGATCTGTAGGCTGGGTATTTGGACATTGACAGAGACTGAAGTCTTCACTGATCTTCCGGAATCAGCCGAGCCTGGCGCGGGCTGCCCGCGGCCATCGAGAGTGCCCTTGCGGACAAGGGGGGAGGCTGTGGCCGCGGACGGGCTCCGCTGCCCTTTGGGGAGGGGGAGCCCGCGTGAGCGTGGCCGTGTCTTGCCCAGCGGGGGGGTAACACCCAGACATGAGGTTGGAGTTGCTTCCCTTCCCACTCCTCTGCCGAGAGCTGGGTCCTGCTTGCCACCGGCCAGGCTGGGCCTCGGAGCTTCCATCTCAGGCTCCAGGGAGCCCCTCTCTCCGGACCCCAGGACACCTCTGCTCGTGGCAGCCTGGCACAGTGGCACACAGGGGACAAAGAGAACATCCTGCAAAGGACATGTTCAGCTGAAATAGCCAGGCAGAAAGACCTGCCTGCATGCGACGTAACGTTTGAAAGTATGTCTGCATGAGCGAGAGGGGAACCGAGGATTTGAACGGTGTCTTTCTACGGTGAATGAGGCTTAACATTTTAGACCGTGTATGAGGCTGTGAGCCCACAGCCTGGGAGTCTGGCTTTGTTTTGTCGTATCATTGACTAGATCCAGTCTCCTAGTACAGTTGCTCAAGGGGGGTACAGAGTGAATCCCAGAACCGGTTAGGAGGTGCCCCGGCATTTGGGGACTGAGATGAGAAGTACGTATTCTGAGTGGCAGACGAGACATCTAGACACCGGCATCGGACATTTAGTTTCGGAAGCCCTTGCTTCAGTTCAAGTGACATGTTTCTATATTACAAGTGCAACTCCTGCTTCAGAATTAACTGCAGCAGCAGCGATGTACACATTGCCAGCCCTCTTCAGGCGAGAACTGGGTCTGTGTTCCTTTTGGCTTTGCTGAATGCCATTTTCCTTGTATGGTGCTGAATTTTAAAAACGCAGGGAAATTTGTGAGCAGATGGGTAGTAGATGGCTTAGACTTCCAGGCTCTGACAGCTTATCTGCATTTTAGTGTGAAGGAGGCTTTGGGAGAGTACGATGGAGGGGTGTTAGGGAGATGGGAGACGTTGAGGAATGAATAGGTTTTTCTGGTCCAGGTCTGTTCTTAGGTATGGGCCATACGTGGTAAGCAAGGTGAGGCCCTTTTTGCCACTGAAGATTTATTTATATTTTACTTTCTTCTCTCCTGTGTCCCCACCCTGACTCTTCTCCTCCCCTGCACAAACTTTTTGAGAAGTGAAGAAGAAAAACAAGATGAACTTTTGAATTTTCAGCTGAAAAGATGCAAGTTCAGCTACCAAATATCATAGTCTCTGTCATGATGAGTATTGATTTTAAATGTCACAACAGATTGTTTTTTATTGTTTTGTAATATAGGTTAGTAAAACCTGAAATCCATGGGGGAAAAAAATCATTAGTTTTAAAAGTTTGTACATTAAATGACCAGAAAGTAAAATAGACACTATTGTGTTTAAACAGTTTTTTTAAGATATCGATTAACTGGGCTCAAACTTTACTGCAGATGTTTGGAGATGGAGAAGAAATGAGTGCAGTGCCATCCCCAAAAGAGAGTGGGTTTGCCCACTCACTGTGTTATATAAGTGTGTGTGTCTATGCTTCCCTCCCTCCCGAGGGTCAGAGGAGATCACAAGCCTCCCCCATTTTTCATCTTAATGTGTTGAAATATGTTATTAGTCCTAGTAGTCTGGTTCAGAAATGTTTTTATTTGCACTTGTGGATGATCTCTTTTAGGACATAAACTTTATATTGGCTTTCACTGCTGTGGGAAATTTTTAACATTTTAAACATAGCTTTAAAACTCAAGGCTAGTAACAGGATGACTATATTTATAGTTTTGTTTCAAATTGGTATCTATTGCCAATATAGTTACAGTATATTAGATCTCATTACCTTGACGAAAGATTAGAAAAGCAAAGAAAACATCAATCTACTAAAGATATGAGAATACAGATTTATGAAAGAAGAGGTAAGAAGTGCTGAAATAAGAAACTGGCACTGGAAAAAATTTGGGGACTTTTCCCAGCATCAGCGACCCCCAGAAGATACTCCTTCCTATTCATTGACCTGCAAGGTCTATATTTAAAGGATACTAAAGTACATTGTGCTTGGGGAGAGGGAAAGAGGTGGGAACTAATATTTATAAAGTGCTTACTCTTGCTCTGCTGGGATATTATTTGGTAGCCCTATGAGCCAGGAATTATCATCTTGATTTTATGGAAGGGGAAAACTATAAAGTTTTGAAAATATTATGTAACGTGCCGAAGTCCTACAGCCAGTATGTAGTTCAGGTAAAAATTCTGCCACATCACATTACTATCCGTGTGTGTACGTGTTGTACACGCATGTGTGTGTCTACAGTTGGGATAGAGTAGCAGGGGCTGAAGTATCAAAGCAATTAAAAATAAAACAGGAAGATGATAGATGGATGGATGAGAGGGTGGGAGGAAGGAATAAAAGTTTCCCTTTGTGAATCAAAGGGATTCATTTACTCATTTACCCAGTGGGAAGAGAAAAGCTATTTTAAGAGTTAAGACCAAAACTGTTCCAGTCTGTTCTTTATTCTGCATTAACGCTTTAGGTGTAAGCAAGCCCTAGGAGCCAGGAAAAGTCAATTTCGATGGATGTTCATTATGACACAGAGCTTGGGAAAGTAAAAGGATTTTTTAAAAAAAAGTAAAATGTGACTTCATTGCATTAAGTTGTTGCAACAGCTATTTTCTGAGCACGTGACAGTGTTAGATTTGCTGTACTTGAGTAGCTGGAGCACTGGGTAGAGGGCTTTCTTGTCGTGCTGCGTTGATTTGGAGCATGTGGGCTGTGTTGTTTACTATCCGCAAGTGTAGTCTCCTGCTCTCATCTCTGTTTTTGATCACCTTCTCACGTTGAAGTGACCTGAGTGATATTATATAGGAAACAGGAATTTTATTAAAATAGGAGTGATACTCCATCCCCTAGAAAACCATTTTATTCAGTGCCAAGAGAAATAGAAATACTTCCCTCCCCCCACCCCGCTTCCTCTCAGTTCCCCATACTGGCTTAACAAGGAGGAAAGAAAGCCCGTTATTGAGGACAATATTGAAGGAAAGAGAGGTCAGGGCAGGCAGGGGAAAGGGAGGTTCTTGTAAGAACAATATCTTCTCTGTGTTATTTTAAATAGTATGTGACATTAATTCTCAGTTAAAGCTGAAAATCAAAGCCTCTTGAAATATGTATGGACCATCAGAACCAATTTTGCACCCAAGAAAGGAGAAAGGTGCTGGCAATGAGCCATATTGAAATCTTGGGTTGAGAGTTTGAAGGTGGAGTTGGGGGAGGGGAGGGCAGAGGTCACAACAGCAACAGGATGTACCATTTGCCAACTGGTAGGTCAGCCTTAAATCTCCAGTTAGCTAAGGGTTTTTGTTCCTGCAGAGTTTCTCTTAGTTATCGTGACTGCTTTCTGCCAGCAGTGCAGTTTTCTGCTGTATGGCTGTGTTTAGCTAGAAGAGGGTTTCTAAAAATTATCAAATAAAGGTTTACAGCACTTTACCTCTTTCTCCCTGGCAGGTAACTTTTGTGTCTCAGACATGCTGAGTTATGGTCTCCGGCCCCGTGTACAGTCGAGAGAGCCTGTTCTCTCCGTAGGGTCGTATACATGCTTTCCTTCCTAATACCCATAAGAGGCTTTAGGGGGGAAGGAGAAGAATATCAACAGAGAAACCACATCCTAACAGCTGCCTCCAGTTAGCTCTGTTTTTCCCCCTGGCTTTTAAATCTTACAGCGGCACCTAATTTGTCCCACATGGCTTTCCTCCCAGCGGAGCTGCTGTCCCTTTCCCTGCTGCACTATTTGAGGCAAAGCAAGCAGTTATGAAGAATTAACTAGTTCTGCTAGTTTAGATGACTGTCATTAGGTTGCTGGTTGGCAGGTGCCTGTGAAGAGGAAGGAGATGATACCCATTTGTAGATTGGGAGAGATTTAGAACAAAGCCCGAATCCATTTAGGGGCCAGTGGACCTATGAAAATACCTACCAGTTAAACACTCCATGAAATTAGTTGACCAAATAAAGGAGCCTGTGAACCAGTGAGTGTACTACCGTGATTTGAACAGATACGTGGTTTTGACCTAGGATGACCAGTCAGAATCATCTAGGGTGTTTAAAAAATTCACATGCATGCCCAACTTCTTTCCCCTGATGTTCTTCCTCAATTTTCATAAGCCTGGGAGTGAGGAGTGTAGACTTAAACAGATTTGTGTTCCAACATGTCTTCAGGGGAAGTGGATTGCAACTTGCACTAATTATATTCATTTTAAAAATTTCTAGATTATGTTTTTCTTGTGTGTTTTATTCATGTCTCTATTCCCTCTTCCATGTTTTTGTTTTTTTGTTTTTTTTAAATACAGTAAGGCCGAGGACAGATGCTTCTAGGGCAGGAAGAATACTGAATTAAGTTATTTCCTTCATGGAAACTAGTGTTCTGTTTCTCCTTTCCAGCTCCCGTTTATTTCATATTGCTGCCGAGATAGTAAGACGTGAAATCCACACAGCCAATGTCTTCTTGTGACTTTTAAAAAGTGAAATTGGTCCATTTAAAAAAAAAAAAATTAAGATTAGTGTTAGTGACAGGCAACAGCCGTTCTCTCATTGATACTTAGCTTTCCAATGATGTCTTATTCAAGATTTATTGGTTATCTGAATTTTATTGCATATATATGCAGAATACTGCTGGTTTATGTCCTCTAAGATGTGAGAAATGTGTGTACTTCACCTTGAAAAAGGAGTGCCTGAATTAATCCTTATAAAATCACCTTGTCCTGATGATTCTGCTAAAGAACTGATAGTCTTTTTGTAAAGTAAGGAATAAACCTATCATAGCTTGCTTTAAAAGGTCATTGTTTCTTGCAAAGTAGATTAGCTCACTTTGTTCTATGCACAGAAGCCATGCTGCAGCTCTGTAAAACTATCCATATCAAGTAAATTTCTGCTATCATTTTGGCTTGCTCTTGTAAAAGAAGTTTCATTCCTACCAGTTTCCACTTGCTAACATAAGTCACAACTCCTCATGGGTAGAGTGGCAGGATGGCGAGGACGGTATCTGTGGTGTTGCTTCCACTTTTAATGTTTCTCTGCTCTTAACAAATGCAGATTACCAAGCATGGGAAACATGTACAAAAACACTGATGACAAATTTGGTGATTGAATGTTTTTGATGTTGTTGCGGCCAGTAGTTAGTAGGTGAGTCACAGCAGTAATTGAAGTGACTAAGTTGCATTTTGTGGAAGTAAATGACTGAAATGGCACCTTTCCCTTGGTTCGTGTGTATCATTCAGAATGGGAGCGCTGTTCTCCTGAGGTATGGCCTATTAATCTCTGTTGAGTAGAAGTCCTCATGTAACAGAGACAGTGATTTATCCTGTCACTTAGAAAAGCCTGTAAATTTATGTGAAGGTAAGGGATAAAAATTGCCATGATATTTTCTTGAAGAACCATAATTAACTCTGTGTATTCTTTCCTTTCTAAGCTAAAAATGGAATGGGGCGGAGTCAGGTGGGCAGCTCCACTAAAAGGAAGAATGACTCTTTGATACACCTTGAACTACAACCTTCTTCATAGTAACTAATTCATCCAGAGTGTTCAGGAAGGAGGAGTTCTGCCTAAATCTGCTTAATCCTTTAAACAATGAAACAGTTATAACTGCTCTCATTGCAAATGGTTCTAAAATGTCACAGTCATTACCAGACGTGGTCCGGTAGAGTATGGTGAGTTTTTTCAATGAACCAGGGCCCTCATTAAGAACACCAGTTATTGAACTCTTTGGTAATACTGGAATGCACTCGGGAGCCTTTGAGGTCTGTAGGTTTAGCCTGACTTTTTATGATATTTCCCAGATGGCTGGTTCTCCTGTCTCTTGCCAATGTCTAGGACTTTTTATCCGAAAGCCCACAGCCTCTGGTCACTGTGCTCCTCTAATTACTTTTTTTTTTTTTCTTTTCTTTTTGCTCCCTTTTCATAGTTTCTATTCTCCTCCGCCACTTTTAAACCACTGAGAACTTGCTCTGACTTCCAGAATCCCAAATTGGTTTTTCTTTCCTTTCTCCGTTTATAACCTAGGACCAGTTTGAGGATTTCGGGTTGAATCCAGATAAGAATTACCTTGTAATTAAGTAAGGTTGTTAGTCCTGTCCCCAACCTGTGGGTGTGTGATGGGGCCGAGGGGTCTAACCACCTTCCTGTTGCGTGAAGTACATGGACTTTGTAGTTGCCGTGTTCATTTCGCTTGAATGCGCCTTTGTTTTGTTCCTGATGTTCTGGGTTTCCTGACTAAATTGTGACCCCAAAACAAGAAGCAATTCCACTTTCCCTTCCAAAGGCAGTTAACCGGCTTGATTTCTGTCTTTGCTCCATGGTCTCTTTGCCTTTTTTCCTCCTTGGAATGGTTATTTGTTAGGACTATACATCCACATACATTAACAGGCCTGATTAGAAGTAATGAAGCCCCAAACCGTGCCCCCTTAACTCCTCAACAATATTTGGAATTACAAACATTTTATAAAAGGCTGGATTTTCGATAGTCAAGGGAAGTATGTCGATTTTCCAAATTTAAACTCCTGCGTTAAACGGAGACTGCGAAAGGGCTACTCATACTGATCATGTCTCTGCTTTGAATTCCATTAATAATGCATACATTTCCTGAGTGATCATAAATTCCCATTCCTTCCTGGCTTCTTGTGAGCTCCCATCTCTTTCCCAAGATTAACCTAAGTGTTAAATTCAGCGTAATGCTCACTGTAAGTATTCAGTAAATTAAGAAAAATTTTTAAAAATGCATTAAGGTTAGAAAGGGAAAACTAATTAGTTCCTGGAAAGCTGTGAATTACTCTACCCTAAAACATAGGTTTTTGAGAATACAACTAATGAGTTTAATGAGCCTTTTGGCATGCAGAGTTTATCGTTTCAGTGAGTCATCAGCATGTGGTCACGTTCTCAGGGCTCCAGGTTACCCCCACAAATTAATCTAGCTCTTTTTTCCTTTTTGTTTCTGTAAAGGTATTAAAAGTAAAAGGAGAAAACGTGGGTTAAAGAACTTAGAGCACCTGGCACAGTGTCTACTGACTAGTAAGTGCTCAGCTCATGCTCTCACCCTTAGGAAATGTTTTTTGTTTTGTTTTGTTTTTTTAAAGCAAAGGAAACATTCAGTATTTTTTTAATTAATTAATTAATTAATTTTTTATATTTATTTATGGCTGTGTTGGGTCTTCGTTTCTGTGCGAGGGCTTTCTCTGGTTGCGGCAAGTGGGGGCCACTCTTCATCGCGGTGCGCGGGCCTCTCACTATCGCGGCCTCTCTTGTTGCGGAGCACAGGCTCCAGACGCGCAGGCTCAGTAGTTGTGGCTCACGGGCCTAGTTGCTCTGCGGCATGTGGGATCCTCCCAGACCAGGGCTCGAACCCATGTCCCCTGCATTGGCAGGCAGATTCTCAACCACTGCGCCACCAGGGAAGCCCCAGGAAATGTTTTTAATGTCAGTTTCAGGGAATCCTTTCTGTTTAAATGGTGTGAACTCTTCTTTAAGAAAAGGATCATTGCCTTATCCTCTAAATCAACTGAGAAGTTTTTCCTGTTATTTTGCAGTCTTCTTGAGATTGAATTGTACAGATTTCCTAACCTCATTTACTTTTGTACACTTTATTCATTCAGGTTGATTTTTCAGAATGGCATTTATTCCTGCAGTCCTGAGAAGATGGTGTAGCCCAGTGCAGTGGTGAGCGGACACTGGTAGTGAGTTACCTGGTGCATCTCTAACGTTATACTTTGAGGTTTGCCTTGTTTTCCTTTGAGATTTCCCCTCCGTTGGTCCTGCCAGTGGACCTAAGAGCTGAGAGAGAGGTGGGACTGCATTGTGAGTTCTTTGCTTGCCAACAGGGCTGAAAGACTATAGACAAAGTTTCCCTCCCTTGGAATATACTACAAATGGTGCTTGTTTCTAATAATTACGTAGTGTTGAATGTATTTCCCATGAAATAATCTAAACCTCTTTAGAAGTGACTTTTAGATTCAGCGTGAACCGCCCCTAGGGGTAATGAGTTCTCTAAGTTTGCCACATACTTCATAAAGACTGCTTGCTTTAGTTTCTCATATTTATCAGGTTTGAGGGTAATAAGAACTGGATCATCACTTTTCTCAGCTTTCACTCTTGTAGACAGAGGAATTCTAAACTTTATAGGTCTTTGGGGACTCTCCCTATCTTGATCACTGTAATTTCTCTCCTCTGGACTATTTTCAGCTCTTTGGGTGGTAGGGTCCAAATTTAAGATGGAATACCAAGGGTAAACATACTTTTGGTTTGTGCATTAAGAAGGGAACACTTTTAATAACTTAGCTGATTACCTTCAGCTTATTGTTGGCGTTTGGGCTACAGCAGTGTATTAGCTTGTAATCTTCCGTGAATCGTCATCAGTAGCCAACAGTTCCTCTTCTTGGGTTCTAACTGACATCCTGTAGCCCATTGATCACCCTCCAAATGTAATTTATGTTCATTTCCCTTAAATGCACGCCATTACAGTTGCCCTCATTTCATCTCTGTGCCACTCTTCTGTCTATTCACACAGCCCTGTGAAATCTACGGCAGTTCATCTCTTGTCAACTTGGCCTTCAGTTCCCTTTTGTCACCTTTAAACCTTGGTGCAAATTCACTTCTTCTGGGAAGTAGCCTGTGATGAACCCTGACAGACACTGTTCACTCAAACTCATTGTCCAGATGACATCACGAGGAACGCCAGCATCCAGGCTCTTCTGTTGTTCTGGGTTTTGTCATAATTATCATTTCTTGAGTCTTTCCACTTCATATTTCTTTTTACAAGTTTGGAATGTATTCAGGAGACTGGGGAGAGTCCTGAAGGGAAGCTGCTGCTTTGGACTCCAACAGACACTCAGGTTTTTCCATGTGTGTTCCTAGAGGCAACTGCCATTGAGTTTCTGCAAGGCACAGCCTAGGAGGTGCGTTTTGAAAATGAGAGCTGTCTCTGGAGTCTTTAGAGTGAACTGCCTATAGTAAGATGTTCCTGGAAACATACATTGGCAGTTACTCTTCTTTCCTCACCAAATCTCCAAAGTTTTGTCACATGCTCTATAGGTAGCTACTTTTCATTAAATATTTGATGATAAGTCCTTCTAGACTTCAGTGATATTTATAATTACTATATATTATCAAAAATTTTCTATCCGTTTCTGTTGTCAGTAAAACTTCTATTTGATTTTACATTTTAATAGTTAATGCATTCAGGAGGTTAAAAAGTCAACACGATATTAAAAGGTGTATATATATTAAGTTTGCCTTCCATCCTTGTCTCCATCCCCCTGGTCCTCACTATCCCCTATAGAGAGAACCTCTTTTATTACAGTTTTGAGTGTTCCATTTTTGTACAAATACAAGCACATCCAGATATATTTTTTATAATCCCTACTTTCTTACTCAAAGCATACTATACTCAGAGCTTATTATATACTCTGTTCTGTACCTTTCTTTTTAAATTGGAGATTTAAATATGGAAATTCCATTTCAGTACAAAGAAAGCTTCCTCATTATTCTTTACAACTTCATACCATTTTATTGTGTGGATGTGCTGTAGTTTATTTAGGTGGTCCCTAGTGATGGACCCTTGGGTTGTTTGCAGTATTTTTCTATGTAAATAATGCTGTAATGTATAACCTTGTGCACACTTCATTTCCAATATGTGTCTACTGATCTTTGTCCTGTTTCCTTGTCCATTTTCTGTAGACCTCATAAGCTACTGTAAAAATGAGTTACGTGTGATGTTTTTATCTGCTTTAATAGATCCACAATATTCCTGAGTAGGGAAACAATGTCTTGAACTTTAGGATGCCCCCAGTCCAGAATTCTGGTGTTTCATTTGAGTCCCAGTTCTTCGGGCATCTTTAACTCAGTGAATTGAGCTAAAAGACAGTGACTATAATTCAGAAGAAGTATTCCATATTCAGTGAAGTTAAAGAATTAAACCTTGTGGTATTTTGCCATGCAATGAAGTCTTAAAATTTTAATTAGATTATTGGCTACTTTAGAGAAAAAGAATGAAAAATGTTATATTGCAGTTTAAGAATTGAGAATTTAAGTGTAACTGGATGAGCAACAAATTAGTGTCATAGTACACTGGTCAGGCAGGGTTCATAATTCTGATTCTGATTTCTGACTTTCATAGACCTTTTATATGTTGATCTCTAGGTATTTACGGGTTCCGAAGTTGCTTTGTGGGTACATTTATAATACATAGCCTCCCAAAGGAAATACTGTAAACCTTTCAAGTGAATAATTCTGTTTTATTCTCCAGTTTTTTTTCTTGTATTTCCCATCATACAAAGAGTCTGTGGTCCATTATGAATCTTGCTATTTCCATATTTAAGCATAACTAATCTTCCCAGAATTTAATTTCTTCTATTCATGGATAAATTCAGTTTATTGCTTGCCATCTGTCCTTTTGGAGTATTTACTATCCCACTCAGTTTGGTGTCAGAGCCAGTCACTATGGATAAGATGTTAAAAATAATGCAGAGCCCAGGGCAAGGCTCAGGTAAGGAAAATTGCTCAACTTCTCTGAGCTAAGTAATTTACAGAGGAATCTCATCTGTGAAAAGTAAGTAATAGCACTGTCTCCCCCCTCTATGTCACTGAGAGATGGGTAGTGGTGAGGCACGTGAAGTACCCAGCATGGGGCTTGACCTGTGTGAGGCTCTCATTCAACAGTGGAAATGCTAGATGTTCTACATTATCTCCTACGTATATTGCTTTATGAGTTTCTCTTGTCTTTGAAGACTCTTAAGGTTATTGTAAATGGTTAAATAAACTGTTGGAATGGTCTTTAATGATTTTCTCATTCAAAAATAGGAAAATGACTCTAGAGGTTGTTAGAGATCTATGTTAGTGTTCTGTAGTCATTTGTTCTCTCTAGTTTGTTGAATACTTCTCTATTTTTCTGGCAGTTCATTAGGAATTCTGTTGGGGGATGCACTTCTATCAGCACATTATCAGCAGCTGAAGAATTTTCAGTTTTCTGCTCACTCAGTACTTGTAAAAATTGAATACATATCGCTTCCCCTTTATCATGTTGAAAATCTCTGGTTCATGGTCTGTTGAAATTCATCTTGTTATATTTAAAATGCATCTATTGGAAGCAGCAACAATGCACAAGGCTTGAGTACACTTAATTCTCAGTGTTTTTGTTTCAATTCCTTTTCTACACTTTTTACTTGGAGATATTTTGTTTTAATCTTCTCTTCCCCTTTTCTCTAGCCAAGTTTTTTGTTTGTGAAAAGTAATATTTTTCCAAGCTATATTCTGTGTGATACAATATGGCTGTGTTTCAAGATGTTCTTCAGCTCTTGCATCCAGCTACTAATTCAGTGTTCTGAAAAAACTAGATGATGTTTGTGGTGATGGGTCAGTGCCAGTGGAAGGAAATAATTTTGTGGAAGATGAATCCATTTCCAAGTAATGTTGGCTGAGTACAAGCTTACGTTGGAATTTGTTAGGTTGTCTGATAGAAACCAAATTTGACCAAGACAAGGCTGTATATATATGCTACTTGCCTTTGTCTACTCATGTATACCTTGTGCTATGTGTGTGTATATATATTATATAGGATATAATTTCATTTTGATACTTAATTTTAGGCTTTAAAAGGATCATTCCCCTTATTAAAAATTTTTGGTGGGTGTTTAAAAAAATATTTTAAATCAAATTTTATAATAATGAGCTATTTTCTAAAATAGTTTTTATGTGGCTGGCTGTTTAACTGCATTTAATCATTGCATCAGTCCTAAAAGAAGTATTGTTAATCTTAGTTTACAGGTGACAAAATAAGCTCAGAGAAGTTAAATAACTTACTCACAGCCATTGAGTTAGTAAGTGACAAGAGCTAGATTTTGAGTCTTGGGGTCTTGATCTCACTGATCCAATTTTTGATTGATTTGTCTTAGTGAAGTGCCAGTGAGATTTCACTTTAGGACTTCACTTTGTGCTGGTTTTCTCAGAATGTAAAACCTCAGTGGTGACAAAAATAAGAGTCCTCAGTATATTCCTTTGTGTACTTTGGATAGGGGAGGATGGAGGAGTGTGGTCATAATCTGCTAATTCCATATATCCTATTGCCAGGAGACAGAGACATTTCAGTTTTACAAGTTGAATAACTTTTCAAACATTTTGAGTCCAAAGATAAATTTGGGCTCTGTTCCGAATGATCAAAATTATTATTGATAAATTAATAAAAAGGGAAAGACATCTGTTATCACTTTCTACTAAGAAAATTATGTTTTCTTCTAACAAAATAGTTTTAAGTAAAATTGTAGCTTTACTTCTTATACTTGAGTTTTATTTCTCAGTCTTGATTTGACAAGCAGAAGTAGAAAGCAAGAAATATTTTTTCTAGACAACTTAAGAAAAATAAATATTTGGAGTCTTGTGATTATCACCTGCTAGCAATATAAGTCTTTTTGCTTATTACCACCTGGAAATATAAGTGCCTTTCCCCCCCCCCCCCACTTTTACTTTTTAAGGTTCATGTATCAATTTCTCTCATGGGTAACATTTATGGAGTATATTATAACCCCATTTTAGAGATTAGGGAATTGAGGATTGAAAGGCTTAATTATCTTGCACGTGATTCATACGCAGCTAGCAATGGCAAAGCTGGGCATGAAATCTCGGTCTGTCTGATCCGGAATCTTTTGCTTTTGATCCTGTTGCTGTAATGTCCACGCTGAGGGGAATGGTGTGACTTGTGGCATTGCAGGGGGGCTAGTCAGAAGTGAATCCTTCTCTAAATAAGTTTTATAATTTTTGAGAAAGTGGAGTTCATAGTAAATTAATTTTATTTTCCCTGCTCAGTTTCCCCAGAAGGAGTTACTGCTTCTTTTTCTGTAAAGGATACTTATTGAATAATGGATTTAAAAGGGTACATGGCAATACACAACAACTAAGCTTTGTGTTAATGGTATATTCAAGCTTGTTATGTTAGGGTGAGGTGATTTTAATTATTAGGGTTTGGTACAGACTTTGATCAAACATATCCATTTCATAACGAGCCCCCAGTTGTATAGTGAGTCTTGCCTTTATTACATTGTACAGACAAATTCCTTTGTAAAGTATGACCGACTTTCCTTCCTCTTAGGAAGACAGATTAATAATTTTTCACAATTAATGAGGTTCCATCTGTTCATCCGGCCGTCCACGCTAAAGGTTAAACTTATTACCATATTCACAAACCAACCCAACTGTGTAATCAAAGTTAAAAAAAAATTTAAACCAAAGGTTCAATCTTGGTTTTTATATTGTACTTTTTTGGCTACTAAAGGGGGAACCAGTAACTCCACTTCCTTCTTCTTCCATGTTTTCTTTGATTCCGTTTCATTTCGTGTTGTCATCCAGCCATCCACCACAAATCACACAAATTAAACTCTCTGATATGAGATACAGTAATAAAAGAAGGGGCGCACCCACCCAGCCGCCATTCTGGCCCGAAGTCTCCTTTGGTATCCAGGTCACGAAAATGAGCAATGCCATCTGTATGTGGGAATAATGATTCGTGTTCCATTCTTTTGTGTTCTGCTCATTTCAAGCAGGGCGCCTCAGCATCTGCAGCAGAGCACAGGGGGTCCCGCTTGCTGAGGCCTCCAACAGGGCATGTCTGTGGGGCACCGTGTGAGGGGGAAGGATGAGAAAACGGTTGGAAGAAAGCAGGCCGTGACTTGGTAGCTAAAAATATGAATAAATGAAGTTCCATACCGCAAATAGAGTAAAATTTGATGATAGGGGATTACTGGAACATTTTATTAACTTGGGTTTTGCTTTTAAAAATTAACTTTTGAAAAAAGTTGAATCTCTGAGCTTATGTGTAAGGGTTTGGCTTGTGGATGGTGGTGATTACGGCAGCTGGCACAGTTATCCAAACCCCTTACTGTCACACCCTGCAATGACAGAGCTCATTTTTTCCTCTCCCCTCCTCCTCCTGCCCCCTCCTGCCTTCCCGCTTCCTTTCCTTTTCTTGGCCCAGTGCCTCTCAGGATCACCACCAGATAGCCATTCTTGTTACCCCTCATTATAAGCCTGGAGTAGCTTTGCTGACTCATCCAATCACATTATTTAGAAGGTAATTAAAAATAAGTGTCAGTATACATAATCTTTAACAATCCACCTTACCTTCCAAATTGGTCTTTGATAAAAGGCCTTCACCACTATCACAAATGTTGCCATTTTCAGTACAGATGAAGCAGGTTGTATCAACAAGGCAAATATATACAAGCTTACGGTATTATTTGAAACAAGATGCCCTTTTTCCATTCAAGTTTAATTGTTCAAAGGGCCAGTAATGACAAGAAATGAGAGGACAAGCTCATACCTTGTTTTGTCTTATCCCTTTTACTAATCACATAATCAAATAACCTTTTTCTTTTCTTTTTCTTTTTTTTTTTTAGAAGCAAGGATTCTCCAGTAGGCAGAATGTAATTCTAGTTTAGTAGCTTTATTAAAAAAAAAAAACCAAAAAACCTGGATTATAAATAACTGAAGGATTTTCAGGTGGAAAGAGGGTGATAGCTGGGTCAGGAGAGGAATTAGCTCTGAGCTGTCCTGGGAGACCTAGGGTAAGTTTGTAAGTATTTGGTGAGGAGAGGGGGTGGTCCTTTTACAGAACCATCCCATCTTTTACTCTACCTTTTTCTTTTGAGTTAGCATTTCCTTTCTGGTTTTGTTTCTTTTTTCACTTTGCATCTCCTAGACCTGTGGTTCTCAACACTGGATGCACGTTTAAGAATCACCTTGGGGGGAGGGCAGGGAGTGCTTGGACCGCACCCTTGTAGAGTCTGATTTGATTGGAGTCAGATGAGGTCTAAGTGGTGGTGGTTTTAATAGCCCTCCAGGTGATTCTAATGTGCAGCCAGCACAGGAGAACCTGCTCCGTAAAGGTTTAAAAATCTCTGACTAAACTGGGCATGCCTTAGGGACTGCAGAGAAGGTTGGGTTTTAAGTCAGAAGCAGAGCAGTTTCTCCACTGAAGTCTCAGCCTTCTCAACCCGTTAGAGTAATCAAGCAGATTGGCCAGAAATCTCTCCTTCCACAGAGAACAGATTTGTTCTCCTGGTGCACAGCCATCGAATGGCTCAACCCCGAAGTCCGGTTCTCTGCTGGGAAGAGGTGCCGCCTCCTGGGACAGTCTGGCCTTGCTTGACAGTCGCAGATGGATGACTGACAGCGGGGAGTGCACATAAGGGCCGAGTAGTTATATCTGATGAGTATCTTCCCCAATCCTGGGCTCACTCCACCGCTCTCAGAGCTGTTTCAAAACAGGTGCTAATGTACATCCTTGGACAGCAAGGAATTACACAGAAACTGCTAATAAGGAGCGTGAACAGAGATGACATGCTACAACTTCTTCTGGAGGTCAGTTTCTCACATCCCTTTTCATATTTTTCACTGCTGCTTTTGTGAAACGTTAAACTTGACAGATTTTGCTTCATTGATGCTTTCTTGTGGCTGAAAAATGAGTCAAAGAAGCTTGGTTTTTCCCATCTCCACTATGGCTTGCAGGCTGAACTCATTCACAGAAAAAAAATGGCAGAGGGCTCCCTGTTTTGTCATTTTGGTGGAGAAATTAGACAGCGTGATGGTTTAGTCACAGCCAGAGATTTCACTTCACCTCCCTAGCTGTGTACAGCTCCGCAGCACGTCCTGCCCACCTATGCTGATTCATCCACGTTGAAAACACCCTATCTCAGCTCTGGGGTCCTTCTAGAGGGGTCCTGTTCTGCGGAGCCTGTCTCTACAGCTTTTTGGTAGGAGTGTTCTGTGTGGGGTCCCCTAACCTCCATGGAGTTTAAAACCATCTAAAAGAAGTCATATCATTGGTTTGCCTCATTTCCTCAACTCAAGGTCCATTTTAAATAATTTTTAAAGCAGCAGGTTTTTGGGTGCGGTCAGATTTTCAGATTTAAAAAAATGAGAGGATTCGTAGAATATTTAAAACCTGTCCATGTTACAAATAACCATGCAGTAATAGGCTTAGCTTTGCTCAAGAACTAGGGCTGGGTTTACATTCCTTGATTGGCTTCTTGGTCAGATTTATGTATTGAATGTGTACTGTGATTTAGTGGAGGTTGAATGTTGGTAAAATTGAAGGTTCCTCTACACAAACTATTTTTAAATTTTGGAAACCCATTTGAAAATACGCTTTAATGTCTATAACATTAACAGTAGTAAAAATAACTGCTTTGAGAAATAGACAAACCCAATATATATTCTAGTCTATCTACTCTGATGTTTTTGTGGGTTTTTTTAAATTTATTTATTTATTTATTTATTTATTTATGGCTGTGTTGGGTCTTCATTTCTGTGCGAGGGCTTTCTCTAGTTGTGGCAAGGGGGGGGCCACTCTTCATCGCGGTGCGCGGGCCTCTCACTATCGCGGCCTCTCTTGTCACGGAGCACAGGCTCCAGACGTGCAGGCTCAGTAATTGTGGCTCACGGGCCCAGCTGCTCCGCGGCATGTGGGATCTTCCCAGACCAGGGCTCGAACCCGTGTCCCCTGCATTGGCAGGCAGATTCTCAACCACTGGGCCACCAGGGAAGTCCCTACTCTGATGTTTTTAAAGTTTGATCCTTCATTGACTCATTCAATAGATCTTTACTAAGCATCTTCCAGGTGTTAAGCTCCTTGAGCTATACCAGGTGTCTCAAACTCAATTGCCAATAAAGGCCAAGAAGGTAACACAAATAAGTGAGGCAGATAGGGTGTTGCAGACAGAAGTGAGACTGCGGTCATCTGGAGAGCGTAGGCCCTACCTCACAGGGCAGCTGCTGTTCAGCTCTGTGGCTGAGCATGAAGAGTAATATGAACAGTGTTGCCAGATGTTAACATATTTTTATGACAAACTAATAATCTAGATTTTTAGGTCAATTTGACGCTGACTTTTAAGTCTTATTGAAAAAAAAAAAAATCTGTGCTAGCCAAGTAAAGCTTGTAAGTAGGCTGAGAATTTTTGTGACCTCTGATGTTTTGTCACTCTGTTCCCTACTCCCTACCCAGCCCCAAATACATGGAAACTACTTGAACAGGGTAGCTTACTTTTAAATATATTCTTAGCACAGAGAACTGCATGTTAAGTAATTAAGAATCATTGAAACCACAGATGGTAATAAAATATGTACAATAATAGATTCATTTCACACATATACTCCCCTCTTGACCCACACAACTGTTAAAATTTTTACCTTAAGAACCAAACTGGTTACAGGCGTCTATGATTATGGGTGTGGAAAATGCTCATAAATATGGGCACATAAACTATCCATATGACTGTCCAAATGAGTTCTGGTCACATTAGTTCTCAATACAATTTCTGAAAGCAGTTGTGGTTACACTGAGCTTGGTCCAGCCTTATGGCCCTGGAACACGTGAGATTCTTGCCTTATGTGTGCATGGTATTTACTTTTAAGATAAAATCACGCCGGTGCCTAGAGATCCTAGATCACTGACATTTGACACAGAGCTATAATTCTACTCCCTCTGGATGGAACTCATTTGGAAGTATTTCAAGAATGTCATTCTTCCTAGGGTTGTGATTTGGAGGGTAGAGGTTAGAATATAGGAAGGAACTACCATTGTAAGAGAGGAGATGAGTTATGTTTCTTAAGCATTTTTATGAAAGTCTTGACCGCCTTCCTTAGTCATTTACATTTATCCTTTTAACTCCTTTGGTAGAAGGCATTCTTGTTGTACAGGTGAGGAAACCAAGGTAAAGACGCCTGGCTTGTCTATCCAAGATGACTGTCTCCAGTGAGAGCCAAAGTTAACACTCATTAATGCGCTTCTGGGCCACCTCGTCTGAGGCTACCTCTTCCCCCATTGGAACAGACTGTCAAGCTGAGGTGTGTAACCTGGTGTGTGCAGAGGCACACAAGAGCCAGGGCGTGGAATATGAGTAGCTGTGTTCCCCAGTCCTATGTAAATACTGTGTCGGTCGTGTATTTACAGAAGACAAGGTAATATAGCGATCCATTGTCAAGAGAAGGCAGGAGCATGAGGGAATTCTTTTCCTTGCAGGGTTTATAGAGGGAGAAATTTAGGAAACTGGAACTGTAAGCAAAGAGAGAGCCAACCCAAGTCATTTAAGTTGACCTAGCAAGGGGTAAAACTCAAGCAAACAGATGCTTTAGTACCTAAGATGATTGCTTCCACAGAAACCCCTCTCTTTGGGGATCAACATCAGTAACCAAGGGAGAAAGTAAACAAAAAGTGTTAAAACATGATCTCTTCTGGACTTCAAAAACAAACAAAAAACCCCCCAAAACAATGGTGATTAAATAACAAAGATAGAGGCAAACTGCCTCCTTTTCATTTAAAGTCCCATTTGGGAGATGTACCTCTTTGCGGAGGAAACCTCATACAGTTCAACTTCATTCCACAGTTTTTAAATATTTACTATGGAAAAGAGTATTCATTCTCTTTACTAGGGGTGTGTGTGTGTCTGTCTATGTTTATAATTAGTTTTCATTTTTTGGAGCCTGCTTAACTCAGTTGGATATTAGCAGAGCCCTTGATTATATCTTTTCCCTCCTCCTTGTTTTAGGTATTCCAGTCACTTTGCATTTTGCAATCTGTGTAAAAGGGGATCTGGGAATTAAACTCAAAGGACTGATTCTGGTTCTTTAAGCAGTTTGGGGCTTAGTGTATGAGAAAGTTAAATCTGTTACTTATATTTAGTTTTTGGCTCTCTGTAGACTTAATTCATTCGTCCTGCTCCTCCTTGTCAAGCATAATTCAGTTGGCTTAACATGCCTAAATCCATGACCATTTGCATAATTTCTCTTTGAGTTTGTTCTGTTTGCCCCAAATTTGCAGCCTCTTGAAGTGGCCAGTCTTTCGGCTGTCCCTAGACTAGGTTTCACTCCCTCGATGCCACATACCTGGTGGGGGGCTCAGAGAAAACCGTCAACAATGTTGGAATGTTGGAAATCTTTTTTAGAGCAAGTTGAGGACCTTTGGTACCTTTCATAGGAGCCGGGGTGGTGTGCACGCTCTGCACTTTGCACTGTAGCCAGAGCACCTGTTCGGTGAGAGAAATCAGCTAAATTACTAGACGTAATTGATGTTTGTGGAAAACATAGAACATTTGTTTTTCTCTCCTTGTGGTTAATGCTCAGCTTGATCATTTAAATGAGGCTTTTTCCTCTCTCTTCCCATCCCTCTCTACATTCTATTGAGCACATTTTTTTTTCCTCTTAGTCTTTGTCTCCTGGGCACTAACAGTTGCTAAATGTTTCTCACGGAGGATAATATATTTAGGAAACAATTTTCATTCAAGATTGTAATGCTACCTTGCCCCTTTCTACAACACAAGCAATGAAATGCAGATACGATAGTTACCTTCCCCAAGTTGAGTCATTTTCAAGTGTATGCATGTAATATATAGTTTTTAATAATCTCTTGGCTATAGAGCATAAACTGGTCTATGAACAAGGACGGCCTGATGAAACTTGCTTCCCTGTAAACATGGTTTGAGCGGAATCAGCCAATTTCAAGGCAGATTAGTGTCAGTGCAGAGAGACCGGGATAAATAGGCGACGAACATCACTTGAAGAAAAGAAAAATCATGAGAAGATCCTCTTCCAGGACATGAGGATATAGTTGGGGCTGACCAGAATGGGCTCCCAGTTTTGTATTCTAACTGTGCAGCGACATGCCAAAAGGCCTAGTGGCTGCCGCTGTTGTTGTTTTGTAGGTTTTTTTTTTTTTTTTTTTTTGGCTGTGTTGGGTCTTCGTTTCTGTGCGAGGGCTTTCTCCAGTTGCGGCAAGTGGGGGCCACTCTTCATCGCGGTGCGCGGGCCTCTCACTATCGCGGCCTCTCTTGTTGCGGAGCACAGGGTCCAGACGCGCAGGCTCAGTCGTTGTGGCTCACGGGCCCAGTTGCTCCGCGGCATGTGGGATCTTCCCAGACCAGGGCTCGAACCCGTGTCCCTTGCATTGGCAGGCGGATTCTCAACCGTGGCGCCACCAGGGAAGCCCGTTTTGTAGGTTTTTAATAAAAATAAAATCTGGTTGTTTTAAAGACTAATTCCGACCACATAAGCAGCAAGTAGAATTTGAATAGTCTTCCCAGACAGGGGTTTGGTTTGTCTAATTTCTTGCCAACCCATATTTTTCAAGGAGTTATTGCATGAGCCAAGGAAGGTCATTGCAAGGTTTTAGCTTCATCCTTGCATGTGGTGAGCCGTGTGGCCCTCCCAATTTGTCTGGCTTCCATCACTTTCTCTTGTTCATGTTGGTTTGCAGCCTGATGCCTAGCATCATAGGGCCTGCGGTTGTTAGTTTAGGGTCCACGTGTCTTCTCTTAGCATCTCCTGCTGGCTGGATTGTTTTCCTGTTTGTTAGAGAGTGGCAGCCCCAGAAGAGAGGAACAGTCATCGTATCTTAAAGTTGTAGGTGACAAAGACAGAAAAGTGATGACATTGTCTTAGTGGTATAGAGCATAATCACTTACATACAGTTGCAAGTGTAAATGCCTGATTTTAGTACCTCTAAAAACCTTACATATTATTTCTGCCACTTTTCCTGCCCCTCCTTTTTCCCCCCCAGCATACAAGTAGGTCAAGAAGTCTTCTGAGAATCCTGAAATAACTTTCAGGTTTCTTTGGAGGCCAAGAGGCTTCCACTTTTACTACTCCCCTAATTTTCCATCAAAAGAAGGAGGAGGTGAGGACAGGCAGAAAAGTGCCTGGTTTGGTTAAGCCTGTTATCAAGCATTTTTCTGTTTCATACATGTTAATCATTTAAGCGGCTCTTGGCTGCTATTAGGATTTTATTTAGAAAACCAACCCAATGTCCCATTATTTTCCCCTGCCCTCTACACTTTGCTAAGATACAGGTGAAAATAAATGTAATCTCTAAGAGACTTGGTGTATCCATTTAGTCTACATTGACGTACAGGTCTGGGGAGGTTCTGTAAGAAAGAATCTGGTTGATCCCTCTATGTCCACGTAAGATTACACCTAGACATATCTGAAAGGCATTTGTTAACTCCAAAAATAGAGACTCTGCAGCATTCTTTGGTAATTCATTGATATGCTTAAAAGCTAAAAACTTCTGAAGACCAAATTGTGTCTAATTTTTAACCTAAATTCTTCTCTTAAAATAACTAATTTTTGAGGGCGCGTTCTCGGTTTCCCTTCTGAACTGAGAGGCTTTGCTTTATAGATTGTTCCTTTAAGATCGGTGCGTTTCTATAAATATTAGGCCGTGGGAGGAATGGCCTAATATTTCCCATTGACTTGTATCATAAAATTGAAAACCACGTTTAAACCACTCCCTGCATTTACAATGTATACGTGAATGGATAATAATTATTTTGGGGAGGGGGTAGTAAAAATAGTCATCAAGTGAAAACACTCCAGGGATGCCTAAAATACAGTAGCACAAGGTACATTCTCTTGAGTCTAGATGCATGGGTAGAGCAGTGTGTCCACATCTTTACATTCTGTTCATGGTTCTAAGTCCTTCCTCAATCTCATGCTTTTAGCTGTTCTTTCTAAAGATGGATTTATGAAGTCTGCTATTTTGGTTGTTGTATTTGTTTACCATCTTTTGTTTCGTTCTTTATAGGAAAGGCTAGTTTATTTTTCCTGATTTCTAGGTATGAATTGCCTTTTAAAAACCATTACTGTGAGCAATTATTTTCATAATTGCAGATCTTTATGTAGTGAGTTTTATGTAGGCAGGCTCGATTCTTAATTGAGCATGATTGAATAAAACAAAAATACCTGAATTTGAGCAATCCCATGAGTCAACCAGAGAATTCAGAAACAAAGTAAAATATTGTAAACATAATACTTTTCAGTCCAGTGGTATGAGAAGTCACATTTAAAAAATGGCACCCACTCCAGCATTAGTTTAATGGGGATTTTCATGTCAGTTTGATTTTTCTCTGTGACTGATCTGCTTTACATAGTAGTCTTCATTTCAGCAGTTTTACTTATCATGCTATTCAAAGCATTAAACATACCAGTGAACTAAACTGTCCCCAAAGTGTAATTTCATTTTATACCATATAATATCTTCCACTGATTTATCACCATCCAGATGTTCTTATGTAACTTCTAACAACAGTTCTGAAACATTTAGGGCTAATTTCTGCTATGGCAGAAACTGTCTCAAAATATGTCTCAGCTTCCTTCTTTTCCATATTTGAGGACTGATTTAATTTTAAAGGATTCACTATCTCAATAAAATCTCCCCCCCCCCTTTTTTTGTAGTTACTTCACCTGTCTTCGATAGCGGATATAGTACCTGATCTGGTATCCCATTATTTGATTCATCCCAAGTTCATTATGAAAATTCTGTTTCTTTATTTGCAATTTTCAGGTACCAAAGGATGCTCTTCACAAATTTTCCTATTTATACATATAGCCTAATATTATTTAGAATTTATCAGAACCCTAACTTGGTGACTGAATTACCATTGTCTCTTTTGGAATCATTTATCCGTCCAGATCCCACACCTGCTTTCCTCCTTGCCTTGAACTGGCTGTTGCTGTTATGAGAAATGACAAGAAACTGAGGTACCCCTTTTTGCCATCTATGTGGTACAACAGGAATGAACCAGCGGCTTGGGTGCCAGTTAGACGGTCCTTGGCTTTCATATTTTACAGAAGTTAACTTAGAATTTCCATTCAGTACTTATTATAAACGAGAAGCAGGAAAAAATGGAACCCACTGCCTGTTGCCATGGATATTGCATGAAACTGTTCAAATCTTATCCTGTTTTCCTCCACATCCATTGGAAGATGACTTTTCCCCCTGACCAGGGAATACTCTCCATCCGATGGGCCTTTTTTTCCTACAGTAGAATCACCAGAAGACGTACTACTATGATGACTACTCTTACCACCACTTCTACTCTTGCCTCAGGATAATTGAGTGCCTGTAACGTGTCAGACCCCTTCTTATATTCTTCATGTGGAGCCTCATTGTATTCTAGCAACAGCTCAGTTCGTTCATTTATTTCACAAAGATTTACTGAGTACTTACTATATACTAGGAAATTCACACAAGATACCATAGCAAGAGGAACTATGAAAATGGATAGCAAGTTGCTCATTGGCAATAACTATTAGTAAATGCTGTCAATTGGGAAGGAAAACAAATCAGACATTAATTGCGCCCATTAAATTTCTCAATGGTTGAGTTTTATACTAAGAGAGACTGACAATATTCATAAGGTGATGAAAGGCTCAAATAATATTTGAAATAAAAATGTTCAGTTATCACATTTAAAGGTTACTAATGCTGAAATAATAAATTTAGGAAATATATAAATCTCAGGGAAGAATCTGCAGCCAGCCACCTGGACTGTGCCTTGGCTGTGCTCCTGTTCCTAAAAGGACTGAATTCTGGGCAGCCTGTTTTGCTATAGGGACATCAAAAAAAGGAGTTAAACTTCGGTGAGCCCAACTCCTTGGTGTAATTTAGAGGCCATTGGTTTAGGTGAATCTGGTGACTACTGAATTCCAGTCACCTTGGAAGTTCAAGGTTACTTCAGAGGATAACTCAAGCAGTGTTATTAGCTTACTGCCCAATTTATTGGCCTCTTAAGAACAGAGTTCTATTCTGTAGACTTCCTAAGGGGGTTCTGATTGGTTCTGTGGGGAAAAGCCTGATATTCCCAGAGCAACCTAGACCTCCTCATTATTCCCCTGGAGCTAATTGGGACCTCGGGGAGTGTTTGCACGTGGTCCTTCTCTAGGGATGTGCAGCTCCCCATGGACACTGAGGCTGCCTGGATCCACGATGTATTCTTTTCTGGAACTGTGGCTAGGAGTAGGGCCCTCATCTCTGCTCTGAGGTGTAGGTTAAGTGTACAGGTCACCAGATAATCTGCCTGTATTTGACCTGCATCTATCATATCTGGTTTGCTGTGGGTGCCTTCCAGAGTTGGTGGTTAAAGGAAGGAAGATACTCAATTTATCAAATGAAAGACATACTCCGTTCTAATTGGATAAGAGCTGTCTTCTTCCAAGTAAAGTACTCATTGGAAATAGCAGTTTTCATATTTATATTCTAAGATACAGACTGGTTTTCCATGGCAGTGCTGACATCCTGTTATCCAGATCCTTTTCCTCCCTTGTGTCCACTCTGCCTTTGCTCTCCAGCCATAGCATGACCCATGCTGGCCTTCAGGGAGCGGGTACTTAAGGGGCAGATCCAATCCTACAGAGGATCCTCTCTGTTCTTAGCAAGCAACAGGCATTTCCAGCAAAACTCTTATTCATTGGAAAGATGTCTGAAGAAGTAAGTTCACATTTCATGAGTGAGGAAATTATACCCCTCATATTCCCATTGTCTTGCCAATGCCTGGTACATAGTAGTCTATAATTAATATTTTTATAGCCAAATTATTACTGTTCCAGTAAAAACTGGTATTTTCATACTTTGCTTATTTAGGTACTTCAATCTGAACCAGAATTTTTGGCCAAACAAATTATTCCTACTTCATTTTTAGTTTTAAACATGGCCAAATTTATTTGGACCTTCTCTTAGGCTGCTATATTTTGGGAAAGGGGGAGGGTCACTCTTAGGACAAAGACTGCTAATTCATATCAAGCCAGCTTCTTACTTTTTCCTCAGGGAATATTTAGTTATGAGAACTTTGGATCTTTGCTTGCCTAAATTTTATAGAATTAAAATTCTTTATCCTGGTTCTTTATTACTAGTTCGTATATATAAATGTTATACATGTGACCTCGTTTTTGAACTTTAGAAGATGTCCTGTTGTTTCCCTATAGGAGAGGGAATTAAAGTTTTTGATCAGGGAAACTTAGGACTCCTGTTGTTAAAACCTTTCCAGCCATAAAGGAATCCTCCTAACTAGATTATAGTTATTTACAGCTGTTTCCTTGAAAAGCTAATCTTCTATTCATCTGTTGTTTGAGATGGAATGTGGAATTTATTGACATCGATCTGACCAGAGAGTAGAAGAGAAGAGGAACAGAAAAAGAGAATGAGCACATTTATTTTTACTTTTTTTTTTGTACAGGATGGTCATAAACTCTTTAGAAATTATGCTTAGTTTCATTCTCATTATTTTGAACGGGATGAAAATATAAATAACGTTTAAAAATTAGCTCAAAGGAATATCTGCACAATAATGACGTTCCCCAATATTCTTCTCAGGGGCCTGTAGCAGAATTCAGTGGAAAATTATTTCTGATTACTTAGGTTGAGCAACACCAACACATTTTTGGCCTAGCTTCGTAAACTAGCAGAAGATACATAGCGTACAAGTCTTTAAGTCTTCAGAAGGCCCTATTCTCTCTCTGTACATTTATTAAATCATTTATTATTTGGGATACTGTTTATATATGCTCAAGTGAACAAAACATAATCCCAGTCCCAAATGAACTTAACTTTCTTATGCAACTATGTTGAAGGATTTATAATACAATAGTTCTAAAATGTTCAATCCGCCAACATTTATTGAGTAACTGCTATATGCCAGGCTGGGTGCTAGGTGGATACTTTAGCATATGAAAAGCACTTAACACTAAACTTAATTAAAAAGTGAAAACAGGCTTGTAAGTAATATTGAATCATTCTATTAGAGCTACTACTTTGTATAAGTCTTCAGTCTTTTTCACACATCTTCCACTTATAAATGATTAATTTATACACCTGTACTTGGAATGAGACTTGGCCACTGGGGCTTGTCCAGGTACATGCAGAAAGTGGTTCTTTTTCTCCTTTTCTTTGATGAGATAGGATTTGAGGTGCTTTCTCTCTCTGATGCTCTTTTGTTTGCATTCACCTCAGCTGATGTCAGTGATCTGAGGAGAACCCACAACAGGCAGCTAACTTCCCTTCCGAATATTGAGCAGAGATGTTTTGGCTGCTAACATGATACAGGAGTCTTGGTTCTCATGAGGCCCTGGGACAAGTTTGTCTCTTAAGACATAAAAGGATCTATTTTCCCTGCACTGGGGACCTCAACTCTACTCTCTGTTCCCATTTACACACGAAGGCAGGCAGCTGCACAAGTGGAACTTGAGTCTAAATCACAGGGTGTTAGAACATATGAAACTTGAATGTGGCAACTGTTATTGTCTGCAGTAGTGAACTGTCTGGGGAAATTCAATCTCAGCCTTGGGCTTGGTGGTAGAGGCTCCAGCAGCCCTGGGTCACCAGTGTAGATGACTTTGAAACTGATTTTAAACACTTTTCATCGGAACTGAAGTATACTTCTGGCCTGCAGCTTAATCAGATATTTGACATGCTCTCGACTGGTGGAATTTTCTACTGTTTTTGGCTGTTACCATCCCTAAAGACACAGTGGGTCTCTGTTGCTCTTTGTTATTCCTTCTGTGTCTCCGAGGTAAAGGCCCATGATAATGAATAATCTCTCAGGATCACATCACAGGGGGAATGAAACTTTAACAAGTCCGGACTGAGGTAGACTAAATTGTTTCTAAAGCCTCTTTCAGGACTGTGGCGAAACAGTTTACCCTGTGTTAGTGTGTTCTAAGGTGAAAACTAGGATGTTACTGGAAGCGATTAATGGAATTTTGGCAGAGGGGCGTACCAGGAGGAAGGAGCTGGCTCTGAGTTCCACAGTCGGGTGGGAGGCTAATTTTGTCCACAGCCTGCATTGCACAACTTTAACTAGATCTTGCTACAGTCATATTACGATATGTTTCATATGCACAGGCTCACGCGCACATGTCTTAAAAACTTCTCATTCCAAGTCATTTTCCAGTTTCACCTCAAAGTACAAAATTTACAGTAAAAATTATTCTCAATGTACTGGCTCAGTGTTGAGATCAGGAAATTCCCTAAACTCATTTTTTTTTTTTTTTTTTTTTAGCATGCTGATTTTAAGATCAGAGATTCCTAGTGTTTGAAAGGCAACAAATTGACCAAAACAGCCAAGCTCTTGTGTGGACACAGATAATGGAGTGGTGCAGTGCAGTGTGTGTGCGTGCTTGCTTTTGGTGGTGGTGGTGGTTGTTTTTTCTCTCTCTCCCTCTCTTTTTTATTTCCTGTGAAACAGTGTGGGAATTGTCTCTCTTTTTGCTTTGCAGTTTTTCACCCCAATTTATCATCATTTCATATAATCCTGAAGAGAAGAAGATCCCTGCAAGGGGAAAATAACTAGCAGGAGAAAATGAGTTTACTAGGGTATAGACCCTGTTCTCATGCAAATGGCCCTGATTTTTAAATTCATATACAGAATTTGGTATTATCAGAATTGTCTCTAAATGGCACTATCCTCACTTTGCCCCCGAGGTCTTGTCAGAGATTTAACTTTTAGAGTTAAGTATCTTCAATTGCAATGGCAGTTGGTAACTGAAAAGAGCTCTTTAAACTGTAATTTGTGTGTAGCTATATAGACTTGTCAAGTACCTTCAGAAGTGTGACTATGTGGTCCTCTAATGTACCTTTCTGAGGAGCTGAATTCTTGTTTAAGTCCTCATCAAAGGCATGTAAAGTCAGCCTTGGAAGTCCAGGAAATGCTATGGTGACTGCAAACTATTAAGAGATTTATGGATAAAGACTTGTATTATAAATATTCTGAGTTGTGGTTGATTAAACATCCTACCTCTTTGTTATATAGTGGAAAAATCGTAAACAACCGCAGAGAGTTCAATTGACTAATAGTGAAATGGCCTAATGACACAGGTCAGAAGTGCAGCTCACTGCGTGAAGGTGGGGCACGTGAAAGTTCTGCTGGAAGTGAATCAAGGGGTTCATGAAAGCATTTTAACTGAACAATTAACTTATCCTGCATTTTCCTGAACTGAAATTACCAAGTCACATTGCTGATTTCTGTTAGTAAGAGGCAAAAAGAGGTCTATGGCACTATTAAATTTGTGGCTTTAAAATTTTTTTCTACTTTGCATAGAATGATTTTTTTGAAGGATAGTCTCTTTTTTTCTTTTAAAGACTGAACCATACAACTACAGAATTCTTGGAACTTCTTGTCTGTTGTACAGGTCTGAAGAAGAACATGGTTGCATAAAAAAAGTGATTTCAGCAGCAGACCTGAGTTGCAATTTGGGTTCAGCCATTAGCTGTTTAACCTTGGGCAATAGTAATGTTTATACTAATAGCCACTGTTTATTACTTATTCTGTGCTGGGCTCTTTGCATATATTTTAACTAACTCTCTTAGCCCTGGAAAACTGTACCTTGCTCAGTATCACATAGTTCGTTAATGGAGAAGCCAGAATTACCACTGAGATGTGATTGTCGCCTAAATTCATGATCTCTCATCTGAATCAAGATTCCTTAAGTTCTGTGCAGTGCAATATACACATGTGTAAGATGGGGACATGTTAATACTTCCAGTCTAGATGTTGGAAAGAACAGAGAGGTTATGTCGAGTTCGTAGCATCTGGGAGGCCCGCAGAAATCCAGGAGGTTTTGATCAGAGCCACAGTATGATTTGCGTAGCCCCCAGCACTTTTGTCCTCATGGGCCCTTTCCTCCATAAGAAAAATATTGGAAATTCTATCTTAAGACTGGGCTGATATAAAAACAAATATAATTAAGGATGGATTTTATTCATGTTTTCTTTTATTATAAAAAATGTGAACACGGAATAGGCCCTAGGCACTGGGCCTTCTGTGCCAGTTATATAAGTCGGCCTGTGTCATCACAAGCTCACCATCAGCTTCAGAGCACTGGTTTTTACCTTTTGTGAATCATGTCGCTGTTATGTCCTGTCACTGAAATATGAATCTGCTCAGCAAGTGTATATGGGTGTGACTTGTGTGTATTTGGGGAGAACAGAAATCTGTCGTCATTGGTATTAGCTGGACAGATGTTCTCAACAATGGGAACTTATAAGGATGGCTCTTGACTGATTAGTCTGGCTTACATTGTTTATCATTTATTTTTTCTGGTACTTGGCATATCTTAAAACTTCTACAGCACTCGTCTTCATACTGAAAGCTATTTATAGAAAAGTCTGGAAGAGTTTCTCACTTTTTCTCTGCCGATTAGAACTGGCAGCTGGTTTTGGCCCCATGTGGCCCCTCCTGGTCTTCTCTGCGTTGGAAGCTGGTTTCTAGGGCAGCTTCTCCTTGCCTTGTACCCCTCAGATCCACAAACAAACACCGATTACAATCAGCGTTTCTCAACTTTCAGAATGAAACTGATGGTTACTTCATACTTCATGGATTTGGGCCCAGGCCACATGCCTAACCAGTTTGATTGACTCATAACTAGTTTAATGTTGAGCTGGCTTAGATCATGAACTTCTCCAGGAAAGGCCCTCTTGCATCTTCTCAACACCTAAGCATTTAATAAATTCTCATTGACTGAATGAAGGAATGAGTGGCTGGCAAAGAACCAGCCGGTTATGTCAAAAGTGCCAATTTGATTGTGTTTAGACTCAATCCATTAAAAACTCAGCTATTTTGGTGAGGCCCCTACTCCCTCTCCAAAGTTTAGAATTTGAGAGAGACCTTGTATAATCTTATCAGGATCCAGGCTGTGTTCTTTGATCAGTTAAGGGAAAAAATACCAACTGTCAGGCATAACCCAAGATTTCGGGAAGGCTTCCACAGCGATGTCTGAACCCCAGTGCTCCAAAAAGGTTTTATCCCTCCTGTGGATGGCAGACAATATGCTTGCTGATGCAGCCAGTGATATAATTAAACTTTTGACCACATGCATGACTTTAAGCAAAAAAGTGACTAAAGCTCTGTGTCTAACGTGATTGAAGGGTGGAATCTGGTGCTGAGGCTCTCCCACCTAATCTCTCCTTTCAGAGTTCACTAGAAGCAGCCCTTCTGGGGGTCCAGAGTTTACAATAAAACCCTTTTATACTTAAAATGTCAGCAAAATACTAAGACTAGCTCTTCCCAGTACACGAAGGGTAAGCCTGTCCATTCTCTCCTCTTGACATTTGGTCAAATTCTGTCTCAGATAAGTGGGTGTTGGATGTAATCCAGCTGGAGTGGGGCATCCTGAAATTTCTCCGTTCCGGGGTACCCTTTGGGTCTAACCCTTATTGCTAAACCTTCCCTGGGTTTTCCATATCTGAAAAGGGCACATAGCTCGTCTCCTTTGGCCTGTAGTAATGTCCGGTATTTAGATTTCATAGGAACTACGAAATGTTGTTCATAGACACAACAGCCCAGCTGAAAAACTGACTTCATCTGGGAATGGCAGATTTCCCGTTTTCCCAGGCTCCTTTCTCAAGCAAGGTTGGAGTTTTCTGTTCACAATCAACTTGTTTCAGAGTGGCCAGGTGGCCAGAGTGCCTCTGAAAACTCCCTCAGGGCCTGAGAAAATCTGTATTGGCATTTATGTTAGTCATTTTGCAGGTGAAAGGTATTCTGATTTACATTTCACAATCCGATCTGCTGCCAGCCAAGGGTGAAAACACGGGTGCAATTGGCCACTGGGTCTTTTTGAACCAAGAGTGCAATATATATACTTACTACTCAGGTGGAATTCTCTGACTGAAGCTTGCATCGGTGGGCAGGTTGAAACAGATTTCTATATTTTGGACCAGAGATAACCTTGGAATGTTAACCTCCGGGGTGAGGAGAGTTTGTGTGTGCAAGGATTTGACTATCAGATTGTGGATTAGAGAAAGGGTTTCATCACACTTTAGTATTGTACAGTCTAAGCAGTGCTCCTGAGATTCTAAAGGAAGGTGGTTTAGGCTGTTTAGAGTAAAATAACAGTAAAACAAGCTTCTCTGATCATGTTCCCTCATCTTCATGAACTAAAGAATTTTGAGGCTAATAGCTTTATGAGAGCCTTTGTAAACAACCATTGTGTCCTCCTCTCATGTGAGTCAACTCCAACTTGCTAGGTAAACAGAGTATTGCTAAAGTCATATATTCCCCTTTATTTTCATGGGTAAACGTGTGATTGGGAGAATATCTGAATCAGTCTCATCTAAGACAACTGAAAAAAAATGTCAGCTTAGTTCCTGAAGATGCATTTTTTAATGTAATTCTTTTGTATTTGGCATGATTCAAAATTGATTTTATGAATAAGGCTGCAGATTAACCTTTCTGTAACAGGCTGGAAAAATGATCACTTGGAAGCATAGTCCCCCCCTAATAGCATTCTTTGTAGCAATCAGAGATAATCTGCTTGTGTGCAGTCAAGTTATTAGCTCATTTCCTTAAGCCGTTTCCTAAACTTGTTATCTGATTGTCGGGATGGTCCCAGTTATTGGATTGGGGGATAGTTCCTTTGCTGGATGTAGCTTTTCTCAGTACAAAGGAATATGATACTGACCATGGAAATGGACATTCTGTTAGAACACTGTGGTAAGAATAGAAGACTAGGAAACATCTACTGAAAACAACCCGTGTTGTACCATACCAGTGCCTTTGGAGAACAGTTCTGGGCCATCAACATTTTGGGCAGATATCCTTGGGTGAGTGTTTAGCACAGTGTTTATTACTGTTTGCCGGGTATTTCCTCCTTAAGGAAATGAGGCAGTTCGCAGAAAAGAAATTAAATAAATCCTGCCTTTCTTTTTTTTAATTGCCTTTGAGATTTCCATGAAAACTTTTATTTCTGGGGACTGCTAAATATATTTGCTGTGAGCAGACTCTGATGTTCTTCTTAACTAAATGATTTTGGAAATTGATAGAAATAGGTCATGCTAAGTAGGTGGAATCTTAGACCCTGTGTCATTTTTCTGTTTGATCTCTTCCTTCCTAATATCTTGAACTTTTACTAAAACTTTTCATTCTTTGGTCTCATTTTCCTAGTGAGCTGTGAAGTCCTTGAGGGTAAGGACCATATGCTGTACAACTTATTTTCATTGTGCATTGTAGGTCTACTATAGAGTTTTTTTTTGGTTTGTTTGTTTGTTTTACAGTTGTCAGGATCTCAGAGATCATGACAAACTTGCTTTTAAAAAAATCCAGGCAAAATTGATCATATTTTCACCAATTTGTGAAAATATTAATAGAAATATTTTAAATTACATTAAAAAGCTCTAATATTTTATGAACTAATGGGCATAAAAAGAAGTCTTCCTGTGTTTAAAAGATTCCTAGAAAAACATTTTTCCCTTTAAAAAATATAGTATGTGTCCAGGTGACCACCGAACAAGCCAGATATTTTGGGGAGGTATCTAGTTAGCTATCTGAATTTTAAGTGCAGCTGAATGTTCTTAAAAATTTTACTATGGTCAGTCTGTGTAAAATATATTTTTCCTGATTATTCAAAGATCCCTTGCTATCCATTGGGGGAAGAATTTCTTGCAGATTAAGGGCTGTTTTTTAACCTCTAGGATCTTTTTGATTAACCACTTGTTATATTTATACCTCCAGAACAAGACCAAAGAAAAATTCCGTTTTTATCCTTTGTTACATTTGAAGAATTAATGTGAAAGAACATTGTGTGTTGTAAGGAAATGATTTTTCATGTTAGCATTAGCAAAGCAGAGCTAGTGCCCTCTGCTGTGGCTTTTTACCATATTAGACAGGGAGGGATGTCCTTCAGCGTCTTTGGTGATGATGGGCATAAATCAAATTGAGAACAGTGGTATGTAGTGAATTTAGCACAACTGCATTTTTTAATATGTAAGTAGGCTTAGGTTTTTATCTCCCTTATCTTAAGCCCCGTCAAGATCAAACTCAAGCAAGCCTTCACATCCACAATTGAATCTCACCAGCCTTTTTCTTTAAGTTAACATTAGTTCAAACTCTCCCCACTGTTTCTGTCAATAGAGCTTTTAAAGGCAGGCATTAGAGTTAAGTTTGCCTTAGTCTTTTTTTCCCCCTTCCACAGCTTCAAGCCCAGGGGCTTCTTTTAATAGGCATTAGTTAAGGCCCAGAATTGAGTAGACATTTGTGAAGGAGACTTGAAGTTTGGAACAGAATTGGCCTTTATAGTTTTTCCATGGGGAGAAAAAAATCTTCTTATGAGAATAAAGGCTGCCTACTAATCTGCTACCATCTGGAGAATGGAGGAGCCAGGGGTTGTTGGCACCAGGTCACATCCCTTATGTAAACTGTCAAATTCTTTTCATATTAATGACATATTGAGCTTAATCTAAAGGAGTTTGGTATCAGTCAGAGCTTATTTATTGATTTTTTTTGCAAGGGGGGGGGGTCTTAGTATTGTTACAGTATGAGAGAAAGACACTTAGTGTCCAAAAACGAGGTTTTGATTCTTGAAGGACTTTTCCTCATACTTCCGTGTCGCTTACCATCTAGTGACGTTTGAAGCCATGAGTAAAAATCTGCAGAGTTCTTCCGAGCAACTCTTTTCCACCTGTTCTTATTGAAGAAAAGTTGACTGTGTCTTACATTCAATAAGAAGGACAGTCGAAAGCTATCATGCTTATCCCCACACTTGAAATAAAGCAATAGTGAGCCTAAGATTCTGTTTTTCTTATAGATTATTTTGCACATATGTGCATGTGAGTATAAATATAGGTGTGCTTTTTTGTGCTTTAGTATATAACAGAACAGGTAAAATCACCTCAAGTCTTATGAGGCGCCTGCTATTGGAGTGGCAAAGAATAAAAATCCCTTACTTTTTGATTATGAAACCTTTAGCCTCCTGTGGACACAGGGCCAAACAGATTGTGAGTTTCTTGACAACTCTATTCAAAGCAGAAGCTTATTCCCCAAACCAGTACCGATTGATTTTGCTAATTCTAAAATTGTTCTGCTCTCCTATCTTATAAATAAAAATAGACCCACACACTCAATTTCAGACCTTTTGATAGGTAAAGGTTGAACTCTCCAAACCACAGCATGGAAGCCCAAATAATCATGTTATTCCCAGGGATAGACATCTGTAGTACAAGCTAAAAGAAGTGGTGAATAAAAGCCACTGTTGTATTATATATTGTCCACGTAGGATATTTTGGCAAAAAAAAGTCTAACCTTCAGTAAACGTTCCTTGAGAAAATAATTAAAAGAATGATGGCAAACCCTCTTTTTACCTGGACTGTCTTTTGGTTGCATAAGGAACATGAAGAAATGAAATCTAAAATTTTCAGCAAAGATGATTAAATAAAGAACAAGCACTGAGATTTCCAGCTTTTAGAAATTCCTTTTAAATTCTCAAATGAGAGCATTTGTCCTTCGGGCCTGTAATTCCACTGGCACTTCTTACCCCCTGATTTCATATGTAAACCAGAAAATGAAAACCAGACCAAATGACCCAAAGGAGATGAAACATGTTTGTTTTGCCCATTATATTTCTCTGCTCACGCCTAGATGCCTTGCCTTCTGTCTCCCCTGTGTTTGAAGTTGAGAGCTGGGAACAGACATGAGATTGAGGTCCCAGGGAGAAGCCAAGTTCAGCCTGAACTGCTGAACTCACTGGCACTAAGGGCAGATAACGTGAGCTGAAGATAACACAAGTATGACATTTGTGCCAGTAGGGGAGAGACCCACCCGGCCTTCACAAACAGGTTTCTCTTTGCTTGTCAGAGCGGATGGAGCCTAGCTGAATGTCTTGGCAGTTTTCCTTAAGTAAGCATTCCCAATTGATGATGGTGGGAATGTGCTTACACACAAGCCCGTGTTACATAGGATTTTCTGCCAAAGACATTGAATGCTATGATTCTGAGGGGAATCATTGTAAGGAACAGTGAGCTGATATTACACAACATCAGGATGATTTTGTAAGAGCCCAACGGTGAAAGAAATGAAAAAAAAAAACCAGATTAGATGAAAAGGATTGAAAACTTGGGAGGAACATGAAAATATCTGTGTGTATAGTAGCATCATGTACAAGAGAAACAATGGGAATGCAAAAACTGATTTTAGTCTTATGTTTTGTTGACACTAAGTTCTGCTCTAATGTTTGAATGTGTTTTAATCCAGTGCTGCAGTGTCCTATCCTTGGGATTTAAATGATTACCATTAAGAATGTCATAATAAACTCTTGCCTTTAAAAGGGTAGTCAGGATTTCCTCCAGTGATCAAGCACTGTTACATGTGAGTGTCTTAAGAATCTTTTTATAGTGGGACCTCTTTTGTGTCCCTCCCTCTCCTCCCCAACTTTCTAAACTTCTCACAGGCAAAACAGCAATCAGGGTCGAATTCATTCTTTTCAGCCAGCTTGGAATTTATCTGACTGCAGAGAACCGTGACTGGACAAAGATTATGGCTTTGGGCGGTGGCTGTGCTAGGACGGGACCTTTGGCTCCCATTGTGTGCTTTACAAGGGACTTGCTCTGCCAGAGCTCTTTGCCCCTTCCGGGCCTTATCCAAAGAGATCTGCTGGCTGCCTGGAGCTGGACCAAGAGACGGAGTTCAGTGCCGCGGCCAGCAGGGGGTGCCCTTGCCAGATAAGAACAGGTTTCTCAGTGCCAGAGCAACTCAAATCACGTTCTCTGCCAGTCTGTCCTTTTTAGTCAATTTTGGCTCCAGATCTGACCCCAGAAGCATTTTATTTTGCCCTCTCAGGTCCCGGCCCACACCTGTATGACTGTGCTGTCCACATTGCTGTTTTCAGTTTCTTTTCTGTTGTTAACAGTAGGCTCTGCTTTGCCATAGCTGCCGTTTGGTCACCTTTCACTTAGAAATTGGAGAGTGGTTTTCTTTCCTGTCCCTGTATCTCAGGTCAAGTTGAAGGGCACCATCACCTGCAGGGAACAGGACCGCGTGTGTTCATTGAGCATTTTGCTGTTCTACATGACCTAGCCATAAAGCAGTGTCTATGGGAAAGGAAAAACCTGTTTCATAACGCAGTGCCCAGCTTTGTTTTCTCTCATCAGGGTGACAGCCCTTTGGTTCCTGCCAGTGGGTATGCTGCGGGAAGGTGGGGAAATTGGATCATGAAAATTCCATGGGCTGGTGATTGCTCATTCTTTAGCCTTGTAGCTGGGAGGATACCGTCTGGTTCCCAGGGTGGCTCAGTACAGTATTTAATTCAGAGAGCCCAAACCTATGTGATTAGCATTTTATTCTTTAAGGAAAAAAAAAAAAAAAAGAGGATAACTCTTGGCAATTTTTAAGCAGCTTCAGCATCGTCTGGTGGGAGGGGGTGATGTGAGGAAACGTTTTGTTTCTTGAAACTTGGATTCAGTGTACTTGTCGACTGGGCTGTGCTGGGTAATGCTTTCCCTAGACAGCGAGCCATCTGTGCAGGGAGAGTTCACGGGCACACCCGGGGCTTGTTGCCACAATGTGGTGCTTCATGACTGACAGCCTTTTCTTGAATGCCGGAGCCACTAGGTTCCTGTGCCCTCTGCCCCACGTTGGATTGCAAGCTGCCCCGACGCTGGAGCGATTCCCACTCTGTCTGGGCAGACTGGAGAGCAGGAGCCCCAGAGCAGGTGCCGATGCTTCAGATGTTCTTTTGTGCAGGCTCTCCCCCGCACTTGCTCACAGCTCCCCAAACCCTGCCACCCCGTGCTCCCAATTCTTGAATCAGTTCTCAGGCAGCTGCAAATACTGATGTACAGTCTCCTGCATTGGGCGGGGGTGGGGGTGGGGGCCTGTGCAACAGGTACCCACCCCTCCCTGGGAGGAATGTGAAATCACTGAGCTCACATCTTAGTTGTCTTTCAGAAGTCTGTGTTCAGTGAGACTAGTTGGGTTTATTTTTAGCAGAAGCTAGTTAGTTAAGGGCATCAGTTTTCTTTGTTTTCAAGCCCTTTGTAAGTAACTCTGTGGCATTTCAGCTGTATAAGGACATAGAATCAAAGCTCTTTGCTATCTCTTGGGTCTTACTTCGCTCACATAAATGGACCTGTTTAAGCAAGTCATGTGCAAAATAGAGTTCTGAAATTAAAAAGATTTTTGGAGAAACTGACATTTATTTTTTGTCCTCTCTTCCTACTATTAACAAAATTGTTTCATTCCTGCCCCCCTAAAACCCCTTTGCATTTTTAAAGGCATCTTTAGAAGCTGTCCTTCCCGGAGCCTCATTGGCCATGAATTATATTTGGACACCGACCAGGAACTTGCTATAATTGCTCACATGCAAGTAAAAGCTTTCTCTGTGTATTAATTAGTTGATACAGGGGATTAAGATGATTACATGAAAGGCATTGCTGCTTCCCTCTGAATAGTTAGACCAAGGTGGGTGCCAAGGCATCATTTGATCCCATTTGTTCAGCGTGTTCCCTCGATAAAGGTACAGAATTCGAACAGTGAGGTTTCCTGAGGCAGCAGGATGTGGGGACCATTTGGATTCACTGTTTCTGTTGATGTGAAATGTGGGATATTAATCAAGGCTAATTACACGCACTGGGTTTGGAACAAACTGAAGGCCAGCTCAGGGCATGGTTCTCTACGTAATTACCGACTTTAAGGTACCAGGGTAATTACTAGAAATTAAAGGCCCTTCCTTTGTGGGTCTTGCCTCTCCAAATGTGGAAACAGCTTCTTTCACCATTAGGAGGTAGCTCTCTGCTCAGAGTTTGGTGTTAAACAGATACAACCAGCTTTTAAGTAGGCCTTGGTTATGCTATGTCAATTTCTGGGGTTAGGGCAAAAGTCCAGATAATTCTGTCCTAGTTTTTCTCCTGTCAAAGATCTTCTAATGTTTGAATTCAAGTAAAAATTAGTATATACTTGGCCTAGGGAGAGGAATTTAATAGTTCGCTGTTCTTTTCTAGGAGACCATTTCCTCTGGTTCTGTATTTTTTTAATCTGTAAGGCTCTCTGTTAATAAATTTAATACTTGAAAAACAGTGGGGTATAATTGCTTCCCAGTGTACAAGTGTCTGAGAGTAGAGCTGTCACTTTTCTGGAGGTGGCTAGCATCTTTAAGGCCTTTCCTGGCAGGCTTGAACATCTACCATTGTGAGACACTTGTGGGGAGGTGAGGGTTCACCTCCAGTACGGAAAGCCCCAGAGGCCAGATTCTTGTTTCCTGGGATCTCTAGCAGCTCTGGCACAGGCACGTGGCCTAAACTCACCAATCTAAGGTCTCTGCCCACAACTTGGAGTCCAGAGGGAGGGACACAGAGAATCATGGGTCCTTTAGAGCCCCCTCCATTGGCAGTGGTCTCCAGTGTCTGCTGATTGGGGATCAAGTGGCAGGGGGGTCTTGAATCTAAAAGGCCAGCGGAGAGTGACCAAGCATGGCCAGGACTCTTAGCTCCAGTGGCTGCATCCTTCAGTTTGCGTCCATTTCGTTCTAATCTTCCAGGAGATTTTGTGACAGTCTTGATTCTCTTTTAGGAAATACGATTTCTGCTTAAGTTCTCCAGGGTTGGCTTCTGTTCTGACTAGTATGAGCACCATCGTAAGTGTCTTTATGCCCATCTTGGAGTTAATACACTAAGTATAGATTTAATTATATATAAACACGTGTGTGTGTGTGTGTGTGTACACACATATGTATTTAATTTTACATATACATATATATACACACACACAAATCATGCTGCTTACGTTTTGTGTATATCTGCATGTGTTTATTTATAAGCTCAGAGAAAAGATGTGGTTTCCAGGCTAAAAAGAATCAGGGTGGGAGAAACTAGTGATATTTATGAAAAGTTATACTTTGGGCTGTCCTGAAATTGTCCCTTCTAAGGTCTTTTAGAACCAGTTCCCATCATAGATCTGCTGCTGAATCTGGAAAGTGAGATGGATTTGTAAACATATGGAGAGGGCTTGTAATAATTTTACAGAACTGAAGTTTTATTATTTTACATACAAGATATACTCTATATTATCAAGTTTTTGAAAACCTATTTTTTCAAGTAGTTGATTTCACTACAAAGCTCAAACAACTAACGAATTGTTAAGTTTTAGGTTGGCACTTCTGATTCTTTCCGGTGCCACAGCTCTTGGTATGTCCTCCATCCAGGAGGACCTTGCTCAGAGGAGCTTCGGCACGTTCTGGACCCGAGCCTGAAGATGAGCGATGGAAGCAGGAGTAATTGCATCCCTGAGTTGAGGCAGTTAAGGACCGCAGCTGTTGGGTGCTCTGTGGTTTCCTTCTTTGCTCAGTTTTTATCCTCTGCCTGTTCTCTCACCACAGTGCTGCTTGTGGGCGTTATTTAACCATTCCTTCCTTTCACCCACCTGCTTCAGCGCATCCCCTCAGCAGTACCTTGCAGGATCCCCCAGTCCAGCTGTCTCTCAGCTCCCTTTCTCCCTTCTCCCCCTTCTCCGCCCTGCCCCCCATATCTACCTGAGATCCACAGGTATATATGTACACAGGCAGAGGGGTGTATGTATGTTGGTATAAAACTTGAACGTAAATATTGGAAACACACTCTCCATTCCAGACCACAGGCTGCCTCGCCCAGGAGCTCACACTTCAGTGCTCAGTACCACACCCCTTAATTTCCTAGTGCAGCCTAGAGATGCCACATAGACCTCAGCCTAGGTTTTCCCTTTCCATATTCTTCAGGAAACCTGGTTATTGGTATTTGAAGGTTAACGGTCCTGTTACCCTTGTGAGATCAGAGAGAATGCTGTCACAACTTTGCGGGAATGTCTGTCCTTTGTCCTTTCTTGGGAGCCTGTGTGTCTTGATTTCAGGCATCTCGGCCCCGGGGCAGGTGTGGGGAGAGTGCTTTGTCTCAGATTCCATTTACCTGGCATGGTATTCTCCCCCCTTTCCAGAGTAGACAGATGACTGGTTCAGGCATCAGGGCCTGAGTATATGCACACACATGTGCACACATACATTCCACTTCTAGCAGGAGGGTAAGCCCAAGGTCATGGGAGTAAAATCAGCAAAAGTGGAAGCCAGGGTTGTTTTTTATTTTATCTTTTTAACATTATTCCCTGCAGGCTCCCTCATATATTCTTGAAGAACTCATATACATTATTTTCTCCCCTGCATTTTGAAGATTTATTTCATCTTTGGCAATATAGAAAGGAAGTGGAATTTGGTCTGTGGGGACTTTATTTTGTACAGAATATCAGTGACATCATGGAATGACCAGAGTCCTGCTTTTTATTAAAGGACACATAGAAGACTGTGCTACACATATGACAACTCTTTCTTATTCTGTTGACTTCAAATAATTCATATCTAGCTTTATGTTCTTTTCAACCGTTTGTAAAAGTTCAAGTAGTTGTTGAATAGAATTTTGTGGGTTTTTTAAAGTAAATACTAACTTACCGAATTCAAATGAGAACTTAAAAAGGGAAACTGTAGTAAGAAGGTTATTGAGGACAGTAAATTTTTGGCCATTATCATTCTTTAAGGATTAGCAAAGATAATTATGGGACTCATAAAACATTGCATTTAGGGACATATTTGGAGGCATTCATTGTGTACTAAAAATGAGGAATTTGATCAATATTCTGTTCCTTAAAAGTATTCACGCTTTTGTAAACATAACTGTTTTAAAAGACCCAAAGCTTAAAACTCAAACGATATTGCAGGCAGTGTTTATCATCTCATCTTCTGCTTCCCCTTCGGTTGATAAAAGTTGACTGATGGGATTTGAAAGGAAGCCAGGAGTCTCTTTTTGTATGTGTGTGATGTCTGTAAAGCTGCAGTAATTTCAGGCGCTCCCTCTTGTAAAGATGTACATATGCGTGACACGGAATGCAGCATTTAGGAATTTGCTTACGTGTTTTAAAATATCATTAACAAAAGCATTGGAGATGATAGCTGCCTTTTGTTTTTTTAAGCTGGACTGTTTTGTTGTGCTGTATTCCAAGCTGCTTTTAGCAAGCTGGAAACCATCTCCACTGACACAGCCTTTCCCTTTACGTTTGAACTTTCCTGGCAGAAATGGCTTGTCGATAGAGTCCAAGCTAGTTCATTCCCTTTGTGTGTAGAGAATTAGACACATGAATACCACAAATTAATCAAATGTAAGTCCAGAATAGAAGGCTCTCACCCACTAACATGACTGTGAAAGCCACTTTGAATAAGAGGGAAAGGACCCATCAAATATACATGAAAAATGGTGAGTTTATGAAGGCCCAGGAATTGATGGGCTTGACTGGACCTGCATGCCACCACTCAGGGGGGCAGGAGCAGAGGGTGAGAGTGGAAGGACCACCAGCCCTTGAGGTGGGGTTTTCTTTTTTTAAATGATCTTCTTCCATTGAGAGAAGCTTCTGGGAATATCAATGAGCCCCCTGCTGAGGCAGGGTCAGAGGTCAAAGTGCAGGGCCAGCTGTCAGCCTTCCTGAGGGACAATAGCAAAGCCCTTCTGTACATATGACAAAAGGATATTCCCAAACAGTGTTTTTAGACACTGAATGAAACAGCAATTAAATGAAAATTATGTAGCCTCACGTAAAATTAACCTTTTCGCCTCCCTCTTCTTTCTTACAGTTGAAAGTTGATTGATTCTGCTCGTATTTTTTTTTGATGTCACCCACTTATTTTGTGATTTACAGAACTTTAATCATTTAACCCCTAAGTTTTAAGAAAAGTTATGCCCCCTTTAACACTTAGAAAAGAATGTGATAGAGGGAAAAGTTCCCTTGTGGTTTTTTTGTGTTGGATATACCTAGCATTATTCAGCGTCTATTAGTTGAAAAAAATACATGTTTCTAAACGGACATAAAGTATATATTAGATACAGCAAGTTTTCTTGTGAAAATGATAAAAACATAATATAGCAATATAGTAATGTGATTGAATTAAATTTATACACGCAGGCATTATCTTCCAGAGAAACATTAAAAATCAAAAGTTGAACTCCTATGAAAATATTAACAAGAATTACCCAAGTATTTATTCTGAGTTGCTCCAAATCTGGATTTGATATAAATGTAATTTATGTAAACATAAACAGAGATGAAATATGAGAAGTCCTAATATTAATGTAAAAACAAAATGAAAACTTGGCATTTAAGTCACATAACATAGCTATGCGTACTGTTTTCCTGACTCTATCTTGATAAAATTGAAAGTTACCCATAAAAATACTACTTTGTGGTCTCGCAGTTCATATTTTTTGTTCCTGGTGTGGTTTCAATTTCATATTGTGTTTATTTTTCTTCATTCTCTTCGTCCTCACCCTGAAACCACAGAAGGTTTTCAGTGGAAGGGAGAGTATTGTATCACACTTCCTGGTTGATGCCAATTAGTTCCAGTGTGGACTTTCTTTGTGGCTTTCTGCTGGAATGAGAGCATATTATTTGTCTTCACGTTTGCCAGAACAGTTCCAGTTTTCCATCTTCTAGCACCAAATCCCTGAAAAGGTCACCTACAATTTAACTACTGGCCAAGCACACATGCTAAGGGGTGTGTGGTTTCTTGGGAAGATGACTAAGAGTGGAGAATTGCGGCTTTTCACACTCAGTCCTTACAGTCAACATTTATGGCAGCCCTCCAGCTGAAGATTTCATAGATCAGAGAGTGATAGTAAATTAATGCTAGACATTTATTATTGTGTATCCTTAGCACATTAATAATCCTAAACCTGAAAAAGAAAGAACCCTCAGGAAAACCAGAAGGGGATGAGGATCAGGGCGAAAGGTCCTACCTGCTGGGATCATTGCTTATGGAACTGTTAGGAGACTTAATTGAACTATTGTCTGATGAAGAGTATCAGATCAGAAAACTAATCAAAGCAAATAAGAGTATCCTAACTGTGGTTTTAACCATCTTTTCTTCAGCAGTGTGACAATTGACAAACATTCACTGGGTCCCTACAGTATGAGTTAGGTGCTTTTGGGACAACAATGCAGTTGGTATCCTAATAATGGGAAAAGGGCAAGTAGACCATCATTTGTTAATAGCAGGACTAATATCACAAATACCATCAAGTATATAGCACATGCTGTTAGGCTTTAAAGGAAGGGGAAGAAGTCATGTGATGGGGGAGGTCAGGGAGGGTTTCTTAGCAGAGGTGGGTATAAAGTGTTAGGACCTTGAAATGCAGAATGGGGGGCGGGGTGGTGGTAAGGTTAAGAGCCAAGACAGAGAGACAAGAAGGTAGGTCTGCCTTTAACAGTAATTTGTCAGGCTACTTTGCCTGGAGCATCTTCCGGAAAATAATTTATACAGGCCACTTGGGTAAACAGATCCAGCTCAGGTCTAGGAAGCAGCAGGTGCTGCAAAGTATCCCTCTCCAGCCCAGGACAGGCCTCCCAGCCCCTGCCCCACCCCCTCTCCTACATGTAACCCTTTTGGAGCACAGTAGTTGAGAGGCCCTGGCTGGGGCATCGCGGACGTCAACAGCAGCTCATTGAGGAAGTCCTCCAACAACAACCTGAGCAATTGTTTGTACCAGGAATGTAGTTGGAAGTTCTGATGACTTTTGAGCAGGACTGTGGTGTTTTGAGAACGGTGCTTTAGGAAGAGTCATCGTGTAGGGAGAGGTTAGACGTAAAAAGCCTAGTTAGGAGGCTGCCACAATAGTGTAAGAAAGAGGATGTGGGTTTGGATACAAGTAGACTCTGGGCAAGGAGAAGAAAGTAGGTGTCCCAAGACTTGGAAGAGAAGGCATCTGGCCACAAGAGGGGCACAGAAGGAGCAGAGGGTGACATCCACCTTGTAAGGCTGGACAGGGGAGGCTGGTGTTTGGAAAAAGTCAGACTTAACTTCAGATAGGGAGCTGGGGATGAGATCTTAGTGTGGACCTGTTCAAAAATAGAAAATAAGAGCGATCTGTCTTTATAAAAGATTTTATCATCAAAGGGCATGAATTGTTCATTAAGTTCTGATTCTCTAAAGAAGTTGGAATCTGGTATTTTTCACAAAGAGTTGGGTTCATCTTTAAGAAAACATTTGCATCCATCTCATGACATCATTGTATGGTTGTAGAGCCAGAGGGTGATTATTTTCATATCCCACTGACTTTCATGTTGGTTTGTGAATCCACTGAAAATGAGGCCTTTCCCCTCGCATTTTACAACACAAACAGTCAGCCCAGTAATTTAATGCTAGTTCTTCCAATATAAATATTACATTATGAGTATAATTTCCCATTATTACCACAAGAAATTATCTGGATGCTAAGAATAATTCGGCTTTATAAGGCCATATGCCAGTATATTTTTGCCAAACCAAAACATAAAAAATAAAGGGGAACTCTTCTTTTTTTTATTTCTTGTACTAGATTAAGAATTTCTTGATGGAGGAGTCAGTCTTCCACACAGTGTGTACTCAACAAAGGTTATTACTGTGGTCTGGTGAGTCTACTATGGAGTTGGCAGTGGTTTTTTTTTTTTTAATATATTCATGATCATTTACTTCCTACAGAATCCATTCATTACTTTAAGTCTAATTCCAGTGTTTTATTAGCCATGGGACAGGGTAGAGTATACCAATTGTACTATATTCCAATTTTGATTTCAAGCCAAAATCTATTATGGAAATATGTGTCTGTGTGAGAGAGAGAGAAACAGAAACAAAGAGATGGAGAGGGAGTTGGGGAGTGGGGGAGAGACGGGGAGAGAAGGACAAGTGAGAGAGACAGAAAGGGTGGGAGGAAGGAGTTAGAATGATAAATGAAAATCTAAAAAGGTGGGCTTCTTTTCCCTGGTAGTAATTTGGTAAATTATCCATAATTTATTAGAGCTTGTAAACATTGTGGCAAAATTTTTTGCCCTGTCAGTAATGAATTACTACATCATTTATTTTGTCAAGAGATCAAAAACCAACGTTGCTGAGCTCTAACAGAACTCCTAGCTGAGTAGAGGTGGGTCTGAAGCTCCCGTGTGGTTAAGGAAATTCAGCAGTGAATCCACATGTCTGTTTCCTGACGTGGGGAAACCTTCTCTCACCAGTGGCCAGGCCGCAGGTGGCATGTGGCGGGATGCACCGACCTGGGTGGGAAGGAGGCTGTGTGGTCCACGCTGCCCTGGGATCCATGTGTTGCGCTTTGCCACTTTTCTGGCCCGCAGGAGAGAGGACTGGCTGAGGTATTGGAATATATATATCTTCACTTATTTCCAAGTATGTTTTGAAGCCATAGATGAAAAAGATAACATCTTTTTAAAAAGTCAGTTGAAATAAAGATTATAAAAGAGGTCAGAAATTTAGGTGAGAATATTTTAGAGAGAATTTAGTAGAAGAATCCAGGATATCTATGTAAGCATTAAATTTGGCTTTTACTGTCCTTGTGGCTATGAGAAAACAGAGACCTGATTGTTTATATAGTCATTTTCTCATGACCAAAAGATGTTCGTCACGTGGTTCTTAATATAAATGGGACCAGGTAGGATAGCTGAGTTTACTTTGAGTTTTGTAACTTGTATTTTTTTTTAAATTTATTTTGTTCTTTTTATTTTGGCTGCGTTGGGTTTTCGTTGCTGCACGCGGATTGTCTCTAGTCGCGGCAAGCAGGGTCTACTCTTTGTCATGGTGCTTCTTACTGCAGTGGCTTCTCTTGTTGCGGAGCACGGGCTCTAGGCGCACAGGTTTCAGTAGTTGTGGTACGCAGACTCAGTAGTTGTGGCTCACGGGCTCTAGAGCGCAGGCTCAGTAGTTGTGGCGCATGGGCTTAGTTGCTCTGTGGGATCTTCCCGGACCAGGGCTTGAACCCATGTCCCCTGCGTTGGCAGGTGGATTCTTAACCACTGCGCCACCGGGGAAGCCCTGTAAATTTTATTTTATGGCTATTTCTTATTAATGACCCTCTAAAGACCAAATTCATGCCTTTGAATAGTAACGCAGAGAAGGCATTTTAGCAGAAAAGGTAAGGCACGTTGCAGTTTTCTAGGGCAATGAGGTGACCCAGGTATGCTTAGTTTGGTTATCTGGCCTGAAAAGGTAGAGTCTGGGGAACCCCAAGGCGTGAAAAGGAATGATATCCCTTATACAGCATGTCTGCTAATGCTTCACCTGTTCTTCATAGGAGTAGTTAATTGACAGTTAATTCCTCATCAGTGTTTAAAGCAGTTATTCCCTGTTGGTTGAAAAAAGAGCACAGTCTTTAGAAACCTGATGTAGAGGTAGCACTTCCACACAGAACTGCAGCCCCACAAGGATCCCTAGAGCTTGACCTGCAGGGGTCCCTTTAGTGCCTCACCTTTAGGATTCTGACCTCAGGGCGCCTCACCCCAGGCCTTGTCTAGGCAACAGCTGTTACAGTGGATGAGGTCTGTCCCTGCAGTGTTACATGGAGGTGTTTGGGACTGGGACAAAGCGAGGAGCCCAATCTAAGCCAACTCCTGTTTTGACAGAAGAGAATTCTGATATTAAAGAGTTCTGATATTATATTAAATATAATTCTGATATTATTATAAATATAATTCTGATATATAATTAAAATATATATATAATTATTTATTATTATAAATATAATTCTGATATTAAGCCAGACATCCCTGTCACCCATCTAGGTCGTAGCATACGTGAAACTAGAATGTATATATAAAAAAAAATAGCTTGACTTACATTTGTGGCCCAAAGGTGAGCACCCTTCAAAACAGTAGGTGGGAGATGGCTCAAGTAGCTGAGTGGGAAGAAGGGCAGGTGGGTACTATTAAAGGGGTGACTGTTTGATCAGGGTATTTTCACGTATCTTTTTACACAAAGAGCCAAATTCACCTGCTCTTTATGGTTGGGTTCCTGGATCCACTTCTAACGTGTGGAGGTGGGTGATTTCCCAAACCAACAAACAATTCTCAGAGACTAGCTGGGCATCCTGCAGTTCAACTCAGTGCTGACACTACGCAGGGACAGCATCAGATTCCACAAGTAAAGGGCTCGGTGCCACAAGACTGGCACCGGGCCGCCCCAATCCCTGGCCACATGTACTTCTGACTGGCTGGCTATAAATCAGAGGTTTTTTTGACCCCCTCCTTGGTTTTGATTAGTGTGCTAGAGCAGGTCACAGAACTCAGAGAAACATTTTACTTACTAGATCACTGGTTTGTTATAAGAGGATATAACTCAGGAACAGCCAGATGGGAGACATGCATAGGGCAGGTATGGGGAAAGGGCCCGGAGCTTCCATGCTTCTCTAAGCATGCCACTTTCCTCCAAATCTCCACGTGTCACCAACCCAGAAGATATCTGAACCCCATCCTTTAGGGTTTTATGGAGGTTTCATTACATAGGCGTAATTGTTGAAATCATTGGCTTCTGGTGATTGAACTCAGAATCTTCAGCCCCTCTCCAGAAGTCAGGGGGTGGGACTGAGAGTTCCAGCCTTGTATTCACAGGGTCGGCTACACTGGCAACTAGCCCCCATCCTTAGGGGCTTTCCAAAGCTATCTCGTTAACATAACAAAGGACACCTTTTATCACTCTCAACACTGAGTAAATTCCAAGTGTTTGGAGAGCTGTAAGCCAGGCACCAAGGAGAAGACCAAAAATATATAAGAAATATACTTTGGTCATATTTTGCTTATAAATGCAATATTGTACTACACATGACCTAAACAGAAGAGGAAATTCCATCAGTTACCTAGTTACCTTGTTTAAGGAATCAGATCATCATTTCTTCTCCCTGCCCCTCTCCACTTTACATTATTTGAAAAGCTTTAGTTGGCCCTTTGCCTTTAATAGCATAGCCAATGACTATATGTTAAGTAAAAAATGAAAATCTTCGTATATTGGCTGATAAGCATTATGTAAAATTGGAAGTTAAAAGTAATTCATTCTTTAGCTTTTCAATGTAAAAGCAACGTTTTAGAAATAAACTTTCAGCACAAGATACTTGCGTCTTCAGTACTAGAGCATTTGAGAAAATAGAGTATCTAGTTTTATATAACTACCCTAATACTCTTAGAATACCGACATGTTTTTACAGTAACATGTTTGATATAGGATCCGATATGAATATATTATCCTCACAGCAAGCCTGTTCCTTTAGTCAATTTCAGAACACATGTTAAGCAAAGCAATATATATGCACAATCCTTGTTTCAAAGTATATTCATGTTCTCAGATTTGGGGGGAAAAAGCATTCAGAAAGAAGTATTTTTTTTAAAAGCAAATAAACTCCCTAAAGGATAATTGCTCTTCCAGAGGCATCAATATATATTTCAATATTTATCTTTGCAATGTGGTACAATTCTGTTTTCTTTCAGTAATTTCACTCCTAGCACCAGGATGGCTGCAGGAGGGCTCCTTCCAGAGGTGTCATGAATGACCTTTAAAACAGTTCTATTTGAGACCGTATTTTCCTTCAGAGGAAATATAAATATTCTTTGGGTTGTGCATATTACTTAATACTTCGTGTAGTGAAGTGAACTTAAACAGATGTAATCTTGTCTTTGTTTAATTTAAAGTTAGCATTCTGTCATGAAGTACATTGTGGGAGAGACAAATTATGAGGGGGTTCTTTAGAGAGTGTTCTATCCAAATGTCATTATTGCCAAGAAGAATTCATTCCGTCATGTTGTTCTGTCAGTAAATGCTCACTGATCATTATGGGGCTACCACTGTACTGCCTCCCAAGAGGGTTACAAGTAAATAAGACATCCTCAAGAAATGTATATGTATTTTTTCATTTTGGTGAAATAGGCATAGGGGAGAGAGTTAAATGATGGCTTAAGAAGAAGAGTCCCGGTGAATGATCAGGAAATAAAAATTCCCAGACAGCAGAAGTCACTGTGAAGAAGGGTTTTGCAGGAAATGGGACTGAGCATGGCTGCAAAGGTGTGAGTGTTGGGAGAGGTCTTCGGGGAGGGGAAGAAGTACTGCCTTGGCAGGCTGGGCTTCTGACCCCACCATGACCAATTCACTCTCCCAGTGATTTACTAAACCTCTTTCTGTGTCATTTCTTCAAACGGTAAGTTTATGTCTAACATCTCTTCTTGCCATTCTGTCATCTTAGCACCCACCTGGCTGTAGAATTCTTTTCATGTCTACGTCCACTTGTTTTGCTTGAATATTAAAGTAAAAAAACCTCATAGAAACTAACTTTCTTTTGTTCTCTTTTGTTAGATTCAGCCTAGATTCTTCAGCTCCATAAATAATTCCCATTTAGTTAGTAATGACATCAAGGGAAAGCTATACATTTAAACATATATCGCTTTCATGGTTGCATAATAACTGAGTCTGAATTGGCTAATTCTCCTTAATGAAAGGATGAGAAAATAAGCCAAGACATAACTAGGTCACAGCATTTGACCATTGTGACTTAACCTTCCCTTTGCCCTTATCTGCTAAAGCTTTGGACTTAATGTGGACAGAGAGTAATTTAAATCTCTTTACACTCCTATCCTTTTTCTTAGAACAGCTTCAAATCTGAACCTCTCATGAAGAAAGGGATAATGAAATAGCAGGGAAAGTATAATGGGAATTATATTGACTCTCATAGAAGTTTTGGAAGAGAAATAGATTCTCTTCCCTCAACTCTGTAATAATATAATCATGGTATGATTTCTACTTTGCTAGACTCGGGACTATTTGGAAATCTTTAATGAATATAATCAGGTAGTAAGCATTTAACAATTACTGTTTCCTGAAAGCCAGGAAATTATTTGCTCAATGGAAAATTCAAAGAAAAGGAGAAGGAAAAATGGCCTGCCTGTAAACAAACAGCTACGTTTGTTCTGTTTTGTTTTTTTTTAAAACACAATGCATCTGTCATGGCCTGATGGAGTCAAGGGTGGGAAATCAGACCTGAGTTTTAGCTTTGTTTTTGAATCTTGCAGTATAAACTTGAGTGAGTCATTCAAGCTCTTTGGGGCTCAGATTTTTTTGTTGTGGCAAAATAGTAATAAATAGCAAGCATTTATATTTACCATATGCCAGGCACTATTCTAAACCTTTCATATTTGATCACTTAATCCTTTGAATAACACTATAGAGTAGGTACTGTCATTGGATTGTAATTCAGTTCTTGCTTTATCTTGCCTAACATTTCAGTTAAATTATTTGAACCCAAGTCTCTTGGATTGTAAATCTATGCTGTGAACCACTATGCTGGACTGCCTTGTTATTTACATCGCTTTTATAAGAGGCCAAACATTTCATTTACTCAAAAGTGAACATATTTCTAAACATATACAATAGTACCAAAACTTTGAATATAAAAACTACTTTGTCTTTAAAGGAAGGTCTGAGAAAGGTCATTTATTATTTTACTTATTTAGAAAGATATTTCATATCAGTAATACAAAGAGGCTTTTTTTACAAAAAAAATCCCCATTGTGTGGAGGAGAACCACGGCACACACAGAGAAGTCCTGGGGGAATGGAGGAGAATCCCACAACTAATCGGGGCTGAATTCTCTCCTGTATATGTCAGTTGGCAAATGTCCTCGTTTAGAAGTGAGGAAGCAAAACTCACTTTCACCACATTGCCCCTGGCACCACCGTGTCTGAATTCCTGTCAGCCCTCACCATCGGCTGCCTAATTCTTGGTCCAGATTCATGCTAAGATGCTTTCCACCTGGCCTCGATCCTTCCCTCTCTCACTCCTTCTCATCTGACAGACATTTACTGGGTACCTACCACATACAGGCACTGTGCTAGGGACCAGGGCCAAAGTGTGACTGGTAACAGACACGGCTGCTGCCCTGAGGTAGCTTACAGTTCAGTGGGCGGGGAGGCATTAAAGAAATAACCATACAGAGGGACGTAAAATTCCAGGTATGCTGAGAGTAATGAAGGAGAGAGATGGTAGGCAGTTACAGGAGGGGGATTTGGGACAGGGGCCTTGGGGTTTGGGCTCAAGCAGTCATTTAATTTCTGCCTAAGTGTTCCAACCTTGATATGAACAGTCTCCCACATAGTGGATAATTTAGGGCAGATGAAATGTGCTGAAGGGATCTGAGTGAGATCAAAATTTTGATCAAAAAACGTCTTCCTGTGGATTTTCATTAGTGGAATGTGAAGTGGAGTGATGAATTGGGTTCATGAGGGCATTGGTTCAGGTAACTTCTTCTTGCTGCAGACCGACAGGATTTGAGAAATTTATTTAAGAAGGCAGTTGTGGGCCAGGGAACTGAGTTCCAGGGTGAAGGATAGAAAATGTGAATTTTACTTCACACTTTGTCACCCAACAGCTTGTGTGGAGTTTATTTTTTTGGTAAAATCTAACAGGACTCTTGTGACGATTAAGAAAGAAAGTATACAAATGACAGTTGACACCGTTCCTGGCATGTAGTAAGTACGGTTTAAGTTCAGTTCTTGTGACTAGTTGGTATGGGAAGAACCAAGGTGGTGGATAAGACACTGTGAATAGTGTGGACACCTGATGTTCATCCACGAAAAGGGCAGTTTATGATATACGTGAGCCAAAGAGGGGCTATTGGGTTGACTTACCAAATAGGCAGTAAGTGGTGTAGGGGTTCAGGAGGGGAGTATTCTAGAGGGGCTTAAAGGTGTATCCTTTAAGCTGCGTAGACCAAGTTGTCCAATTTCCTGGAATGCCTGGTCCTCACGGGAGGACTGACTGGTGAGCTGGATGGTGACACTTCACAGAGGCCAGGGCGTTTCACCCTGTACCCCAAAGGGAGCTTTCCTCCTCAGCCTCCTGGATGGAAGATGAGAAGGAAATTCTAGAATGCTTTTTTTATTCTGTACCCTTGAAATGGAGCTTTGCACTAGTTGGTATGCTATAAAGAAGTTCCTTTCCATTATTTTTAGCTTGAGATTTCATGAAGAGTTGTAGTAAAGTCAAGTGAGCAGCGTATACTCCCATTATGGAAGAAAGCGTATATTTTACATCTAACTTTAAGCTATTAGCCATTCTTGCCATTCCTTTCTTCTGTCCCAGGTTAATTAAACTCATGTCTTGGTCAGCGTTTACTTCTTATGGAAGAATCTTTAACATTCAGCTTAAGATACTACATGAGACGTAAAGAGGTGGGAATTCAAATCAATGACTTCAAGTCTCAGTTGTAGAATAAAATAATGATGAATTTAAATATGTCAAAAATACAAGAAAATCTCTGTTCCCCTTCTATACACAAAATAAACATAAAAAAGGACACAAAAGCACAAAGAAAACCTTGAACAGGGGTAACTGCACCAACAGGAGTAGAAAGCCGCACATTGACTGACCAAATAGATTAATGGGCGATGTATATCTGGCTGTCTCGAGGTTCTGAAGGTGTACCGGAGCAAGATAATAAAATTGGCTGTCAGGTAGTCTGATTTAAGAATTCCAGTCATATGTGAACTGGTGTGTGGGCTAATAAGCCAAGAGTTTACCAAGACTCATTACATTTTAAGCTGCTTCACTCTCGACATCTGACTCTGCAGGGTATGTGAGACCAAGTGTCCTGCGCAGAGCAGGAGGTGGGGAACCCAGGTGAGGGCCCAGGTTGCAGAGGGTGACTGAGGCCCAGCTCCAGATGGAGCTGAATGTTTCTCAGTTGTTCAGAAATGAGGCAGCTGCTCATGCACAGCTGCTCGGCAGACAGCATGGTGACCTCAGTACCTCCCAGCTGCCAGAAGCTGCTGCCGTAGAATCTGATAGCAAGTGTCCCTCCAAAGGTGTGGAGAGCGTAAGTGTTTAGATCTGGGCTCTGGCATATGGTAACACCTTGCCCACAAGACCAGAACCTTTCTGAGACTCAGTTTTCCTATCTGCAAAGTGTGCCTAACTCATAGGGTTGTTGGGATTAAAATTCATCTCACAGTATTTGGCACATAATAATCGGTAGGTATAATCAAAGGATTAAATAAATTGAGGACTCTTTGCTCATCATTGATATTTTACTTTGTCAGTTAGTTTCTTCCCACCACCCTTTTTTCTGAAATGATTATAATTGTTTCCCTGTCTTTCGCTTAATGTTTCTATGAAGATAAATAGAGAAAGCTCGCAATTACTTACTATTAGTATGTTTTTGTTTTATTAGGGTCTTACATGTATTATGCAAATAATTCATTGTTCCCATATCAGTGACAGAAAAATCACTGGCACTAATACTTCCTTTATTTTGGGTACAACATTCAACTGGAACATCAAAATGGGAGGATTCTTAAAAAGGTGCTCAACGCTTTAATTATTTTTCTAATACAAATGAGGTGCGTGTTTTTAATATACATCTGTTTATATTCTAGAGTAATTAATTTCTCCCTTTTGTAATTTGTTAGCCTTGAAGTATTTTATAGGAAAAAAAATTAAATGCTTCAGTAAATGAACTGTTACTGTCAGTACCATTTCAAAAACATTGCTAACACATTATAGGGTGATCACCCAGCTTTTTGGACATCAATTGCAGCTTGCCTTTTCTTTGAAATAACTCTTTATTCTGCATACAGAATTTATCATAAAATATTCTACTTTTAAAGGAATTATTTCTGAACTCTTTAAGTATTAATTTCCTTTTATAAAATATCATAAAAGACATTTTCACGTGCCAGATAAAATAGTAATCAAAAAACAGCTGAAAAGATAGAAAATGATGTGTGGAAGAACCTACTAGGTGTAGTTTTTTCTTTTTTTAAACAAAAAAAGCATTTAAATGCTTTTTCACTGATTCTATAAAGAATTAACCCCATGGAATGATTTAATGTATGTATCATTTGGGAAAAAAAAAAGCCTTTCAGTAATCAATATTCTTCATTTAGCAGAAGGAAAATCATAAAGGGAATCAACGTCTCATCTCTAGTATCTATTTAGCGAAATCTATAGAATTCCCATTGGATGTTGAAGATGACACATTAATGTCGATAGCAATGGCCACAAAGTATAGTATCCTGCCAGATAATTGCTCTGTCACTAGAAGGCAGTCTGTGTTAGGCCAACAAGAGATTCTGTTCAAGGTCAAGGTCTCCTCTGAATGTTAAAACAACTGTACCTCAGGGAGGTGTGAAATGGAGATGGTTTCTCCCCTTTAGGGATATACAATCTAATGGATGGGGTTACCTTCCCTGGAGTTACTGTGGCCTTGACCTTTGGAGTAGATGACCCTCATCCGGTTTTGAAAGCAGGGGGCAGCGGGGCATTGGTGGAGTAGTGGCTGGACCATTCCTGGCTCCCATCTTTCCCCTCCTTCTGTCACAAACTCTTCTTCCCTAAGGTTATAGAGCAAGGCTGCCGGTGATGGCAGAGCAGGCATTTAGTGCTCACCCAATCCTTGGGGACCCCCACCTGCACACAGTTGAATAGGGTCCCTGGGGAAACCAAGCAAATACCTTAAGTTCTGGGGAATTTTGTTGAATTGGATCAGTGGCAATTCTTTTTCTTTCCTCATCACTCTTTGTTGGTCTGTTTATGTTGCCTCATGGTCAGGTTTTCCCCTCTGGAAGGAAATTTATATGTAAAACCTAATTCCTTAGAGGAGAGGTATAATAATAAAATAACCTTGAAATATTTTATAGCAAAAAAAAAAAAGCCTCAGTAACTGAACTTTTATTGTCTGTACCACTTCAAAAATAGTGCTAACAAATTATAGGGTGATCAGCCTTGTTTATCCCTTCACAGTTTACAAAGTGTCCTCATACACATTGTCTCCTTTGTACCCTAAACTAATAGAGGTAAATTACTATTGTCCCCATGTTACAGCTTATAGAAATTGTTGCTCAAAGTGACAGAGCCAGGAACTGGAACCAGAAATCCTTTTCCATGACATGGGCTAGTCTTTTCCACTTCACCATCCATTGACAGCTGTCTGCAATCTCTCTTGCACATGGACAACATTAAAAGACTCTTTTCTAGATGTTTAAAAATCTTTATCCCTTTGGCTTTGTAAAATAGAGAGCTTCATGAAATGTATAGAGTTCTGTGATGAGGTGATGCCCATTTATGTACATGATTTTCAGTGATATAATTTGAGTTTTTAGCATTTTCAATAATGCCTTGCTCTAAGTAGACACCGATATTGTTTCATTAATGGAACACTTGAGAATGGTTCACATAGACCTTGGAGCCAGCAGTCATAGCCTTAATCATAGTCTATAACATCCCAGCTTTCTTCTCTCTCTTGAGTTACGTAACCCTTCTCTGCCTCAATTTCCTCATCTGTTAAATGCGGATGATAATAGTACCTTCCTCACAGGTTGCTTGAGGATCAAATGATTTAATACATGCCTAGAACAATGCCTGGCTCATAATCAGCCTTCAGTTAATATTGGCAGTTATTAATGTTGTCTTTCTTAGTATCATTATTGTTGTGGTAATTATTTTCCCTCACTTCTGTTATTGTCATGACCATAAAGTCTAGTAGTATGTGGCAGGCTTTTAGGCATTTTTTTCACTTTTCCCAGCAGAAGTTACCAGAGACCATGAGAACACCGGGCATGTCCTGCAGTGTTTTGGCCACAGTGAGTGGCCAGGATTGCATACCTCTGCCAAAGCCAGAGTTGTGTGTTGTTGTTTTTTTTTTAATTAATTAATTTATTTATTTTTGGCTGTGTTGGGTCTTTGCTTATGCGCGAGGGCTTTCTCTAGTTGTGGCAAGTGGGGGCCACTCTTCATGGCGGTGCGCGGGCCTCTCACCATCGCGGCCTCTCTTGTTGCGGAGCACAGGCTCCAGACGCGCAGGCTCAGTAATTGTGGCTCACGGGCCCAGTCGCTCCGCAGCACGTGGGATCTTCCCAGACCGGGGCTCGAACCCGTGTCCCCTGCATTGGCAGGCAGATTCTCAACCACTGCGCCACCAGGGAAGCCCTTTTTTTTTTTTAAAGTCATTTTTTTATAGTATATATATTTGGCAATTTTGAAAAAAGTTTGGATAACAATTTTTTAAAAAAAGAGATTGCTATAAAGTACACTTTTAACTGAATGTATTGGTCATGGGAAAGACTAGTGGGGATTCTTTCAGCTTTGTAAAATCTACCAGGCTGTTTTCAAAAACCTTACATATTTTGCTTGTAGTTCCTTCTCAGAGTTAAAAGAATTATCATGTCTTAGGGGAAATTTTAAAATAAATGTTCAGAGACATCAGTTCTTCTGATGGGATAGGAGTGAGATGGAATGAATCAATACTACAGAGAGGGGTAAGATGAGTGTCGTCATTGCTTCTTTGATAATCTTGTTTGGTAAGTGTGCTGTTCGGTGGAGAGGAACACGGAGATTTGTAGGGAGTTGCTAGAGCAGGTCATAAGGAGTCTTTCTACGGATCCCTCAGTCTGGAGTCCAGGCACGTGGGTCTGCTCTAGCCTCTGCTGCTGCTTTAAGGGAGATACACATCGTGCTTGTTTTCTTGCTACTGCAGAAGGTTGTAGTGAGAATCAAATGGGTTACAGATCAAACTAATTTGAAAATTACAAAGCATTTGAGAGGCAGAAGAGTGTAATGGTTTCAAACAGGAGTTGGCAGACTACGCATTAGGGATTGTCTATGGCAGAGGCTGTGTGGCCCATAAAGCCGGAAATATTTATTCTCTGGCCCTTCAAAAAAAAACTGGTGGAGCCCTGGTTTAGACCATGGACGCTAATGCCACTGGCCTGGGTTTGAACCTAGCTCTGCCACCTACGGAGCCCTTGCGCTGGTGAATTAACCTCTCCGTAATCGCAGTCTCTTCATCTGTAAAATGAAGATGATGATGACACCAATGCCATGGGGTGGCCAAGACTGTGGAATGAGTTAATACATATAATTAGACACATTAAAAAGCTCTTAGGGCACCAGCTGGCACTTATTAAGTGCCACGTAAGATTTACGTGATTAAAGCACCCTGCTAACTTAGGGTACCATTGGATTAAAGGACAATTTTTTTTACAAGATTCTGCTTGCATAACACTTGATATTTATATACTAAAGCTTTTTAAAATTGCTCAATTGACAGTTATGGAAACTTATGGAAACTATGTGTTTTCCATTGTATCTAGCAGGAATATTACCTAGACTATAACAGTATTTTACCTAGAACGCCAGAATACTGGCCTTATAATTAAGGTACGTCACGTACATTTTATCATTTAGCTCTCATACCAGTACTGCAAGGTATGCGTTTTTCTTCCCGTTTGAGAAATGGAGGGAGAAATTGCAGCTCATAAAGATGAGCCAATTTGCCTAAAATGGTAAGCACATGGTCATTCTCCTCTACAACACTGTCAAAGGAGAATAAACTTGTCTCCTCTGTTCAAGTACCAGCACTGCCTCTCCCACATGCATACATGAGGAAGATGATAGATAATATAAATGGTAACAGAGTATTGTTGCTGTTTAATTCAATCATATTAAAATAAATATTCTAAATTGAGTTGTTATAATATTTCTATGTTAAATTGGTATTTGACATCTCTGAGAATATTGCTGACCAGATGTATTGCTTATGTGTGAGGACCAGCAGTTGTATGCACTTAGAAATCAGAGTGCATCTAAAAGCATCCCTGCATTTAGTGGGACCATGTGAGGGCACTTGGGCCATGAGGAGAGCTATTTTATTTTATTTTATTTTATTATTATCATTTTGGCCATACCACGCAGCATGCAGGATCTTAGTTCCCCCACCAGGGATCTAACCCGCACCCCTGCTGTGGAAGCGCGGAATCTTAACCACTGGACCACCAGGGAAGTCCCGAGGAGAGCTATTTTAGAGTATTCTTTGCTCATGTCTTTTCTGCTCTAAGAAGATCCTTTAACAAGCAGTCCCCTATTTGAGTACAGTTTGCCACCCTAAGCATGTGTCTAAGGGCAGAAGTCTACAAGCTGCAAGGTAGGCATACCTTATAAGGAATGACTTCCATTTCCAGAGAGTCAAAAGTGATAACCAAATGCCTATTTACGTTTGAGACAGGCACTGTTTCTGCCTGGGTCGGGCAGCCTGCTGGGTGGTGAGAATCTTGAGAGTATAGGGGGCCTAGAAAAGTAGGCTGCTTGTTCCTTGTGACAAGAGAGAAGGGCTCTGGATGGCCACACCTTAGCCTGTGGCAAAGCCTGAGCCACTGCAAGGACTCACACGGGGTCATCCCTTCCCTCTTACCACCATGGGGAACCTGGGACCCATCGTGTTTCGGATAGTGTCTGAAAAGACTGAATTTGGCACGAGGTACTGAAAGGTGTGGGTGCTCAATGTGGATGAGCCCGGAATATGTTCGTTCCAGGCCCATCTGTTCACGAAAACCTCAGTTTACTCTTAGGGACTAGATACTTATCTCTTACTTTCCATCTGCTTGAGGAGACTGGAAAGCTGCCACTTACTAGCTCTGCAAGTTTAGCAAATTATGAGCATCTATTTTCTCACTTGTAAAAGGAGGATAGTTCTTACCCTGCCTGTGTTAAAGACCTTGTGAGGATCAAATGAAATGATGTCTGTTATATTTAAGTAGAAGGATTATGGCATATAATTATTTCCTGATTAATTGCCAGGCAGATTGAGATTGGTGAGGTACTTATATATTTGAAAGCCTCAGTACTTATGACCACTGTTAATTGTTAACCAAAAAGAAAATAAGCATTCTTGAAACTATCATGTAAAACAATTATAGTTTGGACTTTAACTCGAAAATGTATCAGGATCACTATTTTAGGAAACAAGGTTCTTGGCAAAGTTTGAATGAATTTTTTACTCTCCTTGAGTTTTATAGAAAAGAAACATCCAGACTGCAAGGTGTTATATGTGCAGGTGTATATGTTTTCCTGCTCAGTATGTGAATTCAGACACTGAAGGGCTTGGGAATCTTTATCTCATCTGGAGAAAATTCTCTCAGACTTTTTGGCTAGATCTCTGCCAAATTCCACTTGCACTGTTGAACTTTGTGGAGTTACTAGTCCTATCACGAAAATTCACTAAAGGCAACTCACTTTTGAAAGATTGCTTCCTACAGATGAGGAAACTGACAGGTGGTCTCACATTTTGCACATCTGGTCCTAAAACAGAGGGCTGGTTCAACAGGTACGCAGCATCGGTCTCTGAACCTCTGCTGGACATTTCTCCTGCTCACATCTCACGTCAGCTGTGCATCTCAGCAGTCGGTTATTTATGTGATGGTGTCTTGTAGCCCATTTGGTAACAGGAATCAAAGTATGTATTTCCCAGATTTCAAGCTTTACCTGTTGATCATTCAAAAACTTATACTCCCTACAGAAAAATGGTCTGAAGGTGTGTCTGCAACATTCCTTTGAGTTGTTGCCCTTATAAAAATAATAAAATCATCTTAAGTGTGAGGCAAAATTGTAGGGAAAAATATTTTGATCATTAATGGTAGCGTTGCATATGTGATATCCAGTTTTCCCATATAGTTCTAGTGTGGGAAAAGAGATTGTTTTAGAGGTCCTTTGTTTCATAAAGTTTATGTTGGTTCTAAACTTCAAAGAATTCAAAGGAAAGAACGCACGGCTAGTTTGCTCCGCACTACCCCAACTAAAATAATGACTCACATTCTGAGGTTTAACTTTGAATCTGATTTCAGCTATGCTAGCTATATTTCCTTGGGGTGGGTTAGTTTGCCTCTTAATTTCTCATGATCCTCATTGTAAAATCAAAGTTTAGCCCACTTGATTTTTGTGGCTTTTAGCTTAGACAACCATCACAGAATTTTATAGAGACCTTTTTAGGAACTTGGAGCCTACTACATAAAGAATTAGCATTCCATTTCAGAGAAGATGGTTATTTCAGGGTATGATTTTTGTTTGTTCAAAACATGGTGATTCCGTCTAAGCCAAAGCCCTTATTTTAAACTATTTTACCAAAGTTATATTACCATGAAATTTCTTGCAGGGGGAGAACACAATTACACAGTCGCCTCTTGTAATCATTCACAATTAGTGTATAACATCCAAAAGAAAAATACTGGGTTTTCTTAATGGCTAAAAATCACAGGAGACTTCATCTGAATGTATAATCCACTTAATGTCTTTTTTAATGTTCTGCAGCCAACTCAACCAAAAATGTCCTGCCAAGGGTAAACGCTAATTCTATATTTATTTGCACAGCATGCCTTGGTTTCATGAGGTAGGCTTATATTTCTTTGAACAACATCAGTATCTTGCCCTAACTTTTCAAACTGTAAACTGAAAACCCTTGACCAAGAGAGCTTTGTTGTCAGAGGGCTGGGAGGACCAATCACACCTATGTCGTGGTCCCAGAAGTTTCTGTTGTAGGGAGGAATCAGGGTTATTAAAGGAAAACAACAGACCCATCTTGATCCTCCTCTAGAAAGTCAGATTTCTCAGGAAGACAGAGTGTGAATTTCCAGTTCTGGCACCTCTGGGAAAATGCCTGGCTTCAACGACCTTCCTCTAGGGGCCTGGAGGAAGCTGTATCTTATCCGCTTTTCCTACTGCATTTCAACTTTCAGTCAGGCCAGTGTGGTACAGTATATCCATGATCTGTGTGTACAGTAGGAGAATGAAGCCACAGTAAGTAATACAAAAAGCCATTTCTTTTGTGGCTTGATTAAAACAATCCACTTGTAGTTGCTTGGTTGTCAGCTTGAGCTTGTCTCTGTGACTTCTCTGCCGCTCACTTCCATCCATCATTGCAGAGAGCACAGAAGAAGGAGTATATATAGTGCCCTGTGCTTGCTTAGGCCTTAGCAAATATCAATTCATCATCAACTTGACTTTAAAAGAGACCATTCACTGGCCTGTTAGAATGTTACAATTTACCCAGTGTTCCCTGGTGCCAAAGGAGTCACATGACCGGATCAGAAAACAAAAAGAATCCCACAATATGTTCTTGGAGTTATTAGCAAAAATAACTGCTGGTTGACGGGAAAGGCATGTGGCAGATTTAAGATGCATGGCCACAGTATTTTGTTAAAAAAAAAAAAATTCTTTCCTACATTAGGAGTGTGTGTGCACACACGTGTGTGCGTACGTGTGCATGTTATGCACCAGAAAAATCTCTAACCCTGACAAGCCATTGATAAGGTGTTTTCTGTCTTCACTAGCTTCCTATTTCATTGCTCTGCCATTGAGCCCTTGTAATACTGCAATGAATAAATGCAATCAAAGCAATTGGCTGCTTGAGATCTTTTTTAATGCACTGTTTCGGACGTGGTACATATGCCGTGCAAATAAATACAAAATTAGTATTCCTGTTGGAAGGGTTTGGTGAGAATGAGTGATTTGTCTTGCTTATGAAAGGTGCATACATTTCTGCTCATAGCTGTTTATCAGCAGGCTCCTTTCTGCTTATGGATTCAGAGATGGAGTTCATCATTTGTCAGCGCACAAGCAGATGTGCTGGAGACGACCAGATTGATCTGTGAGGATGGGCAGAGCAGCAGCGCCAGTGCTAGAGGGCGGCCCCTACCAACTGTATTATCTTTTGAGACGGTTGTCTACTAGCTCTTTTCTATACTGCAGAACAAGAAGGAAGGCTGTCTTTTTTTCTACTTTGTTCACTTCTGCGTTTGAAAATACAGCCACTTTGGGACAGCTAAATGGAAATGGAAAACAACCTCAATATCTCTGTGTAGAAAAATCTACTGAAAATCCATTTTTCCAGAGGTCCACTCTCTCCTTCCTGATCACAAATACATTATTTGATGTTGAGTTTCAATTAACAACAAAACACTAACGTTAGGATGGCTGAAGTGTTATTTGCTTTGCTTTCAAAAAAGCTACTGACAAAACTTTCTCTTAGTTCATAGAAGTCATTTCCACAAGAACAACGTTAGGAGGCAAAAGATAGTGTTTTACTTGGAGAAAACTAATGACTTTCCAAAAGTTGGACTTGCTTTCAGTCTGTGCGAAAGGCCTGTTGAAGCTGAGTTGATTACAGAGCCATAAAAGGCCCTTCTTGGCAACAAAACTCCTCTGCACTTGTGTACTATTGAAAATTACCGTCTGATGCCAGCAGAGTGAAGAGCTGAACGCAAGCTGCTGGGCAGCTGCATGTGGCTTTCCAACCGCAGGTTCTTGACCCTGGCCTAACGTAATTAACCATCGAGGAGCCACAGAGTCCTCTAAGGGCATGTGAGTGGAAAAAGGCGTCCTCATCCTTAATGAATGAATGGATGCAAGTGTGAAGCAGCGCTAGCTGCTCTGCTAGGTTCAGGACTGACTTGCTAAAACCCGGGTGGGGCTGAAATGTTTTTATTGCGCTTCTGTGGTCTCTCTTTTGCTTCTTCAGTCCCATCGTGAATATTTTCCTTTGGGTGATTTCTTTTTCATTACATTTTAGAAAAACGATTTCATACTCAATATACCCAACATACAAGACCATCAGAAATACTGAATGTGTTTAAAATGTGGCCCATAGCCCTGGACTCACCTGGCTTACAGCCGATAACGCTGAACGAACACTAAGGCCTTTGGCCAAGCCCTGATACTGTGACAGGCAGGTAATGTTTTTGAAAGATGTGTCTTTGATGAATTAAGGAAAGTAAAAGTTTCGATGTGTGACTTTTATTTCCTCACTTAGCTGAGACCTGGGCAGGGCTTTAGCAGGTAGACAAGAATTATGTTTTCGCTTGTCATTCATCTTTTAGAAGTTGTTAGTTAATGCTTCTCCTCAGTGATTTTTTTATAGCTACTTTATTTATTTATTTTTGGCTGTGTTGGGTCTTCGGTTTGTGCGAGGGCTTTCTCTAGTTGCGGCAAGCGGGAGCCACTCTTCATCGCGGTGCGGGGACCGCTCTTCATCGCAGTGCGCGGGCCTTTCACTATCGCGGCCCCTCCCGTTGCGGGGCACAGGCTCCAGACGCGCAAGCTCAGTAGTTGTGGCTCACGGGCCCAGCTGCTCCGTGGCATGTGGGATCTTCCCAGACCAGGGCTCGAACCCGTGTTCCCTGCATTAGCAGGCAGATTCTCAACCACTGCGCCACCAGGGAAGCCCTCCTCAGTGATTTTTTACGAGTCACATGGCTTCAAAGATAGTATCAAGGGTGGAGAGGGGAAGAGGTGGACAAAAATAACTAAAATGATGTACAGACCTGTTATGAGGTGAACTCCCAGAGATGATGGTAGTCTTTCAGGGTTTGTTTATCACATATCTGAGAAAGTTCTTGAGCTTTTTTCTCACCATATATTTACCATATATTTATTTAACAGTTAAAATGTGTCAGGTGTTATGCTAACCATTGGTGTTAAGATGTGAATAAGGCATTCTGTGCTCTCAGGGTACTTGGGAGAGTGGCAAGTAAATAAGTAATTACAGTTCTCAGTGGCAAGTGCTCTAACTGAAGAAAGAATATTCCAAGAACATTGAGAGGGGAGTGGTTTATTCTGTGGGACCAGCCCCTGAACTGCTCTTATCCCTTCAAATTCTTTAAGTAGGCTCTGAAGATAATGCTTAGAGCTTGGAAGGATTCCTTGTTGGCTTTTTCCAAGTGCCGCTTTTGTGTACTGGGAAGTGCTGCAGAGTTTTACATTCATTCACAGAATACAGTCTCTCTCCCAGAACCAGCTTGCTCCTGGTTTGAGGCTCCCAGAAAAATGCCTCCTCACTCCACCTGGTTCTCAGGTGCTCAGGGACACCATGGAAGTGAGGTGACAGCTGTCTGATGCCCTGTGCAGTGCCCCCCCGAAGAGGTTTTTCAAAGCCGCCTGTGGGGCTGAGCCCCAGCGTTTACTCGCGTGTCTTCCTCAGCCAGTGCTGTGTCTCCACCACGAGCTGCCATTGGAACTGTCTGATTGAACACCAGCAAGCGCGCTCTAGGAGGGAGATCCTTATTGCCCATTTTCCGTTTCCTAAATGATCTTAATTGCTTGGGTAAAGAGGCATCCATTCTGAATCTCCCTCCCACCAGGGGTGATTCTCACAGTAACAAGGTTTAGATTACCCCAAATGTCAGGACCCCCGCAGATGTAATGGGCTTCCCTCCAGGGCCCACCTGACGAGCTTCTTCTCTCTCAAATACCTGCACTGCCCGGAACTCACAACCTCTTGGACTGGACACTGATTTCCTGCCGCCTTCTGGGGTTCGGGAGCCAGGGCTGACTCTCTGTAGCTTTTGGTTTTGGTTTTGGAGTTTCAGAATCTGTGGAATGAATGGAGTGCTCATTTGGGAGGCATTTTTAATCCCATTTTAAAAAACCTATTACATATTAAAATATGTAAGTGATAGTCTCACCAAGGATAATATTTGGGGTATGAAAGTTGTAGTTTACATGATGGCTTAATGGCTTCTGAAAAGTTGGAAATCATAAGAAAAGAATTTTAAGTATACTTCGGTGTATTCACCACTTTGTTGCCCTCTATGCAATCCGTGTTCTTAATTTCTTTAGTCTGTTGTGTTCCCAAATGAGATCCTAGGAAAATTTTGTACACTCTCTCTTAGAAAGTTTGTTTAATCATAAGTAAATGGGAAACAACTAAATTAAAGAGCACACTGAGAAGAAAACATTTGCATTACTTGCCCTTGCCAAGATATTCTTTGTGTGAATTTCTGGGTTGAGGAGAATAACTTCCCCCTCATTTCCATCAAGCCATGAGCAAGTTAGGGGTAGAATAGCATTGTCATATTTGAGAAAGGAAATGATTGACAGTGTCACTTAAATTCAGACGTCTCCTTAAAAGAAATATAAAAGGGCCTTTGGAGAAATTGCTTTGAAAATCTTTTTTTTTTTTTTTTTTTTTTTTTACCCTGGAGTCCTCAACTTCTGTTCCCTTCTACTTGGTTCCTGCAGACTGATAGGTGAGTTTGGCTCTCATCAGAGAGCAGGCTCTGGGAATGCGCCCCACATGTGTCAGATGTTGTGCAATTCTGCCCGGAAGCCCTGCCCAGGAAGGGCGGAGCAGACCTGTAGGTGCTTCCCCGCTGGCTTCTTCCGCTTGGGATTACAGGCTCCTGGTGCTGCCAGGCTGTGTAGCAACAGTGTGAAGGATGTGAACGCACCTGGTAGTAGACCACTGCTTTTGTTTTCACCTGTGATCGTCCATCCGCTCTCTGAGCCTTTGAGCCTCGAAATCAGGATAGGACGAACGATAGCTCCCTATTAGGTGGTGAGGCAAGCCTGTTGACTTCCTCTTAGGTGGTTAAAAACCACTTTCAGCAACTGAATTAATGTTTGTTACAAACGAGAGGAGAAGTACATTCATTGCCCCAGACATTGTGAAAGCAGCTGATAGACATCTCTCTAAATACCGACCGGAGTTTCTGGATACTTGTTGTAAAATGCCTATGAGTCAGGCCAGCTTATAACCAGGTGTGTGCTTTTTTCCCCCTTCTGGTACACGCATTAGTCATGTGTGCCAACAGAGAAGGCATGACCCTCTGTATCTCCCCCACCCCACTTTTGTACCGCAGCAACACACGTACCAACAGTAAAGTGAAGTGGGTGGTTGGTGAGCAGCCTGCGTGAAAGCTGCAGACTCTACCTACCGAACTTGAAAATGAAAGTTCATCATTTTTATTTTCAAAGTTCAGACCCTAAATAACTCTATCCTCTCTCCACCATCTCTTACTAATTTGACACCAGCTGTGCTTGTCCTTGCCATAGGAAATTCTCACTGTGCCCACAGGACTAGAGAATATGGAGCTCTTAGCAGAGTTTACTTTATGTCCTCTTTGGCAATTTCCTTTCTGTACAGTTTTGGGAGCATGGGGTGGGAGTTCTCATTTCTCGTTCTTCAAGACTTAAACTTTTAGTAAGCAGTCTTATGATATTAAAAGTTTTAAACTGGACAGAATTTGAAAAGACATGCTGTGTGTGACAATGTATTTTTTTTTTCCTTAAAGTGTGGCCCCTGGTGTGTGCTCAGCTCTTTGAGCATATGGGAAATAGAAGGGTTGGGTGTAATCAGATTTTAACAGTATTTTTTTTGAAAATTAATTTTTCATGAAGAATTTTCAGTGTTTTTTTCAATATATCATTTGCTGGAAAACATGTGAGTTTGAAGGATGGTCACTCTATACTATAACAACAGAGATGTATAAAAAAGTAAAACTAGAGTCTATCTACCAAACACCAAACACAGTACAAAAATAAGTGTCTGAAGATACCAGCAGAACAGAGAGAATAATTAAAATGTTGGCTGGCCTGTTTCTACAGGTCAGCCATGAAAATTCCCCAAATGGAATTCAGTCAAGTTCTCCAAAGATAGCTCTTCATTTTTCCCTATCATCTTATCAAGTACAAAATCTATAGTTGGCTTCTGGCAACTTAGAACATTATTTTTTTTTTTTCTTTCTTACAGTTTGTTGGGTTTGAGGCTGAGGTATGCCTGCCTTAATCTGGGCGTGTGTGTGTAGACAAATGGTGAGACATTACCACCTGGCCTCTCTATATAATCTATAACCAATATAAGTTTCAGGTCAATATTACGTTGTGTTAGAGAATTGACCATATCTGCTCTAATCTAATTTTTTTTCCTTCATAAATAATTCATGGAGTAGCTTTGTGGTAATTTTTTATTGCTGTTTTTGGAGTTGTAGACTTTGATTGCTCTTTTTCTAATTATATTTATCATTTCTAACATATTTGTGAAATTCTAATGAAGTAAAATGAGAATCCATAGATGACTGTTATTAGTGTTTTGGTGCATTAACTTTCGGTATTTTTTCTGTATACATATGAAAAGCACTGATTTGTTGTTTGTTTCTATGTCGTGATCATATTGTGAATATAATTCTGCAACTTAATTTTTCTCAGTTAATAGTATAATTATTTATACATATCATTAAAATCTTTATAAAGTTTTTTTCTTGATTAAAGCTTTTAAACAAATCTTTATCAATATTTTGATGATTTCCTTAGGGTAGATTCCCAGAATCAGACTTTCTTGGTCAAAATCTATGAACATTTGAAGATTCTGAATGTATACTGATTGCCTAATTTTTTTTAATAAAGCTCTTACAAATTTATAGTCCTAAAGCATCTGGAAGTATTGGGTTATCTTTATTAGCTTTCATAATTTATAGCAAAAGTGACTAGCTTTCCACATCTTTGACTGCCTCACTGATGGGCATTTTCATGTGTATGCTACATTTACATTATTTCTTGAATCTGCTCATATTCTTTGCAATCATGTTTTCATAAAGTTAGGGCCAAAAAGTTGAAGATAATCAATTTTTTTCAGTGACATCCATTTCATTTTAATACGACTTTTTTACTTTTTTAAATATGTGAAAGAATAAATCGGATTTTTAAAATAGTAGCTAACTGTTTCATAAACAGGTTTTGTCATGCATTCTCAACCTGGTTTTACATTATCTGTTAGAATACTACTTGATGCTTCTTTTGTCTTGACTGTGTATCTTAGTTACAGGCATGATTGTGTGTATTCATAAAGCTTAAGGAGTGGCATGCCCTTTGTTTTTCTTATCTGCTTTTTTTTTTTTTTTTAATTTATTTATTTTTTATTTATTTATGGCTGTGTTGGGTCTTCGTTTCTGTGCGAGGGCTTTCTCTAGTTGTGGCAAGCGGGGGCCACTCTTCATCGCGGTGCGCGGGCCTCTCACTATCGCGGCCTCTCCTGTTGCGGGGCACAGGCTCCAGACGCGCAGGCTCAGTGATTGTGGCTCACAGGCCCAGTTGCTCCGCGGCATGTGGGATCTTCCCAGACCAGGGCTCGAACCCGTGTCCCCTGCATCGGCAGGCAGATTCTCAACCACTGCGCCACCAGGGAAGCCCTTCTTATCTGCTTTTTGTCTCTCGTTCCCTTCCCCACTCACCCCCAAGATGGAGCCTCACTTCCCTTGAGTCCATCTGTCAGATCATCTGTCTAAGGAGTTAACATTCCCTCACCCCCTCAGAATCACCCAGAACGGAAGGTCATGGATAAAGAAAAGCTGATGAGCATTTCTGCGTGAAATGCAGAAATTGTTATGACCTTAACAATCCCTGTGTGTAGTCTGAGGCCAGAATCCATCGGCTGAGGTGTGATTTCAAAAGCCACATCCAAAAGCCTCTTTCAGTGACACCTCCCACTACCCCTCCCCACTTTTCCTTTTAAGCAGAATTTTCCTCCAGTGGTATGCGGGCTGGTTTGAATCCTTTTAAGACCTTTCAAAATCAGGTGATCCCGCCCCCCTCTCCCCCCCTGCAAAAGCTCACTTCCCTTCCAAGCACAGTCTCCACACCTCTGGTGGTCGTGGATTAAGAACATTACCTCAGCCAGGCTGAAGTTAGTGTTTTCTATTGCTCTTGCTGCTGTTCTCCTGTTCAGAGGAGCAGGGGAGCCCCTTGTGGATACAGAGCTGGGAGAAGCCCTTAGCATTCCACTCCCCTCACAAATGGCGCAGCTCTTCTTAACACCGTAAATTCAGTTAGCACATGTGGCCTTAAAACAGTCCAGGCCTGGAAGGCATGATCATCTCTCTGAGAAAATGATCAGGGCCACAGGACAAGAACCCAGTGTCTCCCAGGCAGCTCCCAAGGACATGTCGGTGCAGCATGGCTTTCCTGGGCGTGAATGGGATTTTAAAGTCTGCCTTGTCATTAGTGTACATTCTGTGTATGATGCCTTGAAAACTGTGAATGTGGTGATAGTGGCAACCATGTGTGCGGTTGTTAATTTTATAAGCCGGAAATGCAGAAACCATATCAAAGCAGGGCAGCCCTAACAATAGAGAAAAGCTGAGTGCCTCAAAGGATCTACTGCATGAAAAGGTGCATATTCTCCCCAAACCCCTACACCCAGACCATTGAAGCCGAGTCAGGACTTTATGGATGGAATACAAAATTATGAACATAACATAGAGTGACTATTTCATCTCTTCTTGAACCTTCTATTCCTGCTACAGGATTCTTGGTGAAATTTGTATCTCCAGTGCTTTACACAGAGTAGACCCTACACAGTCTGTTAGATGAGTTTACTGAGTACATTTTACTCATCCCATCCCTGTCACCTTTGCTTGTGCTCTTAACTGGCCAGGACTACCATCCCAGCTTCCAGCTCCTCTACATCTCAGTCTTCCTCTATACCTTCATTACACTTAACTGTGCAGACCACTCTTAGGTTTCTTAGTCACGTGATATTTAAGTAGAGCATCTAAATTTTTGTGTCTGTGCTCAATGAGATTGTAAACGACTGGAGAGTAAAGACAGTGCTTGGTGCTTCTCAGAGTGGTAAGCACAGTACTTTGCACATAGTAGAGGCTCAGTCAATACCTTGATGATTAATTTGTTAATTTTTTTCCTTAAGAAAATGGATATGAATGGATACATTTGAGAGAGGAATCCAGGTGTTCCCTTATATTGAGTTAACTTGGCTATAGTGGTGAAGTATTCTTGGCCTCAGATTATATCCTAAATGAAAACTGGTGATGCATACTATGTGGATTTGTTTTTAGCCTGAACTTTCCAAATTGACTAGAGTGAGACACATCATCTGTAGAGCTTCTGCCTCCCCTCTTCCTGTTTACCTAGCTTTACCCATCCTTTTAAGACTCAGCCCAGGGTCCACCCTATAAAAAAGCCTTCCCCACTTTGCTAGTCTCAGTCTGCTCCTTCTCTGCAGCCCTGTAGGACAGCTGACTTTCCTCTGTCATTTACTTAGTATTTGCAAATGCTGCAGTGTATCATATTCTAATCATTTGTATGTGTCTGGCTTCCTTCCATAAGTAGATTGCAGCCTCCTTTGAGGTCTTAGGACCAGAGTTTAATCTCTTTGCATACAGCACGGTGATACCGCATGATGTTTGTCCCTGGATTTAGAGCAAAGCATTCAGAAACTTGCATGGCTCTGTTACCTAATAACTGTGTGAGCTAAATAAATCACTCTACCTCTCTGAACCTGTTTCGTCATGGGTAAAATGATCATAATCTCTCACAGAACTATCATGAATATTAAGTAAGATTATGGATGAGCAGGTGTTACAATTAAAATTGTAAACCAATGTACTGATGAAAAAATATTGTTAATTAAAAAAAATGTTTCAGATTCCACTGGGTATAAGTTCCTTGAGGGAACTCTGTAGTCTCTGTATCTCCAAACTGAGAATCATACCTGGCTGACAGTGCTGAAAAAAATTTTTCTTTGACTGATATATTAGTATGCTGATTGGAAGACTTTTGAGCATCTGTTTTACATATTTTTATGTATTTTTAATAAGAAATACTTTCTGACTTAAGAATTCTGTCATGCTGTCTATCATCATTTCAAGGTTGGTATGTTGACCATCCATGAAAAATAATAGATTATAAGGAGTGTTCTAAGTGTGCTTGCAATAAATTTTTAAAATATTGAATAATTTTTATTAACAATATACTTGGCCACAAGCAATATAAAGATGCAGTTGAGTGGCTTATGGTAGGAAATGAAGAAAAGAATTTGATGAAGTTATAATTCTTTGTCAGTAATTTTCTACCCTAGTTACATATTGGAATCACCTGAGTTGCCCCCATAATTCAAATACTTGGGCTCTGCCCCATTAAATCAGGATCTCTTTTTGTGTGTAGCGAGTCAGCCCGTCATTGCTATCGGTGAGTAGTGTGAAAGGAGCAGGTTATTTGACGATTGCCACATGCTATCATTTAGTGTCTTATTTAACCAGCTGCTTCTCTGGCAGTAGGAATGTTGCAAAGAAATAGAACAGGGAGAGTGGAACAACCATGAGGTGTCATCTGAGTCTTACTAGAAGTTCAGTGAATACCTTCTCCATGTGAGGTACACTGTGCTAAGTGTGCAGACGTGCTCAAGCAGTGGTGCCTGCCATGGAAGAGGGCTTGGCTAGTGGGAAGAGGAATGTAGAAAATGCTGTGGAGTCAGAGGCGAAGACAGTGTGCAGTGTGCCTTGAAAGAGTAAGAAAAGACTTCAGAGGATGAAATAGGAACTTCCCGGACAGACAGGAAGTTTAGACTAGACACTGAGTGAGGACTTCTGGCTATTTGCAGAACAGGTGATATTAGCATTTCCTCTAGACCTTGCACGCAGTGGCTGTTCCAGCAGTGTTAACTGTGAGCAATGATAATGATGATCTTCATGACTAAAACTAATTGCTAAGTCTTTAGTCCAAAAGGACCTTGAGATATAACTGTCATTGAGTAAGAAAATAGACCAGACACTACTTTCTTTGCATATAACTTTTCTAAATCTGGAAATTTCTTCTTATTGCTGGTAAAAATTATTTGTGCTGCTATGAGAGAACTTTATATTATCTTGAATTTAGAATGCCTAGTTTCTGTTCTCTGTAAAATATTCTTGTGTAATGAAGATCGGTATTAAACTTTTCAAACTCCCTACTAGTTTTATTTTCCAGTCTTCATTCTTGAGTCTATTTGTTCTGTATTTTACCTTTAGAGTCATCATAGGAAGAGTGCAATCAGACCCATATATTATAAGACAATTATATTGAAGTTTTTCAATATTATTTGTCTGATACTACTGGTAAATTACTTTCTTTTTAAACTGTACACTATGTTGTTTGTTATGTGGGGGTCATTAGGCCTCCATCCTCTTTTCTCCTGTCTCTACCAATAATCGTTGTTCACCTGTTACATGTGATATTTATTTTCCTTTCTAAGTCCGCAGTCCTCTACCCACCTACCCACCCACCACTATTGAATGCCACCCTGCTATTTCCCTCCTCTCTTGGACAATACAAGTTATTATCCTCTCTATGTATACCCCAGGTCTGAGAGAGTGCTAAATTGAAATAGGTCCTAATTTTCCCCCCCTTTTTCTCAGAAAAGCATACATGTAGGAGGGTGTATCATATTTTTTCACAAAAAGTATAGAAAGTCATTTTTACAAAGAAAATGGAATGTTTTCCTTGGTGACAAACTTCCATTACGCTTTTATTTATTTATTTTTCATGAAAGAAATTCATGCTGTGAAGAATCAGGCTCCCTTTGAAGCTATACCACTCCCTTTCTATCAAGTTTGTTTCCCTTTAGAACATCATTTGGTTGATAAATTTCCTAGTATCCTGTTTAGCTGTCAGATTTTGATAAGGTTTCTGGGGAGCTCACATATACTGTTCATTTTCGCCCCAATTCAGTGCTCTTTTCCTTATCTGTGGTCCACCAGAAGCAACTTGGGGTTAAGGCTTGGCACTTCCTCCTGGTGTTTCAGCTTTGGTGCTGCAAACATATCACAAAGCAGACATAATATGTGTACAAACAGCTAGAGACACTAGTAGAACCTTGTCAGCTAAAAAGCAGAAAAGCCTCTGAAATGTGAAAGAAAGAACATTGTGCTGAGTACACTTAGGATAACCTGCTTGAGTTTATCAATGAAACCACAAGCAGTATTATGTATTAAAAAAATGAACTAGTTTACAGTCTTTATCATCTTTGCTCTTCAACACTAGATGTAAAAGTAATTAGTAGCTCATGCAATTTGCACGTGTTGCTTGCTCTTACTCGTGTTTACATGAAAACACTCACCCACATATGCAAGAGGAAAGAGGCCTCCAGTAATGCTCCTCACATACGGGAGATAGCATCAGACCTCTTTTAGTTTATATATCCTCAAACTCTCTGGTGAAAGTCAAGATCTTGAAGTGTTTGCTGCTCCCAGGTCTAATTGGTTTTATCTGCTGTTATCGTAACAACCTTATCTCTGCAGACAGTTGCATGGATAATATTTGGAGATCAGAAAGCAAGCCCAGACATACAGTGTCATCTAGCAATTAAATGTTATTTGATAGTTCTGTGTGTGGCTCAGGTGTTGGGGAGCTCCTGCCTCTGGTTGACAGTCTTTATAGCATCATAAAGTGGTTCTCAGGGGAGATCCGGATATGGAAAGCTTTCCAAATCAAAATGGCTAGAAAAGCCAGGGTAAAGTGTGGTTCAGGCTCTCATGGCGGTTCCAGTCACTGACTGTTGCCTAATGACTACGCAGTTCAGGTCTGAGAGATGTTTAATTATTTCTGTTATTGCATTTTTGGGGAGAGGATAAGGAAGCCATCTAGCTCGGTGACACGGATGCTGATGTATATTTTGGGGGAGTCCATTAACTGGATCCGCGTTGCTTTCCACGTGCCCAATTTAATCTCTCATATGAGAACTACATAAAACGTACTCTTTATAGGCGAATTCTTGATGGACGTTTAACTGCATAGATCTAATTAGATGCAGAGCAAGACTTTTCCCCAAATGATTAACTGGCAGATGAGGTAGACCTTCCTTTGTTTTGTTGGGATTTGGGCTTTCTTCCTGTAATATTCCTTTTTATCTTTTAAAATGAGTTTCTGAAACCAGAAATGGAGGCAAAGCAAGCACTTGACACAGCTAAGGTTTGAAGAGTATTATAGTTATTCTTCTGGGCTTTTCCAGGAGTGGATTACCTCTTTAACTTCCTATGGCCTGTTGCGGGGGAGATAGGGAGAAGCCCAATGCAGGCTTCTCTGTAGGTGAAGCACTAAAGTGTTCTGCTCATTATATGTTTTAATTGCTCAGCTGTGCCTGGAATGTATATTAACTCTCTAACACCTGAAAAAAGATTCCCCCTTCTTATGGAGAGCAGTGAAGATGAGAGACAATAGGATGACAAATGAGATCGCTAAGTGGAGGCTTGATCAATAGCGAGTGCTGTCCATTTGGGTAATGGACATCCCTGTCATCTCAGCTGTTAAAGAATTCAGCAGAGATGAGTCCCCAAAGGTCTGCAGAGCATAAGGCATCCAATACAGGAAACATTACCACCTCCCTTCCCCAACCCCAATAAATAAAAATGCGCATCTCAGGAGCTCACTCTTTAGCTGCAGTAAGCTGTCCTGCATGGAATTTATTGGACTCTATTGTCAAAAATCTGTGCACGAAGCAGAAAGACAACCTGGAGACTGGGGTGGGGGATGGTCTTTGTTTTCTCAGACATTAATGGTGGTGTGAACACCTTAGGTGATCTCGTGTGCGGAGGAGAAAAGTCTCCTGATTTAAAATTAGGAAGTTGTCTAAATTGCTCTTTTAAAATGTCCTCCCTTCCACCTGGCAATTTCAAGCCCACATATTTGGCAACCAGGAAGCTTGACGAATCGCTTTTGTCAGCCAGCCATATGGCAGATGGGGTGGAGGTCACTGCGGTGCCCAGCCTTCCTCACTCCGATGAGTGCCGTTCGGTCCACACGTCCACTCCTGACAGAGGACCGTTCATGGTTTTTCCTTTCTAAATACCTTCAATGTGGTCAGTCTCTCCTCCTCAGCAACTCCAGGCTTCCTTCGGCCCCGGTTGAATCGCGGAGGCCAGATGGAGCCTATTTCTTCATCTGTCTTGCCACTACTCCTTTAACCCGGCGAGTTCCCCACGGGATTGCTGTAGCCACAGCAGCTAACCTCCTGCTGGAATGTGCATGCAAGGATTTCCGGACAGTTGTGAGGAGGAGTGCCGTTTCACTGGGCAGTCAGGTGTGGGTCATTAATTTTCAGTGCTGTTGTTTAACTATTAATGAGGTCATGGCCCCAGGGCAAGACTGACTTCACCTATCAGATGTCTCCCATCTCCCAGCAGACGTTCACCTTTAGTCAGAGCTCTCCTCTAATAATTGTCCCGGGTGCGTTCACACGCCGTTGCTTCATCTCTTAACCTCAGTTTCTTCTAGATAAGAAATAATTCCTGCTGCCCATCTCCCCAGCCATCTATCTTCAGCAGGGCCCATAAAACAGAGCTGTTCCCATTTTCCATTAACCTCTATGTCCTGAAACTTAGAGCCATATATACTTTCTCTTCTTCCTCAGCAAGAGGCACCTATTTGCCATACTTTTCAGGAGGTCTTAAATTATGCAGAAAAGGCAGGCATCACCCCTGTTCACCTAGCCACCTACTTTACCTTTTATTTCTCTCCTATTTACCACTGGAGTTGATCATTTGTAGAACTCAGTAAAGTAATTCACGACTGTCAGCATCTTTATTATATTGCAGCCAGCAGCAGAAATCGTAACCTGAAGGGATATCTACTAAATCAAGATTTCTGTAGCATAAGCAGTGTAAATGAATTCCTACACATTACATTATTATTGTTATAATGTCTTTATTAAAAAGGAAAGGAGAAGATGCCTATTTAGAGCAAGTGTACAGCACGTCCAAAGACTGATAGATGCTTAGGGTTGGGAAAAAAGCACATTAAACATCCTAAGCTCTGGCTCCGGCCCTTTTGGAATCGCCATGGTACCCTCAGCGGGTCAGCAGCTGGCCTCTGCTTGGCCGTGATCTCACCAGCAGTCAAGGGGTGATCCCTACCACTTCATCCGCCTCCTGTTCTCTAGAGCAGCGCAGAGAAAGATCTATTCTGCATGACAACCTTTCAGTTATTGGAGGGGTAGGTATCGTGTTTCCTGAGACCATCTCTCTTCCAGCCTAAACATCTCCAGTTTTTTTCAGCCATTTCTCATCTGTCATGCTTTCTGCAGGCCCACCATCCTTTCTGCCCCCTACATTTGTCAGGAGAATTTCTCAAGGGGACACCCCAAGCACTGCAATAGTCTGTTGTCTGACTGTATAAGGTATAAATCGAAGGTTAACATCTCTTGATCTGGACTCTAGGTTTTGATTAAAGGGTAAGGTTGCTTAGGTTTTAGGGCACAGCCCTGTCTCACTGGTTCATGGTGAGCTTGCAATTAACCAAGATCCCTCAGACTAATTCACATGAACTTCAGTTAGAGACTCTCCCCACCCCTTTTGGCTCTTTGTAGTTGACTTTTCTGAAACTGAGTGTAGGGCTTTAAAAAAAATATCTTTATTAAAGGACGTCTTGTCAAATTCTAAATCATTTGCAGCTCTAATTCACTGGCAAATTTAATTTTTAAAATTCTCCTTATAAAGTGCTGCACCTATATTAGTAAAGTATACAAATATGGCAAAAGGAAATAATAACACACCTGGGTGCCTCTTCACGGAAGAGGCAATGCACAGCTCCTGGAAAACAGTCGTCAGCGCCAGCTGCCTTTTATCAGCGTGTCCTACCTATCTATCTGCCAGGGCCCGTGTGGAACAGTATCACCATTATTAGTCATCCTCACAACAAACCTACAAGGTGGATATTGTTTTCCCTTTTACAGAAGTGGGAACCAGACTAGGATACATTAAGTGACTTGCTTGAGGCCATGACGCTAGTAAGTGGCATGACCAGGATTTCAGCCCAGATTTCTCACTCTGTCTTTGCACTCTACCTTGATGTCTGTGTTAAATTGTGTGTGTTAATTTGGCTTTTAAGGTAAGTTCTCAAATGCCCCAATATTTTACATAGCCCATTTGAAACCACAGCAAGTCAATGCATTAGACACCAAGCATAAAATGTTCCCATAGTGGAGATAACCTACTCCATACATTATCTATGTTAGTCATTCAGGCTTTTACAAAGGTTTGGTTCTCTTACCTTCCAGACATGTGGTAGAATTGCGCTCCCAACCCTCTTGAAATTTGGTGTGACTATGTGACTAGCTGTGGTCAGCCAAGTGTGAGTGGAAGTGACCCATGTCACTTCTAGTCAGGAGCTTTAAGAAGCAGCACGTGCTTCGCCAGAGTAGCCATACTACTTTCCACCTCTGCATGACCATGAACATGAGGACTGTCTGTCAGCCTAGTCTCTGAGTGATTCCAGTGAGCTGAGCCCCCTTACCGACCTGCAGTGGGCAAACAGTACGAGCAAGAAGTAAACCCTTATGGTTTTAGGCTATGACAATTTGGGAGTTGGTTGTTACTGCTTCATAATCTAACCTATCCTATTACAACTAGATTACCAAAGCTAGAACATGATTGAGTTGCTTGTAAGGAATCCTAACCCTGTTTAAGATTAAAAGGTAGAAAATTTACACTTACCTGGAAAAACTTCTTGATATGAAAACATATAAGACAACCTCTGTGTGTAAGCAATATCTAAAACCTCTATTTTTTATTTTCCATGTTACTAATGCGCAGTGAAATCACCATTTGTATGTAAGACATTATCTTAGCCTGGGCTTTCTAGGAGGCAGAGCATGAATCAATAACTTATGTGCTAACACGTTGTTGGGGGATGGGGATGGTTGACCATGCAATTCCAGGGAAACAGGAGTGAGTGGAAGAAATGAACTGAGGCAGGAAAGGTGGGCAAGCACTACAAGGTGATATGTCATTAAGCCGGCCATAGCTTCAGCACAAAATAGAAGTGGTTGCTTGGTCATGTGAAGTGGCACCAGAAAGACGGTATTTCAAAACCACTCTGCCTTGGACCAATCCATCAGAGAGAGGAAGGGCAAGCAACTCATCTACTGGCTCTTTGCCTTTTCCTGTCTCTCACTTGTCAAAATCCCATGCATTTCTAGTCCTGCTGCCTGTACCCTCCCAGGCAGCTTCTGGAGAAGCCAGAGCCTCGGAGGGTACCGTCTAGACAGTATGCGGCCATAGCTGGCTCTTCTTGCCAGGTGGTTTTCTTGGACTGTGGTGTAGTTAGTGGTGGCAACCTGAGTTTATCTGGCCTGGTGCATAAATTGAGTCTAATACAGACATTAACAAACCTTGAGTCTAGGACCCTTTGCCACTCAAGATTTCTGTTTCCTCAGCCTATGAACAGAGTACAGTGGGTTGAATGATTTGAAAAATCCCATTAACTCTGATATCCCAGTGTTTTAGACTAGTTTTTCAAATTGTACCAACCATTTGTCTACCAATAGCAGAATAATTCATCAGCCCATCTAATTTAGTTGTTAAGAAAACAGAATAACTTGAACCTGAAAAATCTTAAAAAAAAACAAAAACCACAAAAACCCTAGATAGTGTTTCTTTAACACTGATTTTTTTTTACACTGAGCCATAGTAAGAAATCTGTTTTGTAAGTGTTTGAGAAAACACATGTACACAAATACACACATAATGAAAACAAAAATCTTATAGAAGAATACTTCCCTTACCACATGTAAATAACTGTGATATGTTCTATTCAGTTCTATTCTATTAAAAAAAAAAGCTACTACCCATTAATGGGTCATGATCCAGTTTGAAAAGCCTAGAATATATCTCATCTGTCTGTCTGTCTGTCTATCATATTGTATATGATAAAGTAACCCTTTACACCTAAATCTTTGTATATAATAAAACTCAAATATTAAATTTAGTTTGCAGTACTTTTGGCCAAAATGGCATCACTGAGACAAATACTACACATTTAATTTTCAAATGGCTTTTATTGTTGTATTTAGGAAGAACCTTCCAACTGTGAGAAGATGGAGAGAGAAAATTAATGAAGTATTAATGCAACCAAGAATAGAAGTGAATAGAAGTTAGCTGGAGGGTTTCTTGTCCCTTTAGACTTGTATTATGTACGTAAAATTGCCATCGTTTAACTGACTGGTCAAGCAAGTTTCATGGTTTCATTTTTATTAAACTTGGAATTTTACTTTTTTTTTTTTTTAAACATCATGGAGTTTTAAGTGCACTTAGGAGATGCTCTGAGTAAATTAAATTGACGTTGATTGTGATGACAAAAAAAAAAGTTTCCTAATAATGAATAAGGTACTTAGTAAAAGCCATGGTTATTTTTCTTATAATAACTTACGTCCCAAAGAGTAAGGACCAGAGGTCCTGTTTCTGGCTTAGTCTCAGTATGGAGCTCTGCGGGTGAAGGTTGTTTTCCTGAGTCCTCCCAGTCAGCGGTCACAGCAGCCCTGTGAGGTGAACACTGGTATTTCCGTTGTACAGATGACTTAACATGCTGAGTAACTTTCTGTGGAGTCACCAGCCCTCTATCAATTTAGAGGTGTGATTTTGTGTTAATGGTGCCAACACTATTTGCTCTAGTCCATTTATCCTCCAGGCTTTGTTTCCTGAAAATCATTTTATTTCTTGGTTTTTGAAGTCACATCTGTGGAGAACGTTCTGAACGCCGTCTACCTCTGGGCGAGAAAGCATGGTGGGTGGTGTTCATGTTCTGAGGGGGGTGGGGTGCAGGAATGGAACCTGGCTGCCTGATGTGATCACTGTTTGTTAGTATCTGACCTTCCTCGTATCCTTTCACATGTTCCACCTGTTTTCACATCTGTTACATGAGGTTATTCTGAAACTTTCCTACCTGCCACATAAGATGGTTGTGCATCCAAAATAAGATAATGTATTTGAGAACAGATAAATTAATTTTATCAATATAATCATATTAGGATTATTATTTTTCCCCCTCATCCCATTCTCCCAACACACACACACACACACACACACACACACACACACACACACACACACACACATACACACACGCCTGCACCCCAATCTAGAAGAATCTTAAATAGTCATTGTAAAGTAAAGTTTATTTGAATAACCAATTTGCAAACAAAACAAGAACATGGGACTTTTGGGTTTTCTGGTTCTTAGACAGAACTTAAGGCCATATTTTCAGGTCAGAAACTTAGAAAATTTAAAAAGCCCAAGTAACTGAATTTTTCCCAGCACAAAAATATTTTCTCCTGATTTACTCAGGAGAAAATAAAGTAGAAATCTGAATTTTCTAGTTAATATAGTTGGTTATTCTATATCAAAAATGTAACTACATGTGGTACCTACAGTCATTATAGCAAAAGAACAGCATAGGTAGAGTCCCTTTCTTTTCACTTTAAGCCATCTTTTCATAACTTGCAGCTTTTCTAATGGCTTAAGAGTAATTTTCTGGCACTCTCAGCTATTGTATCACTACAACTGAAGAAACTAGACTCTCACATTGTACTTACAGTTTATCCTCATACTCCTCTTTTTACCATAACACCTTATTATTTAGGAATTTGCTTTCCTGATCTCCTTGGGATGACTTGCTACTCCATTGATGTAGCTGGTAGCAAAAAATCATGCACTTCCACATTCAGAAGTAAATCCTGTTCTATTCTTCTCTCTACACTTTTCACTTGGGAAACTATTTAATCAGAATCTATTTATAATCCATGACTGAATATAAAAGTACATATGAAGATGATTTCTAGAAAGGCGAACTCATATAGCTTTTGCTTGTGGAATATAGCAGCATAACCATGGCAGAGGGTGTCCGTATTCAGGTCCAGCCAAGTCTGGGCTGTTTGCTTTCTCCTGACAGAGCAAGCAGAAATCCCACGTAAAGCCCAGTCCTGGTTTCAGGAAGAATGTTTACATGTAAACCTTACGTTGGAATGTATTGGTGCAGAGAAAAGGCAACTCTGGCTGTAGACCCATGGAGCTAGAACCAGGATCAGTCTTCTCTTCTGAGTCTTTGAGTCTTATAGATGAAATCTACTATTACAAAAAGCAGTGTTCTTCTAAACTCTAGAATCTGGATTCTAGGATTGTTCTAGAATGATATAACTTGTTTGTCCTTTTAACTTTCTGGATAAGCTAATAAATTTCTGTTGTTTTCTGTGATTCTATACTGATGGTTATAAGCAAAATAGTATCATGTCTTCTTTTGATTGACTTTTTTGGGCAGTGTTTGGTCCTTTTGCATGTCCATCATAAACATCTTCTACAGAGCAATCTAAATTTGATTGCTAACTAAATAAAAGCTTTGAAAGAAAATTTAGAAATAAGTTTTAGGAAAATGAGAGCACTTCCCATTGCTTCAAATTTGAGTGAGGTGCTCATTGCTCAAAAAAACCTTGAAACTGAAATATCCACATTAATATATGAATTAGGGAAAAAAGAGATAAGAAAGCAACATACACTGAGACTATGCCAGGAACACTACATTTATGTCCACTATGATGTGTGCTGGCCACACAGCCTCTGTGTACCAAGAACTGTGCTTTCTCCCATACGTTACCTCATTAATCTCACAATCGCATTAATCTCAAACCCTCACAAGTTGTAGTATAGTTATCTTCATTTTTATGTAAGAAATGGAGACTCAGAGAGGTTAACTTTTCTGTTTGAGGTCCTGCCATGCTGGATATGAAAGAAAATCCCTTTAGGGTATCTCCAACTCCAAAGCTCATGTTCTTTTCCCTTATGCTGTGCTGTTACTCTAAGATTAATAAAATATAGTTCAGAAGTACAATTTGTGTATCACACACACATATATGCCTAATCTGCATTGACAGTATGAATTTAATTAAAAACTGTGAGCTCACATGCTAATATTTTTTTATAAATTTTATTTATTTATTTTCGGCTGTGTTGGGTCGTCGTTTCTGTGCGAGGGCTTTCTCCAGTTGTGGCAAGCGGGGGCCACTCTTCATCGCGGTGCGCGGGCCTCTCACTATCGCGGCCTCTCTTGTTGCGGAGCACAGGCTCCAGACGCGCAGGCTCAGTAATTGTGGCTCACGGGCCTAGTCGCTCCGCGGCATGTGGGATGTTCCCAGACCAGGGCTCGAACCCGTGTCCCCTGCATTGGCAGGCAGATTCTCAACCACTGTGCCACCGGGGAAGCCCTTTTTATAAATTTAATTATTTACAATTGAAATTCCTAGGGTGACTCTTAGGAATATGAAGAAACTATCCAAAAGATTATTAAAGACGTAAAGTGGCATCACTGCAAGCAAAGATACATGGATACATGTTAAACCCTGTATCCCTTCTGCACTTCTGGATTTTCTGCTGGTTCACCATAGGCCTGAAAGGATGCCAAGTACAGCTACCTCTCCTTGGGTTTAATTATGAGGTCCAACTATATCTAACGTATAAAAACCTAGTTGGGCTTTTAGTAAAGCAAATAATTTCAAGGTTTTCTATCTTCAGCATATTGTCAGTTTCTTTAGGGCTGCATTTAGTTACGTTTATATTAATGAAGTCAATAGTAGTTGATGGGTAGTGAATAGTAGATGGTGTGTAAACAGTATGGAATGCCCTTTGTTTTTTCACCTACCTTAAGCTGTTGTTGCATTTTTAATGTACTGAGACACTGGCCTGTTTTGAAGCACTTTCTGCTCTGCTGTGACTCATTTGACCCCTGCTCTGGGCCTTTTTTGTGTGATCAGGCAAGCAACAGTGTTTTACCATTATTAATATCGCTTCTTGCCTGTTGAGTCATTGTTCCTACTGGGACAGCTGGTGCCAAGAATGGCCTTTATGTTACCTCCACTGAGTTTTGTGCTCACACAGCTGGTCTGTCAGGAACGTAGGTGAGTACCTTCAAGTTGAAGAGTCACTTATGGTAATTTTTAAGTTTGAGTGTGCATGGTTCAGTGACTTCATCTACAGTAAAGATTGGCTGGGCAGAAAGAGGTTAAACAGTATTATTTTGGTTGATGAACTACATGAATTACAAAACAGAAGAACCCAACAGATTGACTTTCAATATCCAAACTACTGGCGTTAAAAAAGAACCTTTTAATTGCTATCTATCCCGCACCACCTTAAAGATATTCAGAAACCAACCTGTTACTTTAAATTGTCGCACGATTTAATTATTTTCTATTAGAAGAGTGAAAGGAATTGGAAGAAAGGAGATATATCTGCTCTTGTTAATTGCAAATGGTAATCCACAGTCCGCTTCTGCTACCCGTCTTTCTTCCCCACCAACCAAGTGTGAAAGCATCCGTGCATCACTCATCTGCGTAAGGTGACGGAAACTCTCATTTGTTATTACAAAGGGATTTATTTCAATAAAGAAATAAGGTGAAGGGATGTCAGATAGTGCACTTTTAAACCTTCTGAGCATCATGGCAAGCTTGGAGACTTTGGGTACCGAAGATGATTTCTGTACTCTCTGTTAATGATAGAGCCTCTTGGTCAGACTGATGTTGTGGCTGGAACCGTAATTGTCTTTTTGGCACTTTGTTGCTTCTTAGTAGGCAGGAAACACAAACTCATGGCTGATTCTTTTGCTCTCCACCTGCTGGCCCCCTTGTGGACCAGAGCTTTTGAGCGATGTAGCCTTTTTGGGTATTGGCACAAAGGGCCAGGCACATTTGTGAGCAGTATGCCTGCTGCAAAGCAGTGGGACTGCCTTAAGCACATCTTAGATTGTTTTGCATTTAAACAAAATGCAAGACAAACAAATTGAATGTCTTCCTTTCATTTCTAAAAATAAAAGGAAGCAAGCACACATTTCCAGTTTTCAGAGCTGATTGATAGCATTATCAGGAGTTGGGAAATGAACATGCTAAGATTGCTGTTCTTCCGGAGGGCTCTGGCATATATAAAATGTTTCAAAAGAAAGGTAAGAACAAACCAAAAAGAGGGCAAAATTTTACAGACTGTGTAATGACTTGCCATTGTTGAGTTTTTTTTTTTTAAAAACAGTAGTAATGGAGCTTAGTAACATTAACTTGGTAAATTAAGCCATTTTGTCTCTTGTCTTCATTTGTCTTGTCGATTCTGTATCAGTGGAAATTAAATGGTCTTTAAATTGGGTGAGTCCTGTTTAGGTATTTTGGGAATACCCTTCTGTTCGTTAATAAGACAGGATCCCTGCTTCATTTTGAGTGGGGGAAACAGACAACCCTCAAATAAATGAATAAACAAGAGAATTGGAGATGGTGGTGATGTGAATAAAAAATAAATAAAAACGGCAGATGTGATAGAGAAGAGGAGGTGGAGGAAAGCTGCTGAAATGGCCTGGGTGGTCAGTGAAGATCATGGCTCTGAGGGGGTGATACTTGAACTGAGACCAGAGAAATGAGAGAGAGCTGGGGGACACAGGTTTTAGTGGCTTTGGGGACAGAGCCCTGGGTGACCTGTGGATGTTTCAAAGGGGTCTTCACGTCCCCTTGGTGAAGGGACTATAAATATGTGCAAATGTGTCTTGGAGATATATATATACCATTCTTTTTCAAACAAATATGCATGCTGTTGGGATTAGTAAAATATAGATTCATATAAAAATGTTATTTCCCTTGAGTAGTTTTTGTCATTTAGCATTTTTTAGAGTTCAGATAAAAGAAATACAACTACTCTCATGTTGGAGTTATTGTTCTTGAAAAGATTGGGCTCCATAGGTATATAATAATTATTGATAGTTGCATTTCTGCTGCATGAAGTCTTCTATCAGAAAAAGGGAGCAAAGCTAATGTATAGGTCTAATGATAAAATGGCATGCATTCATTTTCCACTTAGATTGAAATCATATTACATTTATCTGATAATTAATATTTATGGACTAAATTTAAGCGGGTGGAAGCTTGGAAAACAGACAAAAAGGGTGTTTTATTCAATATGATTCATTTAAATATTGCAATGACTATATGACAAGGATGTGAATAATTACTAACTACCCAGAACTATCACCGTAAAGATAATATATTAAAAGAAACAGCAAAAAAAATCTTGATCCGTAGTCATTACTATCAATTCACTCTGTTTTAAGCAGACATGAATGGTACCTAGCAGACAGAAACATGATCTCACACATTCCTGAAAACTTGCTAATTATAGTTTGAAGGCTAGGTCTTCTTTTTTTTGACGAAGTTTTTTTTTTTTTTAATTGGACTATAGTTGCTTTACAATATTGTGTTAGTTTATACTGTACAGCAGAGTGAATCAGCTCTATGTATACATATATCCTCTATTTTTTGGATTTCCTTCTCATTTAGGTCACCGCAGAGCACTGAGTAGACTTCCCTGTGCTATACAGTAGGTTCTCATTAGTTATCTATTTTATACGTAGTATTAATAGTGTATATATGTTAATCCCAATCTCCCAATTCATCCCACCCCCCACTTTCCCCCTTGGTACCCATACGTTTGTTCTCTACATCTGTGTCTCTGTTTCTGCTTTGTAAATAAGATTGTCTATACCAGTTTTTTCAGATTCCTCATATATGTGTTAATATACGATACTTGTTTTTCTCTTTCTGACTGACTTCACTCTGTATGACAGTCTCTAGGTCCATCCATGTCTCTACAAATGACCCAATTTCGTTCCTTTTTATGGCTGAGTAATATTCCATTGTATATATGTACTACATCTTCTTTATCCATTCCTCTGTTGATGGACATTTAGGTTGCTTCCATGTCCTGGCTATTGTAAATAGTGCTGCAGTGAACATTGGGGTGCATGTGTCTTTTTGTTTTGGTTTGGTTTTTTAAATTATTTATTTATTTTTGGCTGTGTTGGGTCTTCATTGCTGTGCACGGGCTTTCTCTAGTTTCAGCAAGTGGGGGCTACTCTTCATTGTGGTGCGTGGGCTTCTCGTTGCGGTGGCTTATCTTGTGGTGGAGCACAGGTTCTAGGTGCACAGGCTTTAGGAGTTGTGGCACACAGGATCCGTAGTTGTGGTGCACAGGCTTAGTTGCTCCGCGGCATGTGGGATCTTCCTGGACCAGGGCTCGAACCCATGTCCTCTGCATTGGCAGGCAGATTCCCAACCACTGCACCACCAGGGAAGCCCCGCGTGTGTCTTTTTGAATTATGGTTTTCTCTGGGTATATGCCCAGTATTGGGATTGCTGGGTCATATGGTAGTTCTATTTTTAGCTTTTTAAGGGATCTCCATACTGTTCTCCATAGTGGCTGTATCAATTTACATTTCCACCAACAATGCATGAGGCTAGGTCTTCTTGTACTGTACCTCTTCAGAGGAAAATTTTAAGATGGCAGAATTACTTGGTTCCATGTAACAAACACTGAGTTTTAAAAAAAACTCAATAGGAGTTTTGATCTGCCTACCAGGTAAAAGACAGAATAGTTGATTTGAACACAGGTAACAGTGGATGCTCGGTATTTTGTACCTATCATCTTGAGAAGACCATCATCTTCAGTATGCCAAAAGTGGCCATACAACTGAAACCATAAAGCTTACCATGTATTTTTTATATGCTTTCTTATATATGTTCAAATTTAAAGTATTTTTTATATATGTTCAAGTTTAAAGTATTTTTATTTCATACCTGAGACAATTTTTGTGTTTTGATTTGTTTTTTTTTTTTTAGTAATTGTTTCCTTGAATTTATTCAGAGGGCTTTCTTGTATCAAGAACGAAGCCCTTGCCCTTTTCTCACTCTCCTTGATTTATTGCGTTTATAAAGCTTTTAGTGATGAGCCAGATGTGGTACGCAAACAGGCTCCACCGGCAAGGAGAGCAGGAGAAAGCCTGAGTACAGTACATGAGAACAGCTTTTGTTGTACCGGAGTGACACGGTGATTTATGACGTGTCAAACCCTCTTGCCTTTGAAGAATTCTGGCCTTCACATCTGTCTTTCGTGTTTATTTCAGTTGTCCTGGTGACACACTGTCCCCGTAAGCCCTGGAATGGTTCTGTGAACCTTGTGGCAAATGAACGGAGGGTCCTTTCCCCCTTTCTAGGAAGGGAAACAAAGCCATGAACGAGAGATCGGGAGAGGATGGGGAAGGGAGTCGGTGTGCTCCGTCACTGCTGCACGCACTTCATCACGCCAGGGCAGTGCTCATAGTTCAAAGGGGAAAGGAAGCTTTCCTTCAAAGGCTGAGTTTCAGTTTTGACTGTCTCAGAATGAAAATGCTTTAACAACCCTCTCTTTTCTTAAAATAACTTTATCTTTCAAGTGAAAATATTCAAATACGTTGACTTAAGCCACGTTGCACTGTTTTTAACCTGAATTGTCTTTAGAACACCTGCTCTGTGGCTTATTTATGGTGTTTGATTGGATGTCTGATTTTATATTTTTTTCTGCCGTGTGTGTTTTTTAAGGGGAGCATGTCTTTCAGTATCCCAAAGAACACTCATTATTTTATTTTGGAAGACAAAACACTCTTTTAAAGATCTCCGTATATTTTTCCCTTAGAGCTTTGACACCATACGTGTCTGTTTATTGTTTCAGTATTATATGAAACTCTGAACAAGGCTTTCTCCAGGATTAAGTGGATTAAGTGAGTAGAAGTTTTTCAGAAGGATTAAGCTAGGAAAAACCTGGTGTGACATGGTCAAGACAAGATTATTTTTATTCCTTTGCCTCAAAGAATGGCTTGCATTTTCGGGTGAAAGAGTCATGAAAAGGTAAATTTCCATTTTGGTACAATTCTACATTTTAGCATATATACTCCCATAATTTTAATTGATGTTCTGTGAAGCAGAATCAGCAATTGGACCATGATTCTGCCCACTTGGCTTTAACTTTTAGAGTGAGGGTTTTTTGATGGTTAATAATTTGTGTGGGCAGCAGCTGATAGGTGGTCTCATTAATAAGTAGAAGTCTAGCACAGTGACAGGAAAACACAAGTTCTTTTTTTTTTTTTTAATATTTATTTATTTATTTATTTTGGGGCTGTGTCGGGTCTTAGTTGCAGCATGCAGGATCTTTCGTTGCAGTGCGCGGGCTTCTGTCTTAGTTGTGGCACGCGGGCTCCAGAGCGCGTGGGCTCTGTATTTGTGGTGCATGGGCTTAGTTGTCCCATGCGGACTTAGCTGCCCCACGGCATGTGGTATCTTAGTTCCCCGACCAGGGATCAAACCAGCGTCCCCTGCATTGCAAGATGGATTCTCAACCACTGGACCACCAGGGAAGTCCCCAAAACACAAGTTCTCATAGCAGCTGTCTTTGTGTACCCCAAAGAGTGAAATCTTCCTTGGCTGAAGTCATGTTCATTAAGCTAATCTAATAATGTATCATGGAAATGAATCTACTCTCTGTAACCCCATATCCCAAACAGCATTATATCAAATCAAACAGGCTGGATATTCTTGTTAAATTTGGGTCACAGGGATCTTCAAGTATAAGAACCTTGGGAATAATTAACACGGTTCCTCTCAATGACTGGAAATATAGAAAATACTTTTTGTTGAGTTTCTAGGAATTCAGGTATGACAGGGAGATAGAGTTAAGTTGGCTTTGTGACTTAATGCTGTGTTTTTTTGCCTTTCAGACATGCCTAATGAAAATAACATTGCCATACGTTATAGAAACCAGTGTTGCTTTTCCAAAATGACTAGAGCTTCAACAGCTCAGAAGGATGCTTTTGGGATCTGGGGTCACTGAAGTGTACCTAATGGAAATGGCTACAGGGTGCCTTGCCTTTGGCAAAGGAAGATCCTTGCCCTGGGAATTTTTAGTTTTCTTTTTTTGGCATGGTTTACCTCGGCTTCCCAATGGGTACTAATTGACTGAGAATGTCATTTGCAATCCTTGAACATCCTTCCACCCACTAGGCCCCCAGGCTTTGCCTGCTACATTGTTCTCCATAGTAGCTGCCCTTCTATTAAGCCTGGTCAGGACTCTCCTCTCAAGAGGTGTGTGTACATTATCAACCCCTCCTACAATACCAAAATCCTGTCAATGATAGTGACCTCTGGGGGCCTCTAGCAAGCCTGGTAAACAAGGGACCGATGTCAGCGATAGCTTTTATTCACTTTTTTTTTTTCTTTGCAGTGGGGCTTTCTAATTATCCGGTTGTGTATGCAAACACTGAAGGAGCATTAGGCGCATCAAGTGGGACTCTGCTTTTATTAGGAACCTCTTTTATTTTCTAAATAGAATATGTCAAACATATTCTTTCCTTTTAAGGCAGTTAACCTTTCATCTCTCCTGTAGCAGAAATTTCCAATCTCTGGGGCTTGCTAATTTTGTATTTGAAATATTCTAAAGCAGAAGGAAAATGCTGTTTACAGTGCCTTCATTAAAAAGCTCTTAATCGTGCTTTGTTGCTGTGTATATAGTTTGGATCCCCACTGGGTACGCTTCATTGCATGAGAAAAATGCAGTATTTTTAAAAGACACACCAATAAACCCAACCCATTTCTACTTTGACCCTGACAATTGAGTAGACGAAGTACATTTATAATGTTCTTACTTACTAGATTATGATGAAAATATGAGTTCAGTAGATCCTTAGGAATGTGCTTCTAAGTGACCTCTTCTTTTGGAAAAAATCTTTGTATGTAGCCCACTTAATTTTTTTTCACACATTATCACGTACGTTTTAATGATATAATAGGACCACTCATAATATGACTTACAGAAAACGATTCAGACATAATGCAGTTTGATTCATGTGTAAGGCATGCTCCCCAACTTTTCTCGTATCTTGGCATTCACAGAAAACTATATTTATAGTGCACACAGGGAGATGCTAAAGGCAGAACAATAATAGCAAACACTGAGGAAGTGTTCAATGTTTTTCAAATATTGAATTTAGTATTTACAGCAACCCTATGAGGTAGGTACTATTTTTATTGCTGTTTGTGGATGAGGAAACTGAAGCACAGATAGTGTCTTAGAGTGACTTGCCATGAACTCACAGAGCCAGTAGGTTGGATCCAAGCAGCTTGGCCTGGAGTTCACGCTTTTGCCTGTGCTGTGCTTGCCACCCTGGTAACCCTCTCGTGGCTCGTCATGATGGTACAGGAGTGGGGAAAAGAAGAGAAGCCATCATTTGCATGATGAATCATTTTCTTCTAATTCCTCTCCCCCTTCCCCAACCATCATAACTTAAAGCTTTTATAGATATTGGACCTTTTTTTCTTTCTCTCACTCTTTCCTTAAATCAGCTTTATTGAGATATAATTTATATACCATAAAATTCAAGGGGTTTAAATGTGTAATTCAATGAATTTTAGTATGTTTACAGAGTCATACAATCTAGTCACCACAGTCTGATTCTGTAACATTTTCATCATCCTAGTGAGAAGTCTTGTGCCTATTCACAGTTATTCCCCATTCCCACCACAGCCCTAGGCAACCTCTCATCTACTTTCTGTCTCTAGATACTTGCCCTTTTTGGACATTTCGTATTATTGGATCCATACAACACGTGCTCTTTTGTGTCTGGCTTCTTTCACTGGGTGTGATTTTGAGGTTCTGGATACTGGACTTTCACGTAAAATTTTTCATTATTTGCAGACCTCTTTCAAACGTCTTCTAAAGCTGCCTCCATGAAAGTGAAGGAGTGCTGGTTTTAATAACTCAGTGTTGTGATTTGTAGCTGTCACACCAGGTTTAGGTGGCCCGGCCGGAGCCCTGAAGAGTTTCCCATTGAGGGGACGGCAGCAGCACCGTCATCATGAGCTTCCCAGATAATTAATTAAGGGCTTTGATGGGGCCTTCATGCTACTTCAAGCATCCTTTTATTTCTCAGCTGCATATGTACTAGGTGAATGAAAGCTGTCAATGCTGTGAAAGAAATAAATTGAGGTGGTTATTTCTTATGTTAAAAGTTAAAAGTTTGCTTAATTAACAGATTAGCAGACCAACAGATTTTGGGAGGGGCATTATGTGGACACAGGCTGAATCATTCTCTTCCTAGAGGGCTTTCTAATTGACTTTTGAGAATTTTGCTTAGAAAACCAAAGCTACAGTGTTCAGGAGAGTAGGTCATTTGAATTGTCAGGACTTACCCTGACACAACTTAAAGGGTAATCAGCAAACGGATGATGTTAACACACTGTATAGTGAAATCAGCTTTGTTCATTTTAAAACTACTTTGCCATGATTTTCAGTTGCCTGGGCTTGGGTTGTCCTGTATACAATGTATCTCATAGATAGATAAATACCTTTGGGGCATGAGCATGAGCGTGGGATGAGGTTGTGAGATTAAGACGGGCCCAGAGTTGTATATTCTAATTCACTGATTTGATTTGTGGAGTCCAGGCCTTGCGTAGATAAAACAGAGCCCTTTGAAAGCCACTGCCCATGTCTTACTCTCATGTGGAAAATGGAATCACATTTTTGGTTGCATATCATTTGGGAAGATGCCCTCGTCAAGAAACAGTAAATTTGCATTCAAAAAGAACTGCTGGGACTTCTCTGGTGGCACGGTGGTTAAGAATCCACCTGCCAACACAGGGGACACGGGTTCGATCCCTGGTCCGGGAAGATCCCACATGCCACGGAGCAACTAAGCTCATGTGCCACAACTACTGAGCCTGCACTCTAGAGCCCAAGAGCCACAACTACTGAAGCCCACGTGCCACAACTACTGAAACCTGTGTGCCTAGAGCCCGTGCTCCGCGACAAAAGAAGCCACCGCAATGAGAAGCCCACGCACTGCAACGAAGAGTAGCCCCCGCTCGCCACAACTAGAGAAAGCCTGCGCGCAGCAACGAAGACCCAACGCAGCCAAAAATAAATAAATAAAATAATAAATTTATTGGAAAAAAAAAAAGAACTACGGACTGAACACCTGTTGTGAGCCAGGCACTGTCCTAAGTGGTGGGGCTACAGCAGGGAGCTAGTTTAAGCGCTGCAGTGCAGGGTGAGGTAAGGGAGTGAGGGGTATGGGAGCTGTCAGGGTCAGGAGGGCTTCTCTGAGGAGGTGAAATGTGAGGAGAAGTGTGGGAGGATGTCAGCCAGGCTGGTTTCTGGGGGAAGACAGTTGCAGGCCGCAGCGTGTTCCTGGTGTGGCTGGAGGGAAGCGGCTGTAAGGGCAGAGAAGTAGGAGATTTTCAGAGGTGGAAGGAGGGGCCTGGCAGGACCATTGCAGAGACCTGGGCTTTTATTCTGAGCGAGGCAGGAATCCACTGGAGGGTTCTAAGCGTTTGTTTCTCCCCGTTCTGAAGAAGAATGGGTTTTGGGTTTGTTTTGCTTGACAATAAAAATGTTGGCAAGTTCCTATTTTTAGGGTTACCATTGGCCGCTGCATTGACAGTTCCCTTCTCGTGGAAAAATAAATCTGCCCTTTTATGTCTGCTTCTCGGGTCTATCTTCAGGTTGTAGAGAAGTTTGGATTAAAAACAAGCATTTCACAAATGACTCCCATTCCAGGTGGGCTGATGTGATCTCTGCTTACCCAGACAAGGGGGGAAATCACTTTACATGAAACAGTGACCTTTTCTTACTCTCCACATTCTTCTAGGAGCAGAAAAGCACACAAATACTTTCTTTCTGATTGTGTATTTGGAATTTTCTTTAAGATGGATCTCTGTTGAATTCCCGAGTGAATACTCCAATCTGTATTTAGTCTCAGATTCTGAGCAAAGAGGAAACCTCCCCCTAATGGGGGAGCCTTGTCTCAGCGCTGTTTTCTTTAGCTCTGGGAGATCAGGGGTGTGCAAAACTTGGTGCCAGGAGAGAAGGGAAGGTTGATTAGGGTTTTATGAGGTGGCAAGACGTATAGCTAAGTTTGGGGACAGGGATGTCGTTTAGCATGACAGACACAGCGAAAAACAGGACTGTGCTTTATTTTGTTGTTTTTGTTAAGGCCATGTGAGGTTTGTTATTTCTCCCCCCATGGTCCTGGCTGTTTTTGTGTTCAGCACAGATGTTCAGGAAACACATTCCAGCACCAGCACCTGTGCAACACTGACCCAGGCCTGCCTTGAAACATCCTCTACTCTTACTGTATCTCACAGATCCGCTTACATGTGACACTTACTCCCTATCCCCCCTGCTCATCCACCCATAGCTATGCATCTAGCATTTCTGTCCCTCTATCTGAGTTTTTGGACTTAATGGAAAAACAATATGGAGCCCAGTATCTCAGTGGTGAGTCTTTTTCACCAACAGGTTCCACTGGCCTCTCTGTCTAGAAGCATCTTGTAAATCCATGAGTGCAGTTTTGTAGGCTGGCAAGAAGCTGGCGCCCTACAGTATCCTTCAGGTAGAATAAATAAATGAACAGTTGATTTCGGTGGGCTGTCAGTGTCCTATTTTTAGAATACCATGTTTTCATCCAGGGCTGTTCAGGTAGTTCTCATTTTAAAACTCTTAACATCTGCCCAGCATAAGGCTTCGGACATCTGGCTTCCACTTGCTACGCAACAGAGACACTTTGACTAATTTCCCCGTCTTTACAATGGGACAGTATCTGTTTCTGGAATACTCTGCAGGGGAGTGGGGTAGCAAATGATATGAAAGCATATTGAAAACAAACCCCACAGAATCAACATGTTCATCGTATCTTATTATTCATCAGCTCCCAAGTAAGTGTTTCCTTGTAAATCTCAACAGGCATTCTGCTTTCATCAAGCTTAACATTCTCTCTCTCCTCTTGGCTCAGGAGGGTGCTAAGGCTGCCTCTCTGGAAAAAGCCTGCTTTCTTTGTCTCAGTCGAGAATTTCTGACTACATTTGGGCTTACACACAGCAGCTGGACCTCACGGTGGAGGCACTTGTACTGCAGAGTCCGGGTCCCAAGGCAGGGGGAGGGCGGGGGGTGGTGCCTTGGACCCGGACTCTGCAGAACAAGTGCCTCCACCATGTCTCAGGATGGGTGAGTGCCCCCCAGCCTGGGCCCTGGCTCCAGTCCTCCCTTTGGGTTCCGGTTTGGCTCCAGGCTGCAATGCACACAAACACTCATTAGCAAGGGAGCAGAGCCCCTGAAGGCAGAACAGCCCAAAGGAGAGACCTAATCAGACTCACTTGGCAACTTCTTCACCAAGGAGCATAGACTTAAATTCACAGTTGATTTTTTTCTACAGCAATTTTAGGTCTTCAAAGAGCTTCACAATTTTTTTTTTTTTAAATTACTTTTTCTTGGTAAGCAACCCATGTGGAGGTAGTTCAGAATGAACAACCTGAGGCGCGCAAGAGGTTAAGTGATTTACTCAGAAAATAGTGGTTGGAAAGGTTACCTTTGAATTCAAAACAGCGTTCTTGGTGATTACTGCAAGATGGAACTGCCCCCCCCCCCACCCCAGAGTTAAGGTCCTGTATATACTTCTATGAAAACACCACGGTATTTGTGTTGCTCTGGCAGAACTTTATCTTGTTGCTCTATTTTAACGGCAGTAATCACTGAAAATGCGCACGATGTCCTCGGCTTCTTAAACTGAGTGAGCTTTTCAGCTTTGTGCCTTCTGTGGATCTGTAATAATGGCCTCCTAAGCGCCTCAAGCTTCTAGAGAAGATAGAAAACAGGCCAGAGCGTTGACTTCAGAGTATGTGAAGAAGAAACTACTTTTTCCCCCTGTCAGCTTGCAAATCAGTTGCTTCTACCTAGACTGTTGGAGCAATTTACACCCTACTGAGGAGCCTATGTGGGGTTCTTTAACCACAGAGTGTGGATTGATTGACAGCCCCTGTCTTCAACTACAACAGAGATGGAGTGAGCGCTTATACAGACTCAGTGGGGTGGGACCTCCCTCTTGAATGCTGCTTTATGTCTTTTCAGACAAATGCCATTTACATCTGCCCACCATTTGAAATCTCCTTTGACTTTCTATTTATTACAAAAGAAAGTAAAACAAGTGTTGCAGCAGCCATAGATAGCATCATGGCATTTCCTTCGTTCTCCCAAAATGCACCTTTTGGGTGTTTTGTGCTCAAGATCTTAAGGAAAGTAGGTCTTTTCAAATGAAAATTTTGTAAAGTCTTACTATGATGTAAGCTAATGAAAATTGGGGGGAATGTATTGTGAGTGATGGGGCTATAATTGCTTCTTTGCCCTTTGAACAAACCACATCTGCACATGACATGTTCATAAGCCACATTATTAGTTTGGGTTTTTTGTTGGTGTTTTTTTTTTAAGAGAAAAGTATATATGTATGCATTGATGGACAATACTGTATTTGTGAGTTTTTTTAATGGACAGTTTTGATTTAAATAGGCAGTTGTGGTAAGGGTGGATTTAGAACTGTGCTATCAGACTATTTAAGGTAATTTACAGATTTAAATTTAAAGGAATTTTGTACTTTTTTGTCTAAGGTTGGGATACAGCATTTTATGAATGGATAGGCATAGGAAATCACTACAGTAAGATACAATATACATCCAAAGCCAAATGTATTTTGCAAGGTGGAAATACCATTTACTTAAAAAAAAACATGTGTTCAAAACGTCCTTGATCTCAACATCATTTTTTCAAACTGTGTAGAGGATTAGGTCCTGGCATGCAATTATGTTGAAATAATTATGCAGTCATCGTGATGACCATCTAGCCCGCATGGTTGAATTTACCATTTAGTTTGGTATCTGAGAATATTCTAAATCAAGAAAAGATTTCTGATGCTGACAAATTCCTGACTGGTTGGTTCGTTGCCATCCTGGTCTTTATATGTAATTTTGGAGAACCTGATCACAACTTGTTTTTAACACCATGTTAAAACTTGCATTCCAGGAGGTTTATAAGAAAAGATTGGGCAATTCTACTGGTTTTCAGCACCTTTTCAAAATATCCGTGTAGTTTTGAAATCATGATGTCTCAATGACTCATTTTTCTAAACCCTGACTCAATCTTTGCAGTTTATTTATTCATCCACTTATTCAAGAAAACTTATTAAGCACTTACTTGCCATTAACATACAATAATTTCTGACAGCTACCATTTAAAATGTTCACATCGTAGCACAGAGTGAAATGGTGATCATGTAGCATATTGTTAATAACTAATGGCCTTACGATTACCATTAATTATTCAATCATTAACCATTTATATCTTGAGTGCCTATTATGTGTCATTCAATACACAAATATTTACTGAGCATCTACTATGTGTCAAGACCTCTTCTGGGTTCTAGGGGTATAGCAATGAATATAACATGCAACAGTTTCTGCCCTTGTGAAGATACATTCCAGTGTTCCTCAAACATACTTTAAAATCATTCGAAAACCATTCTGACATATATGATTGTGTTTTTAATGAATGTAGAAAAGTTGACACTTATTCTTTTGTGTTGATTCTTTTAGATGAAAAGAACTAGTAGTTGTATCAAAGAGTCTGAAAGGGCTATCTAAAGACATCTAGTCAAATGTTTCAAAGGAACATAAGAAAATTTTAGGCAAAATTGCAATAAAGGCTAAGATGTCAATGCTAGTCAACGTTACCATGTGACACAAATTGTGATCAACTCCAGAGCAAAGCCATTCTATAAGTAAATTTATAAGATAGTGCTTTGTCCAAATACGGTCTAAAAACTTAAAGCTTGCTTCTAGATAATTTAGACTACAATACCTGAAATATCCATTTAATTTAGAAAGTATAAATATCAGAATAATATGGCATACAATAAACAAATACTGCAAAAAATAAATGTGTGAATGATTAAATGAAATGTTTTAAATAGTGGATAGGCCTAACTCCTTAATGACACTGGGATGTGAGAAAACAAGTTAAATTATTGAAATTAAATATTGAAATACCTTTAAATGAAATTAACTTCTAAAACTTTTTTTCAACATGAAAACTGGAGTTATCCAGTGTTGTACATACTTGTATTACTAGCTTTTTGTATACTATTTTCTGTTGCAAATAATGTTGTTTCTAGCTTGATTTATTCACCTTTAGTTTCGAGGAGAAACTACTTAATTGTTACTGCTGTATCTCAGTGACCAGAGATGATTAGAAAATGGCAAAATTGATCTTGATATTTCAGCTCTTGCCAGTTTGATAACATAAAGCCATTCTGAAAGTTTCTCTACAGTTCTTGTATTTAAGGTTGGCATAATTTAGGTGAATCCCACATTTATATTTAAAAAGCATATTATGAAGTTGAAGAAACTATGCAGCATAAGACATGAATGGAAATAGTGTCTGTTTAGAGTGTAAAAAAAAAAAACAAAATTCAACTGAGTAAATTTAAAGACCTAATTGGCTTTATTCAATGGTTTATAAATTGGGCAGCATCCCACCTGGGAAATAGAAAGGAGCTCCGAGGCGCTGTAGGAAATGGAAGACTTTTATAGGGAGAAACTGGGGAGGGACGAGGAAAGAGTGGATTGTTTCAGGCAAGGTTCCCTACCTTCCCTTAAGGGACAAAAGGGGTCTATTAGGTAGATTACCTCACTAGTGCTGACTAGGAAATTCCAGACTGACTGGTTAATGTTACTTTCCTGGGGGAGGTTGAAACTGTGATTAGGTTAGGTATTAAGTCTTGGTTTGGTGGTGTGGGCTTAGCATAAGTAATTCGATTTGGGGCCTGTGTCTCTTTTTAAATAATACCTAACAACTCTGTGATGATATCTGTAGTGTGTGTGTGTGTGTGTGTGTGTGTGTGTGTGTGTGTAGTATTGTACTTAATTATCCAGAGAGCTGCTTCTGTAATCTGGTGACCTCCTGAATGAGGACCTAGGATGTTCCCATTGTAACTGTGGTCACTGAAGGTGGTTGCTTTTCTAATATAAGGACAGGCATGCTTTCGGTTCTAAGAAGCCATCCGTGTGCACTTCACTTGGCTCATGGTTCCACAGAGAACAAACAGAAAGATAAACTGCACGTTTAGTTCAGTGGGAGGAGGGAGGTGATCTGATTTGCCCAAAGGCATTATATTGTGAAGTTCCAAAGATGATGGGAGAGATTCCTTTCCCATGCGTAACTCCCCAAATTTTTTCCTGTGAGATAACATAATGCCTTGAAGACTAGTCTCTTTTTTCTCTTAAGATCCTTATCTCTATAATGGTTAGATTACATCTTGTCTTCTTTCCTGGCCTTCCTGGGCAGGCCAGAGCCCACAGCTGGCTAATCTCCTTGCTGTTTCTCTAGAGCAACTTTGTCCAGTGGAAATATAATGTGAACTGCATATGTGACTTTAAGTTTCAAGTACAAAAAAAGGGAGGTAAAATTATTTTTATATTTAAACCAGTGTATCCAAAATATTATTTTACCACCTAATCAATATAAAATATTAATAAGGTGTTTTACATTTTTTTGTACTGTCTTCAAAATCTGGTGTGTATTTTACACTTATAACACATCTCAGAGACTGTGAATCTCTAGGGAGTAGGGCTTGGCATCTTTCCTTATTTATATCTGAACCTTCCTCCATCCCCACATTATCTGCCTAGGTTCTTTCTTATATAGGCTGCTGAATGAATGAATGAATGTTCCATTTTCATTAGCCCTATTGTTTTAATCTTTTAAAGTTCATGTAGATATTATTAAAGAGTTAAAATTTGTTTTGTGTCAAAATGTACTAGAGGGCTTCCCTGGTGGCGCAGTGGTTGAGAATCTGCCTGCCAGTGCAGGGGACACGGGTTCGAGCCCTGGTCCGGGAAGATCCCACATGCCGCGGAGCAACTGGGCCCGTGAGCCACGATTGCTGAGCCTGCGCGTCTGGAGCCTGTGCTCCGCAACAGGAGAGGCTGCGGTGGTGAGAGGCCCGCGCACCGCGATGAAGAGTGGCCCCCGCTTGCCGCAAACGGAGAAAGCCCTTGCACAGAAACGAAGACCCAACACAACCATAAATAAATAAATAAAATTAAAACAAAAAACAAAAAACACAGTTACAGAAAGATAGAGAAGATGAAAAGGCAGAGGGCTATGTCCCAGATGAAGGAACAAGATAAAACCCCAGAAAAACAACTAAATGAAGTGGAGATAGGCAACCTTCCAGAAAAAGAATTCAGAATAATGATAGTGAAGATGATCCAGGACCTTGGAATAAGAATGGAGGCAAAGATTGAGAAGATGCAAGAAATGATTAACAAAGACCTAGAAGAATTAAAGAACAAACAAACAGAGATGACCAATACAATAACTGAAATGAAAACTACACTAGAAGGAATCAATAGCAGAATAACTGAGGCAGAAGAACGGATAAGTGACCTGGAAGACAGAATGATGGAATTCACTGCTGCGGAACAGACTAAAGAAAAAAGAATGAAAAGAAATGAAGACAGCCTAAGAGACCTCTGGGACAACATTAAACGCAACAACATTCGCATTATAGGGGTCCCAGAAGGAGAAGAGAGAGAGAAAGGACCAGAGAAAATATTTGAAGAGATTATAGTCGAAAACTTCCCTAACATGGGAAAGGAAATAGCCACCCAAGTCCAGGAAGCGCAGAGAGTCCCATACAGGATAAACCCAAGGAGAAACACGCCGAGACACATAGTAATCAAAGTGGCAAAAATTAAAGACAAAGAAAAATTATTGAAAGCAGCAAGGGAAAAACGACAAATAACATACAAGGGAACTCCCATAAGGTTAACAGCTGATTTCTCAGCAGAAACTCTGCAAGCCAGAAGGGAGTGGCATGATATACTTAAAGTGATGAAAGGGAAGAACCTACAACCAAGATTACTCTACCCGGCAAGGATCTCATTTAGATTTGATGGAGAAATCAAAAGCTTTACAGACAAGCAAAAGCTAAGAGAATTCAGCACCACCAAACCAGCTCTACAACAAATGCTAAAGGAACTTCTCTAAGTGGGAAACACAAGAGAAGAAAAGGACCTACAAAAACAAACCCAAAACAATTAAGAAAATGGTCATAGGAACATACATATCGATTATTACCTTAAACGTGAATGGATTAAATGCCCCAACCAAAAGACATAGACTGGCTGAATGGATACAAAAACAAGACCCATATATATGCTGTCTACAAGAGACCCACTTTAGACCTAGGGACACATACAGACTGAAAGTGAGGGGATGGAAAAAGATATTCCATGCAAATGGAAATCAAAAGAAAGCTGGAGTAGCTATACTCATATCAGATAAAATAGACTTTAAAATAAAGAATGTTACAAGAGACAAGGAAGGACACTACATAATGATCCAGGGATCAATCCAAGAAGAAGATATAACAATTATAAATATATATGCACCCAACATAGGAGCACCTCAATACATAAGGCAACTGCTAACAGCTATAAAAGAGGAAATCGACAGTAACACAATAATAGTGGGGGACTTTAACACTTCACTTACACCAATGGACAGATCATCCAAAATGAAAATAAATAAGGAAACAGAAGCTTTAAATGACACAATAGACCAGATAGATTTAATTGATATATATCGGACATTCCATCCAAAAACAGCAGATTACACGTTCTTCTCAAGTGCACACGGAACATTCTCCAAGATAGACCACATCTTGGGTCACAAATCAAGCCTCAGTAAATTTAAGAAAATTGAAATCATATCAAGCATCTTTTCTGACCACAACGCTATGAGATTAGAAATGAATTACAGGGAAAAAAACGTAAAAAGGACAAACACATGGAGGCTAAACAATACGTTACTAAATAACCAAGAGATCACTGAAGAAATCAAAGAGGAAATCAAAAAATACCTAGAGACAAATGACAATGAAAACACGACGACCCAAAACCTATGGGATGCAGCAAAAGCAGTTCTAAGAGGGAAGTTTATAGCTATACAAGCCTACCTAAAGAAACAAGAAAAAGCTCAAGTAAACAATCTAACCTTACACTTAAAGAAGCTAGAGAAAGAAGAACAAACAAAACCCAAAGTTAGCAGAAGGAAAGAAATCATAAAGATCAGAGCAGAAATAAATGAAATAGAAACAAAGAAAACAATAGCAAAGATCAATAAAACTAAAAGTTGGTTCTTTGAGAAGATAAACAAAATTGATAAGCCATTAGCCAGACTCATCAAGAAAAAGAGGGAGAGGACTCAAATCAATAAAATCAGAAATGAAAAAGGAGAAGTTACAACAGACACTGCAGAAATACAAAGCATCCTAAGAGACTACTACAAGCAACTTTATGCCAATAAAATGGACAACCTGGAAGAAATGGACAAATTCTTAGAAAGGTATAACCTTCCAAGACTGAACCAGGAAGAAATAGAAAATATGAACAGACCAATCACAAGTAATGAAATTGAAACTGTGATTAAAAATCTTCCAACAAACAAAAGTCCAGGACCAGACGGTTTCACAGGTGAATTCTATCAAACATTTAGAGAAGAGCTAACACCCATCCTTCTCAAACTCTTCCAAAAAATTGCAGAGGAAGGAACACTCCCAAACTCATTCTATGAGGCCACCATCACCCTGATACCAAAACCAGACAAAGACACTACAAAAAAAGAAAATTACAGACCAATATCACTGATGAATATAGATGCAAAAAGCCTCAACAAAATACTAGCAAACAGAATCCAACAACACATTAAAAGGATCATACACCACGATCAAGTGGGATTTATCCCAGGGATGCAAGGATTCTTCAATATATGCAAATCAATCAATGTGATACACCATATTAACAAATTGAAGAATAAAAACCATATGATCATCTCAATAGATGCAGAAAAAAAAAAAAAAAAAAAAAAAAAAAAAAAAAAAAAAAAAAAAAAAAAAAAAAAAAAAACAAAAAACAAAACCTCTAAAAAAAAAAATGTACTAGAAATTATTTTTATAGTGTACTCACGTTTATATCTATATAAGATGGCAGAGGCAAAGCAGAGTTTGGAGACTAGATTTGTATTCCATATAATACTAGCAACCTTCTGTGTGACCTGGGGCTGATTGCTTAACTTCTCTGGTCCTCTCAATTTAATCATCTGTAAAATGCTGCGGGATTAAATTTCTTCTAATGTCCTTTCCTATTCTCTGATTGTATAATTTGTCGTTGAACAAATGTATTTTTTTCTTTTGACAGTTTATATTATAGAAGAATAGTAGTTTTCCTTTGCTGACCTTTGCAAACAAATCTGATCATTTTTATGATTTTTTTAAAAAATTATTTATTTATTTTAATTTTGGCTGTGTTGGGTCTTCGTTTCTGTGCGAGGGCTTTCTCTAGTTGCGGCGAGCGGGGGCCACTCTTCATCGCAGTGCGCGGGCCTCTCACTGTCGTGGCCTCTCTTGTTGCGGAGCACAGGCTCCAGACGCGCAGGCTCAGTAGTTGTGGCTCACGGGCCCAGTTGCTCCGCGGCATGTGGGATCTTCCCAGCCAGGGCCTGAACCCGTGTCCACTGCATTGGCAGGCAGATTCTCAACCACTGCGCCACCAGAGAAGCCCCTATGAATTTCTTCTTTATTCCATATTCTGTTCCTTTTCAAAAATTGAGATTCTTATCCCTAAAAGTAATGGTATCATTTCTGTATCCTTAGTACATAGGATAAAAAGGCAGCAATGAGTGTTAAATTAATTTTTACTTACATTAAAAACTAGTGGTTACTAACACAACACTGTAAATCAACTATACCCCAATAAAAATTAAAAAAAACAAAAAACAACCAGAAAAAAGAAAAGAAACTACTGGTTATAGTAACTTGCTTGGTGGAGAAAGTTGGGATATTTCAGCAAGTGATGAATGTAGCAGCTGCCTTTTTTCTTACTAAAGAAATTCTGAGTAGATTGCACCCTTAAAAACTAGATTTTTCATATTTTTCAACATTCACTTTTGTCTTTCCTGCAACGCAAACTGTTTTTCCTATCTTGCTCTTCTGGTCATGTTACTCTCAAGCTCGAAACTCTTCAGTGCCCCAGAGGATACACTTGAGGCTTCTCAGCTTGGCATTAAAGGGACTGGATACACATTCTGGCCGTCAGCCTGCCTTCCTCACTTTTCCTTGCACTGAGTCCCCCTTGAATATGCCATGTCTGTTTGCAGATGGGTCTGCCTGACCCACCTCGACATGCCTCAGGCAATCCCTTCTCTACGCCATTGCCCCTGCTCCTCTGCCCCCCAGACTACCTCTCTTCTCCTCCAATTATCAGACTCATTCCCATTCTTTAAGGCTAGACGGAGTCAGTTTCAAGCCCCATCTTCACCCCAATCCATAATTTGGCAACCTGCGCTGCCGTAACCCTTATTCTTATTTATCATTATCACATGCTGCCTTTAACAAGCACAGACATTTATACCAGTAGATTTTGGGCTGTTTCTCCTGCTAAGCTGCCATGTTCTAAGAACAGGTTAATCTTTTAGTAACTGCACCAATTGGATGCTGGATTCTAGGCCAGGCCCCAAACATAAAACGGTCAAATATTCAGGCAAGTAGTTACAGTTAGAGATCTGAGAAGTGCAAATATTGGAATATGTACAAGGCACCTTGATAGACCAGAGGAGGGAGTGGACAGCTGTTCCTGAGGGAGATCTGGGGAGGGTTCAAGGGGCCGGCGAATCATTGCAGGCAGTGGGAACGGCGCTATTAAGCCCGAATGCCATAGAGCTGGGGGTGTTCCCTGTGCCTCCTTCGTGGTTCTCCTTTACAGCAGTATGGCCTAGTGATTGGGTGTGCAGACTGGGGTCAGAAGGCCTGGGTTCAAATCTTGCCTCTGTCTCTTATTAGCTCTATCAATTTGGGAAAGTTATTTAGTCATTCAGTACTTCAGTTTTCTCAAATGGAATATGGGAATGATAATGTGGGAAAAGGTAGGGGAAGAGAGGAAGAGAGAAAGTTAGGAAGGAGGAGGGGGGGTTACACGAGTTAAATTAAGTAAAGGATTTAGAATAGAAAATGCTTAATAATTATTAGTTATTTTATATCTCTTACTATTGATTGATTCTCAAGGTGCCATGCATATAGACGGTGTTCTATGAATGTTTACTGAATGATTGAACGTTGCCACCAATCAATTAGTTATGTATTCACACCTTATCTATTACAGAAGGCTGCATTTTCTAATGATATCTCTCAGCGATAGGCTACTTATTTGAGGGGGTGGGAGGGAGTGGGTGTGTGTTGATGCTATGCACCGGGTTCATTTTGGCTCACTAGGGGAAATTTTCCAATTCTAAGATCAGTGACCTGAAACTTCTTGTCTACTGTGATTTCCAGCTGCCTAGATTTCTCATACAGCATGCCATAGGCAGTGTTTGCAGATTTGTTGCATGGAGAGTCAGTACACAGTGTCCTTCATAGTTTCACATCTTATGTGCAGGATACAGTTTCTTCTCTAATGAAATTAATAACATGCCATGAAGCTCTCCTGAGTCATTGTAAGTTAAATCATTTGATATTATTTAAAATTGCCTTTCATATAATGAGCAGTATTTTTTCTCATAGATACACAATGTCTACTGCTTCACAAATTATAAACTAGGAATATTTACTTAGTATGTAACAGGCCCCTCATGTTAAAATTCATAACATTTTTGCCTTAAACTGAGATTATTGCCAAGTCCTTATTGGGCGCTTTCTTTTTGAAGGACTTGGCCTTTTATTATTAATGTCAGAGTAGTTCTTCAGAACAAACTGAATTAAAAATACACAAAACACAGGCTACTTTTAAAACATATAAGAGATTATTGAAGCAATAATGGAATAATAAATATGATATTATAGAGCCATAATTTTACTAATAATTGTATGTTAGGTTTTTCTGTTATAGCTATATTTTTGAAGCATTTAAAAATAAAATAGCAAGAATTATTCCTAGCAATTAAAATTCAGAGTCTACTAATATAGTAATGAAAATCATTATAATTGTATTTCCACAAATGTGTGCCAAACCTTTTAGGCTTGGTGTCTAAATAGGCTTCATCAACACTTTTTCCTGGTCTCTCACCAAACACGTTGGGGGGATAGGTAGGGAGCCTGCTCTACTGATTTTGCAGATGGGTAAACTGAATCACAGAGCAGTTAAACGATTTGCCCAGGGTTATATAGTAATCAGGTATCTGTATCTGTGCTCTTTTTATTAGATTATTCTGCTGCTCAAAATGTTGATTCCTATAAGCATACAAATTGTGTGTACTTCTGTAATTCATTTGTTTTACTTTATTTTATTCAAGTATGGTTGTTTTCTGTATTTCATCTTCTATTTCTATATAAGAAGATAAGAGAAGGATAGGTAACTATAAAGTTACCTATAGAGAGGGTATGTATTTTAGTAAGGTAGGTCTAGCATCTAGTTCTTTTTTATAACACATAACTAAAAATGTGTCCTCTTTGGAACTTCCCTGGTGGTGCAGTGGTTGGGAATCCGCCTGCCAATGCAGGGGACACAGGTTCGAGCCCTGGTCCGGGAAGATCCCACATGCCACGGAGCAGCTAAGCTCGTGCACCACAACTACTGAGCCTGCGCTCTAGAGCCTGCGAGTCACAACTGCTGAGCCTGCGTGCCACAACTACTGAAGCCCGTGTGCCTAGAGCCCGTGCTCTGCAACAAGAGAAGCCACCGCAGTGAGAAGCCTGCGCACCACAACAAAGAGTAGCCCCCGCTCACTGCAAATAGAGAGAAAGCCCGCGTTCAGCAACGAAGACCCAACGCAGTCAAAAAAAACCCAAATAAATAAATAAATAAATTTGTTTTAAAAAATAAAATAAAATAAAAAATACTCTCTCCCTAAATACCTTCATCCTGCCACAAGAAACACTTTTCTTTTGGGATTCCTTTCCTGTATGGCAGAGGGTTCGTTACAACAAAAATACCTAAAGAAACCAGAAAACTCTTGAGACACTTCTCATATAACTGATGTTTGAAAATGTTAGCCTGACTGATATATGAAAATAAAATTTTCCATAGTGTGGTGTTTTTATCATGAAGAAAGAGGAGAATTTTCTGATTATTCATTTAAAGGTGGTTGCATGCATGCTGTCACTGAGATTTTAAGTTTTTTAAGTGGGTAAACAAGTTTCACTGGTGATAAATTATCCTCATAAACATTAATAATATTTAAGGTGACTTCTGATAGTTTGGGTTAAAAATGGCCTTACCTTTTAAGACCTTATCTCTTTGGAACTTAAGTGTCTTTACATATTTTGCCTCATTTATTTTTACAGCATCCTTATACAGTGATTTGCATGGGTGGCACAGTTCTTACTATGTAGGCAGTGAAACCCAGGCGTAGGTTAAATGATTTACTCTAATTTTATGCTGCCTTTTTTTTTCAGGCAATTTCTAAGGCTTTATGTTGCCATTATTCTAAGCAATGCATGATTCAAAACAGTGAGGAATTCTGGGGATAGACTCAAGAACACCAGTGCTCAGAAAGTCAAGATTATTCAGAGCCCTTAATTTAGCCCTTACCTCCTAAATGCAAGAATGGTTAAAACTGTTGACATTTTCCAGTCATCCTAAAAGTAAGGCGTTGTAACTGGGCAAAACATAGCCAAAATACCAGGTAGTATTCTGTCCACTGCACATCTGATCAAGGCAGATGTCTTCATTAGCTGGTGATGATTGTACCAATTCTGGAAGCTTCGATAGTGAGGGCACACCATCCTGCATGGTAGACGGGATTATTGGAAATAGATGACCTGGTAGTGAATAGAGAAGCTCAGAGCAGAGACTTCATCCCATGCCGGCCCTCTCCCAACGTGCTGTGATGCGTTCTGAGCTCCTGCAGTTTAGTTTCCATTATCTACCACCCAAGTTCTCAATTCAATTTCAGACTCGGGCAAAAGCCTATAATTCTATTTGTTTTGGGTAAATTTAGCAAGCTCCTCCTGATTACACCTTAGCCAGAGACCATCTGTTGACTGGCGTGCCTCTCAGGAGTGGTTTTTGTAGGCGATGAATGGGAAGAGGATTGGAACGCCGCTGCTGTTAGTAAGCAGATGCACCGTATCAGGGATAGTCCCTCCGCCTTTCAATCTGCCAGCTCTCTATATTGATGGAGTGTCGTATGCCTGCAAGCCATTCCATCCTGAGGCAATGAGAAGTGCTCTCCTAGGGACCATTTATCAAGTGCTTCTACTGGCATTTGATGGAAAGGAGTTTAGAAGTCATAGTTTGATACACTTAAAGCACGGCCACATTCTGCTCCACACGTCCCGAGTATGTATGTATGTGTGTATATATCAACCCCGTGTACATGCTTTTCAGCAGCTAGAGTCATGTGCTGTCAAAAGCCCCACAGACAAAACAACAGGATACAGCTGTGCTCTGTAATGTACTGTGTAAACCTCCTCAGGATCAGGCTCACAATTCTTTAAAGCACTGCCTAATCCGCTAAAATTATTGCTAGTTCATTTGCATCAGATGGGGAAGATGTGCTAGATAAATTTAAAATGTTGAGGAACAGTTTTGATGCTGACAGCGCTATGATGACGGTTCTTTCTAAACGATGATGGTATCGTTAGCTCATGGCTAAGATGAGACTGGTCTAAACACGAGGCATGAGGGGAAATGGAGAAAATGAACATACATTAGCTTCATCTCGTTTTCTGAAAGAATCAGAGGAGGGAGGTGAGGGAAGGAGGCGCCGTGGATTGCCAAGGCGCTTGAAAACCGAAATTAAATCAGTGAAGTGAGAGGATTGGTTACCGTCCTGTGTTGGGGGAAAGGGAACAACGTCTCGGCACTAACAGCTACAGGTTGGCGTAATTAACTGACTTGTGTAGGAAGTGCCCAGGGTCATCTTAGAAACCCATCAGATAGGGGATTCCTCCTTGAGTTCAGCTTCTAAGGGTTGGGGTGGGGGGGGGGGAGTGTAGAATTGTATCACAGCTGCAGGTCTTGTCTTTAAGGCAAGAAAGAGGTTAAATTTGATTAAAAAAAAAAAAAATCTCACAAGATCCTAGATCTGCTACTTTTTTTCACGTAGTTGTCACCTATCATTTTGATGCCGTGTTCTCTTTTTTTAATTTTAATGCCATGAATTAAAGTGGGGTAGTTTCCTCCACCCCTATCTTTCACATACAAACTCAGCATTCTTTAATTTTCGTTATGAAAATCATCACAGGTTCAGCGAAGTGAGGGTTAAGGTACCAGAGCAGAAATGTAGTGTATAGTATATATCTAAAATTTTAGTTAATAATGACTGTATTAAAATGTTATTACAGTTTAAAAATTTTTAAACAAATAGTGAATGACTGTGCTAAAATAAAGTACTGAACTATAATATTTTTTAAAGGATTAAAATCACCAATCTTGAATGAGCAAAAATAGTTTCTGGGAATTTCTTTGCTAATCAGGGCAATTTGATTCATTGCTACTGAATTGATGAATGTGAGGCTGATTTAATAAGCTATAATATTTGCAGTTACATGTCATCTCTAATATAACAGGATATAATGCATTTAAAACTCCTGCAGATCATCACCAAACCACATAACAATTGTTCTACAAATTGAATAAGAGGCTTAATTTACAGATAAAGGCTATAGTTTGCTGGTTATATAGTTGATAGTATGAAAACAGTAAGAAATATCCTGAATGAGCAAAGGACTATTTGAAAACGATACTTAAAAATCATATAGTTGATTCACTTTCTGTGAACGAGGCTTAACTCATACGAATAAATGGTTTTAACAAGGGTCTGTGGTCTTTAGGAAATGACACTTGAAGGATATGCCAAAGAAGGCTTGTAGAAATCGTCCTCATGTTAGTTTATATCATGCATACAATACTTCCTTACCTAGCCTGGTACGTACCCTAAAACAGGAGGCATAAAACCAAGACCATACCGGATATGAATAAATAGTAAGAGTTCGAAACAAAAGCTATTCCAACGTAAGTTCTCCCCGCTGGTTCACAGGTTTCTTCCTCCAGGCTCCAGGATGAATGGTCCTCACTGAAACATTCCCAGGAAACACTTTAAAAAAAAAAATTTTTTTTTCAGCTCTTGCTGAGAAGAAACAGAGTCAGGGTGATTTAAGGGCAAGGCAAATATCCGTTAAAGACCTTCGTCATAATATAGCTCAAGTTTGCACATATGTTCAGTCGCCTGCAGTGTCTCATGTTCTAGTCCTGGCAGAGCAGCCTAGTTGTTTTTTTTTTTTTTTTAAACAAATTTATTTATTTTATTTATTTATTTTTGGCTGCGTTGGGTCTTCGTTGCTGCGTGAGGACTTTCTCTAGTTGTGGCGAGCGGGGGCTACTCTTCGTCGCGGTGTGTGGGCTTCTCATTGCGGTGGCTTCTCTTGTTGTGGAGAGAACCGACTAATTTTTAAGGGACTTGATTCAATGACACAAATAGGGAGATAAATAAGACTAACAACTATGCCTTCAGGATAGACCCAGAAGAAGGTAAGAGGTAAGACAGCCACACCTTGTGAGGACAGTGCGAGGTGGACGTAAGGCCAGGCTAATACAGAGCCCTGTCTCCTCATCTAGAGAAAATTGAATTCAGTTCAGTAAATAGTGAGGTACTGTGGAAGAGACAAGTATGTGATAGGTCTCTGCTTTGTACCAAACTTACAGGGGACTAGGCTTATGCTGGTAAAATCATTAGAGAATAAGAAGGACTTTGCAGTCACGTGTTATGGTGAGAAGACTATGCAGAGCCACAAATGCATTCCTTAGGGGATATTTATAATATATATATACACACACACACCTTGTACAGAAGAGATGAAAGATCAGTCTTCATGCCCTTTGGATCATACTTACTAATGATAAATTTGCATTGGTTTTGACTTACTGTAGATTATAAGCAAAATCTCACAAAACAGATTATTACTGGGGATCAATTTATAGATGGAGGTGGTTATACTGTGGTGGTCTCCCTGGATGGGGGAATCTGCTTTGAGAGATGCTACCCAGAGTGGCATTTGGGAGAATTAAAAAGAGTCAGAGAAAAGCGACAACTGAAGCTTTAGTAAGAATATTGTCAATGCCAAGTCACAACTGCCTTGTGCTGTGGATTCCTTCCTGCAGGCTGCAGGATGGATGATCTGGGCTGAACTTGCCCAGTGCACTGCAGAACTGGGGCCGTGACCCGTGGGCCTTCTCCTGCTGGCCCCCCTCAGATATTCCAGTTGCTCTTGCCAGCTTTACAGTCTCCATGGGCCTATTTACCTTGGTAATTTGCACCTGATGCATTTATGTTGGTCATTTTTTTTTCTCCCTGGAATCCTGGGATCTCATTTATTCACTAGTGCAATAAAAGTGGTGGAGTGAAAAATCCCTCCTTAAAGCAAGGAGGAGAAGAATTGTTTAGGGAAAACAGCAATCACGCTAACTGCCACTCTAATTAAAGCACCAAAAGAAGCCTTGTTCTCATTTAGAGGTGGCTCATATCCGCATCTCTGTGCACATACAGGCCAATGTTAGTCCATCTGTGGGCATCGCTGTTAACTTTATTGTTTTTTTAAATCCAGTGTCGACGTGTTTTCGTTTCAAAACAAAACAGTAACAGCCCTAGGATTGAAACACAAGAATTCTTTGGCCACAGCTTGCAAAAACCATGCTTGGTTGTGTGTGTAGGGAAAATCACTTTGAATAACAGAAGCACAAATGAGAACTGATAGAATAATAAGCAATTAAGGTGGATTAACAACAGTTGCTGAATTCCAGCTGTTGGCTGCAGATGCAGTTTGGCTGCCTAATTCAAACTGGTTGAAACCCGCTGCTCTTCGGAGCGCAGGAAGGAGGGAAGTGTGCCCAGGGCAGTGCCCACATCAGGTGTAGCTTCCTTGTTGTCCGTTGTGGAGGATTTAGGTACAGTATCGAGGGCAGGTTTGACTTGCCCCGGATTTCTTTTCTTTCTTTTTTTTTTTTAATTTTATTTATTTATTTATTTATTTATTTTTGGCTGTGTTGGGTCTTCGTTTCTGTGCGAGGGCTTTCTCTAGTTGTGGCGAGCGGGGGCCACTCTTCATAGCGGTGCGCGGGCCTCTCACTGTCACGGCCTCTCTTGTTGTGCAGCACAGGCTCCAGACGCGCAGGCTCAGTAGTTGTGGCTCACGGGCCTAGTTGCTCCGCGGCATGTGGGATCTTCCCAGACCAGGGCTGGAACCCGTGTCCCCTGCACTGGCAGGCAGACTCTCAACCACTGCTCCACCAGGGAAGCCCTCCCCGGATTTCTTTTATTACTTAACTTTCTTTGCCTTCTGTTATTTTGACACCTTCCTGCATGTTTTGGGGGTCCTTGTTGATTTAGAATGACTAACCAAAATCTGTGAGCTTGCTGTTTGGTTATGGCACATTGAAAACCAAGAGAAGGGAGAAAAGTATGTGTTTGTTTCTAGTGGCCAAGAAGAGCTCACAGTAAGAGAAATTATACATTCCTTTGGCTGCTATAAATAATTATCTCGGTTGTTTCCTGGGCTAGCAGCTAGGCCACATTGAGAGCCTCCTTAAGGAGGACAGCCCCATATAATTATATGCCCAACCACACACCCCAGGGAAACTGTGTGAACAGATAATTTACAGGGTAATCACCATAGGCAGTCAGTCCCCTGCAGCCTTACCACAGTGTGTTCTGTTGCCATCACACCTACATCCTTGGAGAGCCCTGATCCTGTCGGCCGGTGATCAGGAATTGTCCCGCTCACAACAATGGCCAGGGGTCCGCTCACAGAAGGGCCCCATGCTCCGTTTAAGGCTCTGCTGTCACCATCTCACAAGTCTTAGTCTTATCTTTGAACCAGCGTTTTGTAAGTGGAGCATGTGCCTCAGAGGAAGTGGTACATAAAATACGTGTGTTCACCTGTTGGGGCACAGTTTGCAAAAAGTGTTCACAGCGTCCCATGAGCACAGACAGCGATGTATGGGAGTTCAGGGACTCCAAGCGAGTACAAGGTCAGCATTTTATGGCAGCTGCCCATTTCCATAGAATGTTGGTAGAATATGCATGTATGAAGAAGTAAGATTTTAAAGTTGAGTTAGTTTCAGTTGAGTTAGCCACATGAAGTGTTTCCACTGTCCTAGTAAGGACAAAATACATATGCATGTATGAACTACAATATGCAAGTTGTGTTGTTTGGTGATTCCACATACAAGTTAAATGCCATTCCTTTTGCATTTAAAACCGTCATTGAACCATATAAAGATGAATGGTAAAATGCATGCTAATAATTAAATACTTCAGTTTTTCTTTGTTTAGCATAACATTAAATAGTAAATAAAAAGCGTCATGAGAAATTGAGAGAGACCATGGAAGAAAGGAAAAAGCTCTATATTTTAGTGCACTTAATGACACTTTTCTTCCTGCTTTTTGAACAAGGGGCCCTTAATTTCGTACCATGCCCTGCAAATTATGGAGTGGGCCCTACTCAGTGGTCTATAGTTTCAGATAAACTGAGTCTGATTGAAGAGGATGCTAAGATCAGATGCTCCCCAGGTAGCCTGTGAGACGCAGACACCAGATACACACCTATGCCGCCTTTAGGGCCTTCCTGAGGCAAAGGTTCCCGTTTAACCAGATCCCACCACATTTCAGATTTTCTACCTGTTCAGAGGAACTTTGGCAGACTTTATGTTTAGGCAACCTGTCTTTTCATGACTGTAATTTTCTCCAGTGATATGTGAGGGTCCTTTTACCTTCCAGACATGGTTTGCAAAAGGAATTCTGTACCAGCGTTGTAACATTATAAAATATCTCCCCCCGCCCAGCCTCTGCCTCTTACCCTCTCCTGCCTTTTCTGTTTTCAGCAGCGTGTGCCTTTGTTCCTGCAGATGAATTAGGAGGTATAGGTGTGTTGATTTATCTGCCCTCATGAACATAAACGGTTCTCTGATAGAAGTGTGCCTACCACCACAGACAGAAACGGCCAACACTTTGCTCTTGATATGTGTAAGCCCATATACCACTCTCACCCAAGGCGACTTACTAACCAACTTCTAGGTCCAAACTGGTTTACTAAGTGGAAGCAACCTCGGGGAGCTGGTTATAAAGCCACAGATCTCTCCTTGGAGCCAGTGGGAGAGCTGGTGAGGAGGAAGGCAGGCAGTGAGCCATGCAGAGGAACCCAGGGGACATCGATCGTTTCCCAGAGTTTAGCACAAAGCCAAGAATGACTTGCTTCTAGGAGCCAACCACGCCAAGTGTCTACTTGATACTATCCCCAAACCATTTTATTTCAGCAGGAGAGATTATGGCCCAGGGTGAGAAGGAGACGCCAAAAGCCCTACCCCCATCTGGTTTTTGTCATAGGTTTGCTGACCCAGATTTCTTTCCCAGCGTATTCCTCCCTAGGAATCGGTCAGGCACTTAAGGAAGTTGCAGTTATTCTTTAAGTATGTACACTTGATTGCTTAGCAAGCCCCAAACACGCTGTATCGGCTGTGGTCTTGAGCAGGAGTTGGCAACATTTCCCCAGGAAAGCCATGTTTGTTTCTTCTGCCACAGATCTGTTTTCATGAGGGCAGAAGGAATGTGGGAGGAACCCCATGTGGGAGATAGTTGTCATGAGGGCTTCACAATCCCCTCTTTGAGCCAAATGATCATCCTCTGTTGAGAGATGCAAGCAGCCTAAAAATGGAGTAATTCACAAAGACATTACCTCAGAAACTTGATAGGAGCCAGAACCCCTCATCTGGTCTGTGGCAAAGAGCTGCGGAGGGGAATACTATTGTCTTGTTTTTAAAATTCACATTGGGGCGATCGTGTGGGAGCTGGCGGAAGGAGAGAAAAAAACGTGGACAGGCAATCAGGAGGGCGACTTCTTGGTCTCATCTCAGGCCAGTACTGGACGTGCCCAAGGCTCTCCCCCTGCCTTTGACTACAGAGACCACCCGTGCCCTGACAGCCTGTCCTAGAATTCACTTGTGCCTACCCTGGCCCCGGCAACCAATCAACACCACCAATCAGGAGCCATTTTATACCGAAGGCTGTGGGTATTAGAAGAGCCTGGCTTCCAGGGATGTTTGGAAATGTTCTTCTTAATGTTTTTTCTTTTCTTTTTCTTTTTTGAGGGCGAGGAGGGCCAAGAAGTTCCCAACTACTTGAGAACATGTGTTGTCACCCCTCCTCATATTCCTCTCAGATATCTGACACAAGACTTTGCACGTTCTAGAGATTGTTTACTAAGAATGGATAATAGTAAGAGATCAGGAATTCATGGATGTGTGCCGAGTCAGTGAATCATAAAAATGATAAGCGTCTGTGCCTCCGTTTTCCTTGTCTGTGAGGTGAGGATGGTAATCGTATGAGCTGAATAGTTAATGAGTTAATACCTGTAAAGTGCTTAGAACTGTGCCTACGTTCAATAAGTACTCACTACTGATATTATGCGGAAGGCAGAGTATACCGGTTATGACCAAGGGAGTCACAAAAAAGAACTGATAGCTCATCATAAAGTATGTGCAGGTAGGTATTAAAGATGATCTCTTGGTACATGAAGGTCCTTTAAAAGTACAAGTTCATATTCTCCTGCCACTTAGTAGTTTGCAAATACAAATAAGAGCAGTGTAAATGTACGACTGATTTTTCAGAGTCTTGTTATTTACCTGGTTTTTCTTCTTGGAAAAGGAATTTGGGCCTGGGAACCATTCTACTTAGGCAACTTGCTGTCGGTGCCTGCAGAGCTGGCTGGTGGGAATGTGATGACTCTTGGTGGGACCCAGCTGAACAGAAACAAGGTGTGGGAAACACTCTGCAAATTACCTTACACATTCAGCTTCTGAGTCCTTTAATTTTTCTTATCAGTAATTCACTTCAGATAACAACTCTGGAGATAAAACAGGCCTTAGGGGGTGGCCAAAGGGAGCAAGAACAGAGGTTTTATTGGTCTTTTATCTCCTGTTTACTAAAAAGTGTTTGGTTGTAAAAGGTAAAGACAAAACTATTGTGTCTGCTCCAGAAAATGAACAAATAAAAATAATTATTGCAGAGGGGCATTAGTAACAAATAGGATATACTTACTTTTCCCTAACTGGTGGCTTCAAATCTCGACTTCATTGTTTTTTAGCACTTTTTGGCTCTCCATTTGAAAATCAAACACAAGAATAGGCCTTAAGGCTAATTTCCTTCCTGGGTGAAATTGAGGGATCTGACTTATCCTCAGCCTAATTTTCTTCTATGAGGACCGTAAACAGGTGGCTTCTTTCTCCAATGGGATCCCAGTGTGTGAGAATGAGTGATATGGGTCATATTGAAGAGAATCAGATGCTCACAATAAATAAAGAAAATAATACATATTTGCTTGAAATGCTAAATATTTGTCAGTAATATGTTAGAGGAAAAAATAGCATGCTTTGCTTTAAAAGCATATTATCTACTTTTAAAAATCTCTTTTGTAATACTGAAGAAGATAATGATCTTTCTGGCTGAATAGTAATCATAATAAAAGGATGACATATGATTCTTAATAGTGTCTGCCTAAGTGCAGTGTTTTAGGTATAGAGTCTTTGAAGCATTTTCATAAAATCGGTTGTGAATACTGGTTTGCTTTTTACTAAGTCTTTTTAAGTTTTGATAACTTTATAAGAATGGATGATTTCCTTTAAACATAGATTAGGAAATTTGGGGGCTTTTTTTTGCTTTTATTTACTCTTCTAAAATTAAGTTGTTTTTTAATTTCGAGTGTGGAACACGTGTACGTGGTACAGAATTGAAAAGCTATGAAAGGGTTACACGGTGAAAAATGTCTCCTTCCCACTTCTGCTCTCAGCTATCCAGTTCCCCCCCTCAAGTGGCAAACCTTTATTCATAGGTTTTGTGGGTACACAAAGAAAACCATAAAAATTGCAGACTTCCCTTATTACAGTCCCGAGGTGGGGGAGGGGCACATAGTGGAAGCCTTTTGTATTGCCACAGAAAATGTTAGAATTAAGAGTGCGCTGCTTGGAGCACATCTCATCTCATAATTTTTAATATGCCCAGAGGAAGAGCCTTGTCATCTAAACTACCTGGAAGCAGTTTGGCTGGGCCATGGAAAACCCAGCATGTGTCCTGTCCCCGATGGTGACAAAGCCAAGGGGCCCTGTACATTTTATAACTGAATTCTGGTAACACTTGTGCTCCCTAGTTCATAAATCATGTCAAAATGTGGCTTGAATGAGAATAAATGTAAAATGTGTTCTTAAGCCTTAAGCAGGCATGAAGCCCAGTTTGCTCTCTTGGAGGTGGGTTTTAAAGATGATTGAGTAAAAGGGTTAATGACATCTCATCCTGTTTCCAAATGTATAATGAGTAGCATCTCTGAAAGGTACCATATCACTGCGGGAATGGTTAAGATAATGTCACGTCGGAGTTTGTGTGACTGGGGTTCATACTGAGCTTCTTGTGAGCATTGCAGCCCCCCTGGCATCTCATTGCTGTAGGGTGAGGGAGCAAGAAATGCTCGACTTCCTCTGAAATTAATGACTTGCTGATTCTTTTTTGGCAAGTGTAAAGCAATTCATAGAGAAAGAATAATTGTTTAATTCAAAGTATGAGTGGGGTGGGTTAAAAATGAATGTACTGGGAAGGCATGGTCCTCGCCATGGGCGTGTGCTTTTTCTCCATTTGTAACAAATAAATGATTTGAAAAACTGCTGATGTTCAGTTTCCCGAATGAAATATTGATGTTAGACCTTGTGGGTTGTAGGTGTGAGTCAGATCAACCAAGAAATATTCAGAAGCTTCAGGGTCCAATGAAATAAGTTCTAGGTACCTTCTTAGTTTACATTGGAGTAATGCTTTCTCAGGTATTCTTTTATTTATTTATTTTCAATGTTCTTTTAAAATTAACCCAAGGCAAAGTTAAATCTGAACTTTGGTTTAGATTTTGTTTAGTTCAATACATGAGTTTGCTATAGATTAAATGACATATTGAATGTGTTAGTAACAGTGAGAATGCTTAAGTTATTGATAACATGTTATGTATGCCTTGAATTCTGTTTCAAATACATTTTCTATTTTGGAATATTCAAGACTGAGTTCCTCAAGTTTGAGTATTAGATGATCTCTTAAGAGAGAGATTCTGTTTTCACTCTTAATATTTCTTTTAACGATATAATTTAACTAGATCATTGTGTGTGTGTGTGTGTGTGTGTGTGTGTGTGTGTGTGTGTGAGAGAGCTCTTCTTAGGAAGATCTTTTGACTTGGAATTCATAAAATAATTCATAAAATAATTAGATGCCTGTAGGACTGCACGTTGACAGCTATAGCTTTCAAAACAGTGTTTCAACAAGAAGAGGCCCCTGCAAACCCTGCCTGATAGTGAGTAACCAGAGATATTTGGGAACCAAACACAATAGAAGAAACAGGCACATTTACATCATTCCTTTACCTCACTCGTCATCGTTGCCTTTGGGGAGTAACTGAAAAAGGGCAAAGTGAAACAGACAATAAATCCAAGTAGACTTTTGAATAAACTTTGGAAAGAACATTGCCTTACACAATGTGAATAATTTGTAAATATTAAATGAAAGAATGAACAAATGAATGAATCAGTTAGTGAATCAATCAAAATTTAACCACATCCCAAGATGGGGGATCAAATTTGCATACGACAATTAGTATTTGTAGCTGCTTGTAGCTATAGTATATTTTCTTTTGTTTGTCCCATTGCCACTCTAGAAGCCACATCGTCAGCATAGAACTCATCTACCCCATGGGAAAAACAAATCTTCCTCCCAAGATCTGTACTTTAAATATACCACCATTTTTGTAGGACCCCAGGCTCAAAACATTCATTTACGTTAGAGACCCTGAAACCTGGCGATTGGACTATTAGGCTCTCTTGGATTTCTACTTCCATACTTCCATAGGCATCACGCCTCCTAATCCCCACCAAGTCCATTTCCCATCTAATGCTGTATCCAATACAATAGCCGGCTGGCTTGTCTCTCCAGCCTCACAGCATAGGGAGTAATTTTTCTAGAATTAAATTCAGCAGATATTTGTTGGCACCTGTAATACAAACACTGTGCTTGTCACTATAGGGGATACAAACATGATTAAGACACAGCTCCTGTTTTCAGGGAGCTTTTACAGTCGAAAGGCAAATAAGAGTGGTAGAAACATAGGTGTCATTCAAGGCACAAGGTGCTATGAGGCTGAACAAAAATTTTCGTCATTTCCCTGCTCAAGAAGTTATAATGATTCCCTGTCACCTTTTGGATCAAGTGAAAAATTTCCAGTCTTCATAATTTGATGCCATCCTAGCTGCTTTACATTTATGTTTTACTATAGTTCTCTGTGCGGCTTCTGTCCTCTGCCTAATACGGCCCTGGACACATCCATCCACACATTCCTTTCTTCCTTTGCTCATTCACTATTTCTGCAAATACCACAGCTTGTCAGATACTGTGCTAGGGACTCTGGGGGAAACGAAAATGAATCAGTCCCCGCCTTGAGCAACCTACCGTCTAGTGGGAAGAGAAGGACAAGAAAACCAAGTTCTTCAGGAGCAGTGTGTTGTGTTAGAACAGAGCACGTGAAGTGCCGAGGGAGGACAGGGGAGATCGGGGCCTCGCAGAGGAAGGGAATCTTGCCAGCAGTTGATGGGGTGCTCCCCAAGGAAAAGAGGGAGGGGAGAGCATCACAGACAGAAGCTGAGTGAAGCAACTCATGGATGCAGGCAGAGTGTGGCTTGATCGGGATGCTGGTGGCAGGAATATAGCATGGACCCGAGTGGGCGAAGAGAACACTGGCAAAATCGGGGAGCCGGATGATCATGGGCCTTGACTCCTATGCCAGGGAATTTGTTCTTTAGCTTCTGTGTTAGGAAAATCCACCTGGAGCTTCCAACACAGATGGAAACAGATGTGGGTCTTAGAATGCTCTGGCAGCAGTGTGGAGGGTTTGAGGGAGAGATGGTGGAAGCAGACAGGCCAGAGGGTTGGAATATGCCCAACCCAAGGGGGAAAGGCAATGAGGAGATCCTAAAATCATTTTCAGAGTTGCATCCTCTTGATCGTCTCTGCCTTGGTATACATGTAATTTTTATGACAGGATACGTTGCGCTGCAGTAACAAATAGCCCCAGGATCTCAGGGACATAACAAACTTTATTTCTTACTGCAGGTAACTATTCTCCAGTCGGTGACTCAGTATAGCCTCAGTGAGGCTGCTTCAGTGTTGTGGCTTTGTCATTTCACCACAAGCTTCCACATAAGAGAACACGAAGGGTCTTATTACTTCAGCCCACGAGCGACTCACCTTCCTTCTGCCCACAACTCTAACTCTAAGGTGGTGGGAGGGGGTATAATACTCTCTGTGCTCCAAAGGAGGAGAAAGTAGATATGCCTGAACCCTAGAAACCCCTACCACTCCATAATCTACGGTCATTTTTTTCTTCTGTTTCCTCAGGATTTCTGTATATTACCTGATCCACTCTTTACTATTTAGTTACACATTTCCTTAGAATTATCATCTTGTTGCTTCCTGTGCCTTGTTCCTCTAACTGCCTGAAGCTGGTAAGCTCTCAGGGGTGGATTTGTGTTTTCTACATCTTCTCACTTTTATACCCCGTCACAGGTCCTGACACTGCAGGACAAGCCAGTAAGCTAAGTGGGTTCCTTTGGAAACACTTTGGACTGAATTTGTCAGGTTTGGGGGTTTTTTTCTATCCAGTCCTAGATGCTCTTTTACACACAGTCAGGAATCATCTGATTTGTTTTTCTTTTTGTTGGGGATTTCACATCCATCAGATGATTGGAATTTGATTGGAACTAAAATGAATCAGTAGAGGTTGACTGTTTTACTGTAAAGCCTTTAATGCCACTTTGCCTGTGAGACGCTCATTCCCGGTCCTGGCCTAGCAAAAATTGCACATTTACCCTGAATGTGACATTGCCTTGGCACATTTTAAAGGTGAATCTGAATGTTTACGGGCATCTAAATATGCCATCCTCTCTTCAGCATCCAGTTGGCGAGGTTCAATAGAAAACAAATCAATTGCCATCCCCTGTTGAAAATAAGCACACAAAGATCTTGATTAAAAAAAAAAAAAAAGAAAGGATCGTTGCAAAATGAATTCATACGCTGTAGAAGGTGAGGTCGAGACCCATGGAGCACTTTATCTGAAACAGTGTTTGCTTACCCAGACTGCACATTTCATCCTTTCTTGGTCAATCTCTTTGACTTTTTCTTCCCTCCTAAGCCTGACTTTTAAAATAAGTGAGAATCAGTGAAGCAAACCCCAGTTCCGCTTAGTTCCCCGTAGAATAAAAAACAGAATAAGTGAGTATCTGTAGCTTTTGAACATAATCCATAGGAAGTAGGTATGGCTATAATTATTTCTGGCCCAACACAAAAAGCTAACAGATCAATTAACTCTTTCTTAAGGACCAGTTCTACCACAAACATTTTCTGCCCTGAAAAAAGAGAGATTCATTCAGTAGTAACAGGGCTAGCTGTTTATCTGTCATCCGGCAAACTTGAAACACTTATATTATACTACACACCTCAGGGAGTTACTTTCCGGCTTCCACTTCTGCCTGAGAAGTCACTGCTATGAAGTGTTTGTGGAGTCTTGCTTTCTTTTTTACATTGTGTTTGCATTTTAACGTTTTTCATTCTTCATAGCTAAGAGGGAACGACTGCTGCAAGCGGAAACTGGGCTAAAACTGGGCCACATGGTGCAGACGGAGTTGAGATGCAGAAAAGGGATTTGAATAGAAGTTCAAGGAAAAAGAACAGGATTAGGAATTCAGACTCTCCTCTTAGATGTGTATTTCCTGTCTTTCCTCTTTGTTTCCTTTTGCATTATCATTCTATTTCTGTTGAAATTCCTTTTTTTTTTTTTTTTTCTTTTTCTCTCCCATCCTCCATGTTCTTTATTTCTTGGTTCTCCTTGGCACATTTATTTTTTATTTTTTTTAATTAATTAATTTATTTGTTTGTTTTTTTTTTTTGGCTGTATTGGGTCTTCATTGCTGCGTGCAGGCTTTCTCTAGTTGTGGTGAGCGGGGGCTACTCTTCGTTGTGGTACACGGGCTTCTCATTGCAGTGGCTTCTCTTGCTGTGGAGCATGGGCTGTAGGCACGCAGCCTTCGTAGTTGTGGCTCGCGGGCTCAGTAGTTGTGGCTCACGGGCTCTAGAGCTCAGGCTCGGTAGTTGTGGCGCACGGGCTTAGTTGCTCCGTGGCATGTGGGATCTTCCCGGGCCAGGGCTTGAACCTGTGTCCCCTGCATTGGCAGGCAGATTCTTAACCACTGTGCCACCAGGGAAGCCCGGCACATTTATTTATTTATTTATTTATTTATTTATTTATTTATTTTATTTTTTTATAAATTTATTTATTTTACTTTTGGCTGCATTGGGTCTTCGTTGCTGTGCGTGGGCTTTCTCTAGTTGTGGTGAGCGGGGGCTACCCTTCATTGCAGTGTGCAGGCTTCTCATTGCAGTGGCTTCTCTTGTTGCAGAGCACAGGCTCTAGGCACACAGGCTTCAGTAGTTGTGGCACACGGGCTTAGTTGCTCCATGGCATGTGGGATCTTCCCGGAGCAGGGCTCGAACCCGTGTCCCCTGCATTGGCGGGTGGATTCTTAACCACTGCGCCACCAGGGAAGTCCCCCGGCACATTTATTTTTAAGATAGATTTCCTTCTCCATGTACACCTCACTGCAGTCGCTTGCAAACTCTGCTGCCCCAGATTGTGATGCAAATGCAAAATAATCATAACTGTCACAACAGTAACCATTCCTCATCTTCCTTGTGCCCTGCCTAGCTGCCCTGGGCTTTCGATGTACGCTCTGTAATCCTCCACCATCCGTCGTATTTCATTAATCTGCCCGAGGTCTTAGAGCAGGAAAGTGGAAGAGCTGGGTTTCCTAGTAGTCTTACTCTCAGTGCTGATGTTCTTAGAGTAAAATCTAATGTAGTTCTTATCACCGACTCATGTGTCTTAAACTCAGAAGATTCCTCAGGAGACCATCTGGTGCCACCCCAGCTTTCTGATTAGTCTCTCTAATTCCAGTGGACTACATGCATAACGTCTGTTGCGTTGGATCCATTTACATCTTCTATATTAGCTCTGAATCAGAGCCTCAATGTGATTTGGAGGCTGTGCGGTGAGAAAGAAACTTCTCCCCTGTTATGGTTGCTGGAAGCTGGCAACTTCATATGCTGACTCTGTTAGTGGTAGAAGCAGCAGTTTGGAGATCCAGGCGTCCCCTCTCACTCTGGGCACCTGCTTCATAATTCTCAGAAGACTCGAAACCATTGACCTTGGCAGGGGAGCAGAGAGAGCTCCTGAGCTCAGCTTGATAGAGATGCTAAAGGTGTTCAGCAGTTGCAGAGTCGCAGCTGTGTTACCTGCTTTGCACTAATTAGGAGTTACCACGAATCTGCTTGACAATTAAGGGCGGGGTGAACTTTAAGGCAGATTGGTACCATGGGACGGTAAACAGTTCTCAAGCAGGCAAAAAGAAAATTTGCACCAAGTACCGTGTTTTACTGAGACTATAAAATGTCTTTAATAATGTGGATTCAAATGTATAAATAAGTCTGAAGGAGGTTTTCTGCCACTTGGAAGGAGTTTCTCTCAGGGAATAACATTGCTTCAAAGCCTTAGTAGTGCAAGTAGTTATGTGTGTGCTACATCACCTACCAGATGAATAATTATTTCAACACTAGCCTTCACCAGTTCTTGGATTTCAGGTGCCTGGTTTTGGACTAATATATCATAGCTGTAACAGCCTAGCGATTAAATAGCGATCTAGAATAGAAAGGCACAAAAAGACGCCGTTTCTCTTAAAAGTCATACTTGATGAGCCATATTTTAAAGCTGAATCTTTCCCAGCTTGTTTTCGGTTCTTCCTTGCTTTTTTTCTCCACTTAATTTGTGCACGCATGATCTATTTCCATTCATACGGCTCTAGGTCATGAGGGCCCTTAAATCGTGTTCTTTTGGTGGGCCGTAATACTACTACCTGAGGGCAGATTTATCAGGGCTCTATTCTTTAAGGACCTGATGCTAAGTTTCAGGCAAGGCAAGATGGTCTTGTCATCATCCAGAATCTAAGAAAGAGACAGCAGCCTAGATGTGACTTATAGCTAGGATGCAGGAAGATGTGCAAAGTTTCAGGGGAAACCTGCATGCCATGAGGTATAGTTGAAAACTGTAAATATAATTAAGCCAGGTGGATTCCATGCCAACAAAGAGGATTAGGGCCTGGTGGATCTGGTAGACCGTTGAGACCTCTGCGGATAGGTGTCAATTTATTTATACCCCTTCTCCCTGGGGGAAACAACAACATAGTTTGATGTCTAAATGAAGTAATCTCTAGAAAGAAAAGGGAGATTATATTTGTTAAACTGTATAAAAAAATCAGAAGATAACATGGCTTTGTTCACAGTATTGCATAAAGAAGATTAAAGACGAGGAACAAGCTTCTTAAACACTGTAAACTAATTAGTTCTACGAATTGTTTTCCCGAGGTTCATGAGATGTGAAACATTGGCACCAGTGCGTGAAATACACTCTGCCTCAGTGCTCTTTTCAATTTATTTTTCTGTTAGTGTCATATGTATATTAAAAAAAAGAGCAGCCAAAAAGAAAGAGGTTACAGAAGGAGACCAAAGCCTGTCAGATGACTGAGGCTGACATTTTGTCATCTTAAGCCTGGCGCGGGCGGGTCCCCCTCTAATACCCTGTATAAATACCAGCTTCGTTTTCTGCCATCACAGGCTACATTGCACAAATGATGTCATGACAAGGCCCAGAGGAATTCCTGCTGCGGCTCAGAGCACTGTGGCAGCTCGCAGCGCAGCACGGCCCGATCCAGCGGGTGCGTCCTTGCTTCCCAGGAGCTGGGTCTTTCCTGAGAGCAGACAGGGGGGCACCCAGCATGAGGGCTGGGCCGGAGGCCTGCCATCCTCAACTTCTCATGCCCTTGTTCAAATGAGAAATTTACTTTTTTTGTTCTAAAATCAAATATTTTCTAGATGGAGGACCAGCCAAGGCTAAGTTTTTATTCCCTAAGCAACAGATAACTATATTTACTTAATTTAAAGTAGAATAGCAAGTTTGGTTTTTTTTTATGTAACACACTTTCTTTTTCAGAACTTTAACTCAGAGATATGTTACTAGGACAGTAGATGAACTCTGTTGTCACTCTGACTCTCCATCATCTCTTTTCTTTTTTTTTTTTTTTTTTGGCGATCATCTCTTTTCTGCTTCTCTTCCTGTGTATATTGTGCAGAAACAGGAAACGTCCTTGCTTCCTACCATAGGCTTTCCCAGGTCTCCTAGTCAGAACAAATCACTACTTTCTCTGTATTCTTAGAGAACTAAGTGTAAAACTGTGCATGAGAATACCATCCTCTTTCTTTTTATTTTACCATCAAACTTTTTTTTAAGATTATTTATTTATTTTTGGCTGTGTTGGGTCTTCGTTTCTGTGCGAGGGCTTTCTCTAGTTGCGGCAAGCGGGGGCCACTCTTCATTGCGGTGCACGGGCCTCTCACTATCGCAGTCTCTCCTGTTGCGGAGCACAGGCTCCAGACGCGCAGGCTCAGTAGTTGTGGCTCACAGGCCTAGCCGCTCCGCGGCATGTGGGATCTTCCCAGACCAGGGCTCGAACCCGCGTCCCCTGCATTAGCAGGCAGGTTCTCAGCCACTGGGCCACTAGGGAAGCCCCCATCACACTTCTTAAAGGTGCACTTGCTACTGTCACTTGCTCCCTGGCTCCTGGCCCAACCCTGGGGGGAGGCTGTCTCAGCAGCACCTGACGACCTCCTTGTTATCAGGTCCCTTTGATCTCAGTTCTCATGGAGCTGGGCTGTCACTCCCACCAACTCCAGCATTCATTGCTGTGGCCCAGCCTCCTTTCTGAAACTCTCCTGAATCCAGGAGAACCGTGGAGTTTCCTCACCGCCCAGTCCTTATTTCTGGCTTTTGCTTCTGCAGGAGACACTCATTCCCTATTGCCTGTTGCACGTCTCTGATGTCTGTCTTGTTCACTGTTGTCTCCCCAAATTCTAGAACAGTGCCTGCCATGTGGTAGGAGCCCAATAAATATATGCTGAATGAATTAAATACATGATTCTCCCTAGGATGTCCCCCCGTCAGCTCCTCAAACCCAGGAAGTCAGTACCATACCTATTTCTCTTGACGGTCAAACCTACTTCTCCTTATTTGTTCGCCATTTTGGGCTAGCTCTCCTCCTTCCCTGGTTCAGATTTCGCTCATTATCAAGTTCTCCTTTCTGCTCGCTGCTGAGCAGTCCTCCATCCTGGGAGGTCGGCTTCCCACCGTCTCTCCGGCCTTCCAGTCATCTTCAGTCCCCTTACCAGGCCCTCGTGCAAGCCATCCGCTGGTCTTTCCCGGACAACTTATAAGAGGCTTGTAACTGCTAACTGCCTTCCCTGTGGTCCGTTCATCCCCCACTCTGCTGTCAGAATGACTTCCCCCAGTCACAGATCTGAATGCATCGAAAAACATAAGATCACTTCTTGTCGTAACAAAGTCAAGACGATTCATGATTAATAGCATCCAAAGCTCCTTTCAATCTGGCACTTGTTTATGTCTCACTTCACTCTCCACTATTTCTATGTCCTCCCACTCAAGCCCAGCCTCCCAGTGTCTCAGCAGCTTGGTTCTGCTTAAATTGTGGCTTCTTCTGAGAAGGCCCCTGAGCAGCCCTCCTTTAAGGTTGTTTGCCTTTCGTGCACTTAACCAAAGGGAGCCAGATGTTCGCATAACTATTGAACACCTCCCCCTTCCAAGAGAAAGCTTCTGAGGGCAGAGTCTGTGACATTGGTCTTGATATCCATCTGGTACCTAGGACGGTGCTTTACATGTAGCCTGGTGCGTTACATTAAAAAAAAAAAATTGAATTCTAGCCTTTATGATACTCTACCATATGTGTTATAGTTGATATTGGATAGTTGGCATTTCTTGGTCCCTGACACTAAACTCCTTAGGAGCAGAGAGCATCTCTGATATATCTTTGTGTCCTTTCATAGGGCAAGAAGTAGGTTCACAGAGAATGTGGTTGAATTTAAGTTTAAATAAAAAGAGTGAATGTTGACTGGATAAAAATGCAAACAGTGCTAGCAATATGTTGATTTATGGAAAAAAATTCTTCACTTTGAGCGTTAGCATATATTTCATTAAGCAATCATATCAAAAGTAGTAATATGTTGGCTTTTCCAATTTCAACTAGGGCCTGTGTGTATGAAGCATATCTGTAGGGCACTTTGGACATAGAGATATGTATTATTCTGACTTTTCTAATGACTTTTTAAAAAACTGATATAAGCAGGCACTGGTAGGTTTTAGACATAACATTGTAAGAATTAAATCAGTACTATTCCAACTGAAGTTTAGTATTTTACCTTTTTTTTTTAATAGAAGAGTATTTTCAGTGTGTAAGTATTGTACTTGGGAAACCCTATTTCCTTTACTTGTTTTTCAAAATATACTGGTAAGATTTTTTTTTTTTTTTTTTTTGGCTTTCAGATAGTATATAAAATTAAAATGAGGGCTCTGGAGTCAGGAGCTCTGAGACTCAGTTTTCTTATGTGTAAGATGGGGCTAATCATGATCCTACTTCATTAGGATGCTGAAGATTTGAGATGGTACCTTTAAACTCTTAGAGTACTTGGCACACACTCAATACATGGTTAGGTAATATTATTCTTTTATTTTAACTGGGATTTGTATAGGGAGGGGGTTGTGTGTTTGGTGGGGGAAACTGGGAAGAAAAGTCTCATGGACTTCCCTGGTGCTTTCTAATTCTTGAACAGCAGTGGCCATGAGTGACTCCCCAGAAGACTTGTGTCACCTGTAACCTTAAAACCCTGTGGCACCAGTAAATCACGTTTTTGTCCTGAAAAAGGATAGCTATAATTTAGCTTTTTAAAAAATATGTTTTCATTTATTGAGGTCAGTGCATTTGTGTCAAACAATTGAAACCTGACAAGAAAAATCAAGGGTAGCCTGGGCACTGCTCAATTATTACTCCGATCAGATTTTAATTAGCCCCAGATGTAGAAGGAAGTGCTATTTTATTATACATTACCATGCACTTGCTTACATATTTACCCTGGGGTTAGAGGTGTTTTATTAATTATTTTTCTTGGCAACCAAGACAATAGTTTTGACTTCTGAACTGAAAGTTGCCAACCTGTTTAAACACTAATAGCCATCATAAAAAATGAACACTGCTATTTACTAAACAGGAATAAATCTCTGCAAACTAGAGTAATTCATTGTTCACATGACATCAGCCTTAACTTTTATTCACGTTATTCCGGATCCCATCACTAACAAATTATTTTTTTAATCTAAATTAAAATTACTTTTTAATTTAATTTTATTTTTTGGCTGCGTTGGGTCTTTGTTGCTGCATGTGGGCTTTCTCTAGTTACGGCGAGCGGGGGCTACTCTTCATTGCAGTGCGCGGGCTTCTCATTGCGGTGGCTTCTCTTGTTGTGGAGCACAGGCTCTAGGCGCACAGGCTTCAGCAGTTGCAGCATGTGGGCTCAGTAGTTGCAGCGGCGGGCTCTAGAGACAGGGGCTTCAGTAGTTGTGGCTCACGGGCTCTAGAGCACAGGCTCAGTAGTTGTGGCGCATGGGCTTAGCCACTCCACGGCATGTGGGATCTTCCCGGACCAGGGGTTGAACCCATGTCCCCTGCATTGGCAGGCAGATTCTTAACCACTGCACCATCAGGGAAGTCCTAAAATTACTTTTTCAATTCGAGGCCTTTTTTCCAGCTTTATTGAGGAATAATTGACAAATAAAATTGTAAGATATTTAAAGTGTACAATGTGATGAGTTAATTTGAAGCCTTTTAATTGATACGAATTGTCAAAATGTATTTGCATCTCTTTTAGTATAGTATACCTTCCTGATCGAAAGGTTAGCATTGCTTAATTGTATGTTTTCAGAGCAGCGTGAAAGTATAACAACTTCCATAAATAAAATGAAGGTTTCGTTTTAGAAAATGTTCTAATGACGTATGAGCAAATCTAATGACAACAGTAAATGGGAGTATGAAAAGAATTCAATCCTTTAACAAAAATAATTAAATACTAAGGGATGTATATTGATTCCAGAAGTAAACTCAGGTGACCCTGTCTTATTTATCTAGACTGATGAGCTCCAGTTGGTATGTTTATTCCTTTGCCCCTGCCACTTTTCAGCATGTTTTACATGCTGTCTAGAAGTTTGCAACTTTCATGCTATATATTTTTTCCTGTCTGACTTTTATGACTTCCCCCATAAAATGTATTGGTTGTCTGAGTCTCACAAATCCTAAACTACTTAATGGCTGTGGCTGCATCCATTATGCTGTTCTGTGTGTTTGTGTGTTTTTTTCTTAGACATCTGTGTAGATCGCTTCTGAAATTTACAAGACCTTTGTAACTAATCCCATAGGTTGACCTGAGCAGGGGCAGTGTTTGTTGCTGCTAATTACACAGTGCAAACCTTTGGGAAATAGGCCCTTTGTTAATGATGCATTTGAGCAAGCAACTAAATATTCCTGGATAATGCTGAGAGTATTACTCGCCTAGGTCTCTGTGCTTGCGGATCCCCTGCCTGTCTCTTCTTTCTACATAGATGTCTGGCCACTGTGCTTGAGGTGCGTATTAATTGGTGGATGAGGAAGAGAAGGGAGACACTTTCTTTTTTTTTTTTTTTTTTTTGGAGACACTTTCTTTGGCAACAGGGTGTAAACAAACATCTGTGTGATAAGGCACAGGTGGATTATTAGGTATGACATAATAAGTAGTATTTCTGTCGTGGCGTTATATATCTATTAAGGGTTTTTTTTGAGGCTTTTTCCTTCCTAGGGCTTCAAAACCTGCTCTTCCCATATTTAGAGATAACCACTGAAAATGGCCAGAAATCCCACTGCTGCCAATCAGTTATGCTACCTCTAAATATCAGCCTCTGATTAATAGCTTGTTAAAGTGAGTTTCAAAACTAAGGGGAACTCTCTTTAGGGCAGGTATATATTTGATTTAGGGGGTATTGATTTGCATAATTTAGCAAATAAAGCACTATAAAATTAAAGGTCTGGAGACATTTACTCTTACCTAACTTAAAAAAGAAAAAACATTCATATATTGTGGCCTAGATTAGTCACATAAGAACCACCCTGTAAAAAGGAAACAGTACAGCTGGAAATTAGTCAAGAGAACCCTATAGAAAACCTTGAGACCCTTTCACCTGGTGGCTTGGTTATTACTATCAGGTCCACCCAAAAGAAAGTAGCATCATGTAGAGAAATAAAAAGGATTTATAACATGTATCACCAAAAGACACCTGAAAAACAAAGGAACGTAATTGCCAGAGATTCTTCTACAATTACAAATACAATATAGAAAACTTTTTTCTAGAACAGTAATACTTCACATAAAGAAAGTCCTTTTCCAACATGTCTTTTCTGCTTTTTCATAGGTAGCATATGCAATTTTAGGTCTAGATTTGCATCTGTAAACAGGCAAGAAAGGTAAGGGTTTCCCCCACACGTTACTCTATTGATTTCTTAGTTCAAAAGGTTACAAATTATTTAACCTGTTCTAAGAGAAAGAGAGAGCCCTAAGATAGGTACAGTGTACAGATAACTATTTAAGTTCTCTTACTATTCTGTTTAGTATCTACTTTACATACATTGACCTATCCATTAAATATCTCCTCAGATTCTTACCAAGAAAATCTTTCCCTCTCTTGATAAGCCAGTAACTTCCCCCTTTGAAACTGTGTGATGCATTGTTTCCTTGTTTGTCTTGGCCACCAGATAGCTCAGCTAAGTTTTGTGTTTGCTTGCCACACAGCATCTCCTGTTCACTGCCTCATGCCCACTAGCAGCACTTGCACATAGCAGTACATGCTTACTAAATATATACTCAATCAGCAGGTGTATCACGAAGTTGTTTTTCATTAAAATCGACTTCCCATTCTCTTTATATTTGACTTTTTGTTGTTGTTGTTTTTAAGCTGTCTAAGATCTAAATGGTTTCATTAGGTCTGATTCTTATTTGTGAACCCCATCAAATTATTTCATGAAGGAGTCAGGGTATTATAATAAACATGAAACGAATGTGCTTTGTTGTATATGATAACAACATGGTTTGAATGTTACTCTGTGTGTGTGTGTGTGTGTGTGTATGAAAGTACACATTTTAAAGGCAGCTAAATGGACTAAGAATAAAGTATTTCTTTAAGGAGTTAAACTCAAAACATCTTGACACATAAAATTCTAGGAATTGGGGTTGGTGGAAAGGTAATGAAGTATTCCTCCCCAAATTATATTCAGATATTCTCATGGAACTGGTCATTTTCATTTATTTTATAGTTAATTAAACCAGAGAGGAGAAACAGCAGGAATAGAAGGGTCTGTTTTGAAACTCCAAACAAGTCAGTTGATGGCTTTGTTTATCAGTAAAACAGCACCGGATCCCTGCTTCATGAGGGAGTCATGAAAATATAAACTTGTAAAGGTTTTCCATTCTAAGTATTATGTACTCTGTTTTGCTCTCAAGAGTGTATGTAGTTCCTTAAAAACTCTCAAGCCACCCTGGTATCTTCCATCTCATGTTTTATTGATTTTCAAACTATACCATTTCAAACAGGTGCCATGCTGTGAAAAACATGAACACAGTTTGAAATTCACTCCTGGAAAATATTTCGACATTAGACATTTGAAGAGGATCTGGGAAGTGTTGATATTAATTAACAACATCCCATTGCTCCAGAAACAATTCAGCCTGGGTATTTTGAGACACTGAAGTAATGTAATCTTAGGTAGAACAATCCACTTTCTCACTTTGGCGTGGTACAAATATGGGATGTTCTCATGAGGAATATGTCCCAAGGTTGGGGATAGCCTAGAACAGTCTATCTTCTAATGTGTGAGCCCTGTGCAAGGTTACAGCGCTGTTGACAGAATCCTTGAGCATCCCTCAAAATTACACTGGCTTTTCAGGCTCTGCTCCCCTTTTAGCAATGCAGCAGGTTAAAATAACTTCTGGAGCACTTTGGCAATATTGTACTACTGAAGGCCTTAAAATCTCTTGACATTTTTCTCCCAGGAGCCTCACTGAATCCTTTGACGTAGACAGGAGTAGTATTTTGTTTTCTTGAGTTCCTTGGGAAGTTTGCATAAACCACCATCCTTCGTGAAAACCCTTGTAGTTAGCTCTGCTGAATTTTCATAGGGCATCACTGAGCGCCACAAACCATCTGCCATTTCACACTCAGCTACTTGAGGTCAGTGATACTGATAGCTGGGTAGGTGTGAAGTGTGTGAAATGATGAGCCATCTCGCAAGAGTGGGGTGAGGTTGCACCAGTAGCCGTTTGGCAAGATAGTGTGTGTTCATTCACAAAGGCAAATTAATTATTAACATTTAATACTGTATAACTTACAGGGAGAAAAAAAAAGATTGTTTATTCACTGTGCCATTGTGACAACTTTGTTCAACAGGGGACGCGTTACAAACGCCACTGGTGGTAACTCGAGGATATGTCCTTTAACAGCTCGTTAGTAGTCATTTCCCAGTCAAGTAAACATCTTAGCCCGGAAGTTTATTTAATAAGGTGCAGTCATAGTGTAGAAGCAGGAAGTAACCTCAAATTGCACGATCACTATCTTCACAGTGGGGCAGAATTCTTCTAATAGACAGTGGTTTGGGTGGAAATGTAATAGCTTTTGAATGGTTGGAGCCTGGACAGTTATGAGTTACCACAGTTTGTCCTTTCACTTAGAATGGCCTTGAATAGTCACACATGCCGTCTACATTGTCTTTGATCTTCATGGCTTCTCCTTGCTCCCTCCCACTGGCAAGTCAGCCGGCATCATTCTGGAACAGTTGATGGTTTTCCCTCTGTCTTTAGAATGAGTGACTCTTGGCTGGAACATGGTGCCCTGGTATCAGTAATTTTCATTCCCAAACAGGTATAACAAGATCGAAATGGTATTCCCTGCATGAGTCAGTAGCTGACAGCATCAGGCCTGGCATCTCCTAACAGAGTTGTTGACCTAGAGATATGCTCTCCAGCATGTTAAAGCCATCCCAAGACGCTTTAGGTAGAGGATTGCAATTGAGCCATTCCTCATTGCCATCTCAAAGATGCATGGGGGCATGATAACACCTCCCGGTATTGTATTAGTCATGCTTGGAGGAAAACTCAACAGGGGTTTCTGATCCTCTGGGAAATTTTTACATTCAAAATTGGAATTCAGACTGTCTGAAATCCTTGAAAACTCTATTCTGGCTGTTCTGTGCTGATGAATATTTCTTAAAGTAGAAGACAATCTGTAAAATATTATTGATTACATGGCAGACTCAGAGACGTGACAAAGACAGAGGTTCTTTAGCGGGAAATGCAAACTTTCATGGCTACTGCAGCCAGACAGATACCTCAGTGAGAATATCAGGCCTGATGTACAAACTTGGTGAGTAAGGACCCTACTGAAAGGGATGGCTGCTCACCCATTCTAGCAGAATATTTCTGTGAAAGAAGAATATGGAACCAATGATGCCAGATCTTCCAATTTTTCACTAGAAGGCCGAAATCTGTACTTTATGTGAAATCTCTGGATTCCTAAAGATTGGTTCAGATTAGTCTGAAACACTGGATTGGCCAAAACTTACACATATGGAGCGGAAATTGGTTCATAGGCTATCAGTTTACAATCTGGCTTTTATGGAGATTCATTTCTAAATCATGATAGTGGTGCATGTGGATGTTAAAGTCAAATGCAAATATAATTATTAATAAATTAGAACACTGAATCAAAACATGTTCTGGGGCTGGAAGAATATGTCGTGGTATGACATCCATCCCACATCAAATTATAGATGGCTAAGCTAATTGTATTTTCAGATTCATTGAGCTTTGAGAATTGGGTCTATCACAGCCACAGTTCTTGACTTGGGGCACAGTTCTGTCAGCCTCTCCAGTGAGCTGTAGTTAACATTAACACAAGACATCATCCCTAGTAATAACCTAGAGAAAACAGCTTGTTTGTCATTGGTGAAGACATCTAGTTCTTCTCAGTGTCTGTATGCAAAGCATAGTCAGTGGAATCCAGTGGAATCCTTGAGAAGCTGGCTGCTATCATTTTTGGGAATTTAAGAATAATAAGAACAAAGAGTTGAATAAAATAAATACTTTGAAGACTCAAACTCTGCAAACTTCAGTAGAGCCAGGCTGCTAAACACCAGGCCTGGAATGCAGCCTTTGGGAATGATATATGGCTTCCTTGAGCCAAGAGTTGAGCTGTGTGGAGTGTAAGTTCCAGAGGCAAAGTTTCAAAGTGTCAGCTATACAAAGGCTACAACTTCAAACACAGCGTATCTCTGAGCTAGATCTCCATCCGAAACAACATCTTGGAAGAGGGCAGAGTTGTTTGCAGAAAAACAGCGGGCAGGGTCCCTGGAATGAGTTGGAGCAACCGGGGAGGCAGGTGATACATAGGTGAATGAAGAGTTCAAGCAGGTGCTGGGGGTAGACTCCATTTATAGTGGTGAGATTCCTGCCAAGAGCTAAGAATATCAAAGGCTTATTCAAATATCCTTTAGCCTTTTGATCAACGGGACATTTGCATCCCTTGGTCCTACCAGCTTTATTTCAGCGGAGAGTATGCGTGGATGACAGAGCAGCTCACGTTACTGATTGCTATCTGTTTGTCATTCTAGCCCTCTTACCTCCCACATGAGTTGTACCTTTTTGGTGCAAATAAGCTGCCCGGGCTAGCCTGGCTTGATCTCTGTGCTGCAGATGTCTCTAATTAACTTGATTGAGACAGGTCCCTGGGATCCTGTTGCACAGTCTGACCAGTCCCCCTGTCCTGGGTGGCACTATCTTGTCACCTGATGCATGCTTCTTGCTAACGTCCTTTGAGCAACGTTCATTAAGGAGTAGAGTCTTCAAGTGCCCATGCTTTTAATATGAAAGCCGTGGAGTGATGGTTGCTAATGAGCAACAGAGGAAGGCAAAATGTATCTCGGGTTCTTCTTTAGGGTCTGAGAAGATGTTACAATTTTTATCATTACTAGTGTTACTAACATCATTATTTGTCATAGCTGAAAGAAACCTGGTCTCAACTCATTGCAAGCATAGACCCTTAAATGACTCTGTTGTGCAATAAGTGATAAAACAAGTGTTTGGAAGAACTGGTTTGACTAGTTCAGAGATCTGCAAGATGTCCAATTACTGTCGGTGAAACCAGCCTCAAGCACTGTAAAGATTGGAGTTGTTTTTATTCCCTCAACGTCTACATTGTCGTTTTTTTCTGTAGTCATAAATTATTCAGTTACCTGTTATATTTTGTGTATGTGGTTTTGTGCATGTGTGTATGTGTTTTCTCTGAAGAGCTATAGCTTTTTCTACAATTTCCAGAATTTGATATATCAGTTCAGACTTAAGGCTATTTATTCTGACTTTCTGCAAGGATATCTTACAGCAGTTATTTCTAAAATATTGTGACACAGAAGTCACTTACTAAATGTTGAAAGAAATAATAGAGGAATCTTCAACTATGTATAAGAACTACTATACATGTAATATTAATGACTTTATTATTCCTTATAAATATAATGCCAAGCTGTGAAGGGAAATACTGAATTTTTTGATTTTTAAATTCTGTTTTCCTTGGTTACCATTTACACCTGAACTGATAACCAAATACATTCCTTTTGGCATCTTTTGGTAGAAGGCGTACTGTCATGAATCACTGTTCCTTGGCAGCAAAGCTACTCAATGACACCGGGTTGTGGTCACGGAAAGTACAGCATTTATTGCAGGGTACCAAGCAACAAGAACAGGCAGCCAGGGCTTAAAAAACCCAAACTCCCCAATGGCTTTCAGGCAAGAATTTTTAAAGGCAGCATTAGGGGTGAGGGTGGCAGGGTGCGTGTGTGATCAGCTCCTGAACATTTTCCTGATTGGTTGGTGGTGAGGTAACATGGTGATATTTCGGGAATCTTAATTCTCAACCCTCTGGTTCTAACCAGTCTGAGGTCTGTGTGCTTGTGGTCAGCATGTAGTCACCATCCTCCACCTGGGTGGGGGTCTTAGTTCCTGCAGAACAGCTCAAAGGTATACATCGGATTGTTAGTTATATCCCTTCAGGAGGAACTAGGAGTCATGTGGTTCTATTGTCCTAATCATTAACTGCTTGAGTCTGCTCTTTGGAATTCGGGGAAGGCCAAACAAGAAGCAGGGGCCACTGAGGGGCTTGCCCCTGGGAGGGACCTGAAGGGTTCTGCTTGGTTTCAGTCCCCCCTTTTCTTTGATTTCCCTCAATCCTGAGAGGACTAGGGGCAGGGCAAGAAAGGGAATAAGGTTTTGGGTAGAGAAGTTAATCATAAACTCAGCAAAGGACCTTGGTTTTAGGGGGACTTGCTTTTAACGCCACAATTCATGGTCTGGCATCACTAAGCAACATGGCCTTGCCTTCTCCATAATTTGCGGGTGGACTAACCTGTTAGCTGAAGTAGTTCCTTATCAGTCAACCAAGCTGCATTATTCAGTTGGAGGATTGATATTTCTATCCTCACCTGACTAGCATGAATTTGTAGACCATGTACCCCAAAATGAAGGATAAAGAGAAGATGGTGACATGGTCCTTATCAATGCCAAAGAATATAAAATGCAATTGGGATCATGCCCCAATTTAGAAAAGATCATCTCTATAAATATACACCTCCTGTGTAATAATGTTCTCAGTCCTGTTGGATTTCAGAAAGGGAAGAGTTCTTTGTGGGCTATGAAGGTGGTGAAAGCTTTATAGAGGAGCTCAACCACTGTAAAAAGTCCAGGGGAGGAACTGAGGGGATTAGAGGCAAAGGGAGAATCAGCAGAGACCTGAGGTGGGAGCTCACAGGGCACGTGAGAAGGCCAGGTTGACAGAGGAGTCTTGGGAATTGAGGTCGGAGAGGTTCCATGGTGCCAAAGCATGGAGGGTGTGATGAAGAACCGAGCACGGATTCGACTTGCTCTCACAGAATAGGGAGTCTTCTGGGGTCTTCACCTGGGACGGCCTGATGAATTGGGAAGAGAGAATGGAAAGGAATAAGGGAGACCAGCTAGGAGGTGATGATGCTAATCCACATGTGTGACAGTAGGGCCTGTGTGAGCCTGTGGTGTTAGAATAGATCACGATAGCTCTGAGCAGGATCGCGGAGAAAGAAATCATCAGAATATAACAGATGAGCTTGTGTAGAAGAAAAGAGACCAAAAAAAAAAGAGACAGCTTTCTCCTGATTTCCTTTAATCATTCTTGTGGCCATGTCTATCAGAGAGCAGGGAATAGAGAAATGAAATTTCAACATGTTCATTTTATTCATTATTAGTACTGGTAAGCTTTGAATGAAAGGGGAGAAGGATTTATGGATTATTGAAGGACTGCTAACATCGAGGGTTGTCATGGAATTTAGAAGCACATTTTAAACTTCCATCTATGCATCATTAGGAAAAAGCATTAGCAATTGACTGATTCTATCAGCTTCTCTGTTTAGTCCTCCAATTTTAGTCAAATAAGACCGAGACAGGCATTAATGGTTGATCTGCTGTTATACCACTCTCTCTGGTCAAGTCTCAATGCTGACATGCATATGGTAATTGGACATTAGTCATTTCCTGGGATATGCTTCATCATCCTTAGAAGCCATACAATGATGATTGGGTGTCATTTGCTTCTGGTCCAGCTTGGAGGCTTAAAACGGCATCTCTGGCGATTCAGATAAGCCTTGTTCAGGACTGGATGGCAGCTCCGGGAACAGCAAGTTAGTGGTCCCAGGGCCCCCACTGCAGCCATTTTTCAGGAGCAAAAGCGGACGGCCATAGAGTGCCTGTGCTGGCACCGACGGGGTCATCCTTTCAGGGGAGGAGAGGCTCCTCCAGCTGTAGGTGTGCGTTTGAGTTTTAGAGCCCCTCCTAATGAATTTTAGACTGAGAATCTCATTCTCCTAGAACTATCACTTGAGAATCAGAGTAATTATTTCCTATTGCCCTTTGTGGAATACAGTTATAATTGCATTACTGTTAACGGTGTTCGCATTAACACTTAATTGTTAATGTCCTGCTAATTTGGAGGAAATCATCACCTCTTCACATTTCATTGCCAGAAAGAGTTGTTAAATTCAAAGAGGATCATCTGAAGCTTCCAAATGGAGGAAAGAGAAAAGATGCTGGAATTTAGGGCAGAATTTGTGGGATGACTGCTCTTTCTGGTGTGTGTGTTTGTTTACTTTTAAGGTACTATATGTCTGTTTCATTTTGAGGTTAAGCCACAATGTACAGACGATCGCTGGAAAGTAACAGGGATTCCTGTGAGGCGTGGAAATGGCTCTGGGGTTTATAGCAGGAAAAGGGCAGAAACTTTCATTCATAGCTGACATCCTGTTTGAATGTTGAAAGGCACATTAACAAGAAAAGAAAGACGCCACTGTGGCAAGGTCAGCCAGACGGTGGTGGGCTCCAGGCCTTAACTTTCAGATGATTGTGAACTTCTTCCTTTACAATACACTGAACTGCCTGTTGTTCACAACCAAGCGGCTCCTTGGCCTAGCTCTGCAACAGGAAACTGAAATATTTTGAGACATCTTTATTCAGGCTTGCAAAAAATAAATAAATAAAAAGAGCCAGAGGAAATACCGAAGTTTATCAATCTTTGAATCTGTTAAGTGGAATATTGTTTGGGGCATAGATCCTCAAATGTCCCAAATAATCTGGACCAAGACGTTCATTTGAACGTAGGATGGGCATCTCTATGACACTGGTTTGGAAAGAGCTTTCTTTAAGGGCTGAAAAGTGGTATAACAGGCTCCATGGATGTTCGACCTGGGCATTCATTCACACAGGGACTGACGCTTGATATAATGTTACGTTGCTGCTGTCTTGCAGTTCTTAGTAATGTTTGAACAAGGGGTCTCACATTTTCATTTTGCACTGGGCCCTGCAAATGACATAGTCGGTCCTACTGAGCACTCATTGGTGACTGGGGCAGAATGTGGTTTAAAATTTCACCACGTGTGCTAGAAGTCAGCTCCTGCTCAACCACCCATGAGTAATTAAATTCTGTACTCTTATCAACACACAAACTGGTTTGACAACATTGCAGGCTTGTTCCTTTTTCAAAAATGTCCTTTAGTTAAGCAGCTCTATTTCCTTGATACAGGATGCCAAATAACCTGTTTGACCTAATTTTTTTTACTTTTCAAGTGGGTGTTTCTATATCCAATGCAGGCTATGGATTCATGTTGAAATATGAAGTAGTAATTAATGAGCTTAGTTTCATACATTTTTAATGTGTATTTCAACCAAAAGAGCTGTTAAAGCTGGTGGAATATCAAAAATGGTGAGGTTTTAACACCCACAAACCCTGGGGCACATTCCTTAATTTCTAAGGGTGTGGTTGTTTAGACCTGGAAGATTTCAAATGCACCTTCTAAGGAAGGTCACCTGGCACTGGGTCAGTGCAGAATGGACATTTAATGATTCCTGCTGGCAGAGCTTGGTTTCTTATCAAGTTTTGTACTGACAAGTGAGGAACTACTCCATTCATTTTATTTTGCTCTGTGACTCATTAGCTTTATTTCTCATAAACACCCTTCCCTTCCAACTACAATCTAAAAAGTTCTGTCATTAAAAGCAGTTTTGTGTTTCCTGCCTAAGGGAGACTATTTTCAAGAAAATATGTGCATTTTGACAATGTGAGTCTTGCCCATTTTAAAGCTGTAAGTATAATTTCTTTTTTATTGGGTGATAAACTTTCTTTCTGACAAAACAAAGGACAGCCAAGATTTCTTCCCTTTAAAAAATATTGTGATTTCGCATTTCTTTGCACGTTTTAAAGCACAGTTTACATAACTCTGCTCTTAAAAAGGACAGTTATATGGCTTTGTGTGTTATCAGCATAAATAGGTCATGAAAAGAGAACAAAATGCTGTGTTGCATTTGAAAATTGGGATTTAAAGTCCTCGTTCCTGTAGCTATAATATGATTCTGAATTGACTGTAAAAAACCCGAAGCCTGGTTTTGATGTCAGCATGTATGCATACGTACTTCTGTTACCTTTTCTGATTATTTGTGATCTGCTGTGCAAAGGAAAAGACCCTGGACATGGGTCACGGATCGCTTTCCTGGGAAAGTCAGAGTGGTCGCATTTCCGTACGCTGCCTCTAGGTCTGCTGCCCTCAGTGCTCAGAGCTGGCTTTCCCTGCTGACTCTCACTCTTTGATTTTACTTCTGGGTCAGTAAAGTCAAAAGGTAAAGCTGCCTTATGGACAGTCTATGAGACAGGGTTTCTCAAAGTTTGATCATCTAGGTGCCACTTTCAAAGTTTTGCTATGTGCATGTGTCACCTATGCCAGAATTAACATTTTTAAAACTAGACCCTAATATTTTAAATTTATTTATTTATTTATTTTTGGCTGTGTTGGGTCTTCGTTTCTGTGCGAGGACTTTCTCTAGTTGTGGCAAGTGGGGGCCACTCTTCATCGCGGTGCGCGGGCCTCTCACTATCGCGGCCTCTCTTGTTGCGGAGCACAGGCTCCAGACGCGCAGGCTCAGTAGTTGTGGCTCACGGGCCCAGTTGCTCCGCGGCATGTGGGATCTTCCCAGACCAGGGCTGGAACCCGTGTCCCCTGCGTTGGCAGTCGGATTCTCAACCACTGCACCACCAGGGAAGCCCTAGACCCTAATATTTTTTACCTAATATTTTTTTCCAGGAAACTTTATATCCTTCTCCTAAATATGCCTTTGCCATGAATAATTACTTGCCACAAGTAAGCAAACAAGGCTCTGTTCCTGAAACCTACTGTTAAAAGTAGAGATTAGCTGGTGTTAGGGAGGTATTAGACCTATTAGCAACATACTGAGATTTTCTCCTTGACTGTTTGAGAGAGGGTTCATAAAGGACTAATTTTCTCATCATGTGGTTCATTGTTTGTTAATGCTGTATCTGCATATCACCTGTGGGTCTCATAATACTGCTAGGGGTCTAGATCACTCACTTTGAAAATGCTGCCTTAAGTGATGAGATTTGAGAGATGCTAAACGGGGCCCCTCATTTGTCATGTTGTCTCAGATTCCACCGTTATAATCATTCCTTTAGATTTATGTTTCGATTTTGTTCAGTAATTACCTATTTAAATGTAAATTACTCTGTAACCCCTTAGTAGTCTTCTAAAGATTCATTTTCTTCATTGAGACTAAGGTTCCTCCAAAGGGGGACACACGGGCTAGAGATTCTGGCTGTGGAAGAATGAAAGAAATACTTTAGACAAACAGACACTCTTTGCAATTAACTTGGGTGGTAGTTTCTTCTTAGACATTTCTCTCAGCCTAGGACAGTGTCTCTCTCGTTCCACCAAGACTCTGGCTGTCACACCGTCTGTAACACTGGGCTCGGATGCCAACACCTCGGTGTCCTCCTCTGATGGCCCACCCCAGATGTTGAAGGCTCTGTGCATCTTCCTTATGGAACTCACCCCGCTAATTTACATTATAGCTAGCGTGAGTTCGCCTTTCCTCCTCTAGCTGACACCAGGTGAGTGGTGTATCAACAGGAGATCTGACTTCATTGATTGTGACAGAAAGTAGGAGAAGCGAGTGTCACAGCAAGTTCTCTAAGCTGATTTCGCAAGAATATTCCTCATGCAATACAGCTGGGGAGGGTAGCATTCCATTCACCCAGATTTGGCCCTGTGACATTAGCTGTGTTCTCTTATGTATGAATCATTAAAACAGGCAGACACTGAGGCTTGCCGAGCTGTGGGAGTAGGCGAGGGAATTTGGGACAGAGAAACCATTTCTATCGTTTCAGCTCTGGCGCCCAGCTCCACTTGAGCTGTCTTTCTCCAAGCCTAGCTGACTGGCTAGAATATGTGGACACGCAGGATAAAGTATTATCTCTGCAAAGCATAGCAGTGACTTGGCGTTTAATACCTGCACCTTTGACATAGACTATGGCTTAACATGATTTATGAGCTGTCCACTGTCTCTAAATCCACCGTGAAACTTTGGTATCATAGCAAAGCACTAGCAGTGACTGTTTCAGCAAAGGGATGCATCTCTGAATAACTCGGGCATCATCTTTGGAATCATGGCATCATGAAACATGCTTGGGGGTCAGAAATACCTGGGATCAAATCCTAGTCCTGCAGTTAGAAGCTGGGTGACTTGACGTGAGTGAGTCAGCCTCCTAGTGCCCCAGATGTTCTCACGTGAGCTGGAGATGATAATGGGACCATGGGTCTTACTTGCTGGGTGGGTGTGCTGGGGCAGGCGGGGTGGTGTAGACCGCATGGCACCAGTAGTCATGGAACCTGCTTCATTCCCCCTTTTTTTTTTTTTTTTTTCGGAGTCTTTTTTTTTCCATTCCCCTTTTTCTTGGTTTTCAGTGCGGATCTCAGGCCCCTTCTTGCTTAAATTGTGTGTATCTTTGGGAATGTACCACCCCACCCCCGTTTTTTCCCACAATATATTTAAAATGAAGGAACATTTCTGCAAGCAGGCTGAAATAGCCAGAAATGGGGAGAAGAGTATTATCATCAGTGTTCATTACATTTCTTATGCTGTTTTGATGGATCTGCTTGGGAATAAAACCTCTGGTAATTATTTAGCGACCTTTTTATTTGATTTTCAATTGTGCTGGACTCGAGTTCTCACACGCTAACTTCCATGCTTCATGAACACCGTGGTTTTGCTGTCATACTTGCTCACACTTTATTAGGCAAAGCCACGTGTTTATGTGGTGTCCCTGGAGCGAAGCAGTAGAGCCTTAGTCTTCTGCCCTGTAAGAGCATACACGACTCCTTCTCAGGAGTCACCTGGCCATATTACTTCTTCTAGCATCCTACATAACCTGGGACAGAACAAGATCTAGGAAACGGAAAGAAATCACATTGGGTCACCATCTTAGGTAACATTCAACCATTATCTTTAGAGGCTTACATGTTGATGTTCACTCTCTCCAGATACACAAGATAAGATGGCCTGGGGAGGGACTTGGAAAGAAGTGAAGGTGAAGTCTGGGATAAGCCATAATTTGGGTCACATTTGAAAATAAAGAACTTTTCTGTCGCTGTTGGTAACCATTGGCCTCAGGAAAAGCAGTGGTTCAGAAACTTCCCTTGAATTGTTTTTCTTTTAAAAAAAAAAAAAAAAAAAAAACTCACACAGAATGGAAAGTTTGGGTCACAGGTGTAAACCCTTAGGCCCTGCTTCCTCAGTGAGCTCAGTGCTGGTCTCAAGGACAAAAAAGAGAGAGAGAAAAGAAGTTTTGCTTTAAAAACAGATTTACCTCTCCAGGCGGAGGGTTGGCTGTGAACAGAGTCTCTGTCGGGACCCAGGGTCAGGAGGGAGAGTTGGAATCAGTAGCCATGGACTTGAGGTGATTTCCCCTCTTCTGTTTCCTGGCATGATGAATTTTGCTCATGGGTTTGGTTTGGCTTCAGAGTTCTTTCTGTGTGATAAGTGAAGGTTAGCTACTTGGGGACTGGTAGTTAGTTAATTTGAGCCTATGGGCAACTCCCTTCTTGCCTGGGATTCTATTTGTAACATTTTGCTCTGTGGGTTTAACTAAACTGTCAGGACAGCAGAGGGCTGAGTTATTAGAGTTCATTGTAGAAAGCTCAGGGAGGAAATGAAACTGTTCACCATCCCCAGAGAAAAGAGTTGTGGCAGGAAGGAGAAATCTGTGCCCGAAATCCTCTGTGATGCTTTGCTTCTCTGGAAAACGATGTGCAGAATTTCTCCCCTTGTCCCCTGAGGACATACAGACAGTAGATTTTGAAGCAGTGTCACTTCTGTGTTTTGCTCCCCACCTTTGCTAGAGCACAGCCTTGCTCTAGTCTAGCCTGGGTAGGGGCGGCTCGGATATTGTCATTGTATCGGAAAGCATCCCAGGACCTGAGCTGTGACAGGGGTGATGAAGGATGTAGGGATAGGCTGAGACACCTAGCCCTGGAGGACAACAGAATGGACCAAACTTCCTCTTGGCTCTAGAAACCGCTGATGTGCTGTCCCTGAGGCTGAATTAAAGCCAGCCCAGTCTCCTTGATTAGGTGTTAGGGCAAGGTGTGCCTAAGTTATTTGCCTGCCTGCTATTTAAATCTCATAAAGTTACTATCGTCGCCTTTCTGTACTCATTGCTTCTGGTTCAGAGATCGAGTATTACAACTTCCTAAAAGGTCTCCTAAGCTTTAAAATTGCTTTCTGAATGCTTTCAACCACTTCCCTTGCTGCTGTCATACAGAGTAAACTTTGTTCTAATATGAGGTGGCTGATTCTGCCTGCAACATTCTCACAATCAAGGGCTTAGATGTGGTGGGGGAGGTGTGACTTTACGCCCTTGACGTCCACATTACTGACTTCAGGTCATCCTTGCAGGGAAGTAATGTGCATGGATTTTATGGAAGGAAAGGATATGGAAGCGTATGAAAGAATATAGAAAAGCTCAATCTTAATAAATTTTACTTGATTATAAGAAAATTCTTATAGCTAGATTAATTCAAGCAATAGTTTTAATTTTGTTGTACACTGAATTTATCTTTTTATTGATTATCAGAATTCTTCTAAGCCCTCTAACAGATTTTAATTTTTAATTGTTTTCTAAAATGTTGAGGTCAGTTGTTTTTACTAAGTGTCACAATTTCTCTCACTGAATCTCAGTGCTTTATAAATTATATACACACCCACACACAACCATGTATGTATGTCACAAATGTTTGTTGGGGAAATCTTGGAAGATAGTCCTGAAAACAGCTAGGCGTAGTAGCTTAACTTTTTCATTCCAATACTATTTTTCTGATAATAAAAGAAGTACATTATCATTGAAGAAATTTAGAAATATATATATATTTTTAAAGTGCACTGATGAAAATATACTTTATTCATAATACTACCATTCAGAGTGTTGATTTTATATATAGGGTTTAAGATAGATATTTGTGTGTGTGAGTGTTTTAACATAATCAAGATGATTTTTATATTGTAATCTGCTTTTTCGTTTAGTAATACAATATTTATTTTACTAGAGAAATGACCAAACTGAACTATGTCAAAATCTTTGGCGAATGATTGTGGTTGTATTTTGGAACACAATAAAAAGTGTGCCACATTAGGATTAAAGAGTGTAGAACTAGAGCCCCCTCCCCCATCCCACTGCAGCGCCCTCTCTTCGTAGATAAGGACACTGAGCCCTGGAGAGTGTAGGACAGACTCGAGGTCACTGGAGTTGGTGGCAGAATGAGAGAGGACTGGGACCCAGGCCTCCTCCCTCACAGCCAGCTGGGTTTTCTCTCCAGTACACATCTTCGTGTGGTATGTTTCTTTCCTCGCATGAATGAGCTTCAGGTTCATGGACCTTTTGAATCCTAGCACAAAAAAAAGGCGTCAGCCATCCACACAAGGGATTTGGGAGTAAAGGGAAGAAGAGGGAACCCAACTTAGTTGAGCCCAGGCTGCAAGGTTGCTTACTCACAATAGTTACCGGGCAGTGCTTCGGTCCGGAGAGCGTGGGTGAGAGTGCCCCTCACGACGGAACGCAGCTTTATACTTTGCCAGGCGTTTTGATCTCTCTTCTCGGTTTTTGATCATCGCAAAGATTAGTGGGGATGGTTTGCATTGAACTAATGGCTTAAATTCTGGGACTTGAGAATACACTAGCTGTGCTTGAACCTTTAGGTCTAGCTCATAGCCTGGACTTGCAGCCATCTACTGTGTGCTTTCCGCATTGTGGGTGTTTATTGTGGAGCAAACTTTCCGTTTGAAATGGTTATACCAGTTTCTCAGTATAGCATTTGTCCCATTCTTTTGCTGGATTTCTCAACATAAAGAATTCAACCCGGAAACTGTTGATTTAAACAAAAGATGCTCCTCTCTGTTTCTCTTTTTTCCCATCTCTCCCTTCTCCCTTCTGACTTTTTCTTGCTGCAGACCTCTTCCCCACACCCTATCCTCCTGACCTCTTCTGAATTCTCACGGCTCTTCACTCTTTGCTGTGAAGATGACATTTCAAGATGCATGCGTTTTAGGACCACGAGGTTTGGGGTGTGAACGTGTGTGTCCTGGCATCTCTCCAGAGATCCCAGGGCCTAAGACAGAAAGAACATTCTGAAGAGTTGCAGGAAATAATTGATCAAGAGGTTGGTCTGTGCGGGGCACATTGGAATTTAGTGAACGTGTAGCCCGAAGCAGAAAGTGCCCAGCTGCTTTCACGGCCCTTCGAAAACGTGTACAAGTACTTGGTGAGAACTTCAGAACTCAGTTAAGCTGTCTTTGATTCCAAAGATATCCCCAGGGCCAGTGAATAAATTACAGATGCTTTAAAAAAAATTTTTTTTTACTTAATGCCTATATTAAATGATTGATTTTTTATGAACCAACATGACTACATAGGTTAATCAAGTTATTGCTGGATTTGCTTAATTTTCCCCACTTTTTTTTTTTATAATGCCTTGTTTATAGAGGCAATAACAGGATCCTTTGTTATCCTTGTATAAAATTAAACACTTTTGACCTATAGAAGAAATGCTGCATCTATATAAGCTGTTTCAGGTCTGTTTAGTTGAGTGGTGGTTCACCTTTTCCCCTATACTCTCTCGTCTAGATTCCAACCTGTAGAAAGGGTCTTTTTCTCTGTATTTACTATGCAGCACATAGGGCCTCTCTTTAGGGGTGTATCGACTAGATTCACAAAGATGCTATTTGGGGCTTGAACTCAGTGACTTACTAAGTGGTACCTTTGTACCCTTAAAGAATTCCATTGAACAGCTTTCTCTATACTCTTAGCCAAGTTCAATTTCTACATCTGTGTACTTTGTCCTTGCTTTATCTGAAAGTTGCATAGGACTACATGTTGTAATTAAGAGTATTTTAACCCATGCTTTTACTTGCAATCTCTCTTTTCAGAAAATCTTAACTTTCCTTGTTCTATACTTTACTTTTTTTTTTTTTTTTTTTTAACTTCAAGGTCTCCCAGAACCTGGGAAGTGGAAGAAATCTTGGGTGTCATCTAGTCTGATTCCTACCTCTTTCATTTAAATGGGCAGGTGGTCTGAATTTGAAACTTCTGTACTCAGAAAACACAAAGAAATAACGGGGCACGTTTCAGAAATAGTGGGCTGCTGGGCCCGAGGGGCTACTGTTCTTTTTGGTTTTGACACCTACACCCACTATATTTGCATGACGAATGTGGAATGAATGCAGAGTGCCACAGACTATCTTAGGATATTTCTAAAGGAGGGGTTAATGAGAAGCTCATTTTTTCTTGTTTTAATGGCTTAGCTATATTCCTCTTAACAGTTATAGACACCCATATGAAGACACAGCTTTCCTTAGGAAATTTGAAATTGATTAGCATCTCTGATGAGCCTTCAAGGTTTATGGTAATGTTAGTATCATTTTCTCCTCCTCCTCCTCCTCTTCCTCCTTTTATTGGTGAAGAGAGAGGAACTAGGTCAGCTCTATGCCAGTTTCAGCTTTTTCCACATTTTAAATTACAAAATCTGAGTTTGCTCAAATTTGTTTCTTTTACCAAAAAAAGTAAAAAAAAAAAACACACACAAAAAAACACAGAAAACGCATCTGATGCCTTCTCTTAAGAATGAGAATTTACCCAGTCAGGTTTTCAATAAATCAGTTACACTGATGTGCTTGCTGTGTGACAGACTGCAACTGAACCTCATTATTCATACATGTCTGTGTGATGTTACTAAATCAATTTGTGCTGTATCCATTTTCCACTCATGGATAGTTCACGGTCCCTTATGAGCAGAAATAGTCAGCAGGCAATAATAGAAGACACAGAGCACAAATGGATGGGGCCCATAATCCTTTGCTCCATGGTGCTGGGTCCATTTTTTAAATTCATTTTTAGTGTTTTTTTAAAATAAAAATCCTGGTCTCATCCATATGAATATGGCATCAGCAAAATAAAAAAGCAGATACTTTCCAAACCTTTACAAATCATTCTGCTTTTATTCTAATAAAGATTGTTCAATCGTTGTCAAATGAAAGGGTCTCTGTCCCTTCTGATGGGCAGAGCTGGCCATTCCTGCATGTGGTTCCTTATTGGATGTAGGAGTTGTCTGTGTGGCACAGTAGCCTTTCCTGATTCAAGAGATAGCATGAAACAAGAAAAGCCAAAATGTAGTCCAAAATGTTTCCTTTGCAGTGGTGAACAGTTCCTAAGGACAAGGAAATGAGTGGCACAAAACAGAGTAGAAGAAAGAGTATGAAGTGGCCACGGCACCATCTGTAGCCGCCTGTGTCGGGCAGGTTCTGGTGTCTGTTGGCAGCTGGAGAGTTGTGGCTACTAAGGCAGCAAACCCCCGTGAAGCATCCTGCAGGGCCCATCGTCAGCTGATGTCCCCTCACTGAGCTGCTGGTGTGGACCCACCGAAGAAGTGGTGTAAACTCACCCATCACATTTGAAGCTCAGAGCTTGCTTCTGCCTGTGCCATTGCTTGACAACTCAATTCTGACCAGTCCTCTCCTCCACTGGTATCTTCTTGATGTTCCTGAGGAAGAAGATATCAACCCTACAGGGTCTTCAATTCTTTTGTACTCACAGAACTCCAGGAGACGATTTTCATAACATTGTCCTGGAACTCAGGAATTCATTCTACTCTGAGCTCTGTCATTAATATACTTGGTGATCTTTCCAAGTGAGTCTACCTCTCTGGGTGTCAGTTACTCAGCTGTAAAATATGGGCATAGGATGAAAGATCCCCAAGGTCCTCTAATCTCTAAGCCTCCATTTGTTTGCAGTTCTGGACTTTTGTTGTTCCCTGGGGCATTTCATTTTTTTGTGTCCTGGACATTAAAAAAAATACTATTCCAGCTGATACTTGAGGTTCTAAAATAAAACACTGTTAATTTTAAAAGTAAATTTAAAGGAAAGAAAAAAGTGTTCCTTGGGTCAAAGAACAAAGGATTGTCTGATAAGCATTTACAAAAAAGTATATTTCGATGTCAAGGTAATATGACAAGGTAAGATGTTACAGAAAAACCCGAATGTGAACTTTTTGAACTTTTTTTGAATATACAAAAAAGTATATTTCGATGTCAAGGTAATATGACAAGGTAAGATGTTACAGAAAAACCCGAATGAACTTTTTGAATGAACTTTTTGACCCGAATGAACTTTTTGAATGAACTTTTTGATCCCAATAATTAAGACTTAAACCTAAGGAGCCTTTATAAAGAATCAAACTTAAAAACACAAAGATCTAAAATGCATTTATTAAGATATCAGTTATATACTGAAATTTCCAAAGAAAGATTAAAATTATCCTATTCTTTTTCCCTGATGTTCAATGAGTGATGAAGTTTCTGAGTTTCTGTTGCACATAACAGAGAGATAATAAAAAAAATACTTCCTAAAAGGCTCACTCTTCCATACAGAGATTTGGTCCGTTCAACAAATGTTTTAAATGCAGTTGTGAGGTAGAGGGAGTTTGGAGCTTAGTTTCCCTTATGATTTCAGCAGATAATTCATGATGCTGACCTACACTGAGATTTTCCAGCACTCTGTTTCTGCATCACAGAATTGCTATAACAAAGTATTTATTTATAACCATGGTTTATTGTCTCACTACTTTTTGTTTCCCTCATGCTTTTCCCTCTGTGCCTTTTGTTTCCCTCATGCTGTCTACCCTGCCTAGATTGCCTCCGCTGCCTTGAGATAACTCCTATTCAAACTCGGACTCTAGGAAGCCTTTTATCTCCAAGGATATATGTGGAATCCCATCTTTACATCTCAGAATATAATTGCAAGTTTATGCGTCTGTCTCCCTGAGTAGGGCTGAATTCTGTGAGCAGGAATGGTATCTCATTCATCCTAGTACTCTTGTCCAACTTGATACCTATCACTTCGGTAGAGCTCAGTGAAGGCTTTTGAATGACTGATTGAAGGCATGTCACATGAGACCGTTCAAATAGTAATAATTATAATAATAGTTAAAATGGAAAGAGGTGAGGGAAACAAATATATCAAAGGTAATATCTTACTCTCATTTAGCTCTAAGCTGCCTGGCAGCCAAGTCCAACAATAAATATGATGTGACCAAAATATAGTAGAAAGTAATGTGGTTTAGAGGAAGCAGCGTAGGATTTGGAGGGACAGAGAAGGGGATTTGAATCTTGGCTTCATTATTTACTAGTGACCTTGGGCAAGTTCTAGGATCTTTCTTCATCTCATTTACTTCATCTGCAAAATGGGAAGAAGAACATCTACTTTATAGAGTTGTTCTAAAGAATTAATACATGTGAGGTGAATACAGATGCTGCTCAAGACTGAGGTCATTCAGAGGATCTCTATGGGTTTTTTTTTTTAATTGTAGACTTTACTTTTTAGAACAGTTAACTGCTGTTTTTCCTTTTTTTAACTAGATAACTTACTTAAATTATATGGTAAACATATAATTAATAGGGTCAGAGGCCAAGGAAAGTGCCTTTATCTCTAAAGACTATCTGGCCATTTTCTGTCACCTCTGTGGAGTGCAGTATTAAGTGGCAAGTGAACTTTCTTTGGGAGAAGATAACTTGAGACATAACAGGTCAGTGATAAAAGTTAAAACAGGAAAAATCATGCAAGTTATGTTTCTTTCACTAGCGTTTGGAATTTAGAATGTACACACTTTTTAAGTCTGTTAAGAAAAAAAAAAGGGTTTTCAAGCAGAGTTGAGTGGGTCACTGGGGCTGTTCACTGGTAAGTCGACTGAAGGGCCTGTGAGTCTGTGGGCCCAGCTGACGCTGGGAGAAGGGGAAATCAGTGCAGAGCATTTGACCTGTCAAGAGGGGACTCCCCAGCTGGAAAAGCACAGTGAGCGTGAAGGGAAGCAGTGGACAAGGGCCGAGCCACTGAGCACAGAGTCAAAATGGACATTTGGGGTTATGGAAAGCTCTCTGCATATATAAACAGCATCTGTCATTAAAGGAATTATTGGATTTTAAAAGCCCAAAGAAAGTTCTTGCAGGGCCATCTTGAACAAGGGGAAAGCTAGAACAGCCAGGGGGCTCAGTTGGACAGGAGATAAGTGATGAAAGAAGCAGAAGCGGTGACGGGTCAGCCCCTGTCCAAAACAGTAGCCAGGCCAGATTGATTTGCTGGGAGAAGGGTGGTTTGTTCAACTAACAGAGACAAATACCCCAACCACTGGCATGGTTGCAGCAGCGCTTGGTTTCAGATCATCTCTTCCTAAAATGGACTGTTTTTCAGCTCCCTAGAAGCTTAACAAGAGCTGAAAAGATTTTGCTTCTGTTTGCTGGGCTGCTACACATGCCACTTATTACACCTCTACCTAGATGGAAAGCACTGTACCCCACTGTTTTGCATGTTCAAGCAAGCCTGCTTAGATAGATGACAGTGCAGAACAGCTGGCTTCGTCAGGAGCTGATTTGCACTGCCATGACATTACCTAAACAGTCATTACTTACTTTTTTCTTCCTTCAGTGCTTAAGCAAGTTTCAGCATGTTAGAAACGAGGTATGTGGGAAATGGCCTAGAGCCCTGGGATAAAAATATATGTCACACCCTAGTTAGCTTAGGTGAAGTTAACTTTGGATTGATATATATGGACATCCCCTTTTAGGAGCTGACCCACCCACACACCACCCCAGAGCTCTTAAGTAGCCCTCTGTATGTGGAATATGGACCTGTAGCCACCCACCGGCTTCCTAATTCTTTTTGAATTAAGAGTTCTAAGTTAAAGGGACAGTCAGTATCTCCAACTCGTACTGTGTCTATCAAAGCTAAAACCGTGTGGATCAAACAACAGTAGCGTATGGAGCATTTCCAGTCAGTGAATGGCTTTTCTCTGCAGGAAGTACTCAAAATCAGAAGTTTGCCTGCACCCAGTCAGGGCAACTGTGCATTAAATTTGTTCTGAACATATGCTAACCGGACCAAAGTGTTAGTTTTACAGATCATTACGATGCTTGTGAAAAAGAATAATTAACGCTGAGTAAAGTGGAGAGAATTATCCATTACCACATATTGCAACAATGAGCTTTTAACAGCAGAGAAACAGAGACATTTTTGGGTGTCTTATATTACATGCCTGTGTGTTGTCCTAGGGAGATGGAATCAAGACAGGTTAAAGGCAGAGAGTGAGGACCTTTCCATCCTAATCCAATAGATACAGTATTTTAAATAATTTATTTGATAAAGGCAGTGCCCACTTCTGATATATATAGTATGTCAGGTCTTCCCTCAGTTAAAGCTTTTCAAGTAAAACGTTGGTCAGGTTTGAACACCACATATTCATGAGTTCCCAGTGTGGCTGGTTAGTAATTCCTTATCCTACAAAGAATTTTAAAAATGTGCCAGCTTAAGGAGGTCAGAGGCTAAAGCATGGAGGTGTTTAATGCGCATTTTTTTCTCTCCCTAATAGACTGTTGACATGGGTCTTTTGTGAATTCCGAAGCTAACTAAATATATTAATGATCTGAGTGAGGGGAGGAGCAGAGACTGCTTAAATTTCAGGATATAAGGTTTTGTTTAATTTCAGTCAATCATTTGTTGATGGCAAGTACACCAGATGAAATGCCTCCTCCGAATAAGCTCTGAGATCTTTGGGTCTGTGTATATAAATCATCTTGCCTGCCATGACACCGCATCCAGCAAAGCCTGTTGACACTGACAGGGACCAGCTGTGTAAGGCCATGAAAAGACGTTAGGTTTTGACATTAGCTGACTGACAGTTACATTTGGAGGCACCATTCGAGGGTTTGAGATTTTTGTCGAGTCCGTCAGGTAGATGGAAATCACACTTAATGTTATCACATGTCTTTAAACACTTAACTGAAGATAAACTCACCTCTGTCCATGGAATTGAGCTCAAAATAACCTAGCTTTAGCTCTTCAGACCTAAATACTTCTCTCTCTCTCTCTCTCACCCAGTCTCTGATTTTTGTAGCCACAGCAGGAAGAAAGTTTAAGAGGTAAAAGTTATATTTACAAAGTAGTTATAAAATGTTTTTTCCTGGAATGTTTTCTGCCTTATCCCTACCCATCTCTAAACACACTAAACATGATAAATTTATGAGCAAATATAAAACTAAACATGATACATTTTACATTCTCACACTAACAAAATGCCCTTAAATTGATCATGGCTACTGAAAATGTTAGTATTTGCATATTACAACATTTCCGTAAATTTTCACTTTCAACAGCTTAATAACTTCTGGAAGTTTTCTGTTTCTAAATCTCAAGGTTTAAAAATCACTAACATAGGAATATTAGTTGAAGTAGATTACCACTCTAGGTAAAAGATTCTCTGCACGAAGCTTATGAAAGACTGAAGTCATTTTAATCTAAAATTGAAAGAAGCAGAAGATCACAAAGTAGGGTTTCAAATGATGAGTTGAACTGATTTTAATGTAGCATTTTGGATGATTTAATATTCCTAATCTTTATTTAAAAAGTTAAACTATTTTTTTAAAATTTTCATCAATATTTAGGTAAAAATAAGTAGAAACAGTTAAGGAAAGTTTCCTTTATCTTAAAACAATTTCTCATTGAGTTTAGCATAAACTATTTTAAAATAACTACTAAAAAGTGGGTTATAGAATTTTATGACTTCAATTTTCCATCTTCAAAATTTCAGTGACAAAATATGAGTACATTTCTACTTTTAGAAAACCTGAGTATCAGCATTTGTTTTAGTTTGTATAAAAGCAACTGCAGAGTGACAGAAGGAAAATGTTCACACTAATTATGAAGGGAATTATTGGCTTTGTTCATATTGGAATCTCTCTAATGTTTGAAGAGTGGGTTAATGGTGATCTGCATTCATTCAGCTGTGCATTCATCACACACACACACACACACACACACACACACACACACACCCCTCAGGTGGCATTTTTGCCTACAGGCTGCTGAGAGCTGATTATTCTTCTAATCAAAACTGTCACAATCAGGGGAGACAATTAGTCAGGTTAGGGCCCTGCTGATTTCGCGTGTGGCCCTTAGCATCAGATGGCCTTGAGCACTCTTGAAACATATCAACAAGTATTTCAGTAATACCTCCTCTGCTCTGCCTGCTGCCATTAGGGTCTGCCTCTCATTTCTGGAATTGCTTGAGTTTGTGAGTTCTTGTATATTTAAATTGAGACCACAAGGTATTGAAATTTTCAAAAGTGGAAACTTGGCAACCTCCATTGCTGGTGCCATTTTAAAATTACCCAGTCAATAGCTCTAAAAATCATGAAATCAATTACCTATAAATAGGTTTCTGTTTGTTTCTGTATTTATTATGCACTTACGAAATTCGATTTATAGAGTTCAATTCCTATGTAAAATGCATACAACATATAGTGCATAAGACAGTCCCACATATAATAGGCCTAGCATATTTTAAGCCTTAGTTAAATCTGCCATAAAACCCATTTGACAATAATACGTTTTCATATTTTTCAAATGAAATAAATTTTGTTCTGAATGTTAGATTTATTTATTATAATAGTCTGGTCATTGCCTGATTTTCCAGATACTAAAAAGTTTTCTAATCAAAAAAGCAGTGCCTTTTATCAACTCTTTTAATACCTGATATGTCTAAATAGGCGTCACATCTTTCTAGTTGAACATTCTGCCAGTTTTAGAACTCAGTCTAGAATGTAACTCTGTTCTAGGGTTTTGTAGTCAAATACATATCATTTATTTCACTATCTAGTTTAATGAGTATATTATCATTTAAAAGTAAAATGTCTTTAGAAGCAAGAAGATTAAAGAGAGATTTACTTAAAACAGTGTGGGGCTTGTTATTCTATACAAGGATGCAACATTGATAAAAATTTTTTTTAAAAAAGAGAAAGGGAAAACCAGACAAGCATTCCTTTTTAGTTACTTGAAGGCTTAAGGTGTTTTACTGAAATATTAATTTTATATTTTTGAGTTAGGTCTTCATGTGTGCCTGTTGGTGTATTCATGAGTTTTCACATGTGTATGCACTATAATTCTTATATTTAGCTAATGACTCTAACAGGGAAGATCAATTTGAAAATGATTCTTTAAGAGTTTAATACATAAGAAATAATAGTGTGTTTTATATAAAGAGATTTTTCTTTCATAGTTCTGATCATTTGATGAAAATAAACTTGAGTTTTTCCAAGCAAATGTCGTAAGTATGACATTTCTTAAATGGGACCAGGCTTGGGTAATTTATGTAATATCTCTATGCATTTATTTATTCACTCATTCAAGCTTTCATTTATTTATTCATTAAGTCATTCATCATCATTCATTCTCTCTTTATGTATAAATAAATCTACATATATAAACATATATTGAGGATATTTATTCTCTACCTCCCTAAACAGTGAAGTAGTTAATACCTCCAAGTATGTTTTTAAGGTTTTTTTCCTTTCTATTTCTCAAAATTTAGAAATATTTGTTGGGTCTGTTTCTTCATAGGAATCGTATTTTTATCCTAATTTCTGCAGTTTATAGCTTGAACGATCTTACTTTTTTTTTTTTTTTTTGCTTTTACACATATGCATAGATAGCTAACACAAACCAATGTAGCTGATTTATCCAGTTGCTCCATGAGCAATTAAACCAGGAGTATTATCTCAGCAGGAATAAGTGGGCAGATTACACATGTGAAGTAAATGGGTCTTTGAAGCTTGAGCACATAGGTATTACTGCACAAGAGGCTACGTTAAGATCCCTGTAGAGATCAATGGGGTGAATACCAGAGAAGAGAGAAGTGATGTCATAAACTTTTAACAGTCTAATAAACTATATTTAAGGTTTCCCATCTTGGTGAGATCTACAGCTTTTATGCAAGAGAGGAGTGCTGCCCTCGACACACTGAGAAGAAAGCTCTCTGACTTCCCAAGGGAATAACCCCAAGGGATCAAAAGCCAAGGCCACGTAGCTCTCAGTTTCCTGCGGTTGTCTAAAGAAAATGAAAAGCCTCCAGAATCATTACCTTTGTTCTCTTAAGAAATGTAACGAATGATAAAGCATTGTGACTTTTTAAATCTTGCTTATGAGTTGCGACATATAAGCAAAACTCTCATATCCTCACGGGTTTGAGTGGTCTCCGGTTGACTTCATGTACACCATATAATTTTAGAATTCTAAACACCCCCAGTGTCTCACGAAACAGAGTCCAGTTCATGTGAAATAATGAGTACTTTGTTGGAGGATTTAGTAGATGAACCACATAGAGCCAGTGCCCTGGTTTTCACCCTTCGTCCTCTAATTGCTCGGTGTTTCATGCGTTTATCAATTATAAGCAAAATTTAAGGGGCAAAAGTAGAAAAAAAAAAAAACATTTGAGTTACTGAGCAATACTTTCAGGCAGTAGGCTCTTATGAATGTTATGTATGAAATATAGCTTTGAACATGCTTAAAGACATCAAGAGGAGAAAATACTTAGTCAGCAAAACTAGTTCAGAAGAGAAAATGGCAGAAGGCGTTTCACACTTCAAGGCCTGTGACTTAATTTAAAGCAAGCCACAAATAGGCTAATAGCACCAGTTTTCCCGGAAGTGAAGTTTTTGCTGTCAACCAGAGAAGCCAAGGACTTTGTCTCTGGAATCCTAACCGTAAACATCCAGAGTCACAGGGTGTTCCAAAAGCCATTCTGTTTCAATGAATCAAAATGACCCAAACACATTTTTGTTTGGCACGTCCCATTCCCTCTCTTATAACCCCCCTCCTTCCTATTAATGCTAAAGTTGAGGCATATAAAATATTTCAAGGCTCTGTGTTATAGTTAACCCAAACTTATTGCCAAAAATAACAGATCATTTGAAAGGACATGATTTGCCTCACCTTTGGGACCTGCAGGTCTATCTACCATGCATAACAACAAAACATTTATGTCAGCATATCCTTCATCAGAGAGCCAAAAGGGAAAGTTAGAGAAATAAAAGAAATGACCTCCATCTGCTTAACATATTGTCAACAGTTTTGGAGACAGACAAAAGTCTTAAATTACCTCCACACTTAAGGTCCATAATTACCTTCCAAAAGACTTTGGAAGAGAAGAAGTTTTATCTGTCCAGAGAGGGTAATACAGATGTGGGGTTTTTGTTCCCATCGTTTTTAGTAGGAGGGAACAGGTGTAAAACAATTTTGATTACGCATTATGTATTTATATCCCTGAAATTGAGATGTGGACATTGGAACCAGGAGAGCTCCTCAAGGACTTTAGATGTTAAGAGACCCCATGAAACAGTTCAAAAGATGCTTGGGGGGAAACTTCTAAATGGTGACCTCACTGATTCTTATCATTATGCTCGCCATTTCCTGTTGTGCTGCTTCAGCCCTCGGTAGGGTTGAGAGCAGGTGTGGGGGGAATGTGATGATGTGATAACCTGTAACTATAGCTTTTCATCAGTGGTGACATTCCTATCAGTTGTCACCACATAAATGGTCCCTAGTTTTTGCCGCTTTCCATGGGCAAGGGTGGAATCCTCTTCATGATTTTAGCCATATTTTTGCCCTTCTAACCTTACGTAGTTCTGATGTCAGACACTGGACACCTAGTCATCGTGACCCCCTATGACCCCAGACACTGGACATGATACCAACTTGAGAGTTTGGTTATAGCTGCTCCTCACTCCACCGAAATGGATGTAATGAATGGAAATCCAGGAATGGAATTTGGCAAAATCTTAGTGTTCTATTATGTCTTATTTAGTTTCTGAGATGATTCAGTCAGATGATTCTGCATTATCTCTATGCCAAACCTAAATAGCATTGTAGAACCTTTAGGGCATCGAGTTTTTTGTTTATTTATTCAAAACGTGAGATACAGAGAGATTAAATGACTTGCCCAATTCACACCATATTTAAGACAGAGACAGTATTTAAGCCTAGGTCTTTTAATGCCACTATCATTGTTCTTTTGGCCACTGCAGATTAACTTTTAATACATGTGGTGATACTTAAGCACTGCAAAATATGATCAAATGGTAAGGATTACTTTTAATCTTCTTCTGATGTTTCTGCATCTATGAAATTTCTTTAGTCCATGTCCTTTTGTTTAATTCCACAAATGCCCTACTTCAAGCTCTTCACGTCTAGACAATCCTAAGAAGCTGAGATGAAGAGTTTGTGTCCGACTCATGCTGTAGCTTCTACAACACAAAGTATCTTGCACGAAGTGGGGCCTCTACAAATAATGGTTGAATGGATGAATAAGGGAATAGTTTATTGTCAGGTGTGAGGAAATAAGGAATCCTCAGCTGAAGCCTGTAATGTCTGTGTATATTTGTTTGCCTGGTCCATTGCAGTAGACTCCTGTGATCATTCTACCCCAGGCTTTCTTCCCACCCAGTCTGTCTTGTCCAGGGCTAATGATCACTTTAAAAATACGTACCCAATCATGTTGTGAGCCTTCTTAAAAATCTTCCCTGGTTCTTCATCACCTTCATCAACTCCTTTTTCAAAATAAGGTTTTCACCTCCCTCTGTAGCCTCATTTGCCCTCTCAACAAACTCCTTGCTTTCAAGTCTCAGGGTTTGTACCTATCACCCGTGTCTAGAAAGCCCACCCCTGCTCCTTCTCTTGGAATGATTCAGTCCATCTTCCAAGACCTGGCTCCTTTGTGAGGTCTTCCAGAACTCTTTCAAAGTCTCTTGCTGTTTCCTATTTTCCACAGTATTTGGTACAAATTTCTCTTCTGACATGTATCACATTTTGTTGCAGTGATTTATTTACTGTCTCCCCTACTAGATTGTCAGTTTTTTTAGGGTAGGACTCTGTCTTGGTTCATTTTTGTTTGTCCACAAGAACAATGCCTGAGCCACTGGAGGCAATCAATATACTTGTGTTGAATGAATGAATGAATGAATGAACAAAGAGAGATAGGACATAGATATGTGAAAAGTCAATCAAATTAAGAAAGGATAGAAGGTCAGTCTAGTATCATATTGTTCAAGGGAAGTATAATTTTAAATTTTAAGTTAAAATAGGCCTTCTTGAAGAGAATGCCATTTATTCTAATGAAATGTTATGACACTTAGTCTGTAGAGCTGACCTCAGCAGAATTGGGAAGTGTCAAGTGTTTCTCTAGTACCTTGCCCTACACCTCTGTCCAGTGCCCCTTTCCTGAGGCTTGTTCTCCCAACCCTGTAGACCACTTACTCTTTCTCATCAGAATTTACCTACTGTATCCCATAGTCTTTCAGGGGCCTTAACTCTGCTAGGTGACAGGTATTAATGAGTCAGAGAAATGAAAATATGTTAATGCATTGGCTGACAAGTATAATTTCCCTCCCAGGCAAAATAACACTTTACACAGTTAAGAACTGAAATTCCCTCTTGGGAAGTTTTTTTTGTTTAAAGATGGCTTTTGTGTCCCAGAAATCACACCACACGGGCAACTGCCCATGCTTCCTCCATGTATTTTTATATCCAACACACTTCCACAAGGCTGAGTTGCCTTGTGTATGCCCAGTTCCTCCAAAGAGTCAGCACTTGTCCTCCCCTATTCCATACACTTCTTTTCCTTATTTCATAAACAAAAATCTATTATAATTACACTCTGCCTATTCAAGAGATGTTGCAATGGCTATCAACATTTTTATTTCTAAAGATCTTTGAGATTCTCAAGATATTTTTCAAAGTACTAAAATTCTTTGTCTTTAGCGCTCAAAAAAATACCTTTTTAGTTATGTAAATAATGTAATTGTACATGTTCCTCTTACCTGTACTATTTGTCAAGCACTATTTAAGCACTTTACAGTCAGTCCTGATTTACTCATTTAATTTATTCATTTGATCCTAACTGGTGACCTAGGAGTGCAGTGTTATTCTTATTCCAGTGTTACAGATGAGGAAACTGAGGCATGGAGAGGTAAAATAACTTGCCAAGGTTCCAGAGTCAGTAGTAGCAGAGGCCAGGTTTGAAGCTTGGCAGATGGCTCTCTATCCCTTTCTCGTGACCCCTTTCCTGTGCTGCCTGCCACAAATGATCAGATAGTAGTTCCCTTCTCAGTCATCAGGTGGATGTCTGCAAAGTCTGGGAAATGAAGATAAAGTTGAAATATCTTTAATCAACTCTGATTTCCTTGATAACCACCAGACATTAGCAAACTTTACAAACCATATGTGCTGAAAAAGCCAGGTGCCATGAGGAGGACTGGAAATGAAATTTTCTTTCCACTCTGATTTTCACTTTTTATTAGTGACGCCTCCCAAGTGGTTCAGCGGACGCCTATTAGTGTTTCTGGACATCTTGTACGACTTGCAGCCATCCTTAGAGAGGTCCGGGTGGTTGAACTCCACACTTGCCAGGTGTCCCTCTGCCCCTGTTGACATCCCTGCCTGAGCAATTCTAGAATGCTCAATAAGCTGCGGGAGTCTCCCCATTCACAGTCTCAACAACTTGTGATTTCTCCATTGTCAAATCCGTGCTGCCAGGAATCACCCCGCGGGAAGATGAGAACAGATTCTCGCCGGGCTTTTACATTTCCCCCATGCCTTTTTGGACATAGGTAAATTAGTGAGGTGGAAACAAGAAGAAATAGTTATAAACCTTTCAATAAAGCAGGTGTGTTCTCCGTACAAAGTGGATTAAAATGCTCTTTGGGGTTTAAAAATCGTATCTCAAAATGGCAACTTTTGTATTCTTTTGTCCTATGATTGACGGCTTTGGATCTCTTCATACTTAAATAAGTTATTTTATTAGTCCCAAGACTAAAATTAAATTTGTTTACTTGGGCTTATAAACAGAAAGCATTTAGACTAATAAATCCTGAAAAATATGTGATGATATATACATTTTTTTTTTTCTTCTTCAGAATGAAGCACTAAACAAAAGTATTATTTGAGACTGGGAGCAAATAAATAGCAGACCATGTCTGAAAATTGTTCTCCTGGGGTCTAGCCCTTTTTCTAGTTTTCACAGCAAAGGTTATTTTACTTCCACGTTTGACTGTCTTACAAAAATGGATTTGGAAAAGAAGAGCCATTCCTGCCCTCCGTATAGCAGCTGTGCTTACTGGTTTTATAATCTGTGATCCCAAATTGCACTTCTATTTTAATTTCAGCATGCCTAAAGCACAGGAGTCTTTTCAAATGTTCAGACATGACTATTTAAAATTAGAGAGAGAAGTTCAACCATTAAGTCTTCTCATCTTCTCTAAGATTTTCTTTCTGATGTGATGAAGCGAAATACTTTTTCATCTTGCCCATAATTTCTGTTTACACCATCATCTTGCTTATGCCAACTTTTAAATAGGCTGTAGATGCAAGAGCATATAAAAATCTGTAGTACACATTTTGTCGGGCTTGGCATTATTGTGAGGTCAGCAAGGATTCTAATGGAGTGCAGGGGATGAAACAACAAGAATCCAATCAATAGATGCAAAAGGCAAAGGAACTTGCATAAATTAGCACTCTAATAGGAACAGATAAATGCACCTTCCCTTTCATCTTTCAAGTGATACACATTATTGAAAGAGGTCTAACAGATACCATCCTGATTTTTTTAAATCTTTTTTTCAGGGTTGCAAAAACTAGAAAATGCGAGTAAAGTGAGCGTTGAGGTGACTCTTCTGAACCGTTGAAATCAGATTAGTGTTTCAAATACAGTACGTAGAACTCAGAATGTTGTGTCCACGTGGATGACACTATCCAGTGTTGCTCGTAGAAATATAAACACTCAGAAAGATCTCCAGAGGAAGGTTTGTTCCAAGACCGGAGTTTGTCTTGGAGGAACTAGTCTCTGATCCTGACATTCAGGCCTTTTCAGTGAACTCTATGTTTACACCATGTCCACTCAGGAAATGGCAGGAAGGATTTGTCAGATGAAGGATGTCTGGGTGTCTAGGACCTGGGCAGTCATGGATCATCTGCCACTAGAGCACCATGCAGTAATTTCATTATCTGTCACTGGCTCGGCTCAAGGAGTTCTTAGGGAATGACAGCAACGTGCTCTGTTCCCCATTATCCCAATTGTTTTCTGCTTTGGCGGGGGGGGGGGCGGATATGGTAGCTCTGGCACGAATGTCAGAGGGTAGCAAGTGTCTGATGCTACAGCTTCTAGTCTTAATATAATTAGCAATGCCCAAGAATTTTCTCTACCACTTCTTCCTGTGCCCTCCACCTCTTTGTTGACTGCTTCTATCTATGCGAAAGGAACTGGGAGTATAAAAGGCTGCCAAGTAACCTTCAGGGCCTTTGCTAAAAGGCAGAAATCTCAGCCATGGATCTGCTGTCTCACTGGGTCAGCCTTCAGTCCAGCCCAGCAACGTGATCATTTGTGTTGCTGGTTGATTTAATATGGGCCAATAGAAAATACCCTGGTGCTTTCATGATGGCACTTCTCTAAAGGAGCTCAATTATAGGCGATGAGAAACCTGCACCCTGGGGAAAATTTGGTTATCCTCTTTCATGATATTAGGGAATCCTCTGGTTTGAAGTAGGCACTTTTTAAGACAAAGTATGTGTGAAATCCACATTGTTATCATTGTTGTTATTATTTTCTACAGCACCTGGAGAAATTTTGTTCTTTGGGAAATCTTCTAGAAATTCTATCTTAGGGGAAATACCATTTGTATTGTTGGAAGAGAAAGAATTAACTTGTCAGTGTTGTTTTGATCTCAATCCAGAAAGCCAAAAAGAGTTAAAAAAAAAAAAAAAAAAGTCTGCTGAGTATCAGCATTTCGTATCTTTTTCTTTGCATATTTTAAAAATAGGTCTCTCCTTAGCTCTCTTCTATCATTGTTGTTAACTGTAATCAGTACTTTATGGTTATATTATATAGCTTTGTTTCATTAGGGCAATGAAAATGGTATTGAACAATAGCAGTATAATGCAGGGAAACAGTTTGTAATTCAGCTGGAAATTGCTAATGCAGTAGACAGTCGATAATACAATCAGCTCGACTTTCCTAGGAAAACATGAGCTAAATTTCCTCTATTTTTCTCTCAAATCTTCTCATCGGGCGGGAGTGAGGGAAATGCTCTGAACAACACTGGAAAGCTGGTTGCCCCTGAATAGAGAATTTCTTTATGCATTGGATTTTGAAGGACATCCACAGGTCCTGGGAAGAGCTATTTAAGACTCAGAATTCTCCCTGGAGATTTTTTTTTAAAAGAGACTAGATAATTAATAGTCCTGAAAGGAAACAGCTGGATGAGATGGTGCTCAAAGTTCCTTCCACTAGTGTGTGTCTCTCTAGTCTTGATGCAGAAGTAGGGTTCTTGTGAAATTATTATCAAATATCGGGTCCCAAGGGAAGACCAGAGGCTGTCTCTTTACCAAGCCTATGTCATGCATGCTTTGTGTGCTGAAGAATTTATAATTACTGCAGGTTAAGACTAGTAAACATGAGTAGTGTCTAGGACTACAAAGGCAAGCAACTTGCTGTTTTTAAGGAGTGGTGAGTTAGGATTTTATCGCTCTAGACTCTAGTAACTTGGTTGTCGTTGTTCTTGAGTCAAACCAACTACAGAAAGTTGCATATGAGGGGAGCGCGTAGATTCAATGGCATACATAAATACTTAGCTGCAACTGTAATGCTGAGAGTTCCATTTTTAATCCAGTGAGTGCTTGAGGATGCTGGGTTGCATTTTACCATTAAGAGAAACAGGAGTGATATGTCTAATTTTGAGTTGCCCTATAAATTTTCCTAGTCATTAGAACCAACACAGTTTCCTCACATGTGATACGAATTTTTACATATCCTAATTGTCTAACAGAGAATAGCAGTATTTCGTGTTCCCATAGACTTCCACACATCTCTGACGTCTTTAGAGATACTAATTATATCTTGAAGCCACCACCCCTTGGGTGGATTTTGGCTGCTGTGAATCTTTTCTCAGCTACAGGGTGCCTGAGACAGAATCTGAGAGTGTACTAAAGGGAATATCCTGTTTGGTTACCCTTTTACTTCCCAGAGATAGGGTGAAAGGTATATTTCATATTTGTAATTTATTTAGGTATAGTTTATATTTAGAATGGAAAAAGATGTACATTCCTTTTAGAATACCAAATGGCTTATGATTTTAATTAAATAATTGGCACACACAGAGTAGGTACCCAGATGTTGAATTAAAACATCAATAGATGAAATTGCCCTATTTTGTAAATAAATTGATCAGTGCGATATAGTCCCATTTGTCTCTACACTGGATACAGATTGTGCTAAGTTCCAGGCTCATTTAATAGCTCCCGTAGGTTTCGTTCATGCCTTTGTTGTTTTTTGACCCAGCTCCTCAGCACTGAGTGGATAACTCAGTAGTAGCTCACATTCTCCCTCTCTTGAACAGCAATGAAATGTTAATGTGCACGTGGACGAAACTTTGGGATCTGGGATTGTACTACTGAGTGCTGGAGAAAGCCAGTTGTGACCCTGTCCTCTCAAGGCTCACGGTGCTGAGTTGCCACCCAGCATGGCAGGCCCGTTATCACGCTCTTATTTCTTCATCTTTGTGTCTTGGCATTAACCATCCCTCTGAAATCTCACAATCTCTACAGGTGGCTCATTCAGAGCTTGTAGCAGGACCAAAAATTCTGAAAGTTCAAGAGGAGGGTCATGTGCGTTTGCTTTGAACTACAGTTCTTTTCCAGGGTAGACACTTTGAAAGTAGAGTTTGCTAAAATGGAAGGGGGAGGGGAAAAACAACTCTATTCTCTGTCATTGAGATAGACAAGCATTTAAGTAGGTGGAGATATTATAGCACTTGAGAATCCCCTAAAGTGCTTAGATTTATTTCTGAGAAATAAATGGTGAATTGTTTATTTCTTTCTCCCCCTTATGTTTCCTTGGGATAGAGCAATTAGTTTCTTATTTTTTATGATTACATTATTCTTGCATATATCTTCCTGTGGTCCAGGCTATAAAAGTAAATAGAGGATCCAGCTGTATGAATGAATATCCTTTTAATGAGTGTGGGGAGGAAATAATAATACTAAGTAGTGCAAAACCATTTTTATGTGATGAACCAAAGTACCTTTGTTCCCAGCTCCCCAGTCTTGAGCCACAGGCCACCAGTAAATGTGTGCATAAAATGACAGTTTTATGTATTCCGGTGTTAACAAAGGTACCTCACGGTCTGTTTTGTCCCCAGAATGCACTTAATATGATTTTTGAAAGGCAGTGGCATATTCTGTTTTAATTTCCAGGGTCGAGGAAGGGTAAAATGGAGTATGTGACTTTTCTGTAACACCCTTCATTCTATCTTTGGGCGAAAGCCTTGCTGAAACAGTGAGATAACAGTTGCTGGGTGAGAATACAGTCATTTTCGTGGTGCTATGAGTTAATTTCAGGGGTGAAACTATCCTTACGTAGGAATATAATGTGCCTTCTCCCCTCAGACCAGCCACTTGCTCAGAACAGCAGATGGATATTGAGTGTCCCCCCTGCTCCAGGGTATTGCGGGGTGCCGGCAGTGGCTTAACTCCGCTCTCTTGCCTCCTTTACTCCCTTCCTTCCTGGCCATTGTTCCCTTATTGTTGTTCGATAATTCTTTATGTCTCTGAAGTCCCTGGAAGTGATGTAATTCAATAGCACCCACCCCCAAATCTACCATTAATTAATTCTTTTAAAAAATAAATGTAATTAATTAATTAATTTTTGGCTGTGTTGGGTCTTCGTTGCTGCGCGCGGGCTTCCTCTAGTGGCGGCGAGCAGGGTCCACTCTTCCTTGCGGTGCGCGGGCTACTCATTGTGGTGGCTTCTCCTGCTGTGGAGCATGGGCTCTAGGTGCGTGGGCTTCAGTTGTTGTGGCTCGTGGGCTCTAGACTGCAGGCTCAGTAGTTGTGGTGCATGGGCTTAGTTGTGGGATCTTCCCAGACCAGGGTTCAAACCTGTGTCCCCTGCATTGGCAGGCAGATTCCTAACCACTGCACCACCAGGGAAGCCCCATTAATTAACTTTTAAACTGCCTTTATTAGTCCGCTTAGGCTGCAGTGACAAAATACTATAGACTTGTTGGCTTAAACAACAGAAATCTATTTTCTCACAATTCTGGAGGATAGATGTCCCAGACCAAGGTCCAGCAATGTCAGTTTCTGGTAAGAGCTCTCTTCCTGGCCTGCAGAGGCACATGAAGGGAGAGTGGAGAAGGAGAGAGGGGCCACTGGTGTCTCTTCTTGAAGAACACCAATCCTGTTGGGTTGGGGCCCCACCCTTATGATCTCATTTAACCTTAATTTCCTCCATATCTATCTTCAAACACAATCACATTGGGGCTTCAACATATGAATTGGGGGTGACAAATTCAGTCCATAATACTGCCCAAATAAAAGAAGAAAATAAACCCCGAAAATAGAGAACCATAACATGACATGAACTTTGTAGCAGTTAGTAAACTTTTGACCTGACACTCTGCACTTCCTCCACTGGCAATGGCCCATGTGAACGCACTCTGATGACAGTTGCAGGGGAGAGTTGAGAAGTCCCAGGAAAAAGCCAAAGGAAGACTCTCAAATACCTGTTTGCCTTCCCACCTTCCAACAGTAGAGGGATGGGAGGGGAGATTTCTAACCCCCGGATATGTCCAAGGACAAGGGATTGGTTCTAGTCTTTTTCTACAAAGATTTGAGCTACTATTTGGTAGCTTTGAGGTGACAAGGAAGTTGCTTTCCTCTCGTGATCCTGGCCTGAGCAACAAAAGCCGGATATCCTGACAGGAGAGGCACAGTCTGTATCCCTACGACTCCTGTGAACTGGGGCAAACCCCGGGCATACCCCAGCCTGGTCTAGTCCTAACCTGAGCAGAAGGGAGCCTCAGACCAGAAGATTCTCAGCACTGCCAGCTTGCGGTTGCTGGGACACAGCTCAGAGCACAACAGTGGTTGGCAGAGGCTGAAAGGGAGCCTTGGGTGTTCCTGCCAATGTGATAGGCGCTTGCAGGATTTTGTGAAGCAGTCTGATGAACCCTCTCAAATAGAGGCACCTAATGCCATTCAGCTGTGTAATTGGGATGGAAATGGGCCAATGAAAGGCGGCAGTTTGGGCTTAACCTTTGGGGAGTCTTGTTCCAGGAGACTGTATGTGGGGGGAAGAAAGAAGCATTACAAATAATAAGCTTCTCCGCCTGATTTGTAATGAATTGGTAATAAATGGCCTAGCGCTCTCCGGAAGTCTGACGATTACAGAGCAGTTCCAGCTAAGTGCACGGGACCACATCTTATTTTGATCAGCTGTAGCATAGCAAAGACATGTAATTATCATAATCTAACAATTAGCCTGGCATCACTTTCCAGTGTTTAATTACCCCGATAAATGGTAATTGAATAGAGGACTTAATGACAAGAGAGAAACTTTCATTCTGCGTTAGGTGCTTAAGTCGTCTACTTGGCTAGGCATGATTTTCTAGCATTGCTTGAACAATAGGCCTGATTATCATTTTCCTTTCTGCCGTCGGCCATTATTTTGTTTCCTGATCTTGACCTTTGTTTGTCATATTATTTAGCTGTTCTCAAAACTTGATACTGGGACCCAGGACACAGAAGGAGATTATTGGGCACTTTATGAAGTTTTTTCTGTTTTCAAACATTGCTTCTAATATCCATCAGCTACAATTTACTTTCTGGGACGTCTCTCAAGTCACCACTTCGTGCAGACACTGTGCTGAGCGTTGGGGATGCAGAGATGAGTAAACACCAGCACCACCTTCAAGGAGCTCTCAGTGTAAAGAACGGAGGTCTCCATAAAAATACCAGAATAATCATAGTTCCAGTGATCTTCTCTCAGTGCAGTCCCAGTTTTTTTCTGCATCTATGCATTTACCTTGAATGAATTCAATATTTTCTATGGCTCTACCCACCACCTAATTTCTAATGACTCTAGATCAATTCTCTCTCACCTTAGCCTCATGCCTGGTTCCAGATTTGTATCCAACTGCTCACAAGGTCCTAACCATACCAAATAAAAATAACTACTTCTCACGTGCCAATTTGCATAGAAACAGCAACAGTTTCTGCTTTGCATCCTAAAGCTTTGTATAAAACACTATTACCATTATTGTGCCCTAGCGTTGCAAGATATTTGCTTACCCTGGTCCTATGAAGATCAAACATAAAAGAAAGCCATAAAACATTTGTTTCCTTTCTTCCAGCTTGTTTTTTGTTTGTTTAACAATAAACTAATAGACAGTAGTTCCGTGCCATGTAGATCTCGAACATCCGCCCGGTTTTTGAAAAGTTGGGGCCAAATTTCAGACTTAGATGGTAATGATTCCAATAGGTTATCATCAAGCCATAATACAAATATTTAATTTACTGCTTGTACAGCAGTACGTAAGAACTATGAAATCATTATTTGAGGTGGTTAATAGGAAGGACATTTACTATATCTCTTTGGTTATTGTTCTTAATTTTGAAACTAGGAATAACCTGAAATTCTGCTGGGTAACTCCATCCTCGTAGGATACAAAAGGACTACACGTATGTAAGCAGTTTGGCAGGTGGCTTATTTGTTTGATTGACTCCCCACCTCCTGCATCCTCAGAACAGAATCAGTTTGTTGAATCCTGTTCTCCTAGGACAGGGACTGGATAACCAGGTCAGTGATTTCCCGCATCTGCCTTTGGATCTGTGTGTGTGTTTCAGCTGCTCTGTTCCGTGTGCTTGACATGATGTAAAACTCTGGATAACTTAGGGCATGAAGGGCAGCTTCGTCAGGAAGCGCCTGGCCAGCAGGAGTCAAGAAGGAGCCTGTTTTGCCTTGTGGAAGTGACCTCTGTGAAGCCATACACTGATTGCCAGACAATAATTCTTTATTTTATTTTAATCCCTTTTTGAAAACCATTTGCAGTGGTCTGCGATGTGTCGGGTGTGTGGAACTCTGCCTGCTTAATTCTTTGGCTGATTTAGCCTGTTGACGTTGACACATTCTTACTCCAAGCCCGAGGCCTCTTTGGGGGCTTAGAAGCAATTAGACTGTCACCCAGAGCTCCGGGTCCCTTCCTGAAGGAAAGTCTTGTTTAGGCTCCGCCAATTTAATGCTTTGTTTCCTTTGGAGCTCCTCAGTCAGGCTAATAAAACAAACTCCAAATGAGTTAAAACACTGGAGGAGAGAACATTTTGTGGGCCCTGTATTTGAAACAGGTACTCCTCCTGGGAGATATCAATTTTAAAAAGTCATTCAGCCTGATGTGACTTGAACTAGAAAAGCAATAACACAAGGTATTTGAGATTTCTATCCATCTATCTGAGATGAGTAATTAATGTTAATGGAGGAATTTTTAAACCACTTGCTTTTAAAGCACACGCGCACACACACACACACACACACACACACACACACAGAGAGAAAAAAAGGGACAGGTTAGTATACTAGACCACTAATAAATTCTAAATATCTGGCTAAGTAAATTACATCCTATTCTCATCACCAACAGTTATTAAATTGAAGACAAAGCTCTCATGCTGCAGAATTTGTGATTCCTACAACATTTATTTCCTTTCTTCCAACTTGCATGTGTAAGAACTTTATTCTAATTTTCATTAATGGATAAGCAGAGCACCAACTCTGGGTTCTAAATGTTTTGTCAGTATCATGTGCTTTGTTGAATGAAAGTGTGTGTTGTAGCCTACAGCCTTTCAACTGCGAAAGAATATGTAGGAAATATCTTTGAAATTCATCCTTGAGTAGGTTTTTTTTACACTTGTAAGTCTTCACTTTTATGGGAATTTTAGTCATTCTTGGTATGTTCTAGAGCCTGGAAGAGCTGGATTGGGCTGCCTGAAATGGTGGGTTTTGGTCACCATGTACTACACCTCATTCAGCCTTAACAACTGGCCTGGTAACAGTGAAACTGTCTATGACTCTGACTGTCTCAGAACTGGAAACAGAGGTCAATGACCAATATATTTGAAAGGTTGGCATATTTCAGCCTGTGAGAGAGAGGGAACATTTAAAATCAGCAAAACAAGTCTTTCTTCATCCCCCACCGATGCTAATATGACTTATCTACCCCAAGGTTGATTTTTGCTGTTTGTATTTCTCGCTTTAACCTCTGCTGGAAAGAAAAAAAAAAAAAAAAGAGCATCTTCAGATTTAGGATCTGAAAGCCATAAGGCTTGCATTCTGTGCTGAAAGGAATAACAGAAGGAGACAAGAAGAGACGTGTTATGCAACGCAACAGAGACTGCCGTCCTGCCCATCTCCTCCCAAAACGTATTTATAAAACAAATCCTGTGTCTGTTGCTGGGCCCATTAGGCCCTTCAGGACAAATGAGAAATTCTTCTGGTTAAAAAGACATCTTACTCTGAAATTAGCCTTTAAATCTGTAATAGAATTGAAAGACTGTGCTGTCAAGACATATTCACTCACTTTAGATTTAGTTTAAAATTTGGGAGGAACCCTGAGCTGATAAATTTGCTTAATCTTTGACCATAAATCATCCTTCTGTTACATTTCAATTTCAGAATGTAGTATAATAAGTTGCCTTGTAATTAAAGACGTGACAGTTTAGTTCTGTTCAGATAGGAATATTAAAACAATCACCTCCTTGACAGATTAAGATACATTTAAAATGTAATAATCAACTCTCCAGTTGATGAGAAATAGCATTTTCATCATTGAGTCCTTTAAAACATTACATGAAAAGGGGATAAAAGTGCCTCACAGCTTCCTAACCTCTAATAAGCACTGTCTCCTTCCAGTAACGCTGTTTCTCTATTTATGGAGTAAAGAAACTTCACTCAGGAGCTGCTTGATAAGATACCTCAGTACGTATTTCCCTGGAAGCAGGCTCTCTGCTGTGCCAGCAGCATATGCTGAAGGCCAATTTAGAACGTTTTAAATATGCACCGTACCCTTCCTTTTCCAGCTACTAAAATGAAATGTATTTTGGCTTTAGCAAATGAGGGATGGAATGAGAGGAGGAACACTGCAGGGGAAAGTGGCTGAAGATGAACTCAGACAAGGATGATGATGATGGCGCTGCTTCTCTGCAGCCTGAGCCCAGGGCACTGCCTGTGTGTCCTGTGAACTTGGCCTCCCAGCTGTCAGTCTCCACACCACGAGAGCATATGGTGATAGAGGAGGAAGTAAGGTCAATGACGTGAAAAACTATACGTTGAGAAAGCAAGCTAGGTGATGTCTCCTTGCCAAAGCAAAGAGGAACCGAGATCAGAGTAGAGAACTTCCACTTGAGGTCAAGGACTGGAGTGTTCAAGTACTGGATGTCCCCAGTGGAGCGACCCAAGTTTGAAAATAAACTAGTTAGTTAGGAGCAGAGTCCTACGGATCAGGTTAACTATGGTCATGAAACAATGTTTTGGTCCCTGTCTCAGTAGAAACTTGGGGGCACACTGTTGATAACTAAATGCAAAGATGGCCTGTCAACTCTTTTTTTTTTTTTTTTTTTAATAAATTTATTTATTTATTTTTGGCTGCGTTGGGTCTTCGTTGCTGCCCACGGGCTTTCTCTAGTTGCGGCGAGCGGGGGCTACTCTTTGTTGCAGTGCGTGGGCTTCTCAGTGCAGTGGCTTCTCTTGTGGAGCATGGGCTCTAGGCGCACGGGCTTCAGTGGTTGCGGCACGCGGCCTCAGTAGTTGTGGCGCGCGGGCTCAGTAGTTGTGGTGCGCAGGCTCAGTAGTTGTGGTACGCAGGCTCAGTAGTTGTGGCGCACAGGCTTAGTTGCTCTGCGGCATGTGGGATCTTCCCCAACCAGGGCTCAAACCCATGTCCCCTGCATTGGCAGGTGAATTCTTAACCACTGTGCCACCAGGGAAGTCCCAGACAGCCTGTCAACTCTTACTTCACCTCTGTCGTCTTGATTTCACTTGAATTCCAATACTCAATCCATGATTCACTTTCTCCAGACAGGTTATATAAGGAGAGAGATATTAATAGTAGTTTAAATTTATAATAAAAACTGTATTTAGCTGTGGAATGTCATCAGGTAAACACTGAAGACAAACTAAGACAAAAACACATGTCTGCACAGAGACTTTGTAGCTCAAATCCCACCTTTAGTTGTTGTTTTCTGCTATCGGTAGCCCCAAACTATTTTTTATCCAACCCTTCAGGCAGCCTCTGGGTCATCAAAACAATCATAAAGTGCATAATTCATTTTTAGTAGTTGAATTGATTACAAAGAATTAGTTGCCGTACTGAATTTTATTCTTCTTAATTAAAATGATCCTTTCACAATATATATGACATTCTCAACCAGCCTGCTGCCACATTTTGATAAATGTACACAATGTGTTCTTGTCATCCTGTTATATGGAACACTGACCTGAGTAACCGTGCAACCCAGTGGAGGACAAGGGCCATCACTGTATGCATATGAGATGTTTCCTGGCACTTGGGACTTGTATTGTGAGAACACGGGCAGAGCGGTAATCATTTTACTCAAACGCAGTCACTTTTCTAAGTGTGGCAACCATGCCTGCTTTTACGTTGTAAACCACTGTGATAATTTAGTAGAGATTGTATTGTAATTGTTGTTGGCGTGTTGGTATGCAGCCAGAAATTCCTACAGTTCATAATATGCAGTGGTTTCAGAGAGGTAGAGAACCACAGATACAATAGATGGAATTAAAGTTTAGGAGTAAAGAGGAGGCATTTACAAGAAAATTTCCCAGAAATTTACAAATGTGTCAAAGCAGGGGCGGGCTACCCATGAAATCTGTAAATATTGGCATGTGGAATCATTCTTCCTAGAGGTGAATTTGCTCATTTAATATGAACTAAAGCTCGTGAAAGTTTCCTGATGGGGGAAAAAAAAAAAAAAAGTTCTCTTCTTGTGAATGGCTACAGAGCCTAAAAGCACTTTATCCTGTGAAAGGTTGGAATGATGTGCTTGAGTCAGGAGCTAACCCTGTGATCTGAGGCTTATTCAGATTTTGATGCACCCTTCCGCTTTCAGTGCAGGAGTTTAGGCTCAACCTAGTGAGGAAGAGAGAAGGGCCAGGACCCCTTGCAGCAGACTTTCCTAGAAGATCAGTGTAAACAGGATGAGGGGAATTACAGTCAGTAAAGCTTTGGGCCATTATGGGTAGGAGGAAAGTATATATGCTTCAGAAGCCATCAGACTGGGGTTGAAATCCTAACTCTGCTACTTATTTCCTGTGGAAAAAAATTGAACTAAGTGGATAACAACTTCTCTGAATGTCATTTTCTCATTGGTATAATGAAACTAATTATAACTACCCAATAAGGATTTCATGTGACAACAGATGTAAAGCCATAAAATAGCAGATCCTGGACATGGCAAATATTTGTTGCATCAGTGAATGTAGGAGAGAACTGAAACCCCATCAAGAATGAGAATCATCCCTCTGGCCAAATACAGAGTGGACCTAAGAACTTGACTTTAGCAATTAAGTCTCAGTTCTGAGGTCAGACTGCTTGGGTTTGAATTCTGCCTCCACCTTTTATTATTCCTGTCACACTGGGCACGTTGCTTGACTTCTTAATCTCAGTTTCCTCATCTCTAACTGGGTATACTAATAGTGTTTATTCTGTGGCGTTGTGATGGAGATTAAATTGAGATAATGAATGTAACGTAATAACCACTCAATAATATTAGCCATACATATGTGCTTCTTCACAGTAAGGCCAGAAAAGAATGATTCATTGTGACTTTGTAGTCAAAGAGCATAATTTGGGATAGTCTTAGACTATCTAACGCTCAACCTTTCTTTGGATTGTACTTAGCTACATTATACAGATGCCTTTTATGAGTTCCAATTGGTCACTGTTTTTGTGTTCACATTGTCCATTCTTTGAAATTTACATTAGTAAAATAATTTATGCAAGTTGAATATCTGAAACAGAAGTGTAAGTTGATTCTATGGTAAATCATAATCATGTCTTGGTCATGTGCATAGAAGGGTATAAGTGTTAAGGGCTGGGACAATCTCATGTTTAAAATTGGCTCCACAGTGATTCACTTAACACCCCACACAAAGTAAATTGTCACCAGAAAAGGATAACTGGTCAACCCAATGTAAAATGGGTCTTCAGTCTCATGGTTTGCTTTATTAAAATTATAGCAGAATTAACAGGGATAAAAGTTTAGAAGAAGGGTAGCTAAACTTGAGGCACCAAAAAACTATGACAATTTGTAGAATAAAGCAGTAACCGAATGGGTCCAGACAGTGGCAGTTTTCTTAGTTTTCACTTTTAAGCAGTGTCCAGTGCCAGTAGAAGCTAAGATGAGTGACACTTAGGGAAAGGAAAAACTTCCCCCTTGCATGTCTTTAAAATCTATAATAATAATATAATAATATAAAGTGCATCTGGGCATTGCCTTCTGCTGCAGTTCTTGTCTGGCTCTCAGCCAGAACTGTCAGCCTACTCTGAGGGCTGATGATTCACAGCCCAGCACCCTTTTATCTGAACGTTGCAGTGTCTTTTCTTTGTACTTTGGCAGTGATGTTACCTTGATGTTCAAAAATCTTTTAAAAGCAACACAGGCTTTCCTTGTATCTTGACAAATCGTTGTCTGCCAGTAATGAAGAAAAAGAAAACCTGGTTTCGTCATCACTGTAAATATAAAGAAATAAATACTTCTGAGGGTTTTCTTGTTTTTAAAAATGGTTATGTATTTTGAGATCCTCTAACTGAGAAGTGATCTGATCATCTTTCCTTATTTCTCTTGCATAAATCAACATGCTGCTTTTCAAAAGCACAAAGCAAGTGGAGTTTCTGGGGATTATTTGATATTTGAGGACAGAATTTAGGATTTTTATATGATTTCCTTTCTTCTGGGATTTTTAAAAAGGGAAACTTGGGGATTATTTTTATTTCTGTTGTATGCTCTTACTGCCATTGTTTAAAAAGTAATACTTTGTTACTTACCCATTTTAATATATCCTGTTAATAGTAACAGTGCTTTATATTCATATGTGCTTTTCATACATTTCCTCATCTGAGGCTTGATGCAGCCGTGTGAGGTCAGCAAGGAAGATTCTCATTATTATTCTACTTAACATGTGAGGAAACTGAGGCTCAGGATGGCTTATGACTCTCCTACTCAACCAGCAGCAGATCTAGTTCTACTCACTCAAAATAAGTAGCTCTTCCACTTTTACCACGGTATATTTCAGAAGGGACTCTCGACTTTGTCAATGAATATTTAGCATCCAGAGCAAAGGTAGTATTCACAACAACCTGTCAGAGGTCCTTGTTATGTTTGGGAGACACTGGGAAACTAGAAGATGTGAAGAGGGTCAAAATACTAGTATGATGAGGAGTCTGGAAAGTATACCAGAAATAACCAAAGGAATCGGGATTTTCAAGTCTGGAGAAAGGAAGATACAGAGAGATACAGCTGACATCTCCGAATGTTTTATGTACTACCTGGTGGAAGAGGAATTAGATTTGCTCTTTGTAATTTCAGGCAGCAGAAGTAGGATCACTGGATGGAAATTACACAGAAGTAGATTTATGTTCAATATAAGAAGAAACTTGCTAACATTTAGAGATGTCTAAAGATAGAATAGACTAGCTCACCGTCACTGGGAAGTGTTCTCCCTGAGACTGTCTGACTTGAAGATTTTATGACTTTATGGGCATTGTATTTCAGCAGTGACATAGTTTTGTGATGACCCTCCTAAGGGCTCAGAGAAGAATTTCCTCACCAGCTAAAAACAAAAGTGTTTTGTAGGCTTTTCCACTCTGATTTTGGAAGGTTGTGTACATAACAATTCCTGTTTCACACACCACTGGGTCCTGGGAAAAACTGTTCAGTTGATGGGGAAAGGCACATTAGTTAAAACAAATAAGCAAAACTTTTTCAAGATAAGAATTGAAGCAGACACTGTGATGTGGGCAGTGGTGTGTTTGTGTGCACACATTTTAACCCTTTCAGGATGAAGTGGCCGTGGTTTTGCTGTTTTCATCTGACTTCTTACTTTCTCTACTCCTCAGTCCAGCCCTAGAACACAACCTATGAAAGTGAAAGAAATGGGCAGAAAAGTCATTGGACCTAGATGGTTTCAATTTAATAGGGAAAGGGCGAGGGCATCGAAACAGAGATTGGCTAAAATGAGTTTGTGACAAAAGCAGATTTACTAAGGGAAACACCTAACTAGGATCCTAAGTCTTGGTTCCAGGTCTAGCTCAGTGGCTCATTGCTTCATCATTATGCCTTTGGGTTTTCTTTTCCTCTAAAGTGGAAGTGTTGTTCCAGGAATTTTCTTTTCAACTTTTAAATTTTATGATTCTAATTCTCTCAATTTTATCACTCTAATTGTCCACAGTTGCATAGGAAATTAAGAATGGTCTCAGTTATAACAAATACAACTCATTTATTCTTTAAATTTCTTACTCATTTATTCAAAAACATTTATTAAATGAAACACTATTTTAGAAATATGAAAACTCTGATTTTAACAATGAAAGGGAAACAGCAAATCAGTACCTTTAATACTTAAAATGAAAGTGAAGCACTCCATCGGTAGGGTACTTTGAAACAACGGTAATAGAATTCCTCTGTAAAATGGCATGCTGTTTTTTAGATTTGGAACAGCAACAATTCAAACCATGCCTCAAATCATATGGCACCAAATAAAAACTTATCATAATAAATCTTTAGCCTGAGCGTTATTAATGGGTTCAACCACTGATTCCAAGCAGGAAGCCTTTCCTCTATGAATAATCCTATCTTTTCCTTCTTCCAACAGATTCCAGAGGGGTGACTACCACATTGACGTCTGTATCAATGACTACCTGGATGTGTTCTGCCCTCACTATGAGGACTCAGTCCCGGAAGATAAGACTGAGCGTTATGTCCTCTACATGGTGAACTTTGATGGCTACAGTGCCTGCGACCATACTTCCAAAGGGTTCAAGAGATGGGAATGTAACCGGCCTCACTCTCCAAATGGACCACTGAAGTTCTCTGAAAAATTCCAGCTCTTCACACCCTTTTCCCTAGGATTTGAATTCAGACCAGGCCGGGAATATTTCTACATCTGTGAGTATACAGAGATTTATCATGTTGTAGGGCAGCTGCAAGAACCCAGACTGATTTTTTAGCCGTGTTTCAGAGAACTGCAGAGAGCTGGACTCTGCATTATAGATGTCTCCTTGTACATGCATACATCAGGATCCCTAGATACATTAGCTGGGAATTGAGAGCACAAATTAGATTAAACACACAGCGCCTCTCCCCCTATGAAATTGCGTGTCAGCCTGTTCAGTGAACCACTGCTGACTTGTATTTCTTTTAAATGAAAATGGCTAGGACTTCTCCAAAGCTCAGGAAAAGAAAAAGAGATTCCTGAAAAAAGAATTAAAGGAAATAATTAAATTTACATAGCTTGGAGTCGTTGGATTTCTCATACAGGTGTCAGCAATATCCTTTCAATCATCCACATTTTCAGTTGGAGAAAGCCAAAACTCCTGCAAATGTCAGCAAGCTGATGATAAATACTCGCTTTGCACCAAGGAGAAAAGACAATTATTAAGAGCAGCTGTGTCTTTAAACAGGAAAGAGCGTGAAGAAGTATCTTGGTTTTTTCTCCATCTTACACACCATCACTTCTTCAGGCATCATACTGGTCATGTATTCTAGGTAAATGCTTCTCAAACTTCACTGTGCACAGGTCACCTGGGGATCTTGTTATAATGCAGATTCTGATTCAGGGGGCCTGGGGTGGGGCCCGAGACGTGGTATTTGGAAAGCTCCCCGGTGATGCCACTGCTGCTGGTCTATGGCCCACAGTTGAGTTAGCAGGGTTATAGGAAATACCTAATTTAGGCAGCTTGCTGTGTATCTGGACTTGCCTTTAACTAGTATCAGATATTTAAGCTATCTGGCCTTTCCCACGTGTTTTGACTGTCAGCTGAAGGAGTTAAATGTTAAAAGTACTTTGTTCAGAAGTACATTTACTGACCAGCTTATCATGGCTCAGAAATTTGGGGGATGCAAGATGAAAAGACACTCCCTGTCCTCAAGGAGTGACTGTCTAGTGGGGAGCAAACATTTAAGTAGGCAGTGAAAGTGGAAATAGACAGTTGCTGAATGCCGATGAGTGCAGGGAGCCGTGGGAACGTAGGGGAGGTTGGACCTCACCTGCTTGGAAGAATCAGGAAGTGCAGAGCCAGGCGGGGCCTCCCAGTGTTCTGAGCTGCTTGTCACCTCCGCCTGCCAGGCAAACGAGATAAAGAACGTTCCTGGTTTTCTGATTCATTTCTTCAATCCCAGTGTCCTCCCCCACCTCTCCTCACCCACATGTTTTAAGTCTACAAGGATTTCTAGCTCCTCTTCTTCTCCAGAAAACAGAGTTTTCTAATAAGCCGGATTTCCCCATCACAAGGGCACTCTCACTTATTGGAATTGAATTTAAGAAGGAAATTGAACAGCACCAGTTTTATTATTTCAGTACATATTTCAGTCGTTAGTCATGAAGAAACATGTAAAAGTCTCGATAGTATCTCACATTCGATCCATAAAATAAGAAAAGGAATATTGAGTCCCGTGGATGGAGGAAACACTAGCATACAGTGAATTCACATGTTCTCAGGCAGCAGGCTCTTGCCTTTTGCTGATTTTTTACTTTGTGAAAGAATCTCATTCAGCAAAGGAGAAAAAGGAAAAAGGAAGACTTCAGCTGTGGGACAGAGACTCATTAACTGCCTAACTCTAAAATATCATACTGATGTAAGAGGAAATTATTACCAGTTTCAAAACTTTCACATGGTTTCTCAGATTAACAAATAGCAACAAAAGCCAAAAGCAAAAATGAATAGAGGGCACGAAGATGGGAAACATACTCACTAGCTAAGTAGCTGATTGCATGATTATTAGAAATTATAGAATCCATTGAGGTTCATAAGCAAGATGTTATTATTCAAATACACCCATAGTGCTTATGACTGGTTTTTCCTCATTTGTGGTTAAATTCAATATTTCACTAAAAATCATTATGTGTCTTCTATAACATTCATTTAACGGAGTCATTTAACTGTCAAGGGCTCCTGTCAAAGTAATTGTTCAAAATGCTTCAAAATATCAAGAGCTTTTTGCTGTTCAGCTGATTTTAACCTGAATTACTTCTTTTAATGAAAGGTAAAATAGCACAAAATTAGCAGCAAAAAGACGTTCATTTACAGGAAGCGCAGTGGCCTGGTCATCAGTTAAATTGAATTTTCAACCATGTTTTAGAACCATAAGAGCATCCTTCCCTGTCTTTTTAGTAGGGAAAGGGTTTCCTCTCTTCCTTTCACTGCTGAGAGTGGACGTCTTACAGACGTTTCATATACTGTGGTCGTCTTACAGACGTTTCATATACTGTGGTCATAATTAAACTAAAGGATTCTTAGGGGAGAATTGGCCCTCAGTTGAATTTTCCTCTTTCCTAATGTGCGTGGAATGAACAAGATGATTGGGAAATGGCTCTTTTCCCACTCATTACATTACATAGAGCCCTACTGCTGATCTCAGGAGCCAGCCTGACTGCCCGCTTGTCAGTTTTACAAAACGTCCTTACTAGGGCAGGGGTAGATTTCAGCTCCTCAAGGCCTTAAAATCTCTTCCAAGTTTTCCAAGAGAAAAATGCAAGCTATAGCCTTTTGACGATCCTGCTTCAAGGTGCCGGAGGAAGGCTTAAGCTCAGGGGTGACTGCAGAGGACCGAAAGTCAGATACAAGCTTGAACTGGGGGGGAAGGGAAGAGGAATAGTTCATAACGGGAAGTCCACCTCATCACTTAGACTCAGGACACAGATCGAAGTGTTCTCATCAAGTTCTGCTTTATCTTCAACAAGCTTTATTTCCTTCTTAATTTCTCCAAGTTATACAAAATTAAGAAAATACAGTAGTTGGAAATACCTCATGAAGTTTCCTGTTTACATTAAAAATAAAATACCATTCACAATTCTAGATCCTTTATTTGTCCCAAGAACGACTCTATGCCATGTCTTCCTTTCCCTGGGAACAGGCAGTGTACTAAGTTGTTGGAATCGCCGATTATCGGTCCGGCAGACTGAGCCCATCCTCTCAATCTGACAGATACTGTTTTTAATCTACAGGAGTTATTTTGGTAAGAGATTGGCATACTAAAATAACTAGAGAAGGTCGGTGGTTTTTCTACCAGTGATAGATTTGCAGAACTGCCCGTCAATAGATTACGGCAATAGTCATTTATATAGACTTCCTAAGGCAAAGAGTTATTTTAGAAACTTCAAAAATGCTCATTTTAGAAATGATTCTCATAAACATTGACCTAATGAGGACATGTTTGAAAGAAGTTTTGTGTCGTTATTTTTAAATCAGAAGAGGCGAAGGGGAATAAATAAGGGCGCCATAAGTTATCTTTGTAAGTTAGTAGAACTGCTGGTTTTGAATGTGTCCTCTTCTGTAAAGTAAGGAAAACTGAGTCCTGGGCCCTTCTCTTGACGTAACGAGGTATATGATTTTGGATAAATCATCTAATCTCTCTGGGTTTCTATTTACACATCTGTAAAATAATGAGGTTGCAATAGATGATTTCAAACTTTCTTGGAGCTTTAATATATTTTAACATAGGGTCTGCACACTAGGGTAGAGTTAACATCTGTAAAATGGCCCAGCCCAAAGCCTTACTTAGTAGATGTGCAATAAATGCCAGTTAAAGGGATATTTTTAAGGAAAATGGAGAGTGGAGCAGCATATTGGAATTATTGAACTAGTTCTACATTGGCCACGTGATCCACGCCACCATCATCCACTGTCTTGACTAGTGTGGCAGGCTCCTATCTGTTTCCCCTCCTCATGTCACTGCTCTGTCAAAGCCCTCCAGAGACTTCTTCTCTCACCAAGACAAAATCCAAAGTCTCCAACCTGGCAAACAAGGTCCTCTGAGACAAGTCCTCTTCTCCTCCCCACCCTCAGTCTCTTGGACTTCTCCTCCTACCATCTCTGCCTATTGTCTCTATTCCAGCCACCCTATCCTTGTTCATCATACGTGCCCAGCACCCCCTGACATCAAGGCCTTGGTTCTTTATCTTCTCTCTGCCTGAGGTTCTCATTGGCCCAGGTATCCACATCCCTTGCTCTCACTTGCTTTAGGTTGGGCTAAAAAATGTCTTTATCTGAGAGGCTCTTCTGACCTCCCTATATAAAGATAATATCTGTACCATTCTCTACACTCTTAACTCTGCTTTATTTTCGCTCAAGCACTTATCACATTATATATTTATGCTGGTTTGTTCATGGCTATTTCTGCTCTATGTCCTCTATTATATTGTTTGGCATGTAGTAGATGATCAATAAATAAGGCTCACTAGTGTTTATGTAGCACTCACTCTGTTCCAGGCACTGTTCTAAACACCCTCCTGTTCTCAAAACAGCACTATGAGGTACTGTTCTTATTTCCCATTTTACAGGTGGAGAAACTGAGGCACAGAAAAGTTAGGTAACTTGAAAAAAGTTCACACAAACGAGAAGTACGTAGCTAATCTGAGAAGAAATTAAGTGAGTAAACAACTAAAAGGAAGTGAAGAGATAAGGTCCTAGGTCTTATATGCTTAAAAAGAAAAAATATAAAAAAAGATTAGAAATTATTAGCACTACTGTTTAGAGAATATTACTTTATAAACTCTACTGGAACCCCAAATCAGGTAGTGCAAGATACATTTTAAACACATTTATACATTTTCAGCTCTCCAAAGGATACTCTTCCATCTCAACTGTATCTTCCCAGATGGTTGACCTTTTTAATACAATAACTTCAGAAAAGTTGTATTTTCAAAGAAATTCTTCTTAAATCCACTGAATATTCAGCATCCAGACTAAATTATGATTGCACACTCGATTCAGGAAACGAGTGATTTTTAATGAGAGACCTACAATAAGGAAGACAGGTGTCATTTTCTTAAAATGATACTAAAAAGGCAGAGAATTCTTCTAGCATTTGCCACATGTAAGGTATAGCTGATCTCCTTCAAAAGAAGATACTTGGAGTAAAGATAGTTTATAGTCATAGCGCTCAGGTGGAATCCAGGAGTTTCTGGGAGATTATTAGGGAATACTCTTGCTAAGCTTATTGGCAAGTAAACTTGAATACCCATGATGCTTTAGTTTTACTCCTTCATAATTGACATGGTGAGGTAAGTGTGGAGCTGGAAAATGTCCATTTCCTTGAAGTTAGAATCCTAAAAAATCTCATCAATGAAAAGAACTTTCAAGGAGCTGAAGCTTTCTGCTCCAGTCTTTTTGGTATACATATTTTTAAAAATTAGAATGAAAATCATGAGGACAGTTTATGTTTCTATGGGCATCATTCTTCAGTGCATACTTGAATTTATGTGGCTAACTGCTAATTCTCTGCTTTGTGTACTTGAATTAAAATTTACAGTCTTAAACTGTGAAGTAATTTTAATATCTACTACACAGTTTTTAAAATTGACAAAATAAGAAACCTAAGTCCTGAAGAGGTATCTTATTGAAATGATCAAGATAGCTTCAGAAACCATTTGATTGTATAAGATGGTTACTGACTATCCTTTAAGAAGTGTAAGAATATTCAGTAAATCCAGAGAATACTAATATAAAGAAAGTGCTTCACTTGCCAACGGGATATGTTCCAAAAGCTTATTTACAGGTGAGTTGTTTGGAACTTAGAGTGCAGTTTCTCACACAAGTGTTTCTAAAATCAGGCAAGCTCTCTATAATGTGGAAAATCTGCTTAACCGTAATGTTGGTTTAAAACTGTATATTTTAAGTGAAAAAAATAGTAGAAAACAGCACATAGAAGAGTTGTTGAGTATTTGTTGAATGAATAAATACTGTAATAGTAAACCAAATAGAAAAAGCAATTAAAATTTTTCTTAGATGATACTGTTTGAGACAAGCAGATAAATTAGAAGCATTAGGTTTTGCTGTACCCACTGCAGCAGTTCCCTAGTTTCTTAGTAACATTTTTTGTTCATATGCTGGGGATTATATCAAAGGAGAGGGGGATACATTGCATCAAAGGAGAGAGTGGATCACGGTTAAAAAAAAAAAAAAAAGAAAAGGCACAGACTCTAGTGAATGCACCCTTGGGCTCAAATCTCTCTTCTATACTCTTAATAGCTATGTGACTTTGGGTAACTTAACCTCACCAAGCCTCACTTTCTTAATCTGTAAGATGGGTATATAATAATCGTTTATTATCACAATCTTTCTTATTTCCAAGGCTCAAAGAAATATTTTTAAAGGACCAATTGACTACCAAAAAGGTAACTTAAATAATCTACATCCCCCAAATTTTGCACCCTTTGAAAAGTTATGGCAACTTGAATAGCCCTGATTGATATTTTAGTTTAGTAAAAGAAAACCTCATAAATGCCTCATAAAAATTCACATTTTAAGCTCATGCCCTACACTGTGAAGGAATATTATGCCAGTTTTACATATGCCTGAGGAAGTCTTCATCCCCCTTTAGATGTCTGGATTTTCAGCAGCTTACTTTAGTAATCTGCATTAAGAATTATTTTGGTCTTGACAGTTCACATGAATCTGCCTTTTTTTCTGAGTTGTTCTTATTGAAATAGAAGAGTGTCAAAACGGCATATTTATCAAAGCAGGAGGTAATCTTTTTCATCTTTCATAGTCTTTTACTCTTGCAGGGGAGGTGACCTGTAAGTACAATGTACTTTCTTAAAATGAACAACTCAATATTTGCTTCAACGTGTGTGTGCATTTTGCTTTTATTATCGAAAAATGTTTTTGATTACTGGAGTCTTATTTTAGCATTAAAGGTTCTAGCACATACTTCAGCTGAGATTCAAGGGGCTTATAACTGAAATTTCCAGGACTGTGGTCAAATACTAATGCACCTCCTGCATTTTTTTTAGGTATGTAGAGTCAGAGCATGGTACTTAGTGATGCATATTTATATTAACAGAGAAGGGAGTTGAAGGGCAGTGTTAGGAAATCGACAAATTTTAATATTTTCTAAAGTGGAAAAGAATGAATATGGCACAGACATCAAGTAGTAATTGCTCAGATACAGAGTATATCTTAGTTGCTAAAATTTAGGGTTTTTCTTAAGTTTAAAAAAATTTTTAACAAACAATGAAACAGTTTTTCTCTACTTAGACACTAGACGTTTGTCTGGGATTGTATCAGATTTCTGTCTGAAAATAGTCATTCTATTCCCTTCGTATACTTCCAGTGGTCTTTAGTGAACCTGCAAGAATGCACCTTTTTATTTAAAGAATGAGTTTAGAGAATTGTGTCTGTTTCAAGTTGTCCCTAGCCATCTTTTAGGAAAGCTTGAATGGATTTCAAGGGCTCTTAAATGAAGGTTAAATAAAGAACATAAAAGAGGATATTTAGAGACTTCAGGATATTCTTCTGTGTTAACTGTAGGTTTCTCTTATGAAAATGGTTGTTTATTGCCAGGTACCCTGTTAACCTGAACGGGAAGGCTGGGCGTCCGCTCGGGCACGGCTGGAGCACAGACGCTTCACCTGGTGTGTTTCACAGAGTCTGAGTGAAATCAAAGGTGGAGGAGGCAATTAATAGGAACAAAGGATATTTTAAAACACTTTATTATTTTTAAAATTTTGGGCAGTATCATTTGATCAAGTAGGGAGAATTTTAAAAAGAAATGCATGCCCTATTAAATGACTAAAGGATGAGATACTGTTAAAAAGAATCAGAGAAATGAATGCTGGGTTTGTGAAAAAGGAAACTGGGGCAAACATCACTGCTTAATAGATTTTGACTTTGGGACCGTTCTTAAAGTTTGCAAAGGGAGCCTTAAAACCTATTGAATAATTGGGGCTTGCTGGCAATTCATGGTATCAGCCATGAGAAACAGAAGACTCATAAGAATTCTTCCCATTGCTCGAATTTTTCAAAGGCTGCGACACTCAGATAAGAAGTTCAAAAACAAAATAATTTCTGTGTTCCTTTTAAGAGTTTAAAATGCTATAAGATTGAGGGAACATGTAGAGTTCTGACCTCCTAAGGGGGAGGAAGGAATTATGTCACCTTTTGCTTCCTTTTACCTCACTGAGACTAAATGCTGATGTGGAAACAAATGAAAGGACTGTTCTTTTTAATCCCTAAATGTCAGAAGTGGCCGCATCGCCGAGAGAAAAAACACACCTGATTAATTGTGTAATTTCACAGGGAAGCGGTAATTGTCAGCCTTATAAACAAGTAATGTACTAATTTGGTTTCAGAGTTAACTGAAAGCAGTTTAATGAGCTGCTGTATCATGTGTATGTGCAGTGTTACATAGAGCAGATGCCAGGAGAAATGGAAATAACACACCAGTGACACTTGGAATAACAGCGTTTATACTCCATTGACTTTGGGTTGTCAGTGTGCGATTCTCTGTGTTTCCCTTAGTAACTTATTAAGGCAACTGAACTCCAGTGTGATGATGTCTAAGTGTCATTTGTTGTAAATTAACACAAGCATGCACACATGAAATGCATAGTCAATCTTCAGAAAAAAATAGTACTTCCTCATATAGACGACCAAAATATTATCCACGAAGCATGCACACAGAGTGAGAAGGTGACTGTCAACATTGTGCATGCTGGAAGAACAGTATTTTGGCCTTTCGTCAGAAGAAATACTATTTCTACAGATTTTCCCGCTCATCTATTCGTGCTCTATTTTAACAGAATGGTCGTGTAACTCTCAGTTTGAAAGTTGTCAGACAGCCTCACAGCAGGCTTATATTATCTACAGAGTTCTTTATGAGGAAATATAAATCACCACAAATGAGACTTTTCACAGCCAGAGATATGTAGAAATTTGTGTCAGTGCTTTGCTGGCTTGCTAAAAAATATCTCTAGGCTCCAGAGCTCTCTCACAACTCATCCCCACTCCCTACCCTTTTGAGAAGCAATTCTCAAAGCTTGAGATTTATGGTCCAGAGGGCTGATAGTGGCTATAAAGTTTTCTATTTTCTCTTTTCTTTAATATTAATGCAGAGAACGAGACATTATCATTCATTATTTTAGTTCATGAGTATCCTGTGGGCTTGAAATATGGTTTCTGGGGATATGGCTTACCTCTGTTTAATGGGGGAAATATGTGGACTTTGGCAACAGGCTTCTTTTCCATCAAATATTTTTAGGCAGGTTGTAGAAAGTCCACGTTAGGAACAGTACTTTAATAGATGGGCTATATCCAGGTTTAGTTTTAAAATTTAAAGCTTTACAAAATATTAATTCATTCTGAGCCCCAAAAGTAAAGTATCATGAATTGGAGAATAGCCAGCCAGTCTATTATTGTTAGAAATTGGAATTACAATATCTTTTTCATTTTACTATTTTCAGAGATGTGCAATATTTCCAACTAGTTTCATCTACGTTAATGTTACATAAGTTTTAGTTTATAGTTGGCACTCCCATTTACAGCCAAATCTTTAAAAACAATGTCTCTGAGTCATTAAGAAAGAATATATATTGTTTTTAATTTGAACCTGCCCAAATTTTAGTAGCTCCAATATCTGGATTCTAATGTAAACTGTCTTTTTCAGACTTATTTTTAACAAAAGTTTCTCAAAGTCAATTTTTTCTCCCTAAGTACATTATCACAGGCTCTGACTAAAATCTGAATTGATGAGGTTTCCCTGTATGTTTTGCTTTAACCGTTTCAGTGGGTCCTCAACCTTGAATTCAGAACTTCTTGCTCTATTGTAGGCCTCATTTTTAAGGAATAAATCTAAACAAGGAGAGTAAAAATAGATGCCAAATATAGGACAGGTGATTTTTTTTTTTTTTTTTTTTTTTTTTTACTTTTAATAGATTGCTTAAAGTTCTTGCTATATACACCAGGAGCAGGGGCAGTTCAGTTCGGTCAACTTTGAGACCACGTAATGAATATTGTAATGATTTAAATAAAGGTCAGTTCAGAGTTTTTTTGGGGGGGTTTTTTCCATTAAAAAAAAAAGAGAAGATTGCGTCAAGAGGAAGACAGCAAAGATGTGAAGTGCTGATTTGACAGGCAAGGTGGAATTCAGGTCTCAGGGCTTAGATACTATCCTAACTTTAGTGCCCAACCTGCATAGGGGAGTAAAAAAGCATCCTTTTGCTAAAGGCTTACTCATACATTGCCTGAAAGCTGCTCCCCTAACAATAATGCTCCCCGTGATAATCATAATGATGTGATTTAGCACTTATTGCAGTTTTACTATGTGCCAGGCACTGTATCAAACACTCTACTTATTTTAACTCATTGAATTCTCATCTGTGAGGTGGGTACTATTATTATCCCCATTGTGTAGGTGAGGAAACTGAGGCTGAGAGCGGTTGAGTAAGTTGCCTGAGATCATGTAGTTTGCAGTGGAATCAGGATTTGAACCCATGCAGTTTGACTCCAAGTCTAAACTTGTTATTCACTTATATCATAATAAATATTTTTTATAATAAATATTTTAAAAGAAGTTAGAAGGAGAGAGATTTGAAGCACCCTTGGCAAGTGATTAGGTAAGAATTCAAGGCAGACCCAGCTCTAAAAATGGCTAATGTGATGTACAGAGGGATGTTTCATGTCAACCTATCCCTGAGACTCACATACTAGGATGCTTATGGATTTTTAAAACAAAGTAGAGCACTATTGAATGGTTTGTGGTGTCAGAACATGATGACATAATAAAATGTGTCACTCACTCTCCCTGCTTCAATTGGAATGAAGACATTTAATGATTAGCGAGACTATTGAAAGTCTATGTCTCTTTGGTACCCTGAGTCATTTTTCAGAGGTTTAAACTTGATGAACAGAATCAATAGCACATTGTAGGCATTGGTGGATATTACGCAAAGCCTGGTGACTGTCTCAACATCGCAGCTTGTTAACATGACACGCTGGGGATTGCCTGTTGCCTTCGCTCATCCTTAAGCAGCACAGCAGCTGCAATTACTGTTTCTATTATTATTAGTTGTACTTGCTGTTGCTGTCGTTGTTATTTAAAATCCACAAGTTTTTCACAGACTTGGTTATTACACATTTTTGCAGATTCAAGAAACAGGAGTAGAGATTCTACGAGAAGAAGAGCCACTCTGAGAACTTACAGCATTTGAAATCTTTAGAATGAGGTTCAGGAATCGCAGCAGCCATGTGCAGCACCCAGATATTTTTTTTAACTTTTTATTTTGTATTGGAGTAGAGTTGATTAACATTGTTGTGTTAGTTTCAGGTGTACAGCAAAGCGATTCAGTTATATACATGTATCTATTCTTTTTCAAATTCTTTTCCCAATTAGGTTGTTACAGAATATTGAGCAGCATTCCCTGTGCTATACAGCAGGTCATTGGTTATCCATTTTAAATATAGCAGTGAGTCTGGGATTGACAAGCACCCAGATTTCACACAGAAGGGGTCCTGGCTCTGATTCATGAGGGTGGTTGTCAGAGCTGGGGAGACTCCGGGCAGTCCTCCAGAGAACAGGCTTCACACAGCGCATGGGGCTCCTCTCTCACCTGCCTCCCTCTCCGGATAAGGAAATCAGAACAGCAAGGACTGTGGGATCAATGACAAGACACGTCTGACTGGAATGGAAGGTATTCGGAAAATAAAACTGGATAGATTGAGCCAGACTGTTGAGGGCCATTACGTCTGGTCTGAAGAATTAGGAACTTATCCAGCAGGCACTAGGGAGTAGTATGTTTCTGAAATGGAAACTCATTTGGGCTTTATAACTACATTGAAATAATTAGTTTAGGGCTAGATGCAGGCTGGCTATCCAATAAAAGCTAGCAGGTAGTGAACACTTATCCATCCCACCTATTTACATATGTTGTCTCATCCATACATACCTTATTTCAGCTATGTGTTATGCACTATTATTGTTCCCATTTTACAGGTGAGGAAGCCAAAGCACAGACAGGTCAAATAACTTGTCTAAAATCACACTGTCCATGTGTGGCGATGGCCAGAGTTGAGCATCCTAACTCCAACGTTCATGCTCTTAGCTCTTTTCCCTGAATGGCAAGTAATGTTTGGAAGCTTATTCCATAAATACTACTGGTACTTATGAAAAAATTATTCTCATCTCAGAGATATAAATACCCTTTACTTGAATTTCTATTGTTTCTATATTGCCTTCAGCTTCGTTGCCATTGCTGCAGAGTTTTAGGGTGTTTGGTTTTTTTTTGTGTGTAGGTTTTTATGATGTTTCTGTTAAGTGAAGTTGCTAAATCAATAACAGTTGCTGGATTATTAATCAAATACCTGAATTTCTGGCCTTTTGATATGATGTGTTTATTACTAAAGTCCATTTTAGAAGATTTATTGTAGTTATTTCCTAAAATATTTATATTAAAAATGCTATACAAATCCATTTGTTAAACTTTACTTGGGCTGTCAGTACTTGTACATCATTAAATTTGTAGAAAATCTACAGTGGCTATAGAAGGATATACTTCAGTATTATGTATTCTCATTAGTCAACCCTTCAGTTCTCGCTGAGCTGTGTTTACCAGGCTGCTGCAAACAAGAACTAGGTAACCCTGTGGGAGTTTTTGTATTTCTTATACAACTATAAAAATTTTTGTTATAAAATGAGTTCCTTTTACAAAGTGGTAGACTTTGTTAAGTGAGGATAAGAATCAGAAAGCCACATAAAAATAGAGAGGAAACAGGCATGATATCAAGTGATAAGAAATATTCATTTTGGACCAATAGTTTAGAAGGAAAATGTGTGCCTGGGGAGGAAGGAAAGAATAGTGAGTAGTTCCTGTAATATTCTATTTTAATATTCTATATATATAACACAAGGTTTTTGGAAGGTACATTAAAGAAGTGGGTACCTATTGTCTGTGACCTTTCGTGCTTGTCAGTTTATGTTTTCTTCTCCCTGATGTTTAGTTAGAGTCTGATGAAAAAGGACTATATCTAAATGGAGCCATGATTTGGTTTTGATTAAAGGTCAACAGTGATGTATATTTAATCACTATTTACTACTTATAAAGTTAGACAGCAATCATGTTTTTAACCATATAATATGTTCTGATTCTTAGACAGTAAGACCATTATTTAATAGGTTCCTTTTAAAAATACTATTAAGTGCAGAAAAATAGATGAAAATGAGGAGATCTGGGTCTTGAGTCCGTCACTTATTAGGTGTGTTAATTTGGGTGGAAGGCTTCAAGCCATGCCTCAAGTTTTCCATATATAAATGAGTTAAAGTGCTAGTTTAAAAAATGGTATTCTTAATATTGATATTTGAAAGGCAATTAGTTACTTTCCGAGTTTCTGTCAAAATTAATGGTAGCTACCATGACAAGTTTTTATGGGTACTTTAAATTATACATCTACATGTGTCAAAAATAGTTCCTCTCATCATCTAGTTTGAAATACACTGGTGGTCAGAAATAGCTGACTGTCATTTACTCACAAGGGCATTTTTCTCACACTCTTTGCAGGATCAAATATGACCAAAATGTATTAAATTAGTTCACTGTGGTTCATTTAGAATATTCTACAAGGGTAAAGATGCAGAAATACCAGCCTGTCACTTAGAGAACCATTCTTTGGATCACGTCCAAGTCTGCAGTGGTCAGTTGAATTCGTTCAAAATATTTTCCAGGGCCAACTAGAAAATTGCTTCACCATTAGCAGGTTTTATGCACCTGTTTTTTTCCCCATAGAGTCTCATACCTGAGAAATATAGAGAAATGTTCTTTTCCTAAATTGAAAAACTCAGCTGTAGTCTAAATGAAATGGGATAAATTATCTTTTTCACAATTATCCATTAAAGGAAGAATTAGAATTAATATTAATCACAGATGTTTCATCAAGTTTTATTATCAACCAGATTGACTGCCAAAGTGCTTTCTGGAAGACATTTTCTCTCCCTCCCCCGCCTGCTACTGAGAACAAACTGTTATTATGGGTCCTTAGATAAAGATTAATGGTTTTGGCAATTTATTTGAGGAAATCTGTATTTTACTGTACATTCCACTTCAGTTCAAGGCGTCTCTGAAAAGCATGGCTTGTCATCTCCTTGATAAAATTATACAGTGAAGACGCAAGTTGGTATAATTCTTTCCACCATCAGAAACAGATTAATCAATAAGGAACCCAAGGATTATATCACCTGACCCATATTTTTTAAATTGTGGCAAGCCTTGTTTATAGATAAAATAAGCAAAATGCCTATCTAATCTTAGAATATGAGCAGCTATATTTTTACCCATCACCCTTAAATTTCATTTTTATGTCCACTCTCTTTGTGGAAAAATTCATCTCCAACTGCGTGACCCTTATAATAATTATGAATATTTGATAATGTCCCTCATCCATTTGCAGTGTACCCCATAGATGAGTACTATATTCATTAAGGTTTTCCACTCGTAAACAATTTTTATCAATTCTAGCTAACTTAAACAAAAAAAGAATTCTTTCCCTACTAAAGAGATTATTTCAACTGAAGACCTCGGGATGGACAGAAACCGAGGCAATGCTGGGGATCTAGAACATAGAAACAAGTAAATAGAATTATCTCATCAAGACCCAACCATTGGATTTCCTCAACTCTAACTTTCCTCCATTCCTTGGATCATTCTACTCAGGTTTCAAATTCCTGGGAAAAGGAATTTGGCATATATGCCTTTCCTTTGGAAAGAATGAAGAGCACCTTGACTGCCAACCCCACCAAGACTGCATGGAATAAGGAAAGAGGAGCTCTTCAACGTTTTTGTTATTGTTGTTTGGTTTTTAACCTAAGGAAGATAGGCAGTGATGCCGAGTAGGTGGAAACCACCACTGGCCAAAACATAGGTATATTTCATTGACGAATAGTAGTGTAGAACATGTGGAATTGTTCAAAAGGAAGAGAAAAATCTATGTAATAAACCCTTTAAGTGAAAGAGGGGCAGAGCATCAATTTAACATTTATACTTCTAGTTCATTGTACAATAATATTTTATCTTTGTCTAGTACTTTTGCAGGCTTTACTGTGTTCCAACAAGTTAAAAAACGTGGCTCATATTTTTCAGTTAGGATTTCTCTCACATTTAATTGCTTTTCTTTCTTTTAATGGAGATAATATGAGAAAGCAAAGACTCCGGACCAAAAAAAAAAAAAAAGGGAAACACCCTATTTCTTGACTTCCAGCTTTATTTCATTGACATCAACAGAATATAAGAAATGTAGTGGAATGGGCTAAGTCCCATTTCTGCCACTGCCCAACTCTAGTCAGATTTGGGTCATATAACTGTTTCTTCAAATGTAAAATGAGGGGGTTGGGCTAGATTTGAAGATCCCAAGGTGGTTCCAAGGAACAAGAAAATTATTCAGATGTTACAATTGCTGACAGTCAAGCTTAAATTAAGTTTGGGACATTCTGGGTTAAATAAAGTTAATTTTTTTCCCTGTAAGACTTCTTGGGGCCTTAAACGTGATACCATGGATTGTAACTCTCCGAAGAGAGTGATATAATATATATTGTTTACCAAACTTACTGGATTTTGGAACTCTTTCTTCATTGGAGCATCTTGAGGGACCTGGCTTCCATGGGATAAGGTTAGGTTAAATATAAAATCCCATTCAGCTTTAAAATATACTAAGTATATACTTCTCCTAGTCATGAAAAATGTGGAATACATTTTAATAGCATTCATCACCCAGCCCTCTCTACGTAGTTCGCATAACCAGACTTGCTGTGTAGTTCAATCCACGTCCTTGCATCTCATCCTTTTTGGAGATGAGCAACAGCTACAGGCTGGTTGTTTCGTCCTTCAAAGATTCATGTGTTCGTAGTGAATTATGCCGCTTAAATTCCTCTGGCTGTTCCTGTGAGAGCTGTTTTAAGTTTTGCAAATAACTTTTGTAACTTTTCTAGAGTCTTAATTTAAATGTAGATCCAAAACATGAAAACAACACTGTGATTAGATCTGGTAAGTAGACCCGTGTGATGCATGTTCACTTTGTAGTCCGCCATGGGGGTTGTCTTTCCTGAGATACACCTATGCCTGCAGTCTGCCATTCTTGTGTCCTGTGTTATTTTTTACTGAACTTCATCCCACTTCTGTGGACCAGTTCACTAGTTGTCTGAGAGGACTAGTTACCTCACCCAAATAATTCTACTTATAAACCTGTTCTCAAATCCATCTCACATCCTCTGATGAAAATATTAAGTAATACCTTAAGAATGACTTAGCAGCGGGCTACAGGAAGGGAGGCACTCACTAATATGCCTTCAAAGTTGGTCCTGAACAGTGATTTTCCTATTTTTGCAAGGAATACTAGCCAGTTTTACACTCTCCTGTACGAGGTACTAGACTTTTCATCTATGAAAAGTCTTTTCATCTAATAGTCTTTCTCTCATGCTGCCCATGTAGCCCCTCCAGGCCTTGTCCCTGCTGTACCCTCATGAGTCCTTCTCCTCCCCACGGACCCATGTGGAAAGTGCCCCTGGAGCTTTGAATCATGAGGTTCTGCTCGCTGGCCCGAAAGGGTCCCCAAATCCTTGATATCTTTGGAAGCTATTCTGGGATGTAGTTATATAGGGGCTTCCTATGCTAGTGATACCAAAACAAAGGATGAGGCATAGTTCCTACCCACACGCATTCGGTCCTAGGGTGAGCATGGAATAGGTATTTGGTAATGCTTTTTAACTGCCTTGTGTCTGGTACTCCCTTCAGGTGAGCAGGAGGGCCAAAAGGCCCTAATTGAACCTGCCCCCTTGGAGACTTTTAATGTCTTTGTGCCCAAATTTGATCAGGTCCTTTGGTTTAAAGTTGATGGAACCACCCCATCCCATACAAAGCCTCCAGCCTCCAGTCTCCATCTATCAAATCCTTGCTTCTTCCTTCAGAACCCTGATGACAATTTCAAATTTTGTATCATACTCTGTAAAATATAAGGTCCTGAGGGCAGGGACTGTGTATCTCTTCTTTCTTATTGTAAACATAGTGGCACGGGGAACGGAAGGAGGTACAGATAAAGAATAAAAATCTACCTCTATGAGAGTTCAGGGGATTCAGACACAGCCCACCAAGGTTTTGACAGTGAGGATTCCTGCTTTCTGGAATGTTTGATCGGTGCAGATTTAAATAATCTAAGACAGACCCTGCAAAATATTTTTAAAATTCTGCTTTCTATTCTAGAGGAAGTTTTCAACTGAAATGGGGTAGAAAGAAATAATTAATGTTGATTTTATCCCCTGGAGGAAATCTGAACAGGTCTATATCATTTTAAACAAGCATGACATATGAAAATTCGGATTTTACAGAAGGTAAATTGCAGAGTGATCATTCCATTTACAGAAATGGAATTCTTTTCAGTAGCCTTTGAGCATTTTTTAAATGATTTGATTTCTAAAAAAATCCAGTTTACATATATTTTTCAGGATCAAATTGGTTGCAAGGAGCAAAAGTAGTTGAAAATTTTGAAAAGACAGCTATAGGGAATGGAAAGAACATTTCTTTGAGAGTGGGACGAAATTCTAGATGCCTGAGAATCGAGATAACATTTTGTAAACCTCGTCCTCAGTCAGATGGTGGCAGTGGTGGGGGAAGGAGTTATGTGTGTGTTGTATTGCTGAGGGCGGGTTGTGGCAGTAGCTCTCACCTTGGCTGAAATTGTACATGTTAATACAGTTTTACACTGTGCAGAGAATGAGGGCTGGTAGCTACTTATGAGAAATAACAGTTCTTATAACTTCATTAGTTTTTCAAATTAGTATCAGAGACAGCTCCCACTTTTCACTGCTGTGCTTTCTGGAAATAGAATCATAAAGCAGAGAGTTGTAAAGTGCCTCTCATTTTCCTCCAGGAGTAATATCTTAATTGAGACTGTGTCTCTGACCATATATTTGAGAAAAAATAAATTATAACTATGATCACCCCTGTGTCAGAGGCAAAGATGCAGTAGCCATACCTTCCACATTTATTTAAAATACTAAAATTATACTCTTTTCTATAAAGGGGACATAAATGTATTATATACATTGATTTTACATGCACTCTAAAGAATATGTTCAGCAGATATAAAGTTCAATTAGACTATTTCATAAATTTTAGCACAACTAGCTATACTATAAATTCATTAATTATTTACTTCCTGATACTTTGGTTCTTTGTATTGAAGAGGAGCTTTGGGGATGATTTCTTTGCTCTAGTTAGGTCCAAGGTAGTTCAAGTGAAAGCTTTTTTTGCTTTTGATAAATGTCCCTGGGCCATGTCAGCCTGTTCAATATCCTTCTCCAAAGTAAGATGGACTTTGGTGGGCTACTTGGCCTCCCTGAAACCCTGAAGCTCAGTTTCTTAAACTTGTAAAGTGAGGAGACTGAACTAGATGGTCCCTAAGGTTCATGACCTTGAGTTTTATGATGGAGTGATTTAAGCTTGCAGGCTGATGTAAGGATGCAAAAGTGCCCATTGTTTAGCTCTTGATGATGATGGTGATGAGATTCGCCTCCAGGTCCACGTCAGCCCCTTATGCATTTTCAGGCTACTCAGGGCTGTTGCTGCTCAGCATTACTCCAAATAAAGGCCACCAACAAAAACCGGACCTCCTTCTTGCACTTGATACTTGGCTGATATCTTGTCATCATCTGCCTTCACCCTTCACAGGAATGCCTTGAAAACAGCCATCAGGTTATTAGTTAGTAGCTTTTTCAAAGGTACTTTAAAATCATTTTGCTTTAAACAAATATGTTTTAGTGCATTGTAATTGAATGTGGGGGGAAAAACCCACTCTATCTTGAAAAATAAGCCACTTCTTCACATTTATAGCAGGCTTAAGGACCTACTTACATTGCAGGAAACCCACATGCTTACTCAGTTATTGGCTTTTTTACTTTACCTTTCTACTCTGAACTTGTGATTTTGTGGGGCATTTATAGTAGATCAGTGAGCAAACAAGCATTTTCTTGGGCTCACTTTGTCTTTCGCTCATTTATCCTTTCTTTCCTTCCTTCATTCAGCAAATATTTATTGAGTGCATACTGCCGGCCAGATATATTTTAGATTCTGTGAATACAGTAGAGAAAAAAATAGGCAAAAGCCCTGCTTTAATGGAGCCTACAATCTAATGAAGAGCCGGGGGTGGGGAAGGGGATAAACAAGCAGATAAATAAATATGCAATATGTCATGCAGTTGGTAAATGCTAGGATGAAAAAATAAAATAGTAAGGAGAATAGACAATATAAAGGTAGGGAAAAAAAATCACTATTTTATATATATTTAATATATAATGTATTAAAAATATATCTATATAGGGTAATCTATCTTTACATATAAGGTGATCAATATAATTTTATATAATTATATATTTCTATAATTATATAGGGGTGATAAATAGAAAGTGAGTGATCAGGAAAGGCCTTTCTAATAGTTAACACTTGAGGAAGAACGTAAAAGAAGTGAGGCAGCAAACCACGTGTCTGTCTGGCAAAAGGGCTGTCTGGGCAGAGGGAACAGAAAAACACTAAAGGCCTGAGGAGAGTTGCCTGTCTACGTCCGCATGGTTGGGACAGGATGAGCAGGGGGAGAGCTCTGTAAATGTGTGCAAGTGTGTGTGATGGATGAGAGGGCAGGGTCGTGGTGGACCGTGGTAAGGGTCTGGGATTTCACTCTTGAGTGAGATGGGAGCCATTGGAGGGTTTTGAGCTGAGGAGTAGCATGATCTGACTTAGGTTCTGCCAGGATCACTTGGGACTCTTGTCCATTTGTCCAAAGTGGAGCAGGGTCTTTTGTTTCTCTGGCTGGATGGGATCCTTTGGATGTAGTCCATTAAGGGGAGGAATTCTTGGAAAATAGATGGTGCAGAAAAAAATGTTACATGCGTTGTTGAGTAGGATATTCATGGATCAAATACCTATACTGCAAGAGAAAAAGAAGAAATAGATACAAAATCACCCTTGGTGCACTTTATTAATGAACCCGTATCCTTACTGAATTTAAGGTAAAAGTTAGTGAATCTGCTGCATCTGTTATTTTCCTGAGGCATCAGGAAAGGCGGTTGACTCTGTCTACATGTATACAGGCAGGCGGCTTTGGGCTCAGCAGGCCTCTCCCCCAGACACAACCCTCTGAGTTGGGTTTTGGAGAAGAGGAATTTCTGCTTAACATGTGAATTTCGGTTCTTGTGCCACAACGTTGTCAGCTAATTTACTTCTCCTCCGGGCCAAGGCTAAGGCACCACAGGGGTGGGAGCAGGCAAGAGGTGCCTAAATCCCAAGGGATGCCATGAGGTCAGAGACAGCAATGCCAGGCTGAGAAATCTCTCCTTTAAGGCTGTGTGTACTAAGGACGCTGCCAATTTTCTGTTTTCTTTTTGGAACATTGGGTTACTGTGTTTTGTTTCATATTTCCTCCTACAGTGGTGCATAGGGGTACTTAGGAGTATATCAGTTATAGTAATATAATATTAAAGGCTTTTTCGTGACATGCATCTGATTAGGAAATAGGCACAGGGCATGTCTCTGCAGCAAAACTCTCACTTGGTTTTCTTACTAAAACCCACTGCGAATGCTTAAGACTACATAGTCAAGTTCCACCAAGTTTTAATCTACCCCCAGACTTTTTGGAAGGACTTTTAAGAACTTACGGGAAATTATGAAACAAATATTTGAAGTGGGGCTGTCATGAAGAAAAGTATGATTTATACTGTAAACTGAGGTTGTATAGTTTTGGCATCAGAAAGACTTGGATTTGAATGTCTGCTCTGCCATACACGAGCTATGTATGGCATCAGCTAACTACTTATCCCTCTAAGCCTCAGTTTCCTCATCTTTAAAATGAGGATAATAATATCTGCCTTATAGAACTGTTCTGAGGATTAAATTTAAGAAACCTGGCACAGTGCCTGGTGCATAGAAATAGTAGATAAATGGTAGCTATCCTGAAATGAAGTTCCCTCCCACCAAGTTCCATATCAGTTAAGAAATAATTTTATGTTTCTAATTTGTATTTGGTCAAGTTAAATAGAGAAAAAGAAACATTATGGGGAAATAATATTCTAGAGTAATTGGTACCAAAAGAATCCTAAAATAAAAATATAGGTCTTGCTATTAATCCCTTAAAACAATATTTGTAACCATTGTGCGACAGATTTATTGACTACAGCATTCATTTAGAAATGCTAAACTAATGAGAACTTGGCCGTTAGCTGTGATAATGGTTTATCATTTCGAGCTTGAACCATGTGTACTTATTTGGCCTCGTTTCAAAATAATAAATTATTTCAAACTCATTTCATTTCTTGAAAATGCCCCTATGATTTAGGTCATGCTTTGGATTATATGACTACTATTCCTATAATCCGACATCCAGAATAACCTATATGATTCTGGGCTATTTTAAGATTGGGAAACTTAAAACATTTTTTCAGAAATTGCATAAAGAGGTTAGATAGGCTTCTCAAGCCTCTGATTTATCATTTTGTGCCTATGTTTGATTGTTATTCCATATTAAATTTTATTTTCCTTTTAAAATAGCTCTTCACAAAGAGAATATACTGCTAAATACTACTGCAAGGGAATGTTTACAGATGCAAATGACTTCTATTTAAGGAGCTCGTGATTAAAACTTGAAAGAATGTGGCACTAGAAAGCATGTGAATATGGGATATTTATAATCTAGGATTACAGCATAAGGAGATATGTGAATATGTGTGTTCAGTATACTGCAAAGGACCTCACATTGAAACTTGTTACTCTAATTTTACTTTAATTTGGATAAATTAACCATTTTTTAAATTGGGAAACTGTAATGTGGAATCAACCTAGAAAGAACTAGCGTTCCACTTGCCAGTGACAGGCGAGCCGGACAGTTTCCACAATTTCATCTTTCTGATAAAGACAAGATATCTTTCTGATGAGTTCTTCACTGGGACATTGCAGTCTCCCATAGATGCTTTGAGGCTCGAAGTACGTTTCAGTTCTTCACTTTTTTACTGCTCACAGAGCAGGCTGCTAATAAAGTTAGAGAAAAGCTGTGATCATTTTCAGACATCTTTTTTTCAATCTATTCGTACCCCGATGATTTCTTGTTTTAAAGACTAACCTTCTGGGGTCATCCAAGAGGTCAGGCCAAGTTGTGCATCTCATTCTGGTGGAAAGCATGTCTTTGACTCCTGGGCGGAGTCAGCAGTCCTGCTCCTGCCCAGCGTTATGGGTTCCGGAGAAAGGCCTGGTTCGGGCCTGGCTGAACAGGAGAACTAATGAACATGTCATGCGCGTCTCAAGTCTTCCAGACTCTGGCACAGCTGTGGCACTTTCCCCCCCTGCTGCGAGGCACAGCACGCTGGCCATTTGTTGGCAAGTTCGTATTTCACACTGCAGGGAATTGAAATGATTGAACAGACAGAAGAAGAGTTTTATTTGCAGTAGCCTACGTATCCCCAGACTCTGATTTGGCATAAAACATCTGCTTCATGATCTGCTTCAAGGCCAGTTCCTTTCCTCCAACAAAGGTTACGACTTCAGGCAAGCTGTGCTTCCACTGGCAGAAGGATATTCGCTCGAAGACTTGATTTAGTCAGAATCAAAGCATCCCGCCACAGAATTTCTTTTTTCAATTATCTCCGAAGAGGCAGTCAGAATGTAAATGTATCAGTATAATAAATGTAATGAAATAAGGCAGACACTCCTTTCCCCCTGTTGCCATCAAGGGGAGGTGCATCTTACCCTTGGGCATCCACACCCTGAAGCCTGTGAGACTTACCCAGCTATCTGTCAACATGCATATCTTGGCAACAGCACACCTGTAGGGATGGCCCGTGGATGAGTTTCGGCCCATCAGCATGATAAACAAGCGCATACGTTGGTTTTACCTGCAGTGTTTACATCTTTCCGATTATAAAAACAAATTGGCATGACGCTGAATGTAATTACTACTATTTTTCATGGGGAGGACTCATAGTATAGCCTTTGTTTTGTGATAGGTCCTAATTACTAATTATATTTACCCGCGTGATTTTGTTATGCATAAGTCATATTTTTTGTTCAAGGCAGCCCTCGCTAGCCTTACAGACATATATACAAAATTAAATCCTGGCATTTTATTATGCTAGAGCAATTAGATGCCATCCTCATAATGAGAAACATGACATCTTCATCGCTCTCCTCTGTATTTTCATGTTGTTTTAATGCAGACATTTACCAGAATTGAATACTGTCTTCCAGTTACACACACACACACACACACACACACACGCGCGCGCGCGCGCCCCTAACTGAATATCTGCATATCTCCAAGGAGTCCTGTGGGTGAAACCATGTATTCATCTTTTTTAGTTCTTAGGCCACTTTGGTTTAAGAGTAAGAACTGTTGCTTTTATGAAGTGCCTTTTTCTATAAAGTCAAAACCTCACAGCAGTGCACAGAAAGCCGATGGTATAAAGGAGCTAAGTAGAGTCTTTAATAGAGAGAGCTGGGTTGTAAGTGTTTTTGTTCCTACGGAGCAGATAGATTTGGCTCCATCTGTTCCATATTCATAACAAAGGAGTACACTTACAGGAGGGCCAACTTCCCCAGAGCCGCCTGGTAATAATCTTTTCACCAGAATGAAAGCATCTGAACCCAGTGGCTTGGCCCGGAGAAAAGCAGCTAGCAGGATGGCCCTTCAGAACCCTGATTTCCTTGTGACTCAGGTTGACATTACTTTTCCCAATATATAGAATGTACAAAAAATTGATGATTTCTCATCTCCCTGCAGCACTGTGCAGTTACGAAGTTCAGAATGTGTAAGTTTTACCTCCCCTTCCCGTAACCACAAAAGATTTATAATTAGATAGTATGGGGAGAAGTTTGCACTTGAAGCATCTAAAGGTATCACAGGGGAGAGGCTGTTCTTCAAACTTTTAAGTTGTTTCTCTTCAGACTTTTTAATCTTTTTAAAACTGGGGTTAATGAATAGAAATATGAGTTACACCAAATAAGGAAAAACCCCTATTGAGTTTTGTAATTAGCAAAACTTCAAAGCCAATTTCAACTGAGACCTCTTAGATTAAAAAGGTAAGTTGACCCAAGAGTACATACTTTTTCTTCTACTAAGCAAAAGAAAAATAAAATGAGTTTTTTGCCCAAAATGCCATGCTATATACAACAAAAAAATTCCTGTTACTATGACATATGGAATCAGTATCAAAATGTGATTCCTGGATTTAATATCATAGCTCGTGGATAGAATGCTTGTGTTTATATGCTAGCTTCACAGATTTCTTAAGAAATAGGAACATATTTTTAAGTATGGTTATCCCTTTCTCCATTCTGTGGACTTCTCAAATACTAGAAGCTTCTAAAAAATACATCATTGATTTATTTACTATACTTCATATTAGACTCATAATTGTAATGTATCAACCTTTTACTATCTCATCTTAGTATCATCTGTGCATTATCTGCTTGGTAAACGAGGCTTTCTGGCAAATCAAATAGTAAACAAATATCTCAAAAAGTTTGCTGCAGCAATAAAGTGGGCAAAGTTGTCATCTAGCTATGAGATTTCTCTGCATTTTAGCAAGAGGAAATATAAAAGTAATATTCAGAGAGTGAAAAACATAGCCCATCAGTCAGTGAAGATTTCAAGTTTCGACACCTTGGTCCATTTGGTTATTTTTTGTAATATACGGACCTGAATATTTCTGGCTTATTCAGGAGCTAGATGCTCCTTTTATAGGTCCTAGTATAATTGGCAGTTAGTTAGGGATTTGTTTGTTTCCTGGTTATTGTCTCTATCCCAATTAAACTGTAAGCTCCAGAAGCAGGAACCATTTTTTAATACACCACAGTGTTTCCAAAACTTGACACAGTGCTTGGTACAAAGCAGGCATACAAAAAAAATTTTTTGAAGGAATAAATAAAGTAAAAACTGAATAAGCCAGAAATATTCAGGATAGTACTTTGTCTTAAGAAAGATTATTTAAAGAGTTAGTTAGGATTTAAATTTTGATATTTGATTTATTAAAGTAACACATTTTTAAAAATAATTCTGTAAAACATCAAATTTTGCCTATTCAGATTAGTTTATACATCTTACTATTCTATATATAAGATGAGTAAATTTAAGTATTTGGCTCTATTTACAAATTTGGTTAATTAAACTCCTCTAACCATTAAAGATTTAATATATTTTCTTTCCTTTTTAAGTACTTAAAGTTGACTATAAAACTTCCCAAAGTACTTAAGTAATTCTTATCATTCATCATAATTTAAACTTAAAAATATGATGAGGTTTTAGTTCTCTTAAATGGTTTAAAACTGCGTATCAACCTACAATTTCACTTAGTCACAAGTCTAAATAGTTGTTCCATTATATATTTTAAATTGGAGTTACATGTCTGACATGTTACTCTAAATGGCCAAAGTATTCCTACACCTTACAGCTTATTAAAGTTCCACATTCTCAGATGCTTTTTTTTTTTTTTTTTAATTTATTTTTGGCTGTGTTGAGTCGTCGTTTCTGTGCGAGGGCTTTCTCCAGTTGTGGCGAGCGGGGGCCACTCTTCATCGCGGTGCGCGGGCCTCTCACTATCGCGGCCTCTCCTGTTGCGGAGCACAGGCTCCAGACGCGCAGGCTCAGTAGTTGTGGCCCACGGGCCCAGTTGCTCCGCGGCATGTGGGATCCTCCCAGACCAGGGCTCGAACCCGTGTCCCCTGCATTGGCAGGCAGGTTCTCAACCACTGCGCCACCAGGGAAGCCCCTCAGATGCTTTTTTTTAACACAAAAATTACTAGCTCTGTGGTCTTGATCCTTTTAAAAATGCCTCTACTTTGTTTTTAAACTCAACTGTGACTAAAGTATGGTTGTATCCCCTCAACACAATTTTGGGATTACGTTCTCATTTAATATTTGAGGTACCTTAACTTGCCAAGGCTTCTTAATGACTAGAGGGTTTCAGCCAGATGGCTTCACTCTCACCTTCGATCATAATCACCCCAAACATCACTTTCCTGTCCTTACTGAAAGCAGCCCATGGTCACCTGTATTCTAGCACCACTTGCCTTTATTCTCCTGTTTACTGCAGAGGCCTGCAACCCCTACTGAGGCTGGGTATTTGATGAGATTCTGCATGTCTTTGGCTTTAATGATGCCCACATTCCCTTCATTTACTTCTTATCTCTTAGACCACATACGCAAAAACATGAAAAGAATACCTGCTTGAATTTTGTATGTCTCTTCAGGTTTTGGCTATCAAGTCACAATTTCCAACATCATTCCATAAGAAGGAGCCAGTAGAGAGGGCTGAGGAACCTTCCAGGAAAGGGGATTTAAGAAAAAAAAAAAAATTCTGGGGCTTCCCTGGTGGCGTAGTGGTTGAGAATCTGCCTGCCAATGCAGGGGACATGGGTTCGAGCCCTGGTCTGGGATGATCCCACATGCCATGGAGCAACTGGGCCCGTGAGCCACAACTACTGAGCCTGCGCGTCTGGAGCCTGTGCTCCGCAACAAGAGAGGCCACGATAGTGAGAGGCCTGCACACCGTGATGAAGAGTGGACCCCGCTTGCGCAACTAGAGAAAGCCCTCGCACAGAAACGAAGACCCAACACAGCCAAAAATAAATATAAAAATAAATTAAAAAAAAAACAAAAACAAAACTTCCTTAAGCACTCTCTGCATTTTTCTTTTTTATTCTAATCCTGAGTTTGTTTATATTTGGTCAACAAATCCCTTTGCAGCTATACAGATTTTTGTTACCTGTAGACTAATCACATCTTTATCGAACATGTTATGAACAAAGCAGTGGACTCCCCAGAACTGAGAACCCAGCACAGCTCCTGCCCGCCGGAAACTCGTAACTCTAGTAGCAGAGATGCAATGTAGCAGCCAGCTCTGAGACAGAACAGAAATATGGGTTGTGTGCTACCAAGGGGACAGAAACAGACCAGTGTAAGAACCCAGAAGGGCTGTGTGTTGGAAAAATGGAGAAATATCTCATGTGGCCAGAGCAAGCTGGGATTTTTAAGAGGCAAAGGGAAGGTCACATGAGAAAAGGGAGCCAGGGGGGTTCTGAGAGGAAAGACTGTTGGGACTAGCTGTTAATGTGGATTGAAGGAGGGAAAAGAATAGGAGAGAGAAAGACGGAAGTCAGGGTTGGGCAGATTATGAAAGACCCTGGCTGCTCTCTGTGGCGTGATGCCCTGCAACGCACAGCCCTTAATTTGACTGGAAGTGGTCCTACCTAGAGACAACCAGAGCAAACAAGAATACAGCCCCTATCGTTAGCTTTGATTTTCTTCACTCCGTCAACATAAATTCTTCATCAAGGAAAGCATTTTTGGTGTGAAACAAAACATACAGTCCTGGTGCCTAAATAACTCCATCCTTGGTAGAACTCAACTTTCCAAAGAGAGAACATTAATTTGTTCAGGGCTCTAGGGTTCCTTTAGGGGCCTGCTGCCCAAACAAATGCTACTCCTGCCTAGATATGAATCATACCACCAGAGATGGCAGACAGTGGGGGGACGGTGACCTGCTGACTAAGAACAACCAAAGAAATGACTGATTTGTGTAGAGAGATATTTACCCAAATGTGATGCAAAAGAACATTAAAGACAGGAGTAGGAACCATTTACAGCAGCACAATATCCAGAGATGGGTGTGGGCATGGGTGCAGTGTTTGCACCGCCTCTGGGCTGGTTTTATTTAGGGCCATCGCTGCAGCACAGTTAGTCTGTGCAGCTGCAGAGGCCGCCTCAGTGCACAGCCCGGTTGCTTCTCTACAGGATTTATGTCCTCATCTTTGGCAGTGTCCCTCTGATATAATCACATGCTCACACTCTTAAAATGGGTTGAAAAAAAGAACTCACAGAATCTAAGCATGATTTTTCCAAAAGGAACAGGGTCTTTCACTGCCCTTTCCAATTTCTCTAAACTCTCACCCCAGCTTCAGGGCACATCCTCACATAAACCCCTTTGCCCTCCACCCCCAACCTCCATACACACAAAACTATGGGAGAATCCAGTTTGTCTAATTTAGGCTAGAAATAAAGGGTCACACTTGTCCCCCTGGTTTCCCTTATGCCTCATAAATAACTTTTTGTCACAACTATCCAGAGCTGATCCCTTCCTCCCTCTCCCCACCCCCCTCTAAATTTGCACTTAGAACCAGAGGCTGCTTGCTTTAGGGAAATTGCCGTGCAGAGGGAGCAATACGGGCAGAGCTGATGGCATCAATCTGTGGAGTAGTGAAATGATATTCTAGGTCTAAAGGGATCTGTCCCCTGAGTTTCCAAGTGCAATACAGAAGTTCACAGGCCCTCTAAAGTTGGTCATACTTCAACTTTTTTTCTAGAGGGGTAATCTCACAGGGAAACCAAAGCCTATGTGGGTTAACCAGCGGACTGAAAGGCACAAAACAAGTCAGAATGGGTGAACCAGGGAGAAAGTTCAGATCATCATTATACATGCACTCAAACCACTAACCCATGTCCTTTCCAAGGCCCTTCACCAAGGAAGATAAGGATGAAAGTGGTTATGAAAGGTTCAAAGAAATATTATTAACTTTTTTCTAGGAGTTTCTTTGGATTGTATCAACTTGATGTTTATTAGTAATTTGCTGTCTTGCTACATTAGTGCTGTATGATAATGACATTGTTTCTGTTAATACTGTACAAATGAGTAATGGGATTTGTGGCTTTCATTGCTTATCAATCAGTTAACTGTCACCCCAATAGCACATCACAGAGATGACCCAAGGACCCTGTGTCAAATAATAATATAAATAGTTCCTCCTTGGGATTCTAGGAATTCTGCATTTGTCTGAGTTTTTGTTTTTGTTGTTATTACCTTTATTATGTGGCTTCTAGCTGAAGAAGAGTCTTTATAAGTGAATCATTTTTCCTGTCTTCTTTTGCCAGATTATACCTATTTGGTAGAGCAGGTGAAATTCACCAAAATCACCACAAACAAGAGACACAGAACTATCTGACCTTAAAGGCCTGGTACAGTCATTTCAGTAATACTGCCTCAGGCAAGCCCAGGTCTCAGAAAATAGTTACAACACTAGTGTATAATAGGAAACTTTTTTTTTCCCTAACTGTTCAAAGATGTTCAGTGAATTTTTGAAAAATAGTAAAATATCCAATTAGGAACTGAACTATATGTTTCCTTGTGTTTAAGGTTTTGTTAACAATTCAAATGATATGTAAGTGTTATGTTGCATTCTGTGCCTATGTGGGCTGGAATTTGCCAGTCATATGGAAGAAGATCAAGTCTAGGTTCAGAATCTGAGGTTTAAGCTGACTTAAATTTTTCTTAAAAAGAATTAGAAATGCTTCTTATAGAGGATATTTTAAAAGCATTCTCTGAAATCCAGGTTATTTTTTGGTCATGCCTTAAAAGATATCAAAATCATGGGACTAGCCTTCCTCAATAAGCAGTAGAAACAAGTTTGTTGTCACTGTGCTTTAAAAAGCAAGTAAAAGTTTGCCCACACTTCAAATGTGTACAAAAACATCATGATAATGTCTTATTTGTTTATTCCTAGAAATCAGCGGAAAGAATTTGTCCTCAGCCATTTATTTGAGGTTGCTAAGAAAAATTAATTGATCTACTGAGGCTTAGCTGCTGGAATTTAAATAACACTTAGGTTAGGGTTTGCAGGGAAACTTTGCCTAAGGGGGTAGAGAGATGCGGGGGGGGGGGGGGGGGGGGGACACACATGGGTGTGATGGGTGGGTACCGCCTATTTTTTCTTTTGTCTGAGGCTGCACAGCTGGAACTTATTTTACTTCTCTCACCCTGAACTCTGCTCTAATTTTTTGTCCCTGTTACAGTTCCCTGGTGTTGAAACCAAGATTTAGCTTGCAGAGTACACTCTACCCTTATTTTATTGTTGGAAATACCCCTCTTCCTTTTCTAGTTTTTTAAAAAGAAACATCCCCAGAGCCATATCAAAGTATCTGTTGTTTACATGATATTTTAAATTTCTCCAACGCTTCCACCTTTACTTAGTAACCTCATTTCCAAGTTTTACCTCTGGGGCTTTGACCTTAACCTGCCAGTGATTCAAGTCTTGAGACACAGCAGGCTGTGGGAGATGAATTGTGTGGGCAGAGTAGTCGGGGACTGAGGTTGCTCTTAGGGGGCAAGCTTGATAAACCCGGGGCCAAAAGCAGGTTATTAAAACGTGACTTTTAAATCTCAAAAGGTAGACTGGTGAGATGTATTGCATCATAACTGGTGATTTTGTTTTTAATATGAAAATTAGGTATTGTGCTGCTTTTAAGAAGGGCAGATAGCCAGCTGCAAGTTGTTGCTGGGGTCTTCTTTCAAGAGGCCTAACTTTTGTTTTAAGACTTTTCCTGAGGATCTGGTAACCATTTTCCAAGAAGTCCATATGGCTTTGGTTAATCTCTATCCTATTCCCACCACTTCTTCTGTTACCCACCCTCCACCCACATACACAAAATGGATTTTATTGACTCATTAAATTCTACAAGACATTTTCCGTAGTACCATTTGTTTAAATGGGCTTTACTTCTTCAGCGTTTATTGTGAAAAGAATATTAATGCTTAATTCTGCCATCGCCTGTCTAATTTACATATATCTATGTTGTATGTGAGACCACATGAAAACCTACAGAGGAAAAACTGGGCTGTGCTAACAGCTAATAGCCCATCTTTTCTTTGGACTTGCACAAATTAAGAAATATCGTCTGTGGCAAACAAAATGGAAAACTGTGTTTTTAATACCCGCCTCCCCCCACACACACTCATTTCTTTGAAAAATAAGCAGCTGATTATTTTTTAAAAATAAAATTTCCCAAAGTACCCAGGTTGACAAGGGACACAGAAAAGGAGAAGGATTTGGCTTTTGGAATTACGATTTGAGGATGAATAAGGTTAGGCAGAGGGATGATAAAATGAACTAATGAGTACAGGATTGGGCCTGAAAATGTGAAGAAAATATGAGAATCTCACCCCTCTCCTTCTAAACTTTCGGTTCCTTATGAAGAAGAACATTTGTTTCCTTGATTGCTTTTGAGTTGCTTAAAATCTCACGATGTTTATATTTAATTTGAGAGCCTGTGTAAAAGATAAATAGGAGTTTTTTGATACGAAGAGAAATTTTAACTTATTATTTAAAGTCCTTTTATTTCCGGTGTTTTCAAGCCCATCTTTATATTCTATTTCTCACATTTGAGGAACAGCATTCTCTCTTATGATTTAAGTTTACGTTCTTGTATCAAAGCTCATTTAGGTTCCCCCAGCAATTTGGAGTTAATGTGAGGCATCATGCTAATTACGAGAAACGGCACAGGCTGTGGCTACATTAGCAAAAGCTAAGTGGCATGGGGAGGAAAATGAAAAACAGTTTTTAAATGCTGGAGTGAAAACAAATAGAGATGTCTTGTAGTGTTTCCTCAACAGCAGTTTATAATTACCTCTCTTCAAGGCCTGTTTTAAGTGGACTTGTACCAGTAGCTTGAAAAGTAAACTCCTAAGGGGTGCGTTTGTTTAGACGTGGCAGCAGAATCAGGGAGCAGCTGCTGGGGGAGCCTTCAGCACAGTGCACTCCTGTGCCTCAGTCCTGAAGCCTCAAGTGGGCATGGGAAACCCTTGATTGCACAGCATTATGTCAGTTAGCTCTTAAGCCCCGAATTTGTGGCTAAGACAGCATTTATTATCTCACAATTTCTGTGGGTCATGAATCCAGGGGCAGCTTAGCTGGGTCCTCTGGGTCTGGGTCTCTCCCAAAGCAACAGTCATTTGAAGGCTCGGCTGAGAAGGATTCAATTTGTAGCTCGCTCGCATGATTGTTAGCTGGACTCTGTTCCTTGCGGGTTGTTGCACTGAGGTGTCAGTTCCTTGCACGCGCTTGTCTGAAAGTCTCCCTCTGCTCCTTGCCATGTGGGTGGGCCTTTCCACTGAGAATCTCACAGTATGGCACCTTGCTTCAGAAGGTGAGCGAGAGTGCTAAGGAGAAGGAGGGCACAGTCTTTTACAACATAATCGAAGAAGTGACATCCCATCACTTTTGCTGTATTCTACTCACCAGAAGCAAGAAACCAGGGCCAGCCCACTCTCAAGGGGAGGGGCAGACACAGCGCATGCATACCAAGTGCGGATGGTTGGAGCTAGGTCAGAAGTTGCCTGCCACAAGCAGGATGCCACATCCAGCCGAAGGGCCCACAGTTAATTGTGATGTGAATGATACAAATATTTGCAATGCTAAATACAGCCTTTGGAAGTACTGATTTGGAGGCATTGAATGTGGTCCCCTTTATGTATCAAATTGGCTGATAAGTGCTGAGCGGTGCTCACCTGAGCCCCAGCAGAGCAAGCAAACAGGTTTTCAGGAATGGCTGAAGTTAGAGCTCCTGTCTGAGGTCATGCAACAGAGTGAAGATAAGCAGCCCTTTTTTAGCAGGTTACTCTAAACACGGAGAACCAGAGGGCCCCTAGATTATATTTCGTTATGTGTTGTAAGGTTGTGATGGGTACTTTGCAGATCATTAGGGGGAAGGGACTCTGTGGACTGATTTATAAAGTTGCTATTAAGATCGTGGAATGGGAGGCTGCGCTTGTTTTAATGGTCCCCTCACCCCTACTCCCAGCTTCCTGACTCCAAATGTACATTTTCAGCAGTAAACTGAGTAAAGGGATATGAATTTGGATTATGTGACAAATGTTTAAGACATGAATTGAATTTCTCATTTTAATCTGACAAATTCTATTTTAAAATCCATATATCTTTTTTTTTTATTGAAGTATGGTCGATTTACAATGTTGTGTTAGTTTCTGGTGTACAGCAAAGTGATTCAGTTATATATATATATATATATATATATATATATATATATATATATATTTCAGATTGTTTTCCATTATAGTTTATTACAAGATATTGAGTATAGTTCCCTGAGCTACACAGTAGGACCTTGTTGTTTATCTATTTTATATGCAGTAGTTTGTATATTGTAATCCCAAACTCCCTCCCCCCTTTTCCCTGGTAACCATAAGTTTGTTTTCTATGTCTGTGAGTCTGTTTCTGTTTTGTAAATAAGTTCATTTGTGTTGTATTTTAGATTCTACATATAAGTGATATCATATGATATTTATCTTTCTCTGTCTGGCTTACTTCACTTAGTATGATAATCTCTAGGTCCATCCATGTCACTGCAGATGGCATTATTTCATTCTTTTTTATGGCTGAGTAATATTCCATTGTATAAATATATACACATCTTCTTTATCTTTCCATCTGTCCATGGACGTTTAGGTTGCTTCCATGTCTTGACATTGTAAATAGTGCTGCTGTGAACATTGGGGTGCATGTATCTTTTCAAATTAGAGGAGTTTCCTCCGGATATATGCCCAGTAGTGGGACTGCTGGATCATACAGTAGTTCTATTATAAGTTTTTTAAGGAACCTCCATACTGTTCTCCATAGTGGCTGCACCAATTTACATTCCCACCAACAGTGCAGGAGGGTTCCCTTTTCTCCACACCCTCTCCAGCACAGAAAATCCATATATCATTATAGGAAGAGTTCAGGTCTAGGTTTTCTTCCCCTGTTGCAGGTGAAGACCCCTTTTTGGTTGCTAAAGCTCCAATTTGGGAACTTAGGGATGAAATGTTATAATTCTTTTGTCCCAGTTGCTGTTGGTTGGCTTCTGGAGGACCTGTAAAGCCTGGATAAAATTCCCTCTGATAAACACTCCCGGGACACCCTCACATGCCCAGATGAAGCTCATGCAAACCTCAGTTACCACATGGATGCCTCCTGGTCCCTAAACTGTGTTTCCTACCTATGTCCTCAGCTGGGATAAGCACAGCACAAGGACAGAAACAGTTTGTCTTTTACATCTTTGCGTCCATAGCACCTCACAGGGCAACTGTGCATAGCAGCAGTTTTAAAAGCGTTTGAGTGGATAGATAAAGCTGCAGTAATATATAATACATGGTAGTAATTATTCACTATCAGTTTCCAAACGTTCACTGTTAATTTTCTAAGGAAAACAGCGTATTGTTTTAACTAAAATAGTGTTGCCTGTTATAAAGTGATGTGTGTCTCTAGAATCACAGAGATCAATAATACCGACCTCCTGACAAAGGCCAGACACATTTTAAGTTTTTACTGTCCCATCTTCAGTCTTGCTCATAATTGAGCCCAAGAGGATTTTCTTTATAAATTTACTTGTGTGACTATTACATTTTTCAGTTCCTCTGTTTTGTGTTTTTAATGCTTCAAGCCTCTGCTTTGTTGTTTAGGTGTGACTAGTAAAGTACTTTCATATTACCTTATATATTCAAATATTACTAATAATTAATAATAATCGCTCTTAGTAAGTGGTATAAAGGCACCCTCTATTTGTCAAGCAAGGCAAGAGGTGTGGGGTTAAGAAACCTGGAACATGACATGGAATAAAGCCACACTCCCAGTTTTTTAAAGCTTGCATAAAAAATTGAGTTTTGCTGACATATGGGAAAAGTTTTTATGCCTTCTGGTATCATTTTTGTTTTTCAACGTGGCAAACAAGGAACCCAAGTTATACCGACTTAGGTTAAGATTTCATGAGCTCAGGTCGGAGGCTGTGGAGTCAAGTGACTTAATGAAATCTGCACTGTCGACTCACATTATATGTTTATATTCTTTGTTCATCAGTCTTTCTAAGGATTAGAGTATAATAGTCAAACAGCATCATAAGGTATCAGTCACGTTATCATTGTCATGCAGCTTTTCTGGTGCTAGAGAGGAGATGAGGAACTAAGGGAGAAGTCTGATGGGGAAGAGAGGTCTTTATATAAATATAAGTACATTTAATATTCTTAGTGTATAGAATAATATAGCTCATCCAGTAACTAAGGCTAATTGTCCCTCTTTGCGAGCTGGTGAGAGAACTCTCTTGAATTTTTCCTGGACAGTTTATCATTTGTTGATGTTTAGTTATTCCAGCGTGCCCCACAATGATTGATTTTTATGTCCTGGATTTATAGAATTTCTCCTATATATAAATCTGAAAAATGTGTGCTAACTCTAAGAAGTTCCCCCACTAAAACAAACATTTGATCTTGCCTTGAGCCTGTTATATCTTACAGTATCATCAGTAAAATCAGCTATTGCATGTGGTAAATCAAGTTCACGAGGCTTGCAGTAAGTTCATCTCAGCTCAGAAATCCATAAGCACAGCAGCGTAAATATCCATGTGTCACTTTTTCACACCACCTCTCATAAATAAGATATAAACTATCTCAAGAACCCATGGTTTTTCTAATGAATTGGAGTCACCTATGTGTACTGTATTTGTGACATGCACATTTGCAGTTGGGGTCCACAGGAAGGACATCATTTCCTGGATCAAACCACAGAGTGCAAATATTGTGCCCTAAATAACACACTAGTTACTGTAAATGTCAGTAGAGGGAGTTTTTCCGACTTTGATTTAATGAAAGCCTACAGCAAAGCCAGCTGTTAGCACTTCTTAACTGCTTGTCAGAGCGAACACGAAGATGAGGAGAGCTGAAAACATTTTTTCTGTATCTACTTTGGTCTAAGAATTAAGAGAGTTTTCAACAGGTGTTGAATAGCGACACGGGGGTCCTTTCCAGCTTGATGTCTTTTAGGTGGTGACTGACTTTATAAGTTCTCCTCCAGGATGTGGACCTGGAGTTACATGAGGAGATTGTTGGGAAATTAGTCTGGAGTTTGCATCTTGAATCCTCTCACCTGCAAAATCAGCATTTTGGTTTTCTGGGCTCACCGTGAGGGACAGTAAGAATAGAGGAGGGAGAAGGCACACTGAACACTGGTCCTCGCTTTGTCACTGAGGGTATTACCAAACTAATTGTGAGCCATGTGTATTTTGACTGATATCATCTGCTCTTTCTGAACAAAGAAAACACTTGAAGCAAATACATAGGGAGGAAAGTATGCAGCACTCATTTCTGTAATTTTTGTCATCTCTAGAATGCATGTGTAAACATATGTGATTGTTAAGGGTCTTACTGCCTTGGAAATCCCTTTGACGTTATGCTGGGTATACTGAGGGGCGATCATCTTTCAAACGCAGGGGAGGTTTACAGTCTTATTATCTTGAAGAGGAGAAGAAAGTTTCTTCCTCAAATGATTTATAACTTGAAACATGTTGTCATGTTTTGGTAAGCCCACTTTATTAATTCCATCCTTCTCTGTGGCAAATTTTTAAAAATAAATGTACCATTGCAACCCAGTACTTTCTCAATAGCATATTGTACTTATAATAGCTTGATGGAAGTTGCTGGGTTCGGTTTAGTCATACAGAATGTGGAGCCAAGTTCTGAGTAAAACCTCTAATTGAATTACCTGCAAAGCACTGACAGACAGGCTTTCAGGACAGACAGAGCTTTGCTTTCCCCAGCAGAACTAGGTCATGTTGAAGTTGGCCTTGTAACTGTTAACTGGATTTTGCCAACGCTTACACCCTGGGCTCTGGTGGCTGCGGGCCCCTTTCCTGCAGCAGAGGAGGAGCTCTCTATGAAAGCAGGAGGACTCGGGCGTTATCTTCATATTTTAGAGAAAACTGATTACAGATCAAGTTAAACGCAAGAGCCTTTGAAATAAGAATCCAAAGTATTCTTCTGTAGATTACCAATGTTCTTGCATGATTCTTTCTTTATTGTATTGCAAAGGAAAGATAGGTATAGGAAAGTAGCCCCTTCGATAGCAGTCAGGCAATGTCAGTCTGAAAAGTGTTTCTGTTTTCATCTTCTGGGAAGAATTAGAGTAAGCGCCCATTGTTCATGAAAGAATTTACTGTGGACCATTTGCACTTGAATAATCTGGTGGTGTTCTCTCCTTTCTCTCTTGCTCTCTCTTTTTGTCTTTTCCACAGCCTCTGCAATCCCAGATAATGGAAGACGGTCCTGTCTAAAGCTCAAAGTCTTTGTGCGACCAACAAGTAAGTTCACTAAAATGAGCTTCCGAGGGTGGCTTCACTGCGCATGCTCTATTGTGTGGTCTGGTTCACAGCGGTAAAACTTTTTTTTACTGTAAATCCTGTGTGGTATCTGTTTTGTATTATCAACATCCATGTTTCAGTTTTCATCATATTTTTTCTCATTATTTTTCATGATGCCTTTATTTTAAGTACACAGCAGTTGCTAACTTGTTGTTTCTCAGACTGTTGTACGTGCACAGCAAATGGGAACAATATTGGCATTTGGATACATGCCACTGATTGTAAAACAGTCTCTCCATAAGTAAAAGGAAAAATTAGAGAGAAAGAAAAAAGAAAGAAACGGGAGTTTAAGGGTGTCTTCACTAACATATTTGGCTGTTATCTCTATTTTTGTTATAGATAGCTGTATGAAAACTATAGGTGTTCATGATCGTGTTTTCGATGTTAACGACAAAGTAGAAAATTCATTAGAACCAGCAGGTTAGTATGCTTAGAGAATCTCTCTTAACAAATGCATCTCTCTCTGGTGCTTCAGTACTTTTTTTCCTTTCTTCCTCTCCGCATGTTTGCATGTTACAGTTGCTCTGCTTTTGCTCATTGCTAGCAATGCTAATATTACTTATATTCTACCTCATTCCTCCAGTATCTCTGTGTAATGCATGTTAGATAAATTATGACTTTTCTTTTTTTTGACATGGGTTTGATACAATGCAGTATCCTCGTATAGAAGCCCCATCAGAATGCTAAACGTCTCACAACTTTTTTACCATCTCCTCTGAGCATGCTGGTGAATCACTGTGACTATTAATGGATCTGTTTTCATGTAAGACAAGACAGAAAAAAATGTCTACTGTATGTGCTTATAAAACTTTACTTTTATATTATATCCAAACCTATGGATAAAAGTCATAAGACCAGTGCACAAAATAGCAACTAATTCAACCTATTTAGTTTTCTCTAGAAATTCACATGCATCATTGAACTGATCTAAAGGACTTCATTTTACTTCAGATATTATTTGTGCTGTTGTCAATAGAAATAGGTCTGGAGAAGCATAATCATGTTGCCTCCTAACACCACAAACTCAGGCACCTGCTGCTCCCACAAACGTATCCGCAGTAGTCTGTCGAGCCAAACATGATCCTTGATAACTGAGGCAAAACAAGTATCGAGGATAAGTAAATTTTTTCTACTACTTCTATCTTCCATACACCCAAACTTTCCCATCACTATGAAGAAAAATAAAACCCACCAACGGGATCATTGAAGCCTTTGTACTGCAGCGTACTGTGGATAATGTAAACTCTGTAAACTCTCCATTTGGTTATAAATTCAATCTGGCTCTTTAATGCAGCTAGACTGATTATGAGGTGGGGGGAGCCCTCTATCCTCTGAGTGTGCCTCAAAGCCCCTGGATGCCCACCTACCTGTGGTTTCCTTTCCTCACCCTACTTGCCTGAGATCTTCACTCGTTTCCTTACTTATCTCCTGTGACTATCTCAAAGCTTAAGGACAGTAGAATTATTTCCTCTTCCCAGAAAGTTGTAAGCCCCCTCTTATGTAAACAGAGACTTTTTTTTTTCACCTATTTGCAGTAGGACTTACCTTTCTGATGGCCCTGGAAATTAAAAGGTTGTGAGGTCCACTTTATCCTTTGAGTATTGTTACTGGGACACACAGTCAATGAGTCTCAGGGAGACTTACCTTGAGTAAACGTGGTGCCTCAGGACATACAATAGCTTCCACGTTGTAACTGACAGGAAGAGTTAGGCTTTTCCCCCGAGCATTCCTGTTTTTCTAAGGCAGGCATCTTATCTAGAGCACAGAGGAGAGGTGTGTACAATAAGCTCTCAGAGGCCATAGTGGCTCCCCAGGGATCCGTTAGCTGCTTTAGAAAGTTGCAAGGAATGGGTGCTGACATGGAGACATTTTAATTGTGTTCTGGAAATCTAGAAGCATTACTGTGGCTTTTCAAGGTTCCTGACTCCTCACAAGCTTGAGGACTTGGGCCATCACAGGATCTGTGAGTGAGATGAGATCTTTTAAGGACCCCAGAGTCTACACTCTTCCTTTTGTAACTTGCCCAGGCCATGCAGCTAGTTACACACAGATCCAGGTGTAATATTCATATTTCTCAACTCCCATTCCTACATTAGTATAAAAGGATTCTCTTACCATTGCTAGACATAGAGATGTCCACGGAGAGAACTTTACTATCTTGGCTTTGTTCATAAGTCACGTGTAGGCTGAGCGGCAGGGTTGGGCATGTTATAAGTTACCCTGAATTAAGAGTTTTTGATGCACACCGTTGCAGAATGTAGGCAGAGCTTTCCAGTAATCTTTTTTCCAGGTAAATTCCATTGCCTATCGGGAAAGCAAGAGGCTGTTTAGAAACATAACAGATTGCATGTTTTTCACTGGTAATGAAGAGGCACACTGAGGACTGTTGTGACATTAGGAAAACTACCTTTGAATTCAACTAATGATAAAATGCAAGATACTAACATGCATTCATATGTGAACATATTTCACTGTCTTTGGGGAAACAGACTCTTTTTTCAGTGAGCATTTAAATCCATGATGGCCCCCAAATCTATACACCTGTAACTGATAGAAGTTTGCAAAGCTTTGACAGAATGTGGTTAGACTGTGTGTGTGTTGGGGAGAGGCATGCAGGTGTGCTTGCAGGAAGAAGCTCCCTGAGTCAGTTATGACTATATTTAAGGGTGTTCTGGTGATCACCTTCACTAAAAGAGTAAGACAAGGTTGAACTACGATCCCTGGCTGCACGAATGCAATAATAGATTTGATACTTCCCTGTACTCCTTAGAAAATTCATACTTGCAGCTCCACACCCACTGTGCTGGATGGTTGAGTGCAGACCCAGACTTTATGAAGCCAGCAAGGCTGAAAGGATTCCACTGCATGTTCTCAGCAATGTATACTAATTCACCTGTCTTTGGAATGTATTTGTCTTTTTTGTTTGCTTGTACACTCTGCCTGCCAGTTTCCTATCATCAGGGATACAGGATGATCTCAGGGCAGACACTGACACATAATATGCTCCAAAATATTGCTAGTATTCTCTCAGTTATCCCCTGAAACCCTCATGTTGTGGAATCCTGTAGCCAGGAGGCAAGACTTGATTTGGCTTCTGAAGAGAAGTATTTTCTTTTTCCAAGCCACATTCACTGTTACAAGTTTTAGAAATTCTCTCATGTTTAGGTGTAATTTCCATTGGGATAGATTTGGCTTATGAATTCCTCTTTAGAATTCTGAAATTGCTCAGACTTACCTAAATAACAAACAGCCTGTTTTTCATTTTGCTTCCTGGGGGCCGTAGAATCTCCCAACACTGATTCCCTGTTTACAAAGGATGCTGTGTAGAATCCTGGGCCGGGACCAATGTTACAGTGAGAAGAGAAGAACCCTGGTCCCCTAAGGGGACTGATTTTCTCCTTTGAGGGCAAGAGGGTACTTACTGGTTGGTTGCTTAGAAAAAGGCTAATTCCAAAGATGGCCATGCTTCGAGGATCAAAAGGCACATTTGGCCTCATGGCTTCTCTTACATGATAAACAAACGCTTTCGTCCCAAAGGTGTGCAAGGTTCATTCCCCCACCTTGTGCTGCGTGGGCTAGAGCATGGACAGCCCTCGCTGAGCACCCTGGTCAGACTGAGAAGGCGAGCCCCCTTCAAGCTCACAGCTGAGTATCGACGTGTTACTTGGGTACCTCTTTTATCAGTACACTTCCAAACTTTACAAGGAAGAGGACTGGGTAATGTGTTGGTGAAGATAAGACTGAGAAGAACCCAATAGCTGATGTAATTTCAGGTGTATGAATATAAGTGGTATCTCACAATGAACTCTGGAATCCTCTGGGTTTATGGTTCTTTCCCAGTTAAGCCTGAAGTACTCTATTATTCCGAATAACAACAGGTTGGTGCTCTTAAGACAGTGATTTGGATTTTCTTTTCAGGGCTGTTAAGGGCATTTATGTCTACCTCCTAACTACAGATTTAATACATCTGCAAGGCTAAGAAACAGCAGAGAAAAGAGTCCACAAGTATTTGACTGCATCATGTGGGGCTTTATATTTTCCCCTGCATCCATTTAACTTCCCCTTCTTGCTCCCTAACCTTTTCTAGTCTCCTAAGCTAATAGGTATTCCATGCAGGTTTGCTAAGGTCCAGGAGAGGAGAGCAAATCTGACACAGGGATGCAGCAGCTTCTACACGTGGGGACAGGCTAAAATGACACGAGCACTCCAGAGCAGAAGCCTCGATGCTGAGAAGACATATTTCTAAGTTCATATAGGGAGTGGGTGTAAGGAACAGAAACAGCCCACGTGAGCATACCTGAAGGAGAGGCCAGCCTGAGCCTGAAAGCTGTTCGCTTTAGGACAATTAACAGGGAGTGTGACTCCGCCTAGTAAAGAAAAAGCATCCCTGTTGTGACGTGCTGTGTGATGTGAAAACAGAAATGAATGTAATAGAATAGAGTTAATCCATTAAGGTGTTCGAGGTGGGTCATTCAGGGATATCTAGGGATTATCCTTTGAGGTCTACAGAATTGGGAGCAACCACTAGAGTCTCACTTGTACCCATTCTCTCTGACTGACCATAGAGTGAATCCAGCCTGACAATCACTGAGCTCCTACAGGAAGTTCTCCTGATGCTAAAATAAAATCTACCAAAGAATCCCACTGGGGGCCCCACGTGTAGTTCAGAGATCACTGAGTCTAAAAGCACGAGTTACGCCAGGTGGAAGGAAGAAGACCGGCAACACCAGAGCATAGCATGGCTCATAGGCAAGCCTCCAGTCTATCTTTGGGTACTAATTGCTGCAAAGTTCCTGTTTTGAAGTTAAGCCTGTTAATCACGCAGCTCAGGAAGGCTATCCAAAGTCAGAGGCAGTCTCATAGAACACTTTATAGTGAAATAGAAGAAGCTTACCTCAATCCATTTTATTTAGAGGAAAATTTGCATCCACACTGATAATTTATGTGCCCAGCTTCAGCCTGACAAAAATAAAAATAGTCAAGTTCAAGTAATTTAATCCTGGAGATACAGGGTTTGTAATAGAAATAGCACCATAATTGATTCCTAATTGTAGGCAAGCCAGTGGGCACCAATTTATTTAGGTTTAGTGAGCATTACGTGTAGTTTAGTTAAAATGCTGTTGTTTTGGCATTTAATTCTTCACATTTGAAAATTCATCTAGACATCCAACAACCAGGCATTCAACACTAATCCTATGAAACCGCTAAAAAGAGGAAAAAGGGCAGCCCATTCTGGTTAACCACTAATATGCCAACATTAACTGCATCCTGCCACCCCTGCCCCCGTTACTCGCTTCTCCATGGCATATTGGGTTTAAAAGGTACATTCAGATACCAAGTTTGTGCATGGTGTGTTTGTTTGACTGCTAGCAAACCCGAGTAGCTCACGTGCCAAAGGTTACAGTGTGTGCACATTTTTCACCTCAGTTTTTACGGAAAGTATTAATATTGCCAAGAAAGTCCAATTTCCTCTGCCTCTCCTTTGTTTGCTGTAAATAATGAGTGATTATGCAGACATGAAAGTCAATGGTGGCACAAGGTTCATTACCCTACTTTGCAGAGGGTGGCGCGGTCTGTTAACAGCAGGCTGCTGCAAGAGAGTTATTAAGGATGTGAAATCTCATTGGAATGTGTGCTTTCTATTTGAACAGATGATACCGTACATGAGTCAGCCGAGCCATCCCGCGGCGAGAATGCGGCACAAACACCGAGGATACCCAGCCGCCTTTTGGCAATCCTGCTGTTCCTCCTGGCGATGCTTTTGACATTATAGCACCGTCTCCTCCCGTCACCTGTCACAGAAAACATCAGGGTCTTGGAACACCAGAGATCCACCCAACTGCTCATCCTAAGAAGGGATTTGTTATTGGTTTTTTGGCAGATGTCAGATTTTTTGTTTTCTTTCTTTCAGCCTGAATTCTAAGCAACAACTTGGGGCCGGGGGAGCTAACACAGTTGCTGCCTCCCTCACCTCACCCCACCCCTGCCCTTGCCTTCTCTCACCCCTTGCAAATTAGATGGACTCCAGATGAAAATGCCCAATGGTTATAGCGACAGCCGTGGTCGTCTGCTCCTGTGCATTCTCCTCCGAGAGCTCACCTCCTCTAGCGCAGTGTCAGCGGTACGTGGACGAGGAAGGATAGTGGCAGATGCAGCCGGTGATGCCGAGGCCCAGGAGGGTTTTCCTCTCCCATGCAATACTTACTTATGCCTTCTCATTCAGGACTGTAAGATGATCGTGCAGTGCATCATGTCACCATGTCAAGTCCAGAGGGGAGGTATTAAGAATAGATATAATATTACACCATTTCCTCTAGGAGTGTGTAAATGAACAGGCTTCTGAAAGGTTGAGACACTGGTTTTCTGTTTTTTGTTTTTGTTTTTTTTAAAAGGTGACTGTCTTCTTAAAGCATTCTTGACAGCAAAACTTGTGCTCCGTAAAAGAAGCCTTTTGTCTAGGAGGCGGGTCGAGTGCCGGAATGTTAGCACAGAGCAAGTGTGAAAACACGCTACGTTGGGTGGGGGATATATATGTGTGAGTGCCTCTAATTAATTTTTTTGGTGACTGGGCAGCGCACGCCAGACTTTTTTTTTTTCCTTTGAATACAGATCACCATGGTGCTACAACAACTTTTTTTTTTTTTTTTTTTTTTAAAGAAACTGAAAGAGGCATTTTTACAAATAAAGTGACCTTCCCCGAGGCTGACAAGCCAGGGTTGATGAGTGTATATGGAATAGCTTTGGATACTCCTCTGGGGGAACAATGTGTACCAAGGAAAGGGTGTCAGTGGCCAGAGGAGATGTAATTTGGCTTTGCTGGAGCGCCAGTGTGCTGTGGCCTTTCCCTGACTCCCACCCTCATACCCACACTTTGCTCCACACTCCACGACTACAGGGGCTCAGACACAAACCGCTGTCCCCGGAAGAGTCAATACTACTTGGGAGGGCTAAAGGGAAATTTGGAATAAAAATTCCAAAGTTTGGAACGAAAAAATTCAAGAGTTGATTTTATATTCTTTCCCTTTCTGACACAGCCTGAAGCGTAGGGGGAACATATGTTTATCTGTGGGAGATAAACAAGATGGAGTCCCAAAGACTTTAACAAACTATTTTTTTAAAAATCCACTAGAATAGAATATACATTATTTAGATATACTTTATGCTGAGAGTGAGTATATATGCTTGTCCTATTTAAACTTATGAGAAAAAGTGGTATCCCTTGATACATTTAGAAATATGGGGGGGCTGCCCTGTTTCATTGTAGGGGTGGGCAAGAGGAGAGTAAATCAGCACGGCCAACAGGGATGTTCCCAGTCGATTACCAGGAAATGCAAGCCTTGGGTGTTGCTACTGGTGAGGCTGTCATGAACTTTGAACTCCAAAGCCTAGACAGGGAAAAGTGTCAGACCAATGGAAAAGAAAAGAAATCAAGCCTTTTTTGCTATTGCAGGACATGTCAATAGAAACCATGCCTTTCAAAACAAAACAAAAAATAAATGCAATGATCGTGTAAGATGTGAAAAACTGGAAGCGTTCCAGCACAATACGGAATTTTTAATATACTGGGGTTTTTTTTTTAATGTACATGTTAAAAAAGAGGGGTCATATTATGGATAGACTTCATGAATGGGAATTTGCTAAGAACTGTGAGTGGTTCTGAATTACAGAGATATGTGAATGAAAGGCAGCTGTTAAGGCGCTGCACGCTGGAGAGTTGTACACATGTTGAAATGTAATCTGGGCTTACCCGATCCGTTTGGAGTGGATGTTAATGCTGGGTCTGTTCGCACTTGGAACCATGTGAGAGGTTGCCAGCCTCTCCGATTAAATCCTATTCCCCCAGACATCAGGAACTTCTCTGGAGTGGCAGAGTCTTATCACAGAAGGCAGCCACGATTTCACTGAAACAAAAGTTCACAGCATTGGATTATTTTTTGCATTAACTATTTATATACTCAGAACTCTCAGTAATATCCAGTAATACTTCTTTTTTATTAATAGTTACAGGCTTGTTGGTCCAGTGGGATTTGGGTAGGGGGAAAAAGATGCCTTCTAAAATGGATCAATAGAACCAAAATAATATTGCATGTTCTATGACCACAAGGAAATTAAATGATCCTGTAATGATTCCAGTTAGTCATAACTACATTATCAGTGCTAATTTCATTTTAGAAATGGTGACTTCTGTGGTTTTTCTAACATTTGTCTCTAACAAATGATAAAATAATTAATTACTCATGGCCCTCTCTGCCATTGTCTTTCATTTTTCACAGTGAAATTAGACCCCCTCACCACTGTGCCGCTACAAATTAAATGTAAAAAAAAAAAAAAAAGCAAGACTATCCACACCAGTAGACAATGTGCTTCTCTACCTAAAAGTGACGTAATTGTAGGTAACGCTTGCCATGGAGTTTTCAAGAAGACGATTGGTATCATGCAGTTTTCATCTTGTCCAAAAAGTGCTGGTGGCCTTTTGTGATGGTGTTACAACCCTCAGGGGGCTTAGGAGGATGTCGACGCAACTTTGTAGCAGCTTTTAATTTCAAAAACAATTCAAAAGTATGAAGGGCAGCCTTTGCTGCCTCTCAGCCCCAGTCAGTCAAACCCCAGCGACCTTTGCCCCTGGTTGCCAAGGGCTTTGCAACATGAAGCAGGGAAAATAAGGATCTGTCTGTTTAGTGGATACCGTGTATCCTTTAATAGGCCAGGTAATAGTTCGTGTTAGTTTAGACTATTGTTTTGTACTGTACTTTCTTGGGTGGCAGAGGAAAGAAAAGTAAAACGTTAAAAAAAAACTGCATTCTTTAAATTCTGTATTATTAGCAACCTCTGTTGTATATAGTGTTTGATAATAAAGTATTAATTTGATTCTTATGTCTTTTGTAAGTGAGAACAATAGTCTTTCAGGATACAAAACATGCATTGAGGCTTTGAAACATCCAATGTAGACGTGGCTAAGAAGAGTCACAAATGGCCGAGACACTGCTCCATACAGGACTCACGTGTGGTCGTCGCCTTCCCAATCTTAAGACTCCACCATCTTGGGACCTGGAACAACATGACTTTTTTGATCAACATTTTGTCCTCAATGTTTTCAAGGTCTGATGTTGGAGCCCTGTGGTGTTCTTCCCCCCCAGCATGTTGGTTTGAAAAGGTTTAGGGAATTTAGTAACGGTTCTGTACTTTGGTTTGGTTTTCTGTTTGTGGTGGTTTTCATTCTTCCCCAGGAAGGGTCTTGTCAATATCACGTGCAGCCCAAGCATGGGAAAGGTTTCAAACCAGTTCATTTAGGAAGGTTAAATGGGGGATCTTTCTCTCTGAGTCATTGTGAAAGGAAGAGTCACACAGTACCTGTGGACTTTCAGGGACTTTGTCTCTGGTGCCTTAGCAACGGCAGCAGCCATTTTTATTAGTTTCCCCCAAATTTAAAACAAAAAACAGTTTAAACCCCTACCCTCCATTCATTGCTCTCAGAGCTGTGATCACTAGTTTTTCTTTTGGAAACCACCTCCACCAACACCCCCGTTTGCCTACACCCCCCTTTTATTTCTTATGTTTACTTTTTCTGTCTCTCGCCTTCCTCCCACGTTTGGTTTTCCCTCAGAACCGTGAATGGGCAGGTCTGTCTCTGGTTTGGCATCACTGAGTTTTTCCCATGCATTTGCCCCAGAGCTGCTCGGATGTGAGACAAATCTCCCTACAATGGGCTTGCTCCCATTGTCTGTACAGTTTAATAGATGCTGGCATGTTGGAGGTTACCCATGAGTCCAAATCCGCTTTCCATGCTTACTCTTGACACCCCATTGAAGCCACTCATTGTGTGTGCGTCTGGGTGTGAAGTCCAGCTCCGTGTGGTCCTGTGCTTGTACTGCCCGATTTGCAGTTCCTTTGCACTTACTCATCGAGTGCTGTTTTGAAATGCTGACATTATATAAACGTAAAAGAAAATGTTAAAAAAAAAAAAAAAAAAAAACACACACAAACAAACCCATACGATCTGTATTTGTATATACACATGTCCGTACAAGTATACCTAAATAAAAATTAAAGATTTTCATCATTTTAAGTGGAGCCCTCCTTCTACTTCTTTGTTCCTTGAATGACGCCTTTATTTCAGGGGCTACTTGTACTCTGCTGATTTTTTCAATATCTTTGTGGACAGAAAAGATAATACGACATGCACAAGAGAAGGCCTGAGAAGGTCAAAGAATGTGCAGGGTTTGAAATGGTCAAGTATCTAGGCACATTCCAGTTATTCTGATGAGAAAATGGTGAGATTTCAGTCTTGTCTCAGTATTTGAGCCTTAAAATAGGCACTATGACAAGCCCTGCATCCTAAAACAAGTGTTAAATTCAAGAGCTAAACACAAATTATGTTCTTTTACTTCGCATGTATTTATCTATTTTTTTCACCTCATCAAGAAAAAGATAAAAATAATTTTACAGAAAATATACTTCCAAAAGAAAGAAAGAATGACAGTAACGACAATAATCACCTCAGTACAATCCCAGCCACAATTCTCACTACCAAGGAAAATTAACTTACTGCTGTGTGACCTTGGGCAAGTCACACAATATCTTTGGGACTCACTTTCCTTATCAGTTAATAAGAAGGTTGTATAAGTGCTTTGATTTTTTAAATATTGCCCTTGCTGGACACTGTGAAGCCCATTCTGCACCTGAGAGATGTGAGTTTTTTGTCTTTGATGATGACATTGCTATAAGCACAATTTGAGAATTTCATCTGGAGAGGGAAAAAGCATCAAATGTCTGACAAAATAGACACCTAATGCATTTCAAGACTTGGCTTTAATTATACCATGTTAACATTAAACTCATTGAAAGCTTTTTATTATACTTAATTATTTGACAGGGCACTAAACACTAATTACAACTTACTGTAACCTTTTTTGCTAATGAAGAATGACAGCTTTATAGAATGAGGAACAACTCATTAAAAAAAGATGTACTGGACTACCTATGTGATATTTTCAAACCAGAACAGCATTACGTGGTCATTATCATCATCACCATCATCATCAAAAGCATTTAAGTGATCATGACATTGTGCTCAGCGCTATGCAGAATAAAGTTAATGTTTACAACCTGTACTTGTAAAGTTTACAACATAAGGCAGACATTACGTGTATACATAACAGTAATGATTTATAGAGAAAATATAAAATTCAAGCATTTTTATTATACATAAATGAGAGAGGAGATAGATATTTTTAAAAGATAAAAGTGAGTGAAAAAAAAAAAAAGATCGGGATTTTCAGATTAGAAAGCTTAGAGTTAAAGGAAATTATCTTGTCAAAATGGGGTTAAGAGCTTCTTACAAAATAGAAATCTTGGTGGGTTAAAAAGCACTGTGGGCGGGCTTCCCTGGTGGCGCAGTGGTTGAGAATCTGCCTGCCAATGCAGGGGACACGGGTTCGAGCCCTGGTCTGGGAAGATCCCACATGCCGCGGAGCAACTGGGCCCGTGAGCCACAATTACTGAGCCTGCGCGTCTGGAGGCCGTGCTCCGCGACAGGAGAGGCTGCGACAGTGAGAGGCCCGCGCACCGCGATGAAGAGTGGCCCCCACTTGCCGCAACTAGAGAAAGCCCTCGCACAGAAACGAAGACCCGACACAGCCATAAATAAATAAAAATAAATAAATAAATATTTAAAAAAAAAAAAAAAAAAAAAGCACTGTGGGCTTAAAAAGGACAGTGAAGTGCATGGAGTCAATTTTCATAGTAGCTACAAAGGTGACTCTGGAGATGAGAAAACCTGAGTATCATTGAAGCAAATTATGACGAGACTGGTCCAGAGGAATCACCTTAGTGCCCTAAGAAAGTAGGGGAAGTGATGAAAAGATGACAACTTCAGATTCTGCTTTAGAGAATAATCATACACCTGTTCTGGAAGCTGAGACTGTATCTACATTGAATTGTGAGCTGTCCAGGATCTCAGCCAAGATGAAGCCTACATTTTCTTAGATTAGAGCAAAGGGATAAAGTGCAAAACGTGCAAAAGTGGGGACTAAGATCATTTGAAAGTGACTGTGAGTCCCTGATTAAAGAGGCCAGTTCCTGATAGATAGTGCTGCACACATAACGGGAAAGCAGGCAGGACCGGAGATAGGACATGAGCAGTGCTGCAAGAACCACACTTTGGTAGCAAAGTATTTGGAATTCTTGAGTCACCTAAATTGTTATACAAAAAGAATCAAAGGAGAAATTGTGGTAAGACACATATAAGTATTTGAATCTCTTATCCCAGTGATAATGATTAGAATCTTTCACCTCTTATTATAGGAATGTTTATAACCTAGGTGCCATAAAGGAAGTTCAAGATAATTCTGATGAACTGCTCATTGACCATTCTAACAGTTTTTTAGGAACTATTGGCAAAACAGTTCCTTAGAGATTGTTTGCAAAGCTCAGTTCCATATTCTGCTGATAACATAAGCGTACTTCAGGAAAGCTCTGGCAAAAATGCTGTGAAAAGCATGATGATTTTTGCACAGTCCCTCTGGAAAACAAGTGCTTCTGAAAATGATTGCAAATAACTAATCAGGCCGATATTCTCCGTCAGTGTTTAGTTTGATACATTCCGCTATATTGGTCAAGCTGTTCAGTGGTTAAATACATATGTGTGCCTATTTTTAAAATGGAGTTGTAAGTGCTGATGGACCCTGTAAGCAGTAAATTTGCAATAATTGTGTGTCCTTTTTAAAATATGGATGATAAATGAATGTACAAGATTCTTTTAAAAAGGCAAGAAATTGCATTGCCCAAAGAATTGGTCAAGAGCATCACCGAGGGTTCATTTGCTTTGGGGAAGGGGTGATTCGCCAGCCACTCTTAAAAAAAAAAAATAGCACCTAAGTAAAAACAGTGAGCTTGTTGTACAAATGCTGCTTCCAGGCAAGTTCCCTCCCTCCCTTCCCCTTTCCAAACAGAAAGCAGCTTCTAAGCCCTTCCTATACATGATGTCTGGAGTGACAGAAGAAAGGGGACCAAAGGCCTCAAGTACAGCACATCCCAACATAATGACCCTTTTGACAATTCTCATCAGAGATCGTCATGCTCTCTTCCCAAGAACTGCAGTACGCTCTAAGATTAAAGCATGATTTCATTAGTTTTCATTAAAAAAATCACCCCTGGTTCCATTCTAAGTGTCCCATGAGTTCTGCCATCTTACTCCCAGCAATGGCACTACTTAGTGTCCACCCTGAAGGAAGGTCAAATAAAAAGAACTTTCAGTTCCTCTTCTTGCTGTCTGCTTTTTGACTCAGTTTAAGTCCTAAATACGGGGGTTTCTGTAACATTAATAAAAGAAACATTTTTAGTAACAACCCCTATCACAACACCCTGGGACGAGGATGCCAGCATCAGAGCCACGGTGCGGACATGGGAGGACCTGACAATTTGGGGTAAAAGCACTACCCCTGATGCTGTCACTGAGAGTTAATTCAGAAGAATTCAATCTACTGGGTGGCTCTCTGAGTCAATAACGTGCTTTGAGATATCCTGGATTTTAGTCATGATTATTCAAGCAAGAACTTCATGTCACTTGGTAACACACGGATGCTTGTCGATCTTGACAAGAACACAAAGAGAGGGACCAAAAAAATCTCTAAGATTACAATGGTAAAGCAGAACAAAATATTTCTGCATGCTGTTTTATTCACAAGTGCCAGGTGATCCCTCAAACTGCATGTATCATTTGAGATGCAAGTAGCCAAATTCATTTTCTTTCCATCACAGCCATGAAACAAGTCACTAAAATAAGAGAAAGAACATGTTTCTTCCTACACACATCTTAGAAAATGCATTTTATCAACACCCTAGTATCCTCTCCTTTTGTGTTCAGAGCTTATTCTGTTGGGCCAAACAACAAAAACCCTGATTTGTGTAGCAGAGAGTGTGGAACACATAACTCCCCTGAAATCTGTGCTTTGCTTTACTAGATCTGGACATATTTTCTGCAATAGACAGAACAAGAAGTTCTGTGTCTTTTTTTATTCTTTCCTAAAGACAGTGTGCCAGCCAGCAAGCTGACTCCATTTATTCCTCCTGCAGGGAGTCAGCGTGTTCCTTCTCCTAGAAGATGCAGGTACTTAAAATAGTAATAGGCTTTGTGGTTTACTGAGAGTATTTCATCCCAAGATCTTACGGGCATAAAGAAGAAAACATAAACTAATGGCTCTTTCCAACAAGCTTGGGAAGAATTAAATGGAAAGGAGGACTGTCATCATTCTTCCCTGGAGATACAAGAAGAAAGCGACTTAAGTCAGGTAGCCCAGGGAAAGATCCAGAGTCAAGTTGATCCAAAATTTGGACAGAGGGCCCCAGTCTGTTACTCTTCCTTCCTAATAACTTGATTAAGAGCTCCAGCAAAAGGAAAACAAATGACATGTTTATCCCGTCTTTGAGAAGTTTCTAACGCAGTACAATTGGGAGAGGGGCACTAGGCAACCTCCCCAAATCTTCTTGTCTGTTTTACTATAAAAGTGGACTTTTTAAACAAAACTTTAATTCTGTAATTTCTCAAGATAGTCCCAGTTTCTGTGCGTATTCAAACCTATCTAAAACTTAGGAAGAATTTAAGAGAAGAATCATTTGTATCATCTCCTCTTTCATTCGTTTTCCCCTGACCCACATACACACACTCACACTTTTACATTTTTTTCTAATTTTATGTTTTCACAGAACTTTTTTTCTTGACATCATCTACGCAAAGCAGTGTAAGGACACTGAGGGTCACTTGAGATACATTTAAACATCAATCTGATAACATCTAAAGCCATAGGGCAAAAACTTAGTGGTTAAAAGAAATCCTGCTAGGGGATGGCCAGCCAGGCCCTGTGGTGTTCACAGATCTGACCACAGTGTGGATCATTTCCCAGAGCCCAGCTGTAAATGGAAAAGTTTCTACACTGGCAGGGAGAATCACTTGACATTTTGAATCCTTGGTGTCTTTTCCTCAACTCAGCTGACTTGCCCACCCACAGAGTACCCCAAGTTCTGGAGGTGGACAGAGCCATCATTACAACAGCATTCAGACCTACAACTTGCTTGATCGGTCTAGCAGGCTAAATAGGAGGGTGTGGGCTATGAGCACCAGGGGATTAGGGTCTGTACCTCCAAAGGGCTGACTAGCCATGGCACGAGGACCCACAGACGACTTCCTTGAACTCTCCCTCTAGGTTTAACTTAGTCTGGACCGGACACCAGTGCAAATTACAAACCCTCAATTCACTTCTACTTCAGAGTTGAGGTTACCATGAATTAGAGTGCCCTGCATTCTGTGTGGGTCCTGCCCGTCCCTGGTCCCTGTCAGTATTCAACAAAGCAAGTTAATCTCCGCGGTAAGTGACAGCTCTGCCCCTTGTAACTGGCATGGAATCAAGTTTTTAACTTGATTTGAGAAGTGAGGAGAATTCAGTACCAGCTAGAGGATTCATTAGCAAGCTGAATCAGTTTTAGCTGGAATCTGTTTGGCTGTCCTCATCTCTTAGTTCGGCTTTTTTTTTTTTCCTTTTATCATCCATCCGGTCCACAAGACTTACCAGCTACTCTGTCTACTGAGGACACCAGGCTCCTTTGCTAAGTTGTTCACAGCCGGCTCACACATCCCACTGCTCTGGCCCAAATTTTGACAGCTCCATAGAGAGGAGGGAAGAGTGGGGGAGCACTACATTTCCACAGAAACTGACCAAAACTCCCCAGAATGCCATGGGGAAGCAAAAGCATCAGCAGAAACGGAGTCATCAGGAAGCCTAGTTATTGTGTGCAGTGGGTGTCCTGTCAGCAGCAGCCCCCCAAGTACCAGAAAATGTTTTCCATTCAAGCAATATGGGAAGAACCAAGAACTTACCTCAGAGGAACAGACATTCCTTTTTTTGGTGGGTGATTTACAAAAGGGAAGATTGATTTTCCACTCACTACAATATTTTCTCTGCTTCTAATCCCATTCTCTGCCCTGATCAAGTTTTATGGATGTATAGGCAGAAACAACTGAATGATGGTTATGTGATGGGACATAAGGAAAAAGCCTTTGTCTAGCAAAGTCCTGTAACTGGTACTGCACGTCTGTGCAGCCCACTGTGGCCACAGAATCTTGGTGCAGTTGTCATCTGGAGACCCTCCCACTGGGAAATCTACATGAGAGACTGAAGCATAGTCACGCAGTGTGCCTGAAATCCCTGTGAGGGGGCTGACCCATGCCCGCCCTAACCCCTACCCTCAACATCTGTGACATCTGTCCATGGCCTTGCAGAGCACACCGTCAGGGGAGTTCAAATTGTGAGGAAGGATCTCAGGCTTCCCTCTAAAGAAACAGGCCCAGACCTCCTTGAAACCAGAATACAAATTTATATTCCTCAGAACAACTTGTTCCCATGGAAGTTAGCGGGGATTTATTCTAGTCTCCTGCGGAAAGTGACTCCAGGGAACTAGAGAAAACAGCTGGAATCACAGCAAGTTTCTCATCTTAAAATGAGATTTAGCCTTGTTGTGGACTGCATGTTTGCGTCCCTCCAAAATTCATATGTTGACACCCTAGTCCCCCCCAGTGTGATGGTATTTGGACATAGGTCCTCTGGGAGGTGATTAGGTTGTGAGGGTGGAGTCCTCATGATGAGATTAGTGTCCTTATAGGAAGAGACAGAAGAGAGCTTGCTTCTACCTGCTCTCCACCCTGTGAGGACCCAGCAAGACAGCCACCTACAAACCAGAAGAAGGCCCTCACCAGAACATGGCCGTGCTGGCACCTTAATCTCGGACTTCTCAGCCTCTAGCTGTGAGAAATAAGTTTTTATTAAGTCACCCAGTCTATAGTACTTGTTATAGCAGCCTAAGCTGACTAAGACTTCACGTCACAGAATACTAACTTGCTGACTCTACCACAATGGCTTGGTTTTGATAGATCAAGGAAAAAAAATCTACTGGAAAAGACAGAGGGAAAGTAAGATACACCGTGCCTTAGAATCCAGAATCCAGCAGGCATGCTGTTGGCAAATAAATGATATCAAATCACAGGCAGACTGCAAGTTATTTCACTTCACCTAAAACAAGCTCCAAGAAAAAATATTAAGATGCGCTTATTCATTTAGCTATATTTTATGGAGCACCTACTATATGCCAGAACCTGTGCTAAGCACTGTGGGTATTTTTTAATAGGAGACTGACTGGCTTCATCTAGGTAAAGCTCCCAGTCATTATGGGCTGTACATATCAGTTATAGGGCCTGTCATATCCACAGTCCCTTCCAAGGAAACCAAAGGAGGCAGTCCTCGGAAGCCATGTCATATACGACGTCTTCACATCCATGGTCACAGCTGATTGGACAAGGACCGGGCACCTGACTCAGAGGCAGCCAATCCAAAGGCTAGTCAGTGTCCTATATGTGTCCTTGCAAGGAAAAAACATCTCTGCCTTTACTTGCTATTTAGTAATTACCCAGGACAACTAGTATGGCCCTCTTGAGAGATAATATAAATAGAATGAGTTAGAAGCGGGGGTGGGGGGGGATAAACAAAAAAGGAGCAGATATACAGAAAACAGTTTGGTCACATTTCTTCTAGCAAAGCCCTAACTTTTACCTGCTCAGTACCATAGAGCTGCTTCCTTAAACCCAGGACCACTTTCAAGTTCCAGTCACTGTAATGCCTGGTCATTATCTGGCTTCTATTTTGAAGTGTTCATGAGATTCTGATTCCATTACTGGCATAGACATCCTTAAAATAAGCCCTCATTATTTGAGCTAGCCTGAGTGAATCATAGTTCCTTGCAAGCAAAATAGTCTATTAAACAAATATGATAGGATAAGAGGGGTACAAAGAAAGTGCAATGGAAGTGCAGAGGGAGTAATTAACACTGCTAGAATTTTCAAAACCTGATTTTGAATTTCAGTGTTATAGTACTGAAGAAATTTGCCGTATTTCAGAGGTCACCATATCTAAATTGACACAATGAATTATATAAAAGGACACACGTGATTTTCTTGAAGACTTGTACTTTTTTTCTCTTGGTGGGATCAATGTAAAAAATGGTGAAAAGAGCCTCTTCTCCCTGCTGGTACCCCGTATCAGTTGGTACAGAGAGGAGTTACAAGAGTTAAGTCTCCAATTAGAGAGTATTTGAGATGGGCCAACAAACAACGAGACAACTGCCAAACACCACCGCAAATGAGCTCAATGATCAACAGTGGAAAAAAGGACCCACTCTAATTCCACAGGAGCAGACCAAGCAGAACCTTCTTTAACTGGTCCTCTGTTTGGGAACCAGAAGCACTCTCCTATTAACACGTGACATTTCCTTAACAAAGTGATGCACACGAGCAGCCAGGCTAATACTTGGATTGGTGGTAACTTGTTTCTACTTAGCACAAGCTCCCCAGGGAAAGCAGAACCGGCTGAGCAGTCTCGATTGTACCAGTATTTTCCAGCACCTGGTAGCCGTCGTTACGCAGGGAATGAATCTCATTATCAAACATAAATGCTGTCAGAATGGCATGGAGGAATCCTCAACTTGTGCAGGCAAGGCCCATGAAACATATTGGTATAAATATTTTCTCTCTACAAGCTCATACCTTTTAAAAATTCCTTTTCAGTGGTGAGAATCCTTAAGCTGAAAAGGCAGGAGAGAAACGTTTCAAGGCATGAATTTTTGGTACAAAACAAAAAGATGTCCCCACTGGTTTGAATCTGTGTGCTCTGAATGGGAGGGGGTGGCCATGGGGAACACATTATTCCAATTCTACTTGGCTGCTGCCAAAGTTTGCTGGGTTCTCTTTGACTCCCGTGAAAAGCTCTCAGTACTGATGGAGAGTGCACAGTTTAGATAAACTGGATTAGAAGAAGGGAGAGAGATGGATATAATTCTTTCTTAGACACTAAAAATGGGATGGCTGTCTACTATAATAAGACCAAGAAAGGAGCCATGCTTATCTCAACTCCAACCTGATGTCAGTAATCATACAGAACATGAGAAGAGAGATCCCTGTTAACCAAAGCAGGGGGTTTATCTGGCCTTTGTAGGCTCCTGGATAAATCCATTAGCACTGCAGCCTCGTGAGCCCCTCTCTGGTAGTACAGTGTTTACCCGTATCTTCCGCTTGACACAAAAGCACCATCAAGACAAAGCCGAGGAACGTGTGGCTCTTCACTGCAAGGGAACACCACCCCTGCTTATCTCTGTTAATTATTATTTATAGTCTACATTTGTTTTCAGGTGAAAATCAAATAACAGAGAGTAGAAAAGCCACCCTGCATTTCCTGAGCTCTGGTCTCATTAGCCAGATTTCCTTAAAACTCTTGGTACTTCAGAGTTTTGCCAAGTGGCTAAATGAAATGCACACAATTGCAAAGTGTTATGAATATTTATGATGGTTTAATGATGGGATTTTTTTGCATCCATGAATAATAAAGATTCTAACAAGAACAGATAACAAGATGGGGACAAAACAGAGAAGTGGTTAATACAAGAACTGCTCTTGGAGGGACCCCACTGAGAACAGCAGGAGCTGCGGGCCTCTCCTCCTCTCTCACCAGAACCAAGTGCAAAGCAGGGGCACAGAGGTTAGCCTATTTTCTCCACTCTTTTAACAGATATCTTCAGCTAAAATAGGCATTTTATCCCTACTTTGTGCCTAAGCTCACGGTGTCCTCTGGAGGTAAGGGAAGCACAGAGTTACAGACACTGTTGTCAAGTGACCTTACACTGTTAACAGCAGTATTTGTTTCAGGCTTCGGTCACCAGCAGAATTTGCTGCTTTGCCTCTTCTGAGCCACTTACTAGTTAAAAAGCACTGGCTGAGGCTAAAGTTGCTAGGCCCTTGCTCTGGAAGCTGCTGACTCTCTCACAAACCTCAACTTGGGAAGGGCCTTCAGCAGAAGTTTCCAAAAAGGTAAACGTTACGGTTGTTATCTCCACCAATATTTCATGTATTAAAGGCAAAGAATTCCCTATGTGAACCTGCCAGGCTCTGGCATGTAAGGCCACTCTCTGTCCCAGTTCCTACTCTCTTGCAGCCTGCCTGGCAGCGACTCAAAGGACAGCCACTGACATAATGGGGGATTAGATCAAGGAGCTCTGGGCTAGCTGCCACCTTTGGCTTAGGTGATTTACTCATGTGAAGCAAACTCTCCCCATCCCCCAAGATCATTCATTCATTCAGTAAATATTTATTGAGCACCTATTACATGCCACAAAATGTACTAAGCGTGTGTGATACATCAAGGAAGAAGAAAAACAATGGTCTTGTGTCAAGAATCTTACAAACTGGTAGGTGGAAAAGAATATAAAACATAAGCAAACCAAGTAAATGGTGGATCCTTGATAAAGTGACTCAGGCAACAAGGAAATAGGACTTCCATGTTTATCTTGGGAATAGGCTCGCTTGATGTCATAAATACAAAAATTCCAGGAAAGTTGTATGAAAATCAAATGATATTTTTAAGTCCTTAAGGAGCATGTGCCTTTAATACAATCACATGATGAATACCTTCCTTAAATAATGACCACGTCCTGCTTTATCTCCTTTGGGAGTCTGAATTTCCATATATTGAGTTTGGTATACACAGACATAAATGTCCACTCTACATAAACTATACTTGGGATTGGAAAACAAATACCAAACAATAATACTGCCTAATATTTGGTTAACCCTTGTGTTGGGAAATGCACAATCATGCTCATAAATCTATTGATGCAAATTTATGGGAAAACAATTCTCATCTGGAAACTCATTTAAAGAGTAAATTAGGTGCAGAGAAAGAATGTCTGACAGGGCCCTGTGATTCCTTCACTCACTCTCCATCTCTATATTCCTCACCAGTATCTCACACAGTCCGACTTCGCTGCCTGCCTATTTTATTAAAGCCTGCTGTGTGGGAATTTCCTTTCTCTGCTTTACTAGCTACCAAGAAAACCCCGTCAACGTGATTTTTCACACATTTTTGTCTTCCTGCATTCTTCATTTCAGTGAAATTTCATCTCCCTGACTCACTGTTAAGTGTTTCACATCTGAAATCACACTCACTCGTAATCTCAAATAAAGTGCAAAAAGAGGAAGTCACAAAAGGAGAAATTACAGACCAAAGTCCTTCTCTCTCCAATTACTCAGACATTAAGCAAAAGCTACATGGGAATTGCCCACTCAAGACTGAGTACCAGCATCTACAGAGTAGATTAGTCTTGGCACACAACATACTGCATTCCACAGCCCTTCTCATGGAGCACACACATCTGTCTAGGTATTAAAATCTGAGGAACTGATGATAGGTGTTTCATACAGCAAAGAGTAACTGGGAACTGGATTCATACAGGAGAGACCCTGGATGGCCTCCCCAGGGAATTAGAAACAGAGCTAGAGGAGGGAAAGCTAAAAGGGAAGGAGGAAGAAGAAAGGATGGAGAAGAAGAAAGCCTAATAGAAAGGAGACTAAGTAGCCTTGGAAGAAAAGTCTCTGCCCTTGCCACCTGACTGGCAGGAAAAACTCAAAGATCTCTTAGAAGAAATAAGCAGGCTTCTTTTTTTTTTTTTTTTTAATCATACAAAACAAAAAGCTTAATCACTCCAAAGGCTGAAATCTATGTAGGTGCATTCCAATTCCAATGGACCTAATTCCATGGACTAGGAGACCCAACAATTTATTTGTGCACCAGGTACAATAACAGCTGACAGTACCAAAATAACATGATTATAACATCACAATAATGTTAAGACAAAGAGCAGGACCTCAGGTCTGACTTTTGCTTCTGATGGGTATGGTGGTCACACTTGGTCAGGTGGAGATCCAGTGTAACACTTAGCTGGACATGGGTCCTACTATCAAGGACTTGATGTCTAAAACCATAGGTAAAACATCCATGACAGAGATTGGAGGAAAATGACCATTTAAAATAGTTTGCGTGGTTATCTGGGGTCAGAGGCCAGTGGAAGGAAGACTTTCTGCTTTCTTGCTCCATTTATTTCAGTTTACAAAGGATGAGCAGGAAAGGATGTGTGGGATGAGAGAAAAAGAAAAGAATGGAAAACCTAAGGCAATAATGATCTGTAGAAAAATAACAGCACTAGTCTGTGTCAACTCTTTCCATTCAATGGGTATTTCATTAGTTAAGGTAATTAATTCTTAATGATTGCTTTTCGTGGCATTGAAGTATTAAGGTCATGGGGAAAACAGACATGCACCAAAAACCTTTGTGGAAAAAATTTACACAGTTTTAAAATGAAAGTTAATCAATCAAATAAAACAGTACTAAGTAGTACCATAATGACTAATTTCAATCTAATTGTGGTTCCCTTGATCCCAAGCATGTACTTTGAGATCTCAAAAGATGGGCCAAGTCTAAAATAAAGGTACACGATAGAATCCACAGAAACCACATGAGACAGGTTCAGAGTGACAGGTTTAGAGTGACAAACAGATGGTCCTAATCCCATGAGAGATTTAGTTGTATCTAAACTTGCCATCTTACTAAAAATGAGTGAGATGCTGATTTCTGTTCGCTTCTTGGTACAATTTAATAGATCACTAGCTCTGGAATCAGAGAAACGTGAGTTTGAATCTTGTCTAGGCCATTTACTTACAGGAAAAAAATTTCCCCACCTTTTCACCCATAAAGGACTGGTAAGGACACCTCCCTTAGATGCAGTTATTAAAAGAATTATATAAGACATTATATGTCAAGTAACAACCATGGTGACTGGCTCATGTTAAATGTTCAATAATAACTGTCACCAACAAGAATATTTAAAACAGTATCTAGGAAATATTTGAACATAGTAACTAATTCCTCCTACTTTGCCTTTTCGTGCTTATCTTCTCCTGTTTTCTCTTCCCTTTCTTTTTCCTTTACCTGAGATGCAAATGTGTAGCTTTCCCAAATTCTACCCTGATCTCTATTGCTTGTCAAACTCCTTAAGAACAGAGGAAATGATGAAAATGTTCTTGTCTGACAGAATTAGGAAAGTTCTGCAGATGGTACACCTGAGATGACAGCTTTATAAAAAGAAACCCATCAGAACATATCCTGCCAAATGAGAATCTCTTGCTTCTGAACAGTCCTTCTGGAATCCATACACGTACTCCCAATGTTGCTACCCTTGTTTAAAAAGTTTTCTCAACATTCCCATTTTGTAAATGTTTTAAAACTCTTTCAATGTCCTCGATGATGATAAATTTGTGTGCTTTGAAGTTGCATTTAATTTTGAGAAATAGCCAAAAGTTCTTGAAAGCAAAACTGATAAGTACAGAAGGTGATCTATCTGTGTAGTACTGTTTTTAAGCAAAAATGAAATTTAACTTGTAAAGCATTGATGTAATTTTCTTGCATGGATTTTCAGCATTTCTGAGGGAAAGTCCAAAGATATTTTGAATAAACTCAGTATTTCTGGAATCAGTATGAGTTTCTAAAGTTATTCCTTTGAAGGACAACTATTTTTGCTACTTAACTCTCTTTGTGTTTAATATACACAGTCACAGTCATCACTTTATAGACCCAGAGATGGTGACATTTCTCACATTTGTAATATATCATGGAATTAAAAATGTGTGAAAAATTCAGCAATTAGAAATTTTTACTATGGAGTAGATCAGATTTCTTATTTTTCAGCTCAAGATGTGCATTTTATATGCTGTGTGAAAGTACTTGTAGCCTAATGGGAACATTCTGGTCTAGAAACTAGGTAATAATACTTGTAAGGCAAGTGAAGGTTGATAGCATTCAACACAGCAAACTTCTGTACCTGGGCGTCTTATTTACTAGTATTTTTTGGCAGTACAATAAAAATCTCCCATAATCATGGTCATCCCAAGGCGTACAGGATAGTATACTTTATGAACGATCAAAAAAAAAAAAAATGTGGACTTCCCTGGTGGCTCAGTGGTTAAGAATCTGCCTGCCAATGCAGGGGACACAGGTTCGATTCCTGGTCCGGGAAGATCCCACATGCCACGGAGCAACTAAGCCCGTGTGCCACAACTACTGAGCCTGCGTGCCACAACTAATGAAGCCTGCACGCCTAGAGCCCATGATCCGCAACAAGAGACGCCACCACAACGAGAAGCCCGTGCACCGCAACGAAGAGCAGCTCCGGCTCGCCGCGACTAGAGAAAGCCCACACACAGCAATGAAGACCTAACGCAGCCAAAAACTAAATTGAAAAATTAAAAAAAAAAAATGATGAAGGTTCTGGTTCAAGATGGCAAACCAGACACATGGATACACTGAATCTGCAGTTACATACAGAACAATTTCTTCCAAAAAAAAAAAAATTCCAAAACTAGCTGAGTGACACCTATATACCAGGCAAATGGGAAAAATCCCACAACAAAGTAGGTAGGAGAGGCTGAGACACAATACTGCAATAAACCCCACTCCCAGCTAAGTGATCCCACATCAAGAAGGAATTCAAAACCCTGAGCTTCTCCCAGAGCAGCACAGGCTTTGAAGCCCACATCTGGCACACCAACTTTTAAAATCTGCACCTGAAAGACAAGCTTCCAAAACATCTAGCTTTGAAAGCCAGTGGGGCTTGTGTCCACGAGACCTGCAAGGCTATAGCAAACTGAAGAGCAGTTCTTGAAGAGCTCACATGTAGGCTCACTCACGCCAGGACCTGACTGAAAAGCATCCAGACATTCTGTGAAAGATGCTTATTTGCTTATCTTAAAGTATAGCCCTAAGGGGCAGGCATCTAATTTAACACACATCCAGGGGCCTACTGCTATATTCTCTGAAGACAGGGGCCACCTTTACATTCGCTCTTTGCCTTATTCCAGCTCATCAGTATCTCTGAGAGAGGAGCTTGTACCTTCATCTAGCACCCCAATTTTTGCTTCTGCCACCCAGAAGACAACTCTAGATTGCCTGGCTCTGGTGACCAGGAGAGAGGCAACAGACTGTGGCACCCAGTCTTTCAGTGAAAGAGGCCTATCAGTTTTTCTTCAGAGCAGAGACCTGAGGGGCAGATGTCTAATTAAACACACATCTAAGGGCTGACTGTAATCTTCTACAGAGACTTTGGAGGATGAGCACTATCTTCACGATATCCTTCTGCCACTCTCCCGAGCATCAGTAACTCCCAGAGGGGGGCCTGTACATGCACCTTGTGCCCCAGTTTTTAATGTCTGGTGCCCAGTTTTTTGGTTGCCATCCAGGGGTGCCCTTGATCACCAGTGGAGCTTGTGTTCATGAGTTCAGTGGGACAGTGGCAAAGAAACAAACAGTTCTTACCTGGCAATTACCCCATGGCTAAGCACAGAGGGAGCAAATAGAAAAACCCAGCTCCCTATCTCCTCTGAAAGAGGTATATTTTCAGGCATTAAAATCTATTATCTGAGAGTCTGGTTTCCAATCAGTCTGAATCTAGATGCTGACTGAGATCCTTCCCTTTGGGACAATGACAGATCTTGGCAAACCCTCAACTACAGGGAGTCACTAAAAATAAAATAGGCTGATTGGAAAGTCACAAAGGTTTGAGAGACAACCAAGAGCAAGGGCAGATCCTTCAGGATGGGGAGATGTTGCTCTTTGATATAATGCATAGACACCAACTGAGAGTCAAGCAAAATTAAGAAAAAGAGGAATATGTTCCAAAAAGAACAAGATAAAACCTCAGAAAAAAACCTTAGTGAAATGGAGATAAGTGATTTACTGGATAAAAGCTCAAAATAACAGTCATAAATATGCTTACTGAGCTCAGAAGAACAGATGAGCAAAGAAAATTTCACTAAAGATATACAAAATGTAAGAAAGTACCAAATAGAAGTCATCGAGCTGAGGAATACAATAATTGAACTGAAAAGCACAATAGAGGGGTCCAACAGCAGACTAGATGAAGCAGAAGAAAAGAAAAGTGAACTCAGAGACACAGTAGTGTAACTCACTCAATCAGAGAAGCAAAAAGAAAACAGAATAAAAAAGAGTGACGATAGTTTAACGGAGTTATGGATATCAAGCAATCAACATTTACATTTTAAGAGTACAGAAAAAGGAGAGAGAGAAAGGAGCAGAAAACTTATTTGAAGAAATGATGGCTGAAAACGTCCCTAACTTGTGGAAAAAGACACCCAGATCAAAGAAGCCCAGAGTTCAAACAAGAGAAATCCAAAGAGACCTACAATAAGACACATTATAATTAAAGTGTCAAAAGTTAAATAAAAGGAAAGAATCTTAAAAGCAGCAAGAGAAAAACAACTATGTACAGGAGAACCCACATAAGACAATCAGCAGATTTTTGAGCAGAAACTTTGCAGGCCAGAAGGGAGTGGTAAGATATATTCAAAGTGCAGAAAGAAAAAAAAAAAAACACCAAAACTGTCAAGCAAGAATATGCTACCTGGCAAATTTATCCTTCAGAAATGAACGTGAGATAGAGAGTTTTCCAGATGAGCAAAAGGAGTTTATCACCACTAAGCTGGCCTTACAAGAAAAGTTAAAAGGACTTCTTCAGGCTGGAAAAGGGGCACAAATAAGTAAGAGGAAAACATATGAAAGTATAAATCTCATTGATAAAGGCAGGTAAATAGTAAAACTCAGAATAATCTAATGTTGTAAAGTTGATAAGATAATCACTTGTAAAGCTAATATTAAGGTTAAAGGACAAATTAGTAAAAAATAGTTATAACTACAATAATTTGTTAAGGAATACACAAGAAAAAAGATGTCAATTTTGACATCAACATAAAACATGAGGGGTGCTAAAAATGTAGAGCTTTAGAATGTGATCAAACTTAATATGTTATCAACGTAAAAGGACTGTTATAAATATAAGTTGTTTCGTGTAAGCCTCATAAGCCACAAAAGACAAAGAGAATGGAAACTAAACATATCATTACAGAAAATTATCAAATCACAAATGAAGAGATCAAGAGAAGGAGGAACAGAGGAATTTCCAATCATCCAGAAAACAAACAAAATGGCAATAAGTCTTATCAATCAATACTTTAAATATAAATGTACTAACTTGATCTCCAGTGAAAAGACAAAGTGGCTGAACGGATTAAAAAAAAAACAAAAAAAGACCCAACTATATGCTGCTTACAAGAGACACACTTCAGGTTCCTGTTTGGTTGAAGGCTTCCCTAATCAGAGTCAAGACGGCGGAGTAGAAACACTTGAACTCACCTGCTCTCACAAAAACACGAAAATCACAACTAACTGCTGAACAATCATTGGGGAAAAAAACCATAACAAAAAAACAACAAAACAAACAAACAAACAAAAGAGAAACACCGGAACCTACCAAAAATATATCTTACATCAAAAGACAAAGAAGAAGCCACGATGAGAAGATAGGAGGGGTGCAATCGTGACAAAATCAAATTCCATAACTGCCGGGTGAGCCACCCAGAAACTGGAAAATAATTATATTGCAGAGGTTGCCCCACAGGAGTGAAAGTTCTGAGCCCTACATCAGGCTCCCAAGCCTGGGGGTCTGGCATCGGAAGGAGAAGCTCCCAGAGCATCTGGCTTTGAAGGCCAGTGGGGTTTGATCACAGGAATTCCACAGGACTGGGGGAAACAGAAACTCCACTCTTTGAGGGTGCACACAACAACGTCTTGTGAGCACCAGGACCCAGGGGAAAAAGCAGTGACCTCATAGAAGCCCGGGGCCAGAGTTACCTGCTGGTATTGGAGGGTCTCCTGTGGAGGCAGGGGCCTCTGTGGGGACAAAGACCCTGGTGGCAGTAGTTCTGGAGTACTCATTGCTGTGAGCCCACCTGGAGGCTGCCATTTTCTCAACAAGATCTGGCCCCACCCAACAGCCTGTAGGCTCCAGTGCTGGGATGCCTCAGGCCAAACAACAAACAGGGTGGGAACATAGACCCATCCATCAGCAGACAGGCTGCCTAAACTTGTCCAGAGTGCACAGCCACCTCTAAACAGACCCCTTGACATAGCCCTGCCCATCAGAGGGACAAGACCCAACTCCACCCACCAGCGGGCAGGAAACGGTCCCTCCCACCAGGGAGCTTGCAAAAGCCTCATCCACCAAGGGGCAGACAGCAAAAGCAAGAAGAACTACAACCCTGCAGCCTGCACAACAGAAACCACAATCAGAGAAAGTTAGGCAAAATGAGATGGCAGAGAAATATTGTGCAGACAAAGGAACAAGATAAAACTCCAGAAGAAAAACTAAGTGAAGTGGAGACAGGCAATCCACCCAAAAAAGAATTCAGAGTAATAATAGTAAAGATAATCCAAGATCTCAGAAAAAGAATGGAGGTATAGACCAAGAAGATACAAGAAATGTTTAACAAAGAGCTAGAATATGTAAAGAACAAACAAACAGAGGTGAACAATTCAAAAACTGAAATGAAAAATACACTAGAAAGAATCAATAGCAAAATAAATGGGGCAGAAGAATGGATAAGTGAGCTGGAAGACAGAATGATGAAAATCAGTTCCATGGAACAGAATAAAGAAAAAAGAATGAAAAGAAAGAGGACAGTCTAAGAGACCTGTGGGACAACATTAAATGCACAAACAGTCACATTATAGGGGTCCCAGAAGGAGAAGATAGAGAGGAAGGACCTGAGGAAATATTTGAAAAGGTAATAGCTGAAAACTTTCCTAACATGGGAACAGAAACAGTCATCCGAGTCCAGGAAGGACAGTCCCAGGCAGGATAAACCCAAGGAGGAACACCCTGAGATACACAGTAATCAAATTGACAGAACTTAAAGACAAAGAGAAAATATTAAAAGCAACAAGGGAAAAGCAACAAATAACATACAAAGGAAATCACATAAGGTTATCAGCTGACATTTCAGCAGAAACTTGGCAGGCCAGAAGGGAGTGGCACAATATATTTAAAGTGATTAAAGGGAAGAACCTACAACCAAGAATACGCTAACCAGCAACACTCTCATTCAAATTCAACAGAGAAATCAAAAGCTTTACAGACAAGCAAAAGCTGAAAGAATTCAGTACCACCAGACCAGCTTTGCAACAAATGCTAAAGGAAATTCTCTAGCCAGAAAAGAAAAGGCCATAACTAGAAACAAGAAAATTATGAATAAAAAAGCTCACCAGTAAAGACAAACATACAGTAAAGGTAGAAAATCATCCACACACAAATATGACATCAAAACCAGCAATCGTCAGGAGAGTACAAATGCAGGATACTGGAAATGCATTTGAAATTAACAGACCAGCAATAGAAAACAATCTTGTTTATATACAGACTGCAATATCAAAACCTCATGGGAACTGTAAACTGAAAATCTACAATGGATACACACACACAAAAAAGAAAAAGGAATACAAACACAACACTAAAGTTAGTCATCAAATCACAAGAGAGGAGAACAAAATAGGAAGGGGAGAAGAAAGACCTACAAAAACAAATCCAAAACAATTAACAAAACGGCACTAAGAAAAAACATATTGATAATTACATTAAACATAAACAGATTAAATGTTCTAAGCAAAAGACATAGACTAGGGACTTCCCTGGTGGTGCAGCGGTTAAGAATCTGCCTGCCAATGCAGGGGTCATGGGTTCGATCCCTGGCCTGGGAAGATCCCACATGTTGCAGAGGAACTAAGCCTGTGCACGACAACAGCTGAGCCTGCACTCTAGAGCCCACGAGCCACAACTGCTGAGCCTGCGGGTCACAGCTACTAAAGCCTGCATGCCTAGAGCCCATGCTCAACAAGAGAAGCCACCGCAATGAGAAGCACACGCACCACAACAAAGAGTAGCTCCCACTCGCCGCAACTAGAGAAAACACATGCACAGCAACAAAGACCCAACGCAGCCATAAATAAATAAATTAAAAAAAAAGACAAAACAATTAACAAAATGGCAATAAGAACATACATATTGATAATTACCTTAAGTGTAAATGGATTGAATGCTCCAATCAAACGACATAGACTGGCTGAATGGATACAAAAACAAGAACCATATATATGCTGTCTACAAGAGATACACTTCAGATCTAGGCACAAATACAGACTGAAAGTGAGGGGATGGAAAAAGGTATTCCATGCAAATGGAAATCAAAAGAAAGCTGGAGTAGTAATACTCATATCAGACAAAATAGATTTTAAAATAAAGACAGTTACAAGAGACAAAGAAGGACGCTACATAATGATCAAGGGATCAATCCAAGAAGAAGATATAACAATTGTAAATATATATGCACCCAACATAGGAGTACCTCAATATATAAGGCACATATTAATAGCCATAAAAGGAGAAATTGACAGTAACATAATAATAGTGGGGAACTTTAACACTCACTTTCATCAATGAACAGATCATCCACACAGAAAACCAATAAGGAAACACAGGCCTTAAATGACACATTGGACCAGATAGACTTAATTGATATTTATAAAACACTACATCCAAAAGCAGCAAAAGACACATTCTTTTCAAGCGCACTTGGAACATTCTCCAGGACTGATCACATGCTGGGCCACAAAGTGAGCCTCAGTAAATTTAAGAAAACTGAAATCATATCAAGCATTTTTTCTGACTACAACGTTATGAGATTAGAAATCAACTACAAGAAAAAAAACTTAAAAAAACCACAAACTCGTGGAGGCTAAACAATATGCTACTAAACAACTAATGGATCACTGGAGAAATCAAAGAGGAAATCAAAATATACCTAGAGACAAATGAAACTGAAAGCACGATGATCCAAAACCTATGGGAAGCACGAAAAGCAGTTCTAAGAGGGAAGTTTACAGTACAATCTTACCTCAAGAAATAAGAAAAAACTCAAACAACCTAACCTTATGTCTAAAGCAACTAGAGAAAGAACAAACAAAACTGAAAGTTAGCAGAAGGAAAGAAATCATAAAGAGCAGAGCAGAAATAAACGAAATAGAGACAAACAAAACAATAGAAAAGATGAATGAAACTAAAAGTTCGTTATTTGAAAAGATAAACAAAAATGATAAACCTTTAGCCAGACTTGCCAAGAAAAAAAAAGGAAGAGGACTCAAATCAATGAAAAAAGACATTGGGCTTCCCTGGTGGTGCCGTGGTTGGGAGTCTGCCTGCCAGTGCAGGGGACACGGGTTCAAGCCCTGGTCTGGGAGGATCCCACATGCCGCGTAGCGACTGGGCCCATGTGCCACAACTAGTGAAGCTCGCATGCCTAGAGCCCGTGCTCCACAACTAGAGAAGCCACCACAATGAGGAACCTGCGCACTGCAACGAGGAGGAGCCCCCGCTCTCCGCAACTAGAGAAAAGCCTGCACTCAGCAATGAAGACCCAGTGCAGCCAAAAATAAATTAAAAAAAAAAAAAAAAAAAGAAAAAAGACATTATAACTGACACCACAGAAATATAAAGGATCATAAGAGAATACTACAAGCAACTATATGCCAATAAAATGGACAACCTAGAGGAAATGGACAAATTCATAGAAAGGTACAATCTTCCAAGCCTCAACCAGGAAGAAACAGAAAATATGAACAGAACAATAACAAGCACTGAAAATGAAACTGAATTAAAAACTCCCAACAAACAAAAATCCAGGAACAGATGGTTTCACAGGTGAATTCTATCAAACATTTAGAGAAGAGACAACACCTGTCCTTCTGAAATTATTCCAAAAAATTGCAGAGGAAGGAACACCCCCAAACTCATTCTATAAGGCCACCATCACCCTGATATGAAAACCAGACAAAGATACCACAAAAAAGAAAACTATAGGCCCATATCATTGGTGAACACAGACACAGAAATCCACAACAAAATACTAGCAATCTGAATCCAACAATACATTAAAAGGATTGTACACCATGATCAAGTGGGATTTATTTCAGGGATGCAAGGAATTTTCAATATCCACAAATCAATCAGTGTGATACACTACATAAACAAATTGAAGAATAAAAACCATATGATCATCTCAATAGATGCAGAAAAAGCTCTTGACAAAATTCAACACGTATTTATGATAAAAACTCTGCAGAAAGTGGGCACAGAGGGAACAAACCTCAACATAATAAAGGCCATATATGACAAACCTACAGCTAACATCATACTCAACATTGAAAAGCTGAAAGCTTTTCCTCTAAGATCAGGAACAAGACAAGGATGTCCACTCTCGCCACTTTTACTCAACATAGTTTTGGAACTCCTAGCCACAGCAATCAAAGAAGAAAAAGAAATAAAAGCCATCCAAACTGGAGAAGAAGAAGTAAAACTCACTATCTGCAGATGGCAGATGACATGATACTATACATAGAAAACCCTAAAGATGCTACCAGAAAACTACTAGAACTCATCAATAAATTTGGTAAAGTTGTAGGATACAAAATTAACACACAGAAATCTGTTTCATTTCTCTACACCAACAAGGAAAGATCAGAAAGAAGAATTAAAGAAACAATCCCATTTACCATCACATCAAAAAGAATAAAATACCTGGGAACAATCCTACCTAAGGAGGCAAAAGACTTGCACTCTGAAAACTGTAAGATGTGGTTGAAAGAAATCCAAGATGACACAAACAGCTGTAAAGATACAGCATGTTTTTGGATTTGAAGAATCAATACTGTCAAATGACTGTACTACCCAAGGCAATCTACAGATTCAATGCAATCCCTAATAAATTACCAATGGCATTTTTCACAGAACTAGAACAAAAAATTTTACAATTTGTATGGAGCCACAAAAGACCCTGTATAGCCAAAGCAATCTTGACAAAGGAAAACGGAGCTGGAGGAATCAGGCTCTCTGACTTCAGACTATACTACAAAGCTATAATAATCAATACAGTACGGTATTGGCACAAAGACAGACTTATAGATCAATGGAACAGGATAGAAAGCCCAGAAATAATCCTATGCGCCTATGGTCAGTTAATCTACAACAAAGGAAGCAGGAATATACAATGCAGAAAAGACAGTGTGTTCAGTAACTGGTGCTGGGAAAAACTGGACAGCTACATGTAAAAGAATGAAATTAGAACATTCTTTAACACCATACAAAAAACAAACTCAAAATGGATTAAAGAACTAAATGTAAGACTGGATACTATAAAACTCTTAGAGGAAAACATAGGCAGAACACTCTATGACATAAATCACAGCAATTATCGTTTTGGATCCACCTCCTAGAGTAATGAAAATAAAAACAAAAATAAACAAATTGGACCTGGTAAAAGCTTCTGCACAGCAAAGGAAACTATAAACAAAATGAAAAGACAAACCACAGAATGGGAGAAAATATTTGCAAATGATGCAACTGACAAGGGATTAATCTCCAAAATATACAAACAGCTCATGTAACTCAATATCACAAAAACAAACCCAATCAAAAAATGGGCAGAATACCTGAATAGACATTTGTCCAAAACCATACGTTCTTGTTATTTTATGATTGTCTGGTGGGACATGATGGTTAATTGAACATGTGCAAAGATTGAAATTTGTTCCACCTACTGTATATAAATCATCAACATGAATGATCAGTTTTGAAATAATATTATTATTCCTATTAGTCTATAGAAATGCAACAGATCTTTGAATATTGATTTTTGTATCCTTCAACTTTTTAGAACTCATTTATTCTAATGTTTTTTTTGGTGGAGTCTTGAGGGTTTCCTATGTATGATATCATGTCATCTGCAAATAGTGGCAGTTTTACCTCTTCCTTTTCAATTTGGATGACTTTTATTTCTTTTTCTAACTAATTGCTCTATGGGACTTCCAATACTGTGTTGAATAAAAGTGGCAAGAGTTGCATCCTGTCATATTCCTGATCTTAGAAGAAAAGCTGTCAGATTTTCACCATTGAGTATGTTAGCTGTGGGATTTTCATATATGGCCTTTATTAGGTTGAGGTAGATTCCTTTCTATCCTGTTCCATTGATCTATAAGTCTGTCTTTGTGCCAGTACCGTACTGTATTGATTATTGTAGCTTTGTAATATAGTCTGAAGTCAGAGAGCCTGATTCCTCCAGCTCCGTTTTCCTTTATAAAGATTGCTTTGGCTATACAGGGTCTTTTGTGACTCCATACAAATTTGAAAATTTTTTGTTCTAGTTCTGTGAAAAATGCCATTGGTAATTTGTTAGGGATTGCATTGAATCTGTAGATTGCCTTGGGTAGTACAGTCATTTGACAATATTGATTCTTCCAATCCAAGAATATAATATATCTCTCCATCTGTTTGTGTCATCTTTGATTTCTTTCATCAGTATCTTATACTTTTCTGAGTACAGGTCTTTTGCCTCCTTAGGTAGGTTTATAGCTAGGCATTTTATTCTTTTTGATGCGATGGTAAATGGGATTGTTTAATTTCTCTTTCTGATCTTTCATTGTAAGTGTATAGAAATGCAAGAGAATTTATTGATGAGTGCTAGTAGTTTTCTGCTGGATTTTTAGGATTTTCTATGTATAGTATCACGTCATCTGCCATCTGCAGATAGTGAGTTTTACTTCTTCTTCTCCAGTTTGGATGGCTTTTATTTCTTTTTCTTCTCTGATTGCCGGGGCTAGGACTTCCAAAACTATGTTGAATAAAAGTGGCGAGAGTGGACATCCTTGTCTTGTTCCTGATCTTAGAGGAAAAGCTTTCAGCTTTTCAATGTTGAGTATGATGTTAGCTGTAGGTTTGTCATATATGGCCTTTATTATGTTGAGGTTTGTTTCCTCTGTGCCCACTTTCTGCAGAGTTTTTATCATAAATACGTGTTGAATTTTGTCAAGAGCTTTTTCTGCATCTATTGAGATGATCATATGGTTTTTATTCTTCAATTTGTTTATGTAGTGTATCACACTGATTGATTTGTGGATATTGAAAATTCCTTGCATCCCTGAAATAAATCCCACTTGATCATGGTGTACAATTCTTTTAATGTATTGTTGGATTCAGATTGCTAGTATTTTGTTGTGGATTTCTGTGTCTGTGTTCACCAATGATATGGGCCTATAGTTTTCTTTTTTGTGGTATCTTTGTCTGGTTTTCATATCAGGGTGATGGTGGCCTTATAGAATGAGTTTGGGGGTGTTCCTTCCTCTGCAATTTTTTGGAATAATTTCAGAAGGACAGGTGTTGTCTCTTCTCTAAATGTTTGATAGAATTCACCTGTGAAACCATCTGTTCCTGGACTTTTGTTTGTTGGGAGTTTTTAAATCAGTTTCATTTTCAGTGCTTGTGATTGTTCTGTTCATATTTTCTGTTTCTTCCTGGTTCAGGCTTGGAAAACTGTACCTTTCTAAGAATTCGTCCATTTCTTCTAAGTTGTCCATTTTATTGGCATATAGTTGCTTGTAGTTTTCTCTTATCATAATTTATGTTTCTGTGGTGTCAGTTGTAACTTCTCCTTTTTCATTGCTAATTTTATTGATTTGAGTCCTCTCCCTTTTTTTCTTGATGAGTCTATCTAAAGCTTTATCATACAGATGGGCAAAGAGCACATGAAAAAAATGCTCAACATCGCTAATTATTAGAGAAATGCAAATCAAAACTACAATGTAGTATCACCCCACACCAGTAAGAATGGCCATCATCAAAAAGTCTACAAACAATAAATGCTGGAGAGGGTGTGGAGAAAAGGGAACACTTCTACACTGCTGGTGGCAATGTAAATTGGTACAGCCAATATGGAGAATGTTATGGAGGTTCCTTAAGAAACTAAAAATAGAATTACCATATGATCCAGCACTCCCACTCCTGGGCATATACCCAGCGAGAACCATACTTCAAAAAGATACATGCAACCCAATGTTCATTGCAGCACTATTTACAATAGCCATGACATGGGAGCAACCTAATGTCCTTTGACAAATGAATGGATAAAGAAGATGTAGTTAGTATATATATATACAATGGAATATTACTCAGCCATAAAAAGAATGAAATAATGCCATTTGCAGAAACGCGGATGGACCTAGAGATTATCATACTAAGTGAAGTAAGTCAGACAAAGACAAATATCATATGATATCACTTATATGTGTGATCTAAAAAATGTTACAAATGAACTTAATTATAAAACAGAAACAGACACACAGACTTAGAAAACAAACTTACGTTACCAAAGGGAATGGAATGGTGAGGGGGAGGGATAATTAGGAGGTTGGGATTAATATATACACACTACTAAATATAAAAAAGATAATCAACAAGGACATACTGTATAGCACAGTAAAGTCTACTTAATACTCTATAATAATCTATATGGGAAAAGAATCTGAAATAGAATAGATACATGTATAACTAACTCACTTTGCTGTACACCTGCAAGTAACATAACTTTTAAAATCAATTATCCTCCAATATAAAACAAAAAACAAACAAAAAAACAACACCTGGTTTTGTCTGAAAGTCTCCAGTTAGCCTCTTGTTCTCTCCTTGTCTCCTTAGCACCTAACTAATTTTTGAGCCACTATTATGTACCAATCTCTTCCTCATGTTATCTCCCTCATCTTCATAACAACACTTTAGAGATAAAGAAACTAAGCTGCAGAAAATTTGGGTCCTTTGCCCAAAGACTCCGGTCTTCTAAGGAGTAGAGCAAGGACTTGAAGCCAGTCGTGTGTGACTACAAGTCCAGCATCCACCAAGAAGTCCTGGTGAGTCAAATTGGCTTAAGCAAAAGCCATCAACTGACCTTTGCCAAGGTCTTAACTGAACAAGGGGAAGAGGCTTTAGGATTATCTAACCAATCCAAGAGTTTCATGGCTGTTATGACACACTTTGTGGATTCGAATATGTCCTTCCCTTGCTCCTTCATGTAGCATTAACCATATGCTTTCTGGCAGCCCTGACTCTGGCTTTCTTCAGAGTTTTACTATTTGACTCCTCATTAACCCCACTCTGTTAGGGTAAACAGGGAAAGGCAAAAGAGAGAAACTGAAAAGATATTACCTTAGTTGTTTATCCCTACATGACATATAATTCACACCAACATACTAAAATATTAAGACACTTTTCTTGACAACTTCCTTTAAACAACAGGAAGAATTCCTTCTGCCTTTTTCACTTATACGAACTATAATTTTCTTCTGTGTGTGGGTTTGTCTACAGGCACAGAATTTGAGATTATTTAGAAAAGTGCTTGGTTTCTTCATTTAGTTTCATATGTGTGAAACTCAACTGACAATTTAAGTGGGGATTCTTTTTCAAACTCTGAAAATTGGTGTTTAATTTGGGCATTTCACCAGCTTCCTTTGTTTGTTGTTATCCATGATAATCTAGTGTCCCATTACTGTGAAAAATTAAGGGTTGCCTAATCATGAAAGACTTCTGAGCAATAAAAACGCTCAATCGGCTATTCTCAATATAGCTGAGAATAAGAAATGAACCACTCTTGATTATAGGACCACATTTCTTTCCTTATATTAACTACAATTTAGGTCCTTTAAAAAAGTGAGAGGACTGGGCTTGGGCATAACTGAAGTAGGTAGATAACTCTCAGGGAGTTTGTATATTAAGAGGTATAACAGAAACTTCTGGTCACCTATCCAATAATTATTATCTTCTTTTTCCTTAATATCAACCCCCCTGAATTTATTTAGGGCAGAGATATTCCCAGGCAAAAGTTATGGTCAATAAGATGTAAGCCCAAAGTTGTTTGGAGAACTTCTGAGGAAACACCATAAAAGGGGGACAGTCAGACCAGCATACCCTCCCCTATCCTATTTCCTGCCTGGACGTGAACATAATGACAGCACCCATCTTAGAGCACAAAGTGAACTTGAGGATGAAAACTATGCTTTCAGAATAAAGAGGCAGAAAAGTAAAAGAGACTGCATCCCTGATGACTGTGGAGTACCCATACTCCTGGACTGCGTATCACTGGACTTCTTTATCTGAGAGAAACCCACTTATTTAAGTCATTGTTATTTCTAGTCTCTGTTACTAGCAGTCAACCAAAATTCCTAATTGGTATCTGGAGTAAAATACTCACTACTGTCTAAGTTTAGAAGGCAATGTGTCTTGTTAGTCTTTTTTTTTTTTTTTTTTAATATATCTTTATTGGAGCATAATTGCTTCACAATGCTGTGTTAGTTTTTGTTGTACAACAAAGTGAATTAGCCATATGCATACATATAGCCCCATATCCCCTCCCTCTTGCGCCTCCCTCCCACCCTCCCAATCTTGTTAGCCTTAAGCTTTAATCTCTGTAGAAATGTGAAGTCCCCTGGAGGAGGTCCCCTTGTTGAGTTTATGGTCATTTCTGTCCAGCAGGTTTTTCAAAGGACAGAGAAAGTAGAGATGGAAGGCTTTAGAGTGAACGAAAGAGGTGTTTGTAGTTGTTATGGAGGGCATACCAAATAAACAACTACAAAGATAATAAATTGCCTCATTTTAATATAAATGGAGGAGTGATCAAGAGGCTTTGCATTGAGATTTTTTGGAAGATTCCAAAACAGAGAAAAAAAAAGTGAATCACATCAGCAGGGCAACTTGTGCTAAGCCAAAAGAAAAACAGTGCAATCCTGTTCATCTGACATGTTTCTCCCTTGAATTTTATAGTCACATTTCACCCCCTCAGACTTTCAGAATAACTAGGCAAGAAGGCTCCACCTGGGGGCACATTCCTATCACCAGATATTCAGCCCCCTCCCTGTCCCATCCGTAAAATTTACTATGTTATTCTCAGACTGATCAGCTCCTGCTGATTTCAAGAGTCAGGGATTTTTACAAAAATATTTTAATACATTTCACTCTTCTTTCTCTTTCAAGTTCCAGCCATTATAATTCAGCTATTTCTTGGCTCATAAACTTGGCAAGCCTTTCTGGAAAAAAAAATCATCTCATTGGCAGAGAGGTTTCTCATATGCTGGCAGTTTAGCTTATATGAAATCGCTGAGTAATAGGAAGGATAAAATAAGGATTTTCAGGGGAACAGGAAGCAGAATGCCCTCCACAAACGAATCCCAGACACTGATTTTTGCTTATCTAAGATGAAGGGACTTTCCTTTGAAGCAGCGTTCATTGACCTCCTGCTAAAACTGTTTATTCAGTGTGATTTCTCCACTAGATGGAGAGTGGTCTTGTACTCTTCCCCAAACCTTCCTTAAGTGCTGTTTCAAATGTAATTCAGTACTGTCACATCAGAGCAGCCTTGTCTAACCCCTTCTGGTAAGGAACACAGCTGGAGGCCGAGGACCACTTAGGATGCTTCACACTCAAGTAGCCCTTCATCTCAAAACAAACCTCTTAAAAATATTCCTTGGAGCAAGTCTTTGTAGACAGTTCTGTCTGACATCTCATAAAAACTGAAAAGAGGAAGCTTGTGCACCTCTGAAGAGAGCCCATCTCCATCTCTACATCTAAAGCACATGGAAAATATCAATTAGCTAAGTCCATGAATACACAGTGCAGGAGACATCTGCCCTTGTTTTCTCCATGCTAAATCCCTTTTCCACGCTAAAAGGAAAAAAAAAAAAATCGCAGAGAGTAAAAATGGTTCAAATTAAAAACACGCTCTTTCATACAATATCCTGTCCTGCTTAACAGTGCCATAATTCTGCTGTACTGTAAACAATTAGGTAGGGATATTGTAAAATTAGCTCCAATTTGCATAATAATGCTTTACTATTATAATTTAGTGACTGCATTTACACAAATTTAATAAGAATTCAGCTTGCATTTTTTGTTTTAATGTACTTTATAAAAATAATGTCGAATTTATAGATTACTAGGTTCCCCAAAGCAAGTTAAATGAGGACACTGCATTTTTGCAAGTTTAATATACCACATGATATGATAATTCTAGCCTTCTTAAATTAAAGGTCACCTCCTTTCCTGATTTTTTCCTTAAGCAGGGGGGGAAAATACAAAGTTTTTGAGACTCCTAATGATCCGGAACAAAGAAAAATATACCAATTATATACCCAGCGACATCTAAAAGAGCTTAAAATATTTTAAATATATTTTCCACAATTTTACTTTCAAGGAACTATAGAATTTAATCCTAAAGTATAATTTTAAAGATATTTTAAAGTTTAAAATCAATTACATTTAAATCTTGGGATGGTGGAACAAATTGCATTAAAAGATGTTTTTATTATATTTATTGTCACAGATGTTAATTTAATGGATCTAACCATTATTGTCTTTTGGATTTCAGTATAATTCCACCAGATAGAAATTGAATTGCCACATAAGCTCTGCTCTTATATGAGGCTTTGTGCGCCCAGGGCCACTGGGTCAATGTTGAAATCATTGCAAGTCATGAATCCATGCTTTCCTTGAGGAAAATTTCAATGATTAAAATTTCAATGTGCCTATCACAGGGCATCTGTTTTTCACAAATGAGAATAGCAGTGGGTTTCTTGTAAAAAATTTGAAGGGTTATTAGTGTATAGAGGTAAGTGACCTAGTTTGTCAAGGTAGTTGGTTAACTATTGAAAAGACTTTCTTGATAATATTGGTTGTTAAGCATTCAAACAAGTTGTCAAGAAGAAGTGCAAACAGATATATTCTTGATGATGCTATAGAAATCCTTCATTCTGTTCAGGGCTGTTCCATACAGTTGTACAGGTTACTGGCTAAGTGAGGGACAAAGTGAGGGCTGAAATCCATCCTACACTCCATCTGCCATGCTGAGTGCTCTGAAGTAGAGCTGTGTACACCCAGAGGAAAAAGCAACTATCCTGGTTTGCACAAGGGTACTCTATGAGCTCATGGCAGCCCTTAGTCTGACTCTCCAGGTTGGGATAAATGTGGTTTGGCCTAATGAAAGAATTATTTTCTAGGGTGTCTCCTTCCCCCAATTCCACAATTTAAAATAAAGCCCCAACAGGATATAAACTGGAATCATTTAACTCAAAATGCTAATCCCACAATAACTGTAAGAAAGAGCAATCCCCATAGTAACATCCAAGTCAGTCCTGGTTGAATGTATATTTACGTCTTACCCACAGTTTCATTGGAACTTGTGATTATATCTGTACCAGATGAATGATATCAACACTTAACCAATGAATTTGATCATTTGGACATTTGATCACAATAATCAGGTTAAAATCCCATCCTATACCCCACTTCTATTTTCTTCTAAGTGACCAATATTTTTGTTATTTTATTTTATCTAAACCCTTAAATAAATACTTCAACTGTTGACTTTGGTTTTCCAAATAATCAACTTATCCTTCAATCTTGCCATCTCTGAGGTGGTTCATAACACTGACCCAAATGCTTCTTCATTCATAGAGTTGTCTAGAAGAGTTATTGATAAAAAACTGGTTCTGAGAGATTTTGCATTTTATAAAAATCTGTGTAATTATTTGCTATGTGAATAGCTTTATTTGCCACGTATTCTGGTCTATTTAAAGACATCTGGCATATTTAAATGACCAGACAACACACATGACAAAAAAGAAATAATGTACATTTTTAACTAGGAGAGAAAAAAAAAGTGGATAAGGTAATAAAACAAAAAATGCATGTATTGTTTAGAACATAAATTTTTAATTTATATGTGTGTCTTGCACATAGCTATTTCATTAGTGGTCTGAAAAAACTATTTGAATGAATCCCCTCTCTCTAACATGTTTTTCTGTAATCAGTTTTGTAGCTTCTGAAACTTTTTCTTAAAGATTACTTCGTATTAGCCTCTCTAGGTCTCCATACATAAATTATCAGAGTGTAACTAAGATATACTGTACACAAGGAACAAAAATAATATGAATTTAGGTGTATGTATTATAAACACAATCTTATATGTAAAAGAATATGACTGATGTCCTCCTTCAATTAAGCCTAGAATGCCAGCTGAATTCCTATTCTGAGCTGTCTCTGATGGGTATTGATCAGGAGCTACCCTTAATAGCCACAACCCATGAAGCTCTAGCTGAAACCCCTCTAGGGCTGATTAAGGAGAAAATATAACTTGTTCAGTGAATGCTAAAAACAAAACCTAGATTTTTCTTCTACTACTCATATTAAAATTGGAAGCAAACAAAAAAAAACAGAAAGACTGCATTCATTTATTTTCTAGGCCAGAGAATAAGAGATCTCTCTTCAGAGTCCTCAGTAATGATTCTCAAAATCCATTTCTGGACCACTTTAGTATTTTAAAAATCTGCATGTTATCTGTATTATTTGCTTATATTTTCCTTAAATGGAATGGGGCTTACTTTTGCAGGTCCAATAGGATTGAAACAAACAGAAGAACAGTTCTTAACTGGCTACCCCCCAAACTCCTGCCCCAAGTCACAGTGCAGAGGCAGCAGAATTAAATGTGCCCAGTGTTTCTGTGGAAGAGGCCAATCGACTTATCTTAAAGCTTCAGCCTAAGGGGCAGGCTTCTAATTTAACACACATCAAAAACCTATACACATTTTTTTTAAAGAAAAGTTTATGTCACTAATATAAAAGGGACAAGTCAATATCACTTGAGATAACTATAAAAATAAATATAATAAAAATAAACCAGTTTTAGTAAACTCCAGCTGGGAAGTTTTGCTGTCAAATGCTCTGAGTCCTAGCCTTGCTGTTTGTTAAAGTAAGGGGGGTGGTGGGAGGTGGGAAGAGAGAGACTGGCAAGTTCAGGAGAGACATTTTAGTACCACCTGAGTTTTTCTAAGAGCTTGAAAGACTTTTGAAAGGGACATATATTGTATTCCTTCATGTGGCATTTAAAGTTATTTAATGTCAGGTCTACCCACCACTTAGAATAACTCATCTTTAATGGCAATAGGGGTACATGTCTCAAACCTTTGGGAACAATAAACAGAGGTTTCTGCCATCACTGGGATGCTCTTCTGCACATTTCTGACTCAACGCCACTTTCACCCCTTTGCCACTTAAAGAAATGGGACCTGACTGTGAAAAGCTTTTGAGAACAGCCAACAAAGATCATAGCATAATTACTCAACCTATTTAATTATATACTCAGTAGACATAATAGGTACAAAATCAGGCAAACACAGTGCTAGCTGGTCTGATTACAAAGATTCAGTACCAGTCATTTATATGCTTAACCCAGTGGAGGACTATTTATTACCCCAAATTTTAGAACTGCAATTTTGAAAAAGAAAAAAAGTCTTGCATGTCCTATATTTGTTATGCATTTTTTCCATCTTCCATTAAAAAAATGTTCCAGCTCAAGACAGCAATGTAGAAGAATCCTGAACTCACCTCCTCCCATGGATACACTGAATCTACAGCAACATACAGAACAAATCCCTCTGAAGAAATCAAAAAACTAGCTGAGCAACTCCTACACCTCAGATGAAGAAGAATAACCCCACAACAAAACAGGTAGGAGAGACACAATCTTCCATAAAGACCATCCCCAGCATGGTGACCCAAAATTAGAAGGGAACTCACAAATCCCAGCTTCTCTCTGAGAAGTGACAGGTTTGAAGCCCCTACCTGGAGCCCCAACTTTTAAGACCTGCATCTGTGAGATGGGTCACTGATACAGCTAGCTTTGAAAGCCAATGGGGCTTGTGTCCATGAGACCCTCATGGCTACAGCGAACAAAGAAAAAGTTCTTAAAAGGCTTGTGTGGACTCACTGTGGATAACACCCCAGGGTACAGTGCAGAGAGTTGACTGTGAAAGAGGCCTATCTGCGTATTGTAAAAGCTTCAACTTTAGGTGCAGGTGTCTATCCAACACACAGGGCCCTATTGAAATATTCTCTAAAGACCACAGAGGCCAACAGATACCACCTTTTGAATCTCCATCTACCCTGTTTCAGGTCACCAGAATCTCCCAGAAAGGAGACTGTGCAAATGTCTGGCACCAGTTTTTGTGGATGCCACCTAGGAGATGCCCCTTGATTGCCTGCCTCTGGTGGCCAGTGGGGCTTACTTTTGCAGGTCCAATAGGATTGAAACAAACAGAAGAACAGTTCTTAACTGGCTACCCCCCAAACTCCTGCCCCAAGTCACAGTGCAGAGGCAGCAGAATTAAATGTGCCCAGTGTTTCTGTGGAAGAGGCCAATCGACTTATCTTAAAGCTTCAGCCTAAGGGGCAGGCTTCTAATTTAACACACATCAAAAAGCCTACTGAAATACTCTCCAAATACAATTAACGCTGGCAGATCACTACACGAGTGTTATAAGAAATGTTAAGGGGACTTTACAACTAGTGACAGGAAAACAGATAAAATATCACTGCTGAATGTAACCAGTAAAATTAAGAATAATCTAATGTTGTAAAGGTGGTAAGTTAGTAACTCATAAAGCTAGTATGAAGGTTAAAAGACAAAAGTAGTAAAAATAGCTACAATAATTTGTTAATGGATACACAATATAAAAAGAAATATCAGACAAGGAATGAACTACAGAAACACAGACAGATACCTAAACAAAATTAGGAAAACAATGCATAAGCAAAATGAGAAGTTCAACAAAGAAATCAAAAATCAAAACAAACAAACAAAAAAACTCCTAACAAATCCTAGAGCTGAAAAATACCGTAAGTTAACTGAAGAACTCAACAGAGAGCTTCAAAAGCAGACTTGAGCATGCAGAAAAAAGCCAGTGACCTACAAGGCAGGACATTTGAAATTCTCTAGTCAGAGGAGTAAAAAGAAAGAGGGCTGAAAAATAATAAAGAAAGCTTATGAGACTTATGGAACACAAAAAAATACACACACGCACATAATATCTGCCTTACAAAAATTGTGGAAGGAGAAGAGAAAGAGAAAGGGACAGAGTATATTTAAAGCAATAATAGCTGAGAACTGCCAAATCTGGGGGAACAAAAGGACATCCATATACTTGAGGCCTAAAGGACCCCAAATAGGTTTAACCTGAATAGGCCTGCACTGTGACACATTATATTAAATTGTCAAAAATCAAAGACAAGGACTTCCTTGGTGATGCAGTGGTTGGGAATCTGTCTGCCAGTGCAGGGTACACCGGTTCGAGCTCTGGCCCAGGAAGATCCCACATGCCGTGGAGCAACTAAGCCCATGTGCCACAGCTACTGAACTGCACTCTAGAGCCCACGCACCACAACTACTGAGCCCGTGTACTGCAACTACTGAAGCCTGCATGCCTAGAACCTGTGCTCCACAACAAGAGAAGCCACCGCAATGAGAAGCCCACGCACCATAACGAAGAGTAGCCCCTGCTCGCCGCAACTAGAGAAAGCCCATGTGCAGCAATGAAGACCTGATGTGGCCAAAAATAAATAAATTAATTAATTAAAAAAAAAATCAAAGACAAAAAAAGAACTTTGAAAGCAGCAAGAAAAAAGAGAGAAGTTACATGCGAGGGAAAAACCCTAAGGCTATAGGGAGATTTCTCAACAGAAACTTTTTAGGCCAGGAGAGAATAAGATAATTTTGTACTCAAAATATTGAAAGGAGAAACTGTCAACCAAGAATTCTATATGCAAAAAAACTGTCCTTCAGAAATAAGTGAGATATAAAGACTTTTCTGAAAAAACAAAAGCCAAGGGAGTTCATCACCTCTAGACCTGCCTTATAAGAAATGGTAAAGAGAATTCTTTGAGTGGAAGTAAAATGTTGATAATATCATAAAGACATAAGAAGGGAGTGTAAAACACACTGGTAATGATAAATATATAGTCAAAGTTAAATTGTGTTATATAGTAGTGGTGGTACATAATTCACTTATAACTCTAGTTTAAAAGTTAAAAAATATAATAAACGTAACCATAACTACAATAATCTGTTATTGGATACACAATGTAAAAATATGTAAAATGTAACACTGATTACTTAAACTGTAAGGGAGAGGAGAAGGAAAAGTATAAAGTTTAAAAATGCTATCAAAGTTAAAGTGTTATCAGTTTAAAATATAATGTTATAATTAAGATAGTTTATGTAAGTCACATGGTAACCACATGGGAAAAACCTGGTATAATTACACAAAAGGATACCATAAAAAAGTCAAAGCATACTGATACCAAGATATCAAAACACACAAAAAAAGACAGCAAGAGAAGTAGCAAGGAAGAGTGGATCTACAAAACAGCCAGAAAACAATGAACAAAATGGCAATACTAAGTCATTACCTATCAATAATTACTTTAAATGGAAATGGATTAAATTCTCCAATCAAAAGACACAGAATGGCTGAATGGATTAAAAAACAAGATCCAGTGATATACTGCCTACAACAGACTAACTTAATCCTTAAAGACAAATATAGACTGAAAATAGAGGAATGGAAAAAGTTAATTCAAGCAAATGGCAACCAAAACGGCAGGGTAAGCTATACTTGTATCAGACAAATAGACTTTCAACTTAAAATGGTCAAAAGACACTAAGAAAGTCATTATATAATGATAAAGGGGTCAATCAATCAAGAAGATATAAAAATTATAAATTTGTATGCACCCAACATCAGAGCACCCAAATATATAAAGCAAAATTAACACGTTAATGGCTGGGGGATTTTTGCAGAAACTAATGCCTGTGGTCAGCGATTTGTTATGTAAATGAATATCAAAACACCCGCATTTGAGTAAATATCAACGAATGATTTTGCACTTAATGTATTTATTTGAAACTCTGTATATCTTACTAAAGCATTCTAATATTTTGTTAGAGTGTGATAGGCAGTATAGCAGGCAGCTCTGTGCAGGGGAAAAGAACATCTATTACAAATATACTGTGTTTCACTGTGTTTTCCCCTGGAAGAGCAGACTCTACACTTTCTGGTGGCATTTTTTTTTTTTTTTAGTCCTGTTGGTATTATTTCCTCTAGAGTATGTTCTTTTATTTTACCTGACAGTTGACAAAGTGGATCTTTGCGGGGGGCTCTTTTAGAAATGCCACAAGAAGGACCAGGTGCGGGACTATCACTACATTCATCAGAATGGTCAGTTACCCATTCTCTAGCTACTGCTAACGAAAATTGCTTGTAAGTCATTTTATTCTGTGCATTAAGGCTACAATAAATTTTAAATGCATTAAATAACCACAATTACTCAAATAGAAACCCACTTTTTTATATCATTTTCTAGTTTTCTAGAGGATATTGAAGTTTGCCAGATATTGATCAGATCGATCAACTCCTTTCATATATTTATTATACTCTAATATACAAGTGGGCTTAGTTATTTGATAGCCAGTCTTCCTGTCTTACTTTTCTGTAGATGCTGTGGAGGCATCATGAATAGTTGTCACCATGAGGATTAGCCTCTTGTCTTTCCATATAAGAAGAATCACTTCTCCTTTCTGTAAGAATGTCATTTCTCCTCTCTGTAGATTTTGAGATTTCTCCTTTAATTGGTTTTGTAGACCACGATTATCTCTTACAGTCCCACAAACTCTGGTTTTATTTTTCAACAATATTTCAGATGCGGACACACTGTTGTAATAACTGTCTTGGTAAATATGGTGCCATGAACCAAGATAAGGTTGTAGGACCGATAATATTGCTTCTTGCAGTTTCTTTCCTTCCCCTACGTAAATCTCAAGGTTGCATATATATCCAGGGTCACTTTTGGTAACTATCCTGATGAAAATTCCATATTTTGTAAGTTTTCCAGGATTACAGGTTTTGAATCTGAGTCATCCTCTCCACTTTATCATTGCCTCCTCAAGTGATAGCTCTTGTTTGGGTATATAGATCAATTGAAATTTTGGTAGAAAATAATCCAAAAGAGGTTTAACTTTTGAAATTCTGTCTGCAGGAAGCGGAGTTTCCGAGTTATCGTGAAAGTGAAGAAATGTCATTATTAGTTTGAACCTTCTTCTCGTCATAATCTTTGGAAAGATAGATGTTTCAAGTAAGGGATCAGTCGACCAATATTCTTTCCAGTGTGACTTTCTTATTTGTCCCATCAAAATTATTAATCCAAGAAACTTCTTTGTGTCACTATTGGTTACATCAGTCCATTTTAAAGCCTTATCATACTTTTTATATGATTTTTCATCCTGTTGGTAATACAAGTTTGTTTGAGAAGCAACCAACTTGAAAAAGTTGTTACCAAAATTAATTCTGTTATTTCACTAACACTTTGCAGGTTATTACATTCAATAGTTACATCTGACACACCTGTAATGTCTTGTAATTTCATGAAATGTTGTCTTCAATCCACACTTCTCTAGAAGCAAAGGAGCATTCTTCAGCACAATGAGTTTCATTTTCACTTTCTGTATCAGAATCAATCACTAAGGTTTTTTTGTCTTTTTTGGTCTAATATTCACATCGTCTGAATCAGAACTATATTCTTAAGAACTATCATCTTCTGAGACACTAGTATGTATGTTGCTTGGACAATCAGACAAAGCACCTGCATAAAATTCACCAAAAACTTCTTCTTCACTCAAAATTTCACAATGCATCATTTTTGAAAATTTTACAGTAATAAACATGTGATTAAAATATATGCAAGGTTGGAACAAAAACCTAATGGAGCAAAATGTGAATGATAATGACGATCATAAGTTGTATAATTTACTCTTGATCAATTTTAAGCTCTAACAACTTTGCACAGTGATGTTACTTGTATCACTCTCTAAAAACAGATTAATACTTCTCCAGTCAATAACGTTCGGGTAACAAAAGATGTATTAACACGTCTCCAGTCAATAATGTGTTAACAAAGCTAAAAAGGAGACATACACAGCAATAAAACAATAATTGGGCAATTTAATCCCCCATTCTCAACAACGGTTAGAAAATCCAGACAAAGAGCCAGTAAAGTAACAGAGGATTTACCAACACTATAAGTGAAAAGGACCTAACAGACATATATAGTACATTTTATCCAACAACAGAACACACACTATTCTCAAGCACATAAGGAACATTTTCTAGAATGGACCATATGTTAGGCCATAAAACAAGTCTTAGCAAATTCAGGAAGACTGAAACCATACCAAGTATCTTCTCTGAACACAATAACATAAAACAAGAAGAAGGAAACAGGAAAACTCACAAACACATGAAAATCAAACAACGCTTTTTTGAGATGGTGCCCAAAGTTGTGCAGAACCACAGGCGGGGCTTCGTGCAATCAGGTAGGAAGTGATCTGAAGCCCAGGACTCAGAGATAAGCAGAGCTGTGATATGCAGTATGATATTCTCCTCTGATATTGGGCAGTGGCAGAGAGCCACAGCTCCCAATCATTCAGGCGATCATGAGGATTTAAAACAAAAATAAAATCATGTTATAAAAGAGAGTATAGGAGGTGGAGACAAGATGGTGGAGTAGAAGGACTTGAGCTCACCTCTTCTCATGAAAACACTAAAATCACAACTAATTGCTGAACAATCATCTACAAAAAAGACTCGAACCTACCAATAAAGATATTCTACATCCAAACAAAAATGAGCCACAATGAGAGGGTAGGAGGGGTGCTTTCGTGATATAATCAAATCCCATACCTGTTGGGTGGGTGACCCACAAACTGGAAAATAATTATATCGCAGAACTTCTCCCACAGGAGAGTTCTGAGCCCCATTTCAGGCTCCCCAGCCTGGGGGGGTCTTGCCATCAGGAGGAGGAGCCCCCAGACCATTTGACTTTGAAGGCAAGTTGGGCTTGAGTGCAGGAGCTCCACAGGACTGGGGAAACAGAGACTCCACTCTTGGAGGGCTCACTCAAGTTTTCATGCACACTGGGACCCAGGGAAAACCAGTGACTCCACAGGAGCCTGGGAGACATACCTGTGGGCCTTGGAGGGTCTCCTGCCTGGTGAGGCAGAGGTCAGCTGTGACTCACTGTGGGGGCAAGGACAATGGTGGCAGAGGCCCCAGGAAATTTCATCGGTGTGAGCTCTCCCAGAGGTCACCATTTTGGCACTGGGACCTGGCCTCACCCAACAGACTGCAGGCTCCACTGCTGGGACTCCTCAGGCCAAACAACCAACAGGGTGGGAATGCAGACCCACCCCTCAGCAGACAGGCTGCCTAAAGTTGTCCTGATCACACAGCCAACTCTAAACACTCTTTGACACAGACCTGCCCACACCCAACAGACTGCAGGCTCCACTGCTGGGACTCCTCAGGCCAAACAACCAACAGGGTGGGAATGCAGACCCACCCCTCAGCAGACAGGCTGCCTAAAGTTGTCCTGATCACACAGCCAACTCTAAACACTCTTTGACACAGACCTGCCCACCAGAGGGACAAAAACCAGCTCCAACCACCAGTGGGCAGGTACCAGCCCCTCCCACCGGGTAGCCTGCACAAGCCCTTGGACCAAAATCACCCACCAGTGGGGAGACAACAGAAGTAAGAGGAGTTAACAATCCCACAGACTGAGGAATGGAGGCCAAAAGCACAGAAAGTTAGACAAAATGAGATGGCAGAGAAATATGTTCCAGACAAAGGAACAAGATAAAACTCCAGAAAAACAACTAAGTAAAGTGGAGATAGCCAATCTTTCTGAAAAAGACTTCAGAGTAATGATAATAAAGATGATCCAAGATCTCAGAAAAATAATGGAGGCATAGACCACAAAGATACATGAAATGTGAACAAGGAGCTAGAATATTTAAAGAACAAACAGAGATGAATAATACAATAACAGAAATAGAAAAATACACTAGAAGGAATCAGTAGAAACATAAATGAGGCAAAGAATGAGTAGTAAGTGAGCTGGAAGACAGATTGGTGGAAGTCACTGCTATGGAACAGAATAAAGAAAAAAAAAAAATGAAAAGAATGAGGACAGTCTCAGAGACCTCTGGGACAACATTAAACACACCAACATTTGCATTATAGGGGTCCCAGAATGAGAAGAGAAAGAGAAAGGGCCTGAGAACATATTTGAAGATATTATAGCCAAAAACTTCCCTAACATGAGAAAGGAAACACTCACTCAGATCCAGGAAGCACAGAGAGTCCCATACAGGATGAACATAAGGAGGAACACAGCGAGACACATATTAATCAAATTGACAAAAATTAAAGACAAAGAAAAAATATTAAAGGCAACAAGGGAAAAGCAACAAATAACATACACGGGAATCCCCATAAGGTTATCAGCCGATTTCTCAGCAGAAATCCTGCAGGCCAGAAGGGAGTGGCATGACATATTTAAAGTGATGAAAGGGAAAACCTACAACCAAGCATACTCTACTCAGCAAGGATCTCATTCAGATTCGATGGAGAAATAAAAAGGTTTACAGACAAGCAAAAGCTAAGAGAATTCAGCACCACCAAACTAGATTTACAACAAATGCTAAAGGAACTTCTCTAGGCAGGAAAGAGACCAGCAACTTAAAACAACCTTGTACATATATAAACTGCTATATAAAAACCTCATGGTAATAGCAAACTAAAAAAACTACAACAGATACACACACAAAAACAGAAAAGCAACCCAACACAATCCCAAAGATAATCAAATCACAAGAGAACAAAAGAGGAAAGGAAGAAAAAAAACCCTACAAAAACAAATCCAAAATAATTAACAAAATGGCAATAAGAACATACATATTGATAATTACCTTAAGTGTAAATGGATTGAATGCTCCAACCAAAAGACATAGACTGGCGAAATGGATACAAAAACAAGACCCATATATATGCTGTCTACAAGAGACCAACTTCAGATATAGGGACACACACAGACTGAAAGTGAGGGGATGGAAAAAGGTATTCCATGCAAACAGAAACCAAAAGAAAGCTGGAGTAGCAATTCTCATATCAGGCAAAATAGACTTTAAAATAAAGACTGTTACAAGAGACAAGGAAGGACACTATGTAATGATCAAGGGATCAATCCAAGAAGAAGATATAACAATTATAAATATATATGCGTCCAATAGAGGAGCACCTCAAAATAGAAGGCAAATGCTTACAGCCATAAAAGGGAAAATCGACAGTAACACAATAATAGTGAGGCACTTACACCAATGGACTGATCATCCAGACAGAAAATCAATAAGGAAACATAGGCCTTAAATGACACATTAGACTGGATGGACTTAACTGATATGTATAGAACATTCCATCTGAAAGCAGCAGAATACACATTCTTCTTAAATGCACATGTAAATAACATTTTCCAGGATAGATCTCATGCTGGGCCATGAAGCAAGCCTCGGTAAATTTAAGAAAACTGAAACCATATCAAGCATCATTTCCAACCACAACACTATGAGATTCGAAATAAATTACAGGAAAAAAAACTGTAAAAAAGACAAACACGTGGAGGCTAAACAATATGTTACTAAATAACCAATGGTTAACCAAAGAAATCAAAGAGGAAGTCAAAAAATACATAGAGTTAAATGACAATGAAAACACAATGATCCAAAACCTATGGGATACAGCAAAAGCAGTTCTAAGAGGGAAGTTTATAGCAGTACAATTTACCTCAGGAAACAAGAAAAATCTCAAATAAACAACCTAACCTTACACCTAAAGCAACTAGAGAAAGAACAAACAAATCCCAAAGTTAGTAGAAGGAAAGAAATCATAAAGATCAGAGCAGAAGTAAATGAAATAGAGATGAAGAAAACAATAGAAATGATCAATGAAAATAAAAGCTGGTTCTTTGAAAAGAGAAACAAAATTGATAAAGCTTTAGCCAGATTTATCAAGAAAAAAAGGGAGAGGGCTCATATCCATAAAATTAAAATGAAAAAGAAGTTGCACCTGACATCACAGAAGTGCAAAGGATCATAAGAGACTACTACAAGCAACTATATGCCAATGAAATGGACAACCTAGAAGAAAGGGACAAATTCTTAGAAAGGTACAATCTTCCAAGACTGAAATAGGAAAAAAAAGAAAATATTAATAGACCAATCACAAGCACTGAAATTGAAACTGTGACTTAAAAACTCCCAACAAACAAAAGCCCAGGACCAGATGGCTTCACAGGTGAATTCTATGAAACATTTAGAGATGAGACAACACCTATCCTGCTGAAACTCTTCCAAAATTTTTCAGAGGAAGGAACACTCCCAAACTCATTCTAGGAGGCCACCATCACCCTAATACCAAAAGCAGACAAAGATACCACAAAAAAGAAAATTACAGGCCAATATCACTCATGAACCTAGACACAAAAATCTCAAGAAAGTACTAGCAAACTGATTTCAACAACACATTAAAAGATCATACACCATGATCAAGTGGGATTTATCCTAGGGATGCAAGGATTCTTCAATATCTGCAAACTTATTGGTGTGATAGGCCACATTAACAAATCGAAGAATAAAAACCATATGATCATCTCAACAGATGCAAAGAAAGCATTTGACAAAATTCAACACCCATTCATGATAAAATGTCTCCAGAAAGTGGGCACAGAGGGAACATACCTCAACATAATAAGGGCCACATACAACAAACCCACAGCAACTTCATGCTCAATGGTGAAAAGTTGAAAGCATTTCCTCTGCGATCAGGAACAAGACAAGGATGTCCACTCTCACCACTTTTATTCAACATAGTTTTGGAAGTCCTAGCCATGGCAATTAAAGAAGAAAAAGGAATAAAAGCAATCCAAAATGGAAAAGAAGTAAACTTGTCACTGTTTTCAGATGACGTGATACTATACATAGAAAATCCTGTATATGCTATCAGAAAACTACTAGAGCTAATCAATGAATTTAGTAAAGCTGCAGGATACAAAATTAATACACAGAAATCTCTTGCGTTCCTATATGCTAACAATGAAAGATCAGAAACAGAAATTCAAGAAACAATCCCATTTACCTTTGCATCAAAAATACCTAGGAATAAAGCTACCTATGGAGGTAAAAGAACTGTACTCAGAAAAGTATAAGATACTGATGAAAGAAATTAAAGATGACACAAACAGATAGAGAGATATATTATATTCTTGGATTGGAAGAATCAATATTGTCAAAATGACTATACTACCCAAAGCAGTCTACAGTTTCAATGCAATTCCTATCAAATTAACAATGGCATTTTTCACATAATTAGAACAAAAAATTTTACAATTTTTCCCTATCATTTCAAGTATTTTATTATCAAATATTGGCTACATTTATATAATTTGTTATATGTAAGATATAAAATATAACAAATAGCCATAAACTCACCACCTGATTTGAGAAACAGAACTTTACCAATGTTATTGAAGCTTTCTCTCTAAAAATCTGCAGTTATGTCCTTCTCTCTCCCACCTAAAGGTAACCCCATTCCTGAATTTTTAAATTTATCATCCTTTTTCTTTTCTATATGCATTTAGCCTACTAAAAAATTTTACAATTCTATGGAAACAAAAAAGACCCCAAATAGCCATAGCAATCTTGAGAAAGAAAAACGAAGCTGGAGGAATCAAGCGCCCTGACTTCAGACTATACTATAAAACTACATTAATCAAAACAGTATGGTACTGGCATGAAGATAGAAATATCGATCAATGGAACAGGATAGAAAGCCCAGAGATAAACCAACACACATATGGTCACCTAATCTAAGACAAAAGAGGCAGGAGTATACAATGGAGAAAAGACAATCTCTTCAATAAGTGGTGCTGGGAAAACTGGACAGCTACATGTAAAAGAATGAAATTAGAACACTCTTTAACACCATATACAAAAATAAACTCAAAATGGATTAAAGACCTAAATGTAAGACCTAAATGTAAAGACTATAAAACACTTAGAGGAAAACACAGGCAGAACACTCTCTGACATAAAGCAAGATCTCTTTTGATCCACCTCCTAGAGTAATGGAAATAAAAATAAACAAATGGGACCTAATTAAACTTAGAAGCTTTTACACAGCAAAGGAAACCATAAAGAAAATGAAAAGACAACCCACAGAATGGGAGAAAATATTTGCAAATGAAGCCACCAACAAGGGATTAATCTCCACAATATGTGAACAGCTCATGTGGCTCAATAACAAAACAACAAACAACCCACTCAAGAAATGGGCAGAAGATCTATACAGACATTTCTCCAAAGACATAGAGATGGCCAAAAACCACATGAAAAGATGTTCAACATCACTAATACAGAAACTCAAATCAGAACTACAATGAGGTATCACCTCACATCGGTCAGAATGGCCCACATCAAAAAAAACTACAAACAGTAAATGTTGGAGAGGGTGTGGAGGAAAGGGAACCCTTCTATACTGTTGGTGGGAATGTAAACTGGCACACAGCCACTGTGGAGAAAACTATGGAGGTTCTTAAAAAACTAAAAATAGAGCTATTATATGATCCAGCAATCCCACTCCTGGGCATATACCCAGAGAAAATCATAATTTGAAAAGATACATGCACCCCAATGTTCACTGCAGCACTACTTATAATAGCCAGGACATGGAAGCAACCTAAACGCCCACTGACAGAGGAATAGATAAAGAAGATGTGGTACATTATATACAGGGGAATATTACTCAGCCATAAAAAGAGTGAAATAATGCTGTTTGCAGCAACATGCATGGACCTAGAGATTATCATACTAAGTGAAGTAAGTCCGAGAAAGACAAATATCATATGGTATCACTTATATGTGAAATCTAAAAAAAAAATGATAAAAATGAACTTATTTACAAAACAGAAACAGACTCACAGACTTTGAAAAGAAACTTATGGTTACCAAAGGGGAAAGGGGGGTGTGTTAAATTGAGAGCTTGGGATTGACATATACACACTGCTATATATAAAACAGATAACAAATAATGACCTACTGTATAGCACAGGGAACTCTACTCAATACCCTGTAATGATCTATATGGGAAAAGAATATAAAAAAGTGTGGATATTTGTATACGTATAACTGATTCACTTTGCTGTAAAGCAGAAAGTAACAACATTGTAAATCAAGTGTACTCTAATAAAAATTAAAAAATAAAAATACTCTCGAGTATTTAAAATAAAACATTCTTTTGAACAACCAATAGATCAAAGAAACAATTACAGGGGAAATTAAAAAATATATCTTTTTACAAAAGAAAATGGAAACACAACATAAAAAAACTTATGGCATGGAGCAAAAGCAGTTCTAGGAGGGAAATTCATAGCAACAGATGCCTACATTAAGAAATAAGAAAGATCTAAAATAAACAATGTTACTCTATGCCCAAAGGAACTAGAAAAAGAATGACAAAGTGGGTCTAAAGTGAGCAGAAGAAAAGAAATAATAAAGATTAGGGTAGAAATAAATGAAATAGAGAACAAGAAAACAAAAAGAGTTGGTTCACTAAAAAAATAGACAAAATTGACAAACCTTTAGCTAGATTCACCAAGAAAAAAAGAGAATTCAAATAAAATCAGAAATAAAAGAGGGATAGGGATCAAAATGACAGAGTAGGAAGATCCTGAGGTTATGTCCTCCCATGGACATAGCAAAACTACAACTATATATAGAACAACTATTTCTGAGAAAAACGTGAAGATTCACAGAACAGATTTTCTGCAACTAAGAATATAAAGAAACTGCCACATCTGAGACATATAGGAGGCACAGAGTCATGGTTTAGTCAGAACCCATGCTTAGTGTGGCAACCCAACAAGTGGGAGAAATATCACAACTGTGGAGATCCTCCCTGAGGATTGAGGGGTATGAGCCCTACATCGGGCTTCCCAGCCCAAGAAACCTGCTGCAGGAAGATGAGCCCCCATAACGTCTAGTTTTGAAAGCCAGCAGGGCGAATATATGGGAGAGCTGAAGGGCTGTAGAAAAACCAGGACTCCACCCTTTAAGGGCTCGAGCACAAGTTTACTTGCTCCAAGTCCTGGCCTAGAGGCATTAGCTTGAAAAGCACCTGGGTTATATGAGAAGGAGACTTGACTAATTTTATAGTGTGTGCTGGAGGGGAGAGGGATCTGGTAGAACTTTCTTCAGGGACAGAAGTGCTAATGGGTGCCATTTTCTTTTTACTCTCCTTCCACCTAACTGGCCTGGTGCTGGCAGACACCATTTCTGTCACTCTCCATTAACCTAGCTAACACTACATGCCCTACTCCAACTCTCCTGAGGACCAGACTTGACCAACCTACCTGACCCTGCTGGCCTCACCAAAGTGACTTCTGCATTGCCCCACCCAGCAAGCCACCCCAGCCAACACCGCTGCCCCTTCTCCCTCTGGGGGGCTAGCTCTGCACAACAGCACACGCACGGTGGTTGCAGCTGCGCCTCACAGACAGACGTACCAGGGGCCAGCAATGCCCACCAGATATCAACAGCAATCACAACCCAAACACAATAGGAGGCCATACATTGCCCACACAGGATATGTCTCTAGAACCCCTGGCCCTGGTGTCCACTGGTCCCACAGGATACCTTCTACATGAGACCATTCTTTCAAAACAGAAGGCATAGCTGATATATTTAACACAGGCATACCTCATTTTATTATGCTTTGCTTTATTGCACTTCAGATAGTGTGTTTTTTTACAAACTGAGGGTTTATGGCAACAAACTGTAGTCAGAGGATGCTTAGAAATTTTTAGCAATGAAGTATCCTTAAATTATGTACTTTGTTTTTTAAACATAATGCTACTCCATACTTAATAGACTACAATATAGTATAAATATGTTTTTTAAAAAAATAACAAAGATATCAGCATTTTATTTTTTATTTTTTAAATTTTAAAAAAATTTACTTATTTATTTATTTATTATTATTTTTTTGTCCATGCCACGTGGCATGCAGGATCTTAGTTCCTTGACCAGGGATTGAACCCATTCCCCCTGCAGTGGAAGCGCAGAGCCCTAACCATTGGACCACCAGGGAATTCCTAAATATAACTTTTATATACACTGGGAAATCAAAAAATTTGTGTGACTTGCTTTATTAGGATATTCACTTTATTGCAGTGGTCTGGAACCTAACCCACAGAATCTCCAAGGTATGCCTGTACAAGAAACAAACACAGAGAATTAGGCAAAATGAGGAGACAATGGAGGGCCTTCCAAACAAAAGAAAAGACAAAATCTCAGAAAAAGAACTAAATTAAATGGAGATAAGCAATTTATCAAGTAAAGTGTTTAAAATAATAGTCATAAAAATGCTTACTGAACTTGGGAGAATAGATAAACTCAGTGAGAAATTCAACAAATATATAGAAAATATAAAAAAGAAACAATGAGAACTGAAGAATATAAAAACTGAAATGAAAAATACACTAGGAGGAATCAACAACAGATTAGAGGAGGCAGAAGAACAAATTGACAATCTGGAAGACAGGGTAGTGGAAATTACCCAATCAGAACAACAAAAAGAAAAAAGAATGGAAAAAAAACCCCAAAACTAAGATAGTTTAAGAGACCCCTGAAACAACATCAAACATACTAATATTTGCATTATAGGGGTCTGAGAAGGAAAAGACAGAGAGAAAGGGATAGAAGATCTATTTGAAGAAATAATGGTTGAAAATTTCCCTAACCTGGTAAAGGAAACAGACATCAAAGTCCAGGAACTAGAGAGTCCCAAAAAAGATGAACCCAAAGAGACCCACACCAAGACACATTATTTTTCACTTTCACCATTTTAATTGTAAAGAGAGAACCTTAAAAGCAGCAAGAGAAAAACAACTAGTTACATACAAGGAAACCCCCAGAAGACTATCAGCTGACTTTTCAGCAGAAATCTTACAGGTCAAAAGGGACTGGCACAATATATTCAGAGTATTAAAAGAAAAAAAAACTTACAAAGAAGAATGCTCTACCCTACAAGGTTATCATTCAGAATTGAAGGAGAAATAAAGAGTTTCCTGACAGCAAAAGCTAAAGGAATTTGTCACCACTAACCTGGCCTTAAAAGAAATGGCTAAGGGACTTCCTTAGATGGAAAAGAAAAGGCCATAACTAGAAACAGAAAATAAAGAAAGAAAAATCTCTCACTGGTAAAGGCAAACATATATAGGTGTGCCTTGTTTTACTGCACTTGACTTTATTGTGCTTTGTAGATACTGTGTATTTTACAAATTAAAGGTTTGAGGCAACCCTGAATTAAGCAAGTCCATTGGCACCATTTTTTAACAGCATTTGCTTGTTTCATGTTTCTGTGCCACAGTTTGGTAATTCTGACAATATTTCAAACATTTTCATTATTATTTTATTTGTTATGGTGATCTGTGATCAGTGATCTTTGATGGTACTATTGTAACTGCCTTGGGGCTCCTTGAACTGCACCCACATAAGACAGTGAACTTAAACTGATAAGCGTTGTGTGTGTTCTGACTGCTCCACCAACCAGCCATCCCCCCCATCTCTTTCCCTCACCTCAGGCCTCCCTATTCCCTGAGACACAACAATATTGAAATTAGGCCAATTAATAACCCTACAGTGGCCTTTAAGTGTTCAAGTGAAAGGAAGGGTCACATATCCCTCACTTCAAATCAAAAACTAGAACTGATTAAGCTTGGTGAGGAAGGCATGTCAAAAGCCAAGATAGTTAACTGGAGCAAGAGGCCTAACTTCAGCATAAGTTGTAAATGCAAAGGAAAAGTTCTTGAAAGAAACTTAAAGTGCTACTCCAGTGAACACATGAATGATAAGTGAAACAGCCTTATTGTTGATATGGAGAAAATTTTAGTGGTCTGGATAGAAGATCAAACCAGTCACAACATTCCTTTAAGCCAAAGCCTAATCTGGAGCAAGAGCCTAACTCTCTTCAATTCAATGAAGGATGAGAGAGGTGAGGAAGCTGCAGAAGTAAAATCCTAAGCTAACAGAGGTTGATTCATTAGGTGAAGCAAAGAAGACATTTCCATAACATCAAAATGCAAAGTGAAGCAGCAAGTGCTGATGTAGAAGCTGAAGCAAGCATTCCATAAGATCTAGCTAAGGTCATTAATGAAGGTGGGTACAGTAAACAACAGATTTTCAATGGAGACAAACACAGCCTTCTATCGGAAGAAGATGGCACCGAGGACTTTCATTGCTAGAGAGGAGAAGTCAATGCATGGCTTCCAAGCTTCAAAGGACAGGCTGACTGCCTTGTTAGGGGCTAATGCAGCTGGTGACTTGAAGTTGTAGCCAGTGCTCATTTAACATTCCAAAAATTCTAGGGCCCTTTAAGAATTATGCTAAATCTACCCTGCCTATGCTCTGTAAATGAAACAACAAAGCCTGGATGACAGTACATCTGTTTATAATATGGTTTACTGGATATTTTTGCCCACTGTTGAGACCTAATGCCCAGAAAAAAAGATTTCTTTCAAAATATTACTGCTCATTGACAATGGACCTGGTCACCCAGAATGCTGATGGAGATGTACAATGAAATTCATGTTGTTTTCATGCCTGCTAACATAATATCTATTTTGTAGCACATGGATCAAGGAGTAATTTCAACTTTCAAGTCTTAAATATAGTTCATAACTCTATAGCTGCTATAGATAGTGATTCCTCTGATGGATCTGGGCAAAGTTAATTGAAAACCTTCTCAACACGATTCACTATTTTCAATGTCAGTGAGAACATTCATGATTCATGGGGAGAGGTCAAAATATCAACATTAACAGGAGTTTGGAAGAAGTTTATTCCAACCCTCATGGGTAACATCAAAGGTTCAAGATTTACAGTACAGGAAATCACTACAGATGTGGTAGAAATAGAAAGAGAACTAGAATTAGAGCTGGAGTCTGAACATGTGATTGAACTGCTACAATCTCATGATAAAACTTGAATGCATAAGGACCTGCTTCTTGTGGATGAGCAAAGAAAGTGGTTTCTTGAGATGAAATCTATTCCAGGTGAAGCTGCTGTGAAAATTGTCGAAATGACAGCAAGGGATTTAGAATGTTACATAATTTTACATAAGCTAAGTTGATAAAGCAACAGTAAGGTCTGAGAAGATTGACTTCAATGTTGAAATAAGTTCTAGTATGGGTATAATGCTGTCAAACAGTATTGCATGCTACAGAGAAATCGTTTACGAAAAGAAGAGTCAATTGATGTGGCAAACTTTATTATTGTCTTCTTCTAAGAAATTGCTACAGCCACCCCAACCTTCAGGAACTATCACCCTGATCAGTCAGCAGCCATCAATACTGAGGCCACACCATCCACCAGCAAAAAGATGAGACTCACTGAAGGTTCAGACGATGGTTAGTCTTTTTTTAGAAATAAAGTATTTTTATATTAAGATATGTACCTTATTTTTTAGACAAAATTCTACAGCACATTTAATAGACTATGATGGAGTAAAAACTTTTATATGCACTGTGAAACCAAAAATTTGTGTGACTGGTTTCATTGCAGTATTTGCTTTACTTAGTGATCTGGAATCAAATCTGCGATATCTTCAAAGTATGCCTGCAGTATAGGTAGTGGATCAACCATGTATAAAGCTACCATGAAGGTTAAAGATGTAAGTAGCAAAATAATCTATATCTAAAATAATTACAGTTGACCCTTGAACAACATGAGTTTGAAATGCATGGGTCCAATTATATATGGATTTCTTTCACTAAATAGTACAGTACTACAAAATCCATAGTGGGTTGAATCTGCAGATGTGGAATCGTGGATATAGAGGACATTAAAACAAAGACCACAACAAGAGACAAAAAGGGCGTTACATAATGATAAAGGGATAAATCTAACAAGAGGATGTAACACTTGTAACTATCTATATACCCAACATAAGATCACTTACATACATAAAGCAAATAGTAACAGACTTAAAGGGAGATATTGACAATAACACAGTAACAGTAGTAAGGGACTTTAACACCACACTTACCTCCATGGATACATCATCCAGACAGTAAATGAAAAAGGAAACATTGGCCCTAAATGACACATTAGTCCAGATGGACTTAACAGATACCTATGCAGAACATTGCAAACCAAAACAGCAGAATGCACATTCTTTTCAAGTACACTTGGAACACTTTCCAGGACAGATCAGATGTTAGGCTACAAAAAAAGTCTCAATAAAAGACTGAAATCGTATCAAACATCCATTCTGACCACAACCGTATGAAACTAGAAATCAATTAAAAGAAGAAAACTGGAAAAAACACAAACATTTGAGGGTAAACAACGAATGAGTCAAAGATATCAAAAAGAAAATTAAAAAAGATGCAACAAGACAAATAAAAATGGAAACAAAATGTTCCAGAAAGCTATGAGATCCAGCAAAAGTAGTAAGAGGGAAGTTTATAGTGATGAAGGCCTAATTCAAGAAATAAAAAAAATCTCAAACAATCTAAACTTACACCTAAATGAACTAAAAAAAAGAACAAACAAAGCCCAAAGTCAGTAGAAGGATGGAAATAATAAAGAACAGAGTGGAAATAAATGAAATAGAGACTAAAAGAAACAACAGAAAAGATCAGTGAAACTAAGAGCTGCTTCTTGGAAAAGATAAACAAAATTGATAAGCCTTTAGCCAGACTCATCAAGAAAAAAAGACAGAGGGCCCAAATAAATAAGAAATGAAAGAGCAAAAGTTAAAAATGACACCACAGAATAAAAAGAAACACAAGAGATTATTATGAACAATTATACGCCAACAAATTGAAAAACCTAAAAGAAATGGATAAATTTCTAGAAACATAACGTTTCCAAAACTGAATCAGGAAGAAATAGAGAATCTGAACAGACCAATCAGCAGTAATGAAATTGAAGTAGCAATTAAAAAAAAAACCCAATGAACAAAAGTTCAGGACCAGATGGCTTCACAGGTGAATTCTACCAAACATTTAAGAAGAGTTATTAACTTTCTTTCTCAAACTATTGCAAAAAATTGAAGAGAAAATAATGTCCCCAAACTAATTCTATGAAGCCAACATCACCCTGATACCAAAATAAATTAAAGAGATTACAAATAAGAAAATAACAGGCCAATATTCCTGATGAATATAGATGCAAAAATCCTCTACAAAATATTAGCAAACAAAATTCAACAAAATATTAAAAGGATCATACCTCATGATCAAGTGGGATTTATTCCAGGATGCAGGGATGGTTTAATAATACCCACAAATTAACCAATATGATACACCATATTAACAAAATGAAGCATTAAATTATATAATAATCTCAGTACATGTGAAAAAAGCTTTTGACAAAATTCAACATCCTTTTATGATAAAAGCTCTCCACAAACTGGGTATAGAGGGAATATACCTCAACATAATGAAGGCCAGAGCTAACATCATACTCAACAATGAAAAGTTTAAAGCTTTTCCTCTATGATCAGGAACAAGAGAAGGATATCCACTATCACCACTTTTATTCAATGTAGTACTGGATGTCCTAGCCACAGCAATCAGACAAGAGATAAAAGGCAACCAAACTGGAAAGACTTTCACTATTTGCAAGTGACATGATATTATTTAGAAAATCTTAAAGACTCCACACCAAAAGCTACTAGAATAAATGAATTCAGTAATGTTGCAGGATAAAAAAATCAGTGTACTGAAATCTGTTGCATTTCTATACACTAATAATGAACTTTCAGAAAGAGAAATGAAAGAAAACAATCCCATTTACAACTGAATCGAAAATAATAAAATACCTAGGAATAAATTTAAACAAGGAGGTGAAAACTGTACCCAGAAAACTATGACATTGATGAAAGAAAATGAAGAAGACACAAATAAATGGAAACATACACAGTGCTCATGGATTGGGAGTTAAAAAAGTATAAACTTCCTGTTACAAAATAAATGTTATGTCAATAACCATATGATTTCTCTCATATGTGGAAAATAGAAGATAAACAATACAAAATAGATGAACAAACCAAACCAAACAAAAATAAACACATAGATACAGAGAACAGAATAGTAGTTATCAGAAGGGGAATGTTTGGGGGAAGGTGAAACTGGTAAAGGGGATCAACTGTATGGTGACAGATGGAAACCAGATTTTGGTGGTGAGCATACTGTAGGGTACACAGAAGTAGAAATATAATGTACAAATGAAACTTACCTAATGTTAGAAACCAATGTTACCTCAATAAAAAATAAAATAAATAAATGTCATGGGGATGTAATATATAGCATGTTGACTATAGCTAATAATACTGTACTGTATATTTTAAAGTTGCTAAGAGAGTACATCTTAAAAGTTCTCATCATAAGGAAAATAAAATTTTAAACTATATATAGGGTGATGGATATATAGCCTTATTGTGGTGACTATTTTGCAATATATACAAATAAAGAATCATTATGGTGTACATCTGAAACTAATACGTTATATGTCAATTATAAAAATAAAATTAAAAAAGAAAACAATCTCACATACCATTGCATCAAAAAGAGTAAAATACCCAGGAATAAATTTAACCATGTGGGTGAAAGACCTGTACAGTAAAAACTGTGACACTGATGAAAGAAACTGAAGAAGACACAAATAAATGGAAAGATATTTTGTATTCATGGATTACAAGAATTAATATTGTTAAAATGTCCATTCTACCCAAAACAAACTACAGATTCAATGCAATCACTATCAAAATTCCAATGGCATTTTTCATAGAACTTGAATAATCCTAAAATTTAATGGAACCACAAAAGACCCTCAATAGCCAAAGCAATCTGCTGTCTCTGTACTGTGACTTGGGGCAGGAAAGAAGAACAAAGCTGGAAGCATCACAAACTTGGATTTCAAATTCTATTACAAAGCTATAGTAATCAAAATAGTATTATGTTATTACAAAATAGACACAAAGATCAATGGAATAGAATAGAGAGCCCAGCAATAAACACATCTATATATGGACAATTAATTTATGGACAAAGTAGTCTAGAATATACAATGGGGAGAAGTTGGTCTCTTCAATAAAAGCAAAAATAAACAAGTAGACTATATCAAACTAAATTTCTGCACAGCAAAGGAAACCATCAATAAGATGGAAAGCAACCTACTGAGAAAATGTTTCCAAATCCATTATCTGATAAGGGGTTAATGTCCAAAATATATGAAGAACTCGTAGAACTTCGTAACAAAAAAATCCAACAATCCAATTAAAAAATGGGAAGAGGATCTGAGTAGGTATTTTTCCAAAGAAGACATACAGATGGCCAAGAGATACATGAAAAGTTTCCCAACATCAACTAATCATCAGGGAAATGCAAATCAAAAATTATAATGATATCACCTTGCACCTGTTAGAATGGCTATTATCAAAAAGAGAAGAAATAATAGTGTTGGTGAAGATGTGGAGAAAATGGAACACTGTGCACTGGTGGTGGGAATGTAAATTGGAGCAGTCACTATGGAAATGTGTATGGATGTATCTCAAATAATACAAAATAGAACTACCATATGATCCAAGAATTATAGTTCTGGGTATTTATCCAAAGAAAATGAAAACACTAATTCAAAAAGATATCTGCACTCCCATGTTCATTGCAACATTATTTATAATAGCCAAGACATGGAAGCAAACTAAATGTCCATTGGATGAATGGATAAAGAAGATGTGGTATAGGAGAGAGGAATGGCCAAGAAGGTGGAGTGGGAAGATCCTGAGCTCACCTCATCCCATGGGTACATCAAAATTACAACTATTTACAGAGCAACTGCTGATGAGAAAGACTGACAGACTAACAGAAAAGATCTTCTACAACTAAAGATATAAAGAAGAAACCAAAATAAAACAGTAGTAGGGTAGGAAGGGCAGAAACACAATATAGTCAAGATCCATACCTCCAGGAGGACTACTCACAAAAGGGAGAATAATTGCAATCACAGTGCAGCATTTCTCCCCAAGGAGAGAGGGGTCCAAGCCCCACATCGGACTCACCAGCTCTGGGGGTCCTACACCAGAAAGAAGAGCCCCCAGAATGTTTGGCTTTGAAGGACAGTAGGGCTTACTTTCAGGAGACCCAGAGGGCTGTGATAGAGACTCCACTTTTACAGGGTGCACACAGAATCTCACACACTCCAGGACTCAAGGCAGAAGCAGTAATTTGAAAGGAGCCTGGGTCAGACCCACCTGCTGATCTTGGAGAGTCTCCTAGAGAGGCAGGAGGCAAGTGGAGCTCACCCTGGGGACAGACACTGGAAACAGCCGTTTTGGGAGTTGATTATACCACAAGGACACTAGTGCTGGCAAGTGTCATTTTGGAGTCCTCCCTCTAGCTTATCAGCCACAGGACCTGGTCCTGCCCAACAGCCTGTCAGGAGCAGTTCTGAAATGTCTCAGGCCAAGGAGCTAGCTGAGCAGGGACACAGCCTCACTCACCAGTAGGCCAGCTGCCTTAAGGCTTTCTGTGCCCACAGCCACCCTGTGAACTGGCCCCAACCACCAGAGGACCCAGGACCTGGACCCACCTACCAATGGGTCATCACCAACTCTGGGATCCCCCAAGGTCCTGCAACCAGAGACCCTGGGAACAGCCTTTGCCCACCACTGGGCTGGCAGTAGCCTCAGGACCTGGCCTCAATTAGTAGTAGTCAGACACCAGACCCAGGACCACCACAACCCTGCAGCCTGCCATGTCAGGACCCAGCCCCACCCACTCAGCTCTGGGACACCTTGGGCCTGTCAGACAGCTGGCCTAGGATCTGGCTTCACCCACCAACAAGCTGACACCAGCTTCAGGACATGCCAGGACATGCCAGAACATGCAGCCAGCCATGTCAGGAAACAGCCCTGCCCACTAGTAGGCCCCCACTAGATCTGGAACCCTGGCCCTGCAACCTGCCAACTCACAACATTGCTCTGCCCACCAGGGGGCAGCACTAGCCCTAGGATCCCCCAGGGCCCTACAGCCAGCCATCTCATAACACAGTCCTGCCTACCAGCAGTGGGTAGCCTCCACACAAGACAAGGCCTGTCAACCAACCAGATGAAGGGCTAGCCACACTTACCAGACCACCATGCTTAATCAGCTCAGCACAACAGGAGGACCTACACAGTCACATAGGGGTCTCCCTGGAGCATACAGCTCTGGTGACCAGAGGGGAGCGCACTACCGGAATACATCACAGACATAAAGGGAGAAGTTAACAGTAACATAGTAATAGTAGGGGGACTTAAAGACCCCACTTATATCAAGGGATAAATCATATGACAGAAGATCAATAATTAAACACTGGCCGTGAATGACACATGGATCAGATGATCTTAATAGATATATATATAGAACATTCCATTCAAAAGCAGCAGAATACACTATCTTTTGCAGTGCACATGGAACATTCTCCAGAATAGATCACATGCTAGGCCACAAAAAAGTCTGAGTAAATTTAAGAAAACTGAAATCATATCAAGAATTTTTTCTGGCCACAATGCTATGAGACTAGCAATCAACTATAAGAAAAAAAATGCAAAACACACAAACACATTTGGCTAAACAAAACATTACTAAACAACCAATGGATAACTGAAGAAATCAAAGAAGCAATCAAAAAATACCTGGAGCCAAATGAAAGTGAAAACACAATCCAAAATCCTGGGATGCAGCAAAAGCAGTTCTTAGAGGAAAGTTTATAGTTATACAAACCCACCTTGGGAAACAATAGAAATCTCAAATAAACAACTTAAACTTACACCTAAAGGAACAAGAAAAATAACAACAACAACAAAACTCTCAAAGTTAGTAGAAGGAAATAAATTTTTAAAAATAGAGCAGAAATAAATGAAATAAAGACTGAAACAAAGCAATAGAAAAGATCAATGAATATAAGAGCTGATTCTTTAAAAAGATAAACAAAATTGATAAAATCGTACAGTCTCATCAGGAAAAAAAAGTGAGAGGGCCCAAGTCAATAAAATCAGAAATGAAAACAGAGGAGTTACAACCAACACCATAGAAATACAAAGCATCGTAAGAGATTACTACGAACAACTGTACACCAATAAAATGGACAACCTAGAAGAAATGAACAAATTCCTAGGAAAGTACAATCTCCCATGACTGAACTAGGAAGAAATAGCAAATATCAACAGACCAATTACTAGTAATAAAATTGAATCAGTAATTTAAATAAAACTTCCAACAAACAAAAGTCCAAAACCAGATGGCTTCACAGGGGAATTCTACCAAACATTTAGAGAAGAATTAACACCTATCTTTCTCAAACTATTCCAAAAAATTGCAGAGGAAGGAGCACCTCTAAACTCATTTTACAACGAGTCTGATACCAAAACCAGACAAAGATGCCACAAAAAAGTAATTACAGGCCAATATCACTGATGAACATAGATGCAAAAATCCTTAATATAATACTAGCAAACTGAATTCAACAATATATTAAAAGGATCATACACCACAATCAAGTGGTATTTATCCCAGGGATGCAAAGGTGGCTTGATATTCATAAATCAATCAGTGTGATACACCACATTAACAAACTGAAGGATAAAAATCATATGAGCTTATCAATAGATGCAGAAAAAGCTTTTGATAAAATTCAACATCCGTTTATGATAAAAACTCTCCAAAAAGGGGTATGGGGGGACGTACATCAACATAATAAGGTTCATGTATGACAAGCCACAGCTAACATCATACTCAGTGGTAAAAATCTGAAAGTATTCCCTCTAAGATCAGAAAAAGACAAGGATACCCACTCTTGCCACTTTTATTCAACATAGTTTTGGAAGTCCTAGCCACAGCAATCAGACAAGAAAAAGAAATAAAAGTCACCCATATTGGAAAGGGAGAAGCAAAACTGTCACTGTTTGCTGATGACATAATACTACACATGGAAAATCCTAAAGACACCACCAAAAAACTACTAGAGCTCATCAATGAATTTGGTAAAGTTGGAAAATACAAAATTAAAATACAGAAACCTCTTGCATTTCTATACACACACAACTATCAGAAAGAGAAATTCAGAAAACAATTTCATTTACCATCATGATAAAAAGAATAAAATGCCTAGAAATAAGTCTAACTAAGGAGGTAAAAGACCTGTACTTGGAAAACTTTAAGACACTGATGAAAGAAATTGAGGACAATACAAACGGATGGAAAAATAAATCATGTTCATGGAATGGAAGAATTAATGTTGTTAAAATGACGATGCTACCCAAGGCAATCTACAGATTCAATGCAGGCCCAATCAAAATATTAAAGGCATTTTTCACAGAAAGAGAACAAATAAGCCTATAATTTGTATGGAAACACAAAAGACCCCAAATAACCAAACTAATCTTGAGAACACAGCTTGAGATATCATGCTCCCTGATTTCAAACTTTATCACAAAGCTACAATCATCAAAATAGTATGATAATGGCACAAAAACAGACACATAGATCAATGGAAGAGAATAAAAAGCCCAGAAATGAATGCACACTTACATGTGAAATTAATCTGTGACAAAAGAAGGTAAGATTATACAATGGGTAAAAGATGGTGCTGGGAAAACTGGAAAGCTGTATGTAAAAGAATGAAATTAGAAAATCTTCTAATGCATTAGAGACCTAAACGTAAGGCTGGAAACCATAAAACTCCTAGAATAAAACATAGGCAGAGCTCTCTTTGATACAAATCATAGCATTTTTTTTTTTTTTTTTTGGATATCTCTCCTAAGGTAAAGGAAATAAGAGCAATAATAAACAAATGGGACCAATTTAAACTTAAAACCTTTTGCACAGCAAAGGAAACCACTGACAAAACAAAAAGACAACCTACTGATGGGAGAAGATATTTGCAAATGATATGACTGATAAGGGGCTAATATCCAAAATATATAAACAGCTCATAACAACTCAACATAAAAAAAGACAGCCCAATTAAAAAAATGGGCAGAAGACTTGAATAGACATTTTTCCAAAGAAGACATATGGATGGCCAACAGGCATATGAAAAGATGCTCAACATCACTAATCATCAGGGAAATGTAAATCAAAATCTCAATGAGATTACCACCTCACACTTGTCAGAATGTCTAGTATCAAAAAGTCTACAAATAACAACTTTTGGCGAGGATGTGATGAAACGGGAATTCTTGTACACTGTTGGTGGGAATGTAAATTGGTGCAGCCACTATGGAAAATAGTATGGAGGTTCATCAAAAAACTAAAAATAGAACTACTTATATAATCTAGCATTTCTACTCCTTGGTATATATCCGAAGAAAATGAAAACATTAATTTGAAAAGATACATGAATCCCAATGTTCATAGCAGCATTATTTACAACAGCCAAAATATGAAAATAATTAAAGTGTCCATCAACTAACTATACATATATGTGTGTGTGTCTGTATATATACATATATATGCATCAATGTGTGTGTGTGTGTGTGTGTGTGTGTGTGTGTGTGTGTAATGGAATATTACTCAGTCATGAAAAAAGAATGAAATCTTGCCATCAGCGACAACATGGATGGACCTAGAGGATGTTATACTAAGTGAAATAAGTTACAGAAAGACAAATACCACATGATTTCACTTATATGTGGAATGTAAAAAACAAATGAATAATCATAACAAAACAGAAACAGGGTTATAGATACAGAGAATTACAGGTGGTTGCCAAAAGGGAGGGGAGGGGGTTGCAGGGAAGAAGAAAATACGTGAGGCAGGTTAAGAAGTACAAACTTCCAGATGCAAAATAAATGAGTCAGGGGTATGAAATGTGGAGAACATAGTCAATACCTATGTAATCTTTGTGTGGTGAAATATTGTAACCTGACTTATCCTGTTGATCAGTTTGATATGTATAGAAATATAGAATCACTATGTTGTGTAACAGGAACTAACATAGTGTTATAGGTCAACTATACTTCAAAAACAAACAAGCTCACAGAAAAAGAGATCAGATTTGTGGTTACCAGAGGTGAGGGTTGGGGGGAAACTGGATGAAGGCAGGTAAAAGGTATAAACTTCCAATTATAAGATAAAAGTACTAGGGATGTAATTTACAACATGATAATAATTAACACTGCTGTATGTTATATATGAAAGCCGTTAAGAGTTAATCCGAAGAGAGCTCATTACAAGGAAAAATATTTTTCCTCTATTTCTTTAATTTTTTATGTATATGGATGGATATTCACTAAGCTTATTGTGATGAATATTACATGCTGTGTGTAAGTCAATTACACTGTACATCTTAAACTTATACAGTGCACTGTGTCAATTACATCTCAATAAAACTGGAAGAAGAAAAAAAAAGTAGATGTGGTAAATATACAACAGAATATTAGTCAGCCATAAAAAAAAAGGAAATTCTGCAGTTTGTGGCAACATGGATGGACCTTGAGGGCATTGTGTCAAGTGAAATAAGCCAGAGAAAGACAAATACCGTATGATCTCACTGAGATGTGGAATCTAAAACAAACAAATGGAAGTCATTGATACAGAGCACAGATTGGTTATTGCTAGAGGTGGAGTGGGAGGGTGTGGTGGTGGGGAGAAGGCTGAAGGTAATCAAAAGGTACAAACTTCTAGGTATAAAATGAAGTCTGGGGATGTAACATACTGCGTGGTGTTCCAGTTAATACTACTGAATTATATACTTGGTAAAAAAAGAAATGTAGCAGGAAGCAAAAATGAAAATGTTTATCTCAGATGATCACAATTCTTAATATGGTTATCCCATTCTCACACAGCTTTTTCAAATTCTTACTGATGTGTGTTAATTGCTAATATATGGAACTACCCTCAAAATCTGAAGGAAAAAAAGCTATCTAATAAGACTCTGATACCGAAGCAGTAACTTAATGCTTTGGTTTTATTATTTTCAGAACACAACCATATATATTTTCTCAGCTGAACCTCATGATGTTCAGATACAACTCAGAATTCCATTTTAGCAAGTAAATAATTTGATATCCAAAGGTTGCTGGTTTGCCCCTGGTCCCACGGCTAACAAATGGGAAAATTAAATGATAATCTTTTGATTATTTTCTCACCAAAACACTCTCTCGTCATGGATAGTTTGGGTGCACTCCTTCCTCTGTCCAGTTTTATGCTCCATGTTCATGTCAGTTTATATTTATTGGGCACCTAACTTCTGCTAGGCACTGTGATGGGAAAGGATGTGAAAATGAACGACATACTGTCTACTTAATTTGGGTTCCTCAGATACAGCTTTAGGTCCTTATAGCCACTCTTACGAGGAAGTGTGATCCCCGGGATTGGGGTGAGGGACAGGGGCAGTTAGGCAGGGAAGGAGGGAGAGAAACACAAGGAAGCATTACAGAGTTCACCAAAACGAAGTGCAACTGACCCCTCTGAACCATCCTCTAGAAGCATTATAACCTTTGTTTCAGGACATTACATGGTGGTGGAGGTTAGAAAGTTGTGGAGAAAGGGGGCCAAATTTATCTACCAGCTCCCATGCATTGGTTGTAGGTTTGCTCCTTGGGGTATTAACTTCTTTACACTGGTGTTGCCCACATGTGAACACCAAGGGGGTCTGCCTTATCCCTGTATAATCACAGAAGCCTCGGGTAGGAGGAGAGGGGCCTATGGCGTCAGCATAAAGCAATGCACTGCCTGGTAAAATTTCCAGGTTCCCCCAGCGAGGTGATACATGAAAGGAGTCGTGACATAATTCAATGTGAAGATTTTAACACTCACCATTCACGTTTCCAGGCCTCACAATGGCTAGTAGGAATCTTCACACAGGAGTCTCTCAGCATTTCCAAGCCAGAAGTCTTAACTCTCCCTCTTCAAAGTCAACTCTCCTCCCAAAACAAACGGTGAAAAGATTTATCTTCACGATGGTGAAGATAGTTTCATGGTTACAATTAAATAGCCATGATATAGATAAAAGAAAATGGGACATACAATGAGCATGAATCTAGGAACAAACTTTAAGCCTAACTCACTCAGTCAACGTTGAGAACTAATATTCTCTGTGTTAGGCTTTGTGTTAGTAGGTGCTGGGATACAAACGTTACCCGTCCTTGCCTTGAAGAAACTGACTGACTACTGGCTGCACTTAGAATTCACCTGGGGAGTTTTCAAATGACTGTTGGCCCAGGTGCCACCCCTTGAGGTTCTGATTTAATTGGACCCGGGTACAGCTTGGGCATTAGGATTTTAAAAGCTCTCATGTGACTCTTCTGTGCAGGTGAGATGTTTCAACCTGTGATGCAATGCAGGCTTCAATCTGGCCTAAAGGATGTTAAATTTTAGTGCATCAGAGTCACCTAGGGAATATTTTTAGGCATGCTGATTTCCAGATCCATTGGCGGGATTATGATTCACTGAATCGAGGGTGAAGCACAGGCATCTGCATAGTTAATAAGAGCTCCAAGAGAACCACGTGCAGAGCGCTTAGACCCCACTTTGAGAAACATTTCCAGTCTTAAGAGGGTAATGGCAAGAGTGAAAAGATTTCAGAAGAGAGCACAAATGTTGTTCATCAATTGAAAAAAGTATGAGGAAATATTAAGGTTATTTATTCTGATGACAGGGCCAAAGGAGGACTTAAAAAAGAGGAGGCTAGAGACTGTTCCTCCTGGAGGAGAAATGTTTTGTGTGGTGACCAGCTGTTCTTCTTCTCCTCCAGGACAGATGAAGAGTAACCGCCTTTAAACTGTAGCATGTGGGCTTTAGGTTATATGCAAGAAAGGAATTCCTGGCAGTAAGAGCTGTTAAGCACTGATTTAGGTTATTAAGAAAGGCTGTGAAATTTTTTTCCCTGGAGGTTTTCAAAACCAGTATAGATTCTCATTTATCTGGGCTGACTAAGGTATTATCCCGCTCAAAGGCATAGGGAGTATAGACTAGATAACTTTTAAAATTCTTGAATGGCTTATGACATGGATTTGTAACTAACAGCAACAGTAGTTAAATATGAAAGTGGAGGGACTTCCAAAATGACAGTGAGGAGCCTGGCAGGCCCTTTTCCCAGCAAGACAACCATTTAATTGATGAAAATTATATATATATATATATATATATATATATATATATATATATATATATATATATACACACACACACACACACATATATATATATATATATATATATAAAGGTAAAGCTCTGGAAATTGTCCTAAGGGCACACAGCAAATGGAGAAACATTCAATCGAGAAAATCTACTCAATTGCAGTAAGAACAGTCAGAGTCTGAGGCATTTGAGTCACGGGCCCCTCCTCCTCCCCCTCAGCTCTGTGTTTGGGAAACTTTTTTCTGGGAGTTCTACTCTGGGCGGTGCAGCCCAGAAGACTAGGAGGTGTCGGGGTGGAGGGGAGGGGACTCCCTCCTCCCCCAGTTCCCAGTCTAGGACGTTTTCACTCTGCGAGGGGCAGGCTGCAAGTGCTTATCAATCCCGGCTTCCCACTCATATTACAGAAACTCTATTTAGGGCCGGTGTGGCTGAAAGGACTGAGGTTCCCATCCCCCACCAGCCCCTCAGAGGGCAGAGACACTATCCCAGGTGTGGCAGTCTGAGAATACTGGGGCCCCAATTGCCCCTGCCCCAGAAGTGTGGATGTGCTGTGCTTGGGGAGGGGTGGGCAAGCTGAGAAGACAAGGGGCTACCATCCCCCACTCCAGCACCCACCTGTAGAGGAGGGGTGTCACTTGGGAGAGGCAGACCACTGTCCCTGCTCCCAGCTCCTGTGCAGCAGTCTAGAGGTTCTGCTCAGGGAGAGAGGAAAGTTGTGAACAACTCTGTTGGAGGGGACTGACTATATTTGGAACAGAGCTTGGAGAATTCCAGGCCTAAGGGTGTTTTTTGAAACAATGGAGATCTTGGCGGAGAGCAATGAAGAGGGTTTGGTAGCTCCATGGTACTGGTAGCAACAAGGCAACTAGCAGAAGAGCCAGAAGTTTAACAGAGAGAACCACAGAAAGAGACAGCCAAGAAAAACCTTCCTGGAATCACAGTCAACTCTGGGGGTAGAAACGGCTGTGCCCACGTACTAGGCACCGACTCAGAAGGACTCTTAGGAGTTGGGCTGATTTGAAATCATTCCCCAAGTTGCACACAGATCCCTCAACACAGGGTAGAAGCCTTACTGGCACAAGAAATTTAAGCATAACCTCTGACCAAACACTGGCTGAACAATAAACTGCTCTGGCCCAGGGGTAACTCCTAGGAAGCCAGGTTTAAAAATAAAATTATATGCATCCCTAGCAGTTTGGAAGACTGTGTACATGCCCCAAACAGTACCCTCTCAGGAGCTACTGGTCCCTGGCTGATTGTGGGGCAAAAATATAAACTCTGTTAATTGTGATGGCAGTCTCCAAGCCACATAGACACTCAATGGTAAAAGGTAAAGTCTAACTGACTGTGGAGGCTTAAAACAACCTTTGACACATAAGTAGATTCAGTGACAACCTTTAGGAAGGCAGGGTAAAAGATAAAAATAAGGGGAAAATAATGTGAGCAGTGACATCAGAGACTGTACATTATAGGGGAAATAGATTTCACAGAGTCAGTTCAGCCAAGTCACTGAACAAATAAATAAATGAAGCAAACAACAACAACAATCCCTCAGGGGATATCAGTGTCCACAGTTGCTACAATATATTATCAAAAATGTCCAGTTTTCAATTAAAAATTACAAGATGTGTTCAGAAACAGGAAAGTGTGACACGTACACAGGAAAAATGGCAGGTAATAGCAACTGCCTTTGAGGGGCCAAGATATTGGACTTAGCAGACACAGACTTCAAAGCATCCATTAAAAGTATGTTCAAAGAACTGAAGGAAACCATGTCTATAAACTTTAGGGAAAGTATGGTGACAATGTCTTGTCCAATGGAAAATATCAATGAAAAGATTCAAAGTTTAAAGAGAATCAAATGGAAGTACTGAAGTGGAGAAGTACTATAACCAAAATGAAAAATTCACTAAGAAGGGCTCAAAAGTAGATTTGAGATGGCAGAAGAAGGAATCGGTCAACTTGAAGTTAGATCAAGAGTGAGTACATAGGGCTTCCCTGGTGGCGCAGTGGTTGAGAATCTGCCTGCCAATGCAGGGGACACGGGTTCGAGCCCTGGTCTGGGAAGATCCCACATGCCGCAGAGCAACTGGGCCCGTGAGCCACAACTACTGAGCCTGCGCGTCTGGAGCCTGTGCTCCGCAACAAGAGAGGCTGCGAAAGTGAGAGGCCCGCGCACCGCGATGAAGAGTGGCCCCCACTTGCCGCAACTAGAGATACTCCTGGCACAGAAACGAAGACCCAACACAGCCAAAAATAAAATAAAATAAATTAATTAAAAAAAAAAGGTAACTAGAATTATGTGATTTAAAAAAAAAAAGTGAGTACATAATCTGAAGAACAGAGAGAACAAAGAATGGAAAAACATAAACAGTCTCGTAGAAATGTGAGACATCATTAACATACCAACATATGTGTAAAGGGAGTACCTGAGGAAGGAGGAGAGAGAGAAATAGGGAGAAAATATATTTGTTGAGCTTTCTGGTCATGTGATATTTTTCATCAAATTTGGAAGTTTTCAGCCATTATTTTTTTCAAACTCCAAGTAGGATAACACAGAGAGATCCATACCTAGATACATCATAATCACAAAGTCAAACACCGAAGATAAAGAGAACATCTTGAAAGCAGTAAGAGAAAAATGAATCATCATGTTCAAGGGAACTCCAGGAAGATTAATAACTAACTTCTCATCAGAAACAATGGAGGCCAGAAGGCAGTGGGACAGCATACTCAAAATGTGAGTGTGCAATGGGAGACTGGAATTTGTGGACATTATTCCCCAGGGACTTCTCATCATACATTTGTCTTTCTCTATCCAGTATGATTTCCTCATTATTCCCCACATTATCTCCTGATGGTTTCTGAATCTTTGTGGGGGAAATATTTTATTATTTCACTTAGTATAAATTTATCAAAGTTTTCAGAAATAGTCCTGGACTTTCCATCTCCTCTAGAATTAAGTATGTATTTTTGATTCTTGTTTCAGGTTGTGAGGACAGAGGTCTTTGTCATGGACATCTACTGTTATTTGCTCTGCATCTATTCCTTCTTGATGGTACATCTGATGTTCTTTTGGGGAACCATACCTCCCTCCTTCTCAGTCCATACAGTTTATCTGAGGCTGATCTAAAATCCTGGCTTTATGGGGGGCATATAACAAAAATCTGCTCAGAGATTTCCTCTGACCATGCTGAGCCCTGACAGGTTTAGGGACAGGAACATACCCAAGTCATGCTAATGAAACTCAACTTGGAGACTTTGGTTAGAACCGTTGGGCAGAAGGAGATGTCATTTGATTAGAGTCACTCAACTGGTCGGATGGAAGCCTGGCGCTGTCATGGGCCACCAGGAGGAGAAGGCCTCCTGGAGATATGGGCTGACACAAGGGAAAATAGAACTGAGAGACTGGGAGACAGAAATCTTGTCCTTATGGCATTAATTTGAGCCATAATGAATCCAGTTGTGACTAAAGCCAACTTTGATCTCGGATTACATGAACAATATATCCCTTTATGCACATCGAGTTTGAGTTGGGTTTCTAGTAGTCAAAATTAGAAGAGTCATGAATAATGATATGTTCTTCTTCTACACTTCATATACCTATGAATGTGTTAATTTTATAACTGAAAAAAAAACTTTACACAAGAGGCAGAACAGATATAGGTACACAGAGACTCAAAATTAGCTTAGGATGATATGTTAGAAAGCCATTTTCTCTTTTTGTGAATTTGTTTTTAAAACTGCAGTAACTTTAATAATGAATTCAAGAAACTGATGCCAATTTGATCTTCTAATACCGCGTGCGCTGGACAATGCCCAGCAGGTGATGTTGATCTAAGTGTGAACATATCCATCATTAGTGGCCCTACATCTCGTTAACCATCCAGGCCTGGAGAGGTTGTAGAGGTTAGAGTTGAGGGCAGGGTGGGCAGAGGTGACTAGCAAAGAGAGCCCTGAACATTAACTCAGTGCCTTGTTGAGCTATGTAGGACATACTAAAAGATCCAAGGAGGCCACATTTAAAAATAGCATAATGAAATTAGTACACTGCAGTCTGCCCTGAGGAGCAGACCTGACCTGACTTGATGAAGCTTCACATACAAAATGGATTTTATTTTTAGGGCATTCTATCTGGGATAACAATGGCTCTGCTGATAGGAAGGTGGTGGGTATAGTTTGTCTGAGTGGCTGGCACTCACGCCTGAAAAGAACAAAATAGCATATTTAAACTGTCAAGCCCTAATTGTTTCATTAGATGGGGGGTAGTCTTTGACAAAAGGAGCCGGTTAACTGCTGAAAGCAAGAATGATGAGCAGTAATTCTGGCAGGGCACTGGGGCGCTGCACTAGTTACCTCTCCTCCTTTGTTTCTTCCCAGTTCACCTCTGTTACGAGGGAAAGTCTCATTTTCTAATGTAATGACTGCTATTAGAATCAGTTAAATGCCTTTCATGAGCTCGGTGGTATATCTTCCACATATTTTCAGATATGAATGAACCACGGAGGCAAGTTCCAGCATTTGTATGCATCTATTGGGTCTCCAGCATTCAGTTTAATATCAGTTATAGTAATGACAGATACTTATTTAGGACGTTGAACCTAGCAGGATCCTAAAATGACTTACACATTTTATACGTTACGGAGGAAATGTCTTGCTTACCACTAACTTGCAGCCAACTCACCTTTGACGCTAAACACCACGTCACCACCAGCTGCCTGTCCTTTGTAGAAAATGGAGACCTTCGTGTCTGACAGGAACGAAGGAAGACGTTTTGGTAAGCAGGAGGCAAGAACTCAGCTTAATATCTTGATGGGGCACGGCAGAGAAAGCCCCAGGCTAGGCATTTGTGGTAAATAAAGCAGTTTCCACATATTAATTTTACAAAGCATTTCTGCTCTTCCCTCTAACGCTGCACATCTGTGAGGTATCAGGGGAGAGATGGGGGTGTGAGAAGGGGGGGCTCTGATTTATTTCTTGCTGCTCAGTGGAATAAAGACGCACAGCATGTTTTCCATTTACACACATTTAAGAATTTAGAGGCTGCTTCGAATGAGAGAATGGTTATATTTCACCAAGAGACATCATAAAAGCTTTCTTCAGTTTGAAACAGAAAAAATCAGATCCCAGAGATAGCTATTTTTTCTCAGGTACAAGGAATCAAATGTGATTAATGCCTTTTTCAAGGGCCAGAGTCTCCTTTCCCGGACATCCAGAAAGAGCTCGCAGAGGAATCCTCCCAGCCGCCCTGGTCTCTGTTCTTGGCAGGGAGGGAGGGAAACTCCTCCGCTGGTGGGCTGTGTGGATCTGTGCTTTGGACGCTGCCCCTCTAAGTTCAGAGAATTGATTTATCTTTGATTCGGGTTTTTAAATTAGCCTTGTTTAAAATTGTCTATCTTTTTCCAAGGGCAAGCTTTCCTTTTAACCAAGCTTCACGTTACATACTGTATATAAATTTCAGCTGAGTTGTTTTCCAGATTCAAGACTGAAATGTTGAAGCCCATGTTTATCATCATTTGGGCTGAGCTGGAGCCAGCTTGTCCTTGTCAGACAGTGGTTCCAAGCCTGAATGGGCCCACTGCTTTATTGGTTCTCGCTCCATGTTGAAGAATGATGATTTTTGTTGGAGAGATATTCAGCGTTTAAACCCGCCCCTCCTCAACTTAGATAGCTGTAGACTGATGAAGGGTCGCAGTAATCGAAAAACTCCATTAAGTGAGAAGAAACCATCAGGAAATGTGGAAAGTGTATTGAAGAGGAAGGAGACTCCCTGGGCTGAGCTCAAAACTCACGTGGAAGGACAATGCTTATAGCCTTTCTACCTATCCTGGTGAAGAAGTGCTGCAGAACGTTCCAGAATCCGAGGACACTCACCAGGAAGAAACCGCAAGTGGGACACAGCATGCCTTATGGTTTAGACAATGAGCAGGCAAACACTGACCTTTAGTGAGCAGGGCTAACTACCAAGGCATGGTAAAAACAGTTTTCCAGCACAGTGTGTCTTGCTACCAGTGTGGACAGGGCTTTAGCTACTGCTTCCGGCAGGTGCTGACACAGGGCTTCTTTGACTTTCACGACTCACTGCCATTTCCACAGGCTTAGCTGCCGTACAGCAGGTTCCATGGAGATGTGAAATGTTCAGAAGCTGGAGATAGGTCCCTTGCCATTGGAGACCATTGAGGAGAGGGAAATACAGTCTCATTTTCAAATGTTAATTTGGTCTGACCCGCGTAAGAATATATTTCAATGGTCTAATTTGGCAATCTGGTTTTCTAGGTAATAAGATGAATAAACAAAAACCTCTAGCGAGGATCACCACCTTCCCCCACCCCCGATTCTTTAATTTTCCAACAATATATGAGTAGATATGGGGGAAAAAGGGATTTACTTAACAATTACAAAATGCTTTTGGTTCTGAAAAAAAAATTCTAGAAATTGAATATTGCATATATTCCCCAATTTTTTTTCTTTCCCAAATGCAAACAAATAGCCTGGAAACCTGGGAAAAATAGTGACCTGGTTTTGGATACGAAGCAAATAGCCTCACCTTAGGTGAAATTAAAATATATGACAATAAATTTCTCTAGGTCTGCATAGAACTATACTATTGATCAAAATTGTCATTTGTAGGTTAATAGGTACATTTAATTTCTTATGTTTACTTTTTTCACACTGAAAATTAGTATTCACATTGTTTTCATGGATTGTTACATTACACTCATGAATTGATCAAATGTTAAATAAGTGCTTTGAATAGCAGGCTTCTCTAAGTTTAAGGAGTTATCATCAAGACATTAACAATAATTCACATGCCCGTAAAATTGCCAAATTGGAATCTTGGTGGTAAACTGAATCAGGAATCTGCCATCATGAAACATTTTGACAGGCTTCATGAGACTCTCTGAGAATATGCATGGAATTATAGAATGATGGGGCTGGATATGAACTTAAGAGCATCTGGCATCTGGCTTAACAGAAGGGAGACAGGTCTAGCGAGGTTGAGCAGGCAGTTAGAGATGGAGCTAGTCGTCAGGTATCCATTTGCAGCTGGAGTTTCTTCAAAGGCCATCTAGGAGTGTCAACTATAAAGGGTAACACTGATCTTAGTGAATCTGTTGCTATTTTTGTGACCTTTTTCTTTCTAATAATCCTTTAGAGTTTCTTTAGGGAAAAGAGTGGTCAAGCTTAGTAACGAGAGTTTTGTGGTAATTTTTGAATGCTATCTTTTACAAACACTCATACACAAGGCCTAAATTTATACCCCAAGTGAGAGCAGAACAGCATGAAAAATTCCACTGAGAGAACCCCTCTGCATTTGCCCCAGCCCTAATCCTTCCTAAGAAATGTGAGCACTAGAAAATCTCTAAGGTACCCTTCAATGCAGAGGTCTAAGATTCCATGCAGGGAAATGCTCTTTGCCAAAATGCTTTACTTACGGTTCACATATATAACATTCTTCCCCCCAATCCTTGCCCCTCATCCACTAAATCTAGTCTTGCTTTTAACCATCTCTGATTCTTCTGAGTATCTAATGAAAGTTCAAATAATTTCGCCAGGATTGGAAAATACAATATAGTTTAAAATAATTCTCTGTACATTATTTTGGTACACATTCTGGATTTTAAAAATAGGGCTGTTATAAAATTGCTTCAGCATAACTGCTAAGACTCAGATAAAGGGAATAAGAAAAACTAAGAACACTGAAATTTTCTTATGCTTCAAAACAATTATATGGAATAATAGTGTATGTAAAATACTAATGCTTCAGAATCACACTAGGTCAGCCTATAGTAGCATGCCTGACTTCATAGGAAAAACAAAATCTGACATATCTAATGCATGATACTGATAAACTCCACGGGTACTGGGAGGGAGGGATATTTAGACAACATGGCTTAATTGGCTATGATCCATTAGAGTTGAATACATTTTGATGTAGACAAAATGGTAATAATAATTCCAGAGTGGTAGGATGTAGCTCATTAAAAAAACAAAACAAACCAACACAACAGTCTAGTATTGTTCCTGGGGCAGTGGGTGGGAGGGGAGATATTGAATACTGTTGAGTAAACTACATAGGGAGAACATAAGTGATATTATAATTTTCACCCTATGACTTGCAGATCTCTCTCCCAAATTCTGCTCCCCTGTATCACTTCCCTTTATGTGCCAGACATCAACAATGAGATATCCTGCTGTCACCTCAATCGTAGTATCTTTTAGATGGAACCTCTCTTGCTTATGAGCACTGTTTTCTAACTCCCCATATCTGTAATAAAGATCTTCTCTAGGTTACCCAAGTTTGAAATCCTGAAATGACCCCTGACTTATCCCTGTTTTATCCAGGAAACTTGGGGATTTTTCCAAGAATCGACTCTATTCTATACTCATTTTTTAACGATGTTATTGTTATCTAAGCCAATCTATTAAATAACCTATTGGCATCCCATATCAAGAGACTTCACTCATTGTTCATCTTTCTTCTGGGTTCTGTGAATCCATTAAGGTTCAGTTCAAGACTTATTTCTCCATGTAATTTTGCTGAATTTTACCAAACTTATGCCCTCGCTCTTCTCTTTATCCTCTAAACCTGGACTATAAGCTAATTTACACCAAAAAAATAAATAAAAATAAACCCACTAAATTATTGCCTGCCTCATGATGTTTGATGCTGTTTGCACATAGTATAACCTTCCCACTGAAATATAAGTTCCTAGGGTACAGAGATTGCCTCTCACAGTTATTCTAAATTTCCTACAGAAACTAGTTGGTGCTGTGGAAGTGATATGCTAAAACAGTATGCATTAATTGATTTCTTATTTACTGAGAGCTATCAAAAACATTTATATTTCCATGAAAATGGTCTTCATGTCTTTCAGAAAATTGAGGGTGAGTTACATATCTAAAATATATATATGTATATATTTTAGATATGTAACTCACCCTCAACTTTGGGTATTTTTTCCATGTACCTGTAATTCTTTGCTGCAAGCTAAAGACAACACTTAAGGAGGCAAATGTATGGGACTAAGGAAAGTTTGGTGAAAAAATAAAAAATTCTAACTTCTATGACATTTGAGAACCCTCAGAAGGTTATATAAATATGTTTTTGTTTTTATCATGCAATATTTGGCATTTTGGCCACTTCGAGTATAGATATTATTGAGGTCATATCAGACTACATGTTGAGAGGACTAGAACGGATATATGTCAACAAGATTTCTGACAGTCACATGAAAATTGGAAAACATGTGAAAATGCAAATGCTTTACCTAGAGTCCATAACCGACTCTATACAGTAACACAAATAGCTTCATCGACATTTTAGAAACTCAGTTCAGTGGTAAAGATAACATCCAAAAAGAGAAGATGAGCAATGATGCATCAGATTCACAATAAATCTATGTGAGACTTTGAATTTTAGGCAATAGTTGTATTTATTTTTATTGTATTTTTTATAAGGAGCCTTTGAAAAAGCTTATGTTCCATGATCTGATGTTTATGGTCAGTTCAATCTTTCTTTGAAGATGAGCTACACCCATAAAATAGGCCATGACTGGGAGTTCCCTGGTGGTGCAGTGGTTAAGAATCCGCCTGCCAATGCAGGGGACACGGGTTCAAGCCCTGGTCGGAGAAGATCCTACATGCTGCGGAACAACTAAGCCCATGAGCCACAACTACTGAGCCTGCACTCTAGAGCCTGCCAGCCACAACTACTGAGCCCATGTGCCACAACTCCTGAAGCCCGTGTGCCTACAGCCCATGCTCCGCAACAAGACAAGCCACCGCAATGAGAAGCCCGCGCACTGCAACAAAGAGTAGCTCCCGCTCGCCACAACTAGCGAAAGGCCTGCACGCAGCAACGAAGACCCAATGCAGCCAAAAATAAATAAATAAATAAATTTATTAAAAAAAAAAATACACCATGACTCATCCAAATGCTTATGACTACATGATGCTCATTTGTAAGGTTCAGATCTTTACAGCCTTATGGACACACCTTTTCTTGACAAGCCCAAGGTGCCTGGGCTCAGTAGTGATGTAAGTATGTGCCACCACAGGCTCAGGAATGAGCATGCTCTTCCATTATCCAGGCTGACCTCAGTGTCTCTGGCTATATAAACTAGTCTGTCTGCTGTGAAAATTAATCATGTTGGCTTTAAACATGAGAGTCTTTTGAAAGAGAAGCTTTCAACTCCTCAACAATAACAAACAATTTAACATTGTGTTTAGCAACTTGTCAGCTACTTCATCTCTGTCAAAGGCATCTCTTTGGTGATTATATCTCAATCATGTCGGGACCAGTTTGCAATATGCATTATATAGAAGTGAGGTGTCCATAAAACAATTTAATAGCATTTCTTAATGTGAAAAAAATTAAAAATTGAGAGAGAGATGTGTGTGTGAGAGAGAGTGAGAAAGAGAGAAAGAGAGAGAGGGAAAGAGGGAGAGAGAGAGAGAGAGAGAGAGGAAAAAAAATAAAAGGAGGTTATAGGTAACACTCCTTGGGCACTACCAGGAGCTTCTACAAACTTCATATGGATTGGCTTGTTTAATCCTTGTCACGACCCCATAAGACAGTTACTGTTATTATTTATATTTTTTTCTGATGAGGAAATTGAAGCACAACGAGTAAGTACAGATTTAGGATTTAAACCCGCGCAGGCTGACACCAGAGCAGAACCTTTAAACCTCTATGGAATATTTCTTCTCTATATAAAAATTGCTGATTGTTATTTTGAAAATAGTTATAACACAAAATAAATTTGGGTTTGAATTTTCTATCATTTTATTGAGTACATGAAATGGAGCTATTTGTTCAGTTGGTGGTGGGTAGAATGAACTGACAAGTAGTTTTCACACAATGGGGAGAAATTTGAAACCATTTTCCTCAGTGTTTTTTTGTTGCTGTCGTTGTTGTTTTTAGCAGACACTATTTGGGCCTAGCAGAATCCCCCCTTTTAAGTTGCCACCGATATCCCTGACAGTACTTGCAGAGGTGGTGATCCTCGAAGGCCATGTTTGTTCCATGTGATTCTGAGCTCCTGCCACCTCTTTGGGACCTGAAAAAGGTTGGGTCAATCTAGAGGTTAACTGAGCCAAATGTTTTATCTCATTTGAGTATCTACACTATAAGACAGGATTATTACCAGAGAATGATGAGCACTTGAATTGCAGGTCATGTTGAGTCTGGAGGTAATTTTCAGCTGTGTGCAAATTGACTAGTAAGCAGAAAGCAAATTTGAAGAAGGAACAGGAGACTTCAATTGACAAGCAAAACAAAAGAGAGAGAGAGAGGGAGAGAAGATGTGGAGTTCTACAATAAATGAAAGAATCATCTAAGTTTATGACTTCCCAGTTTCATTCCTTCTGTAACTTTACTGAGTGTCCTGACTGTCCATTCATTCATTTATTCAGTTGTTTAGAGTCATTTAACAAATAACACTGAGCCACCTCTTTTGGGGCTCTGTGTTGTACTGTTCTAGGTTCTACAGATAGAGTGGTAAACAAGACAGATAAAGTTCCTGCCTTTGTCAGGGAGCTTGTAATTTGGAGAGAGAGAGAAAGAAGGAAAGAAGGTAGGAAGGAAGGAAGAAGTAAGGAAAGAATGAAGGAAAACCTGCCTATATATGGAGAGAGAGAAAGAGAGAGAATTTAGAAGTGCTTTAAAGAAAAATGTGAAAGTGTCAAAGGATAGACAGTGGTCCAGAAATGCACGTGAGGCTGATGATATTTTATTGGTTGATCAAGGTTTGAGCCTCTAAGGTGACAACTGACAATTGAAGGCAGTGAGAAAGTAGGCTACTCTGATAGCTGGAAACAGAGAATTCCATGGAGAGAGCAGAAAATGCCAAGATAGGAGCAAGGGTGGTGCTGGGGAACAGTAAGAAGGTCAGTGTGGCTGGAGCAGAAGAGTTAGCCAGGAGGAGGTTGGGAGAACTTGAGATCAGAGAGGTATGCCAGTGGGAGAGTCTGTAGAGCCTTGAGGGCCACGCTAAGGACATTTTGAACAGGTGAATTGGAATTGCTTGTGTTTTCCAATAGTAATCGTCCAATAATTCTGAATATTTACTTAGAAGTAGCTTGAGTAGGTTTCTGTTTCTTGAAAAACAAACAACCCCTGATTAGAGTAGTTATAAAATCGTTTTTATAAAAACTTTTTGTCTAATTCAATATCATGTAAAACCCTTTACATATAAAAGAGATGAGAGCAGTGCTATTGCTGAATATTATTTTAAAAGTTCACATTTGTAACATCTACTTACTATAAAGCCAAATTAATGAGAAAAATGACACCGTTTTAATGAACACAAAAATGTGAACTCTGGGTTATAGCTGATAAATGCAGTCTCAATCTTCAATTTTATTTTTGTATTTTGCATTGCTTGCACAATATTGAAAAAAAAATTCTGATTCATACCAATAAATAGGTGCAAATGATAAGCAATTTTAAGAGCTCACCTTAAAATCTCAGAATTTTCTTCAAATAAACTGACCTAGAAAGTTGAAAGTGGAGCAATGGTTAATTTTCTTTAAACATTTGGATTCTTATCAGTATCTAACATATTTGCCTTCTTTATAGTGACCATAAAAGGGAGGCAATAAACTTACCAAAAAATTTACCAAAAAAAAAAATAAATAAGTTAAAACTACTTACAATATGGTATGACAAGATATGTGTTATGCTTCTTTATTACTGCAGAGCTGGCTGTTGGTACACTGTGGCTAGAATATATACCAAGGGAATCTGGCTGAGTTTGGGTTGCAGTAGGCACTTCCCGGAACCATTTTCCACAAAGTGCATATAGGAGAGAGCAAATTTATTGAAAGGCCAGGTCAGAGCTACAACCTGCTTTATCAATAATCCAATTTTAAGAAGTTCAAATGTATTCCCAGAGATCATTATGAGGTCTGTACAAACGATTGTTAACCTACATGCATATGTTATCATCCAATGGGCTAAAATTTGGTGTAAAACACGATTTGTGCTATTTGCTTTACTATAGTTTTTAAGTAGTTTTTAAATTATTTGAAAAATTAAGTTTTTAAATCAAAAGTTTGCAAGACCCAAAGCTTCTCTGAGGAATTCCAGTGATACCTGATCAATTTTTTAAAAATGATGAATCAACTTAACCCTCAATATCACAGATTATGAAATTAAAGCCCAGTGAGGGAACTTATAAAGACAGAGGTCTAAGATAAGAACACAGGTCTGGTTGTCTCATGGCTTGTGACTCCTTCCCCTTTGCACACTGCTAAGTTTTTTTCTTAGTACCAAATAATGAAAGTACGTCAAAATTTTTTACCTTATAAGATTATTTTTCAGATCTTCTAATATAGTTTATGAAACATATTATAACATCTTTACATTTATTTCTGTAATGTCTGTAAAAGGATGTTAAAATCCAGAATGAACTTCTAGTTACTAGAGGTAGCTTATATTAAAAGATTTATGGAGTAGAAAAAAAGCCAAAACCCCCAAATCTCTTTTACATCCAGAAACAGGACACCTGTTTCTGAAATGAGACATACTGGTCTGTCTCAATTGTTAGTACGTAATCTCCATGGAGTAAGGGCTCTTTCTGCCTTGTTCACTCTTGAATCACCAGCTTCTAAAACAGTGTGTGGCACATAGTAGGTATTCAGTAAGTTTTTGCTATCTTTTTGGCAATGAAGCCAGAGAAAACAGCTCAGGATTTAATTCCTAATGGTCTTAGCTTAGGTGGAATTCATAAATAAAAAGTTATAAAGGCCAGCTTTATTGAAAATTGGGAGTCAAAGTTCTTACAGTATTATCATTTAATGTGTAGATTCAGATCTTAAAGTCATTTCCTATCCAATTTTAAACAGTTGAGAGACCATTCTTACTTCTAACACCTCTAAAGTTTTTCAAGTTTTCTAATTCAGGTGTGATGAAACTGCATTGTGAATGGCTGATCCTAATTTTAATAGTGTCTCCATTTCACTTGAGAGTGTTATTCTGAAACTCCAACTATTAATGACTTACACCCTAAACATGGAGGGACAGTAGACTCTGATTTGTCTCAGCTGATTGTGGTTGGAATGGATGTGTAGGTGTATTAATGCTGGCCCATTTTCAATGGATGCCATGGATAACTTGAGTTTCATTCATTCAGTGACTGATCTATTCATCAGTTTCTCTGCATTACTTGGAATCTGGGTGTGTGTGTTGAAAAAACTAAAGACAGGAAAAATTATAGAATCAAAACTCTATTTGTATTATATCCAGTGGCTATTTCAAGTTTTCATCCTGTTCAAAACCTGTCTCTCCTGTCTCTGTCTCTGTCTCTGTCTCTCTCTCTCTCTCTCCCTCCCTCTCTCTCTCTCTCTCTCTCTCTCTCTCCCTCTCTCTCTCTCTAAGATAAGAACCTGTCTCTTAAGCCTCCCTTTGTTTGGTATTATAGATATCACTGATTCAGTGTGCAATTTACTTTGCCCCTGAGATTAGTTCCTCTCTTTCTTCCTTATTCCTGGGCTGCCACTCCTTGTCCTAACAATGGTCCTTTATGCCTTTGTGCCAACACCTAACTGTTGTGCTCATGTGTTGGGTTATTGCCAAGGGTGAAACTCTGAAAACTTTACGGAAGTGCTGACGCCAGTAAAGGTCCAAATGGAAGAACATAATAAGAATATGATCTTAAATTTCTAGGAGCTGTTCCGTCTTATAATGACACTGATAAGACTCTTCCTCAATTGCTTCCTTTAATGGAGTGGCCACTACTCCTCTGGTTAATGATCCCTTTTTAACTGTGGGAAGGCTTTGGGAAGAATGATGGACAACACTTAAGTATTGTTGCTTTTTTGGAGAAAGACCACATTTTGTGGGTTGAATTGTGTCCCCCTAAAAGATGTGTTGAAGTCTTAACCCTGAGTACACAGGAATGTGACCTTAATATGTAAATAGGGGTCTTTGAAGATGTAATTAAGTTAAAATGAAGTCATGCTACATTAGGGTGGGTCCTAATCCAGTGACTGGTGTCCTTAGAAGAGGAAAAGAGACATAGAGACAGACACATGGGGAGAACATCATGTGATGACAGAGGATTGGAATGATTTGTTTACAAACCAAGGAATGCCAAGGATTTCTGGCAACACCAAAAGATAACAGAAAGGCATGGAACAGATTCTCTCCTAGAGCCTCAAAGAGAGCACGACCCTACTAACCTCTTGATTTTGGACTTCTGGCCCCCAGAACTGTGAGAGAATAAATTTCTGTTGTTTTAAGCCACCCAGGTTGTGGTAATTTGTTACAGCAGCCTGAAGAAATGAATATATTCATGAAGATAAAAATGTGGATGACCTGGAGAGAATGAATTTTAACCATTTTAGTCATTATATTCTGATCTCTTTCCCAATAAAACTTTTGATGAATGAGTTTCACAAACCATATGTTTTTTCATGTTTTCTGCTTTCTTCCTCTATTATCTGGCAGACAGAAACAAAGCCCTCCTCCCCCCAAACCCCAGTTCGCTGAGTTACTTGGCACCTTCCAGTGGCCCTTTCCAGAGCTGTCTTCTAATTTCTGACTGCCCTCTCCCTTGGCGATGCCCAAGCTCAGCACTGCATATTTGGGGCGTCTCCTGTGACCTCCTTCCTCCTCTCCTTACTAAAAAGTCTGGTCTCGTGTCACATTTTCTCAGAACCTTGAGCTCTGCCAGGAAGCACGTTATCTGGTCTGTTCAGTAAATACTGGGTCACTGTATAAGTGACCATTGCTGAGTTAAGATGTAATGGTCTCACAAGTAATGCATTTGTTTTAATAGGGTCCATCCTCAGGCATGACTTTGGCAGAAAAAATAAGGCAAGAAGGGAGAATTTCACGATGGGGAGGTGTGGGTGATAGGGAGGGCAGATATCTTGGGGCAAACACACCTGTCATATCCTTTGGGTTATATCACATAGCCAACCGCCTACTGTCCCCTGGGTTTGAACTCTGCTGGTGGGAGTTCAAGTATTGTCACAAGGGCAGGCTACAGGAAGATGTGCCCAGGAGCCTAAATAGAGCACACTCAGATAACTGCCTCCTGAATAGTAAGAGCTTAAAGTCTGTTCACGGTCCCTGTGCTGTTTTTATTTTACTTTCTCCATAATTTTTTTAAAGACAAAATTCCTCCTCTGTGAGGTGCTTCCCTCTACCACCAAATGATGTGAATGAGAGCACCCATCCGTGTTACAATGACACAGGAAGCCTCCTGCTGCCATTATAGTCTAGGCTTCTTTAATTCATCAAACACCCAATTAAAGAGTTACAGAGTCTTGTTAGTATAGGGTTTTGGGGTGTGTATGTATACACACATACACACACACACACACACATGCACACAAATACTATACATATATTATTATACTTATGTGCTACTAAATAAATCACTTGTCTGTAATTTGATACTTTGAATTTTTGACTGACTGGAATGAGCAATTAAGATTTTTTTTTTTCTGCCATTGTATAGACACAGCCCAATTCAAAGGATAGATGCCCAAAGCTAATTGCATATCTATTGCGATCTAGTCTTACACAACTTTGCATTTTTCACTTCTGTTTTCTGGGTCCAGGTGATTGAATATCTGTCTTCTCTCATTGAGCACCCACTCAGGAAATAGCTCCGTGAGTGTAGCGCCTCAGCAATAAGATTTAAATAATGACAACTCCTACTGATTTTCTGCCAGGCTAAATAGCTGTAAGTACTTTTTGAAATAATAATGCTGGACTAAGTGATCATCCTCAGTTAATCAATGTGAAAACAACCTAGAACTTATTTAGGTCTAAAAATTGAGAAGGTATCAATCTTGAAAGGAAGGTTTTTTTCAGGTAAAATGCTAATTTCCTTCTATTTTTGTCATTGCTGACAGCAGTCCTAGGGCTACTACAAATAAGCCATTGTTTATTGACAGATAAAACTAGCATCTTCTGTACGGGAGGAAGTGTGTAAGAGCACAGGCTATGGAGCCAGAATGTCTGAGTTCAAATTGCAGCTCCTCTATTACAGGCACTGTGTCCTTTGGCAAATTAGGGAACTTTGTTTTCCTCGATGTCTTTATTCATAAAATGAAGATAATAATAGTACTTATCTCATATGGTTGTTGTGATGATTAAATGAGTTAATATACATGATGCTCTTTGCATAGTGTCTGGCACATAGTAAGCACTCAATAAATGGTAGCTTTTTTTTTTTCTTTATTAATATTGTGAGTTTTTCTTGATTTAAAAGGGACCAGCCCTTCAGATTCCTAGCTGAAGCTGGAACCAGAAGATAAAAAAAACTTTGGTCAAGTGCATTCCTGCTGCTGAAAATGAAAGCTGCTTCTAGCAAAGGAGGGTTTATGGTAAGACGTCTTGAGGGCATAGAAAAGTATGGCAGAGACCAAAATGGACAAAAGCTGGGTGGCAGCTGCAGCAAAGCAGTTGTTTCTCTTCAATCAGTAATGGCCTGAATGATCTCCAGACTGCTCTGAGTCCCAGGCTACATCTGATGTGCATATAGCACTATCAAGATCCCTGCTTTACAATCTACAGATTCAATGCAATCCCTATCAAACTACCACTGGCATTTTTCACAGAACTAGAATAAAAAATTTCACAATTTGTATGGAAACACAAAAGACCCCGAATAGCCAAAGCAATCTTGAGAACGAAAAATGGAGCTGGGGGAATCAGGCTCCCTGACTTCAGACTATATTACAAAGCTTCAGTAATCAAGACAGTTTGGTACTGGCACAAAAACAGAAATATAGATCAATGGAACAGGATAGAAAGCCCAGAGATAAACCCAAACACATATGGTCACCTTATCTTTGATAAAGGAGGCAAGCATATACAGTGGAGAAAAGACAGCCTCTTCAATAAGTGGTGCTGGGAAAATTGGACAGCTACATGTAAAAGTATGAAATTAGAACACTCCCTGACACCATGCACAAAAATAAACTCAAAATGGATTAAAGACCTAAGTGTAAGGGCAGACACTATCAAACTCTTAGAGGAAAACATAGGCAGAACACTCTATGACATACATCACAGCAAGATTCTTTTTGACCCAGCTCCCAGAGAAATGGAAATAAGAACACAAATAAACAAATGGGACCTAATGAAACTTAAAAGCTTTTGCACAGCAAAGGAAACCATAAACAAGACAAAAAGACAACCCTCAGAATGGGAGAAAATATTTGCAAATGAAGCAACTGACAAAGGATTAATCTCCAAGATTTACAAGCAGCTCATGCAGCTCAATAACAAAAAAACGAACAACCCAATCCAAAAATGGGCAGAAGACCTAAATAGACATTTCTCCAAAGAAGATATACAGATGGCCTACAGACACATGAAAGAATGCTCAACATCATTAATCATTAGAGAAATGCAAATCAAAACTACAATGAGATATCATCTCACACCGGTCAGAATGGCCATCATCAAAAAATCTAGAAACAATAAATGCTGGAGAGGGTGTGGAGGAAAGGGAACACTCTTGCACTGTTGGTGGGAATGTAAATTGATACAGCCACTATGGAGAACAGTATGGAGGTTCCTTAAAAAACTACAAATAGAACTACCGTACGACCCAGCAATCCCACTACTGGGCATATACCCTGAGAAAACCATAGTTCAAAAAGAGTCATGTACCAAAATGTTCATTGCAGCTCTATTTACAATAGCCAGGACATGGAAGCAACCTAAATGTCCATCGACAGATGAATGGATAAAGAAGATGTGGCACATATATACAATGGAATATTACTCAGCCATAAAAAGAAATGAAATGGAGGTATTTGTAATGAGGTGGATGGAGTTAGAGTCTGTCATACAGAGTGAAGTAAGTCAGAAAGAGAAAAACAAATACAGTATGCTAACACATATATACGGAATCTAAGGAAAAAAAAAAAAAGGCCATGAAGAACCTAGTGGCAAGACGGGAATAAAGACACAGACCTACTAGAGAATGGACTTGAGGATATGGGGAGGGGGTGGGGTGAGATGTGACAGGGTAAGAGAGTGTCATGGACATATATACACTACCAAATGTAAAATAGATAGCTAGTGGGAAGCAGCCGCATAGCACAGGGAGATCAGCTCGGTGCTTTGTGACCACCTAGAGGGGTGGGATGGGGAGGGTGGGAGGGAGGGAGATGCAAGAGGGAAGAGAAATGGGAACATATTGTATATGTATAACTGATTCACTTTGTTATAAAGCAGAAGCTAACACACCATTGTAAGGCAATTATACTTCAATAAAGATGTTTAAAAAAAAAAAAAAAAGATCCCTGCTTTAGACAAGATCTTGTCATTCGGTAGCAAACGACTGGCTTAGAAAACATTTGACACAATTCAAGTCTTTGCTAATATATCGTTTTACAGAATGCCAAACCAGGCCATCTAACAAAAGGACTATCCAAAAAGTGATGTTTGTTACCAAGCTGGAGATGAGTCCAGGATCAGGAGAGAAGAGGAAATAAGGTCAGAGTGCAGGGAGGCTGAGTCAGGAGGCCTGACATGTGCAGAAATGAGATTACTGTGGAATTGTACCTTACCAGAGCATTAGATTCAAAAGGCCGCACTTGTAAAAGTTACACAGGGCTTCCCTGGTGGCGCAGTGGTTGGGAATCTGCCTGCTAATGCAGGCGACACGGGTTCGAGCCCTGGTCTGGGAGGATCCCACATGCCGCGGAGCAGCTGGGCCCGTGAGCCACAACTACTGAGCCTGTGCCTCTGGAGCCTGTGCCCCGTAGTGGGAGGGGCCGCGATAGTGAGAGGCCCGCGCACCGCGATGAAGAGTGGCCCCCGCACCATGATGAGGAGTGGCCCCCCGCTTGCCGCAACTAGAGAAAGCCCTCACACGAAATGAAGACCTAGAGAAAGCCCTCGCACGAAACGAAGACCCAACACAGCCAAAAAAATAAAAATAAAGTAGCTATTAAAAAAAAAAAAAAAGAAAAAGTTACACAAAATTACCCTTAAAAATCCCTTTTATCCTTCATGAAGTATAGTATAGATAGTTTTGTACATATAACCCTACATGGTATATGTATAATATATGAAAAATTAAATAGTATATGAAAAATAGTACAAATGCAAAATTACATTTTATAGCATTTTATAATATTTAAAACTGAATCTTAGCAGGGATTCTTGAATTCATTTACGTTAAATGCACCTATTTTATGATTCTTAAAACTGTGGTTGGGCCCTGGGCTAATTTCTATTCTCTGGGCTGCGTGTTCTAGCATTTTTTCTCAGCCTGCATACTTTTGACGAATGTATTTTTTCAGAAGAAAGGTAGTTGATGAAAGGAGATATATTTAACATGTGGATACTTTGTTCTCCAAGGTTTTAAATATTATAAGTAATTGAATATCAGTTTTAACAAAGGTGCCTCTAAGAAAGTAAAAACAGAAATTCTTGTATCCATGTCTGTTTCTAAGAGGGATTGGTAGGATTTCCACATTTTAGGAGATCAGCAGAGAAAAACCACATGTGCCATCACTTTAAGATAGGTCACCAAAATGACTGAGCATTTCTGCTCAATTCTTCTTGGTTGTGTACTTCCCAGTGAGATCACAGATCATTTATACAGGTATATCCTTAAATATTGAATGAGAAACAAAATTATTGTGGTGTGATTGAGAGGATAGCAGGGAACCCCTCCCCCCAGATCTGGTCTATAATAAATACAGAATTTTATTGTGAGAGATTAATTTTTTTGCTTCAAGGTTAGTCCTGTTTTGGAGGGGAAACACATCAGACTTGACAGTCATTGTGCTAGAGTCAAGCAAGATGAATCTCCATTTCTTCTTTCCAGGTAATGTAAACCTGCATTTCCAATCTCCCTTGCAGTTAGGTTTGGGCTAAAGGAATGTCAGTGGAAAGGATGCCTACCATTTCTAGGTCTGGACTTAAAATCCCCTGCTTGATTTTCCAACCTCTCTTTCTTACCTTGGTGATTGAGAAGGTTATACTGGAGATGGCGCCATTGCAAAATGGAAGCAGCCTGAACCCTCATTTGGAGGAAAGCCTCCTAGAAGAGCTTCCCACTCACACCATACTGTGTACAGATGACAAATATATCTTTTCATTGTTAAGCCTTTGGGATTTTTGAGGTTGTTTGTTATAGTAGCTAAAGTTATTTATCCAAATAGAGAGATTTATTTCAGAAGTGAAGTACTGCCATTAAAAAATATGTATTAGTCAGCACTGACTTAACTGTTGAGAGGTAAGTAGTGAGCAAATTGATATTGGAGTCTGGGAAGAAGGCTGCCCGTGTGGCGCAGCGGCAAGATATTTAGTACAACTGTCACCTGCAATAAATTGAAGGTCAGAACAAGTCCTTACTCAGCCTGCAGCTTTAGGGGTTAATGGTTGAAATGAATCAGAGTATTAGTATGGGCCAGTTATTATAGGCTGTGTTTTCTAAGGTATTACAAAAAAAGAGGTGGGATCAGGAGAGAATTAGCTGGTTTACCAACATAAATGAAAGGGAATAGATGGAATCCAGAAATGTATGGTTGGAAAACCTGTTTCTAAATCCTAAACAGGAAAAGTTGGGTTTAAAAATCATTAGCTGAATCAAATAACACAGGGTAAAGGTCAGATTAAGGATGTGTGTTTCCCTTAGCTGACTAGCAACTAATTCCTGCTGGTGGTTTACTGATAAGGAAGATTACCTCATCCTCCAGGTTGCAGATAGCCTCAAGATAGCCACCATTAAACTGGAGGAGAGAGGCATGAGAGTGAGAAAGCAAAGTAACAAAGCTCATTTATGAATTGCACCTCAGGATGGTGGAAGTGTTTACCTGCTCATGGCAAATGTACTGGAAGCCTATTAAGTTGTTGAGGGAATTGTATTGCCAAAGAAACAGTGAATCCAGACTAAAAAATTCCTTGACTGAATTTTAAGTAACTCTCAGGCCCTGTAGCAAATGTTATCATCGCACCATTATTATTTCCTCAGCCTGTCCTAGGACACAGCCGACACATCCCATGCCTATATCTCTCTGCTCTGGGGGACTTTGTCACCTGCAGGACTGCTTGGAATTAGTGCCCCAGGAGTGACCTTAAATCAAGGAGAGGCAGGAGTTTCTGTATCTCTCAAGGAAATTGTGTTCCACGTAGTCTCTTAGTGGGTCCCCAGAGGTTTTGATCTCCAATTCACCTACTCATGAATGCTCCCTTTACAGACTTTCCATCCTTCCATGTCTTACTTCTCCACTACTCACGGTGCTTATCAAGATCACCTCTCAGTTCAAGTACTTCCACCAAAATCCTTCTTCAAGGGTCTTACTTTTAGGGAACGCACATTAGGAGAGGTCTCAACCTTCCATGAACAGCAGGCAGGGCTTCAAATGCTCTACATCCTCTGAAACACCTCCATCAGATGTCACCCAGGAGGACATCGGGCAGGAACAGGCTGCCCAGAAGATGGACCCAGGGGTCATGGAGAACAACTGACAAAGGAGTTTCTCCCAATGAACAGAATCAAAGCCAAATTAAGGAACTGTCCAATCTGTCTAGCAGAACTACCATCAACTACTCTGTAATTCTTATTCTTCTTTCTAAACAGAAGTGTTTCTTGCGGTTACGCTGCCCCTCTTCCACCACTGAATAGGGAATGTGCAAATGAGGAACAGATAACTTGTCCTTTTGGTTCATATGTGGCAGCAACTAGATTAGTTACACCCAGACTGGGTGAGAGGACTATGCTTTGCCCAGAGAAACAGGATTTTGCACTAGATACCGACTGTGACCAGAAGATACTGTGGGAGAAACACTGAAATAGATATTTAATGACCAGAGGGGGATTTGTGTAACAGACTGATTAGATGTTCATCAATCCCATTTCATTCTCCTGAGCACAAAAGAAAAATACATTTTTAACTTCTCTCAAAGTTATTTAGGGACCACGTTATATGGGTAAATGTGATATCTACAACTTCCAGCCCTGGTCATAAAGTCTCCTGTATCATTGGCCATGCTCTCTCTTCCCTTTCCTTGGTGAAGATGTAGGCCATCTGTGGAAGATGGTGGCATAATAAAGATGGAAGGAACTTTTATCCCTGAGCCACTAACTGGAGAAGACCTGCCCAGGGACATTCCCCAAGCTTTTTGGACTGTGATGTGAGCAACAAATAAACGTTTATTTTGTTAAGCCACTAAGATTTTGGGATTGTTTGTTATAGCAGCTAGCATAACTCATGAAGACATACATATTAGTGTATTTATTCTTCTTATGTTCTAGAATATGCTTAGAACATGCTTTGATGGTAGAGAAGGTAGCTAGATCATGATGGGATCAGTGAACATTTAGCAAGGGAGGGATTGTAGCAGAAAGAAACCAGATGGTGCTAAAAACAGACCATACATTTCTGCCTGGAAATGACTCTTGGTTCTCCACTGGATTCTACAGCACTATACGTACTATTTGTGTGTGTGTGTGTGTGTGTGTGTGTGTGTGTGTGTGTGAGTCCATGCGCACATACAGTATCTATATACATGAGGAGGACACAGGTGGGGCCAGCCATAGGTAGTACAGTGTAGCAAGTAGCCTCCTTTCTACATCTTCTTGCAGTGACCCCTTCAACTTCTTCTTTGTCCACTACCAAACCCTTCTTGTTTCACATTCAAAACTGTGCCATTTACGACATCCATAGTCCTAAGTACAGATTGCCAGAGTTGCTCTGACAAATCAGGCTGGCTGGGGAAGCTCTGCCAGGAAGTGAAGAATTCACAGATAGGGAAGGCTCACTCTGGGTTAAGGGTTTCTCTCAATCTCAGCTGGCTATCAGCTAATTCTTGCAAAACTGTGCCTATTTTTCCAGAAGCATTTACATGTCAGTTGGAACTTCCAGAGGATTTCTACAGTTTTAAGGCAATCTTTTTTTTTTTTAATTAAAAAATGATTTTTAATAGGTAATACATGGTAATACATTCACATGGTTCAAAATAAAAACAATACACACCAAGAAGAACTTGTGTCCATTCTGTATTACCTACTCTACCTCTTACAAGTAAACACTTTTACTAGGCTCTTATATAAAATCAACATTTAATGATAAAATTTCGGTGCCAGTAGCTGATGGGGAAATATTTTAAGACAGGGAACACCCTCCTCAAATTACACACTTCCACAGTGTTTTGGCCATCTATTGCAACTATTACAAAATGGTCCTGAAATTGAGAATAAACACTGAGAAACTGTCTCAACCCAGCACCCTCCCAACCGAAGACCAACCATTTGATTTCTATACCATCAGATTAAAATAGCTTAATTTAAACTCTTTGTTGCTGAAATAAACATCCAAACATTAACTCATAGCAAATTTTAATTCTGAGAAATTTTAATCTTTGTAACAAAGGTTTACATATATATCTTATCACTTCTCCTCAGACATATTTCTAATCTTCCTGCGAGTATCCAAGAACAAACATGCTATAGTGATCATATAGGTAATACTATCACAGCCCTGCTGTGTTTCCCTAGTGCGAATGCAATCAGCTGCACCAGACTTCCTAAATTTCTTTCCTATAGATTTTTCCTATTACTTTTCTCTACAGCGACAGCCTGAGAAGTTTAACCCCCCTTTTATTTAGAAAAACCAATTTTATTTGAATATAAAACCCTGAATAAATTTAGTCTTAAAGACATATTTGATATTACCTTTTCTTTGAATTTCATTTCTTGACAGTTTCACTCGAAATTATAAGTAGTGAAAAATGAAAATGAAGTTCTGGATGTTAAATACTAACCATGTGTTTGAGATGGTTGGAGGGGAGATAGGGATCTCAGGGCTTTTGGATCTATACAACAACAGATGTAAAGATCAAAAAGGGAAAATCAGGAGTATGAATATAGGGAAAATACTTTGAAGTATAAGTGTTTTTTACCAGAGGAAACCAATTTTCCCAATTTACTCACATAACACTGGGATGAATAAACCCTCGGCGTGCATGAGCTGATGCTGAAACATTGGTAAACAGGCTAACAGATGGGAGAGGGTGCTGTTAGTTTTCTGCCTTCTCATTCTCTTTTATTGTATGAGGAGCATACAGAAAACCAAACCATACAACAAGCAAAAACAAAAGCAAAAACAGGGTTTGGGAAGTACTTGGGACTACTTAGAATTTTGAGTAAGAGGACAAATGGGACATTCTGAATAACTGAATATGTCTCTATAAGCATAAGACCAATGATCAATTAGTCAGCATCTTTAAATCTCTATGCTTCTTCACGTCTTTAGTGTATTATGGAAGCAGATTTTTGAGATACTATCCTTTTGGTCTGAATTTAAAAATTTAAATTATGGTTTAGCATTTATAACTACTGTCCAAAATTTTAGTAATTTTTTATTGCCCTTATTTGATGAGTAATAATTACTAGTTGGGGATCTTCAAAGCTTGCCTGATTAAGAAACCCTAGGAAGTCTTAGAGCAAGAGCATCATGTGGTTTTTTTAGAGCCCTTTGCTTTCTGTTTTTTAATTTTTTTAAGAGGTTTCAGAATCATCTGTTTCCTCTGGCTTCTCTGGAACGACCGTGGACGACTTCGCCTCTTCCTTTGGCATGTGTGTTCTGGTGATCTCAATGAACAACATGTTGGCCTCTGTGAATTTGCTTCCATATGGAACAAGTTAGCAGCTATTTAATTTCTAAAAATGTTTATGAAGTCCACAGCCCATTGTTATTTTTAGAGAGGCTTGTTCAGATCTTTGCCAGACAGTTATTTCAGGACTCCAGAGATTCTTTATGGAACTCCTTCAGAAAGCACACCACCTTAAAACTATACTGAGTTATTATAAAGATTAAAATAAAAGTATTGATTCCTTGTCTTATTCACATTAACTCTCTTCTAATAGAGGTTAGTTTGTATTGAGCCACATGACAAGCAGATATTTTTAAATTAGAAGATTTGCCTATAAGCTCATGTAGTTTTATAATCAATGAGTGAATTGCATTCATATTTGACCCAAAAAATGTATATGATAGTTTTAGGAATCATGTAAACACTTAGATAACCTTTTTTAAAAAGCTGATTTAAATTCTTCTGTTTGTAACATGTAAAGTGAGCCTTAGAGACAATATTTCACTTATGTTTATTTCCAGGTGTCCGATACCATGGTCCTTAGGTGATTTAATTTTTCTTCTTGGCCTATTAGCTCAGAGTTACCCATTTGTTCAAGGATTTGGCACTTTTTAGTATTCAGCCTTCAATACTCCTTCTGAAAGCTTCTTGTGGTTGAATGCTGAACGCTTACAAAAGCAGATAGGTATTTAAATGTGAAAATGAATTCTTATAATTAGATTTACTCTTTTTTTTATCAAGTATGCAAAATACTGCTTCTTGTTCTCAATGAAATTTAGAGAATGAAGTTGAGAATATGCAAAAGTAAACTCATCTGTTTCTGCCTATTTGAAAATCTGAATCTCTCTTGAATTGTTCTTACTTGATAATGTTCTTATCATTACATGATTACTTAGTTGTAGCTGTAAGGGAATATTTGAATTATAAAAGTGCCAATCTGGCGGCATTAGAGAAACATATTGTAGGTGATGCTTATCTCTGGGTGGCAACTGAGAGTAAAACAATCATGGAAAAAGGAAGTGCCATGAGAAAGGAAGTGGGAAAGGAAAATGATTCATGTAAGGAAGTGTAATTTGGCTTCTGATAAGTTTGGAATTGTAGAAACCTTATAATTTTTTACACAGAGTACCTGTTGTGGAAGACATCATAGACAAACAGTAAAATGAAAGCTTCTTTTTTTCTTTTTAAAGTTGGTAGAGATTCAATGGAAATTTTTTTCTTAAAACATTAATTTTAAAATAAAATGAATTTGTCAGTCTCAGGAACCAGTCTCTAAGATGAAAAATAATTTTGTTTTGATTTATGCATTTAATATTTCACACTAGAAATGTAAAACTGCAGCAGTTATTTTATAGTGACTGAGATCAGGAAATATGGAAGTAATTCATTATATTTATTATTTTTCTTTATAAAACTATAAATCAATGTTATTGAAAATTAAATGTACGGTCTTCTGTGGGGGCATTTCTGAGGTATAACACTACTTTCCATAAGGCTTTCTACGATCTGACAGAAACTTGAATTATTCATAAAAGCCTTGGATTTTCCTTCACCTAATCAAATTAATAAAACAATTTCAATTCCAAAAGCTATTAATAATGCTCCATGGAAGAGAGCAAAAAGCATGAATTTATCTTCAGTTTCCTTTTGAATTTTGTGTCCTTCTGGGAATCAGCAAGACAAGAAAGTAGATCTCAAAAAAAGTCAGAGTACTGACTGCTATACCATTGTTACTTTGCTGGTATAACACAGTCGTGTGATAATTTTTGTTCTTCCATTGTCATTGTACTTCCAAGGAAGACTATTCTTGTAGTTCCCTGAAGGGTCTTTAGAACTCCCTTTTAAAATAAATAAATATAAAATAAATAAAATTATATAGAGGCATTCTAGTTTTAAGGATTAATTACCATACTACACCTGAAATGTTTTGTGAAATGGAATCATAACATGGGATAAGACAAATATAAGCAAGCAGCTATATGAAACAAATGTAGAAAGGAACAGGGGTATTATGTCACTGGGTATAGTAGATAAACAAATTCTTTTTTCTTTTTTTAAATTTACTTATTTACTTATTTTGGGGTACGTTGGGTCTTCGTTGCTGTGTGTGGGCTTTCTCTGGTTGCAGCGAGAGGGGTCTACTCTTCATTGTGGTGTGCAGGCTTCTCATTGCCGTGGCTTCTCTTGCTGTGGAGCAGGGGCTCTAGGTGCGCGGGCTTCAGTAGTTGCGGCACATGGGCTCTAGAGCGCAGGCTCAGTAGTTGTGGTGCACGGGCTTAGTTACTCTGTGGCATGTGGGATCTTCCCAGACCAGGGCTCGAACCCGTGTTCCCTGCATTGGCAGGTGGCTTCTCAACCACTGCGCCAACAGGGAAGTCCCCCTAAGAGAATTTTTTTTTTTAATTTATATTTATTTATTTCTTTATTTTACTTTTGGCTGCATTGGGTCTTCGTTGCTGTGCATGGGTTTCTCATTGCGGTGGCTTCTCTCTGTTGTGGAGCACGGGCTCTAGGCGCATGGGCTTCAGTAGCTGTGGCATGTGGGCTCAGTAGTTGTGGCTCATGGGCTAAGTTGCTCCACAGCATGTGGGATCCTCCCGGACCAGGGCTCGAACCCGTGTCCCCTGCATTGGCAGGCGGATTTTTTTTTTTTTTTTTTTTTATCCATAGGACAGAAAGCAGATTAGTGGTTTTCTTTTTTTTAAAATTATTTATTTGTTTATTTATTTATTTATGGCTGTGTTGGGTCTTCGTTTCTGTGCCAGGGCTATCTCTAGTTGCAGCAAGTGGGGGCCACTCTTCATCGCGGTGTGCGGGCCTCTCACTATCGCGGCCTCTCTTGTTGCGGAGCACAGGCTCCAGACGCGCAGGCTCAATAATTGTGGCTCACGGGCCTAGTTGCTCCGCGGCATGTGGGATCTTCCCAGACCAGGGCTCGAACCCGTGTCCCCTGCATTGGCAGGCAGATTCTCAACCACTGCACCACCAGGGAAGCCCTTTTTTTTTTTTTTTAAGGAAACTACAGACTTTATTTGGATTTCAGCAGTTTTCCACTAAAGTTCTTTCTTTGTTCTAAGATCCAATCCATAATCCCACATTGCGTTCAGTTTTCCTGTCTCCTTAGTCTCCCCAAACCTGTGATAGTTACTCATTCTTTTTTGTCTTTCATGTATTTTATTTTATTTTTTTAACATCTTTATTGGAATATAACTGCTTTACAATGTTGTGTTAGTTGCTGCTGTATAACAAAGTGAATCAGCTATACATATACATATACCCCATATCTCCTCCCTCTTGCATCTCCCTACCACCCTCCCTATCTCACCCCTTTAGGTGGACACAAAGCACTGAGCTGATCTCCCTGTGCTATGTGGCTGCTTCCTACTAGCTATTTTACATTTGGTAGTGTATATATGTCCATGCCATTCTCTCACTTCGTCCCAGCTTACCTTTCCCCCTCCCCGTGTCCTCAAGTCCATTCTCTACGTCTGCATCTTTATTCTTGTCCTGCCCCTAGGTCCTTCAGAACCATTTTCTTTTTTTTAGATTCCATATATATGTGTTAGCATATGGTATTTGTTTTTCTCTTTCTGACTTACTTCACTCTGTATGACAGACTCTAGGTCCATCCACCTCACTAAAAATAACTCAATTTCATTTCTTTTTATGGCTGAGTAATATTCCATTGTATATATGTGCCACATCTTCTTTATCCAGTCATCTGTTGATGGGCATTTAGGTTGCTTCCATGTCCTGGCTATTGTAAATAGAGCTGCAATGAACATTGTGGTACATGACTCTTTTTGAATTATGGTTTTCTCAGGGTATATGCCCAGTAGTGGGATTGCTGGGTCATATGGGAGTTCTATTTTTAGTTTTTTAAGGAACCTCCATACTGATCTCCATAGTGGCTGTATCAATTTACATTCCCACCAACAGTGCAAGAGGGTTCCCTTTTCTCCACACCCTCTCCAGCATTTATTGTTTGTAGATTTTTTGATGATGGCCATTCTGACTAATGTGAGGTGATACCTCAGTGTAGTTTTGATTTGCATTTCTCTAATGATTAATGATGTTGAGCATCCTTTCATGTGTTTGTTGTGGCAGGAAGATTCTTAACCACTGCGCCACCAGGGAAGTCCTGAGAATTTTTTTTTTTTTTTTTTAATTAATAGCTACTCTATTTATTTATTTATTTATTTATTTTCAGCTGTGTTGGGTCTTCGTTTCGTGCGAGGGCTTTCTCTAGTTGCGGCAAGCGGAGGCCACTCTTCATTGTGGTGCGGGGGCCACTCTTCATCGCGGTGCGCGGGCCTCTCACCATCACGGCCCCTCCCGCTGCGGGGCACAGGCTCCAGACGCGCAGGCTCAGCAGTTGTGGCTCATAGGCCCAGTTGCTCCACGGCATGTGGGATCTTCCCAGACCAGGGCTCAAACCCGTGTCCCCTGCATTAGCAGGCAGATTCTCAACCACTGCGCCACCAGGGAAGCCCAATGAGAATTTTTTATGTGTATCTTTGTACAAGGGACTTTTAATAATAAAGTAAATGTCTTCAACTCCAGCATCATCTTATAGAAATATTGTTCAGGATGACACTTCTTGAATCAGTCCTCTTTGAAGGATGAGGATATAATATTAAACCATTACTCAGTCAAGGCATTCCTAAGGGGGCTCAGATAATAAAGTATAAGTATTCCACTTGCGGATGATCTGGCTTAATACAGGGAGAGAGTGGGCAGAATCCAGGAGGAGGAAGTACTTTCAAATCTCCTGGGCGGTCTCTCTCAAATTTCAGATGCTTTAAGCAGGCCTATAGTAAGTGTTGGATCACAGTCACTTGCAGGATACAATTCTGAACCAGAAACCCATAGGTAGGACTGAGGTACAACTGTTCTATAATGAAAGCCCAACTTGCATTCTCACCCACTCAGAAAGCACTGCGAGCTTCAGCACAATTATGGGGAACTGCAAGGCTTGAAGATAGTGCCAATATGTTTCCCAAATCTTCCTGTTTGCCTAGCTATTGTAAGTATAGAGCATGATGGATTTGAATTAGCCAGAAAAATGTTTATCCTACCTGTGGAAAGTCCAGTTTCTAAGCAGAACTATATTTTGATAACCCTGCCAGGAATAGTAATCTGCAAAATACATACAACACACGTAAATCTGCAGAATGGTATTATTTGAAAATGTCTTTTTAAATGTTAGAGGAGGATGCCTACCAGATGTTACCAAGTTTGATGGAAATGAGACTGAGTGACCCCTTTTGATTTTTACAAACTGATGAGTCCAATGCTTAAGGCCTTTGCTTGTTTTACTGTCAGAGAAAATTCAACTGTTTGGCCAACATAAAGAAGGATGTTTGGCATCTTGTTTGCTAAAGCAAGAGGGAATGCAGTTTATTCATTGAATGGTTCTACCATACCATGTATTTGAAAAAAAATAAAAGCAGTGAGGCTAGAATGCAGCACTCTTAGAGACCAATGCAAAATTAGAAAAGTGCTTGTCATGATGCCCATATGTCCACTCATACACTCATAGTCTAATGGTCAGATTAAGTTTGGGCTGTTTGTCCCACAGACTGAAGAAAGATGGGTGAGCTAAGAGGAGGTTCGGTTAATATATTGGAAGTTGAATAATGGTGCTAGAAATCAGTTTGTGGCTTAGAGTTTAAAGAACATGTCCAACAGATCAAGCAGTTGAAATTAAGAACACCAAGAGTATCCATTTGTAAAAGCTGGCTCTTCTGAAGGACTTTGATCTCTAATTTTCCCAAGATAAGAATAGATTGGAAATAGTTTGGGGGAAAAGAGTGTCATGTGAATTTAAGTGGAGATTTATGCTTCTATTAGTTGTCTCTCAAAAGTCAAATTAAAAATAACCATTTCTCCATATCTTCATTGTTTCCTCTATGCCTGAATTCAAAGCTTCTCATTGAAATCGTATATGTTTTATAAAATATATCACATATTTTTGTATATATAACACATCTTATATATTTATTATATATTTATAAATTCTGGCAAATTTTGGTAAGTGGAAGTAAGGGGAATGTGTTAGTTTCCTAGGGCTGCCATAACAAAGTCCCACAAATGCATGTCTTTAAACAACAGAAACTTATTCTTTTTACAGTTCTGGAGGCTACAGTGTGAAATCAAGGTGTTGGCAGGGCCATGTTCTCTACAAAGTCCCTAGCAGAAGATCCTTCCTTGCCTCTTCTAGCTTCTCGGAGCCCTAGGCGTGCCTTGGCTTGTGGTAGTGTAACTCCAATCTCTGCCTCGGTCTTCACATGGTCATTTTCCTTTAGTGTGTCTCTCCTTCTCTTCTTATAAGGACACCAGTTATATTAGATTAAGGGCCTACCCTACACCAGTATGACCTCATCTTAACCTAATTAATTACACATATGCATCCAGATAAGGTCACATTCTGACATGCTATTGGTTAGGACTTCCACATATCTTTTGGGGGGACATAATTCAACCCAAAACAAGGGAATATTTTGTTTTGTTTGTTTCTTTGGTGGGGTGGGGGGAGTGTCAGTCCTTATAGAATTAAGAATCTGTAAAGCCATACCTTTGTTTTCCCAGATTAAAAAAAACAGCCAACACAGGGTTTACTTCTTGATTTCCTATGATTTTAAAAGAAAAGGTAGAAGTTAGTTGAAGAATTGGTGAGATATACCTTCTATCTTGACTTCTTCACTGTGCTATAATAGCCTCATATTCTCACCCATCCAGTTCTGGAGTCAAGACTCAGGAATAATGATATTGAAAATCAAAGTATGTTTAAGGAAGAAGTAAATAATTTCAGCAGAGCTAGGCATCAATTTGAAGAGTGAAAATAAAATAAAATTGTAATATTAATTGATCATTAACGCTGATATCTCTCAGACAGCCCAGAGGGTACCCTTTATACTATAAAGTTACAGAGAATGATTTTAACCAGCTATTCTCATCCAAGATTCAAACATTTATCTCTATAAAAAGAGCCCATGGGAAACAATTTTCTGATCCAAATTTCCTTTCCATGGAAGGAGATGTGAATTCACCATTCATTAGTTTAATGACCTTGGGTAAATAAGCCCATTAATCGCTGAATTTTTTCCACGTTTGTAAAACAGGAATAACAGTAACTTAACCGTTAATTTAATAGGGCATTTTAATATAAAAGCTGTTTATACACTATATTGTTGTATACACAAATGTAAGAATTTATTTCTGGACAGTGTCTTCAAGTAGCCTTCAAGAGGCACTAAGGCACAGCAACTCATGAGCAGTGGTTCTGAGTAAGACTGATTCAGATAGAATCTCAGCTCCACCATCTACTAAGGTGTGATCTTGATCTCTGTGCCTCCGTTTATTATCTGTAAAATGAGGGTAACAGTATTCACTTGCTAGGTTGTTAAGAGGATTATACAAATTAATAAATGTGAAGCAACTAGGATAGTGCCTGGTACCTAGCAAACACTCAATAAATGTAAACTGAAGATGATGATTACCATAAACTCTGGCATTCAGGTCTCCCTAGTGAGTGCTTAGAACATACGCTTTTTAGAAGACAATGAAATTGGATCCAGAAACACAGGCTGTTAGTCAACCCAAATGAAAACAGCTTAAGCAAGGGGAAATGACTGAATTTAGTGCCCAAATAATGTCAGTGGTTTCTCTCTACCCCCTAATTTTGCCTCTTCTCTGCTGCCTCCTTTCTCAGTTCTGGCAGTGGCCAAAGAGCTGCACTGATTTCACAGTCTTCTTCATTTTAGAATAAATCCAGTAGAAAACAGGTGAGCTCTATCAGGCAGCTCCCACTACAAATCTGAACTTCACCGATTTAGCAGTTTTGGTCACATCCCACCCCTGAACCAACCCCTATGCCTGGGGATGGATGATGTGCTGATTGCCTTAAAGTGGTTTAAAGATTGAGACTGAAGGAAGGGTAGAAGCTGAAATAATATTTAGGGCTGTTGAAGAAGGGAGGCTGGATGTTGGCAAAACAAGTACCAAATACCCATTGAAAGCCAATGCATCTTGGACAACTGCCTAAAATACCCTTGACATGATTAATGTGTTGAACTAACTACAAGAAAATTGTATAGTATGGAAGCATATATCTTATTATGGGCAAGTACTAGGAGATGATGTGCTTTGAGTTATTATAAATATAACTCTGTTAATTTCAGGCATATAGGCTAGTGATTTCCTCACGTTTGTTTGGATGAGGTAATGATTGAGGATATGACCCACCTTTATTATTTTTCATTGCAAAATATGGATTCTAGCTAGTCACAGAATTGAAAGGCTAATTTAGATGAACCTCTATGAATGTTACTTGTCTAAAAAGCAACTAACATTTGTTAATGTTCTTTTCATTTAAATATTATAGATTGAAATGTTTAAAATCAATTTTTCAAATGGCTTAGACATTAAAATTGGCTATGATCTTTTAACATGCTTTCATTCTTAAATTTGTGTTATACTGTTAATGAACAGGAGACGGATATTTAAATTGAATTTAAAACTGGGCTTGACAGCTAAAGAGGAATAATTATAATTTAAATAAAAACAAAAACTGTAGACATGTATTTTTGTGACTATAATTTTATAGAAACACTTTCATGACTATGGACTTTATAAACTATAATTTTAAAAAGTGACTACATTTACATAAAATATCATGAATGAAAAGAAAGAGCATATGGTACCAATTTTTCTACACTATTCCAGAAAAATAAAATGGGTTTTATTACATTACTATTCTTTAGAGAAAAAATAGCCTTAATGTAAAAGTATTAGCTAGCCAGAAAAATGTTACAAAAACCTTAAAATTAGGCTAATGTAAATGGTATTCCCAGTTCTTCCCTGCAAAAGAAAAATACCAGCAACATACTGGAAGCAAAAAAGTCTTTGAAGAAATCATAGAGCTAGACATTACACTGATGTACAGTGTACTTCCAGCAAAAAATAGGTCCCTAAACACCATGAGAATTATCTATTAATAAACAACTTACTTTGTATCTCATGGATCTAAATGTTTCATTAAATACTGATATGTTTATTTATATGAATTATAAAGTAATCACTTAAAGGCACTTGAAAAGTTATATGGTTTAAAGATTTTAAAGATGGAGAGATGCTTTTAACTTTTATCAGAAATTTTGTAATTGATTATTTCAAATTGGGGTATGAGTATTTATAAAAACTCCTTGAGAGGAAGAAATGTGCTTCTGAAAAGCTATCCAAGGTAGATGCTGTGTTGGTTGTCGTTTAAGAATAATAACTGTGAGTATGTCTGCTACAATACCTTTATTACTAAATTGTTGGCTAACCAACTAATATTCACTGGCAAACTATTCTCTGTTGTACTATGACTTGGTGTCTGTATGAGGACAACAGTCTGGTTCAAGGCTGACCAGACTGAGGTGGGTGGTGTTTTCCTAACAGAGCTGGTTTGATGCAGCTAGCTATTCCAGCAAAAATGTGTTGTGGGAATCGGTCTGTTCTCTCACAGTGAGGGAAAACTTCCAGCCAATACATTTGATTGTTCTTGTGTAAACAGCCCAAGTATTTGAAGGAAAGACTTGACACAACTTTATGTGAATCCAGCTCCTGCCTGTTTCTGCTGGACACATCCAGCTCAGCATGCTCCTTGTTAAATTATCCAGGAGACAGGGTAATGTAGACAACAATATCAGCATGGCCATAAGAACTGCTAAAATATTGAATTACGTCTGTATCAGTTGGTAAATAGCCACTGTCTTGAGTAGCCTCCCTTACCAACAATCCCGGCCATCTTCCCCTAGACCCTGGACCCCTAAGACCTCTCCACCATTCAGCAACTCAAGGTACAATTCCTGGCAGAGCAGAGGCCCTGTGTCCCAGTGCTACAGGCAGCATCTACTCCAATTGGCCAGTGCCTGTGTGCTTCTGGTTTTTGAATCTATTGAGTATCACCCTGACAAAGAGCTAGTGAAGATCACTTCAGCATATCAGTTGAAGACCAAAATCTCAGGCCAACGACAGTGATCAAAACAGAGGAAAGGGACCGTGGCATGGAACCAGGGGGCTTTTAGATCCCCATGCTTCTTTAAGGACGGTCTTGGTATTAAATGTGATGTAGTCTGTCCTTCCACATTCTTCCTGCCTCCACTTTTGGAACTGGTTCTGTTTATAATTCTTCTTAGGGCTTATAGCAATTGCTCTAAAGCTCCATGGTGGAGCATTTCGGCTAATGAGCATATGCCGGAAATGTGTGGGTAGGATGATAACAACCCACTCACTTTTAAGCTTACTTTAGAAGACGCAAACATTAGAAAATGAAAATTAATTACTGAGCAAATTAAGACAAATGCCAACTATCACGTATTAGAGATTTCTGTATTTCCTTTTTTCCTTTACCTTTTTATTTTTGTTTTAAAAACCTAAATTATATTGTACCTCTATTGGTTTAAAACCCTCCAGTGGCTTCTCATTGCTCTGAGAACAAAATCCTCATCCCTTATTAGGACCTGCAAGGTTCTCCATGATCTGGCTAAGGCCTCTCTCTCTTATCTGATCTCTCACTGTTCCTCCCCAACCTCACTCTTCATCTCACACACTCCCTTCCAAAGACGTGCTGAGCTGATTCCTCGTCCCAGAGCCTTCGCACTAGTTGCTCCCTCTGTTCCCACCCTTCTGTGCGATCCCATCTATCATTCAGTTCTCATCTCCTTAGAGAGCCGTTTCCTGATTGTCCTTTATGATATTGCTCTCCTTTGGTTTATCCGCACCTCTAATGACTATTTGAAAATTATTTCAAATAGTGATTAGAGGTCATAGTCTGTTTCCCTCCTCCAGAATGTGAGTTACTGAGAGGACAGGGACTTTTTCTGTTTTGTTCACCACTGTAGCCGAGTACCTAAAAGAATGAGAAGCAGTGTAGCATAGAGGAAGCAATATAGAGCAGTGGTTAATACGCAGGCTCTGGAGCTAGAAAACTTGTGTTAGAAACTCAGTCCTACCACCGAATTGCTGCGTGACTTTAGGAAGCAACAGCACCCATGTTGTGGGGTTCTTGTGACAATTAAATGAGCTAATACATTAAAAAATTCATTTAGAACAAAATCTGGCACATGATGAACACTATATACATATTTGACATTATTTTTTATTGTTTTCATTAGAATATAAGCTCCATGAGGGCAGTATTTTGCTGTTTTGGTTATTGACCAATCCTCAGCACCTAAGACAATATGTGGCTCATTGTTGGCACTCAAAAACAAAGGTTGAGAACATAGTTAAAAGTATCAGTTTTAAAAAAATATATATTAACTGTAGGAATTAGAGAGTAAACTTTTCTAATTTCCTTTATCATCCCCTGCCCCCCCTCCCCCCACACACACTTTAAAGCACATAACGCCACGGCTACATACTGGGTTTACTTAGGCCTGGAATTTCCAGTTCTGGTCACTATAGTCTATGTAAATTGCTCCGATTTGTTAATTGATGATAATACTCTTTCTTTCTGAGCCCGGCTGGACTTCAGAAATCCTTCTCACACCAGTGATGCAGGATGATGACGCTAATCAGAGTAGGCATGCAAGGTAAAGCCCATTTACTATCCTAAGGTCTAGGGAACGTGTTGGCTGTAGGGCTGATATACGTGGAGTTGGTTGCTATTCTACAGTCATCTGAAAAACTTATCTGTCCTTGCATCCTACATGGCCACTCAGAAGTGAGAGGGAGAGAAACAAGGAATGCTACTTCTGATTTCTTCCCATGACACCATAGGACTTTGTTTTATCTTTTAGGGGATGGTTTATGCTCACATCACAGATAAGAGGACTATGAGAAATTATTAAATCTCACTGCTTTAATTAAATCACCTGACTAATAGCAGCAGAAGAGATGCAAACTTTAATTCATTCTACACTCCTTAGGTGTTAACACTGCCTAAATATGAAAATTAAGTACTACTGGTTTCTCTCAAGTTTTAAAAAATAAAATACAAAAAAAATGTTGTATATGTGGAAAATCTCAGAGACACTGATAAGGTTATCAAAAACATTCATAGGAGAAAGCTACTATGATTTGAAAAACCTTAATTTTCTTTACAATTTAGTGAGATTTTTTATGTATTGTTGAAGTTGCATTCACATTTATTTTTTGCTTTCTGACCCAGGTATTCTCTAAATTGGTTAGCTGGAGCTTGGCAATAATGAGCTCACAGTCAGGGGTTCAGTTCCCTGTCCCTCTGTCAGAGTCAGTCAGGGAAACGCAGAGCAGGCTGTCCTGCATCACTGATCCTACCGTAATTCTGTTATCTGCCCCACATGCACACGGCCAGGTGTTTACAAGGTAGAGCTTCATTCTTGCGTTCAATTCAACATTTATTAAACTCTAATTACTATGATTCCCTCAACTCTAAGACTCCGCTGATGATAAGATGCACCATCACTTTAATATTAGGAGTAAAAGAAACGTTATTGCATTAAATAAACCCATGGATTACAATACGTATAGAAATGTAAAATGTGAGAAAAAATATTTGTCTTAGAATTTGTCTTAGAATTTGGTAAGGAATTAAACGGTTTGGAGTTTAATTCCTTACCCTTACAAGGAAATGACACATAAGTATGTATTTTGTACTTTTGATGGAGACACCTTTAACTTAATACATATTTTATTAGATATAAAGCTCATTCTCTGTATAAGACTAAACTCCTTGCCCTATATACTGAGATAGTATTCATTTATATATCTATTTATATTATTTTAAATATATAATATATTGTATTTATATATATGATACATTTTATAAATATAGAGTTATATATAAATATAGTTGACCCTAGAACAACATGGGTTTGAACTGCATGGGTTCTCTTATAGGCAGATTTTTTTTCACTAAATAAGTACTACAGTACTTCATGATCCACGGTTGGTTGGAACCAGGGATATGGAGGAACTGAGGGTATGGAGGGCTGTCTGTCAAGTTATATGTGGATTTCTGACTGTCCAGAGAGTTGGCACCTCTAGTCCCCTGCATTTTTTCAATGGTCAACTGTATATTATATATTCATGCATATAAATATATGCATAAATAGAAATAAACATAAAATATATTTACATTATTATATATATATTTCCCTGGTGCAGTGGTTAAGAATCCCCCTGCCACTGCAGGGGACATGGGTTCGAGCCCTGGGTCCGGATAGATCCCACATGCCTCAGAGTAACTAAGCCCGTGCACCACAACTACTGAGCCTGTGCTCTAGAGCCTGCGAGCCACAACGACTGAGCCCACGTGCCACAACTACTGAAGCCCATGTGCCTACAGCCCGTGCTCTGCAACAAGAGAAGCCACTGCAATGAGAAGCCCATGCACCACAAGGAAGAGTAGCCCCGGCTCGCCGCAACTAGAGAAAGCCCACGTGCAGCAATGAAGACCCAATGCAGCCAAAAATAAATAAATAAATTTATTTTAAAAAATCTATCTATCGATATATAGATATATATTAAAATATATAGATATATATATAGAGAGATATATATTAAAAAATATATGTATCTCCTATTTTCAGGTACCACTAAGGGAGAAACATGAAATATAAAATTAAAATATATGACAGTGATAAGACTACAAAACAGAAACAAGGTAATCTGTTAACAAGTGCCTAGCAAGACAAGTAATCTACTTTGGAGTTGGTTCAGGGAAACCCCTGAGGAGGTGAGAGTTGAGCTAAGACCCTGATGAAGAGACATAGCAAACAGGAAGCCGTGGGGCAGAATGTCCCAGGCAGAGGGAACAGAGCAAGAGTTCCAAGGCAGATAGGAAACTGGCATATTTGAACAACAACTACAGTAACAACTAAAGTCAAAGAGTATGGAGCTAGAGAGTGAGGAGATAATATGATATGACCTCAGGGTGGTAGGATAGAGGATAGAGATGGCAGGGTGGCTTGTAGGCTATGGTAAGGAGTTTTTAATTTTATTCTATAATCAATGGGGAGTATCAGAGCGCTGAACAGAATCATAATGTATTTCGCTTTGCATTAAAAAAAAAGTTTTTTGGATAGTTATGTGTGTCCTGAAGGGGGCAGGAATGGAGGTAGAAAGACCAGTTTGGGGGTCATAACAGGATAGAAATGATGGTAGCTTGGCCAGGGTGAGAGTGCTGAGGACAGGACAGATTCAGGATGTTTTAGAGACAGAGGTAACAGAACTTGCTGACGAGCTGTTTTTTGAGTGGGGAAAAGAGGAATAAAACAGAATTTTGACTTGAACAACAAGGTAGGTGGCGATGCTACTTTCTGAGATTGGAAAAGAATAGTTTTTTTGTCAGACGGGAGGAGAAGTCAAGACTTCTGCTTTGACCAGCCTATGACACATTTTGAGGATAGTTTTGAGGAACACCTTTGACACATTTAAGTAGAAATCCCAATAGTCCTAGAAACAACATAAAACAAACTGATAACATGAAAATTTTAATGTTTTATGTTGCTTTGGAAAATGTGAGATATTTAAAATGAAGAAACTAAAGTTACTGAGACTAAGAATTCTCTAGCAAGTTAATTTTGGAAAACCACCATTCTGGTTTCTGAATTCTTGACTTTAATAATAGTCCAATAAGGAATATTGTTCTTTATTGATAGGGCACTATGAGGTAAGATACATTTTAAAGATATATTCTAAGAAATGTTAGTAACATAGTAGTAGGAGATATTATATAAACTCTTATTACTGTTATTCTTTCAACTCTAAGACACCACTGATAAGGTGTGCCATTACTTTAATATTAGGAGTAAAAGAAACTTTACTGCATTAAATAAATCCATGTAATAAAGGATTTATTTCTGTAATAATGGCATTTGAGCTACTGCCTGTAGACCAATGGGTATTCCAAGCACTGAATCCAAGAGAGTGAAAGAATGATGGACCAAAACTTAACAAATTGTTTTCTGGTAAATGTTTACAAGAGTACATGATGCGCAATAAGTTTCTTCTAAGATATACTATGTTGTGATCCAGACAGAATATACCACATTCCTTGGAGTTCTTACAGGTGTATCATGTTTTGTTAACATATAAATAGCTTTAGACTTACTTAGGAATAATGAACCATAAGGCTTAGTAACATGGTCTTGTTTACAATACCAAAAATATGAGGTATTCAAACTTATGCAACTGAGGACACCAGAGCTTTTATATAGTTTTGTAAATTTACAGAAGGCTTTCTAGTAGATTGAATGGTGCCAAAAAAAAACACAAAAAACCAAAAAAACAGAAAGCCAATTGTTATAATTTGGGTTCAATGGGAAGCCAACTGCAATGGAGATTTGTGTGCAGCTGATCTATTGGGAGTGGTCTTGGGAAAGACACTTCTAATGGGAAGACGGACGTGGGGCTGTGTAGAGAGAGATGTTGAATGGCAAGGCAGTTCCAACAGAGCCCTCAGCCAAATTCACATGGAGCTCTCAGCTGGGATGGCTCTTTTGAGATGTCTTGGACTAAGGTAAGGGGTTCCGGCTTTTGTAACTCTCATTGACTAGTGATTTGATGTGGGGTAACCCACGTTGGGGGCAATCCCTGAGGAGGGACTCAACAGTGGGCCGTCAGCAGACAACACAACCAGCAGTTGGGAATGAGTGTCTCAGTCCCAAAAGGGGGTGCTAGAGCCCACCATGTGTGCTACTCAGACCTGCTTGCCTTGTATTCCCTATCTGGGAATGACTCCTTTGGGATTCCAATTGATTTCTTTTCCTGGGGAAACTTACTACAGTAGGGTTTGTAAGATGAACTATAGTGCCCCACCACAGCCTTTGGTCTCAGGACTGCAACAAATATCATCTCCTTCCTTTACTACCCCTTCTAGATTCCTCTCCACTTCAGCCTGCACCTGTTTGTCTAGGTGGTTCACCTAGACCTTAACTCTGACCCAGACTTTAACTCTGAGAGGTCACCATGTCCTTCTCAGGTCATAGCTGGTGTACTTGTCCATTTATTTTCAAATAAATGACTCCTTGGGGAAAGTGTTTCCTTATCTGCCGGTCACTTGACTCAAGGAGCCCAAAGTGACTGGGAAGTAGCTTAAAATATGGTGAGAAGCTTTCTCTCTCCCATCATGAAAGCATTCTACTTAATCATTGCCAGGCAAGATGAACTGCTGCCACCAACAGAGACCAACACTGAACTGCTGATACGGCACTATCTCTTGAGGAGATGAAACATTCTTTGGTGGCAAGTCTGTTACATTGGACTTTTCTTCTACCCTGGAATCAACTCTGTTTTACTACCTGTTCCAGGAGGGAAGAGGTCCAATGTCATTGATTGCCACCACGTGATGTTTTAGTTCTCCAAGAGCTGATGCCATAGTTGGGGCTTGGTTTTATTCTTTGTTGCTGGCAGATTGTCCATTCAGCAGCAGAGTAACTAGATAACCCTTAGTGAGTGGGAAGCCTATGCTGTTTGGACCATCATATCCTCCATCCCTGCCAATGAAGCTACTCTGTTCATGCAAATATTGTTTCAGCATTGGGATGGCTGATGACGTAGGCCGTATAATGTCCCCTGCCCAAGTCATCTTGTCTACTTTGTTGATTAGTGCCTGTTCTGGGGTGCCTGATCTCTGGTAGGCACTAACACATGATACAAAGATCTTCAGACTTTGTGCCCATTCCTGTAACTACACACCTCTTTGCCTATGGTCCCTGATCTTTCAACCTTTCTCCTTCCAGCCTCCTGACCAACCATCCACGCCATTTGCCACTTTGGGTGATTTACTTGCCTCAGGCCACTTCTTTTTCCACACAAAGTGGATGACCAGTAGCACCACCTGAAGCTCCATTGAGAGGATCTCCTCACTGATGTCTTTTAGGTCCACCTTGTAAGTGCAATGGCAGACCATTTCTGGTTTGCATCTGCATGCTAAGCTAAACGACCCACGACTTTCTCCTCCAGCAGCTGGACACCCCACTCTCACGCAGTCATAGGTGTGAGATGAGGAGGAGACACTGGTGGAATAGTGATGGATGACCTCTAAGGAGGTATAGAAAGTAGGGTTGGGCAGAGAGAGATGTTAAACTATGACTCAGTTGCAAGAGAGACTTCAGCAGACCCCACAGGGAGCTGGAAAGCTAGTATGGCTCTTTAGATCCATATTGAATCTCAAACCAAAGCCAGAGGCTGGGACTTCATACTCCTGCCTGGACCAGGCATTGGATGTGTAGCTGGAGGAGTAAGTGCCTAAGTCTTGAAGTAGGGGACCTTGGTGGCACACCAAAGATCCATTACACCAAGCCCAAACGATGCAAATTTTGCCTGGATAATTTATAGTATCTGAAGGAATAAGACAGAAAAAAAAAGTACTGGACTGGTTGAAGCCAAAATAATACACAAGTAGCACTTTGAATTTGGGGGACTATTGGCATTCCAAAAATCTCAATAATTGTGCATCATACAGGTAAATGTTGAGAGTTGAAAGGCAGGAATTAAGGAGCAGAGTATTGGGATGGAAATGAGATGTGTTATCACATCAATCTGAAGCCTGATCTGCCTCTCCTCATTCTTGAACTCAGTGAAAAGCACCGACAGAGGCACCCCCGTATATGCAGTCACAAAAGACGACAACCTGGCTATCACCTTTGACTCTTTTCTTGCCTCCACATTAGATTCAATCACCACATCCTGTGCACAGGCATTCTGTGATTTCTCTTGAACTCACCCACTCCTCTTTACACAGATTGCCTCAGTCAGGCTCGTAGTTACTTTTACCTGGCTCAGAAAAACAGTTGGTTTGTTTTCCTGCCTTCAACCTCACAGTTTCCTTGGGCTCTTATACACTGCACTATACTGTAGCCAGAATGATTTTTCTAGAAGGCAAATCTGATGATGTTATATTTAAAATGCACAGATGGCTACTTATTGCTCTCTTCATAAATTCCAGTTCCCTAAATGGAAGACAAACCTCTCCCTGACCTTGTCTCTGTCTGCCCCATTGTACCCTCTCTCATCACTCCTGCCTCATTCCCTTTTGTTTTAGCCTTATAAGCTTAGGGTTTCACTCACACGTATTGTTCCCTGCACCTTCTGGGCTTTACTTTGGCTGTTGCCTTTGTCCAGAACTCTTATGTGGAAGACAGAAGAATGGTTCCCCAAAGACATCCACATTCCAGTCCCTGCAACCTGTGAATGTTACCTTAAATGGCCAAAGGGACTTTGCAGGTGTGATTAAGTCTCTTGAGATGGGGAGATTAGCCTGGATTACTCAGACGGGCCCAATGCAATCACAAGGGTCCTTATAGGAAGGAGGGTCAGAATCAGAGAAGGTGATGTGATGAAGGAAGCAGAGGTCAGAGTGAAGTCATTGCTAGAAGGGGCCCGTGGACCAAGGAATCCTGCAGCCCCTAGAAGCAACAAACAGATTTTCTCTTAGAGCCTCCAGAAGGAACATAGCTCTGCAGACACCTTGATTTTAGCCTAGTAAGATCTATCCATTTCAGATTTCTGACCTCCAGAATTGTAAAATACATTTTTTGTTATTTTTAAGCCACTAAATTTGTTGTAATTTTATACAACAGCAATAGGAAGCTAATATACCTCCCCTGTGGTTAAAGTCTTTTAATTGCTGAAGACTCAGCTGAAGCAACAATTCTGGTGTCGAGATTCTCCTCTATGTTCCTACAGCTAATGCAATATTCCTTCTATTTTTATGGTTATCTACTTGTTCTCCCCGCTTTTTTCTTTTAAACTTCTTACACCTGCTTAGAGCTGTAACTGTGTCTCATGTTCTTTCAGTCCCAGGTAGCAAAATGCCTGGCACATTGGCTCCATAAAGTTGTAACACCTCTTTTGCCACTGTCATCTCACCCTGAGGTTTCCCTCTACAATTCAAAGCCACCACTGATGCCCAGGTGTAGGCAATCTTGTTTTCTGTTTTGAGGACTTATGCTTGTTTGGAGTTTGGGCAAAAAGAGAGGGTAGTAGTTCTTGCAAGTCAGCTCAGATGATCTTGCAGAGCCCCAGGCACAGTGAGGGGTCCTTCTGTAGCGGATTCATGAAGACGAGCAGGCAGCCTTTGAATTGAGGTCCTCACTCCACAGCATCACAAAGAATATCCAGTGTGGGTCTTCACCCCAGCCTTTCTGCTGTGCCGCCGGAATCCTGAGAGGTGGCTTTCAGCTTTCCACGGGGCCCCTGGCACTGGCCAAAGCCGACCTCTGCAGTGCACTGTGACCCCCTCCTTTCTGAAGCCTCTAGGCCTGTCCTGTCTCAGCCTTTTCTTTTACCTTTTCTATTTTTATGGCCTGAACTTGATTATTTGCTTCCCTCAGGCCCACTTTTTTGATTCTCTAGAGACTGTTTTAGAAATTAAAAACAAATATCCAAAATTGACTTCTCCTCAAGGCTATGTGCTTGCCTCTGGCTGACTGGGGGGAAAGTCACAGGAGTTCAGAAGAAAAACACAAATATTACAAAAACTTATCTTGCTGCATGCTAGTCCCATTATAAATTAATATTGGTGAAATGAATGAGTAGTGAATGAGAGGAAATGGAAGAGAATATCAAGATTTTGGTGGGGGAACTATTTTTCAACTCTAGGCTTTCTTTTGTGTTTTACTTGGTGGTCTTTATGTCACTGGTTGATCATCTCCCCAGGGTCCCAGTCTGTCTCTGGGGAAGCAAGGGGAAAAATTCATCTCTTCAGCCACGTTTGTCTCGTTTGTAGAAGGCAGAATATCCATGGTCATTGCCAAACTTCTGCTGATGGTTTTTAGTGGGTGATAGCAGAAGCTTTCAAAGGATTTCTCATCATTACACTGGCGGGAAGAGGGTGAATATAAAACCATGCTTCACTCTTTGGTGAAGTCTTCACCCTGGGAGGGGGGTGGTCTTTTCATCCTACTGCTCAGGAAGGGCACTTGCATGCTGATGGTTGCCTAGCTTTGTTCCCACAGTGAATTTCTCTTATTCTCTTTAAAGACGTTCAGATCAGATGTAGAGTGACCCCCTCACATCCTTCCCCTTCCCTTCCTGTGCTGCCCAGAAGCCTTGGTTTTAAAACAAGCTCAGGTATTTCGCCAAGCGATGTGTCCCTGGTGGGAAAAAGTCACAGCTTTATTGATAAAAATCTTGGTATAACATCCGTAATTGGAGTTTTCCCATAACTTGGTGCCAGGCTGCCTTACCATTTTCTCTAGGGACTATAAATCAAATGCTGTTTTTCACGCTCCTGTTTGCTGATAAGGGCTTGAAAAAAACCACTAATTTGACCTGATATTAGATTTCTGGAGATGAAAGCACTGGCACAGATTGCTAAATGTCCTCAAATACACCGACGATCCATACCAATATTTTAAAAGAAATGTATGACTCAGGGGGAAAAAAATATCTTTAGGTTTGGGTGTGTGTTTGTGTTTTCATTCCTTACCTTCAGCATGTATTTTTATCCATTGCAAACAATTTTCAATCAATAATTAAAATCGGTAAACAGACCTACAGGGGAAAAAAATCCTTCAGTTCGAGTTTAAGATTGTCTCTCCAAGTCACTCTCTGCCACAGCAAGTTACTGAGGGAGTGTGTGCCAGTAAATAGGAAGGAATGAGGTTGATTATAAAGTAAAACGACACAAAACCTGACATCTTGTTGTGAGTTTAAAAATAAAGCAAAACGACTATTAGCACCCCATGTTGATTTCTGTCAAACTATCTTTGTGCAGTAAGGACAAAGAAATAACAGCAGGGCTTCTTGTCAGAGTAACTTTGGGCTTTATGGGAATTCGTGATTTTTTTTACCCGCAAACTTCTGTCTTTTTTGTTTTCTTAGGATATTTCTCCTCCTGTGGAGACTCATGAGACACCTATTAGTCAGACTGGAGCCTCCAGATATCTGAGTTGCCGCAGGAGGAGAAATGCGATGTCTTTTGGCTTTCCTTTCGTGTAGATTTGTTGCATGTTTACCAAGGTGAAAGGATTATTGCCCTGGAGATCATTTGCTTTCATAAGCTTTAAAGTAGAGCAGAGAAGTTTCATGACTTGATTCTCTTCCCACAGCTCTTTCTCTCAGCAAGGCATAGAGGAGCAAGCTGAGACCTACAGATTGCCAGCAGACTTTTCCAACAAAATTGCCCTGTCTCAGTCAGTTAAACTGGGTGGGAAGGGAGAGCCTCTGCCAGTTTTCTCCCATCTCTTCCACCACGTGGAGAGACACCCGAAGCATTACACAGGGCTTTATAATCAAGATGAAATACTCCAGATTTCTAAGTCTCAATAATACCCAAACCCCAGACCATATGCATGGATAATTCACATACTTTCTAACCTTTGCATTTTGCATATAACCTACCTGTCAAACACTGATTTTCTGGTGTTTCATACAGAATAAAAAATTAAGGAGAAAACTGAAGCTAGGCACTATTTCCATTTAACGTGAAAAAAAAAAAGTAATTGGTATAGAAACTAAAAATTTTGCACTCCAGCAATTTATAGCAGGTACTTTCCCATATGACTGACATCTAAAAGATAATGATTTAAAATGTTGGTTTTGAAATGGAAAATAATAGAAGCTAGAATGACAGCTGCAAAACAAACTATAACCCCAAAGCTGGATTGAAACAAATTCAAAACCACGTAAATGCAAGAAGGCGCCTGTTCCCAAATTGCTTTACTTAAGAAATAAGATAGGGAAAGAAAAACAAAAAGAAAGAAATTAATTTGTACTCTTCATACTGACCTTCTTTTTCCCACCCCTCCCCCTGGGAATTAGGGTGTGGCAGGAGTGACTATGCCTTTTTATTAATGCATTTATGAGGTAATGGACATCATTCTCTTTTACAAGGCAGTGATCTAATTCCCAAATAAACTGATTAAATGACAGTCTCCATTTTGAGCACTGGAAACAAGGAAACTGTAGGAAAAACTAAAATAAGTTTCCACTATGAATTCACAGATTTTCCCCCTTCATTTTCTTATACAAGCGCGGTACTATTATCTTCAGAATAACCAACAACAGAAACTCTAAATGTTAAACTGAGTTCCCATTGATCAATTCTGTATTTGGACAATAAAATCTGTGAATTATCTACCACCCCACTCATCCACACAGAATGAATTCACCTTGTATTTCACCTCTGGGGGAAATATGTAAGGTCTCTTTCAGGTCTCTGCTTCAAAACTTACAAAGCTATCCAATACTGCCCCACCCTCGTTTCCTTCCCTCTGTTTAGGATAGGGAACCTGCTATTTCTAAGGCTTCCCTTGCTTTTGCTTTAAGTCCCTTCTTCCTCTGCTTCTTGGCTCCTGTTCTTTCTCTTTTTATTCCTTATCTTAAATCTTTCATCTTCTCCAGGATCCCTTCATCAGTGTTTACAAGTTGGTATCTCTTCCATTTAAAAACGTAAGTAAACAAACATAAAAAAACATTTTCTTGAGTGCAGTTCACTCTCCCTGCCTTTCTCCTTCCTTTCATAGCTACACTTCTCTAGAAAGTTGTTCTTATCAAGTGACCTCAAGCCAAATCTGCATTTCAACAATGGTCAGGTTATTTGGTAAACACCTGTAGGCCTGATCCTTACAGACAGGTAGGGCTTCTTGGCTCCTCCTTATAACCTCCCTTCCAGGTGGTGTGTTATAATGAATGCAAGTCTCAGTTTGAAATCTGCTACTTATACAAATATTTATCAGAAACTAGGCATAAAATTCATAGAACCAGTTTCCATAAAATCAACTAAGTCCTTAATCGCTGTCCTTTGGAAAGATTTACTCTAAAGCAGACACTGAGATAATCTACAGAACTTCTAGTTGGCATTAGAGCTCCATACTTGGGTGGGGGGCAGGGACTGACAAAGGAGCAAATGGAGCTATAGATCTAGGCTCTAGTTAAAAGATATTAGGCTACTAGGTTGGGTGGATTCTTTCATTTCTTTCAGTTGGGGGTGGCAGAACCCATATAATCTCTTTTGTTCTCCAAATATCATGAATGCTACTCACTGCACAAAAGAAAATTTATTTCTAATATCCACTACGCTAATTAACTATCTAGTGTAGATTGAGATGGTATTTGAAGTACCTGCCTTAGTGCCTCTGTAATCTAGATTCCTAGTTAAGTTCTCCAAGGTTCTCACTAACCTCGTCTTGGGGTCTAATTAAAGTTAGCCTACATACATATATAAATCACACTACTTATTCTGAAGAATTTTGAAGTATATTAGTACCTAGTTGTCCAATAGGCATCTTTCTCCCTGTTTCTGCTTCTTCGCCACTCACAGCTCAATCCACTCTCTGCTGGCTTCTGTCTCATATCCAGTGAACTGGTTCTAAGGTCATTAAAAACCTTCGTGTCAAAAAATCCAGTGGATATATTTTATTCTTCATGTCACTTAACTTCTGGTTACATTTAGCACTGTTGGTCACTTCTACTTTCTAAATACCACACTCTACAGGTTTTCTTCCTGCCCCACTAAACCGTCTTGACCTCCTTGGCTGGTCCCCCAGGCAAAGAAGACAGGGAACTAGCAGAATGGTCCATTTCTCTTGGATGACTTCCCTGGCTTACCTCATATATTATTATCTATTGCTCCCACCAGAAGATGATAAAACACAGGACCAAGCTCTGGAGTGTTCCAAATATCAAGGTCGACTAGATGCCTAGGAACCAAGAAAGGAGTCTGAGAAGGACTGGCCATGGGGGTAGGAAGAAAATCACCACAGAGTGGAGAGCAGGGAGCATGTTTTGGGAACAGGGAAACAGATGACCATGTTAACTACTACTGAGAACCTGATGAAAATGAGGTCAGAGAAGTGTTCATAGAATCAACAACGTGGAGCTTGCTGCAGGTGGTTTTAACAATATCAGTGCAGTGCTGGGCACAGAAAACAAAGAAAGAGCTGGGTTCCATGAAGGTGAGTTAAGAATGTGAGAATTTCTTTTGAAAAATTTTCCTGTGGATTGGAACAAAGCAATGGAGTGACAGTTGGAAGGGGGTATGGGATCAAAGAAGATTTTTTTAAAAAACACAAACAAAACTGGAGCATGCTTGTATGCTGATGAGAAAGAGCCAATACAGGAGAAGAAATTGATGATGGAGTAAAAAGAGTATTAAATCCTAGACAGGATGAAGGTGTTGAATTCTACAACACTTATAGAAGGACTGGTCCCTAATAGCAACAGGACAGTCCTTCGAATGTAGTTAAGAGTGAAGAGAGAAAATGGTTAACTTTGTAATTTTAGAGGTGAGATAAATAAGGATCTAGTAATTTAAAAAATGATTGGGATCTTCAAATAGAAGAAAGAACTTTTGCCTTTATCAAAATTGTATGTAGATAACCTTGTCAGAATGCTGGAAGTGGCTGCTGCTAGGGAAAGACTTTCTGTATATTATGCAAAAGTGTAACAAAGAATATCAGGTGTGTGTGTGAATGTGGTGTGAGATGCCTGTAGATTCTGGACTTTGACTTGATTAAGATATGCATGTTGTCATTATTTTAAAAATTTTGCTGCATGATTTGAAAGGCACCTGTTTCAATGGAAGATAATAATAACAAAGATGATAGTAATAAATAACTTGATTCAATGAAGTCACTTCCTTAACTGCTAAGCCAAATGATAAAAATGTTGATACCATGTTGACTGACCCCCTTCTGTTCACATAAGAACCACCCTGGCAGTTCAGTGTTGGTTGGTTCTAAAAGGAGAATGTGCCTTGCTCTGCCTGTGAGAACTTCAACTCCAAGGATGAAGTACAGTGTTTTGCAAGTTTGTAAACCAAGTGGTTTTACTACAAAATTCACTGCTGTCATCACACAGGGGTCTCTGGTAGGAAGGCTTTCTGACGAGAGATTAAAAATACCAAGTGCCATTGGCACATCCATGGTTAAACAGTCTCAGGCAGCATCCTGCTCTCAACTTTTAGATTCTTCATCCTCCTTTAAATAGAAACAATGATCTCTTCTTTGAATTTTCCAAAAACATGACATTTCCACTATCATTTGGGAGAAATGGAGCCAGTGTTTAGGTTGTCATGCATGGACTTCCACGAATGTATTTTTTCTCAAAGGTAACTCGATATTCATGTTACTACTACTTTTTCTTAGAAACAGAAGTCTCCCCATTATAATTATAGGCTTAGAGCAAAAGAAACAGTAGGGGAGAAACCCTGAGCTTCGTAAACATTACTGAAGAACCATGCCAAATATATGCATAAGTTCAGGTAAGGGGAAACTGTGGGTTTAGTGTCCTTAAAATGATATTTAAAGAGTGTTTTTAAAAATAAGGTTTTATAAGGACTTTTAAAAATTTGTTTTTAAAGGAAGTTTTAGCCTGTTTGGTTGTGCAGATCATCTTCCCTTCCTAAATCAGTGCCTTGCTGTTTTAAGTCCACGGCCCAGTGGACTGAAACAAAAGGTGCGAAGTTCTTCTCATCCATCTTAATGGGGTGTTAATGACTGTGGAAGTAGACTGTGACCATTTAAATGTAAGCGCTATTAATCACCTAGAAAAAACACAAACACCCAGCTTGAGCCCCCGAAATGTAATTGCAAGGGACAGTTGGGTCCAATTTTGTTTTAGAATGAAGACCTGTATTTAAAAAAATGAGCTGCCCCCATGCCAGCTTGGCAGATTTAAAGCTAAGCCAAATAGGCAATGGCCTTCTAACTTTCTACTGAAATTTAAAGAGCTGGTTTCTCCCAGGAACTTGCCTGTTTAGCTGTTCTGTATCCAGTGAATAACTTTTACCAGTGGTGTAAATTTCTACCAGGCAGTCACTTGCCAAATTATTTTTCCTTAAGAGAACTTTTCATGTATCCTTTGATTTGGATTTGAGTGTATGTGTGTGAGTGTGTGTTTTAAATGCCTCAAGGATAATTAACTTTAATTAATTAAAATAATTTTCTATTTCTGCAACTTTCTTGCTCTGACTCTTCTTGCAATGAACTTGTCACATCTGGAACTATTGCTTTTCTTCCTTCCTTCCCTCTTTCCTTCTGTTTCTCTCTTTCTTCCTTCCGCTTTCTTTCTTTTCTTTCTTTCTTTTTCTTTCTTTCTCTCTCTCTCCCTCTCTCTTTCTCTCTCTCTCTCTCCCTCTCTCTCTCTCTCTTCTTTTTTTTTGAAGAGGGGAAATCGTAACTTTATCATTGGCAAAGTTGACAACATTTGCAGAAATTAAAATTAAAAATCTGGAGGAGAATGTCTTATTGTTGATGCTTTGCAGGGTGGGCTAATGGAAGAGAATGGAAGAGTAGACATATACTGATTCTCTCTATGAAAAATCAGAGTCTCCTCCCTTCTGATGTTAGCATTTCTATTAATGAGTCAAATTAACAGAAGTACAAGTGGTACAAAGTTTCCACCAAGGAACGTGCAGTTCAGTGTGTACCCCTGGCCACCCATTCATACATTGCCTGAAGTCTGAGATTAGTCATCAAGGGATGGTTTATTTTTGCATTTCCATAGATAGCACTAAGACTATGCCAAAGTGCCCCATTTGACTTGGGAGTATGGGGATATGGCGGTAAGGGGCACTATTTGGTCCAACGTTCTTTGCCTGTGACATTATACTTCTCCAGCAATAACTACCATTGGGAGTATGGCCTGGCCTGGCCTGATCTGACCCTGCTTCATGTACAAGATGCAAGTTTGGAGTGTATGTATGTCAAATGCTGGACATGTTGATTTTTATTTTTTGACAGGAGCAGCCAAGCCACTTTTGGTTTCACCACTCCTTAAATTTGCCCCTTATTTGTTGCCCGGGGCAGAAGGTACTTGGAAAGTTCACAAAGGAAACAAAATATTCCAGTTGCCTCTAAAGTTAAATAAAATACTTGTCTATGGGTTAGGTCTTTCCCTCCCCCCTTTCCCAAAAGAGAGAGGCAGAAAAGCTGTGTATTTTATTAAGGCTAACATTCAAGGTTTGGAAAAGGTCAAGTGACCACAAATGCCTGATAAAGTATTCGTTTTTTTTTTCAGTATAATATTTGAATTTTAAAATACGATATTTAAAGCAATTATTCTTCAGAAGTTCACTAACTTCAAATGAGTAGGTTCTAAAGGGTAAAAAATGCTCACTGTTCTGCAAGAGTTGTCACTGATGCTGTCACTGAGACTTAAGGGGGAAGGTCTGAAATTTAAGACATTTAAGGTATTACCAGCCCCTTCCCCAAACTACTCGTGGGTGGGGAGAAAAGGCAATCTGAGCCTACACCAAATAATATCAATGTATACATAAAACACAGGTTATGTACTGTTGTTTGTCTTTTCCAATTCTCCACTCAGGGGTGAATCTTTGGAAAAATAATAAATGCTGCCCACATCATCTTTTCTCCCCCTGTCCTATTGTGGGTTATTAGTTAGACTTTCTTGAGTCATCCTGAATTGAAATATTTGGAAGATTTAACATTATTCTGCTATTTCTAAGTTGATTTTTAAAACTTCTGAAGTTCCGTCTCCTAAGGCTACCTGTGTGTGAAGATAGTTACGAAGGAGGGATAGTGGGGAAAATTGACTGATGTAGTTTTTCCACCAGAAGCCCTGGATTCAAATATTAGTTGGCTTTGATTCTGGCTCTGCAGCTGCCTCACTGTGTGGTCTTGGCAAGATGTTATGTTTTTGTCTCAGTTTCCCTACCTGTAAAAAAGTGATTAATTACACTAGCTTACTCAGTAGGTTGTAGGCTTGAACAACAAATGAATGATTGCAAAGTACTGAAAACTACAAGAGAATGTAGAAATTCTAATGTTACAGTCTTATTCTCTTACCAGGGGTGATAAAGTAAAAGTGAGGTTTAATTAGTGAATATAAGCAAATTGAAATTCCTAGATGAAAGGGGCTGGAGAAATTCAAAGTCATTTTATGATTATTAATAATAGGTGTTGTACTTCTCTCTTTCACTTTCCTCATCTAATCAGCATCCATTCCTTGGTTTAAAGGGAGTGTTCTCTCTCCAAATAACTTTTATCTACAGTGTTGAGACATTCCTTATCATGTTTTATGGATATGGAGTTCTGAACGACTAGAAACAACACCCTTTTTCATAAGCTCTATTTCTTTTTTTTTTTTTTTTTAAAGAAAGAGGAGGCAAGTTAGCTCTTGGTTCCTAGGCATGTGAAAATGTATTAATGAGGCGCCTTCACAGATTGTGTTCCTCTTTGTGAGACCAAAATCTCCTTGCTTGCAGGTTCATGTTCACTCCACAGACATTCTTAGACAAGCTTCACTCTGTCTACCTGGAGACACTCCACTTTTATTTATATATTATTTTATTTAGATATATATTTACATATATATATATGTATATATACTCATATATATATATACTCATATATATATAGTCGCACATTATATCTCTAATTTTAACACAAAACCTCTATTAGGTCAGAATAATAAGTGGAGGGCATATATACTCTATTTTAAAATACAGTACTTTAAAAATTTGCAAGAGTAGAGAATGGAAAGTAGAATTCTCAAGTGAAAGGAACTTGGCATATCTCAGACAATTGTGAGCCTCAAGTGGCTGAGGCGATGGGAAGATATGGAGCAAGCACTGGCTTTAGTCAGAGTGAGAACTAGCAAATATAAAAATACCTGGCTCCAACCACTCTCGTTCTGGGTCTTTCACCCTTCCTGGTGAAAACCATATTGAAAAAGTATGCAAAATTTATTTGTGCAAAAGAGTAGACAATGACTTATCAAAGTAGTATCTGCTGGGAAGTTCATTGACTCTTATTCAAGACATTAATAAGGATCTTCTTAATCACACTGAACTATGCTGGAATTATGGGGAATAGAAGTTCATTATCTAAAAGATAAGAGATACAGTGATCACTTAGATGGCTAGAAATAAGTAATGACAGAAAAAGTTTTCCAAAGCAGTAGATGATTAAATGTCAAATGAGACTGGCAGGTGGTGAATGCTGTGGGCCTGAAATACTTTTGAATGAGTTCACTGGAAGTAGATGTCACTGAGGGTTAGAATGGCTGCAAAGTCTTGGTGGCAGATGTAATAGTTGAGCTGACTTTTGGTTTAGGCTTAGGGATTGATGTGGAACGAGAATAAAAAAAGACTTTCTAAACTTTCATGAAGAAGGTTAATGAATTCTGGAGATCTAATGTACAGCATGGTGACTATAGTGAATAATACTCTATTGTATACTTGAAATTTGCTAAAACAGTAGATCAAAAAAAAAAAAAACAGAAGAGTAAATCTTAAGTGTTCTTACCATCCCCTCCACACACGGTAAGTATGTGAGGTGGTGGATATGTTAATTAATTTGATTGTGGTAATCATTCTACCATGTATACGTATATCAAATCATCATGTTGTACCTTTTATTTTTATTTTTTTTAATATCTTTATTGGAGTATAATTGCTTTAAAATGGTGTGTTAGTTTCTGCTTTATAACAAAGTGAATCAGCTATACATATACATATATCCCCATATCTCCTCACTCCTGCATCTCCCTCCCACCCTCGCTATCCCACCCCTCTAGGTGGTCACAAAGCACCGAGCTGATCTCCCTGTGCTATGCGGCTGCTTCCCACTAGCCATCCATTTCACATTCGGTAGTGTATATATGTCCATGCCACTCTCTCACTTCATCCCAGCTTAACCTTCCCCCTCCCTGTGTCCTCAAGTCCATTCTCTACGTCTGCGTCTTTATTCCTGTCCTGCCCCTAGTTCTATAGAACCATTTTTTTTTTTTTAGATTCCATATATATGTGTTAGCATACGGTATTTGTTTTTCTCTTTCTGACTTACTTCACTCTGTATGACAGACTCTAGGTCCATCCACCTCACTACAAATAACTCAATTTCATTACTTTTTATGGCTGACTAATATTCCATTGTATATATGTGTCACATCTTCTTTATCCATTCATCTGTTGATGGACACTTAGGTTGCTTCCATGTCCTGGATATTGTAAATAGACCTGCAATGAACATTGTGGTACATGACTCTTTGAATTATGGTTTTCTCAGGGTATATGCCCAGTAGTGGGATTGCTGGGTCTTATGGTAGTTCTATTTTTAGTTTTTAAGGAACCTCCATACTGTTCTCCATAGTGACTGTATCAATTTACATTCCCACCAACAGTGCAACAGGGTTCCCTTTTCTCCACACCCTCTCCAGCATTTATTGTTTGTAGATGTTTTGATGATGGCCATTCTGACTAATGTGAGGTGATACCTCATTGTGGTTTTGATTTGCATTTCTCTAATGATTAGTGATGTTGAGCATCCTTTCATGTGTTTGTTGGCAATCTGTATATCTTCTTTGGAGAAATGTCTATCTAGGTCTTCTGCCCATTTTTGGATTGGTTTTTTGTTTTTTGATATTGAGCTGCATGAGCTGCTTGTAAATTTTGGAGATTAAAATCCTTTGTCAGTTGCTTCATTTGGAAATATTTTCTCCCATTCTGAGGGTTGTCTTTTCATCTCGTTTACGGTTTCCTTTGTTGTGTAAAACCTTTTAAGTTTCATTAGGTCCCATTTGTTTATTTTTGTTTTTATTTCCATTTCTCTAGGACGTGGGTCAAAAAGAAACTTGCTGTGATTTATGTCATAGAGTGTTCGGCCTATGTTTTCCTCTAAGAGTTTGATAGTGTCTGGCCTTACATTTAGGTCTTCAATCCATTTTGAGTTTATTTTTGTGTATAGTGTTAAGGACTGTTCTAATTTCATTCTTTTATATGTAGCTGTCCAGTTTTCTCAGCACCACTTATGAAGAGGTTGTCTTTTCTCCATTGTATATTCTTGCCTCCTTTATCAAAAATAAGGTGACCATATGTGCGTGGGTTTACCTCTGGGCTTTCTATCCTGTTCCATTGATCTATATTTCTGTTTTTGTGCCAGTACCATACTGTCTTGATTACTGTAGCTTTGTAGTATAGTCTGAAGTCTAGGAGCCTGATTCCTCCAGCTCCGTTTTTCTTTCTCAAGATTGCTTTGACTATTCAGGATCTTTTGTGTTTCCATACAAATTGTGAAATTTTTTCTTCTAGTCCTGTGAAAAATGCCATTGGTAGTTTGATAGGGATTGCACTGAATCTGTAGATTGCTTTGGGTAGTACAGTCATTTTCACAATGTTGATTCTTCCAATCCAAGAACATGGTATATCTCTCCATCTATTTGTATCATCTTTAATTTCTTTCATCAGTGTCTTATAGTTTTCTGCATACAGGTTTTTTGTCTCCTTAGGTAGGTTTATTCCTAGGTATTTTATTATTTTTGTTGTAATGGTTAATGGTAGTGTTTCCTTAATTTCTCTTTCAGATTTTTCATCATCAGTGTATAGGAATGCAAGAGATTTCTGTGCATTAATTTTGTATCCTGCTACTTTACCAAATTCATTGATTAGCTCTAGTAGTTTACTGGTAGCATCTTTAGGATTCTCTATGTACAGTATCCTGTCATCTGCAAACAGTGACAGCTTTACGTCTTCTTTTCCGATTTAGATTCTTTTTATTTCTTTTTCATCTCTGATTGCTGTGGCTAACACTTCCAAAACTATGTTGAATAACAGTGGTGAGAGTGGACAACCTTGTCTTGTTCCTCATCTTAGTGGAAATGGTTTCAGTTTTTCACCATTGAGAATGATGTTGCCTGTGGGTTTGTCATATATGGCCTTTATTATGTTGAGGTAAGTTCCCTCTATGCCTACTTTCTGGAGGGTTTTTATCATAAATGGGTGTTGAATTTTGTCAAAAGCTTCTTCTGCATTTATTGAGATGATCATATGGTTTTTCTCCTTCAATTTGTTAATATGGTGTATCACATTGATTGATTTGCATATATTGAAGAATCCTTGCATCCCTGGGATAAACCCCACTTGATCATGGTGTATGATCCTTTTAATGTGTTGTTGCATTCTGTTTGCTAGTATTTAGTTGAGGATTTTTGCACCTATGTTCATCAGTGATATTGGCCTGTAGTTTTCTTTCTTTGTGACACCTTTGTCTGGTTTTGGTATCAGGGTGAAGGTGGCCTCGTAGAATGAGTTTGGGAGTGTTCCTCCCTCTGCTATATTTTGGAAGAGTTTGAGAAGGATAGGTGTTAGCTCTTCTCTAAATGTTTGATAGAATTCACCTGTGAAGCCATCTGGTCCTCGGCCTTTGTTTGTTGGAAGATTTTTAATCACAGTCTCATTTTCAGTGCCTGTGATTGGTCTGTTTATATTTTCCATTTCTTCCTGGTTCAGACTTGGGAAGTTGTGCTTTCCTCAGAATTTGTCCATTTCTTCCAGGTTGTCTATTTTATTGGCATATAGTTGCTTGCAGTAATCTCTCATGATCCTTTGTATTTCTGCAGTGTCAGTTGTTATTTCTCCTTTTTCATTTCTAATTCTATTGACTTGAGTCTTCTCCTTTTTTTCTTGATGAGTCTGGCTAATGGTTTATCAATTTTGTTTATCTTCTCAAAGAAGCAGCTTTTAGTTGATTGATCTTTGCTATTTTTTCCTTCATTCCTTTTTCATTTATTTCTGATCTGATCTTTATTTCTTTCCTTCTGCTAACTTTGGGGGTTTATTTTCTTCTTTCTCTAATTGCTTTAGGTGTAAGGTTAGGTTGTTTATTTGTGATGTTTCTTGTTTCTTGAGGTAGGATTGTATTGCTATAAATTTCCCTCTTAGACGTGCTTGTGCTGCATCCCATAGGTTTTGGGTCGTCGTGTTTTCATTGTCATTTATTTCTAGGTATATTTTGATTTCCTCTTTGATTTCTTCAGTAATCTCTTGGTTATTTAGTAGTGTATTGTTTAGCCTCCACGTGTTTGTATTTTTTACAGATTTTTTTCCTGTAATTGATATCTAGTCTCATAGCACTGTGGATGGAAAAGATACTTGATACGATCTCAATTTTCTTAAATTTACCAAGGCTTGATTTGTGACCCAAGATATGATCTATCCTGGAGAATGTTCCATGAGCACTTGAGAAGAAAGTGTATTCTGTTGTTTTTGGATGGAATGTCCTATAAATATCAATTAAGTCCATCTTGTTTAATGTATCATTTAGAGCTTGCGTTTCCTTATTTATTTTCATTTTGGATGATCTGTCCACTGGTGGAAATGGGGTGTTAAAGTCCCCTACTATGATTATGTTACTGTCGATTTCCTCTTTTATGGCCGATAGCATTTGCCTTATGTAGTGACGTGCTCCTATGTTGGGTGCATAAATATTTACAATTGTTATATCTTCTTCTTGGATCAATCCCTTCATCATTATGTAGTGTCCTTCTTTGTCTCTTGTAATAGTCTTTATTTCAAAGTCTATTTTGTCTGATATGAGAATTGCTACTCCAGCTTTTGATTTCCATTTACATGGAATATCTTTTTCCATCTCCTCACTATCAGTCTGTATGTGTCCCTAGGTCTGAAGTGGGTCTCTTGTAGGCAGCATATATATGGGTCTTGTTTTTGTATCCATTCAGCCAGTCTATGTCTTTTGGTTGGAGCATTTAATCCATTTACATTTAAGGTAGTTATTGATATGTATGTTCTTATTACCATTTGCTTGTTTTGGGTTTGTTACTGTAGGTCTTTTCCCTCTCTTGTGTTTCCTGCCTAGAGAAGTTCCTTTAGCATTTGTTGTAAAGGTGGTTTGGTGATGCTGAATTCTCTTAGCTTTTGCTTGTCTGTAAAGCTTTTGATTTCTCCATCGAATCTGAATGAGATCCGTGCTGGGTAGAGTAATCTTGGTTGTAGGTTTTTCCCTTTCATCACTTTAAATATGTCTTGCCACTCCCTTATGGCCTGCAGATTTTCTGCTGAAAGGTCAGCTGTTAACCTGATTGGGATTCCCTTGTATGTTATTTGTTTTTCCCTTGCTGCTTTTAATATTTTTTCTTTGTATTTAATTTTTCATAGTTTGATTAATATGTGTCTTGGTGTGTTTCTCCTTGGATTTATCCTGTATGGGACTCTCTGCGCTTTCTGGACTTGATTGACTATTTCCTTTCCCATATTAGGTAAGTTTTCAAGTATAATCTCTTCAAATATTTTCTCAGTCTCTTTCTTTTTCTCTTCTTCTTCTGGGACCCCTATAATTCGAATGTTGGTGCGTTTAATGTCATCCCAGAGATCACTGAGACTGTCCTCTATTCTCTGCATTCTTTTTTCTTTATTGTGCTCTGCGGTAGTTACTTCTACTATTTTATCTTCCAGGTAACTTATCTGTTCTTCTGCCTCAGTTATTCTGCTATTGACTCCTTCTAGAGAATTTTTAATTTCATTTATTGTGTTGTTCATCATTGTTTGTTTGCTCTTTAGTTCTTCTAGGTCCTTGTTAAACGTTTCTTTTATTTTCTCCATTCTATTTCCAAGATTTTGGATCATCTTTACTATCATTACTCTGAATTCTTTTTCAGGTAGACTGCCTATTTCCTCTTCATTTGTTTGGTCCGGTGGGTTTTTACCTTGCTCCTTCATCTGCTGTGTGTTTCTCTGTCTTTTCATTTTGCTTAACTTGCTGTGTTTCGGGTTTCCTTTTTGCAGGCTGCAGGTCCATAGTTCCCGTTGATTTTGGTGTCTGCCCCCAGTGGCTAAGATTGGCTCAGTGGGTTGTGTGGGCTTCCTGGTGGAGGGGACTGGTGCCCGTGTTCTGTTGGATGAGGCTGGATCTTTTCTTTCTGGTGGGCAGGACCACATCCGGTGGTGTGTTTTGGGGTGTCTGTGACCTTATTATGATTTTAGGCAGCCTCTTTGCTAATGGGTGGTGTTGTGGTCCTGTCTTGCTAGTTGTTTGGCATAGGGTGTCCAGCACTGTAGCTTGCTGGTTGTTGAGTGGAGCTTGGTCTTAGCATTGAGATGGAGATCTCTGTGAGAGCTTTCACTGTCTGATATTATGTGGAGCCAGGAGGTCTCTGGTGGATCAACGTCCTGAACTCAGCTCTCCCACCTCAGAGACACAGGCCTGACACCCGGCCAGAGCACCAAGACCCTGTCAGCCACTCGGCTCAGAACAAAAGGGAGAAAAAAAGAAAGAAGAAAATAATAAAATAAAATAAAATAAAATGAAGTTATTAAAATAAAAGAAGTATTAAAAAAATTAAAAAGTAATAAAAAAAGAAAAAAGAGGAAAAAAAGAAAGAAAGAAAGAAGAGAGCAACCAAACCAAAAAACAAATCCACCAATGATAACAAGTCCTACAAAGTATACTAAAAATACAAAACAAAAAACGGACAGAGAGAACCCTAGGACAAATGGTAAAAGAAAGTATACAGACAAAATCACACAAAGAAGCATACACATACACGCTCACAAAAAGAGAAAAAGAAAAAAATATATATCTATATATATAAAAAAGGAAGACAGTAACCAAATCAAGAAACAAATCTACTAATGATAATAAACTCTAAATACTAAACTAAGCTAAACACAAAACCAGAAACAAATTAGATGCAGAAAGCAAACCCCAAGTCTACAGTTGCTCCCAAAGTCCACCGCCTCTGCCTCAATTTTGGGATGTTTCGTTGTCTATTCAGGTATTCCACAGATGCAGGATACATCAAGTTGATTGTGGAGATTTAATCCGCTGCTCCCAAGGCTGCTGGGAGAGATTTCCCTTTCTCTTCTTTGTTCGCACAGCTCCCGGGGTTCAGCTTTGGATTTGACCTTGCCTCTGCATGTAGGTCACCAGAGGGCGTCTGTTCTTTGCTCAGACAGGATGGGGTTAAAGTAGCAGCTGATTAGGGGGCTCTGGCTCACTCAGGCCAGGGGGAGGGAAGGGTACGGAATGTGGGACGAGCCTGCGGCGGCAGAGGCCAGCGTGACGTTGCAGCAGCCTGAGGTGCACCGTGCGTTCTCATGGGGAGGTTGTCCCTGGATCACGGGGCCCTCACAGTGGCGGGCTGCACAGAATCCCGGGAGGGGAGGTGTGGATAGTGACCTGTGCTTGCACACAGGCTTCTTGGTGGTGGCAGCAGCAGCCTTAGCATCTCATGCCCATCTCTGGGGTCCAAGCTGATAGCCACGGCTTGCCCCCGTCTCTGGAGCCCATTTAGGCGGTGCTCTGAATCCCCTCTCCTCGCGCACCCCGAAACAATGGTCTCTTGCCTCTTAGGCAGTTCCAGACTTTTTCCCGGACTCCCTCCCTGCTAGTTGTGGCACACTAGCCCCCTTCAGGATGTGTTCACGCAGCCAACCCCAGTCCTATCCCTGGGATCTGACCTCTGATGCCCGATGCCCAAGCCTCAGCTCCCAGCCCTCACCCACCCCGGCGGGTGAGCCGACAAGCCTCTCGGGCTGGCACCGATCCTCTGTGTGGGAATCTCTCCACTTTGCCCTCCGTGCCCCTGTTGCTGCGTTCTCCTCCGTGGCTCCGAAGCTTCCCCCCAGCCACCCCCCAACCCCCAGCTCCACCAGTGAAGGGGCTTCCTAGTGTGTGGAAAGTTTTCCTCCTTCCCAGCTCCCTCCCAGAGGTGCAGGTCCCATCCCTATTCTTTTGTCTCTGTTTTTCCTTTTTTCTTTTGCCCTACCCAGGTACGTCGGGATTTTCTTGCCTTTTGGGAAGTCTGAGGTCTTCTGCCAGCGTTCAGTAGGTGTTCTGTAGGAGTTGTCCCACATGTAGATGTATTTCTGATGTATTTGTGGGGAGGAAGGTGATCTCCATGTCTTACTCCTCCACCATCTTGAAGGTCTCCTTCATACCTTTTAAATATATACAATTTTATTTGTCAATTATACCTCAGTAAAGCTGCGGGAAAAAGGCATTCTAAACTGGAGGACCATGGGGAGAGTTATAAGGAGGGATGAGTTATAAGGAGGGATGATCACTCTGTGTTCATGAAAAATGAGTTAATCTGTGACTGGTGTAAAGGACCTGCAACTCTTTAATAAAAACACAGTGCAATGTGTAGACTATCTGTGGAACTATATAGTTTCTCTAAGTACTCTGTAATTTTCCATTATTTGCTCAAGGCTAAAAACCCAGAGTGAGCTGGAACAAAAGTCTTTGGGAAACTGAAGCTGGGTGGCTGGCACTTAGCAGGGAGATGCTGTTTTGGGGACTCCTCTTCAGAAAAGTGATAGCTAATAATATGTAAGTGTTGGTTCTTAAATAGGCTTAAGCTAAATACAATCCTCTTCTAAGGTAGACTTTTAAGCAATTGTAAGTGTAAGCAGGTGAGCAAGGCAAAGTCCAGGTGGGTGATGCAAGAACTTTAAGGAGTCCTTAAGTTTGCTGTGACAAAAATCACACCATAGACAACCTCCTACATTTTTAAGCACATAGAACCTCTCCTCACTGCCCCTGTCTAAATGAAGGGATATTGGGGAAATAGCTGATAATTGGAATCTGGAGCCAGAATGAAGAATGACTTGTCAGTGACTAATTCAGTATACCTGTCCTGAGATGATTTTTATAAACTGAAGTTTTACAGTCTCATTAATGAGTATTAAAAACACTGACAAAGAAAAATATTGCCTTTTTTCCCCCATAGTTCCATGTAAAGGTAGCTGCCATTTAATGAATGAACGCCTGTTAAATTCCAGGCTCTGCATATGTGCTCTCAGATATTATCTCCAATCCTCCCCCAAATCTCCAAGGAGGGTGCTGTGATTCTCCTTTTACAGTAGGGAAAGTAGGAAAACTGAGCCTTAGAGAGGTTTAACAGCCAGGATTCAAAACTAGGTGTAAGTCTGGTCTGTACTCTTTCCACTATGCCAGTCTGATTCTTCACTGTTTAAACATTAATTTAAAAACATATTATTACTCTTCTAAAATCAGAAAGTAATGTTACCCAGAGTACCGTGAGACCATTTTGTGTTTTGGGATTTTTTTTTTTTTTTTGATACTTGGTATTTCATTACACTTCTGTAAGTCTGGAGACATTTTCACAAGAGGCTCACTGCCCTTAGAGCCTGCATGCTACATTTATGCAATCTGAAGCTGTTCTACGAGTGGAGAGTTAGAGCCATGCACAAAGAATCCCTTGCCCCTCTCCTTGCTGCCACTGCCTGCCCGAGCCTGCTGCACTGCACAAGGGCTGCCAGAACCCACATGTCCATGCAGATATCAGTCCTTAACGCAGAAGTTGGCAACGCTTCAAGAATGGAAACGGCTGCAGATGTTGAGGGATGAGGAGTTCAAAAGCAGCCCTGCTATGCAGAACCCCACATTTGAGACTCTCTCTCTCTCTTTTGGTCAGGAAACTAATAACCCTCCAGTTTTGAGTTAAAACACTGTGCTTCTTTCAGTGGAAATATAAAAGAGCACTTGCCTTCTCTGCCTAGGCTGAGGCGGCCCTGCCCTTTGTGGCTCATCAACCGTGTGCTTCAGCCTTGGCCCCAGATTCATACCTCCTCCTTGTGACTGGCACTGGTTGAAAGGAAGGATTATGGCCAAGAGGTGATCTGGTTGAACAGAAGAGTGTGGCGTCAGCATGGAGTCCCTCTCTCATCTCCAGCTCCCATCACTTCATCAGACAAAGCTATTTCTTTGGCTTCCAATTCTTCCATTTTTTAGAGGCATTTTTTAAAAAATTCAACAGCATCCTCATTACTTATTAAATACAATTCCTCAAATATAAAAACATCAATATATTACCTATCTTCCACCTCACACCTTTATCCCTCTGCTGCCTCTCCCCCATCCTGCAAGAAGGATCCAGGATTCAAAATAAACTGAACAAAATTTGACTCTCTTGTACTTTCCAGTACACCCACTTGTTCCCTGGGAAATTCTTTCTCTTAATTAGGTGCTGGCCAGGGATATGTACCGTCTTTGTGGAGCCTCATGCCTTGTGTCTGTAGGGGTGCACATCTCAGGCTAGTCAATCAGATCAATCTCTCATCTGTGTGGCAATACATTAACTACACCACGTACTCATCAATTTTTCTTTCAAGTGTCAGTCTTTCATTTCTCAATTTCTCACTTATGTTCAACTGCTCATAGGACTCAATGAATAATTCCTTTGGTCTCTCTTCTCAATCACCTTTTGTCCCAGCAATAAACTTGGAGGCTGTGACTTGGCCCTTGAACAAGCTTCAGGGTCACGTGGTGGAACTGGATAAGAACTATGGATTACGAGTCTGGAGACAAGATTACTTTTTCTGGTTCAGCAACGTGGGACTTTGAATAAGTCTGTTTGCCTTTGTGAGCTTCAGTTCCCTCTTCTGAAAAAGGGCTGGATGATTGATCTCTAATGTCTATGATTCATTCAAGAAGTAGCTAATGAGTGGCTGCTTTATGCCTGCCCTGAGGTAGGTGCTGTGGATACAATGGTGAGAACAGAGACATAGTTTCTGCCCTCATGGAGCTTATAGTGTATGGGGGTATCAGCTGTCAATGACAATTCCACAAATAAACATGCATTTATCAACCATCACAAGTGCTATGAAGGAAGAGCACGTATTAACCCAGGGGGAGCAGAGAAGGGGGAATGTCAGGAGAGGAATATGGAGAGAGATGAGGGGGATGGTGCAGGAATTAACTAAGCAAGGAGCAAGAGAGAGATGAACATTTCAGGTAGAGGAAATGGCAAATGTAAATGCCTTAAGTAAGGCAGATGGGAACAAGGTATGCAAGAAGAAATGAATAAAGACCAGCAAGGCTGAGAGAGACCACACTAAAAAGAGGGGCTCAAGATGAGGCTGCAGAGGTATAGGTCACATTGGTGAAGCCTTGTAAACCAAGTTAAGAACCTTGAACTATATGCTAAGTACAATTAGAGAGTTTGAAAAGAGTGGAGTGGCTTGAGACTTGATTTTAAAAAGGTCACTCTGACCCCCTGAGAATTGACAAGAGGCAGTAGAAACAAAAGAGGGAGTCTTTAGGATTTCCAGGCAAGAGAAGAGTACAGCTTAGAAGAGGGTGGTGGCAGAGAATGGAGAGAAACAGACTGTCCTTCCAGTTACCCAGGAAGTGACTTCCTGCACTAGATCTTTGTTTCAACTTCACATATGGCATATCATTTACTCTACTTTGTCTTGGTTATTCATTGTTTCATTTCCCCCACTGGACTGGAAGTAATTATAATATCTTGCTCATCTTTTTATCCCCTGAAAAACCTAGCCTTACATCTAATGGGTGCACTGTGGGTGTTCAGGTGGAATCTACGGTTTCCTCCATGGGCAACTTCATGTGCTGGTATGACACCCACCCCCAAGACAGAGTCAAGGAATTCCTTGGCTGGCCTGAGTGCCTCTGTATACCAGTTAAATTTTCTCTGCCATCCCTGAGGAAACAAAGAAAGGGGAAAGGGCTGTGGTAGAAGGAGGAAGAAGGAAGAGAATTTCCCCTTTTAAGATCGTATTTTGGAGTCATATTCTTCCTGTTCTCTTATGGTAACGCTGTTTACGGAATTCTCACATGCACACAGTCGCCTGGTTGTTTCAGTGTAGTACGACAGTGGGAGAGAGTTCTGGATTGTCAGGATCATAGATCAAGTCCCCCTGCCTGGGGCTCCATTAAAGGTTTAGTTCCTTCCAGGCGGCCAGTACTTATTCTCTGAGCTTCAAGGTGCTCCCCTCATGGTTAGGGGTCCTGTTAGCAATCTGTTGATATTGTTCCCATCCTCTCTTCCAAGGCTCAGGTACCCTCTTCAGCTCTTTTGTGGCCTTCGGCAGAGCACAATCCTTTTTTATTTGGGTCCCAGATCTAGCCCTTTGGGTGTCCAGCTGAAACCCTTGTTTGAGCACCCAGTTTCTTCAAAAATTAAGAGCCCTATGTTGGGTTCTCTTTCCACGAATTCCATTTTCTCTAGGAGTGTTCTCTTTTGTACTCCTAGGGGCTTATATTAGTCATTCCCCAAGTTCTGGGACTTCAAAACAGTTCATAATGCAGTTTTCCTTTCCTTCATCTACTTTGTTAAAGAATAAAAAAAAGAAAAAGGAGAAGAAACTTTAGACTTTCTCAGTGCCCTTTCTTGTTCCTCAGAGCCTACTTCTGTCTCCACCACAATTCTTTTACAGGGCTCTGTAGTAGATGATAATGTGCGAAAAGCAATCTCTGTAAGACTCTGGGAAGTCCTTATTGTCTTTACAATTCTTAATGCGCCCACCTCCCACCCCCCAAGCACATTTTAACTTAGAAAGCTAAGACCTTTGTCTGCAATCACCCTTCATTCCATATTCATTTTCTGGTGAGAGTGATATATTTCTCTGGCTGATAGTTTTTCAATCTACAATTACAAAATACTAGCACTAGAAGTAACCTTAGAGACCACCTAAATTTTTATCCATACTCTTAAGACTATTGTTGAGAAATCCAAAGGCCTGGTGAGTCAGGAAGTTTGCCCTAAATCATTTCGTTATTTAGCACTAATGACTCGAATCTTTCTCTTCAAAGGCCTAATTCTCTAGTCTATGCTTTATAATTGTCTTCTTTAATTTTTTACTGTAAGTTATACAGCAGGCCAATTCAGTGTGTACCCACAGGGCACTGCATCACTCATCCATCAATCATTCACCAAATATTTATTGAACACCTATATAAGCTTGGCACTATGCTGTGCATAACTAATACGCATAAACAGCCTGCTTTAAATGCAAACCAAAGGTGGTTAATTTCTGTTAGCCATTTATAAATTTTAAGTTCTTTTCCTAAGAACTGGAGAAATAAAACCAAAAATTTTTTTAGTTCTATAATGTACAGAGTGTCACTTTAGGAAGAACAGGGAGAATGCCATCTATTTACTGTGCTAAGTTATAGATTTCTTAAATTTTATGTAAATGTTTTGGTACAGAAAGAGACAGGTTAACTTTTAGTGTTTGTGAAAAAAATACTGGGAATTAAGGCCATTCTCAGAACAGCTACATGGTGGATAAGAGTTTGGGAAAATTTAGATTTAGAAGGAAATTATTATTTCTAATAATAATAATTATTATTATTCTAAATCATCCCTGAAAACTGTGATCAGGTTGTTTGTTTATTTATTTTACATGTAGCTTGGTATCATAGCTTGAAAGGAGCAGACTGGATAGCTGAGCTCTGTCAGAAATTGCACTTGACTTCACTGGAGGGAATATAGAAAGACCTAGATAGTTTCTTAGCAGCTTCTTTATTAACTGTTCCCCTTCCAATTTATCTGTCTGTGGTCATTTTAAATAGCAAGCATAGGAGACAGTGGCCAGGTTTGACAGTAATTGCAAAAGTGGAAGCGACTGTGCCCAAACCACAACCCGGGGTCAGAAGGATCTTCATCCATTTGCAGATAAGAATCACGATGTGATGTTGAGCAAGCTCTTGCCTGACATTAGGAGTCTGGTGCTCTTCCTCGTTCCAGCTCTTTATCGCCGTGTGACTTCAGGCAGGCTGCCCAACCCTACGGATACTCTCTTCGCCTCTCAAATACAGATAAAATCTCCTGCCCTTTCACGGCACAGGGTTGTTCTGAGGATCAAATGATTACTAATACAAAAGTGCTTTGAAAACTCGAAGACCTTTGGTAATACAAGGCAGTTTTATTCCAAAACTCCAGAATTTTGACCAGTAACAGAAGTATTTACTTTGCAAAAATTAATATTTCCTTCTTTTTTGTGTGTGTTTGGAGTCTGTGTTCATATTTTACTTTGTAAACTTTCTGTTACTCTTCCTTTGAAACTGGCAGGAGATAGACTCAGTGCTGGTGAGAAAGAGCAGGCCTCTCTTATTCCTTCAAATAGCCAAGAACAGGACTGAATTCTATTAGAGAGGCTCCGTCCCCTGACGGACTGATGAGGCAGCAGCCACTGGACAGACACCGGTCGTCTCCCATTCCCATAGAGTCGTGGGGACATGTCACAGATGACTGATGTAAGTTTCCGAGAGTCGTGTTTACAATGTATCTAGGTGGTAGCTATAGCAAATGTTTTTCTTGCCAGCGCTACGGAGTCTGTTGTGTCATGGTAGAAAGGACTGAAAATCCCTTTGTTATGCTGAATTGCAAAGAACATGCTTTTTCACATTCCACTGGTTCATTCAGTAAGAATTATTGAGTGGGCACCATGGTGGACTCTAGAGATACAGGCCAGTGTTGTTGGGAAGACAGATGCCATGGAAAAATTACATCACATGGTGATACAGTTCCAGGCTGAGATAAATCTGGAATACTTCCTCCAAACCCGCATCCCTTAACCTGGCAACATCAGAGGATATGTGACCCAGAAAGTACAGCTACAAGATGGTGGAGATTCTGTTAGTTTGACCTCTGGAAAACAAATTTTCACCCCCATTCTATCCTGCCTCTGGTTAGCATTCAGCATTGTAAAGACAACAGAAGTGAGAAATAAATTTGAGGTTTGTCTGAGACAGCAGCAAGAAGTTATTTATCTCAATATGTTTATTTGGCTAACATTTAATTCATAAGCAAGATCTTTGTCCTCAACCACCTAATTCTAGCTAGGGACACAATCATCAGACAATGTCGAGATTCCTAACCTGAGGCAGAAGTTTTATTGTAAGGGGCCTGCAATAATACACAGATGTAGTCTGAATAAATGATATGCTTGTACATATAAATGTTACTATTTTAAAAGTGCACGTAGGAGCTGTTGTGATTAATTAAATATATATCCACTTAAAAGTTACTAAATTCACTGTGTCTCTTTACCATTTGGTAGTGTATATATGTCCATGCCACTCTCTCACTTTGTCACATCTTACCCTTCCCCCTCCCCAACCATTTGTATTTTACTTTTATGTCTGTGATTATTTTATTATATGTCCCTCCCCACTAGACTGTAGGCTCTACTGTCTGTTTTTACACTGCATTAAGTCCCTGAGTACTCGAAGAATGTTTGTTAAATGCTGATTAAGTATATTTTCTCAACCAACAGGTTGAGAAATTACAAATATCCTGTGCTGTCCCTTGAAATTTTATAATGTTAAAAAGGTGCCCTCCTTTGGGTTGAGGTTGTGACTCTGAGTGTGGGTCAATAAATGAAAGATAAATAAGATAGAGAAAAAGGTCTCAGATTAGAAGGGGAAAGATACAAAGACTTAAAGCTGATGGGTTAGAGATGATGAGCTATGGAATATCACCTCTACCTTCATCTCTCATTATTTTGCGTGCTTTAATACTCTCTACATTTCCAAAGATTCTGATAAATCTTGCCTCATATAAGCTTTACAATAACGCATGAATAACCAGGTGAGAAGGGCAACAGAATGGCTGCTGGCTGGTTCTTTTCTCTTAAGACCTTACAAAGCTGCTGATGTCTGAAGGACAGAGCTGGAATGACTGAAGACATTGTCTTGTCCTATAAGTGTGGTTTTACGCTAAGGAAACAGAATTCCCCAAACACTAAGGTTCTTGTTCAAGGTCATATAGCTAGATACTGGCAGAGGCACGATGAGAGTTTAGTCTGACTCAGACTCTTTGCACCTTACTTTGCTGCCTATTTGTTGGGATCAGGTTCATCATCACTCAAATGTTTGATTTGGGAGGAGAATGCGGTACAACTTATTTAAGTATGGAATCAAACTTATAGTTTATGTCATCAACCTTCTGTTTTCATTCACTCTTTCAAAATATATGCCCCTCCAAATTAGCAAAAGCTCAAAGAGTCATCCAAAAATACAACTGTGACTATAAACTTGATGTTAATGTTTATCTAATTCTACTGAATATCGTAATCTTTAAGTCAGCATGTATTTATTCTGTTTAGTCTTTACAAATATGCTACTCACCTTAATAAGAGCGAGTAAATATGTTCGTTCTTCACCGTTTGGGCATTCTTTCTACACAATAATTCCCTTCCGAAGCCAATATCATCACTAATTCTGCATTTGGAAAGATAAAGACATAAGACAGTGTTGTAATAAATATCTGATAAGCCACAGAGACATTATTTTAAAGGAAAAGTGTCTCAAGACACTTTAATGCTTTCTATTGCTATGGCTGCAGAATTACATGAGGGCACATGGCTAAGGGGACCTCTATAACATCTATTAATGAGATTTATAAGAACACTAATAGATAAATCTAAGCCCAACTCCATCAATAGTGATGCAAATTAAATTAATTCTATCTATTCAACTTGGGGTTGCAAATATTCATGCAAATTGTCTATTACAATGAACACAGACTCTGTTATGTTCTAAATATGTGTGCAAAAGAACATGACGCATATGTTGACGTCATGACAAAAAGCAAACTATCATCTACAGAGTGAATATCTTATCTCAGTTAAACATACAACCTCTAGTGATACATCTGCTCTTATCATTAAAGAAGAAATGTGTACTACTAACTAGAGACTCAAGGATAGACGGTTAAAATATTTTCTAACAACTTTCAATGCCACTGACCCTTAGTCTTTGTCATCAACCTTAGTAGTACTTGTAAGACCATCTGCTGGGTTCAGAGAAGCACCAGTCATTTGGTGAAGAGTAAAGGAGATTAAAAAATGACACTGGAGAACAGCTCAGGCATGGAGAAACTGGAAAAATATACCATGGCAGCATGATTAATTAACACTCAGTAGATGTATGAAGGGAGAGATTTCTAAGTAGGTGGAAGTAAATATGAGACCGTGCTATAAAAGGATGTGACCACAGAACTGAATATCTTAGTGAACTTTGCCACTGAATGATTTAAGAAATCTAAGTCATTTCAAAATATATATATATATGTTTTTTTTTTTTTTACACAAATGCCTTACTTTGTAGTTCTCCTTGGAAGTCCTGTTTGATAAATACTGCCTCATTATTAGGTCTCTGTGGTCCTTAAATATGAAAATTCATTTAGATGAAGATAAACACAAGCCTGATTGTTACTTAATTCCAGTGCCACATTCAGGTATTGAAGTGTTGTATATGAAATAAACATGAGTAAATTTCATATACTTGCTCTGTTGCACTCTGTGGCCTCAAAGGGTTAATATATATTATTTTCCAAGTCAGAATAATAAGGAGAATGTACTGTATTTGCCAGGCTTATTAAAGAAGCAAGTTCATTAATTATGTGCTTTTAAGAATAGTTTTTTTTTTTACAGGGATAAAATTATTGGACAGCTTCTCTTTCTATAGCTCTATAGATTATTTCACATATAATTGAAGATCCCTATGTTTATTTTATCTTTTATGATGTAATTCATGATTGTTTAATGCTTTGGTCTGTATTTTGCCTCTAAGAGCCCAACCTCAGATGGCATTTTTGTTTCAAAGGCAGCCATCGGTCTTGATGATGTATAAGCACGTTCAAGGAAAGTCACATTGGGCTTGCAAATTAACACTCTTAGATAGTCACTTGATATGAGATTATTTCATATGTGCGTTTGTATTTTTTTGCATGCAGCCATTACTTTCTATTTTATACATTTAAAATCTCTTGCCATAAGATATCCTCCATGTTTCTTCTGAAAATGGTTTATTCTATCAAATGTTCCATCAAGGGCATCTTGCTTCAATGATGCAATCTAACACTATGTGCACATGTACTTCAGCTTAAGAGGGTTTCTGACCCAGGAAAGGCATCTTTCTCTACTATGACAATATTCACTGGCATTCTAATTCACAAATATCTGCAAATCAGATGTTTATGAATTTCGCCAAGATACCTAAATGCTAGAAAGAGACCTAAGAAACTGAAGGAGAGCCAGCTAGTTAAATCTTCCTTTACCCTTAGATTTTTCCACACTTAATAATCACCACCATAAGTTTAAATAAATTCAACTGCAAAATGTTATATAAAGAAGGAACTTTTATGTCTCTCTCCAGAGTTCTTTCAAAGTACGTCTTTTTAGTTTTAAAAAAATACACATAGTAAAGAAACAGCAGCAGCAGCTCCAAACCAGAAAAAATCATGGAAAAGGAATAATGAGATAGAGTGAAAGAATCCCAAATCAGTACCAGCTGCTGAACAATTAGGTTCAACTGCTAACAGGTGTGTAGAAGAGACCATGTACAATGTTACCTTTTGTCAATGTGCCTTCTGAAAGGGCTTTTGGTTGTAAAATTCCCAGAGCATTTGGACTATTTAGAGGAAATGCTGTGTGTGTGTGTGTGTGTGTGTGTGTGTGTGTGTGTGTGTGTGTGTTCATCTAAGATAAAGCTTATTTTCTTTATAGATCAACTTTTATATTGAAAAGAAATTACATATTCACATCATATAGATCATGGAGTCATGGGAGGGGTGATGGAAGGGAGTGGTGGTACTCACAACCTGTGGTCCTTGGACCTGCAAACTTGCACAGAGGGCAATAAACTTTTCAAAGTTTATTGCCAAACATTTTTTTGGGGCATTAATTCTTGGGTGAGATTTCAAAGCTTTCATCAGCTTTTCAAAAAAAAAAAAAAAACCCTCCTCCAGTGTTAAACTGGAATAGTCCAAAATGCATCATGAACTTTTAAGTCAATCAGCCCTGTGTTGGAATCTGCATATTATTTGACCTTTCTGAACATGTTTCTTCATTTATAAAATGAGGACCGTGTTACTGACATCATTAGATTATTTAACTATTTGAAGCAGCGTTTTTTCCAACTCCAGTGTGCCTGTTAGCCACCTGGGAGCTTGCTAAGATGAACACTGTTTGACTAGGCCTGGGTGGTACATGAAATTCTGCATGTCCAGGAAGCTCCCAGATAATGTTGACTCTGTTGGTTGCACAGCACACTTTAAGTGGTAAGGATTTTCAAGCACTGGTTCTCAAATTTCACTGCACATTGGAATCACCTGGGAAGTTAAAAAATAATACTGATATCTGGGCCCCACCCCAAAGTTTCTGATTTAATTAGCACTGGGTGCAGCCTGGGCATCAGGATTTTTAAAAAGCTCCCCAGATGCTCTGAATGTGAAATATGAAGAATCAGTGATTTAAAGTACAGTACCTGAAACATGTCACATGCTCTGCAATCATTAGTTTCCTTAGGAGACACCTCAATTACTGGGGTAGGGTAATGAAAAATAGGAGACTAATGTATTCTGTCCAGTGGTATAAGAACTGAAAAGACTGCTGGTGACCAGGCAAGTTGAATCTCAGCCTGCAGTAGACTTGCTGTGAGACCAGAGGTGTGGTTTCTAATCGTTTCTGTGTTTCTTATATTTAAACAACTGGAAGGAAAGGGATAGTTATGCTTTAACCTCACATATTTGTTGGGAAAATTAATGTTTATAAAATACTTTGAGACTCATGGATGAAAGGATATTCATCCATGCATAATACATTTAAAATATATAGGGGGAAAGGATGGATACTCTAAAAATTTTCAGTTACTGGCCCAAAACAAGGGCAGATAATGTTGGACAACAGGAAGATAGGTGGTGGTGGGAGAGATGTTGACATTGGCATGTTTTCTTTAGATGCTTGCAGAAATGATGCAAAAACTATATTGGTTCATTTTACTGGCCTTGATAATTTCTAAAGGATTTCTTTTCTACCAGGAGCCTACATCTCAACTCGGTATCTAGGGTTTTGAAGTCTTCTTATCCAGGCACAGGCTGTGCAAGCCACCCCTGACGAAGCTGTTGCTATCACCAATCCTTGCCAGAAAGAACTCCCAGCCGTTCATAGCGACATTTTGGGAGTGTTTTAAGCAAATGCTTTTAAATTTGTAAGTGTTGATCTCATTTACGAGTGTCCAAATTCCTTGAGCATGTTCCTTGCCATTACTATAAAACATCAGATATTTGGAAAGGCCATTTATTGAGGTGGGGTCCAACATGGCGTGTGTAAAAGGGAGTGAGCTCCTCTGTGCACTGGACTCAAGCAGATGGAATGTAAAGATAGACATGCCAGGTCAGACGTCTTCTATTACCCCCTCCAGATCAAGTCTCCACTCTACTTCACCCTGCTTGCAGCCCTGGAGGCTGACCTGCCTGAGCTCCATGAGTGGCTCCCTTGTCTTCTGTGTCTGGTTGGATCTGGTCAATGGGGTGCCCTGGCAGAAGACACAGGGAAGGAGCAAATAGAATGGAAGTTTTTATCCCTCTAGTTCCCTCCCTGACTCTCCCCTTGGGCTGACTTCACACCTTGACTAAAAATCACAGCTTAGGTCAGGGTGGCCCTCTCCAAAGGGTCCTTTCCTTCTTGGTTCTATTATCTTTCTCTTTACCTACCCTTTTAAATTTATGATGGTAAAAGTCATGTGTTACTGGACCCAGAGTACTACACGATTGCTTATAGTTTCCTTCACTCTGCCCATGATTTTGTAAATAGTCCTCTGTTTACAAAGGGTTTACCCTCCGTGGATTATTCTTATTTGGCACAAATAGAAATACTGTGAGAGAAGGGACCTTATCTCTCTCATTTGCTATTGTATATTCATTGCTATTTCCTTAATGAACAAACGAATAAATATTTGAGCCTCTTCTTCATTGGCTGCCTTTGTACACTTGACTTAAGGGTACTGATTAGTTATCGGGGAGCAGCTTTGTGCACAAATTTAACTCCTTGTGGTTAAATTTACCTAAGGATTAAGGCCCTACATAGAACCTTTCCATGTTCCTTTAGCTTATATTTATTTTTAAATTCTTAAAAGTTACATGGAATTTTGAAAATACGATATAGGAACTGTGCTAAAACAAACACTTGTTTTTAACATTCCTCTTGCATACCGAATTCAGTAGGTTACCGTCAGACACAAGCAGAGTTCGCTGCACAAATCTGCTAAGCACTGTTCAGTAAGTAGTAAGGCTATATCTCTTGAACCCCACTTTTCTTAGCTGCCCTCTCAGCTTCTCCACCTCTCACTTTTTTTCTCCTTTAGCAGTAAAAGCTGCATTCACATTCTGAGATGATGACTGGCATGCTTCACTTCCCCATTTTGGGATTAAAAAAAAGTCACATTTTCTTTGGTGTTCAATTTGAGCCTCCATCTATTCCAACAGGAAATTCAAATGTTCCTTAGTAACTCTATTCCAAAATTTTTCTATGGAGCAGCTTAAGCAAGTTTGTGAGTCAGGGCTCCTCCAAAGGAGCTTTGATGTACTCTTAGGCCAGGTCTCTGCCGCTGCTACATTTTGGACAGCCCCCTCCCCACTCTCACCTGCTTCCTCCAGCACCTCCTTGCTGCAGTCACTACTAGAAAATTCTGCTGACATGGCTAGAACCTGTTTTTGGATACTTCTGACATTTGAAGATAAACCCAATGTTATGGGCTGGATTGTGTACCCCCGCGCCCACCAAATTAATACACTGAAGCCCTGACCCCAGTACCTCAGAATGTGCTTGTATTTGGAGAAAGGACCTTTAAAGAGGCAATTAAGGTAAAATAAGGTCATATGGGTGGGTCCTAAACCAATATGACTGGTATCCTTATAAGAAGAGGATACTGGGACACAGATATACATGGAGGAAGACCATGTGAAGACGAAGGGAGAAGATGGATACCTATAAGCCAAAGAGAGAGGCCTCAGGAGAAACCAACCCAGCTAACATGTTGATCTTGGACTTCTAGCTACAAGAACTATGAGGAAATAAATTTCTGTTGTTTAAGCCACCCAGTTTATGGTACTTGGTTATGGCAGCCTTAGCAAATGAATGCATCCAGTATCTCTGGGTCTCCATGATCATGGATGCCCGTCTTCACCAATTCACCAAGACTTATACGGTACCTTCAGGAATAAAGATGTGTACCATGCTACTCTTAGGCAGAAAACACTAGGACTCGAGTGTTAACAGTTCTACTGATCAGCCACTTTAGTTCAGGTAAATGAATTTACAAGGCACTCATAAGAGCTTTTAGCATTAGACATCTGTTGTGCCTACTCCTGACATGCCCTTTGTTCTTAAGGTAAGAACACAGATCCACTCATGTTCAAGATACAAGTGGGGCTAAAACTTAGATGTACCCCTTTGAAGATGGAGGCTTAATTCACAAAATGGCTCTTTGCAGCTGCCATCACTAGTACTGTTAAGTCTCTTCTCCTTGGAATCTAGATTCCAACCCAGGAAGAAGTTCTTCCTCTACCAGCACCAAGACCTGCCTTATTTTCTGCCCTAGGATTTTACCATTATCCCTGATGACTGATAGGGTGAGCATATCCATTTTCTTAAGAGGAAACTCCCACCTACCAAGGTATGATTGTTTGATGTTAGTATATTTCCCAAGCTCTGTACCTTTTCATAGACTTTAACTTCCTTATTAAGTCCACAGTGAAGAAGCAGGAAATCCTGTATTTTGTCCTTGGAAAGAAAATTTCATAATTCATACTTTTTAAAACTGATGCTTTTAATGGGCTCCAGATTGATTTAATTAAGGAAAATGCTCAGTTATTCTATCTTTGAATGCTGTCTCTCTACCATGATCTCTCTTATCCTGTGGAACTCCCATCAGATGATTGTTTAGATTCTCAATTTATACTCCATAGGGAGTAACTGCCCTTTTTCTTGCTTTGTCATATTCAGGGTGAATTCCTCAACACTATCCTGTAATTCACTTTTTTTTGAGCTTTCTAGTCTAGATTATAACAAATCTATTGAATTTATCATTTTAATAACTATAATTTTTATTTCTAGGAATTTTTGTTTTTTATATCTTTTTGTTCTTTTTCATAGTTTCTTGGTTTTTTAATTTTTAATTTTTATGGAGAGTGTTCCTTTATCTCTTTGAGGTTTCTAAAATATCCCTATTTTAAAATTATTTTCAGATTACTTTATTATTTTAATTTGGTATTGAGTAAATCCATCTTCCAATTGGTGATTTGGTTGGCTTCATTTTTGGTATTATTTTCTGCTATGTGTTTTGCAATTTTGGTGTGCAGACTCATCTTGAAAGGGAGGTCCATCCCCTCCCTTCTTTCTGGACATACCTATCCCTGTCCAGTGATTTTGTGGTTACATCCAACCAGCTTCCTAGGAACCCAATTTCCCCAACTATGTAGTACTAGGGCTAGTACACATTCAGTAGCTGACTAATGGGCAGCTTGACTTGGAGCCTGACTGTGTGTGAGGCTGTGTTTGCATCATTCTGCCTCCATAGGCATTATATTAGTTTGCTAGGGATGCCATAACAAAGAACCACAGACTAGGTGACTTAAACAACAGAAATTTCATTTCCTCACAGTTCTGGAGGCAGGAAGTCCAAGATCAAGGTGTCAGCAGGATAGGTTTTCTGAAGACCTCTCCTCTTGACTTGTAGCTGGCCATCATCTTCAAATGGCTTCACATGATGGTCTTTCCTCTGTGACTGTGTGTCTGTGTCCTAATCTCTTCTTATAAAGACAACAGTCATGTTGGATAGCGCCAACCCCAATGATCTCATTTAACCTTAATTACTTCTTAAAAGATCCTATCTCCAAGCATATTCTGAGGTCCTGGGGGTTAGGCCTTCAACATACAAATTTTGGGAGAACACATTTCAGCCCATAATAGGCATGGTATTTTATATAAGCTACAAACTCAGAAAATATTCAACTGCAGCTCTTTTCAGCTTCCTTTCTTCGGCATGAAAAACGTATATTGGCTCTATTTTCAAGTAGAGAGACAGGCTTCAACCCCCACATCCACATGGACTCAGTCCCATTATTCTGCAGGTACCAAGTTCCTGGCTGCCCCTGACTGTTTCTAGACACAGAACCCTGCACAACTGCTCCTTCTGCTCTACTGATGTCTCTGTGCTTCTGGTCCATAGAGATGACCGCCTTATTTTGAGCTGAGTTGTAATTTTCATCTTTCTTTTGTTATATTTTATCTATCATTTTTGTATGTTTGGATTGCAGCTGAGAGTTGTCAATGCATGGCTTAGTAGTACAATTTTAATGAAGTTCCAAAAAATATTTTTTAAAGAGAAAAATAAAATTTTTGTTGATATCAAACTTTCACAGGAAACACAATGTGATCATTTGATAAAGTGTGTGGTTAAAATTATATTAGACATTTCACCAAACTAACATGATTACTAATAAAGATAGAAGATTAATTAACTTGAACCCAACAATGTTCTTCCAAATATATATCCAGTTTGTCTAAATACATAGCAGTACAATTAAAAAATTTCAAGCATAGCCCAATTTTTAAACATTGCATAATGTAGTCAGTTATTTTACAATTTGAATTATGGGGGCACAAGTAATTTTTGAAAGTTTGAATTATTTATGCTCATAGAGGGGAACATTGATAGGGTAATGCAAGAACAGCAAGTTACAAATAACTTATATATTGTTTTGCTCTATATTTCTGTACTCTATTTAGTCCAGGTATTTCATGTGTTGGGACTTTATACCATTTCCATTCAAATGATAAAAACACATTCTGAATATCTGATTTGGAAAATTCCCCAGCTTCCCATCCTGTTTTATCACTTGCCAAAGTCTTTCCTGTTACTGATTCCATGCTCGAGAGAGATGCTGGATTGGTTCTGACTGATTCACAACATCTGGAGCTCACCTTATCTCTTTCTAAGCTCATCCATGGTCTGACTCACATCTCCCTTAAGAAGCATATTGGCAGGTAATGATGTGTTTTGGCGTCCATGGCTTTATGAAATGTCTGACCCTAGGAGGAACAGAAAGAAATGTTCTAAAATCCAGCAGAGGTTATACATAGATTAAGTCAACAGAACTGAGAGCTCATATATCCTCTGTGAGTAATCCACAAAGGGGCTAATTCATTCATAGATTTGACTGTTACACTGCTGAGAGTTTACTGTGATGCTTTTGACAAAAGACTTCAAATTATTATCAACCTGCTCCAGTTCACCTGATCAATGAAAGCAAAAAGACAATTGAACGAAACCATACCCTGAACTACTTTGGTGACTATAAACATTACACAACATCTTGACATGACTTGATATCTTCTGTACACAGACCACTGATAGGCATTCCCTTGTACATAGAAGAGTAAATCTACTTGACTCTCCCAAACAGTACACAATCTTTGACCTTGATTTACAAAAATTTTTGACCTACAAAAATTTATCAACATAGTTTACTTTCTTAAAAATTCATATAGAGCTCCTACCACTTGCCAGAACTATTCTAGGTGCTGAGATACAGCAGTGAATAGGATCAGATTCCAGTCTGGGAGGTGCTCAGAGCTTGGTGTTCATGTTTTCCAATTGAAATATGACCAAACATTTGGACATATTAATAGAAGAGTGACCTATGCAATACTTTTCTATAAAAATGTTTATCCAGTGCTTTGAGATCTAAATTTCTGAATTCCAGTTGAACTATTCTGATGCATATGCAGATAAGTTGTGGTCAGTTTTTCTGACAGCACTTTATGATTGTTATTATTTTTCTGTAACACATAGGTCCAGTCAGTGATGAATATAATGGTTATTTGTATTTAGGTTATGTAAATTGGAGAATCAAAGAAATTACCCAGATAATTTAGAAGGAAAAGATGTTGTTAAGGAAAATCTGAGGTTTTCTTACTCAGATTCAATGGTCCATTACTCAGATACACAGCATAATTATATAAATTTCCATTTAGCTTTATGCATATGGACAAAACCAATGAGAAAATGTTGAAAAGGCAAAGGAAAATGAGTTTCAACTTTTCTAGTGTAAATAACTACTTTTTTTATAACCTCAGTTTTATTATTCAACACTATGCCAATAATTTACCATAGTAAAAATGTGCTATAAAAACAGTTCACATGGAAATTGGTTTCTGAAGTTAAAAATGCACAGCCAAGTTTAAGAATGGGCTGACCAAAGTTTGCATGGAAATTTTTTGTGGTTCTGAAATTGTGTATGTGGATTTAAAACTGGCTTACAATTAATAATACTTTAGGACATTATGTATGCAAAAATTTCTGAAAAATATCATATATGGCTTTGTGTATCCCAAACTTTCTCCAGTTATCCAGAATTAAACTTTAACTCAGTGTTTCTCAAACTGTGATTTTTGAGTCTTCTGCTTGAGGATCACTTGGCCAGATTACTAGGTTCCACATCAGACCTTCTGATTCAGAATCTTCACAGCAGTACTGAATCTTGGACTCTACATTTGAAATAAACTGTCCAGATGATTCTAATGTATATTAAAGTTTAGAACTCCTGTCTTAACCTCATCATGTCTGAAGACACTTAATTTGCTGCTTTTAAAAATTGTCTTCTGGCTTATATAATTAACATTGTTTTATTAATTTTAAAAAGGGTAAATTCAGTTTAGGCAATTGATAAACACCAAAGAAAATATGCATTATTGAGGGTTTTTTACATCTTGAAGGACAGTTCACATGATGTGAAAAATGGCTGCCTAACCTGATCTTTGTTTTCCCAAGGTTGACTAAATCTAATAATTCAATTTGGCATATATGGTTTTGTAAACTGATACTGGAAATAAGGTTTTAAAACATAGCACTATTTTCCTTTGACTTGTGTAATAAAAAGGGAAAGGATCTTTACTATATACATTTAACTACAGTGATTAAGCTTATAATTCTTCTGTTCTTAGTCGACTACATTCCTTTGTAACCCAAATGAATCTGGGAGCCCCAAGTAGCACAATTTCCACAGAGAATCATATTCAAAGAAAAGTGTACAGCCAACAAATATAATTAAAAATGAATTCCAGGGACTTCTCTGGCTGTCCAGTGGTTGAGACTCCGAGCTTCCACTGCAGGGGGCACAGGTTCGATCCCTGCTGGGGGAACTAAGATCCTGTTATGCCGTGAGGTTCGGCCAAAAAAACCCAACCAACCAAACAAACAAAACGAATTCCAATGTCTACCTACCTCCTTCATATCACATAAAAAGGATCCCTTTATTAGGTTTCTAAAAAATCCTTCCTAAATTCTCCAGTTCTCGTGCTACCCTGAACTGTTATTGAACATCCCACGTCATAAATTTAAAATTCCCTTTCCATCTCCAACCTGGCTAGCTTTTCCCCTCTTCCTCCCTGATCCTCTCTATTATTTAGACATATCATATAATCTCTGTGCATACCCTTCTTTTTCTCTTCACTTGGATTTCACTAACTAATCTCTTGATTATTGTAAGTCAGAAGTTCTGTGAACCGGGTTGACAGATGCTCTCTATTACTCACTTCTAATGTGAACAATTAGGAACTGACTGAAAATATGATTGTACACCTGGAAGGTTTGATGGTAGTTTTAGATTTAAAAATTCCATTTCAATCAATATGCCCTTAATATTACTATTACCAAGTGAAACTTCAGCTGTGTGAGTTCTATGAAAAAAAGAAATTTTCATTTTTGTAATTCTGGCACCTAGTAAGTGATGTAAAATCTTGTGGTCTACAATTTCAATATCTACTATGAAATTGATATATAATTAAAAATGGAATGCTACACAGTACATATTCATTGCTGATTCCAGACCACAGAGAAAACATTTTCATGTTAATGTTGGTACTTTCACAGTTAAATGTGATTTAAACACTATGGAACCATATATGGACGTCAGATTTTTGCCACAGGGAAATTTTTATTACATGCTTTGTCTTCAATTTACTTTAATAACACTTAATAACAATACATTGCATTTATGTAGCACCTTTTATCCAATGATCCCGAGCACAATATAAACATTAATTTTTAAAACTCTCTGGAAGATCAGTAAGTATTTTTAAACTCATTAAAATTTTTAATAAAAATATAAATATATGCTATGGCTGAAGCTAACATATTAAATGGCTTGCTTTGTTAGAGAATAGAAGCTTTACAGTTTTTGCTCCTGGATTTTGAAATTCAGTGTTTATTAAAAATGAAACAAAGGATTCTTTTCTGAGTGCAAAGTAATATATATTCATTGTAGAAAAATCTGGAAAGTAGTTAAAAATATGAAGAATATAAAAATTACCCACAATCCTACAGCATAGAAGCACTCAATATTTGCTGTATTTTCTACAAATCTTCTTTACCTGCTCATATACAAATACATTTGATTATTACTAAGTGTGTGTATTTTTTCAGCTAATATTACATTTAAAGCATTTTCTAATGTTTTAAGATATTTTTGAATATAATTATTTTTCAATGACTACATAATAAACACTAGGTGAATACATAATAATTTATTTAACTATTCACATACTTCTGGATATTTAGGTCATTCCAGATCTCCAAGATTATGAGTAATCTGTAATGACCATTCCTATGCAAAGCATCTTTATCTTCCCCTCTGTTTATTTCCTTAGGGTAGATTTTAGAAGTGGAATTACTGTGTTAAATGGCATTAAAATAACTTAAGCTATTTGTATGTGTTTAGAAATTAGTTTCCAAAAAGTTTTACTGTTTTACTTAACTATTTGTTAAATCTTTTATTTACAAAGTTAAAACCCCTGATAAAATAATCTGAAACTAAAACAATAAAATAAAATAATATCACAATAATTAAGAGCATCAGCTTTGGAGTTAGTCATTCCAGGTTTGAATTTTACCTGTGTGACTCCAGGCAAAACAATTTCTGAGTCTCAATTCCACATCTGTAAATTGGGGATTATAATGCCTATTTTATAGCGTTGCTGTAAGCTTTTTTTTTTTTAAAACATCTTTATTGGAGTATAATTGCTTTACGATGGTGTGTTAGTTTCTGCTTTATAACAAAGTGAATCAGTTATACATATACATATGTTCCCATATCTCTTCCCTCTTGCATCTCCCTCCCTCCCACCCTCCCTAACCCACCCCTCTAGGTGGTCACAAAGCCCCGAGCTGATCTCCCTGTGCTATGCGGCTGCCTCCCACTAGCTATTTTACGTTTGGTAGTGTATATATGTCCATGCCACTCTCTCACTTTGTCCCAGCTTACCCTTCCCCCTCCCTGTATCCTCAAGTCCATTCTCTAGTAGGTCTGTGTCTTTATTCCCGTCTGGCCCCTAGGCTCTTCATGACCATTTTTTTTTTTTTTTTTAGATTCCATACATATGTGTTAGCATACAGTATTTGTTTTTCTCTTTCTGACTTACTTCACTCTGTATGACAGACTCTAGGTCCATCCACCTCACTACAAATAACTCAATTTCGTTTCTTTTTATGGCTGAGTAATATTCCATTGTATATATGTGCCACATCTTCTTTATCCATTCATCTGTTGATGGACACTTAGGTTGCTTCCATGTCCTGGCTATTGTAAATAGAGCTGCAATGAACATTTTGGTACATGACTCTTTTTGAATTATGGTTTTCTGAAATGAGATATACAAAATAATTAGAACAATTTCTGGAAATTTCTCACTCGTTAAATGTCTCATCCATTCCCATGCTTTAAAATGTATTCCTGTGCTGACAAATCACAACTAGATAGCTCCAGCTCAGCCCTGTTTTCTGAGTTCCTGACTTGCATATTCAGTTCTCTACTTGACATTTCCATTTGGATGTCTCACAGGCACCCCAGTCATAAAGCTTTCAAAACTCTAACATTTGGTATATTTTCTGCAAGTTTTGTTTACATGGACATACGCAAATATATTTTGTTTTACAAAATTATATCATTATTATATGTAGTTTTCAAGGTTCTCCAGAGAAACAGATGAATCTGTATGTCTATGTCTATGTCTATGTCTATGTCTATGTCTATGTCTATGTCTATGTCTATGTCTATGTCTATGTCTAGAGAGAAAGAGAAAAGGGGATTTTAAAAAGTTGGTCCATTTGATTGTGAGGGCTTGGCTAGCCCAATACTTACAGGGTAGTTTGGCAGACTGGAGACTCAGGGAAGCATCAATGTTGCGTGTCAAGTCTGAAGGCAGCTTGGAGGCAGAATTCTCTCTTCTCAGAGATCTCAGTCTCTTTCTCTTAAGGTTTTCAGCTGATTGGATGAGGCCCACTTACATTGTGTAGAGCAGTCTGCTTTGTTCAAAGTCTACTGATTTAAATGTTAATCTCATCTAAAAAATACCCTCCAAACAACATCCAGACTGGTGTTGACCAAATACCTGGATACTAGGACCTAGCCAATTTGACACATGAAATTAAATGTCTCGCTAAGTGTATGTGTGTACTAATTACTCATTAAATGACTCCTTACTGCATAATCTATCTTATGCCTTTTACAGCTTTCTGCATCTCACTATATGCTTTCAGAATTTATCCAGTTGTACAAGCCAGATACCTGGAACTGATACAGTCTTCTCCCTTATCACCATATAAATCCTTCATCAAGTTTATGTATTTTGCTTTGTAAATGTTACTCCAACCTACCTTCTTCTCTCATCTACCTCTACTACCCTTGCCCAAGTCACCATTGCCTCCAGTCCAGACTACTGCACTGTTTCCACTCTTGCCCTGTCTATTCTCAACCTGGCAGGCAGAGTCATCTTTAAAAATCCAAATTTCTACTTTAAAAGTTTCCTATGTCTCTAAGAATAAAACCTGATTCCTTACCATTACCTATGAGGCTATGCATGCTCTGGTCCCTATCTACCTCTCTGAATATATATTGAATATATATATATATATATCTATTGAATATCTATTGAATATATATATATTGAATATCTATATATTCAATATAGATATCTATCTGAATATCTATTGAATATATATACATTGAATATATATACATTGAATATATATATATATATCTGAATATATATTCCTGCCCTTCTCCCTTATACTTCCTCACTCACTCTCCAACACTGCTGTCTGTTTAGTTCCCAGAAACTGCCTCAACCTTTACTGCTTCAAGGCCTTTGCCTAAATTGTTCCTTCTGCAAATTCCCTTGTTCCCTAATTCTTTGTGTGCCTGGGTCCTTCATATTCCAAAGTCTTAGCTTAAATCTTCCATAAAAGCAGCCTTCCCGGAATACTCTGCCTAGAGCTGTCTTTTTTATAGGACCTTGCTCTTTTTCCCATATGAGTAGCCACAATATATTGCAAGTATACATTTAGTTGTTAACTGAATGTCTCTCAGACTAGTCTATAACGTCCACGAAGGCAGCATGGATCACAGCTGCTTGATTCACCGTGAACATCCATTGCCTAAAATACTGCCTGTAGGAAAAGGGCATTTGATCAGTATTAAATAGATGAAAGAATGAATATAGGCTTACTTAATATGTAAGAGCTACTACTTTTTCTAATTTATTATTATTAAAATTACAAGATTGTAATAATTTGTTATTGGTTACAGTGCGTTGAATGGTAGCCCTAAAATTACGTCCATGTCCTAATTCTCAGAACCTGTGAAGAAGGGTCTTTGCAATGTAATTAAGACTCTAGAGATGAGATCATCCTGAGTTATCCAGGTAGGCCCCAAGGCCAATGACAAATGTCCTTATAAGAGACAGAAGAGAAGACAAAGACACACAGGTAAGTCTATGTGAAAACGGAGCAGAGATTGGAGTGATATATCCTCAAGGATTGCTGACAGCCACAAGAAGCTGAAAGAGGCAAGGAAGGATTCCCTACCAGGGTGTCTAGAGAGCATGTGGGCCTGCTGGTACCTTGATTTTGGATTCCTGGCCCCCAGAACTGTAAGAGAATAAATTTCTGTTGTTTTAAGCCCCACAGTTCATGGTAATTTGTTACAACAGCCCTAGGAAATGAATACAGTAGTGAAGAGTCTGGTATTAAAGACTTTAAAAGTTTCTACAGCAACCTTGTAATATAAGAATGTTCATATCATTAAAACCATTAGAAGTGTTATCTGTGTAAAATCCTGACATTATTAATTCAGAATATAGACCACTGTATTGTAATACTCATTATTATCACCACACATATACACAAATTACAACTTATTTGCTGAGATGAAGGGATGCTTGCATTTTTCTTTACCTTTTTATACCACTGATTCCTACTGTTAATAGATTTTTCTTCCTAAAATAAATGCATCACGTATCATTATGAAATGAGTTCCACTTTTTACTGTGCATAAGGGGATGTTTAAATAGATTTAGCCATAAGTTGTAATGAAACAATAATTATTATCATTTAATACTTACAAGAATGTAAGGTTAGTAGTTTCACTAATTGTACAAGGGAGAAAATGAAGATTAAGTAACTTTCAAATCCACAGCACTAGTAGGCAATGGAGAGTGGCACTTGGATATGGGCCTGTTTATTCTGTATTCTTAACCAAGACACCATAATCCAGGTGATGGGTGCGCTATGTTCCTTCTATAACTCATAGGAAGTGATTCGAAAAATCCATTCATTTTAATTGGCTAGAAATTTAATGTAATAGTTCCCCTATGGAGACATTTTGTTTTGTAAGAATACCTGGGCATAAAGCACTTATAGTAGAACTTCCGATAGAAGAAAATTTTTAGGACATTCCTCTTGAATTGAAGCCAGCCTAGGAGATGAAACTGCTTACTGTGCACACATATAAGGTTGACCCTGAACCTGTAGGATGTGACTCACTTGAAACAGAGGGATAATTGAAATCTGATTTAGTGATCTGGGCTGACTATACAGTTTTATTCAACTGATTAGCTTCATATATATTTGTATAAAACATCATCTGTTCTATACAGGGGGAGGAGCTCAAAGAAACTGTGCCTGTAGTATAATGTGGGCGGCGGAAGACCCACACATGATGTGCAGCTACACTGATCAATGCTGAGTAGCTCAAAGGTGGGAGTGTGAGAGCCTTCTACCCTTCCAGCCACTGATGTTCTCTTAATCAGTATGTTTTTCTAATGTTTGGAGCAATAACCTCACCTTGCCAATATGGAAAATCTTACTTGGAGAAAAATTATTTATTTGTGTTCAAATTCTCACTTTGTTACTTACTAGCCATCTGACTTTGAGCAGATTAACCAACTTCTTTGAATTCTGGTTTCCTCATCTTTAGCACACTGATGAAAAAATATCCTGGTATTGTTAAAAAAAAAAAGGCCCAAATACATAGTGCACTGTCTACCATATATTTATGTACTCAATTCATGTTAATTTCATTCTTTGAATCACTCAACAAATATTTTTTGAAAACCTGCAATGTGCCAGTCAGAAAGAAAGCATCATTAATTGACATGATGTCGGGTTATGTAAAAATCTGATCTAAAACTTTTAGAGATGCCCATCTTTCCTTTTACTACCTCCAACTATCCAGTTCAGGCAAAATCTGAGAAAATGAACTGGAACTCAATGGCTTTGGTGGAAGACTGACCTGGTGGAATGCCATCAGTAGCCCCAGAGCTCTCTCTCTGGCAAGCCACCAGTGGGCACTGCTGTAGTGACCAGCTGATGAGGGCGCTCAACATCACTTTGTTGGTAATGCTTTTTGACAGCTGTCAATTCTTAGGGAAGCCGATATGGATGGGGAACTGTCTGTGTAGGCCAAATTATGCAGGATCAGAGACAAGGCTATAAATGACACTTCAAAGCACCTAATCATGCCAATGGAATGGAACTGGAAATGGTACTGGAAGACACTGGCTGGCTTTATGTTCTGATAGCATTTTTGCCTTAATGTTCTACTGGTTAATCTGTTGGCTAGTTATAATTCCAACCCTTTATTTTGACTAAATCATATGATTATATCTTCCTTAGTTACACACATAATTCGGCCAAAACAAAAATATTTACATAAATTACTAAAATTGCTCTGTGACAAGAGGAAACTCAAAATTTATAAAGTCCAAATAGATATATATTACTTGCAGGTACAGAGTTGGCTTGTCAGAAATACCAATTGAATGAATAATGTATGTAATTAATGAAAGAAGAAACAAGAAGCCTGTCCTCTAGGAGCTTGCAACATAATATTGGTGGCAGGAGAGTCCCATAAACATATATGTAGCCAACAATAACTTTTTCAAGGGTAATGAGTGTTATTAGAATGATAGGATAAAGGCAATGTGAACCTGGGAAGGCTTCATGGAATATGTGAGTTTTGAATAAGGTTTGGAATGTTTTGAAGGGATAAGTCTCGGCAAAAAGATTGTTCTGGGGCAACACAGGCAATGAGAATGTCATAGGCAATCCTTTCTCATTTTACATCATTTCTACATCTCTAGGCCACATCAGGTCTTCAAACATTTCTTATTTGTTGAATATTCTCAAATTTGCATATGCAACCCAGTAGATCCAATTTCCTACTGATATATTTACTTGTCTTCTCCCGAAGATTCCTAAATGCAACCTATTTAAAACAAAACTCATCAATATCCTCTCCCTCCCCCCCCACCCTGTTCCTCTTCCAGGGGCATTATCATCCATCCATAGGCTTAACGAAGAAATTTATGGCTCATTCTTGACACCCCTACACCCTCACTCCTACTTCCAATCAGTGGATAAAGCCTATCAATCAGTTTTAATGCACAAGTACTTCCATAACTATCTACCCTTCTCCACCCTCACAGTATGTTCCTAGTACAAACCATGCAAGAACTCCAAATCTGTTTCTATGTAATCACTCTTGTCCCCTCCAGTTCATTGTTTACCTTTTACCTAGAGTGATCTATAGATGCAAGTCTGATCATATTACTCCTCTGCTTAGAATTCTTCATTGCCTTTCCATTATTAGTACGTTAATAACCAAACCTCTCACCATGGACCTAGACGATTGCTCTACAATATCACCTCACCCACCTCTTCAACCTTCATTTAGTGCCATGCTCAGTTATACTGGATTCCTTCCAGTGTCACAAATGGGCCACCATCTTTCTCTTCTCTGATCTTTTGCAAACGCTCTTCCCTTTACTTGGAGAAGCAATTGGAAGGATCCATTCACTCAGAAATAGATACTTACAGACCGTGATAAGGGCAATGGAAGAAAAGTACAGGGTGTGATAAGGAAATCCAATTAGAATGGAGGTTGGAGGAAGCTGCTGAGTAGGTTTTGGCTAGTGTGGGGTAAAGAACATTCCAGGAAAAGTGACAGAATATTCAAAGGCTCTGAGGTAAAAAGAGCATGTCAAGTTAGGGGATATGAAAGAAAAAAAAAAAAGAGTAGTGCATGAGTCGAGGCTGGAGAAGCAGGAGGGAGCCAGAAGACAAAGGGTCTTTGATCACATTGAGGTTTTCAGCGTGAGGAAATAGCAGTTGTTCTGTGTGATGGGGTCAGGAGAATCTGGTAATAGAGACATTTGTTTGTAGGCTTTCAGTACTAATGCTGGTGGTTGTAGTTTAGCTGTGGGAACAAGGAGGTGGAGGTATGAACACATGAGCCCAAATTAGGAAAGATAAATTGGTAGAATTTGTGCTGAACCTTGGGGACAGAATGCAGAGGGGCTGAAGAGGACCCCACATCTATACTGCTGGGTGCCTAGATGGGTAATGGTGCCCCCTGACCATAGGAGACAAGCTGAAATGGAGCAAGGGTTTGAGGGAGAGGACACTGGGCTCAGCTTTGTCATAATTAGTTTCAGATCTTGGCAGATCACCAAGGAGAGTTATTTTGTAGACAACACAAAACACGTCATTAGAAAAAGGATGAGGGGTCAAGACCTGAGATATTGATCTGAGACCTGTCTGTGGTCAGGGAGGAGTAGTTATGTTGCTTTGCAGTAAGCAAGCCAGTGTGACAATATAGAATTTATTAGACCAGGTCAGCTGGGTTCCTGGGTTTTCATTAACAGTGCTTAGCTGCATCAGCATGGGGCAGAAGTACGGACAGTGGTGCTTGCAAGGGAAAGGGAAAGCGGACAGAAGGGGAGGACAGAGAGAATGAGAAATGCATACAAGCCTAGTGGCCAATGCCAGGGTCAGAGTTAAGGAACACCTACAGAGAAAATCGTGTTCACATCAACACTTGGGAAAGCTTTGAACAGTAGCAGGAAGAACACAGTATCAGAATAGGGGCTGAAAAATATATACAGGTGGGATTTTATACAAGGTGTGTGTGTGTGCGTGTGTGTGTGTGTGCGTGTGTGTGTGTTTGATGCATTAGGGGCAAGCGTCTCTTTTTTTTTTTTTGGCTGCTCCGCATGCAGGGTCTTAGCTCCCCATCCAGGGATCAAACCCGTGCCCCCTGCAGTGGGAGTGCAGAGCCCTAACCACTTGGACCGCCAAGTAATTCCCTTGGTTCCTTTTTGAGTGAGAATCTGGCTATGGCATTTGTTAGCATGGTGATCTTAGAAAAGTCACTTAACCTTTTTGTATTTAAGCTTCCTCAACTTTAAATTAGAGAAGAGAATGCTACTCTATCAGGTGGCCATGAGCTTGAAGTGAGCTGAGGTATAAGAAAATGACCAGCAGTATGTCCACCCCATTTCGTCCCTCCAAGTTTCAGCAGGTAATTGAGGGAGTGAGGATCGTTGCCTCTGTTTCTGCACTTGCTGCCCACTGCTGGTGGAGCCCTCACACTATTTCACAAGGCCTCTTCATTTAGGAGGAAATCAGACGCCATCTGCTTGACGACTTCATAGATCTATTTCTATGAAAGAGATTATTGCCACGATTTTTGAATTCATGAGGATTTCATCAATGCAGCAATGAGCATCAGTGTCCTTGATAACTCTTTCATCTCTAGGTGACACAGAATAAGACTGCACCTGTAAACTCATTGTAATTTGCAGGGCTGTACATACCTTTGAAAAATGATTTGTAATTCTCATGGCTAGCTCTCAAAGTATTTTTTAAATGACTCTGAGCTGAACAAGGACAAGTCAACCACATAACGCTTTAAAGAGACACCTGACAGACACAGATATCACACATCTGTTTTGATAGTCACTGGGACCCTAGGAAGAGGTCTAATTCAACTGATCACAAATATATTTCACAAAGACTTATACTTGATTTTTTTTTCACGTCCCTCCTACATTCTATGAAAATATGTTATTTTCAGAACTTTGCTTTCCTTGACTTAGGGGGAAAAAAAAGTAAAAAAGATCTTAGATCTTTTTTTTTCTTTTTTTTTTTAAGACTAACATGGATTCCAAAAGCACTTATAAGCATAATAACAAGGCAAACAGAGATAATGTTATAAGGATTGCTACGAATAGATGCTCACTTATTTCTGACTACAGCCAAAAGATTCCAACTAATAATCTCCAAATGGCTTGCCAGAACAAGTTTATTTTTCTTCTGGAAACATTTCAAGTTTCTACATTAGAATGAGGCAAAATACATTTTATTTTTTTTAAACTTGAGATCAGGGCAAAACCATATGCAAATGACAAAACCCACATCCTTGAATGATCAGAACACACATAGCATTTAAGTGGGAGCTACTGGAAGATTTGTTCTTACAGTGGGTGAGAAATGGAGTGTTTGGCGACCCATGTTGTGTCAGGGCCAGGAGCTATCCCTGACCTTAGAAGGTAGGGCTGTAGTAGGGGGCAGAGGTGAAAGAAAGTCTTAAACCTCACCTACCTACAATTAAATACCCTTTAATTGGCCCAAGGCAAAACTGTTGTGTTCACCATCATCTTCAGAGAAGCCTCAGGCTGCGTATTTTGGTTTCGCACATCAGTCTTTTAGGTGGTCTCTTACTAGTACTTTACTCTGGGTTCTCTTATGTAAACATGTTGGAAGGATAATGAGAAATTAGCAATAATTAACTGTCGCTTTTAAAGCAAATAAGATTTTTGCCTTGAATACTGCATTCATTCTTAGCAATAAATTATACAAGTTTAACCTGAAAAATATGGTTTGATCACTACTGTCTCACTCTCAAAGTGATAACTTTGGATTTACTAATAATTAGCAGCAATAGTCATAGCAAAAAACCCATAAAATATATGAAAGGATCACCCACATAAAAACTTTTTTATTTTTAGCCTATAGGTTTTAGTCAGTTAAAAGTCATTTTGTTCCTAAAGATTATTTGATCAGCTGTTTTTCTTATGTCTTTTTTTGAATCTGTTTTCTGGTTGCTAGCTGAATAATTTATTTAAAATGTGACATTATTTAAAGCATATGATATTAGCATGATTTGCTCTGAGGGTGTTAACCTAATTCTTAAAAATTTTAAATTCAGTTTTAATATCTCAGTGGTATTATGCTCTGTTAAAATTGCATTTCTGGAAAAACTCACTCATCTGTAACAGTTTAAACATGAACCCTTTACCCATATACTATATTAGCTGAGTAAAAAATGAATTTCCTTTTTACTGTTTTTCTTTTCAATACATCTTGTGAAACCATAAGAGAGTTCTGCAATTTATATTGGGAAATTTGGCTGCCATTTGCTTGGACTGTGACATATGACTATAATTTGTAACTTTCCTTCCAACACTTGGTTATTTGTTATCTGAATATCTGAGTTTCAGAAGTATGAATTAGTGTATGAACAATGGAAAAAGAAAAAAGGTATTCTGTAATTCTCAGGGGTTTGGTATGCTACCATCCTCAGAAATATGGGCTGGGAAACACGGTTAGGTAGAGAAATTGTATTCTGCTTTATCTTGGTGATTTACATGACTCTCTGCGACTTGCATCTTCATTCAATTTTTACATCTTTTTATTTGCATGTTATTCATTTTGTTTTGTGTCTGAGATTGTCCATATCTTTGGCTTTTTCCAAATGTCTTTGAAACTTTATCAAAATCACAACTTTATTCTCTGGGTGCATTTTAAAGAAAAATATATTAAAGCCATATAAGTCTTGCAGAGTAGGGCATTTATTCCTTTAACAGATATTTATCAAGCCACTGTTATGTGTCAGATGCTGTACTGGGCACTGGGAACACAGACTTAAAAGAGGCAGACATGGTCCTGTCTCAGTGAGCCAACAGTTTAGTGGAGGTTACAGAGGAGCAAACATGATGTGGTAAGGGATAGGTGGCAGCACTGAGGCACATGGGGTGGGGGTAGCTGCCCCAGAACTGACAAGTAAGAGAGGGCTTCCAGGAGGAAGTTACTCCAACTTGATACTTGAAGGATGCATAGGAATTAGTTAGACAAAAAGATTTTAGGGTTTGAATGGGGGTAATGGATGGGAGGATAGTGTTCTAGTCAGAGGGAACAGCTTTGTTATACAAAAGACTAGAGGTGACAGAGAGCATCAGTCTCTGAAAATTAAAATTAGTACATACTGGTAGTGGAGGTAGAGCGCTAGAGACACAGTTAAGAGATATTTGGAAAGTAATATTCAACAGAGATGGTAATTATTGATCGGATATGGGCCCGGGAGAGGTAAAAAATCAAGGGTGACACCCTAATGCATTACTTGAGCAACTGGAGAGTTGAAGAAGAGTAGGTTAATTGGGAACAAGGCGGGCAAAATTTGTTTGGACATGATGAATTTTAGCAACATTAAATAAACATAAAATAACTCTAGGACATTTAGGTGGAGATAGGTTAGGTTGATATGGAGTTCAGGAGAGACATCTGGGCTGGACTTACACTGCTGGGATTCCTTAACATATAGATTGTATTTGAAGCCATGGGAATGGACTTGCTAAAGAGTTTGGGAGGGGGTCAGTGTAATTCACTGGAATTTAAGTCTGGATAATAACGTGTAAAAGAGTTGGTTCAGATGCCTACAAAACACCTGAAGTCCCTGCTTTGAGAGACCATATGCCTTATTGAGTTAGAGTAAGTTGTCATCAAAGAGCATGCAAGAACCACAGAGGTCCTCTGATGGCTCCTGCTTAAAGGTCCACGTAAATAAGAATGTTATAGAAACACAGTCTTAGCTTTGGCTTATGCTTCAGAGGGAAACCATCCTCAAAGATGGAGAAACTAGCATGATTTGAACTGAAGTCTAAAGATCCTACTGGACAGGTCCATCATAATGCCTGCTGTACCAACAGTTTCCTTCTAAGGGAACGTGCCTCACCCACAAGTGGGCTGTGGGAGCAGCCCTGGGTCACCATGCATCCCCTTTCTACAGACCTATCTGATTGGACCAGGGTGGTCCTATCCCTAACCAATCCCTAAGTTGGCCAGTGTCCTATGAGATGGTTTGGCATGAAAAACTGCCTGAACAGGCAAAATGGTGATTAGATGGGTCAGATGTTCTAGCTCAGGAATGTGAACTAGGGCATCTGGGGAGGGAGTCAATTAGTTGGTTTTGGGAGGGAGTATAAGCTAAAAAGAACCACAAGAAGAGACCTTGTGGCAGCAAGAAAGATGAGAAAAACGATGGTAAAAGTAAACAGAATTTATGAGTAAGCAGAAACTGAGAAAGAAATGATAGAGAGTAGAGGGTAAGGTGGCTAATTAATACCAGTGAGAGGAACAGATGCAGCCAGAAAGGAGCTGAGTCACCACCATAAAGGCAAGAGATAAAGTCCTCCTGTTAAAGGGCCAATAAGGTTAGTGGCCACTGGAACCATGCTGGATTTTTCTTATTCCCAAATATCCTCATCTCTAAGGGTGTTCCATAATACTCTTTTGTGTCCTTGAATACCCTTATAATAAGCTCTAATTAATTAGGGTACCAAAGTAAGTCTGCATTTATTGGAAACAAATTGCTTTACAAACAGAATCCTTCAACCCCAAAATTTCTTTGCAGGCTTGCCTGACACACAGCATGATGAAATACACCATTAGAAATGCATTTCTTTGGGCTAAGAAATTGGGGGCTCATGATTCTTTAGTAAAATGTAAATATTACCGAGTGGTATGCTATAGAAAGCCATTTTTCAACACGAAGAACAATTACTGACCCTCTGTTATGTATTGAATATTTTGTGTGTGTGGGTGTGTGTTGAGATGGGGGTGAGGATGAGAGAGATGTTGGCGAGAAGCTCTGAGGAGTACTGAGTATGCGTAGGAAAAAGTTCTTTCCTTTCGAAGTTTACAATTCAGTTAAAAATAGATTCATGACTAGGAAGGGCTTTAAAGATTATCTAGACTAGGGTTTGAAACTCAAATGTCTACAGGGGTTGGGTAAGGATAGTGTGAGTGAAGTGGGCTGAGTGGGAGCTGCAGGGAACTACAGAATGCATGTCCCATCACAGTATGGTCTCTGGGCAGGTCTGCCGATGCTTAGACATCAAATTTTTCAAGGGAAGCTCAATTTTTATGTAAAAACCCCAAATTTTAAGTGTTGGTATATACTTCAAGTTAAAGCGAAACAGAAGTCCTGGGAGTTGAACAAAAAAAAATCTGCTGGCTGCATTTAGACCATGGGTCAGCAGTTTATGATCTCTGTTCTAGACTAGTGAGTTTCAAAAGGATTGAAGATTCAGAACCTTCTTGCAAAATAAAATTTATGCCTAAATCTTACATATAAAAAGATAGAAGCAGAAATATTGGGGTTGAAACTGGATGAGGAATCAGAGCCTTGCTATCTTGACCAATCTTGAAAACCACTGAGGTGGTTCTATCCCACCTCAGTTCTACAGATGAGATACAGGGAAGATTCCAGAATTACTGGCCCAAGATAATACTTAGACAATTATGTAGATAATGTCCGTTTTTACACTATGGAGTGTGACCTGTTTTATAGACGATGACTAAGTATTCTGGTTCTAGAGCCACACTGTCTGGATTTGAACTCACTTAAGAGCAAATTTAAGAAAGTGGCATTTAGTCTCTCTGCCTAAATTTCCTGTCAGATGGGAATGATAAATATCAATACTACTACTAACCTCATTAGGTAGTTGACAAGATTAAATGAAATAACACACATACAGCATGAAGTGCAGTCCCTGGCACACCTAAGTATTGAATAAATGTTAGCTATTTTTATTACAGAGTATCTTTGCCAGTCTTTAACATCATAGCAAGATTTATTTCATGTGACAACCAGCTGACACCTATAAAATAGTCCGGGGTGGGGGGGGAAGGAATATAAGTTGTTTTTTTTTTTTTTTTCAGGGATATAAGTTTTGATGAGAGCATCTTATATCTGGAGCAACTTATACAAAGGGCAGGGAATAGTGGGTAGCTTTAGCCTAGGGTTTTTTCCTTCTCTGTAGCTCTGGCCCTTGCAACTCCTTAGAATTAAAGATTTTACAGGTTACTGGCAGACTTCTGACATTCATGCATACACACAATCCATTATTATGATCTAAAGGGCTGTAAAGGTACCCAGAATCAGACTTGATAAGTTGATTAAGAAGTTTAAATACTTGGGGATTAATTCTTCATAATAGGAACCATGTGTAAATATAACCTAATTTGTGGGTACATCCCCCTACTCCACTCACAGTGGCAGGTATGGCTCATTTTACCCCTTGTCAAGCAACTGAGGAAGAGAGCTGTCATTGCTTAGGGGTCCAGTTTTGCAGGCTCTCTCAGTAGAAGCTGTTTCTGCTGGCAGCCTCCTTGGGATAATAACCCATGTAGACATTCAACAAGTAACTCCTGAACACCTACCATGTGCCCAACTTTACGGTTCAACTGTTTCCCAGTCAAGATGGCTTTATCAGCCCCGTGTTGGTCTGGATAGTGATTCTATGGCCTGGTCAGCCCCACCCTGCACCAGCCTCCTTCTGCTGGCACTTTAGGGGCATCTGGTCAAAGGAAGGATTGGAGCCTCTTGGCAGAAAGAAACTTAACAAACAACCATAAAAGGATTTTCTAAATATGTCCACAATCCAATATAACCCTGGGTAATTTGATTTGTAGGAAATGGAGAGCAGAACATTACACACAGAGTGCTTATCTATAATTCATAATAATTACTGTAATGGGGAATCTATCGTATAGATAGATGTACGAACACAAATTATACTCCCAGAAGAACGCACTTCTGGCCAAAATAGCCCTTTACGCCCTCCTAATCTACCTACTCTTTAGTGCACATCACTGAGTTGCCCAGCAGGTTTAAAGCTTTTGGGGGCCACCTGTTGAAAGCTGACGAGTTTCTCCTTTCGATGAGAGAGATCACTGACCCATTTTACAAGAGAAATTCAGGCATTTTCTTAGCTTAGTTGTGCTCTAGTATTTTGGCCTTTGGGCAGTCACAGCTTAATATTTGGGAATTCATTGAATGATTTATTTCTGATGTTTATGATTTAGTGTTATGACAGGAGCATTTTCTCTTCAATGGAAAGGATAGAGCCTCTTCAGTCGCTTGTTCCACTGAAGGCTCAAATTCAATTGGGCTGAAGGCTGATATGCCATCAGGGGATGTGGACCCTTGAAAAGGGGCTGCAGGGATAAACAAATTTGTGAGGAGCAGTAAAACGAATGGAGACGGTAACCTTTGTTTCGAATGCAGACTTTAGAACTGCATATTCTTCTACTCTACGAGTCCATTTATCTTTGCTGAATTGTGAGATATATACATATATTTACTGAGAGTAAGGGTAGAAGATGCTACATTTTTCACAAGAAAATAATTGTGGTACCTTTATTTTTTTCCTTTAAGCATTGTTTTCGTATCTGACGTCTCTCTTTCCCAGATGCCCCTTCTGACCCTCCCATTCCACCCCAAGAGAGATTTTGGTAGCTGTTACTTCCAATACTGATCATCGTTTCTTGTAGTAGTTCATTTTACAGTTTATGATTGTCCATCATCATTTACTTTGGTCTGTCTGGGAGACATTCAAAACCCAGCCACTACTTTATTTTTAGTGGCAGAGCGTGTCTACGCTTCAGCTGCTGGGAATGCTGGTTCTGGCTGCGAATCTTGTTTGCTTTAAGTTGCAATGCTTTTGGTCCCATGTGTTTTAGTTTTTGGAAGCAGCTGTATTGGTAGAGCTTCTGGCTGAATTACCGGACAAAGCCTGCATTATAAAAATCCTCAGCTTGTTTGCTCTTCGCTTCAAAAAGACTGTGGGCTGCCAGCTTGTCATACTCATATTACCCACATGCCTGCTGAAGTTTTCACCAGCAGGCATGAATCTCTTGGTCTCTTCTTTTTTTTCTTTTCTTTTTTTAATTGGTTGGCCTATAGCTATTTGGTTTGATATGTATCTGTCAAAGACATATCATATAGGGGCTGGCACAAGACAGCTGGCAGTCTACAGCCCTCCCAGAAGCAAGGAGGTTTTGGATGAAGGATTTTACTTTTTCCCCTGGTCTGAATCTTCAGAATAGGGCTGAACCTGGTATAGAAGACTTCTGTTGGCTTTTGGAAAGCTGATTGCTCAGTCCTTGAACTCAGAATGTGTTTGGAGTGAGAGTGTGTGTATGTACTGGCATCTGGGACCCTGATGCAGTAAAGCAGGCTAAGGTAGGAAACAAAAGCACGCTGCGGTTCATAAACAATCCTATATGCCTAGGCATCAAGAGGAGGAGGAAGTTTTAGTTGGTTGGTGGCCCATGAACGCACTGGAATGCCATCAATGCCATGTAGTTTTTCAAGTGGTTTAATTGCCACCGTATCACTGCTTTCATTGCTCCTAAACTAATCCTTCTGTTTCTCCAATTTTCAAAATGCTTACTGGGCCTTCACTGCCATTTCTGATTTTTATTATTAGCACAACCCAACTATCTTTCATCTTTCCCTATGATTTGTTCTCTCCCTTAAAGAACTTCTGGATAGTTGAAGAGATTAGTAGATAGAAGCTGAATTGATCTGCAGTTGGCTATTGGTATTTATATTGGATATCATGGATTCCATCCTCCAGTGTTCAAGATAAATAATAGGTGACAAGGGAATTAGCTTCCTTAGGTTTTTAGAGTCTGGCTCTTACAGGAGATGTCAGGGCAGACTTGAATAGCAGAACTCCAGATTTAGCTTTTGGAAGTGTTCTCAGTATCAAGACCTTAGTTTAAGTAGTAATGGATCTTGTGCTTGAATTAAAATCAGAAATTTTTTTTTCTGAGCATTGCCAAGACTAGAGGTGCAAACTCTCAGCATGTGGACCTGATCTGGTCTACAGATGAAAGTTTAGCCTGAACATTTATAAATCCACCAAATGATGTTTTTTTTCTTTCAGTTGACTTAGTTGTCATCACTTTAAAAAACTTAAAAATTGGGAGAATTCACATAAAAATCTTGACTTCCAGCTCCTTGGCAAACTGTAAGGTCTGGCAATACTGGGCTTATGTTTTCTCCTACACAACTGGATGGAGCTTAATAACCGCTGACATTTTTAGAAGGGCAAGCGTGCCTCAGGCTCCAGGAGTCCCTGTGACTTCTCTGTCACTGAGGCCAGTGTTAATTGCCAGCTCATCCTATTTGCAATTTTGCCTTTTTAAAGGCAGCGTTTGGAACCATTAACATTATGCTCATGTCACCTTGCTTTCTTCTCCCATTGTACCTGCCTGCTTGGCTCCTAAAATTATTTACGTTTGTGGTGCCTGCCTTCACCTCTCTATGAGGCATGGGAAGTATAGAGCAGAAAATGATGGTTTTATCAAGACACTTAGGCACTTATCAAGACTCTCAGGCACTAGGGTCTGTTGGATTTATTTTGCATGGTTTGTTTTTGTAAGATTCTGGTGTCTGAATACTTGTGGTATCAGGAATAATGTCTAAGGCAGATGCAAAAGAGAGACTTTGTTATCTCTGCTAGCTATAAGTGATTCAGGATGGCAGTAATGCACTGGGTGTGGGGGAGGGAGTCTGCGAGGTCACAGCTTAAGTATAATGAACTGTGAATCCTTTGAAGAAAAATCAAGCTCTTCATATCCTTCTCTATGCTGGAGATTACAAAAGAAAACCCAGGCTTGAACCCTACCTCCTTTCTAGCTGACATCAAATAAGGAAACGTGAGAGCCATTGTGCATTGTCTTAAAGCTCAATGGAGTACAGACTTCCCAGCAGAGTTCTACGTGCATATGTGGGGAGACGATCATGGATGGAAGAGCCTGCTAAGAATTCAATCACTTTACTCTGAGCCTCTTAGATTTGGGGCATTTTATGCCCATCTGGCCTCTTTATGGGAAGAGGCAAATCAAGGGGAAATCACATAAAATATCCTCTGGGTGCTTTATAAATATTTTTAGATGAATTTGTAGCACGATGTTTACTTGCTTGTTTGTAACAAGGAAATCAGGGACGAAAAGTGATCGGCTCCTGGCTTTTTAAATTGGCTCCCCAGGAAGATATTGCCATTTGAAATTACTTAACATTTTTCCCCCAATATAAATGCTTAAGGCAAGAACTAGGTTTTATACCTAGCAAATAGCAATGTAAATGTCAAAGAACATATTCCAGAGCATTACACTTACAGCTCTTAAAATGGCATCTTAGAATGGTATTAATCACTGTCAGTTTTGTATACAACATTTCATCAATTAAATAGCAAGCGGACCTGTCTTTCATGGAAAGCAAGTAACACATATGGATTTCCTCTTAGCAATCAGCTGAACATTCTGCATTTCCTTCTTGTTTGCAAAAAGGATTTGGACTGAAACCATCAACATGTTTGTGTTCTTCATTGGTAAAGCAAAGCAGATGTGTAACAGCTTCAGTAGAATCCAGATTCATTTACAAAGTATCTTGTGAAACATCTTGATGTGGAAGTATTTCTGTATCGTTAGATCTTTTAGAGTTGGATAGAGGGTGACACCCTATAAAAATTGTGAAGTGCTTTAAAGTTTGTCATGTCTTGAGCCAAGGTTTTCAAGACTGTGTCACTACGTGTATGTAGAGGGGAGTTTAAAATGTTCAAGCTTAATGTGAAAAATTTGTTTCCAGCAGGGACTAGTTTCAACTAGGTCTGTGGATTTATAAAATGATGAGGCAATTTTATGCAGCAAAGACTGATGATAGAAATGCAGTTTACATAAATGGCAATGGATTAGCACTTAGACCACTTTCCATGTATGTTTAAACAATCTTCCACAACCCTCAAAAATCTCTTTTTATAAACTTCATCAGTTATCTGGGATTAAAAGGGCAATGTTTTGACAACATTGTTGATTTACATGTAACTCATCATTTGTTTATCATTTATCTGGGATGATTAGTGCCTGAACTTTGTATGCCTGGAATGTATATTATACTTGTTTACATTTTTGGCAGATGATGCCCTTTTTAATGTACTTTTTAGGACTCAGGACAGCTTGGTGACTTTGATGATCCTTCTAGTAATCAGTCCCCTCTAAGACTGAGGGAAGTTGAAGATTTATAACTTTTCAGCACAGTTCAATTTTAGTGATAATCCATCAAAGTCTTTAGTATTCTTCTCAGATCCTAGCCTCAGATCTAGTCTGACAAGATACACTGGTCTCTGAAAATTGGTCCTTAGGGCCATGAAATCCTGTTGAGAGTCAGGAATACAGCACCAGGCACAGGTATTCCCAAACGTATAAGTGTAAGTGAACAAATAGAAATGTGGATATCAATACACCAAGAGATTCTCTATATTAGTAAAATACTTACACATACTCCCACACACATATTCTAAGCAAGATGTAATTATTATACTCCAAAATTGTCTGTTCATCTAAGATAGCTTTTGCATTCATTCATATTTCCAATGATAGACTACGCCTGTTGCCAACTATTTGTTATGATTTTTTTTCCCCATTTAGGACCATCTTAAATTTATTTCGTAGCTTAAAATAAGAAAGAGTCATCCAGAGGAAGTGACTGAAAATAATTTCTATTTGTAGAATAATTTCAGTGGTTGGGTGTTAGGTGAAATTTTAGAGTTTATAAATTGAAAGTTTAACAAGGTGGAGAAGTTGTGTTTTTATTCAACATAATTCCTCTGAGAGCAGTTTGTAATGAGAAAAGCACTCTAAGCAGAGACAAACTCTGCTTCGTGGGGACTTCAGATGGTGTGGAGATTCACAAGTTGGGAGCTCTAGATGTGTAAGCCACGCTGGGCAGAGTAGGAAGCAAAGAAACATGGCAGGAACTGAGCAGGGAAAGATAGTTCTCCCCATAAAAGGGGTACTGGGGTGAAAAAGACATGTCAAAAAATAATATTTAAGATGAATTTCTGTGAAATTTTGTGTAAATTGCCCACATTACCCATTAAAGCAATTCACAATCAAGATCTACATAATACTTCAGGTCTTCTGTGGCCAGATTGCTGTTTCACTGAATACAAAGCTCTACAGAGACTGGTCCAAGTGGGAGCCGGCTATATTTGGGCTACATATGGGATTTTGCATCCAAATCATTACCCTATAACTAAGTTAATTTCATAATTTCACTATGACTATCCATGTTTTGGGATTATATGGAATGAGTACTAAGAAACTTGGATTGCATGGTTATTTCAATTGAATGCCACTTCACAAAACATGGACACATAGGGATGTTGTTTCTATTATGCATATATCTGTCTATAGAATATACCTATAGTAGGGAAAGATAAACACAAAGGTTTGGGAGAAATTTAGTTCTAGAACTAGATCGAGAACAAGAAGAATTGACCTGTATCAATACACATAATGTCCAGGTAGAACTTAGATTCAACTGTATGTTATTAGATGATGGATTAGCCAAAAGTATCAAGAGAAGAAGAGCTAACTCAGTCTCTTATCTTCTAGAAGATAAAGCCTCTGGATGAGAAGGTCATGAGACATCAATAAGAAAACAGTAAAATAAGAAGGGGTATCCAACAGCTAGAACTTAAGGCAATGAGGATAGAGAGGTGAGTTGCTGGGGAAGAAACTGGAGATAAGAAAGGGGAGAGTATAGAGACGATTTCCTTGTATTATGTATAAGCCAGATCACCCACGGTGTCACTGACTCTTAGCCAGACTCTAACTGGCTAAGGATTGCTTTTAAAGACAAAGCTTTCAGATGAGATAAAGTTAAGGTAGTCCATGTGATGGCTACAATTTCTTAAGAGGGAAGATGGCTGCTGCACCTAGCTTGCTAGGGAACCGTCTTCTGGAAGGGGTGGATCTGGTGCTATCAGTCTGTGTTTTGTAGCATCCAGTTGGCTGGTTTGAGATTAATGGTTGGGGATTAACAGAGGAAGACTCAAATATTCCCTTGTGAACAAACAGGCTCAAAACTGAATTTTAACTTTGACTTGATGGACACCCCTTTATGAGGAAATTGGAGTTGTTCTTGGAAAGGGATGTCAGTGACAGCCATGCTTGGCCTCATTCGAAGCTTTTGCATTATCTCACTGGACAAAAACATATCTGGGGACTTGGCTGCAACTCTGGGACTGGAATTAAGCAAGCTTTGAGCACATGGGTAGAGGCCAGCTCCCCCAGAAACTTGTGAAATTAATAGGAGGTGCTATGCCAGGGACTGGAGTAAAAGTCTCTAAACGTGGTTAGAAATGCCACTGAAATAGAACAAAGATAAATGGCCTCAGAGCAGGGAAACTGAGAGTCTACAGGCATTCAGGTCATCCACAGATTCAAACTCACCAGGAACTGCCATAGAGAATAGCTGAGATGCACATTTTGAATTGACAGCTACGAATCAACAAGAGGAACATATTTAGACCTCAGTATTGAGACTGAAGCAACTGGGACTGGGGGTCATCCACCAGGGGGCAGTAAAACAAAGCATGGTCACTTGAAGTCGATTTACTTAATAGGCAACCTTTTGGATTTTATAACTAAACACCAAGGAACAGTTCTTTCTGGAGGAGGAAGAGGCGTCTCTAACAAACCTCCAGGAACACAGACAACTAAGTTTCAATCTGAGATGCAGGCATGATCTGAGCAGCTAAAATGATATGGCTATGCTTCAATTTCATAGAGTCTAACCTCCCAGGAAGTAAGGTCTTCCTAGCTAGGGACAAGCAGATTGCAAAAACAAACAAACAGCAACAACAACAACAATAAAACCCTGAAGAGGCTGCTTACAATCAATTGGGAAACTTGCCTCCTTGTCTGTTTCAGGAATGCCATGGTGATCATAAGCAAAGTTGCCTTGGTTCTCTAGCCACCCATTCCTCAGGGTTTTGCAGACCTCAGCACACTCAGACTGCTCACAAATTTGGGGGGGGGCAAGAGATGATCCCATTTTTGCTCTTGTTGCTTTAGCAAGGGCTTCTAGTACCTGTCAGCCCCATGAAGGAAGTAATTAACTGAATATACCTTTTGCCTTATTATTATTACCAGCAGTACAGACTCTATAGGAGGCTAGGATCACCTCAGAAAGCTGACAAGTTTTGCTCCTAGACTTCCTAAGAGGCATGTTGAAGGGTCATAGTGCCCAAGAGGACTCATGGTCACCTCAGTAAAGGATGGGGAAGGAAACTGAATATGAGATTCCATAAGGTGAACAGGAGGAGAGTCAGGGTAGCACATATAGAGATTACTTGTCTTTATGGAACACTACCAAGATATAACCAGAGAGATGTTGTAACAATACAGACTAGCTAACATGTATTTTGCATCTGCCATGTGTCGGACATTTTTTTCTAAATGTTTACATATAAGTTGTCGAATCTACACAATAACCCCAGAGTGAGATACTATCGTTATTGCATTTTGTAGGTGAAGAAACTGAGGCACAGAGAAGATCCCACAGTAAGGCTTGGCAACTCAGCTTGTGCTTTTACTATGCCGTCCTGCTTTTGTCTGCAGACAATTTTGTTCATCAGTTGCAGGGGGCAGAGTGTCAGAGTTGATTATTATGAGAAAGGTAGTTGTAAATTTTGAGGAGAAAGAAAACATGTCAAACAAGATATTTAGAAAGCATTTTATGTTGAATGCTATGTATATTCTGTCCCTGATACCCTAATACTTTAGTTTTAAGAAATTATGCATAAAAATCTCTAGTTAGTCAAGATTTCTGGAACTGAATTTTTCTACCTTTGAATCCAGCACTATGTGTAAAATTCCATGAGGGTGACCAGCTATATTCAGGTTGCAGTAGCTGGTATAATTTTGAAGAAACTTTATCACTGGTTATGCATTTGCTGGTTCTCCTACTCTTTTACGTAAGGTCCTTTCTCAAAGTTATTAAAGTTCTTTAAAAGTTGGAAATTCAGAATAACAAATACCGCAGTGTGAGGTGGCATCACTGGCAGAGGAGTTATAAGCACTATGTGATGTTATCCTGTTTTGTGTCCCAGTTCCTCTTCTTAGGAGTTGTGTGACCTAAGGAAAATCACAAGAACTCTCTGAGCCTTAGGCTATCTCCTATAAAAGAAGGGAGACGCAAGAGGGAGGAGATATGGGGATATATGTATATGTATAGCTGATTCACTTTGTTATAAAGCAGAAACTAACACACCACTGTAAAGCAATTATACTACAATAAAGATGTTAAAAACAAAAAGAAGGGAAATAATCTTTATTTAATAGGGTTTTTGAGAGTATTAAATGACAATGTGATTGTAAAATGCTTGGTAAAATTACTGGCACATAGTAAGAATATAATGCGATATATTACATTGTTGTTACTAGCACTTCTCTTTCCTGATTGCTAATATCAGTTCTAGCCTGAATTGCAGAACACGTCAAATTAGACTGACAAGATTTGACTGTAGTAACCTACTACTGTAATCACTAATAGCTGTCAACAGTATTGGACATATCGATAACCCTCCATTTTTGAAGTAGTTTTTCCACCTGGTTTCTGATGTCCTTTCTACCATGCTAGTGGTAGTGAACAGGTATGACTGCATGCTATGAGTGAATTTCAGTTCATTTGCAAGGCTGATTTCAAGTATTTTGCACACACACACACACACACACACACACAGAGATCTTGGCCTCTGTCATCCTAAATGTCTAAATATTTAGGATAATATTTCCTTCTGGGATGTGTAGTTAGGGAAATCATCTTAGTTCTTATTCCCCAGTTCCCACCAAAAAATAATGGAGAATGCCTCAGCAGAGCTAAAAATCATAAGAATGTATTTGTTTATCTCCTCTTTAGTGTTTATGATTATTTTCTTTTCATTCTCCCTTGTGACACCACTGGTAATGCAAATCATGGAACCCAATACTAAAACTTTCCTGCTATTTGGAATTCAGGCAATAGTTGCCTTCACCATGTGCTCTATTCTTGCCAACGATTGGAGGAGCTATTATAATACACGCATGGACTGTCCAATGAGCAAAAGGCCAGCTGTCACTTTGAGTGACAGGCTTCCAGTTGCAAAAACTGTAATTCTGCTCATTCAGTTGAGTGATTGTGTGGCTGAATGTCACTTTGCTTTCACAATATCTCCTCTCAACTTCCATTGTTTTGACTATGTTCTGGAGTTGATGTTGCAAAGAGAGGATGGTGTAATGCAGAGAGCACTGACAGTTTGCATCTGCAAGCTGGGGCATATCTCTGCTGCAGTGTTTATATCCTTGGCTAATAGTGATATATTTCCTCTTTTTTTTTTTTTTTTAAAGTGACAGGTAGTTGGGATTTGTGCTTTCATTCTTTTATAAAAGGAGAAGCAGATTCATGTGGTCTGTAAGGGTAGGATTTATCTAGTTCTAAGATTTGGATCTAATTCCTCAACAACATTCCTACATTACCTTAGTTGAATGGAAATAATAAAACTATGTCTGTGATAATCTGATTATGTCTGTCACCCTACTTAGAGTGGAGATGACTGCATGGCTGATTTGGCTGCAGCTGTTCTCATATGATGTTACTGTGTCAAGACAGCCACAATGATGAACTTGGAAATGAACTGGTCTGGTTAACTGGCCACAGCTGATAGTCAATGGACTGGTGTTTTTCTTAGCAGCATTTAGCTGGGCTGTTTTTTCTCAAGTGTCCTGTGATGTTAAGTGAAAACATCTACAATGCCACTGACACAGATAGTAATATAGCTGCTTTGATTAGTTCAACAATCTCTTAAAAATTGGAAAGACTTATCATTCTTTGGGGTCAGATCTTGAAGTAAGTATAAAAGGCATCTCTCTTTATGGCATAACTGGGTTGGGCTCAGGCAATTCAGCCTTTAAACAATAGTGCCATCATATTATGAAGGTCTTGACACTTAGACTGGGGACTGGGGCTTTATTCTTTCAGTAAAGACTTTGTCCCTGGGCAAGTTTCTGAGTCCTATTTCAGAAAGATGAATGTGTCAGAGACTTCTATGCATTTACTGAAATTCATTTTCTGCTCTTCCTGAGAAGAGCAGAAAACAGCTAGACTTATTTCCCAGTCTTTCTTTGGTTATGTGAAGCTAGATGATAAAGTTTTGGTCAGTGGAATTTGAGTGGAAGTGATATGTGTCACTTCTTTATCAAAGTGGTGAAGAAGTGGTGTGACCTCTCTAACTGTTGGCAGAATGGAGGTACTCAAGGATCTATATATGGGTAGAGTGATGAGACAGAAAGATCCTGAATTCCTGAATGCAGATTGCTTTACTGGAAACACCCATATTGGAGTGTAACACGAGTGTGTGTGTGTGTAGTAAAAGCCAATGAGACTTTAGAATTTACTAAATTACTACCCTAATTTAGCCTTTCAGCCATAGCTAGAATAAATAGGAAGGGGAAGATTCTGGAGTGAACAGGACTAGTTGGGCTGCTCTTGCAGATATAAAGTATATTGGCTGATTCTAAGGTTGAGACAATAAAGAACGAAGAATTCTGAAGGAATATTTATTGTATTGGATGTAAAGGATAAATTAAAAGAGACAATAAACAATATTTTAGAAATTAAAACAATAGTTACCTCAGACAAAAAGGGATAATTGGAAAAAAGATAGGAAGCAGATACAGTGAATGTTGTTTAACACATGAGTAATAAGAGGAATTGGAAATGCAGGATGGGAGACTAGGTGAGAGGTCAGGCTGTAGTTGTAGACTTATGAGTCATTAATGTCTGCAAAGAAACCGAGAGGAGTGGTGGATGAGAAGTATGATGGCAGCACAGGTGAAGATACTAGTGTTAAGGGAGAACTAGGAATCAAGTAAAGAAGTCAGAAAAATAACCACTAGACAAAAGGAAAGAGCAATGTGGTGACAGAGAAGAGAGTTTAGTAAGTAGTTTTTTTTTTTTAACACTAACAAATGATTCAGGTAATCAAAAAGGACAAGGAATGAGAAAGGGCCATTTGCTTTGACTTTTTTTAGGCTTCTTCCTGGGGGCATCTCTTTGTATGACTGTGATAAATCTACATATGTATATATTCCTGCCATGAAATTTTAAAGGGGTATAAACTCAGGGCAAAGGAAGCACAAAAACGCATGAGATACATTTTGGATTTAGTGTATGTTTCAACATCTGTCAGATACATGTTGAGCATCTTTTATATACTAAGCATTAAATGAAACGGGTCAAACTGGGGATGGTCAGACCAGTAGCCAGAATAAGAATCATAGGTGCCCTGTGTGCTTATGAACAAGTGCCTTGGGGACACAAGGCTGGAGTTGATGGAGTCTTTTTCAGGCCTGTGGGGTGGGTCAGAGAGAAGGTGCTATCAAAGCAAAATGAATTTCAAACTGAGATAAAAGACTGAGCAAAGGCATACAAACCTGTGGATGGGACAGAATTGAGGAATGTCAAGAGGTTATGTGTGGCTGAATTCCTGGGTGATGAGGCTGGAAAAGGAGGGCCTTTGGGACACGTTCTGTAGCAGTGTGGCTCTACTGAGGATTTGAAACAGAGGAGGGACACAGATCTGTGCTTTGGAAATATGATTCTAATATCCTTGAAGAGGATGGATTAGAGATGAAAGAAACTAGAAACATATAGGCCCATTAAAAGATTGTAACAATTGTCAGGTAAGAAATAATGAAGGTCAGTGGGTAGGGCAGTAGGCATGGGAAGGAAAGAGGAAACATATTTAAACATGTTTTAGAATTGGAAATTCTCTGACTGACTGGATGTGCAAGTAGGTGGAAGGTTTAAGAAAAATTCAACAGTGCTCCCTAATTTGAGGAAACCATTACAGGCCAAGGGGGTGGGGAATTGGTATTATTTATCTACATTATTACCTACCACATCCAATCTGGGGAAAAAAATTGCCTTCACCCTCAAAGAATATCCAGAATCCAAATGCTACTCATCACTTCCTCCTCTGCTAGTCTAGCTAGACAAAGCTGCTGCCCTCTCCTGCCCGGATTACTAAAATATCTTCCAGTTTTCCTGCTTCTACCTTTAGCTTTCTATAGTCTGTTCTCAATGCAGCAGCCACAATTATCCTGCTAAGTATAATGACAAGCCTCTCCTCTTCCTGATATCTTTCAACAGCTTTCCACCTCTCTCAGGGTAAAGTCAAAATTCTCACATGATCCACAAGATATTATCCAATCTGCCATCCCTCCTGTTCCCCTCACATCCACACATACATGCCCACACACCCATTATCTGCCACCTGGCTCCCTGAGCTCCAGTTTCACTGGCTTCCTTGTGTTTCCTATAATACACCAGGTATACTTCTGCCTCAGGTCCTTTGCACCTGCTTTTGTCTCCGTTGGGAATGCTCTTCCTTAGAAATCTGCGTGATTTTACTCTCACTTTTTTTCAGGTCTTCACTTAAATGTCATATTCACAGAGAGGCTTTCCCTGGTTACTCTACCTAAAATGTAAGCATGCCCCTTCTTCTTCCCTTTCTCTGCTTAATTTTGATTCCTAGAACTTTTCACTGTTTAGCATACTTGTTTTTTACTTAATTATCTTGTTTATTGTGTGCCTTCCTCTCTAGAATGTAAGCTTCACGAGGGTGGGATTAAAAAAACTTTTTTAAAATGCTGTATCAGAGAGTGCTTGGCACATAGTCATTGCTTTATATTTGTTGAATGAATAAAAGTTTAGGGAAATGCAACTTACAACGAAAAGGCTAAAATGTGGAAAATTATTTTTGTAAGAATAAAAAATGTTAAGAGATATTCCCAGATCTCCTTCAAACATGCTATTCATTAATATTTCTCCAAAATGCTTTAAATAACATTTAAGATACATTACCTAAATAATAAAGTAATGAAAAAAGACATTATATAATTATTGTTGATTTTTAAATGCTGAAACTGGGATTACAGAAAGAATTTTGAGGACATGCACCAAAAAAAATACAGCCTAGAAACATGTCTCTCGGATGGGGTGAGGAGTGGAATCAGAGGATCAGCCAGGCCCTCTCTGTGAATTCCACATGCACATTGGGAGGCTGGATGCAGAGCGTTAGCGAGAGGTTCCAAGTCACTGAAGGGCTCAAACACTTCCTTATATTTATGCCTCTTTGAGACAGTAAAAAGGAATTCATTCTTGCCTGTTCTCTGCCCTAAATCAATACATTGAAAATTATATGACAACATATGTCACCGCTCTCTTAATATCTCCAAACAATTCACCAACGATGTAACTATGAACTGTAAGCTTTAGGGAAATGTGTCTTTTACAACAAATGAAGTGTAGGTAGAAAATATAATTGTATAATGTCCGCACTAAAGGATCGAAACAGTGAAAAAGGTAAAGATAATAAAGTCAGTCTTACGAATTGCCTGATTGATTCATCCACTTGTCAACATTGATTGAATTTTTCCTTTGTGCTAGGCACTGCTCTGATGGTAGGGATGCAAGATTAATAAGAAATAGTGCTCACTGCAGATAAAATTCTTTGTAATCAGGAACACAGGCAGGAAAATGAATAATTATTTTACCGTATGATAGAGTTAAACAAAAGATGTTATGGAAGGCAATGAGAAGAAAATGTTCAATCACAAAAGCCGTTTGTTTGTGCAGTCCAGAATGTAACTGTGACAAGAAAAAGCAGTATGCAGAGTTTCATGAAAGTATATAAGCTTATAATAATAGAAAATATAAAAATGAATGTGAATTTATGAATGATGCAGCATCCTTGCAGGTGACTGTGCTTTCAGCAGTTGAAAATTTGAATCTGAAGTTCAGGACAGAGGTAAGGACTAAAGAGCGACATTTTGATATTATTGGTTTTTAGGTGATAAAGCTATGTTGGTGAATAAGATTACCAGAGAATATAGAGCAAGAAGAGGGTCCAATCTCTCTCTCTCTCTCTCTGTCTCCCTGTCTGTGTGCCTATCTATCTATCTATCTACCTATCTATCTAAGGATGGGTGGAGGAAGAGAAGGCTGTGACAAAAATGGTGGAAAATTTTCAAAGGGGTTGGAGTCAAGCCAGGATACCCATTCTAAATATCAAGAAGGGAAAATCTGAAGAAAGAAATTCTCAATCTTGTCAAATGCTTCATAGTATCAAAAGGAATGACTGAAATAAAATATTACTAATAAAAGAAAATATTGCAGATGGCTTCTTTAATTGACAGGTACACCCAAAGTTTTTAACTGGTTTTGTTATTCTTTAGAATATTAGGCACCTTTGTACCCACAAAAAGTAATTCAGGAACTACAGAAAAAAATAATCAAATACAATTTCCAATGTGGTCTTGCCATTGTGTCAGCAAACATTTTTTTTTTTTTATTAGTCCAATAAAAGCTATGGCTTTTTCAAAAATTCAGGTTTGGATACAGTCCACATGGTTTCTGGATTTTCAAAATCTACCCTGTAAGACCATAAGGAGGGTATAGCATGGATCCAATTTTATGGTATCTATATATTTTTTCCCAGGTCACTTGTTTCTTGCCCTCTTCTTTCCTAATATTTCCTATAGATTTTCTCTGTGGTTTTCAAAATTCCGCTGGCATATTTTTGTCTTACCCGACATTCATCTTGTTGTGGGATCAGATATTTCTGGAAGATCAAATCACAGAGTCTAATAAAACACAGATAATGGCATTTTTGACTATGTGGCTCATCCATTTCTTAATGAGTTTAGGGGCCACACTATCCGGTAAATGGAAGAACTGGCACTAAGGAAGTTTGGGTCACTGGTGGGTGGTGATATGATTACTGGCTGGAAGAAATGTGGATGAGTTGGTCTATGTCTAATCCTTTTGAGGCTTCCTGTGTGACACACTGTAATGAAAACATCACCGCAAATTATAAGAATTGTCAAATGGGCTACCAGAAGGGTTTTATTTTTCGCTCTAGAGTTTGCTGCTGACCAAAAACGTACAGTGCATTGTATTATACATATAAGCTGCTCTCGCTCAGTGGATGTATATAGGAGCTGAACAATTAACATGTGATAAGAAAGTTAAACTCTCTTTGAAGTCAGTGGATTGGGGTGTAGAGGATAGTTGTTTCATAAATTGGAATATTGAAATAGGTTGAAAGTCAAGTTTTACTCGTGGAGCTAAAATCATATTTGCTTTTGAATGTTAGGTATAATATTAAAGATAGTTGTCCTTTACATTTACCATTATTTAAGAGGTTTTGGGTGTATGATGTAACAGTTAAATACACACAGACAAACTCTCTTCTATAAAACTGTTTAGTCATTTGGATCCTTCCAGGAAATTTATATATTAGTCGTTTGCCTGAGCCCTGTAATGTAGATTAAAGTTCTTTGGGAAATTAAAAGATCTTAACCAACTCACTATTGAAAGCACACCACTAGAGTAATAATAGATATAGTGCTAAATGCTTTTCATTGATTTTCTCACTTCTCCCAAGAGCTCTTGAGATATATACTATTATTCTCCCATTTTACAGATGAGGTATCACACAGGCACACAAAGGGAGCAAGGACAACATCACAATTCAAACCCCAGGAAGTCTGACTCCAGAGCCCAAGCCCTTAGCCACTCATCTAGCCCTAGTCCACCTCTGTATACTTTTTCATGTGCTACCATCTACTTTATCTCATGTGAGCTTCTCAGTGCTATAAGTCAGGCAAGTAAGAACAATATTCCTAATTTGAACATTAGGTTCATAGACAATTAAATGACTTGTTCTATAAAAAAATAGGCAACAGACTGGACTAAATTCCAGTTTCTTAATTTTATCTTAGACTTGTTATGTTAATCAGTTTCCTTCTTTTAGAGAGACTAGAATTTTTCCTAGGAAAAACAACGAGATGTTCTGAGGCAGTATATCTGTGCTTTTAAGAAAATATATCAGTGGAAGCAACCTAAATGTCCATCAACAGATGAATGGATAAAGAAGATGTGGTACATATACACAATGGAATATTACTCAGCCATAAAAGAGAAGGAAATAATGCCATTTGCAGCAACATGGATGGACCTAGAAAATTGTCATACTGAATGAAGTAAGTCAGAGTAAGACAAATATCATATGATATCGCGTATATGTGGAATCTGAAAAAAGGGTACAAATGGACTTATCTACAAAACAGAAATAGAGTTGTAGATGTAGAAAACAAACTTATGGTTACTAGGGGTAAGGGGTGAGGGATAAATTAGAAGATTGGAATTGACATATACACACTACTATATATAAAATAGATAATTAATAAGGACCTACCATTTAGCACAGGGAACTCTACTCAATACTCTGTAATGACCTATATGGGAAAAGAATCTAAAAAAGAGTGGATATATGTATATATATAACTTATCCCCTTTGCTGTACACCTGAAACTAACACAACATTGTAAATCAACTATACTCCAATAAAAATTTAGAAAAAAAGAAAATATATTATTAACAGTTCTCTTAAAGGTAACAAAATATAAAAGCATGTTAACTGTTCTTTGATGCATTAATTCAATAGGCAGTTGCAAGGCAGTCTTGTGAGGCCAGAAATAAAACTTTGAAAGTATTTGGTTTATAGGTAGTAAGCTAAGGTCACAGAGAATGGGCTCCCCCAGGTAGAAGTATTGTGAAAGTATCATGCCATGGTCAACCAAGAAATAAACCCCCCCAAAAGATTTTGAAGCATATGATTAAGAGTTTGAAATAGTTCAAGATTATTATTCTACTTTAAACAGCCCCCATAGCTACTCCCCCCAAACCTAAAGGACAAAGTGAGTTAAACACATACTTAATGCATACTTAACATGTCCAAAGTACTAGGAGAGGAGGCCAAGGATGACTGAGACCAAGCCTCAGCTTTCAAGGAAGGTCTTTTTAATAAGGAATAGTCAATATGGCAATAGCATAAATAGGAGACAGAATATAAGAAGTGCCAAAAGAAAAGTAAACAATACAATGGGGTTCAAGGGAGGGTGAGAGCACATCTGGTTGGGGGCAATCCAGAAAGTTCTATAGGGAAACATTTTGTAGGATGGGTAGGGTTTCAACAGGGGAGAGGTGGGTGGGGGGAGGGTAGTGGGGAAATTTCAACAGAGTGACTTTCAATCCCCAAGAAAGAATGGAAGGAAGTTTATATTTCACCTTAGTTTTTAAAAATTACACCTATTTTTAGTGGTCCTCTGAAAAGAAGAGAAACTTGAAATATATTATAATTAAATCTAAAACTTTACATTGATAAGGCTTTTCTTCCAAGGAAGTTAAAGAATTGTACAATCAAGATAATCTGAATGATTATGTCCTTTGCAGTAAGTGAAAACTTAAAAAAAAAAAAAAAAGAGTGCCTAAGTAATTGGCCTTTCAAGAAAAAGTCACTGGAGAGTTAAAAATAGAGTTAGAACCATCTTTGGAGTTTCTTCTACTTCTCTACTTCTTAGTACAAAATGACAGAGATTATAAAAGCTTAATTCTGGAACTGAAAAGTGGATATTAATGAAATGAGTAGAAAAATGTTGTATAATATACTTGCAATCTACAACTTTTTATAACAATTTCTTCTTAAATATGGTTAAGTTTACAAAGGCCCCTGCTTTTCACAAACATCCAAAAGCTATTTTCCACCTGATAAAACTCTCTCAGCTCATCATGCTAGAATGTCTGAGACTCATTAGAACATACCGCGTACATTCCACTTATCAAATGAATGAAAGTACCAGAAGGTTGCTATGCTGAACACGACCTATATAACAAACATGTGTGGAGACTCCCTGTGGACCACTGAATTGCGGTGGTAACAGACGGTGTACTCGGTCCTTAGCTAAAGCTGAGATTCTCCTTTCTCTCAGGGCACAAAGCATCATTTCCCAGGAATTCTTCCCTAAAAGTGTTTAAATTATTAGCACTTAATTATGTTTTAGCTCATATAGGCAACAACATGGTTCAGAATAAGAGAAACTGGGGGATGAGGAATCTGCAGTAAATTTGAAATTGAGAATGGCCAAACGGTTTTCATACAATATTGTCAGGCTGATTTAGGTGAAGCTTGAAGCTGTTTTAATGAACTCAAACTTCAACTCCTGAGAAAAAAGAATGGAATTTTCTTCTGAGTGAAAATAATGTTCTAATCATATGATTTAAGGCCCTCCTAATCTAATTTTCTATCAATTTGATAACAGGAATTTAGTCTAAGCTGAGGAAGAACTAATAACTGATTAATCCATGATAATAGACCACTTGGAAAGTCCTATGTTTAAATGGCTCAAGTGCATTATTTTGAGAGTTTAAGAAAATTACTTATAGAGGATTTTGGGATATTATTTTTTTTGTTATTTCTATATTTGGTCCCTAGTTTGCCTTTATTTAAAGATAGACTTTATTTTTTAGAGTAATTTTAGGTTCATAGCAAAATTGAGCAGAAATTAGAGTTCCTATATACCCCTGTTACCTCTCATATGAACTGCACCAAAGTGGTACATTTGTTACAATCGATGAACCTACACTGACACATCATTATCACCCAAAGTCCATAGTTTACATTAGTTCACCTTAGTGTTGTACATTCTATGGCTTTGGAGAAATGTATAGGACATGCATCCATCACTGTAGTATCATTCAGAATAATTTCACTGCCCTAAAATCCTTTGTGTCTGTTCCTTTCCTTCCTCCTGCACTCCTGGCAACCCCTCATCTTTTTACTGTCTTCATAGTTTTGCCTTTTCCAGAATATCATATAGTTGGCATTATACGGTGTGCAGCCATTTCAGATTGATTTCTTTCACTTAGTAATATGCATTTAAGTTTCCTTTGTATCTTCACATGGCTTGAGAGCTCATTTCTTTTCAGCACTGAGTCATAGTTTATTGTCTAAATATATCACAGTTTATTTGTTCATTCACCTAGTGAAAAACACCTTGGTGGCTTCCAAGTTTTGGCAATTAGGAATAAAGCTGCTATAAACATCCATGTGCAGGTTTTTGTGTGGACATACATTTTCAACTCCTGTGGGTAGACACCAACGAGCATGACTGCTCGTAAGAGTATGTTTAATTTTGTAGGGAAACTGCCAAACTGTCTTCCAAAGTAACTGTACCACTTTGCATTCCCACCCATAATGAACGAGAGCTCCCGTACTCCACATCCTCTCCAGCATTTGATGTCTTCAATTTTGGATTTTGGCTACTCTCATAGGTCGGTAGTGGTATCTCATTGTTGTTTTAATTTGCATTTCCCTAAAGACATACGATGTGGGACATCTTTTCATATGCTTCTTTGCCATTGGTTTATCTTCTTTGGTGAGGTCTTTGTTTAGGTCTTTTGCCCATTTTTTAAATCAGGTTGTTTGTTTTCTTATTGTTGAGTGTTAAGAGTTCTTTGTATATTTTGGATACCAGTCCTTTATCAGATGTGCCTTTTACAAATATTTTCTCCCAGTCTGTGTCTTGTCCTCTCATTCGCTTGACAGTGTCTTTCACAGAGCAGAAGTTTTTAATTTAAATGAAGTCCAGCTTTTCAGTAATTTATTTCATAGAATACGCATGTGTTGTTACATCAATAAAGTTATCACCATGCTCAAGGTCATGTAATTTTCTCCTATGTTATCTTCTAGGAGTTTTATAGGCTTGCATTTTACATTTAGGTCTGTGAACTATTTTTGGTTAATTTTTGTGAAGGCTGTAAAGTCTGTGTTTAGATTCATTTTTTTGCATGTGGATGTCCAGTTAAGCACCATTTGTTGAAAAGACTATCTTTGCTCCATTTTATTGCTTTTGCTCCTTTGTCAAAGATCAGTTGATTATATTTGTGTAGATCTATTTCTGGGCTCTCTATTCTGTTCCCCTGATCTATTTGTCCATACTTTTGTCATTATGGAGGGATCTTTTTTTTTAACAATACAAATTATAATTAGTTGTTATTCTGGATTTATGAAAACAAAAGAGAAAGCTCTTACATGTTCTCCAAAGAAGTCACAATATTTCAGTTACACTAATAACTTTTTTCAAGTCTGTGAGACACAGTGGGCAGAACAACACAATTCTCTTTCCAGTGAGTTGTGAAATGGGATACTTAAATTTCTAGAGAAAAGGTCTGGAACTTTAGGTCTTAGAAGAAGGCTTCCTTGTCTTGTCTTTCCACTGCTGACACTGAGACTGCACTGGATTGACTAGTTTTCTCACGCTCACCCACTCCTGGCTGGGGAAGAGAAGGTTCCCACGCCTGTGCTCTCACAGTGAATTTGAATGTGAAAGAACCAATTCTACTGGAAGGAAAGGTGTGGCAGGAAGGGTTTCTATAATCCTGAGGCTTGGTTGAGGGTAGAATCAAGTGTGCAAATTTCCCTCCCTTCACCACCTATCCCTCTCTCTTTGCTCTCTCTCTTCCATTTAACTACAGCCCTTTGCAAATACACTCACTGCAAATGTAGTGGTTCTAAGTCTTAGGGTGTTTTTGAAGCATCTTTTTCAAAATACAGATTCCTAGGTCTCACCATCCAGAAGCTGTGATTCTGCAGGTGTGACTGGGTCACAGGAACCTGCCTTTAGAGCAAGGTCCCAGCAGGTGTTCTAATACAGAAGGCCCTAGAGTGCACTTTGAGAAAGTTTGGCATAGAGGTAGTTTAATACTAATAAATCAAGCACTAGGGCATTAAAATAAATAAGTAAAAATAAGTACAAAAGGTGGGCTAAATATCATTTAAAATTCAAGATGTTATCAAATAAAAATGCAAATAATCAACTCAAATAACAATATTGCTTTGGAGAGGTTACTATTTCTAAGTTTCACTAAAAGAACAATGGACATACAAAGATTTATATGCCCATATATGTAACTAATGGACTCAGAATATTATAACGAGGCTCATGATAAGGCACTGCAAGTGGTGTTAGTATATACTGACATGACTTGACCATGAGTTTTCTTATTTGATACTACTTATTCCCCCAAACTCATGTTTTCCAAGTGACTATACTGTCAATGGACCTAAAATAGAAATCACAATTTTAGATAATTTGTTTCTAAGTGCTGGTACTTTCTAGGAAAGAATTTATGTTAAAATAAAGATTGACCGAACATGAAGGTGGAACTCGTTTCACTAATCCATGGGTTCATTTTGATTGCTAAATATTTTCTAATTTCATTTTTCCCTTTATTAAAATTCCACACTGCCCATGTCCAAGGTATTTTGATTTGCCTCTTTCCTCGTGATCTATGTGGGTTTAGCCAATGTGTATTTCTAACCTAACAGGGAATTTGATTCTTTACTGAGATAGTACTCTTAAGAAGCTTTTTTCATTTAGCAACACACTGCCCTTTCTTTGAAAATTTATTTGAAAGATGTTAAGAAAAATATGGTAGAGCCAGACCTTATTTGCGTCATATTGAACAGGCTGCATAATCTCTATTTTAAAACCTTAAGATCTTTAGTATTTTTCAAGAATATTAAAAAAAAATCCCACCACCAATGATTAAATATATAATTAAACCTATTTTGGTAACAGCTTAATTTTATTATTAGCTTTTCAAGAATATGAACAAAGCTTTTTTATGATTTGTTCCTGGAAAGCAACTGTCAGCTGTCAATTCTATCACAGCTCAGATCTCTTTATGGGTGAAATCCAACATTAGTAACTCCTCCCTCATCTCATGGACTAATACCTTCTGAATGTAATAGCTTGATTTATTCATTTAACGACTGTTTACTGAGAGCCTACCTGGAGCAGGGTATTGTTCCAGGCACTTAATGCAAATGAAGCTACTCCAGATTCCATCATTCAGTTCTAACAACTTTTTGTACTAAAAACATTTACAAGAGTGAATCACTCACACAGTTAAAAAAAATTACACAATGTGCTACTGTTGGAAGGAGAAAATAAAGGCATCTCCTCATCTTACCCTTTTTGTATCTAATTCCCTAGGGTTAACCATTTTTCAGATATTCAAAGGTATACACAGATAATTTTCTATGCACACACAAGAATATAAATATACATAAACATTTACATAAACTTTATAACAAAATGGAACAAAACTAAAAGTACTGTTGAGCAATTTGCTTTTAAGTTTCAGTAAATGTAGAGTGGATATAGTTATGCATATAAGCTGGTACTCTTTTACTATTATTTATGTAGGCTAAATTCTAAAGAATCAGCATTGGAATTGTTAGGTCAAAAACAGTTATAATTAAAAAGTTTTAATAGGTACTATCAAATGATATTTATGTTAAGTTTTCTATTGTTGTATAACAAATTACCACAAATTTAGTGGCTTAAACAAATACATTTATTTTCTCACAGTTTCCAATGGCCAAGAATCCAGGCATGGTTTAGTTAGGTCTTTTGCTCAGGGTCTCACAAGGCTGCAATCAAGGTGTCAGATGGGGCTGGAGTCTCATCTGAGGTTCCAGGCCTCTTCCAAACTCATGTAATTGTTGGCAGAATTCAAGTCCTTGTAACTATAGAACTCATGCTGGCTTGCTTCCTCAAGACCAGAAAGAGAGATTCTCTGCATCTTCTGACTCTAGACCTTCTACTGAGGGCCCACTCAGGACCAGGCCCACTCAGGATAATATCCCTTTTAATTAACTTAAAGTTGATAGATTAATTACACCCAAAGTCCCTTCACTTTTGTCATCTAATGCAATATGATCATGAGAATGACATCCCATCATTTTTGCCATATTCTATTGATTAGAAGCAAGTTACAGGTCTCACCCTAAATGTGAAGGGAGAATAAAAGGATATGGGCCATTGAAGGTCATTTTAGAATTCTGTATACCACGTTATAATAAGAGTGTTATAATAATCTAGATTCTCACCAGACTTTTTGAGAAAGCCTTTATCAGTCAGGGTTTAGTCAAGAAATCAGAGGGTACTCTATGAATTCCATAAATCAGAGATTTTAGTACTTGGAATGAGAAGCTTCTACAACGTTTGGAAGGGCTAGGGAAGCAGATTCAGATAGCTGCCAGCAAGGATTTCTGGCTGCAGCAATGATTTCTGGTGATTCTTTAGAACCTATCAGTACTTACCTGTAAATTGCCAAAATCTCCAGGGGTCTCTGGGAAGCTCTGACTAACTACCTCAGTCAGCAGCAGGGACATGTGGGTCTCTGGAGCTAGTAAGAATCTCACATCTGCACACTCATCTGGCTGCAACAGCCTCTGGAGAATGATGTTCCTTCCCTCCCTTCAGCATCACTAATCTGGCACAAGAGTCTCATTAGCATGGTACCTGGAACCATGCAATGAAGGAGATCTGGAAAAGGGCAACTCCTAGCTTCCTTTCTGTGATGAAAGGGACTTTAAAAGGGGGGATAGTGATGCTGAACTAACACCAAATTAGTGCCCACTCCCCACATGCATTTCAACAGTAAGAACAATCAGTTTTTTAAAAATTTTGCCATTCTGACAGGTGTGAAAAATAGTCCTGTGTGGTTAGTTTTAACTTGCATTTCTTTGATCACCAGTAAGGTGGATCACCTCTTTGTTCTAATATTTTAATCCAATCTGAGCAGTGTATATTTTACCTCTTGGAAGACACTGATATAAACCTGTTTCTACATATAATATGCAGCCTGCCCCCAGACTCCCATTTAACCACTGATTTAAAAGGAAAAGAAAACAGAGCCAATTCTGAAAATCCAGCTTCATCTTTCATTTTCAGGGTTTTGTTAAAATTACTTTATCATACAGAAAATGTTTAAATATTAAAACAAGCCCAAGGGTCCGATGGTACAGATAACTCTAATGAGTTAAAAAGGGAATAATTAAAGAGAAAATAACATTTTCTATGTGTCCTAGTGTTAAACTTAGAAGATATCAATGTTGCTATATTTTATATTTAAAAGCTAATTTGAATTTCTTCCTTTTAACTTTATATCTAATAATAAACTGTTGTTTCTGGACACAGTAAACGGGTAACACAAAAAAAATGCCTTATAGCCAGACTCCTATGTTGTCAATAATTCAAAGGCTAAAAATGGGGCCTAGTGGCAAATCATTGCTATTTTAAAAAATCATTATGTTTAATCTCTACATGCTGATCAGTCAACTTGGAAGGTATACATTGATATTTCTTTTACATGATGTTTTTTGTTTCTTATATAGTTTAGGCTCATTTTAGCTATTAAATGTATATGTTGTATAGCATCAAGCTTTGCTTTTTTTTAAGTAATGGTTATTATAATTCAAATTTTAATTTGATCAACAGAAAACTAGGTGAACAGCAAATAAATTGCATCTCTTGGCAAACCTGTACATGATTATTTTTCATTTTGGTCATTATAGAAGGTGTTATATGTACTCTATATAAATACTATCTCAATTACTATCCACTGAGTAATAATTCCACCTACTATATCAACAAATAAAACAATATTTTTAGAATTTTCCTGAGCAATTGATTGTATAAAGTGGGGAACTGCCAACTGTAGTAAGAAATAAACCTGTAAAGTTCAATGGCTGAAAACAAGAGAAGTTAATTCTTACTCATGGAATAGTCTGATTCTGCAGTTTCTGATCTGTAGTCAGCTTTCTTCCATGTGGTGATTCAGGGATCTAGGTTTCCATTATCTGTGGCTGTATAATCTCCTAGGACATGAGGGATGTCCTGTGCATCCAGCTTGCAGTGGGAAAATCCCCAGAAAAATCTTTCAGTTGATTAAACTGCCCCTGGGAGAAGATCATACCAAGTGTATGGCACCAGAAAAACTGTTCAGTTGGACAGAAAGGCTCATGCAAAAAGCAGATTAAAGATTTAGCTTTCCACAAGAAAGCCTGCAGTCTCAAGGAGTGCCCCTTAAATTGAAAGAGAAATACTGTGTGTGTGTGTGTGTGTGTGTGTGTGTGTGTTGCAGAGGGAGGAGATGATGGAGGTGGTGGTGTTGAGGAAGCAAAAAAAAAATAAACAAAAATAAACAAAGGGAATATGCGACTATGTCTTGAAATGAACTGTGGTTATTTCATGAAAGAAACCTATCACTTTTTTTTTTGGTTAAAATCACATTGCTAAAGAACCCATGAACCTGGACTAAAGGCCTGTGATTGCTCAAGATTTAAAACGTCTTGGGACTCCATCCTCCTCATGTGCATGTAACTGAGAAATCTGTGCATCCCCTATGGGGCTTTTTCTAACAACCACTTCAGTCACAGCCAAAGAGGATACTGAAAAGGGAAACAAATCTCTTAGAGGATGGAGCCAGGGAGATATTCCTAAGGAGTGGAATTAGGGCCTAATTAAAAGGAAGATCTCCATATTCTTGACTGGAAGACTTCATAAAGTTTTCTTAGTAGAATTTCATAATTGATACAGGCCAGTGGGTTCTGTGTGTCTCTCAACCATCCTATTTCAACAGGACTTTTACTGTGGTAACTGTTCCATCACTGTGCATTGAGTGGCTGTAGGACAGATGGATTCACATTTGAAATTGATTTAGAGATGACTATGCATCCCTCACAGATAATAGACTTTGATGAGGATGCCAAGAGGATGGGCCTTCCAGCTTTCTCCCTTGAGGAGGGCTTGAATGGGATCCATGTGTAGAAAGAAGGGAGCAAAGGAATGTTTGGTGCTCAGAAAGGCAGACTGGCAAACATACTGATGTTCACCCAATGTTCCATCTGCTTCCTGACATTTCCCAGCGAGTCCCTGATTGTGTGGAACAGAGTTTCTTGCAGAGTGTCAACTCTAAGGGTGGGGTGGGAGGTGGGGGGAAGGGGGGCACGTAACATGGAGGGTAAGGCATGGACTTGGGAGAAAAGAAAAAAAGTAGAAAAACTGATTTTTTTTTTTTTTAATGTTCTGCTTTCTTTCACTTTTTTTTTTTTTAAATAAATTTCTTGGTTTATTTTTTGGCTGCATTGGGTTTTCTTTGCTGGGTGCAGGCTTTCTCTAGTTGTGGCAAGCGGGGGCTACTCTTCATTGCAGGGCACGGGCTTCTCATTGCGGTGGCTTCTCTTGTTGCAGAGCACGGGCCCTAAGCATGCGGGCTTCAGTAGTTGTGGCATACGGGCTCAGTAGTTGTGGCTCGCGGGCTCTAGAGTGCAGGCTCAGTAGTTGTGGCGCATGGACTTAGTTGCTCCGCGGCATGTGGGATCTTCCCGGACCAGGGCTGGAACCTGTGTCCCCTGCATTGGCAGGCGGATTCTGAACCACTGCACCACCAGGGAAGTCCCTAAACTGAACATATTTAAGACATGTTTTGCTTATTTTAAAATTTATCTAGGAATGATACAGAATTTATCATCCATTTGATAGAAATAATAGTAGCTGACACTTATCGAGCATTTACATACGCCAGCCACTGTATCAACTCATTTAGTCATCACAATTGCCCTATGAGTTGGTACTATTATTATTCCTATTTTACAAATGAGGAAACTAACACAGAGTGAAGTTAAGCAGCTTTTAAGTGGCATACAGACAGGTAGTGGCAATGATGGTTTAAGTGACCTCAAGCAGATTTATAAACAGAGCAGAAGGCAAAGTTAGGAAAGGGTTAAGAACCAAGGTTAGACTACCAGAAGGCTCTGTAATTATAATAATTGGTACATTTGCCAGAAGGACAGGAAGCCCCAGAGACCAGTTATTTCAAACTTATTCTGTCGATTTGTCTAACCAGGTGACTGTTATTTGAGGGGAGAATTTTATGATAAAATTTTACTTAGAGCTATTTCTTTTTCTCCTCTTTTTTTCTTTTTGTATTTCAATCATGAATCTATGTGAAATATGTTTAGCTGAAATACATAATAGGTATTTTATAAATCAAATTTTAAATTCCAAATACTAGTTTAACACTATATAAAATGAGAATAGGCCTTCAAATTGTACTTAAAAATCATTGTATGTATAAGATACGTTATTCTCTGAAACAGTCTCTTTAAAATTTCCCTAAATATAACATTTTTAAAGGAAAAAAGGAACAAAATATAGTAGTTTACATTAAACTGTTGGTGTTTGGTGATTTTTTTTTGTTTTAAATTGAGTTTAATATATTATTCTTCAGAATGATTTGCTCTTAGTGCTACCACACTATAGATGCCATCAAAAATAATGAAGTGTTATTGTTGCTATACTTTGTTATAAGGACTGCCAAATTTAAAGGTGTCATGGATGATATTTTCCTTTTCACTAGGCACCATTAATTGGGTGTCAGAACCCTTATTTTATTTTTTATTGCAATAGTAGTTACCCATTAACTTTTCTGTTCCAGATTCTTTATTTTTAAGTTTCAAATTCTAATGTTTACATTACTGGAAACTTTAACAGTAAGAAGAGAAAAGTAAATAAACTATAATAATACTGTGGTCCTGTTATACTTTTGTCTGATCTTTTCCATTTTAAAAAATGCATAATTTATGCTGCTCCTATAATATTGCTAATTTTCTTTTTATTTTCTCCATGAAAGAGGATACATAAATTGAAAATAGAACCTAACCTAAAAGTGATGGCTTAGGATAAATATTTGGGTTTGAAGTAGTCCTCCCCTAAAGCACCCTAAACTTCATAAGAAGACACGTCCTACCCATAGTACCCAACACAGATTCTCTTTTGTTGGATGAAAACCTTTCTATCCTTTTAGTTATCATAACAAGTTGCTCATTGTAAGATGCAAGTTCAGAACTCACAGTGCCAACTAAGAATAACACCTATTTTAGTTCAAACAAATACCTCGTTTCAGAAACGACTTAACTGGCATGACCTAATAGGTATACCATGCCCAATGGACCAATCTCATTTTAGCATGGTTTTTTCCTACAGTTCTCATCACTGTTGCACAAGAGTTGACTTGTGCAATATGAATAATGTTTTCAAAACCTATGCAACAATGTAATGAACTCAGAGAAGGCTGCACTGGCATATAAAGTGCTGAACAAGCACACTCCAATTAACATGGGAATCTTTGTGATTCACATCGGTACTTCAAAAGCAAATTATGTGCGTCACTATTTTGCAGTTTATTCCCTGGGATAAATCTAACAATATTAATGAAACATCCAAGGAATGCCCTGAGACTCTAAAGGATAAATAAAATTTTATCTTGCTTTTCTGCATATAAATTTTGTTGCATATACCTATAGAAGTTGTGGCTCTAATGATTGAAGGACTTGCTGCAAAAGAATTCCAGAGCTGCATTTTGAACCTGCAATTACACTTGCTGTTAGGTGACAGGTAACCTCATAAAAAAATATGTAGTTAAACATTATCCATCTGTGTATTCAGATAGTTTAAAATGTCAAGAAATATATTTTCAGGTTTCCTATAGCTTTTATACAATCAAAATATAAAATGAATATTAAAGAGAAAAGTTCTTAGCTTTTTAATTTTTGAACTATAAAGCTAGTTAAAAATCATAGTGCTCTTTTAAAATGTATTATTATTGGATGTATAATCATTTTTATTTTTTCTTAATATTTTAAATAATTCAGCAGGAGCTAATATCGGTAAGCTTGATGAACAAAAGATCACAATGTATTTCATTTATCTAATCTAGACAAAATAAGAGTCCATCCAAGTAAACATCCCAAGTAGACTGTAAACTTTAGCTGTAAATAGATTTTTAAAAATGAATTCAAGAATAAGCTAAAGGGAATGGAATGTCACAGCAGAGATAGTCTGGGGGCATTAACTGCTTGAGTGATCAGCACCAGGAACAATAAGGCGGACAAAAAGATTCATTCAGTGTCTGGAATATTAAAAAGATATCTGGTGACACAAAAAAGTAATTCTTAAGCTTGTGAGGAAGTATATGATTATTTTTATAAACATATTTTAAAATATTTGTATTTCGACCATGCAAACATATATTTAAAACAATGCCATAATCTTTTTAACGTCTGCCTTCTGCTTTCATCTCACGAGAATAAGTTCTAGTTGTGATTCCACAGACAAGGACTGACCCTCCCAGACGGTCAGGTTTCTAGGGCATGAAGCTTGTGATCAGTGCCTCAGCGCACTCTATTAAAGAAATGTTTACGAAGAACGCTGGCTGGATGTGCATTTTGGCGGAATTTATTATAGATAACATTGTATTTCTGGTGGCATTATAAGAGATGAAAGCTCCATTAACCTGTTAAGCACAGAGGGTATAAAAATGCTAATAGGTAGAAAATCATGGATACTGGGAGGAAGGATTCTGCTGCAGTGCTGTGTTCTAAATGGAAGAGAGAGATTCAGAAAGCTGTTTGCACATGGAACTAGGTCTTAATCTCTTTGTCATAAAAGGGGAGGGACTTTTCGAAAATGGGACACCTGCTTAATCTCCTCCCTCCTCAGGGAGCCCTCTGGCAGCAGCACAAGTCTACGTGATTCCAGTGTGGGCATGTACACGTGGACCTTGGCCACATTTCCCAGCACATATTGCTCTCTGCAGAAGTCTATGCAGTCGTATGGTTGTCCCTGGGTGGCCATCTGTGACCATTCTGCAGCGTGTCGGTACTCACAGAGTGCCTCAGATGTTACTCTAGAGAACTGGCAGTTTTCGTTCCCATTCATGCATTTTGGGAGGAAAATGTGGAAGCTGCCTAATAGAGACAAGGGCTGTAACTGAGCATAGGTTCAGTGGCCATCAGCCTTCGTGCTGAGATTTGAGGGGGAACAAGTACTCACAAGCCTTCAGTCTTGCTTCAAAGGTGCTATGAAGAATGAGAAAGAATAAATATGGTCTCTAAGTCTGCTGATGTGAAAAGATAAATTATTCTAGCTGATTTCAGCGCAGCCAGGAATGTTCACTGATCCAAAATCTCTCTCTTTTCTGCCTGTCCTTGTTCTTGAAATTGCACCAATCAAGTATTCATTCGTTGGGAGTTAAGGCTTTTCCCTTTCTAGGAATAATCTTTGAAAATATATTTATTGCGGTGAAGGAAAATGCTTTTATATTTTTATCTTTTTCAGGAAACAGGAACTTGAAGGAAAGACAATTTGAGAAGGTGAGGACAGAAGATATGGCTCCTTTTGTTTCCATTCATTTATTCAGTCATTCATTCAACAAATGCTAGGTTTTGTGGGAGAGATACAGAGACTACAGCTGTTGCTGACCTCAAGTTCTTACCATATAGAAGTATTAATAAAAGTATTTGAATAATAATTCAAGGCAAAAAATCTGATTATTGGTATAACTTAATGGTTGCCTTAAACAAGTCCACTATCAAACTGTTTGCTAAGTACCACTAAAATAATTATAATAGATAACATGTCTATCAATGTGGCAACCACTATCTTAAGTATTTTCCTTGAATTAACTCATTTAATTCCCACAACAGCTTTGGGAGATGGCTCTATTTTACCATCTCTGTTTTACAAAGAGATTAAATAATTTTCCAAGTTATTCTCCAACTTTTCTCTCACCACTAGTAAGAGACAGTAGGCTTCTAAATCATGCCTAAACAAAATGTTGTGGATACCAAAATATCAATAGAACCAGAAAGAAAAATATAATTGGAGCACTTGCCTGAAAGGACCTAATAGCTGCTGTGTTCAAAGTGCCTGAATATTTGACTGAATTAAACTTTTCTCTCCCAAATTAGCACTACAATCATATTCTTAATCAAAGGGCCCGTGGTGAACCTTCTGTTGAGGTCAATTTGATCCATCTAATGGGGTATACACTACTAGGGTCACCCAAGGCTTATTTGTCTATGTGGAAGGGCCTCATCTTTTGCATAAATAAAATAAAAGTAATCTACTTGATGGTATTTGAAGGAAATAAAATATTTACATGCTCCATTTCCCTCCCTGTCTCTTTCCCTCTTCTCCCATTTTCTTGCTCTTAGTACTGATTTTTTTATTCTAGAAATGTTACTCTAGATTGGGATATTGTTTTAAAGTCCCCACTAGATGGTTTTAATGTATATCTACTGCTTTTCCCTGCTCAACATCTACTTCTGATAATAGCACCTTGTTTTGTCTTTGGGGAAGCAGCTCTCGCCAACTTCCAATCAAGGTGTTTTGGGTGAGGCCAAACTCATTTCCTAGGGGCCAATGATTCAGGTCTGAACAAAGTGCTACATTTTTAGGTCACCCAGGCCAAGCTAATCGCAGTCAAGACTGGGTTTCTTGTCAAACTTCTGGAAAAGAGAAATTCCTTCCTTGATGTTTATAAATAGAGTAGGAGGTGAGATTGTAGTTGCTGTTGGCTATTTTGCCACTGTGTTGGAAGAACCTACAAGAGAATAAACCTGACAGAGGAAAGCAGAAGCCAGAGATGATGAGAGGTAACTTTCTGACAACGTTGCTTGACTACCTGAATCCAGCTGTACTTGGAAAATCCCTACAATTTTCCATTTAATGAGTCAAAAAATTCTTTCTTTGTGTGAGCCAATTTGTTTTGCTTTTTCTGCCTTGCAACTGAAAAAGTCCTGACACAATGATCGCAGTCTTTCGCGAATGTAGCACCTGAGACCATTAAAAGCTATTAACGATGAAGGGTTTGGATTTGCTAAAATTTACCAAGAGAGAAGTTGGCCAAGAGTTAGGAGAATCAGGGTGTTGTATTAACAAAGACACAGTAGTGGTAAAATCTCTAGATCGTGGGCTTCTGGTCGGGGAAGTAGGACTTAGTGTGAACTGGTACAGCCTTAAACTTATACCATGATGTAAATTCCACCAAAGCAGGGACTTCATGTTACTCATCATTGTATTTCCATCACCAAGCACAAAGTATGGCACCAAATGGGAAGTTAGTACACTGCTGATGCATGAGCATAAGAGGATACAGTGCTAAGGGAGTCATTGAGAAGTTCATTCACTTCATCAGGCCAGATCCGACTACACTGGTTATTGTGAGAAAGTGAAGCCAGGTTTAATCTTCAAGCAATGGAGCCACTTTGTAGCTAGACTGAGTGAGTCATACCAGAGAGGTTGTAGGGCAGAGTGATCAGAGCACATGCTTTAAAGTCAGGCAGAACATTTGGATCTAGGCACCATGATTTTCTTCCTCTATGATCTCAGGCAATCTAATTTAATTTTCCTGAGCCTTAATTTCCTCAACTTTAAAACTGGAAGCATAGTATTTCATGTGTTGTTATGGAGATTAAATGCAATAATGAACACAGAATTTTAGCACAGTGGCCTGGCACATTGGTATGGCTGCTATCATTTTTTTCTTTTCATTGTTATTCATGTCATCATAATTATTATTACTGTGAATCAGAACAGTAGAGTGGAAGGAGCTCTAGACATTACTAAAATTCCTTTGTTCTATTCCTAATCTTTTTTTTTTAAATAACTCTATTTATTTATTTATTTATTTTTGGCTGTGTTGGGTCTTCCCTGCTGTGCGCGGACTTTTTCTAGTTGTGGCGAGCGGGGGCTACCCTTCGTTGCAGTGCACGGGCTTCTCATTGCAGTGGCTTCTCTTGCTGCGGAGCATGGGCTCTAGGCGCATGGGTTCCAGTAGTTGTGGCTCACAGGCTTAGTTGCTCCGCGGCATGTGGGATCTTCCTGGACCAGGGCTCGAACCCGTGTCCCCCTGCATTGGCAGGTGGATTCTTAACCACCATGACACCAGGGAAGTCCCTCTATTCCTAACCTTTAAAAAAATTTTTTAAAACTATGTTTCTAATCTTGGACAACTCAGATTTCCTAAGTATTGTCTTTTCTGTAAATGTAGCTGTGGAGAAATGAGATTACATATAAAAGTACTTGGTAAATTACAAAGCATAATAAGAATGCGAGATGATATTATTTTCCTCTACTTTATATGGTTTTGTAGTTTGTGCTTTTGGTATCCCTTTTTTGGCTCACTTGACCCTGGTTTTCAAACCAAAGGGTTCATAAGAAACACCAAGAAATCTTAAAAATGCAGTTTACTGGGCCTTGCTTTCAGAGATTCTGATTCAATAGGTCCGGGGTGGGGGAAGAAGCTGCATTTTTAAACAAGCTTTTTTTTTTTGATGCCAACGCAGGTGGACATCCTTTGAGAAGTACCATTCTGTAATGTGTAACTGATTTGAAGACTGCCATGACCACTCTGGAATTCTAGATCCTGGTTGGTCTTAAAGCAGTGGTTGGCGAAGGCTACTCTGAGAACTGTGGCCCACTGTGCATCGTCATTTCTATTTGTAGCTGAGTGGAGCTGGCAGCAGGCACAGGCTGGCAGTGGCTTGCAACACACTCCTTGTCAAAGCACATACTGTTTCTGCAGCTGGCATCTATTCCCTGTACAACCCAATTATAACAGTATTACTGAGTCTTGTGACAGTCACACATTTCATCACCTTGGGTGACTGGGAAGAGCAGGTTGGCCATGGCATGGGTGGCCCTGTTCCCTCCTTTCCTCATATTCATCATGGCTTAGGAATCTTGCTGGTCTCTCTTGGCACTGAGCATTTTCTGTTCTTAACTGCAGATGTTTGGAGCACAGACCAGGTCAGATGTTATGTACAAGCTGCAGGTTTACCTGCTGTAAAACACTAATTTTTGAAGCATTTCTACTATTAAAGTTGTCACTATTATGATGATTACCATGCCTCTGCCTTCCTTTGCTGGGCCTGTATGTCTCAGCAAACCATTCCTACCCCTGGAGGCACATGGCCAGCTCTCTATAATTTAACAGAACTATAGGGTGCATTTCACTCTACCTGTGTAATGGAGACCTACATAGCTTTTTTCCTCTTAAGGGAAGCAAAGGGGCTTAATAAAATAGATTTTGTATTATTGTATGAAATACAGTTGCTATATGATACATGCTCAAAATGCCTCTCTTAGTCACCTAATTAAAAAAAAAAACAGTAGCAGTTGATACACAAAGAAGCATGTTGAGAGTATCCATCGTTTGGAAAATTACCACCACTATGTTGTATTTAAAAGTTACAATTAGGCAAGATATTAAAATAAAACAGCTTTCTTCTTTTTATATTTTGAAGCTATCCTGACATGTACGTGGAATCAATAAATGTTAGCAATAACAACTTCTCTTTTGGGGGTCAAGACCAAGACGGTAGAATAGTAGGACTGAGAGTTCATGTCTTCCCATGAACACATCAAGAATACACCTACGTGTGGAGCAATTTTCATGAAAATAAACTGGAGACTCGCAGAAAGACTCCTGTACTATCAAGGCTGTAAGAAAGATCCACATGGAATTGGGTAGAAAGGGAAGAAAAGCAATCAGGTTGGACCTGTGCACCTGGGAGGGGACACAGAAGAGGGGGGATTACATGGGCTCAGAAATCTTCCCTGGGGAGTGAGTGGTTTGAGCCACATATTGGGTACTCCAGCCATGGGGGCTGATACTTATGAGTCCTCTTAGTTGGCTTGAAAACCGGTGGGATTGAGAGGAGGGCTTTAAGAAACCTAGACTCTGGGGCTTCCCTGGTGGTGCAGTGGTTGAGAATCTGCCTGCCAATGCAGGGGACACGGGTTTGAGCCCTGGTCTGGGAAGATCCCACATGCCACGGAGCAACTGGGCCCGTGAGCCACAACTACTGAGCCTGCGCATCTGGAGCCTGTGCTCCACAACAAGAGAGGCCGTGATAGTGAGAGGCACGCACACCGCGATGAAGAGTGGGCCCCGCTCGCCGCAACTAGAGAAAGCCCTTGCACAGAAACGAAGACCCAAAACAGCCAAAAAAATAGTAATAATAATAATAATAAATAAATAATAAATAAAATTTATTTAAGAAACCTAGACTCTGCTCGTGAAGACCACACACACAACTACCCAGGAATGTGGCCAGTTTTCTGTGAATGTCCCAGAGTCTGCTCTGGCCCCGTTGGCTCCATGGCACAGTTCCACACAGGGAGAGAGCTGCAGTGGCCAAGAGGAGTAAGTACTTGTGAGGCATTGAGCTGGCTTGGACCCAGAATGGCATCTAAATGGGGTGAGGGTGGCCATTGCTGGTACCTACTGAGGAAGTAGATCAGAAGCAATCCAGAACACCAACTGGGGCCAGGACCACCATGGGCCACACCCTGACTCATGCTGAGTGCCTGCTTCGGGCCCTCTTGCTCTAGCACTGCTCACCTCTGGGCCGAGGGCGCAGGTGCTGGGATGGGGGAGAGCACACTCTTAGAGGGAATAGAACCAGCTTGGATTCAACCCTTAGGGATTCTGCTCCAGCAACTTGGGACTCGATCCTACCTCCATTAGGGTGGTGCTGGCCACTGAGCAGAGGAAACACCCTGGCTCACATGTGACTTTGGCTCTAGACCCTCATCTCCAGCCCCACATTCCACCAAGGTGATAGCTGCCAGCACACCCTGGGGAAAGACATGATGTGTGCTCACAGTCAGACCCAGCTATCCAACCAAAGCCACTGGACACACGTAGACTATGTAGGGATGTTCTTATATAAGGACTAGACTGCAATAGGTCACTGTTTCTCCTAATTTCATAGAAATAGAGAAAGTTAAACAAAATGAGACAACAAAGGAATTTATTTCAAATGAATGAAGAGAAAACCCCTGAAAAAACAATTAACGAAAGATAAATAAATGATTTACCAGATAAAGAGTTCAAATCATTAGTAATACGAATGATAACTGAATTAGGTAAAGACTAGATGAACACAGTGAGAATTTTAACAAGGAACTAGAAAATATAAAAAAGAACTAGTCAGAACTAAAGAATACAATAACTGAAATGGAAAACAGACTAGAAGGAATTGACAGCAGATTAAGTGATGCAGAAAGATGCATAAGTGATCTGGAAGATAGAACAGTGGAAATCACCCATTCAGAACAGCAAAAATTAAAAAAAAAATTAAAAATGAGAATTTTAAGGGACATTTTGGAACAATATTGAGTATAACAACATTCGTATTACAGGGATCCCAGAAGGAGAAGAGAGAGAGAGAAAGGGATAGAAAATGTATTGGATGAAATTATGGCTGAAAACTTCCCAAACAAGAGAAAGAAAACAGATATCCAGATAAAAGAAGCACAGAGGGTCCCAAACCAGATGAACCCAAACAGAACCAAACCAAGACACACAGTAATGAAAAAGGCAAAAGTTAAAGATAATGAGAGAATTCTAAAGGAAGCAAAAGAAAAACAAATGAGTCACATGGAAGGGAACTCCCACAAGGTTATCAGTTGATTTTTTTGCAGAAACTTTGCAGGCAAGAAGGGAGTGGCATGGTATATTAAAAGTGCTGAAAGGGAAAAACTTGCAACCTTGGACATTCTATCCAGCAAGGTTATCATTTAGAATTAAAGTAGATAAAGAATTTCTCAGACAAGCAAAAGCTAAAAGAGTTCAACAATAGTAAACCTACTTAAAAGAAATGTTAAAAGGTCTCCTCTAATTGTAAAAGAAAAGGCTACAACAAGGAGTAAAATCTAGAGGAAAGGAAAAATCCCACTAGTAAAGGCAAATATGTAGTAAGGGCTATGGTGCAATCACTTAAATAAGCTAGTACAAAGATTAAAAGAGAAAAAATTATAGAATCAACTATAATTATCAATACAATAAACAATGAAGGGATAAACATGAAGATGTAAAATATGACATCAAAAACACAAAACGTGGGTGAGGAGAGTAAAAATATGTACATCTTTTAGAATGTGTTTAAACTTAAATGACTACCAATTTTTAAAAAGTAGATATAGCTATAGGCCAACATATATGTGGAATCCCATGGTAACCACAAATCAAAAACCTATAACAAATTCACAAAAACTAGAGAGAAAAGCACACAAGCACATCAATAATCATTTTAAATGTCAATGGACAAAAGGCTCCAATCAAAAGACATAGGGTAGCTGATTGGGTTAAAAAACAAGACTCATCTGTATGCTGCTTACAAGAGACTCACTTCAGAGGTAAAGGCACACACAGACTGAAAGTGAGAGGATGGAAAAAGATATTTCATGCAAATGGAAACAGCAAGAAAGTGAGGGAAACAATATTCATGTCAGACAAAATCGACTGTAAAACAAAGTCTATAGCAAAAGACAAAAAAAGGTATTATATAATGATAAAGGGATCAATACAAGAAAATATGACACACCTTAACATACATGCACCTAATATAGGAGCACCTGAATATACAAAGCAAATATTTACAGACTTAAATGGAGAAATAGACAACAAAACAATAATAGTGGGGGACTTTAACACTCCACAAACATCAATGGACAGATCATCCAGACAGAAAATCAATAAAGAAACAGCAGACTCAAATGGCTATTTAGGTCAGTTGGACTTAATAGATATCTATAGTACATTCCATCTAAACCCAGCAGAACACACATTCTCTTCAACTGCCCATGGAACATTCTCTAGGATAGATCACATGCTAGGCCACAAAACAAGTCTCAACAAATTTAAGAGGCTATAAATTATATCAAGCATTTTTTCCAATTACAATGGTATGAAATTAGAAATCAATTACAGGAAGAAAAAAATGGGAAAACCACAAATATGTGGAGACTAAACAACATCCTACTAAAAATCCAATGAGTCAACAAAGAAATCAAAGAGGAAATCAGAAAATACCTTGAGACAAATGAAAATAACACAACTTTCCAAAATCTATGGGGCGTAGCAAAAGCAGTCCCAAGAGGGAAGTTTATAGCAATATAGGCCTACACAAGAAACAAGAAAAATCTCAAATAAACAACCTAACCTACCATCTAAAGAAATTAGAGGGCTTCCCTGGTGGCGCAGTGGTTAAGAATCCACCTGCCAATGCAGGGGACACGGGTTCGAGTCCTGGTCCGGGAAGATCCCACATGCCGCGGAGCAACTAAGCCTGTGCACCACAACTACTGAGCCTGTGCTCTAGAGCCCGCAAGCCACAACTACTGAGCCTGTGTGCCTGGAGCCCGTGCTCCGCAACAAGAGAAGCCACTGCAATGAGAAGCCCAGTCACCGCAACAAAGAGTAGCCCCTGCTAGCCACAACTAAAGAAAGCCCGCACGCAGCAATGAAGACCCAATGCAGCCAAAATTAAAATAAAATAAATTAAAATAAAATAAATTTAAAAAGAAATTAGAAAAAGAAGAACAAAGTTCAAAATCAGCAGAAGGAGGGAAATAATAGAGATTAGAAAGAAAATAAATAAAATAGAGACCAAAAAAAAAAAAAGATCAATGAAACCAACAGCTGTTTTTGTTTTGAAAAGATAAATAAAATTGATAAGCCTTTAGCCAAGCTCATCAAGAAAAACAAGAGGGGACTACCCCCCCAAAACATGAAATATTAAAAGAGGAGAAATAGCAACTGATACCACAGAGACAAAAATTCATAAGAGAGTACTATGAACAGTTATATGCCCACAATTGAAAAACCTAGAAGAAATGGATGAATTTCTAGAAACAGACAACCTTCCAAAACTGAATCAGGAAGAAATAGACAACCTGAACAGACTGATCACTAGTAGTGAAATTGAATTTGTAATTAAAAAAAAAAAAACCCCCAGGACCAGATGGCTTTACAGAGAAATTCTACCAAACATTTAAAAAAGAGTTAATACCTATCCTCCTCAAACTATTCCAAACAGTGAAGACGAGGGAACACTCTCAAATTCATTCTATGAGGCTATCATTACCCTGATACCAAAACCAGACAAAAACACTACAAAAAAAATAAATAACAGGCCAATATCTGTGATAAATATAGATGCAAAAATCCTGAACAAAATATTAGAAAACTGAATTCAACAATGTATAAAAAGGACCATACACCATGATCAAGTGGAATTTATCCCAGGGATTCAAGGATGAGTCAATATCCACAAATCAACCAATGTGATATACTACATTAACAAAAGGAAGGATAAAAATCACATGATCATCTATATAGATACAGAGAAAGAATTCAACAAAATTTAACATCCATTTACGATAAAAACTCTTATCAAAGTGGGTAAAGAGAGAAGATATCTCAACATAATAATGACCATTTATGACAAACCCACAGCTAACATCATACTCAATGGTGAAAAGCTGCAAGCTTTTCCTTTGAAATCAGGAACGTGACAAAGATGCCCACTCTTGCCACTACTATTTAACATAGTACTGGAGGCCCTAGCCACAGCAGCTAGACAAGAAAAAGAAATAAGAGGCATCTAAATTGGAAGGGAAAGTAAAAATGTCATTATTTGCAGATGACATGATATTACATATAGAAAACTCTAAAGTCTCCATCAAAACACTATTAGAACTAATAAATGAATTCAGTAAAGTTGCAGGATACAAGATTAATATACAAAAATCTGTTACTTTTCTGTACACTAATAATAAACTATCAGAAAAAGAATTCAAGAAAAGAATTCCATTTACAATTACAACAAAAAGAATAAAATACATAGAAATAAACTTCACCAAGGAAGGGAAAGACCTATACTCTGAAAATTATAAGATACTGATGAAGAAAACTGATGACAGTACAATAAATGGAAAGATATCCCATGTTCATGGACTGGATGAATTAATATTGTTAAAATGTCCATACTGCCAAAAACAATCTACAGATTTGATGCAATCCCTATCAAAATACCCAGGACATTTTTCATAGAACTAGAACAAATAACCCTAAAATTTATATGGAACCACAAAATACCCTGAATGGCCAAAACAATCCTGAGAAAAAAGAACAAAGCTGGAGGTATCCTACTCCCTGACTTTTGACTATACTACAAAGCTACAGTAATCAAAAAGTATGGTACTGGCACAAAAACAGACACAACCAATGGAACAAAATAGAGAGCCCAGAAATAAACCCATGCACCCATGGTCAATTAATTTATGACAAAAGAGGCAAGAATAGACAATGGAGAGAAGACAGTCTCTTCAATAAGTTATGCTGGGAAAACTGGACAGCTACATGTAAAAGAATGAAATGATAACATTTTTTCACACCATGTACAAAAATAAACTCAAAATGGACTCAAGACCTAAATGTAAGATTGGAAACCATAAAACTCCCAGAAGACACAGGTATTCTTTAATATCAATCACAGCAATAGTTTTTGGATCTGTCTCCTAAGGAAAAGAAAACAAGCAATATTAAACAAATGGGACCTAACAAAACTTAAAAAGTTTTGCACAGCAAAGGAAACCGCAACAAAACAAAAAGACAACCTGCTGAATGGGAGAAAATATTTGCTAGTGATATGTCTAATAAAGGGTTAATATCCAAAATATATAAACAGCTCATACAACTCAATATCAAACAACCCCATTAAAAAATAGGCAGAAGACCTGAATAGACACTTCTCCAAAGAAGATATACAGATGACTAACAGGTACATGAAAAGATGCTCAACATCACTAATCATCAAAGAAATGTAAAGCAAAACCACAATGAAATATCAGCTCACACCTGTCAGAAAGGCTATCATCGAAAAGTCTACAAATAACAAGTGTTGACAAGGATCTGGAGAAAAGGAAACTCTAGTGCACTGTTGGTGGGAATGTAAATTGGTGAAGCCACTGTGGAGAACAGTATGGAGGTTTCTTAAAAAACTAAAAATAGAACTACAATATGATCCAGCAGTTCCATTCCTGGGTATATATCCAAAGAAAACGAAAACACTAATTTGAAAAGATACATGTACCCCAATGTTCATAGAAGCATTATTTACAATAGCCAACATATTTAAGCAACCTTAATGTCCATCAACTAATAATGGATAAAGATGTGGTGTTGATGTATGTGTGTGTGTGAATGCATACACACACAATGGAATTTGCAACAACATGGATGAACTTGGAGGGAATTATGCTCAGTGAAATAAGTCAGCCAGAGGAAAAAAATACTATATGTTATCACTTATGTGTGGAATCTAAAAAATAAAACAAATGGATATAACAAAACAGAAATAGACTCACAGATACAGAAAATAAACTAGTGGTTACCAGTAGGGATATGGAAGGGTGGAGGGGCAAGTTAGGGGTTGGGGATTAAGAGGTACAAACTACTATGTATAAAATAAATATGCTACAAGGATATATTTTTCAGTTCAGGGAATAATAACAATATTTTATAATAACTTTAAATGGAGTATATAATCTACAAAAATAATGAATCACTATTTTGTACACTTGAAACTAATATAATTGGTAAATCAACTATACCTCAATTTAAAAAGCAAAGCAAACAAACAACAAAAATGCCCAGTTTCTCCTCTGAGATCAGTGTTACATTTAAAAGTTATTTGGTATCAGCTTGAAAAACATGATTGCTAATATTAAAAGTCTGGCTCAATATAATTGATACAAATAATAGAAATGACTGGCAAATGTAAATATTGACAATAAGTGTGGTAGTAGTCATCTGAGAGGCACAATTAATCTTAAGCTATATTTAAGTCTGTAGTAGAATCTCTCGCATAAAAAAAATTAGCATGGTCCTAAAATGTAAGAAAATGCAGAAATTAATAAAATAATCTTATTTGAGTGTTCTTCCCTCTATAACTCACAGAAATAGGAGGAATTTGGAAAAGAAAAAGAAAATGGTCACAGACTTTGTAAGAATAGAAATCCAATCTTCTATGTTGAAGTTCAAAGAATGAGAGTTATTTAGCTGTACAAGAGACAGTTTGGATCTGATATCAATTTAATAATGGCCTTCAAAAACTGGATGTAAAAAATTAATACAAAAAGTAATCAACTTTCACCCCCATTCCATTTTAGCAAGTGCAAGAAGAAATGTGCCTTAATACAAGGTCTGACAGATTTAGATCTGAAGTTCACGTTTCTAGAAGGAGAACAATTCCTGATGGATGGATTTATGAGAGAGAGAGCTCTGAAAGACAACACAATCTATAGTGTTTTGTTAGGATGGTTTTTGAGTGGATGTGCCCAACGTGGAAAGGTCACAGTACTTTTTAAGGTTCCTCAACCCTAGAATTCTATGATTAAGCCTAGCTGTAGAATGGTACCCAGGAGGAACAGGCAATTGCTGTGAGGGAAGTTCTCAGAATTGCCTCAAACTCAAAGGTTAAAATAAATGACAGGGCAGTTTTTAGTTTCACTTGGGTCAGGTGAGCTAGAGCTGTAGGAAGACTGGTGACATGTACTGATCTGAGCTAAATTTCCTGTTGGAGAAGTCCACACAGACTGAAAAAGTGACATGGTTAAAAATATCAATTAGGACAGTCATGAACCAGGAACTTTGTAAGACAATTCTCACCCTAATTTTTATGCATGATGATGAACAGTCATTTCTTTGAATACAGTTGGCACCACTGATTTCCTTAGTCTTCTAAAACACTGATAAAGTTACATTTTCCCCAAAGTTTTTTTTTTTATTGTGGTAAAATACACATAGCCTAAAATTTGCCATTTTAACCATTTTTATGTGTACGCTTCAGTGACATTAAGTACATTCACATTGTCATGTAATTATACATCTCCAGAACTTTTTCATCATCCCAAACTGAAACTCTATACCCATTAAACAATAACTCCTCCTCCCTCCCTCCAATAAAGTTACTTTTATAATTAATCACACTAAGAAACCGTTGATTAGTGGGTAGTTTTGTCAAGAGGATTAATTTAATTACGGTTATCCTATGTTACAGAAAAAATTGTGAAGTATTTATTACCAGCTGAAGGATATGTTCATTCATGGTTACAAGTTCCAGATTTGGAGGAAGAAAGATCTACCACGATTTAAAAAAAAAAAAAAAACTTTAAAACTGGAGCATTACCTACGTGGGAGATTCTCTCCACCCCCCAAATTTGTACACATCTAAATATTCAGTCTTTGGTTGGAAATACTTTCTCACTTATATCTATACTGTTACTAGGCTGTAGCTATAATATAGTCCATGTTTGGGCTTATATTAGGAAATCATCAGCTCACAGGTGACAAGAAGATGATTAATTTTACATCACAGCAGCACACCTTAAGACTGCTGTGCCTTCCAGGCTATTTTGGGGGGGGGGGGCGGGTGTGGTTTCTAATGACCACAGTTTAGTGATCGATTCAAAATATTATTAACTTCGATGGAGAGGATTCTACATTCTATATTAAACTTTATTTTACCTGTTGTAAAAAGTTTGTTGTTTATTTTTGTAAAGATACCAGTGCTATTCTACATTTATTAGCTATAAAATCAAAACAAAACTGGCTCCAATAACATATAGAATATCTGTAGGGTATGCATAAAACTTAACTGAAAAACTGGAAGGAATATTTAACCATTTAAAGTAAAGTACTTTTTCAGGTAATGTCTATGTCAACTTTCATTCTTTTTAAAAAGTTATCTGTCTTTTCTTGCTCAGCTGTTAATATTTTCTCTTTATATTTATTGTTCTGCAATTTCACCATGCTGTACTTAGGTTGGACCTATTTTTATTTACACTTTTTTGCATCTTAAATCTTGGAAAATTCTCAGGTATTATCTCTTTAAATATGGCTTATCTTCCATATCCATTTGGTGGACCATATCAATCTGTTTTTTGGTGCTGCATTCTGAGTGGATTGGTTAGTCCTATCTTCAAATTAATTGAATATCTCTTTGTGATAATACAGAGGTTTAAAAAAAATTCAATAAACACTTTTGTCTTAAATTTCTAATTGGTTGTATTTTTTCTTCATCTGTGCTTGATTTCATTATTGTTTTTTTGTTTTTTTAAGATAAAACTATTTTTAGAAGGAATTCAAAGACTTTCTATTATAGTCATTTTGAAATTTAAAAAACTTTACTTTATTGGTAGTGACTGAGTCTCTCATCTATTGGTTTTGTTGTTCTTTTTCTTAGTGCTAATCACTAGGGCTTCCTAAATTTACCATGACTGAGCTGTCTTTCCTGCCTGCCTGCCTGCCTTCCCCCATTCCCAAACTCATTACTACCTTCCCTCTAGTTTTGGGGTGGTTTTCCCTGCCCTGGGATCTTGACCTAGACCCCAACACAGATCTGGTGATCAGCACAGCCCATGTCCGGCCAGAAGTTCTTTGAGCTTCCAACCTCTGAAGAGTCACAGCTTTATTCAAAGGTCGCCTCGTGCAATGGAGAGTTTTGTTAGCATTCTTTCACGGGCTAGCAGGGCAGGTTAATGATGCCCTTCCTTGTTTCTCTCCTTGAATCTGCAAAGGCCCACAGATTCATTCTCTGCTTTTAAAGCTATTTGGGGGGCACAAATTTTTTTTATCATTATTACTTAAAAATTTTTTTTAGTGTGATTGTATTTTTAGTTATTTATTTAAAAAAAAATTATTGCTCTCTTCAGAGTGGAGGAAAAAAAGTCAAGGTTGAACTGACAGTGTCAACCTGCCTATGAGGCCAAGGTCTGTATGTGCAGACTATTGAGATAATTAATGCTAAAACCTGTTTATGAACATAATAAATCAATTTGTCTCTCTGTACTCAACATTAAATAACTTTTTTGTGTATGCTCTAGCTTGAAACTTGGAAGATGAATCAGCTGATTTAGAACAATGCCCCTCCAGTTATTAAACGATTATTTCAAGAAAAAAGGGAGGAGAGACATAACTGATATGAGGCAGTCTGGCTTCTAATAGCTAGATGATTCATAATTCTAGAGTCCATTATTTTGATATTTGTGTATTTTTTTGTAAAAGCATAATGACTTGGATATTTATCTCAGATATTATCAGGAAAATGTATAAGCTGGGGGAAAATGCTTGGTGATTGATATTATGATAAGGGTGAAAAATGGAAATAGCTACAATAGCCTACAGTACTAATACTGCAGGAAAAATTGAAACTAGTTAATTTAAAATTTCAAGTCGGTCAGTGCACTGAGTCACTAACTTTGCAAAGTTTTCTTGCGTATATTTCTTTTTCTAATGAGTTGTCACATGTGCTTAATGTCAACAACCAACAAGCACTTCTTGTGAGATTCAAAAATGGTTGCATTTGCTTGAAATATTGAGCATATGAGTCAATTACAAAAGCTTGTACAATAATTAAGTTGGAGTGCGCCTCCCTGGTTCGGTGTGTGGCGCGTTCCCGGTCTGCTCTGCATGTTATGACCACCTATTGTCCTGCTAACAATGAGCCGACAGCGAGAGTCCGACAGGCCAGCATGGCTGACTATGAAGAAACCGTAAAGAAAGCAAGAGAAGCATGGAGAATCTGGGCAGATTGTGCAGGTATCGTAAAAATGGCAAATATCCACATACAAAATGTGGAGAATGAAAGTCTCTTATGATTCCACTTCCCAGAAATTACAACTGTTAATATCTTTTATATTCCTTCAAACTTAATGCATATGATTCCTGCTCCAAAGCGAGGAGAAGTAGTGAGACAGATTGGTGATGCCTTGCGGGAGAAGATCCAAGTACTAGGAAGCTTGGTGTCTTTGGAGATGGGCAAGATCTTAGTGGAAGGTGTGGGAGAAGTTCAAGAGTACGTGGATATTTGTGATTATGCTGTTGGCTTATCTCGGATGATTGGAGGACCCATCCTGTCTTCTGAAAGACCTGGCTATGTGCTCATTGAACAGTGGAATCCTGTAGGCCTGGTTGGAATCATAACTGCGTTCAACTTCCCTGTGGCGGTGTATGGCTGGAACAACGCCATCGCCATGATCTGTGGGAATGCCTGCCTTTGGAAAGGAGCTCCAACAACTTCCCTCATTAGTGTAGCTGTCACAAAGGTAATAGTCAAGGTTGTGGAGGACAACAAGCTGCCTGGTGCTATTTGTTCCTTGACTTGTAGTGGAGCGGATACTGGCACAGCCATGGCCAAAGATGAGCGAATGAACCTGCTGTCCTTCACTGGGAGCACTCAGGTGGGAAAACAAGTGGCTCTTACGGCGCAGGAGAGTTTTGGGAGAAGTTTATTAGAACTTGGAGGAAACAATGCAATTATAGCTTTTGAGGATTCAGGCCTCAGCTTAGTCATTCCCTCAGCTCTCTTTGCAGCCGTGGGGAGAGCCGGCCAGAGGTGTACCACAGCGAGGCACCTGTTTTTACATGAAAGCATTCATGATGAAGTTGTTAATAGACTTAAAAAGGCCTATGTACAGATCCATGTTGGGAACCCGTGGGACTCTAATGTTCTCTATGGGCCACTCCACACCAAACAGGCAGTGAGCATGTTTCTTGGAGCAGTGGAGGAAGCAAAGAAAGAAGGTGGCACCGTGGTCTATGGTGGCAAGGTTATGGATTGCCCTGGAAATTATGTAGAACTGACAATTGTGACAGGCCTTGACCACAACGCGTCCATTGTACACACAGAGACTTTTGCCCCAATTCTTTATGTCTTTAAATTCAAGAATGAAGACGAGGTCTTTGCATGGAATAATGAAGTAAAACAGGGACTTTCAAGTAGCATCTTTACCAAGGATTTCGGCAGAATCTTTCGCTGGCTTGGCCCAAAAGGATCAGACTGTGGCACTGTAAACGTCAACATTCCAATGAGTGGGGCTGAGATTGGAGGTGCATTTGGAGGAGAGAAGCACACTGGCGGTGGCAGGGAGTCTGGTAGTGATGCCTGGAAACAGTACATGAGAAGATCTACTTGTACCATCAACTACAGTAAGGACCTGCCTCTGGCCCAAGGAATCAAGTTTCAGTAAAGTGGCTTTCAATTGACATTTCAAGTGTTTCAGGCATTGTTGCATCTCTTTCTTCTGAAGAAGATGAAGAAAATTACTATTTGTCTTGAATAAATGGATCATTTTGAATTTGACAGTGGTTAATCCCTTATGCTTCTGAAGCCTAAATCAAGAGACTTTTTTAAAAAATAAAAATTTTCATGACATAGCCTTAAGTAATAAAAGATAGATTAGATGGATTTTTATGTTACTAGTAGTTACTGATTTTTTTAAACTTTAGCATTATTTTTATAATTTAGAAAAAAATAGTGCATGCCATGGTAGGAATTTGAAAAGTACAGAACATAATAGGGAAGAAAATAGAAGTCTTGTCAGGAGGTGCAGGAACATCTCCTGAGCAAATAATCGGTAGCAAGTAATGATTGACGTCACCCTCCTCAGCAGGTGTTGGAAAGGGTGTGATTGAAGGGAGTGTCCCTTGTTTATACCATAGCACAGTATCCCTGTGGAACGACTTGTTGTTTAAGATGTCTGAGGGCATTCATCATTATCACAGCTTCTCTCGCTCAGGATGGCTTGTGTCACCACAGAAGAAATCTGGGGGGCGGACGGAGATTTTGCTCCTGCCCTACCTAGAACCTGCACCTGCGGACGACTGTGTGGAATTCTATGCAGAGCACGTCTGGATTTCTTATGCAACCTCAGACCGTCTTCCTTAGCTGTTAGGCTTCTTTAGTTGCCCTTAGGTTTGTTCTCAGAATAACCAAGTGTGTAGCAGCATGTGTTCGCGGTGAACTCGGCATAGTGCACTTTTTCTTTCCTGGGAGTCCATGTCCTTCTCTTGAGAAGCTGCCCGGGAGCTGCTGGAGTGGCTCAGCCCAGGGCCCTGCCGCGCTCACGCCGGCCCCTGCGGCTCTGTCTTCCTGACAGCCTCCACTCCCCTGGAGGGCAGCAGCCACCACCCCGTCGACTCCTGCCAGGCTGGACTGGGACAGAAGCCTCGCAAGAAGATGACACCTGTAGATGACCTGATGTGTCAGGATGTATGGAGAGATTCAGACAACTGGTGAAGAATTTGGGGTTGAGTTATGACAGAGAAGCAAGCAAATGAAAAAACCAAGCAGTGATAAATTTATCAGGGAAGGAAAGGTATATAACATGTTCCGTGGCCCAGCTGTGACTAGTTCACCCAGGTATGCTGTTGTCAACCTTGAATATTAAGCCAAACATGGACGATAGGCCTTCTGAGAGCATGTTGGCAGGAAGAGTTCAGGGTTTGAAGGTAGGTCAGAGAGGCAGGCAGTTTATGTTCTGTAGTGGAAAATCAATAATGCCTAAAATTACAAAAGCAAGAAATAGGAACATAGGCTTATAAAATATAGGGAGCTGAATTCTGAAAATATCATTGCTTCAGGAGAGGGCAAATGGGGGGTGGGGCATGGAGACAGGAGGGATTATTTTCCATAACAAGTCTTGTAGAGCTATTTGACTCTTTAAATCAAGAGAATGTATAACTTTGATTAAAAATTCAAACCAACAAAAAAAAATAAATAAACTGGAGCAAGAGTAATGAGGTATAAAGATCACATTCACTAGCTAAATTTAAGAGTGATGTTTTGTTGAACTGCCAAGAAAATTAAAATCAAAATATTCTCATATAACTTTATGAATGGTATAGAAATCTTTGACAACAGTATAAGATTGTTACTCCACTTTTAAAATTAAACATTCAGGCAGAGATCAGCAAATTTGATGAAATGGAACTGAAAAAGGCTCGTGCCTTTATTTTATTTTATTTTATTAGCCTTAAAGACTCAGTTTTGCTAAGACATGATTCACCCAAACCTTGCCTAAAGAAACCGACCACGCTTTTCAGTTAATTTGCACATAGAGAATATCTGTTCTGGGAATGGACAGAAAAATAGGGATCATATAAACGTGTCTTTTTCCATCCTTGAGGAAGAGGCTGGGCAACAGAAAAAAAAATGTATGTGTACTGCCGGCAGAGAAACTCTAAGGGTACATTAAGCCTGATTTGGTACACCATGTAACTCTTCCAGGCACAATGTACAGTTATCATAAACAGATTGAACTGAAAGATTCCCTGCCATTGTTCTGTCATTCAGCTGACCCTGAGTGCAACTATACAAGATATTTTAAGCTAGGCTATATGCAGTATTTTTTTCAGAAAAACAGATTGATAATTAGGGATTCACAAAACTTATGGACATAATTTATAAAATGAACAATCAATCATTTACTTTTAAGTGTAAGTGGAAAACTTGCTGAATATGTTTCTTTGGCAATCTCTATGGCCCAAATGGCTCATGCCATTAAACCAATATAATCTATTTGATAATTCATTAAGATATTCAGCAAATCTAGTGACCATGTATGTATAAACATGATTTGTGAATTCCCCATCTTTTTTAGAAAGAGATAGCTGGAACTTTCAGATCTGCTCTCTTTTATGTTTTCATTGAAATATGCACTCGTGTTTTCATTATTATTTCTTTGTGCACTTCCACAAGATCTTGTTTTCTGGGACAAGAATATTGATATTTCAGATTCTTTACTACGTCAAGCACAGTAAATGTAATCAAAGGGTAAATAAAAATAACAGTCAATTTCACATTTTTCAGTGGAAAAATTCAGTATGCCAGCATTCCTGTATGCTTCTAAAGAAATTCAAGAACTTAGCAAGCAAGGATGGCAGATGGAACCTTGAATAGAGACTGGCTCACTTTGCTCATCTAAGTCATGGAAGTGATAAAGATCTCTCTGATTAATAATATACTAATAATATTATTAACTAAACAGTTCAGTTAAAAATCCTCTGCCCATTATACTTAGGTTCCTTTTTATATTTTCTCTTCTTCGTCCACAGGATATTTAACTCTGACTAGAAACACCAAAATCTCAGTAACATTTCCCTATATGTCTTTGGTCTATTGAAGAGTGCGAACAAGAATTTTTTAACCCAGGGAAAACTACACAAATCAGTGATTATATTGAATAATGATTATAACATAATACTATGTTTACAACAACACAATAAAAACTGTTTACAACACAATCGAATTTCCAACTTGCCAACAGACTGCATGGGAGTCAAATGCTAATAGATTTTAACTCTTAATCATTCAATTCTGAATATTATTTCCATTTAGATCACAGAAAATAATGTGGGATAAAGATTTTTAGCCTCCTGATCTGAGATTTATATGAAAACCATTAAGAACCTACTTTTGTATGTTTTGTCTTCTTTAAAAATTAGAAATATTTAAGACATTCAGAAATGAATAAAAATCAGTATACCCAATAACCTATCACAAACTTAAGAAATAATACATTACTTATACAATTAAAGCTAAAAAGTATCCCCTCTGTTTCCATTAACCACCACCCCTGTCCTCCTCTAAGGAAACACTCTCTTGAATTTGATATTTAAAGTTCCAGTGCACTTTTTATTATTTTACATCATAAATACGGTTTAAGGTTTATGTATATGGTACAAAGCTGGATGCATACTTCTGCTTATTGCTTTTATTGTTTGATATAAATATTTGAGATTCATCCATGTTGATATATGTAGCTCCACTTTATTCATTTTCAGTGCATTGGATAAATGTACCATCATCACTTATCTCTTCTCCTATATATGGACATAGCTATTACAATTTTTTTAGTATTACAAGCAATGCTGCCATAAGCAGTCTTGTATGAATACAACTGTATCATTCATGAAAGTTTCTCTAGGATATATAACTACAAGTGAAAGTGCTGGGTCACAGGCTATTCTATCTTCAAATTTATTAATTTTCAAGTGGTTTTTCAAATAGATTGAACCAATTTATACCCTCACCAACAGTAAATAAGGGTTTCCACTTTTCTATATCCTTGCCAACTCTTGATATTATCAGATTATTTTTTTTCTTAACGTGATTAGTGTGAAATATTATTTCATTATGGTACATTCGATTCTATAAAAGGATGAGCCTCTTTTTTATGTATTGAGTGATTGATTATTCACAGCCCTATGATTCCCTCCTGTGAATCGTTTGACTCATAATTTTTGCTTACTTTTCTTTGTGGTATTTATTTTTTCCTTATTAATTTGTAAATTAAAAAATATGGATACCAATAATTTGTTGGGTGCATGTTTTGCCTATACCTTCTTTTGGTCCATGTCTCACTGTTTAATGTTTTCAATACTATATTATTTTTTTAAAGAAGAGTGATCCTTTTCTAGTGTATGCATATATAAACATATTTATGTTTATGCATGTTATACACACATACACACCCACACACAAACATATAAATGCATGGATGCATACATATATATACACACACGCACATATAGAGAAAAAGACTTGGAATGATATATACCAAGCAGATATCTCTACTTGCTGGAATTCAGAATTTTTTTGGTTTAAAATATCTTATCTGGGACTTCCGGTTTCTGGTCCAGCAGGTAAGGAGCTTGGAAGTTACTAGTCTATCCTAACAAGTAAAAAGCTGAACAACTAAAAAAATTAACAATTTTCCTTAGACCCATAAAAGAAGCGAGGTCACAAAGCAAACTGCTGCCCGCCCCCCCCAAATTGGAGAGACAGACAGGTGAATACAGACAATAACAACCAACCAGAATAGAAATTTCTGCAGAAACCAGTGCCAGGATAGGAAAACCTGAACTATAACTGATGAATTGCTGGGGGTGCAGGGAGGGCACGCCTGAGAGACAGAAACTCCAAGGGGACCAGTTATTGGAATGCCCCCACACTTTTGTGAGTTTTACCTCCTGAAGCTCTACCAGGTTCTCACAATGAATACTGGAGAAAAATTCCCTCCTGCTTCTGGTAGAGGGAGGGGAAAAGGAACAATTTTTAAATATGCCAAAGTATTCTATTCTTCTTAACAAGGTCAGCCCTTAGGGGAAAAAATTTAACAGATCCTAACCTACTGAGATTTTATCAGAGCCTAACTGGCCTGGGAGAAAGGAAATACCCAACTACAGCCCATGCTAACAATTCTGCCTTGCCTAAGTGGTGGAAAAACTGAGAAGCATGTGCGAAGTTCACAGTTCAGAGCCAAAGGCTCACTAAAAGACTGAAACCTAATCATAAGGCTATAGAACGCTTCCCCTTTCCCCATACCATACCACATTACTAAATGTCTATTTACAGAAGTTCCTTTTACCCAGTACATCATGTCTGGCTATCAAGGAAAAATTACAAGACATACTAAAAGGCAAAAAAATCAGAACCAGATTCAGATATGGCAGGGATGTTGGAATGATCAGACCTGGAATTTAAAACAACTATGATTAATATGCTAAGGATACCAATGGATACAGTAGACAGCATGCAAGAACAGATGGGCAATGTAGGCAAAGAGATGGAAATTCTATGGAAGAACCAAAAAGAAATGCTAGGGTTCAAAAACACTGTAACAGAAATTAAGAATGCTTTTCATGGATTTAGTAGACTGGACCCAGCTGATGAAAGAATCTCTGAGCTTGAGGATTTCTCAATAGGATTTCTCCAAAACTGAAAAGCAAACAGAAAAATTACTGAAGAAAAAAATGGAACAGAATATCCAAGAACTGTGGTACACCTACCAAAGGTACAACCTACTTTTAATGGGAATACCAGAGGAGAAAAAAGGAAGGAACAGAAGAAATATTTGAAACAATAATGACTGAGAATTTCCTCAAATTAACGTCAGACATCAAACCACAGATCCAGACAGTGCAGGGAACACAAAGAAGGATAAACACCAAAAAACAAACAAACAAAAACCCCCCACAACTATACCTAGGCATATTATTTTCAAATGCAGAAAATCAAACATAAAGAAAAAATCCTGAAAGAAGCCAGAGGAGAAAAACCTCTCTCTTACAGAAAAGCAAAGATAAGAATTACCTCGACTTCTCCTCAGAAACCATGCAAACACATAGAGAGGGAGTGAAATATTTTAAATGTTGAGAGAAAAAAATTCCATCTACCTAGAATTGTGTACACTGTGAAATTATCCTTCAAAAAGTGAAGGAGAAATAATGACTTCTCAGACAAACAAAAATGAAGGGAATTTGCTGCCAGTAGAACTGCCTTGCAAGAAATGATAAAAGACATTGTTTAGAGAGAAGGAAAATGATACAGGTCAGCAACTCAGATCTACATAAAAAGAAAAGAAAGCATCAGAGAAGGAATAAGTAAATAGGGAGTGGGGGAACCTGAAGCAGGCTAGATGGAATATGCCTCTTGTAAAAGTACAACCATAAACCTTCCATTGATTACGGTTGTGAGGAATCACAGAACCTCCAGATATGTGCATTTCTGGTAGCTGAGCTCATTGTCAGAGCAAATAATCTAATGGTTTTGTGAATTCCTGTAGTCTTTCTGGGTTGTCAACCTCAAGTCCAGGAAAACGAGGATAGAGAGAAAGGAGATCTGCGGATGTGGTTTTTCCAGCCCATGTTCCTGTTGCCTAAGACTGGAACAGGCTTCACTGCTTGCCAGCATTTCCTGTACTGACACAGGGCTTCCCTTCCTCAGGCATGAGGAAAGAAAAAGTGGAGTCAATATGGGGTTGCTAAGCCTACTTATTAAAAAAGAGTGGGAGATCCAGATTTTTTTGAACTATTAAAAAAACTTTATTAAGGTATAATTGACATATAATAACCTATATGTATTTAAGGTATACACTTTGAAAAGTTTTGTCATACATATAAACCTATGCAACCACCATAACCATGATAAAATCAGGAAGAGAGGGAAATTTCCCCAATTTGGTAAAGAATATCTATAAAAATCCTACAGCTAATATCATATTTAATGGTGAGAAATTTGAAGCTTTCCCACTAAGATCAGGAACAAAATATGAATGTCCCCTCTCACCACTGCTTTTCAACACTGTACTAGAAGTCCTAGCAAATGCAGTAAGACAAGACAAGGAAACAGAAGGTATACAAACTGGATAGGAAGAAATAAAACTATATTTGTTTGCAGATGACAGATTGTCTATGTAGAAAACCCGAAAGAAGTGACAAAAAAAACTTCTGGAGCTAAGTGATTATAACAAGCTTGCAAGATACAAGGTTAATAAAAAAGTCAATTGCTTTCCTATATACCCACAATGAACAAGTGGAATTTGAAATTTAAAACACACTATCATTTAAAATGGCATCCCCCAAAATGAAATACTGATGTATAAATCTAACAAAATATATACATGATCTATGTGGAAAACTACAAATCTCCAATGAAAGATATCAAAGAAGAAAAAAATAAATGGAGAAATATTCCATGTTCATGAATAGGAAGACTCAATATTATCAAGATGACATTTATTTCCAACTTAATCTATAGATTCAATGCAATTCCAATCAAAATAGCAGCACGTTATCTTGTGAATATCAACAAATTGATTCTAAAATTTTAATGGAGAGGCAAAAGACCCAGAATAGCCAATACAATTTTGAAGAGGAAGAACAAAATTGAAGAACTGACATTACCTGACTTTATGACTTATTACTATAAAGCTGCAGCAATCAAGACAGTGTGGTATTGACACTTTTCAGATTGCCTCCTTTCACTTAGTAATACACATTTAAGTTTCCTCCATGTCTTTTCATGGCTTGATAGCTCATTTCTTTTCATTGCTAAATAATATTACATTGTCTGGATATATCACAGTATATTTATCTATTCACCTACTGAAGGGCATGTCAAATGCTTCCAACTTTTGGCAATTAAGAATAAAGCTACTATAAACATCTGTGTGCAGATTTTTATGTGGACATGTCTTCAATTCCTTTGGGAAGATATTAAGAAGTAGTCCTTGTGCTTTTAATATTTTTCATATCATATTTCCCTGGTTATAACCTCTAAGTACAATGTTAAGTTAGTCATAATGGGCAACGTTTTTTTCCAGATTTATATAACTGATTTACTATATTTTATAAGTTCATAAGGTATACAATGTAATGATTAGATATATATATATACTACAAAATGATTACCACAATAAGTTCAGTTGACACATCCATCATCTCACATAGTTACAATTTTTAAGATCTATTCTCTCAGTGATTTTCAAATATGCAATACAGAACTGTCATCATGCTGTATACTACATCCTCAGAACTTGTTGTTGTCACAAGGCAGGATTTCCTTCTTTTGTATGGTTGAATAATATTCCATTGTATATATACACCACATTTTCTTTATCCATTCACCCACTGATGGACACTTAGGTTGTTTCCACATCTTGGCTACTTTAATACTGGAATGAACATGGTGGGGGAGGCAAATATCTCTTTGAGATAGTAAGTTCATTTCCTTTAGATATATACCCAGAAGTGGAATTGCTGAATCATATGGTAATTTTTAATTTTTTTGAGGAATTCCATACTTTCTAGATAGTGGCTGTACTGACTTATGGTCCCACAAATAGTACACAAGGGTTCCCTTTTCTTGACGTTCTCAACAGCATGTATTATCTCTGTTGTTTTGATAACAGCCATTCTAATAGGTATGAGGTGATATCTTATTGTGGTTTTGATTTGCATTTCCCTGATGATTTGTGATGTTGAGCATCTTTTCATGTACCTGTTGGCCATCGGAATATTTTCTTTGAAAAAATATCTACTCAGGTCCTTTGCCCATTTTAAGGTTGGATTGTTTATTTTTTTGCTACTGAGTGGTATGAGTTCCTTATACATTTTAGATATGAACCCCTTATCGGATATTTGGTTTACAATATTATCTCCTATTCCATAAGTTGCCTTTCCATTGTTTTGATCATTTCTTTTGCTGTGCAGAAGCCTTTTAGTTTGATGTAATCCCACTTGTTTATTTTTGCTTTTGTTGCTTAAGCTTTAGGTGTCATATCCAAAAAAAAAATTATTGCCAATACCAATATCAAGATTTTTCTCTGTTTTCTTAGAGAAAGTTTTGGGGTTTTATGGATTCAGATCTTACATTTAAGTTTTTAATCAATTTTTAGTTAATTTTTGTGAGTAGTCTAAGATAGTGGTCCAGTTTCATTTTTTGCATGCAAATATCCAATTTTCCCGGCACCACTATTTGAAGAGACTTTTTTCCAATGAGTATTCTTGGTTCCCTTAACAAATACTAGTTGCCTGTATATGTGAGGTTTATTTTTGGTCTCTGATTCTGTTTCATTGGTTTTCTGTTTGTTTTTATGACAATATCCTGCTGTTTTGATTACTATAACTTTGTAGAATTTGAAATCAGGAAGTGTGGTTCCTCTTGCTTTGTTCTAAATACTTTCTCAGGATTGCTTTGGCTATTCAGGGTCTTTTATGGTTTCACACAAATTTTTTTTTTTTTCCACTTCTGTAAAAAATGCCATTAGAATCTTGATAGGGATTATACTGAATCCATCCTACAGCTGGTATGGACATTTTAACAATATTAATTCTTCCAAGCCATGAACATGGGATATCTTTCCATTTATTTTGTTTTCTTCATTTTATTTCATCAATGTCTTAAAGTTTTCAGTGTAAAGATCATTTACCTTCTTCATTAAATTTATTCCTAAATATTCTGGTTTTGATGCTCTTGTGAGATTGTTTTCTTTATTTCTTTTTCAAATAATGTATTGTTATGGGCATTCTTATCTTACTCCTGAATTTACTCCTGGAAATTCTGCTTAAGTTTCACATGTAAATATGATACTTGCTGCAAATTTTTACTAGCTACACTTAATTAGATTAGAAATGCTCCATTATTGTTAAAAAGGTTTTTCATGAATGAGAGTTGAATTTTATTAAATACTTTCCTGCATTGGTTAAGATAAACATATGGCATTTCGATTTAAGCTGTAATTATGAGTGATTATAATAAAATATTTTCTTATGTTAAACCATCTTTGAATACCTGCAATAAATCTAGCTAAGTTACATTTTTTTTTTTCAACTTGGAGCATTCATTTCGCTAATATTTCATTAATGATTTTTGCATCTATGTTTATAAGTGATTTCTTCCACTTCTGATCTGTATATTTTCTTAGCGATCTGATCTCAATGATTTTTCCCCAATAAAAATACCTTCTTCTATAGATTACTTTTCAATCATTCTTAAAGAGAAAGATGAAAGTAAGGTTATCTGTGAACGTGGGAAAACTTATTTATAAAGGAATTCACCAACATTTTATATATATTTTCCTCTTTTTCTTAAACCTTAAAGCCATTTTCCTTCCTACATTTTATAGCTTTCTTTTCCTCCCGTCTCTCCTAGAACTTATTAACTATAGAATTCATTTACAATTTATACGTGATTTTCTAATTATTTTCTACTGTTGTTTAGAATGCTAGTTATTTTGCTTATTTCATATTTTCCTCATGTATTATAAATACTTCTATTCACATCTTAGTACAGGGCTTTACTCTGAATTTTTTGGGAACTCAATGAATATTTTAATTTTGACTTGATTTTTATTAATGAAAATATTACCTTACTCTAAATAATACTTAGTTTGGTGATCTAAGAATTTTGGGGGAAATTCTGGGGAAATTCCAAATATCTTTTCAGTCCATAAGTCTTAAAATTTTTGGTTTTCATTTTATCCTTTGCTTTCATTTTTGATCAGCTCTCCACTTCTCCAGCACCCTTTTCTCTCTCCCAGGAGATTGTGAGTTGACACTTCTACATGGTCAGCTTTTCTAGGTCACTGAGGTTACTGTCAGAGGAATGAAACATGTTCCTGGCTAAATATCTGATTATTCTAGTCCATGCCATATTCACTTATTCCTAAAAGCATGACTGTCAACAAAATTTCAATATATTCTGAACAGCTTCTGAAGGTATATTGAGTTCTTTTACTTTAAAAGGCAACACAAATCTTCTCAGTGCGAAAATAAATAACTGAATCTCACCTCATTCCAAATGAATTAGAGTTGGCAGGCTTGTGTGTCTAGAGCTGACTTACAGTACTTGATGCTAAAATGTAGCCCCTTGTAGTAGTTATAAAATTAAGACTCTGTCAGAGGCTGGAGTCATGAAAGTTAAAAGAAAAAAATATATTGCTACCTTTTATATTTTAGGCTCTGATAGGAATTTTGGTCTTCAGCAGGTTGACAGCACAAAAGAGACAAATTCAATATTTTAGGATACTGTGCCAAATTTCATGTATAGAAGCCTGTGTGTGTCTTGCATTAAGCTGTGAGTTATAGCGGTAAAGGCCTAGAAACTGAGAAATGGCATATTTCTTGAGGCCTGTAGGGCATGCAAGTTCCGCAGTTCTCCCTTTTGAATGACAATATGGTCCAGCTTCCCAGTGAGAAACATGCTGGTGTGTTTCTCTTCCTGTACTCTTTCCTGAGAAACGTGAAGGTGCTATTAATTTAAAAACTGTCACTCACAGGGCATAAGAAAGTTTTTCAGTTAAAAGTCCAGTGACAAGCAGAAGACAACAATGACAGTGGGTACTGTAAGACAGGTGATAATTTTCTACAGCTAATTATCATTATTTTTCTACATGGAACATTGTCAAAAACATACTGAATAATATATGCTCTGAAAGATGTGCTTATAAAAAGCAGCATTCCACATTAATTCTATCAAATAACTTGACTATCTTTTATAAGAAAAAAGAGAGTGAGAAGGTCACTTCTAGACTATTAGTCTCATTCAGAGCTGGAATAAATTTGCTGGGATTATTTTTTGTCCTTTTATCTATGTTATCTTTGCTATTGTAACCAAGTAAAAAAATGAGGAAAACCCTAAGGGTAAGCTGGAAGCAGTTTCAAGGTATCAGTGTTCTGAAATTGGATCTATTTTGCCTCCCTGTACCTTTCCTTTCTTGATAAATTTCATAGTAACCTAGGACCCTTTCTGCTCCAGAGCACTGCAGCAACAGGAAACTGCCCAGATATCTTCCCAATGCCTGGAGTCATCCATTTGTCAGTGGACTGAAAATAATTTTAATGATGTGACTCACTTGTCTATCCAGTTATTATTTTTAAAATTGTGACAAATTAAGTGGGCATCCTCTGGCTTCAAATGGAGAGCCTGAAATATTAGCAGTGAAAACAATCCAAAATATCTTTTAAAAAAGAATCAAAGAATGTCTCAGGTTACCTGAACTATAATTACCATAAAACCAATAGCAATGGAAAACAGCAAGGGTTCATATAGCTTCTGGTGTTGGGTATTAAAAGTTATGAAAATAGAGATGAACTTCGTGATTTCTGAAGATAATCCAAGTAGAGCTGATGCTCAAAAAACAATGTATCAGTACAGAACTGGAAAATGAAAGAAAGCAGATTTATTCCAAATGTGACTTAAATCTCATTATATTTTGAATATTCAGTGAGAATCTCCTAAGGTTTCAATTTCTCTTTGGGAGTAAAATCGTTTCTTAAAAGTGCATTCATCTACACTGCTAGAGTATCGTTTACTAACAAATGATTGCAGCTGTACCCAAGTGGCCTAAAAGAGTTTTAATGTTGCTTCCAGATGTGCTTAATTTATTTCCAGGGTATAATGTTTGCCTTGGGAGCCCTGGGTGATTTTCTCACTTATCAGTGCCAATTTCTTGGGGATAGGTAAAATTTTAGTCCTATTCTAGATGGCAAAACAGAATAAGAAGGTATTATGACTTCATTAATATCAAATGAGAAACCTTTAACAATCCTGGGTAAAATATTAAATCTAGTGTGTATTCAAGAGCTAGATACCTGGTCTTGTTTCTGCAAGGGTTTCCTAGGACTCTTCTTACCAATATTCAATATTATACAAGTAATGATGTCTTTCAGGAATTTTTAAAATTTAGAATTTTGCAAATTGCTAAGTTTAGCTTTCAAAACTCCATTGGTTGCTTTATTATAAACTATCAAGAGAATGAAACAAATCTAATATTCATCTACTCAAAGGACTACTCAATTGTAGCTATTAACATTCTCTGAATATTGGATATGAATAAGAAGGTATTTATTACAGAGCAATTATATAAATTTTATTTTGGAGCACATTAAAATGAAAACCAGTTTAAATGTAAAATCCATAATGTACCTAGAATAATTATGAGATACTTATGAAAGCTACTTTGGTGATGTCCAAACTATGCAATTGGGTTTTAGAAGGTTTTTCACAAATATAAATCATTTGTTGGGACTTCCCTGGTGGTCCAGTGGTAAAGAATCCGCCTTACAATGCAGGGGATGCAGGTTCGATCCCTGGTCAGGGAATTAAGATCCCACACACCACAGGGCAACTAAGCCCACGTGCCACAACTACTGAGCTCATGTGCCTCAACTAGAGAGCCTGCGTGCTGCAAACTACAAAACCCACGCATTCTGGAACTCGCATGCCACAACTACAGAGCCCATGTGCCTTGGAGCCTGCGCGCCACAACTAGAGGGAGAAAAACCCACACGCCACAACTACAGAGAAGCCCGCGTGCTGCAACGAAGAGCCCGTGTGACACAACGAAAGATGTCGCACGCCTCAGCGAAGATCCCACATACCATAACTAAGACACAATGCAGCCAAAAATAAAAATAAATAAATAAGTAAATAGTAAATAAATCTTTTAAAAAAAGTCATTTGTTGAAGATATTCAAATGTATTCAATTGAATTTAAATATCTGCTAAAATAGATAATCTAAACTAACATATATGAGAAGCACAGAAATCACCTTGTAAATGGATACAAAAACAAGACCTGTATATATGTTGTCTATAAGATACCCATTTCAGATCTAGGATCACAAACAGACTGAAAGTGAGGGGGTGGAAAAAGGTATTCCATGCAAATGGAAATCAAAAGAAAGCTGGAGTAGCAATACTCAGACAAAATAGACTTTAAAATACAAACTGTTACAAGAGACAAAGAAGGACACTACATAATGATCAAGGAATCAATCCAAGAAGAAAATAAAACAATTGTAAATATATATGCACCCTACATGAGAGCACCTCAATATATAAAGCAAATACTAACAGCCATAAAAGGAGAAATCAACAGTAACACAATAATAGTGGGGGACTTTAACACTTCACTTTCATCAATGGACAGATCATCCAGATAGAAAATCAATACAGGAACATAGACCTAAATGATGCATTAGACCAGATGGACTTAATTGATATTTATGGAGCATTCCATCCAAAAAGCAGCAGAATACACATTCTTTTCAAGTGCACATGGAACATTCTCCAGGATTGATCACATGCTAAGCAACAAAGCAAGCCTTGTTAAATTTAATAAAACTGAAATCATATCAAGAATCTTTTCTGACAACACTATGAGATTAGAAATCAACTATAAGAAAAAAACTGTAAAAAACACAAACACATGCTACTAAACAACCAATTGGTCATTGAAGAAATCAAAGAGGAAATCAAAATATACCTAGAGACAAATGAAAACAAAAATATAATGATCCAAAACCTATGGGACTCAGCAAAAGCAGTTCTAAGAGGGAAGTTTATAGAAATAAAATCTTACCTCAGGAAACTAGAAAAATCACAAATAAACAACCTAACCTTACACCTAAAGCAACTAGAGAAAGATGAACAAACAAAACCCAAGGTTAGTAGAAGGAAAGAAATCAAAAAGATCAGAGCAGAAATAAATGAAACAGAGATGAAGACAACAATAGCAAAGATCAATGAAACTAAAAGCTGGTTCTTTGAGAAGATAAACAAAATTGATAAACCTTTAATCAGACTCATCTTAAAAAAAGTGGGGGGAGAGGGCTCAAATCAATAAAATTAGAAATGAAAAAGGAGAAGTTACAAGGGACACCACAGAAATACAAAGGATCTTAAGAGACTACTACAAGCTAAAATGGACAACCTAGAAGAAATGCACAAATTCTTTGAAAGATACAATCTCCCCAGATGGAACCAGGAAAAAATAGAAAATATGAACAGACCAATCATAAGTACTGAAATTGAAACTGTGATTTAAAAACTCCCAGCAAACAAAAGTCCATGACCAGATGGCTTCACAGGTGAATGCTATCAAACATTTAGAGAAGAGTTAAAACCTATGTTTCTGAAACTATTCCAAAAAATTGCAGAGGAAGAAACACTCCCAAACTCATTCTATAAGGCCACCATCACCCTGATACCAAAACCAAACAAAGATACCAAAAAAAGAGAAAGTTATGGGCCAATACTGCTGATGAACGTAGACGCAAAAATCCTCAACAAAATACTAGCAAATTGAATCCAGCAATACATTAAAAGGATCATACACCACAATCAAGTGGGATTTATCCCAAGGATGCAAGGATTTTTCAATATCCCCGAATCAATCAGTGTGATACACCACATTAACAAATTGAAGAATAAAAACCATATGATCACCTCAATAGATGCAGAAAAAGGTTTTGACAAAATTCAACACCCATTAATGATGAAAACTCTCCAGAGAGTGGAAATAGAGGTAACATAACTTAATATAATAAAGGCCATATATGACAAACCTACAGCTAACATCATACTCAACACTGAAAAGCTGAAAGCATTTCCTTTAAGATCAGGAACAAGACAAGGATGTCCACTCTCGCCACTTTTATTTGACATAGTTTTGGAAATCTTAGCCATGGCAATCAGAGAAGAAAAGAAATAAAAGGAATCCAAAGTGGAAAAGAAGAAGTAAAACTGTCACTGTTTGCAGATGACATGATACTAAACATAGAAAATCCTAAAGATGCTACCAGAAAGCTACTAGAGCTCCTCAATGAATTTGGTGAAGTTGCAGGATACAAAATTAATACACAGAAATCTGTTGAATTTCTATACACTAACAACGAAAGATCAGAAACAGAAATTAAAGAAACAACCCCATTTACCATAGCATCATAAAGAATAAAATACCTAGGGATAAACCTATGTAAGGAGGCAAAAGACCTGTACTCAGAAAACTATAAGATGCTGATAAAAGAAATCAAAGATGACACAAACAGATGAAAAAATATACCATGTTCATATATTGGAAGAATCAATATTGTCAAAATGACTACACTAAACCCAAGGCAATCTACAGATTCAATGCAATCCCTATCAAATTACCAATGGCATTTTTTATAGAACTAGAACAAAATTTTTAAAATATATATGGAGACACAAAGGACCCCGAATAGCCAAAGTAATCTTAAGAAAGAAAAACGGAGCTGGAGGAATCATGCTCCCTGACTTCAGGCTATACTACAAAGCTACAGTCATCAGAACAGTATGGTGCTGGCACAAAAACAGACATATAGATAAATGGAAAAGGATAGAAAGCCCAGAGATAAGCCCACACACCTACAATCAATTAATCTTTGACAAAAAAGGCAAGAATATACAATGGAGAAAAGACAGCCTCTTTAATAAGTGGTGCTGGGGAAACTGGACAGCTACATGTAAAAGAATGAAATTAGATCATTCTCTAACGCCATACACAAAAATAAACTCAAAATGGATTAAAGACCTAAATGTGAGACTGGATACCATAAAACTCTTAGAGGAAAACATAGGCAGAACACTCTTTGACATAAATCACAGCAATATCCTTCTCGATCCATTTCCTATAGTAATAGACATAAAAACAAAAGTAAACAAATGTGACCTATTAAACTCAAAAGGTTTTGCACAGCAAAGGAAACCATAAACAAAAAAAAACGACAACCTACAGAATGGGAGAAAATATTTGCAAACTATGTAACCAACAAGGGATTAATCTCCAAATTTTACAAACAGCTCATGCAGCCCAATATCAAAAAACTGAACAACCCAATCAAAAAATAGGCAAAAGACCTAAATAGACAATTCTACAAAGAAGACATACAAATGGCCAAGAAGCACATGAAAAGATGCTCAACATCGCTAATTATTAGAGAAATGCAGTTCAAAACTACAATGAGATATTATCTCACACCAGTCAGAATGGCCATCATCAAAAAAGTCTACAAACAATAAATGCTGGAAAGGGTGTGGAGAAAAGGGAACCTCCTACACTGTTGGTGGCAATTGGTACAGTTAATATGGAGAACAGTATGGAGGTTCCTTTAAAAAACTAAAAATAGAGCTACTGCATGACCCAGCAATCCCACTCCTGGGCATATATCCAGTGAAAACCATGGTTTGAAAAGATACACGCACCCCAATGTTCATTGCCATTCTGTTTACAATAGTCAAGATATGGAAGCAACCTAAATGTCCAACGACAGATGAATGGAGAAAGAAGACGTGGTATATATGTACAATGGAATACTACTCAATTAAAAAGAATGAAATAATGCCATTTACCACAACATGAATGGACCTGTAGATTATCATACTAAGTGAAGTAAGTTAGACAGAGAAAGACAAATATCATATGATATCGCTTATATGAAGAATCTAAAATAAAATTGATACAAATGAACTTATTTACAAAACAGAAACAGACTCACAGACTTTGAAACAAACTTATGGTTACCAAAGGGGAAAGGTGGGGGGGAGGGATTAATTGGGAGTTTGGGACTAACATATACACACTAGTATATTTAAAATAGATAACCAACAAGGATCTACTGTATAGCACAGGGAACTCTGCTCAATATGCTGTAATAAACTAAATGGGAAAAGAATTTGAAAAAGAATGGATATATATATATGTATAAATGAAGCACTTTGCTGTACACCTGAAACTAACACAACATTGTAAATCAAATATAGTCAAATCTAAAGTAAAAATTTGGGGCTTCCCTGGTGGCGCAGTGGTTGAGAATCTGCCTGCCAATGCAGGGGACACGGGTTCGAGCCCTGGTCTGGGAAGATCCCACATGCCGCGGAGCAACTGGGTCCGTGAGCCACAATTACTGAGCCTGTGCTTCTGGAGCCTGTGCTCTGCAACAAGAGAGGCTGCGATAGTGAGAAGCCTGCGCATCGCGATGAAGAGTGGCCCCCGCTTGCCACAACTAGAGAAAGCCCTCGCACAGAAACGAAGACCCAACACAGCCATAAATAAATAAATAAATAAATAAATAAATAAATAAACAATAAAGTAAAAATTTTTAAAAAATGAAGCACAGAAATCACCTTGTGAACGGTCACATAGTGTCTGTACTGAAAGTGAAGCCTTGGTCTCATGCCCTGTACTTTTAGTACTCTTTCTAAAATAGCACATTCATCTTTAAAAACAATGAGAACAATTTTCCCAATACTCAAGTAACTTAATTCCTTGTTTCTAGTACCAAAGTTATAGGAGAGTGTGATCTTCCTCATAGGATTAAGTATGTAAGTCAATGACTAAAACAAGAATTGGAAAACTGCATATTGTCAAAATTAACCTTGAAAATCTTTTATTACTCTTGAAAAAACACACATTTTCCTTCTTTTACGTTGGTCAGGAAATCCTTAAAATCATGCATACATTCTTTACATAGGTTTGCCAAACATAAGCATTGTTTCAAAGTTTCATGCATCCAATGTCTGATTAATACAAATGACATGATGTTCAAATGCTTCCTATTTTTGGAAGTAAAATTCTCATATGATACAACTAGAATACCTTGGTGGAATATAGGATCATGAGGGCTAAAAATTTTGTTAATTTTGTTCACTGATGTAATTCAATCACCTCCTAGAATAATGCTGGTCATAAGTAGGCACTCAATAAATATGAGAATATATATGTTGAATAAATCAATATGAATTAGATATATTGAAAAAGTGAATGCATTAAAGGTGAATGAATATGTCTCCTAAGCCTAGTTCACAGAGATTTTAAGTTAACACCAAAATATCTAGCTAAAAAATTGGTAATATGGAGTTGGATTAAATAATCTTCTGACATATTTGGCTTTTTAAATATTTCTTTTGGCTTGATAATGATCTTGTATATTTTGAATAAAGTGATAAAACTGCCAATAGTTTTTAGTTGCTAGATATAGACAAATTTATTCAAATTCAAGTTGCTAACTGAATTTACCAGATATTTTGACATCAGTTAGATACAATCTCCTATTGCAAAGTGCCTACGTAAAATAAAAGATATGACATTAAGTCGCTGTACATGAAACTTTTACAGGAGTCAAATTATTTCTGTATAACAGTATATCTCACAAAGAAATTCAACCTTTCAAAACTGAAAATATTTAGATTTATCTGATGGCTTCCTCTCGCTAAAAAACTAGTCAGAATGTTATTAGTAATTCAGACGTTCTGAGACACTTGCTCTGGGATTGGGTTTCCTCTAGGAAGGCTGTCCTTAGGGTTCATGGCGTCATCAGACTTTGGAAAGCCTTCTCTGTTCTGTTTTGTGAAAGTTTTCTAGATTCCCTTTCTTCTTCCCTTCCTCTCTCCTATGCTTCCCTTCCTCCCTTTTCTCTTCCTCCTTTCCTCCCTCATACTCTCCCTTCCTCAACTTTCTTCATCCTTTCAATTGTTTAGAATAGGGTCACAGACTTACTTGACATACAAGAAATCTGAACCTCTTTACTTCTCTATAACTATCCAGATTTCCATGATGGAGTCTCAAATTGTGAGACTACCCAAGTTGTAGAGAAAAAGAAATAGATTTAGCCAGCTTGAGTAATCTCGATCCTACTAAATAAAAAATGTTATCGAAGAAACAGCTAAACGCTTCATATATTTACATAAAATGTTGCCTTACAGATTCCTGCCCCTTCCCTCTCATCCTTGTCTTTCCAGCATGTTCATTCAAAGCAATGATTCCCTGGCAATGCTGAAGACTTGTAGCAGAGTACAGGGGGTTGTTTGTGGAAGTAAGATGCTGCTGTGTTGCAGCTCTGCCTTGTACAATTCACATGTTGGCCATTCAATGCTGAAGTATCTGATTAGTTAAAGCAATGACTTCAAGGGTCTAATAAAATAAAACCTCCAAGTTTTAAATCATTAGTTCCATTTGGTTTGGAAGTAGTCTTATATTAATTGGATAACACAGTCAAGAGAAATCAGCTATTTAACTACTGTTATAGTAAGAAGATAAAGGCCAAGACTGAAAAGAAAAACAGGGAGTTCTGGAAAGAGTTCCAGAGTAGGAGGAGTAAAGTGGGCAGCTGGTCTCTATGTTTAGCAGTTCAGTTCTTAACTTGCCTCCCTCTTTTGGGGAAAAATGAATCAACTTTTCAGCTTTTTCAAACAGCAGCAAAATGAGAACTTTCCCTCCTTAATATTATACGTTTGATTCATTCTTCACTGGTTTAGTGGAGGAATTATGTATTTTGTTTTAAAACTCTCCCAAGAGGGATGCATTTAGAACTGTAGGAAGCAGAGACAGAGTTTACATGCTAGCAAATAATTTAAAAGTATGGAGATAATTATGTAAAAAACAAAAATCAAAACACAGTAAATGATGGCTGAGTACCAATAAATTGGATCTGATCCTGAGTTTCTAGTGTCATGGGATCCTGGAACTGAGATTAGTTAATATCATCTCCACAGTTTACAGATTTTAAGGCTTTATTTTAACTGCTCAATTAAGTATATTTGTCTATGTGAGTATACAAAATTATTTATTTTATGCTTTTATTTTAATTTGAAAAATCTTAACATTTTACACACATATTTGTATGCTTAAATAATGGAATTTTGAGAGAAATTCTACCAGATCTTTGAACTGTTGAAAGGGACTTTACCTTGAAGTTAATGAAACTTAAGTTACACTTCCATGATAACAGGAGAGACCCTAGAAATGTGTCCAAAGAGTCACAGAATTAGATAAAGTTGGTTAAAGTAATATACGGTATTTCTGTCCACTATTGCTTCTCTTCATTCACAACTTCTTTTTTGCCAGATGAGGCTGCAATGGTGGGAGGTATGTCTCAGATCAGGCCAAGGGGAAGCTGAGTTGTGGATACACTAAACTTGGGTTTAGTGGCGTATGGTTTCAATCTCCTGATTGTTAGTTAAATTACTGGCTACCCAGTTAGATCTGGAATACTCCAAATGCCCACTGGGCTGATTCCCATGGGGGGACAGGGCCAGAGGTTGTATTATGATATGAATGTGTCTTACAATGGTCAACACCAGAAATATATGGTAGAAGATGAGAAACAAGGTCCAAAGTACATAAATACACAAGCTGGTTTGTAGAAAATATTTCTAGTCATCAGATATTTTAAATTATAAGTGGAGGATTCAATTAACATCAGCACTCAGTCAAAACAGAAGTTCTCTCCTATCCTGAATATACTCTAATGCATTTTATGAAATTCAAATGTACCCTACATTATTTTTATTTTCTGATGGATTTTTGCAGTATGGAATATAGGAGAATTTCTGAGTTAACAGGACACAAATTCCTAGCAGTTCTACGAATGGTGATTATGTCTGTGCTGACGTTTAATGTTTTATGCATCTCATTACTACTAATAAAAACAAATTCAACCAATTATGTTAGGAAGATTAAATTATCTTTTTATTCTTTTTATAGAAAGATATTATAAAACTGTTGTCGTTTGAAGAAGTGATCAAAGAATATGCAGCCAAAATGAAAGAAAAGCATTATAGGAATGTGTCAAGGAGTTTGTTAAATAAATCTTCTGTATTATTTTTCTACATTTTGTAATGTTTGCAATATTTTCCAGATATCTTAGCTTTGATTTTGCTGTGGTTTTCTTTCTCATTCCAAATACATATTCATGTTCATACCTAATTTTGTATCATAATGTTGTAATCTTTTCCTGAAAGAGAACTACCGAAATTATATATGGTTCAGGTTCCACAAAACTTAAGTCCACCTTGTAACTGAATCTAGAACAACTGTAGATGTGTATAGGCAGGGAGTGGGGCTGTAAAAGGGTAGAGGAGGGGGTAAAGCATGGTGGGTTCATGAGAGGAGGAAAGCCACATCTTCATCAGTTCTTTTACTTGTCCTTATCACTCTTTCTCAGGAGATGTAATAGAAAAATGAGGTCCACGTACAAGTTTTAGATGAGAGTTGGTACCTCCAAATGCATCTGGAAGCTATATGGGAAGACAGAGTAGCCCATGGAAGCCAAGTGTAACTTTTTCTTTCAAATCTGGTTGTTTGAAATATGCCTCTATTTGCCATGAAATGTTTTAATGTTTGGAATCTTTTCATTAATTTTCCATATTCTCCATTGGAGCGGGTCTATATTTCATTTTATGTACTGCCTTTCAAAGTCCTGATTCTTTGTAGTTCAAAACAACCTGACACTGGGGATCCCTAGCCATACTCCTTTACCCAGGGATGACACCTCTGTCCATTCCATGGCCCAGCTCCATTGTTAGCCCTGACTTTGCAGAGTAATTCCCTACTTGTTAAGGCCAGCACTTTCCTCTATAGGAGTTGTCCCCTAGAGTTTGGGAACTCTTTAAAGGTGTGATAGAAAAGCTAGTGCAAATGTTTCATCTGGTTTTGGTTTGCAGGTTCCAAGCATATGGTTTCCAAATGTTACATTTGGAAAGTGGAATTCGGTAATTCGCAAGCATTTTGATCAAATCAATGACTTTATCCATTGTCTTCTGTGAATGAACAATACATGATGTCTGGCTCTTTTCAAACACCCTCTTCCCTCCTCTTATATATTCAACTGACATGTTCTTTCAAAGGTTAGGAGCATTTGGGAATCTGTATGTTTTGAGAAGAAAGGTGAACTCATTAGCTTCACTTTCTAAATATTTTAATAATGTTACTGAAGCCTGGAATGCCATCTTTATTCAGCTATCTCTTTTGTTTTTCTGCCACAACTTAGCACTCACAGTGAATGGCAATACATATTAATAAGAAGGAAGCTTAATAAGACTCAGGTTAATGATGATAATTATTCCTACATGGTGTATGCTGACAGTGTGTGCAAAAGATATTCACTCTTCAAAAAAGCCCCAAGGCAGTACAGGTAATTCTGACACTGAGTACGTTATCTGAGAAGAAGGTTAACAATGTTATGTGATACTTGGCTTTTTTTTTTTTTTTTTTTAAATGAACATTTTAATTACCTGGGGATAATGTCCATGACTGGAATTCAGTCAGTGGGCATAGGGCCAGTAACTTTTCAGGAGATCCCTGAGACAGACTTAGAATTTTAACCATTAAAAATCATAGGCTTGCAAATAGGGACACTATCTAGAAATAAATAAGCATAGTCAAGAATTAAGAAAAGGTCAGTGTTTTAACTCAAATTCTCATAGTGGGTTCCTAGTTTGAAGTAAATATTTATATTTTGATTAACCATGGCAAAAGCATGAAACTGTAAGGTTATCCTTCCTTTATTCTTTTCCAAGTCCACCAAATTCTCCACAAAACCAAACACTCTAATGCTTACTGACCTTGTGCTCTTTTTATTCCTCTATTCTAGGTTGCTCTCCAAACCTTCATTTACACCTGAAGAATAATGACAAGTGACTGATTAATAGTTCAGAGTGACATTCCACTTTTTTCCTCACAGGGTCAATTGCCTTTTCAGAAGTATTACAACCTTTAACCAGGCATCTCAAATAAAACACCAGCTAGAGCCTGTCAAGTAACATTAATGAGTGAAGCTGGCCTACTGAGAATTGTAGTAAAACTAAAAGGGAGGCTTCTAGAATGGGGGCTATCATTGCATGTCTGCAGCAGATTATTTCCAAATAGACATTCTGGTCCAGTTTTGCTAAAAACATACTTTTACAAAAGAAGCTTGAAATGTGGATTTCTGTGAATTCCTCTCATGTTTAAATTTTGTCCATGAATTCAAACACTGCATAGGTCAAGCATAACGCATCAGGGCCAAAAATGATCCAAAGGGCACAAGTTTATAACTTCTGCTTTGAATGGAAGGGAATATGCTGCAATAACTATAACTCACACACTTCTGTTCTCAAGTTCAAGAAACTGGAGGACCCACACTCCTCTGATGCACATGCAACCCTCTGCCCTTCTTCGTGCTCTTCCATTTGCTCTGGGTGACCATGCTGCCCACTCCACCCTGGGGACCTACTCACTTCGGACGGCCTCTGTTAAATGTCACTCTCTCTGCAAAGCTTTCTAAGCCCCTTCTCTCTTACCAAGCCATATTTCTACTATGTCCCTTGGAGAATGAATCCATTTTCTCATTACGCTGCTAGGGTATCTGGCACATACTGTAATTAGCACTTAACATAATGTGCACATACTAAATATCTGTGGGTGTGTTGGTCTCCCCAGTTACAATGTTACAAGTCCATATACAGAGTCCTTTTTTTTATTTCTTTATCAGCATCACAGTATCTGCTTCATAATATACAATAAATAGTTGCTGAATGAATGCATGGATTAGTGAATGAATATTAGAAAGCTACTTTAAAGGCTTAAGTATTCTTGTAAACATCTCTGCTCTCAACGTGGGGTGAGAATATGGAAGACATTCAGTACGTATTTATTAAATAGGAAAAGAATGTCAACCAATGGGGGAGGTTATTCTTTGAAGAGTTGGGGAGTGGAACATAGGAAATTCTCAGTGCTTGTTTCCCTTAAATCATTTCCCACCAGGATAAAATAGGTTCTTAAAATCTCTCTGATCCTAAAATTTAATTTAAAATATAAATTATCATACATATACGTATACATATGTTTGTGTGTGTGTATATATATATATACATATATGTATATGATGGAGATGTATTCACTGCTTTCATAATGACCTTTTAACATATCCCTTAGTGTGTCTTCTAATTGAGGCAACTGTGTAATGGCACCAGTATCACAACTGAGCCGTTACTATTGAGGCAAAACCTTATATAAGGTCTATCGATTATAAAGTAAATTTTTCAGAAGCAAGTCAGGATGAATTTGAATAAAAAAGCCATCTGGAAGTACTCTAGCCAATTGGTATTTATTATAAATGCACACACAGTTATTTGAAATATAGTTGTTTATATCAAAGGTATTTAGTTTGATCATCACATTAGTGAAAATCTGCTTGAGTCCTTCTGTCCTGAGTCTTCTGCTTGAGTCTTCTAGGAAACTGCCTTACTAGAGCCTGATTTTAATTTAAAAATCTAGATTGACTTGGAAATATGTTAATGATTAAGTTAACAATCTAGTGTAAAGGTATCATCCAAGAACCCTATCCTTCATGTTGACCTAGGAAGATACATAAAGGTGAAAGAAATGATGCTTCTTCCATAATAGACATCTGCCATGCTTGTGGTCAGCTTTTATTTTTGCAGGGAAAGTACCAGTAGAAGACAAACTGCTTGTTCTGTAGTTGACTCCAGCTAGCTGAATAGTTTTGCAGACAACATCAAATTATGAAGGCCAGTTGTTTAGTCACTTGTACATCTTAACAATTAGCTAATCAGTTATATGAGAATCAATCAATGAATTAAAGATCTGGGTTTGTAGACAGCTGTGGCATGGCAGTTGTGCTTTTAAAAAGAAAATAAAAGTTGTTTGTTGCTTAGTTTGTGTTGGCGTGCTGCACACATAGTATATCATGATACTACTATTCGGGAACTTGTGCTATTTTACCTAACTTCGGACACTTCAACAATGAGCAGTTATGAATCGTGCACATTTTTCCCACTGGGGTCATGCATGCAATGTAACCAAATTTGAATAAGCAGATTTTCAGAGTGTATTTGAATCTCTTCCTGGGGGCTAAAATAGACCTGCCACTGGTCTCTCCATTTCCTTTGGTAAGCCCTTGTATATTAAGCAGTGGAAAATAAAACAACAAATGTTATTCAGCAGAAAGATAAAAGCCCAATCTATGTAAAGTGAGACAGAAGAAACGGAAACATAGCATGTGGATTTTGCATGCGAGCCTCATAAAATGCAAGCGTGAATTTCCTCTCTCAATGAGTGTGGTCCAACATTAAACGAAGCATGGGGCATGCTTATGAGAGATAAGATCAGTAGTTAGAGAACATACAGCAAGCTGTTTTACCCACATTGAATATAATTTCACTCCTCTGATCTATTAGGCCCTCTTGGTGCACATCTTTGTAGATTTTTGCTAGTTCTCAGGAATGCATTAAAAAACCCTACGGTCTATAACTAAAATTACTGAATATTTTTTAATGCCTCACATGTTGACAGCCCCAATTTTCATTATGTAAGAAATAACTGTCGATAGTGCCATTTAAATCCCTATTCTTTAGACTTGTGAATGCTAATGGCTGGGCTGTCGAACTTCAGCTTTTCCTGTAATCGTTATTCCTGGTTTCCTGTGGTGGATATGTATCGAACATAAGAAATTAGCTGCAGAGAGAATTAGAGGGTGTAAGACTGAGTCATGTAAATGCCAAAAGCTTTTTGTGACATTTTTCAGACTTTAAAAATGGAAATATGTTATTTGCACAGTAGCTCCTGATGGAATATGACATACTGCAACCATGTGGTGAGTTTAAGATTGGGCTGCAGGTCATTAGGAAGCCTCTGTGTGAGAGCCTGGGGCCTGAGCAGAGGAATGGGAGTGAGCTATTTGGAAGAAGCACGGCATTTGCTGAGGAGTCAAAGAATCCTCGTTAGATCAAGAGCTACTAATGACAATTGAGAATTTGCTTGAACCTGTTACCATAAGTAAGGCTTAGGAATATAATTTTCAACTTGATGTAACCTTTGTCTTTATTCCAGATGGTATTACATCATCATTATTATATCAGCACACACACAAAAGATCATAGGGCTAAGTACATACCTTAACTCTCATATTTCAATTAAGGCTGAGCTCTTTCATTCAGCTGAAATAAGAAATCTTTCTTAATAGATTTTGAAGCTTTTTTGGGTCCTGAGAGGCATGGAGGATGGTGTGAGGGGCACATAGCAGAATTTTCTCTAGAGGAAAATGGAGGACTCCCATCTGTCACACTGTCCTTCATCTCCTGTTCCAATCCCTTTTAGCTTTTGAAGCCTCTTAAGGGGGCAGAAATGTCTCTGGTTTCACCTTTGGTTAGCAGAAAAGATCTCTCCAGAGGTTTATTTCTACTTCAGGGGATACCCTTGCAATCCACTGAGCCCACACTTCTTCTAAACATGGGAACGTGGGCATACTTTACTTACTTACTTACTTATTTATTTATTTGGGGGATAAAGTAGCTCAGTAATCTTACGCTAATTTTGCTTTATTCCTGCAGGGTTTAACGTGCTATCATGAGAAACAAGCTTGCTTAACCTTCTCTGTTTTCTATTCTAGAAAATTCAGTGTTCAGTTTTTGAAAGATACAGAATCTATGAAAACAAACACATGATATTTGCAAGAAGAAGAGTCAGATGACCAAAAGGACACCTGAGAGAATTTTATAAGTGCAGTCTGGATATAGATGATTAGTGAAAATGATACGACAAGACAAGACAAAACAAAACAGGAGGCAGGGGTTTCGACACTTTTTCCTTTCAAAAATGTCTTCTGGGAAGCCCCTGTCCAGACTTCTCCATGCAACCTATAAATTTAATACTGTTTTTGCCCTTAAATTCTCAGTGATGCTTAAAAATGCCATTAAACATCTTCTCCCAAAGCAAAAAAACTAGTCGTCATCTTTGACAATTTCCTCTTCATGTTCTCCCTCCAACTTACCATCAAGACACGTCTGTTTTATTGCAAACCTCATTTCTCCTTGCTTTCTCCCCACTGCTGCTTCTTAGTCCTGACCCTTATTTTATCAGAACTAGATTGGGCAGTTTTAAGTGGTCTCTCATCTTCCTGTCTCACCCCATTTCTCCATCTTCATTATTTACATAAATATTTCACAGTTTTGTGATTGTGAAATATTTATATATTTTTTCCTTCTTTACTGATGCTCAGGCACCTTGCAAGTGAGTCTGAAAAGAGTAATTCATTGCTTCCTGGGAGCCATAAAAACCTGCAATCATGTTCCTTTCCAATCATGTTCTTTTCTTCCCCTGCTCAGTTGAGGAACACTCTTTATTTTTCAGTTGTCCATGGGAACAAGTTTACATCAACAGTCAAAGCTATTCACAATTTGGTCCTTTCTTACCTCTTGGGTTTACTTGCATTTGCCTGTGTTCAACCACCCATAAGCCAAGCTAACAGTGTTATGGCTTCATGAACTGTCATTAATTTTCATAACTTCATACTTTTTCCACGTTCAGTTCCCTGTGCCTGAAATGCCTTTCCCTATCTGGCAAATATCTAGTCTTCCTTTAAGGCTCCTCCTCAATGTCATCTCTCTCTATTTTCCTTACACTCTCAGGCTGAGTGAGGGGTTTTCTCCCTGTAGGCCTTTATACTTTGAAATGTATTTATACTTCTAGCTTGACTGTGATATTCAAGGCCCTTTATGACAATGGCTTTGTTTTATTCACCTTTGGAATTCTAGATTTTAGCACTTCAGGGGAGAAAAATATATAACCCAAAATATGCCTCTTTAGCATGTTGATTATTTTAGGTTGATTATTTTTAAGAAACAGCATACAGAAAAGCTCTGGAAACCACATAAAAGTTTTCTTTTTGTAAGAAAAAGGGAAATTTAGATTTATAAGGGAAATCACCACTTGTACAGGTATTTCCCTGGCTGTACTGGGAACAGAAGGATGACTAAATCTTTAGAAACTGTTACCAGTGGAGAAGGCAATGACAAATCTGCATAACTGTATGTTTGTTTACTGTGCTTTTCCTGCTCACCTCCCATAACTGACTCCCCAACCACATCTTCTTTTGTCTTCAGCTGAAGATAATATTTAAGGTGATGGCTTCAGCCATTTTAGACAGTTACTCATTTTTCCTGCGTCTCTCCCATATATACCAGAAGTACACATGTTATGAAACTTTTGTTTTTTTCTCCTGTTAATCTGTCTTATATCAATTTAATTATTAGACCAGCCAAAGAACCTAGAAGAGAAGGGAAAGTTTTTCCACCCGTACATCCACAAAACCAAATCAAACCCATCGTTGCAATGAAAAATAAATGCATGAACTGAAGATATAACTCAATACTTTCTCTTTGCATCAATTATGAAAAGCAGTTTAAATCAAACACACTGAATATCCGATATACTGCCTGTACAGAACATGACCCAGGGAGCAGTAAATTCATAGAAGAAGCATCTGCATTTTTCCTTGAACAGAATCTCTGCTCACTTTGAGGTTTACCCATCAATGCCCTTTTTTTTTTTTTTTTTTTTTTTTTTTTGTGTGACATAAGATTTATTGAAATTGTATTGAAAGCCATATTTAAGTTTATTCTTTTTTTTTTTTTTGTTGTTTGTTTTTTAAACATCTTTATTGAAGTATAATTGCCTTACAATGGTGTGTTAGCTTCTGCTTTATAACAAAGTGAATCAGTTATACATATACAATATGTTCCCATATCTCTTCCCTCTTGCATCTCCCTCCCTCCCACCCTCCCCATCCCACCCCTCTAGGTGGTCACAAAGCACCGAGCTGATCTCCCTGTGCTATGCGGCTGCTTCCCACTAGCTATCTATTTTACATTTGGTAGTGTATATATGTCAATGCCCTTTGAAGAAACACTGTTCTGCGAACAATGTGCCACTTTATTGAATTCTATTAGAGAATTTCACTACAGGTTTAATTACTGCTCACCTTGGTGTCAGGCTGCTTTTTCTTTATTAACTAAACATCTACTGGCCCAGTGGGGTTCTTCTAGCCTCCAGACTTCTCAAGGTATGTCAAATCAGATTATCTGCCCGTATTTTACATGGATTAAAATTTAAGTTTTTTCTAAACTCAGTGAAGAAACAATCTCCCACCATTTAATATATACAGACTATACCAAGGCATGAATTTATATAGCCTGAACCGAGTTAGTCATCAGAGCTTTGTTAATTAGCTTTGGAAAAGTAAGTTAGCAAAACCATACTAGTAAATAGATACATTTGATGAAATTTTTATTTTACTTTACAACAGAGAATATTGTTGCGTTGTTCGAATGGTTTCTAAATACCGGTTATGGAACAGAGATCAGAGACCGGGCTTTGTGTACACTAACATGACAACATCATAGTTCAGAATATTTTTGCTTCAGCAGCTCTCAGAAAGGAAGATTCTATGAACTGGGTTGGCCTTGAAGTAACTGTTATTTGTAAACTGTTTTTGTTGATTCCAAATCAGTATGCTGAGAATTACTTCTATAAAGCCTAGCTTTCTAGAAGACTTTCATGTTGAAATCTTCTGAAACTTAAAGGTGAGGTATTTTGAAATATCACAGAGTGCCAAATGGCATAAAATATGACAAAAGTATCTTCTGATTTTTAACCAAGTTGAAAATCAGAGTTCAGTGTTTTATGATCTTTTGAAGTGTACTTGAGTCCCTCTAAGTTTATATTCTATGAAGCCTAGTCATTATGTGTTATAGATAACAAAGCTTCCTACCATTTTTTTTTCCCCCTTGGGGTATATGTTTGTATGCCAGTCCAATACATGGTTAATAAAATGTTAGAACTTTTCTGTTAAGTATATATAATTAATAAAATACTTTACATGAATTAAATCAAGAAACTTAGAAGTTATATAATTTATTCACACAAATGAGTTGTTGCAGATCTAAGAGTAAAATTTATGATTTCTCTTCATTCCCAGATCTCACTGCACTAAACAATAATAATTTAATCCAAAAGTAATGGATAATTAGAAAATATTTGTTTTTCCTCACAATTGTTGTAGTTATTACATTGTTTCTGACAGTTTTTGTATTACTATTTTACCTTCAGAAATGCAACAGTAATTTTTGATAAATTTCAGTTTTTATAACAAATTTATGAGGAAGGGTAAAACTAAGTAGAAAATATATCTGAGTTATAAGTTATAACTGGAGTTATAAGTTCACTGCAATTTTATTGAGATGTTATTCGGCTTGAATTTCTCTTGAATGAACCTGGATTTAAGAATGAGAGAAGATTTGAAGGTTATGTTTTTTTCTTCATTTTATTTAGTTATTTAACACTTTATAGTCCATAACTAATAAAGAACTAGTATGAGGCTAGCTGTAAAGTTTTTTTTTAAGCAAACAGAGAAGTTCCTATCATTTTTTAATTTGCTGCAAATTTTTATTATGAATAGCTGCTGAAATTTGTCAACTGCTTTTTTCTGTATTGATTGAGATGATTACATTTTACTTTTTAAGTCTGTTAATGTGGTGATTTATACTAATTTTCAAATATTGAAATAGCTTTGTTTAGTTCTTGAATAAATTCCACTTGTGATTTATTATCCTTTTTATATTTTGTTGTATTTTATTTGCTATATTTTGTTAATCTTTGTGTCTATTTTTATGAGAGATTATTGTCCTGTAATTTTATTTTTCCATCTTTTCCTGCCTTTTCTGGTTTTAACTAAGCATTTCATTTGATTCCATTTCATCTTCTCTCTTTACATTTTAATGTTTCCTTTAAAAAGATGTTAGTGGTTGTCCTAGAGTTTGCAGTATAAATTAACTAACCTAAGTCTACCATCAAATAACATATAGCACTTCACAAGTACTGCAGAGATCTTAGAGTATTTCTAATTCCTCCATCTCATCCCTTATGACATTATTGTCATTCATCTCACTAATGCATATACCATGCATTCATTGCATTATTTTAAATAAAATATAACTACTTTAGATCAATTAAGATTAAGAAAACTAAGAGATCTTGTTTTATCTTTATTTTTTCCTTCTCCAGTGCTCCTTCTTTCTTTATGTAGATCCACATTTCTGATCTATATGTTTTTTTCTCCTTGAAGAACTTCTTTTAACAGTTATTTCAGGGCAGTTCTGTTGTTGATAAGTTCCCTCAGTTTTTGTTCATCTAAAAAAATCTCAATTTTTCCTTCACTTTTGAAGAATAATTGGTGGTTTCTTTTCCCCCTTCAATTTTAAATGTTTCATTCCATTCCCTTCTTGTTTGTATGATTTGTGATGTGAAGTCTGCTGAAATTCTTATCTTTGTTTCTCTTCGGGCAAGTTCCTGCCAAACCCTGCCCCAGCTCTGGCTTCTTTCAGGATTTTCTTTTTGTCCTTGGTCTCCTGCAGTTTGAGAACGATATACCAAAATGTATATTTTATGGTACTTTTCCTGCTTGGTTACCCCAGAGCTTCCTGGATCTGTGGTTTGGCCTATTTTATTAATTTTCTAAAGTTCTCGGCCATTATGTAAATATTTATTTTGCTCTATTCTTTATTCTCCTCCTGGTATTCTGAATACGCATATGTTGTACCATTTGAATTTCTCCCACAGTTCTTGGATGTTCTTTCCTGATTTTTTTTTCATTCTTTTTTCTCTTTGCATTTCAGTTTGGAAAGTTGCATTAATCTATATTCAAGCTCACTGATTCTTTCCTCAGCTGTGTCCAGTCTACTGATGAATCCATCAAAGGCATTTTTCATTTCTGTTACAGTGTTTTTGATTCTACCATTTCCTTTTGATTCTTTCATAGAGTTCTCATCTTTATGCTAGAATCAGAGAAAAACCCCTCTCCCAGGTGGAATAAGGCTCTGGTAAAGTCTTTCTCATTGGAGAGTAGGCATTTGTTATGGAGAACACTTTGGCCATATTTCATAATGGTTACTCTATCTCTCCCTGCCCTGCCAGAGCCAAGAGGACATCTTTCTTGGCTCCTCACTGTGAGAATCTGGTGGGGCTCCTGGAGTAGAAGTGTGAGTCCCTCCTAAGATTGCAGCCTCAAGGAGTTTCTCAAACTAGTTTTCTCTCAGGTTCTAGCAATTCATCAAAATTACCATTTAGTGTTCCTATCATGTTATGGCTTTTGCTCTAGGAAAGCCAACTTCAGTTGTTACTCTCTGATCTTGTCTGTCTCTCCAGATTTGTGGTGGCAGCTTGTCCTGTTGCCTCATTTCTCCCAGGGGTCTAAGAAAAGTTGTTGATTTTCAATTTATCTTTTTTTCTTGTTTTTAAGGGTGGGAGTGATGACTTCCAAGCTCTTTCATGTCCGAACTGAAACCAGGAGTTCTAATTTTCTATTCCTATGATATCTTGTCATTCTTTGCTTTCAGGGCTATGTTGTCCTCAAAAAACAAGATGAAAAGAATTCCTTCCTCTGCTATTTTCTGAAATATTTTGTGTGAGAGTGATTTCATCTTCCTTAAATGCTTAATAGAAATTGCCAAAATAAGCCAGGATTTCTTTTTGAAAATATTTTTGATTATAAATTCAATTTCTTTTATAGTTGGGCTTGTCAGATTTTTCTATTTCCTCTTTTTGTCGGTTTTTTAAAAATTCAAACTGCTTTTAAGTCTCTTTTTTTCCAAGAAATGTTTTCACTTTATTGTCTAATTTACTAGCATAAAGTTGCTTACAATATTCCATTATATGAACATTTTGTAGTAATAGCCATTAATTCAATTCTGCTATTGCTAATTTTATTTTTTCTTCATTAATCTTCACATATGGTTTCTGTTTTATTAGTCTTTTAAAGAACCAACTTTTGGATCTGCTAATTTTCTCCATGTTTGTCAGTCATGGATTTCTATTCTTTATTGCTTCCTTTTTTCTACTTGCTTTGGGTATAATTTGATGTTTTTTTAACCTTCTTAAGGTGGTAAGTTAAATGATTCACTTTATAACTTTCTTCTTTTCTGATATTGGCATTTAAAGTTATAAATGTCCCTTTGAGAACTGCTTAACTGAATCTCATAAATTTTGATGTTTTACTTTATTATTCAATTAAAATTTCCTTCTGATTTTTGCCACCTACTGTTTATTTAGAAATGTATTGCTTAGTTTCCTAATATTTGAGAATTTTCTAGATATCTTATTTCTATTCATTTCTAATTAAATTCTTTGTGGTCAGAGAACATACTCCATAGGATTTCAGTCTTTTGAAGTCTACTGAGATTTATTGTCTATCTAGGTACATGCTTTACCTTGGTGAGTGTTCTATTGGCATTTGACAAAAATTTGTTTTTTGCAGTCTTATGTTAATGTCAATTAGCTCACAATGGTTGATGTTTTTCCCATCTTCTGTATTTGTACTGTATTTGTATATTTGTTCTATTAGTAAATATGAAAGATGTGTTTAACATTCCAACTATGATTGTAGACTTATCTGTTTCTCTCTTTAGTTCCATCAGTTTTGTTTCATACTTTTCAATGCTTTCTCATTAGGTGCATATTTAAGCTTGTTTTGTATTCTGCTGGTTGACCTGTTATTACTATACAACATATCTCTTTATTTCTAGCAATACCTGTTGTCTTGAATTATACCTTGTCTCATAGTAATATAGCCATAACAGTCTTTTTAATGTTTATTGCTGTATGGTATATATCTTCCATCTTTTTACTTTCAATCTGTGCCTGTTTTTAATGTACGCATCTTGTAGAGAGCATATGGTTGGAATTTGCTTTCTGAAAGCATACAATGTCTGCCTTTTAATTTGAGTACTTAGTCCATTTACTTTTAATATAATTATTGGTATGGTTGGGTTAAAGTCTATTACTTTAATCCATGTATTCTTTGTATCATTTTTTTGTTCCTCTGTTCCTTTTTTTGATGTCTACTTTTGGTTTAATTGAATATTTCTAGTGTTTCATTTATTTTCTCTTATGCTTTTTAGCTGTACCTTTTTATATTATTATTTTAGTGGTTTCTCTACTAAATAAAATAATATCTCACTCTCACTAGAGTCTATTTAGAATATTTTATCATTGCACAATTCGCACATCACAGATGTAAAAATCTTATAGCAGTATACTCACAGCCTTCTTCTTTTGCTCTAATTTGTCAAATGTTTTCATTTTACACTGGTTATAAAGCACCTTACAATTATATTATTTTTGCTTTAATTTTTCACTTGTTTTTAAAGAGAAATTCATAGACTAAAAAGAAGATAATTTATTCGCTCATATATTTAGGATGTCTTTGGCTCCAGTATTTTCTGATAAGAAATCAGTTTTATGCACATTCGTGGTCCTCTACATGCACTGTGTTGATTTTCTTTGCCTGCTTTCATTTCTTTGCCTGCCTTCTTTATGTTTGATTTATGGCAATTTTACTATCATGTGTCTAGGCATGGTTTTCTTTGAATTTATTCTGGTTTAATGAGCTTCTTAGATCTGTAATTTTACTTTTTTAATTTTTTCATCAAATTGAGACAACTTCAACCATTATATCTTCATATATTTATTTCATGCCTTTTTATCTCTCTTGTCTCTTTTGGGGACCCTATTTGCAGATGTTCAACTGCTTGATATTTCCCTACAGGTCACTGAAGAACTGATCATTTTTCTTGTTTTTCTATGTATTATTCAGATTGTATGATTTCAATGAAAGCATTTTGAAGTTTTCTGCCCCTTTCTGCCATCTCCAATCTGACATCAAGCTTATGAAAAGTGAAAATTTTCATTTTAGATATTCTAATTTTTTATTCTAGATTTCAATTTGGTTCTTTTTTGTACTTTCCTTGCTCATCTAAGACTTCCTATCTCTTTACTCATTAATGCCATATTTTCCTTTAAGTTTTTAACATCTTTATACTAACGAAAGTCACTATCTTTTAATTCTAATATTTGGATCATCCTGGAGTCTTTTTCTATTCACTGCTTTATTTCTTTATGATGGGTCATATTTTTCTGCTTTTCAACATGCTTATTAATTTTTGTATTGTTTTTGGAAGTTTGCAGGTGATATATCATAAATAGTATAGATTATGTAGTCGTTTTTTAAATAGTGTTGAGTTTTGTTTTGGCAGTTTGACAATTTACCAGGGGGCTCCTGGATCCTATCAAGGCTTGCCTTAGGCTTTGTTAGGGTATGGTCCTTATTACTCTTAAGATATTAATTTTCTAGTGTTTTAGCTGAATGCCCAGAGTGCTGATGAGCTCTTTCAACTCTGGCTGGGTTAAAACTTAAGACTTCCACACTGTGTAACCTCCAGTATCTTTGTTTCACTCCCAATCCTTGTAAGCACCACTCTCTGCCAGACCTCTGAGTCTTACTCTCTAAAATCTAAAGTGAAGTCCTTGATCCAAGGGTCTTACAGTGATTACTGAGACCACTCTTTTCCCAAGCAACCTTCTCTCTAACACTTTGTCCTGCAAATTCCAGCTGCTTTCTGCAGCTCTAAATTCTGGACTTTGCCTCCTCAGCCAAGTGGGACTGCCCTGTTTCTGCTGGTCTTCAATTCCTTATTCTGGTTTAGGGAATTTGTCCCTAGACAAAAGCCTAGGTGATCAAGCAACTCACCTCTTGTGTTATCCTTTTTTCAGAAGGAATTCCTGTGCTGTCTATTGTCAAATGCCAAAAAACAGTCACTTCGTGTATTTTGTTCAGTTTTATGGTTACTTAACATGTTTGGACAAGTCTGGAACAAGTTAATCTTTCATATTTGGAAGTAAAAGTCTCACACTGTTATCTTTTAAAGAGGAGAATAACTTCTGGAAGGTGGTAATTCCAATCTTGTACAAGGGGATGCACTGATATTATATTTATTGCTGGTAAGCATTGCAGTACCTGAGACAACAAAGCAATGACACCTCACTGTCCTCAAATAAAGGTACAGGTAGAGGAAGAATAATCTCTAGTTTGGTACTATGACATATATTCTCAAAAGTGGTCCCTGCCTTTGATATCTATTGTCTCAGTTTTTTGGTTAGAGCATCTAAATACAAAATGCAGACAATGAGGAGGTAAATCCAGAATGCCTATTTGGTAGGTTAGTAAATATCTGTAATTAATTTTTCCTTCATATTAAAAAAATTAAAGGCAAAACTTGAAATGGTGTAATTCAACATTATATGTTTCAACATATAATAGGAGACATAAAATGTCTAAAGTCGTGTGATATAAACACTTGCCCATTTTATTTGGTTTTAAAGCTTATCACCTTTTACATTATGAATAATAGTTGAAAGGATGTGGTTAAGCTAATAATATGAGAAGTTAAAATTTGGGCTTGCTTTCTTTTATTAGTTTCTAGTTTTTAGATTTATTTTTACCTAACTGGAGATTTTCCACATGACATATATTTCATAGTAGTTTTTATATAGTCAACAGAGTGGAAAAGACATGTGTTAAACATAGAATTTTACATGGCAAATTATTTGGCATGGATCAGATTACAGTGGCCATTTTTGAACATAAGAAAACCCATGTTTCCTCATTTGATTTTAAGTCAAGACTGAAGCAGCTGGGTCCCATCCTTTTTCATTCACCCTGCAGACCCAAGAGCACTGTTTTTTAGCTGTCACTCTTAGCATTTCGTTGTTTTGTTTGTTTGTTTATTTACTTATTTATTTTTTAACTTACTCCATTCCTTTAAAATGTTTCTACACATTTTCTTCTTATCAATTGTACTATGTGTATACTGGAGACTGAGAATTCTCTTATCTTCTTGCCTAGTATTATACAACAAAAATGTTTTGTCTTTAAGATTAAATTTTCTTAACTGACATCCCACTTGAAAAAGAATTCCCTCTCTATTTATGTGTCCTGTGAAATTTTCTGCTAATCCAATTCCTCCCCCATCTTGAGACTATGTTTCCAAAAATCCCTATAGTTGGAGATCTAGTAGACGTTCTCTGTGCTTTGTGTGATAGTAAAACTTTGAGACTTGTGTAGTCTGAGGAAACCATAAAAGCTCATAATAATAGTTTTTACTTTCACCAAAGCAAAGCAATGAAAATGTCCTGTTTCACTGTAATTTACTTAGTAATAAAGTGTCATGTATTACTAATACATATAAATCACTTGTTTGCTAAAAACAATGGATGTCCCTCCTTCTCATCCCTAACCCAATCATCTGTGATTGTGTACACATTTATTCCAGTTAATGTGTGCACTAAGGAGTGTTTCTTTCTATGTCTGATACTCCATACAAATGGCTGACTTCTTTACAACTTTATAACTCAGGCTGGTTGACTCCCTCTATTCAAGTCCTCTGTGGTCCCAGTGAGCCAGAGTGACTCTTTATTGTCACATGAAAAAGCATTTTCATGTATTAACATGATCTTCCACTCATTTTCACATCCTACTTTCTGTTCCACCCTGAGTTCCTTCCCTTTTAAATTATCTCCAGAAAAAAAAAAATACTTATGATTCACACATACATGATTTTCATGTAAGGATAATATGAGCTTCAGAAGGATTTGATATACTTATTTGTTCCCTTTGTTTAAAGAACTTAGAAAAACATTATGTTTTGGAATAATTCTTCAAATTTATTGTTACACTGAGCATATGATAGATGATCAATGAGTTCTTGTTTTATGAGTAAGTTAAAGTTTTAGCAACCCATTCACACTGTCCATGCACTTCTAATTCAACATTTGATTTCCTTCCAGTTGTGTTTTAGTAACTGCAATTATTTCCCCTAGTTCATATGCAAATCATGGCTTTTCTGGAGACTTTTCATGTGTAGAATTTGTTCTTGCAATTTAGAAAACTTTAGATATTAAAAATTGATTAAAAAAATGCAAGCAGCCAAGTAAAGTAGCAAAATGTAAATTAAACATTGCAATGGAGACTTATACAAATTAATTTTTCAGAATTTATGGTTATTAATCTTGTGAAACAGAAGTTGTTTAATGATATATTGTTAGACCTGGAGGACTCCCAAAATTTAGAAGCAAGTTAAATAATTTCCCTACCTTAAACTAGTCCTAACAAAAGACTAAGAAAAAAATTTTAGATCAGCTATTTGTACAGTCCTTATAGAAAATGTACCATCTGGTTACAAAACATGGGCTGAACTTACTAGGAAGTCTGCTGAACCTCCAAAACTGAGTACCAATCTCTAGTATATGGTGGCTTTATCAAAGTGCAGCTACCTTGTGAAGCCAGCTTAAAATAACCTGGGAACTCTTCAAATCACTTTAAAGATGTTATCTTCATAACATTTTAGCTACTGGTAATCCTAATGGGTAGGTTTGTCAGTGAGAGGTTGACACTGGTCATTACTACAAAATTACTTAATTGAAATGATGCTGAATGGTTTAATGGGAGCTGATGTGTTCTCAGCTCCAAACTCACATATTTAACGGCCTACTCCACATGTATGTCTAGCTTTCCGCATTCAAAACTCTACATGTACAAAACTGAACTCATAGTATATTCCTTGTCCCAGATCTGCACCTCCTGTGGCCTTCTCCACCTGTTTCTTTTCTCAGACATCAACATCATCCACAACTCTTTTCTTTCCCTACACCCCAAGTCCAAAAAAACTGCAAAGCCTCTTGACCCTATCTGTCTTCTATATGTCTAGGATCTGGTGTCTCCACCGCTACCACCATGATCTAAGTTACATCATTGTTGCCTAGATTACTGAAATAATCTCCTATTTCTTAAAGTTACTTATGGCTACTATCGTCTGCTCATTGTGCTTAGAACTTTACCTGCATGATTTTGATTAGTCTTCATAATTGCATTAAAAGATGATTACTAGCCCTCTTTTATATATTAGGGAGTTGATACTTTAAAAAATAGTTTCCCTAAGACCACACAACTTGTAAGTCACAGAGCTAGTATTTCAACCCAATTTATTTAATTCCAAACCTGGATTTACAACACCTCTATGATGTTTAATCTTTGTGGCAATCCTAGTTCTAGTAACTATAAAACTAAAGCAAAGTTAAGATAAAAACTATAGGATGAGAATGAGATCTAGAAGGTAAACAAAAAAACCCCCTAAAACTCTAAAGTAATTCTGATACAATTAAAATGGCAATTTGGGGTAGAATCATTAGGGCAATTGTTCTACTTCTTTAATTCTGACTGTGCACATGGCAGGAACAGTGAGAGGTCTGTGATTTTACCCTACTTGCAAGCTAAAACGTTTGCCTACCAGAGTTTCATAGAGGTTTGCAGAAGACATGAGAATCCTCAGTCAGGGGTTATAGTAAATCATTTATCCTTTAGGCCCAGCCTGGGAGAAATCTTTCTCATATTAGTATACTAGGATATTTTAATAGCACATAAATATCTGTGGTTTAAATGCAATAAGGGCCCTAACTTCAGACTATATTTCAAAGCTACAGTAATCAAAATAGTATTTCTTACTAATAGTACAAAAACAGACACATAGATCAATGGAACAGAATAGAGAAATAAACCCATGCACTTATGGTCAATTAATCTATGACAAAGGAAGCAAGAATATATAATGGAGAAAAGACAGTCTCTTCAACAAGTAAGTGGTGCTGAGAAAACTGGATAGCTATACTGGACAGAATAAAATTAGAACACTTTCTTACATCATATACAAAAATAAATTCAAAATAGATTAAAGACCTAAATGTAAGACCAGAAACCATAAAACTCCTGGAAGAAAACACAGGCAGAAAACTCTTTGACATAAATCATAGCAAGATTTTTGGATCTGTCACCTAAGGCAACGGAAACAAAAGCAAAAATAAACAAATGGGACATAAAATTAAACTTAAAAGCTTTTGCACAGCAAGGAAACTAATGACAAAATGAAAAGTAAACCTACTGAATGTGAGAAAATATTTGCAAATGATATGACGGACAAGGGGTTAATACCTCAAAATATACAAACAGCTCATACAACTCAGTATCAAAAAAACCCAAAGAACCCAATTTTAAAAATGGGCAGAAGATCTAAATAGACATTTTTCCAAAGAAAACATAGATAGCCAACAAGCACATAATAAGATGCTCAACATGGATAAACATCATAGAAATACAAGTCAAAACCACAGTGAGATATCACCTCACACCTGTCAGAATAGCTATCATCAAAAAAGACCACAAATAACCAATGTTGGTGAGGATGTGGAGAAAAGGGAACTCTTATGCACTGCTGGTGGGAATGTAAATTGGTGCAGCCACTATGGGAAACAGTATGGAGGTTCCTTTAAAAAGCTAGAACTACCATATGATACAGCAATTCCACCCTGTGATATGCATCCAAAGAAAACAAAAACACCAAATCGAAAAGATACATGCATCCCAATGTTCACAGCAGAATTACTGACTATAGTCAAGATATGGACGCAACATAAGTATCCATCAACAGATGAACAGATAAATATGTACACAATGGAATACTAGTCAGCAACAAAAATAATGAAATTTTGCCATTTGCAACAACATGGATGAGCCTGGAGGGTATTATGCTTGATGAAATAAGTCAGCCAGAGAAAGACAAATACTGTATGTTATCACTTCTAAGTATAATCTAAAAAATAAAACAAACAGATGAATATAACAAAACAGAAACACAGATAAAGAGAACAAACTAGTTGTTACCAGTGGGGAGAAGGAAAGGGGAGGGGCAAGATAGAGGCAGACGATTAAGATGTACAAAATACTACATATAAAACAAGCTACAAGGATACATTGTACAGCACAGGAAATGTAGCCAATATTTTATACTAATTTTAAATGGAGTATAATCTATAAAAGTATTAAATCGCTATGTTGTACACCTGAAATTAATAAAATACTGTAAATCAACTATACCTCAATACAATTTTTTTTTCAAATAAAATTAGTTACCATTGTGGGGAAAAAAAGACTAAAAAATTAAATGCAGTAAGTACAATCTAATGTTAGTTTCACAGCTACACTGATCAGAACTAAGGGTAGAAGAGCATTTTATAGTTTTTACAGATTTACAAACTCACTAAGATTCTTTGTGCTCAATTGAGTCCTAGGCAGAACTTCCCAAGGGAGAACTTCAAAATAACTGAGAGTGATAAGAAAATTAGCATGTCTGAGCTAACGATTCCAAGCATTGAAATTTTAATTTTCTCCTATTTAATAATAATTTGCTTGTTATGTAGTATATTAATAACTATTCTACTTTATAGTATTCTTTAGACACAGTTTAACTTCAGATGAATTTAACATAAATCCTGTTGTTTGGGTAGATTTCAGTGTGCACGGAATAAAGAAAGAGGTGAAAACACCTCCAGTTGAGCTAAATATTAACTAACTCCAAAAAAGGCAGCTTACACTACAAAGCTACAGTAATCAAGAGAGTATGGTACTGGCACAAAAACAGAAATATAGATCAATGGAACAGGATAGAAAGCCCAGAGATAAAGCCACGCACATATGGTCACCTTATTTTCGATAAAGGAGGCAAGAATATACAATGGAGAAAAGACAGCCTCTTCAATAAGTGGTGCTGCAAAAACTGGACAGCTACATGTAAAAGAACGAAATTAGAACACCCCCTAACACCATATACCAAAATAAACTCAAAATGGATTAAAGACCTAAATGTAAGGCCAGACACTATAAATCTCTTAGAGGAAAGCATAGGCAGAACACTCTATGACATAAATCACAGCAAGATCCTTTTTGACTCACCTCCTAGAGAAATGGAAATAAAAACAAAAATAAACAAATGGGACCTAATGAAACTTTAAAGTTTTGCACAGTAAAGGAAACCATAAACAAGATGAAAGACAACCCTCAGAATGGGAGAAAATATTTGCAAACAAAGCAACTGACAAAGGATTAATCTCCAAAATTTACAAGCATCTCATGCAGCTCAATATCAAAAAAACAAACAATCCAATCCAAAAATGGGAAGAAGACTTAAATAGACATTTCTCCAAAGAAGATATACAGATTGCCAACAAACACATGAAAGGATGCTCAGCATCACTAATCATTAGAGAAATGCAAATCAAAACTACAATGAGGTATCACCTCACACCAATCAGAATGGCCATCATCAAAAAATCTACAAACAATACATGCTAGAGAGGGTGTGGAGAAAAGAGAATCCTCTTGCACTGTTGGTGGGAATGTAAATTGATACAGCCACTATGGAGAACAGTATGGAGGTTCCTTAAAAAGCTAAAAAGAGAACTAACATACGACCCAGCAATCCCACTACTGGGCATATACCCTGAGAAAACCATAATTCAAAAACAGTCATGTACCACAATGTTCATTGCAGCTCTATTTACCATAGCCAGGACATGGAAGCAACCTAAGTGTCCATCGACAGATGAATGCATAAAGAAGATGTGGCACATATATACAATGAAATATTACTCAGCCATAAAAAGAAATGAAATTGAGTTATTTGTAGTGAGGTGGATGGACCTAGAGACTGTCATACACAGTAAGTCAGAAGGAGAAAAACAAATACCATATGCTAACACATATATATGGAATCTAAAAAAAAAAGGTTCTATAGAACCTAGGGGCAGGACAGGTATAAAAACACAGACTTAGAAAATGGACTTGAGGACATGGGGAGTGGGAAGGGTAAGCTGGGACGAAGTGAGAGAGTGCCATGGACATATATACACTACCAAATGTAAAATAGATAGCTAGTGGGAAGCAGCTGCATAGCACAGGAGATCAGCTGGGTAGTTTGTGACCACCTAGAGGGGTGGGATAGGGAGGCTGGGAGGGAGACGCCAGAGGGAGGAGATATGGGGATATATGTATATGTATAGCTGATTCACTTTGTTATAAAGCAGAAACTAACACACCATTGTGTAAAAACTAACACACACAATTATACTCCAATAAAGATGTTAAAAAAAAAAAAAGGCATCTTTCTGGTACCTAGTAATATGGAATTAAGTATTTTAGAAAGATTTAAATTCAGTGTGCATGGTTGACATTTTTTAATGCTGACATAACTGTTTAAATAAAATGTTTTTCCCCACCAACGATTTTTGATTATTTCTTATTTTTAAATGTATTCTTAAATTTATTTGACAAGCAAAGATATGTTGTTCAATAATGAGAGAATTTAAAGTAATGTCCTTGTATACCTAACGTACAGAGCATAAAGGATATCTAACACAGGTTTTGGGCAGGACAGGGGCAGAAGGAGAATGAGTAATGGGAGAAGAGAATATCAACTGATGGCTGTCATTTTTTTTTTGCTACTGAAGTTGACACAGCCCTAAGCAGATTTGGTTATCATTGCTTCAACAAAACATTTTATCCAAAGGATAATTCCAAAGCCACATTTAGGATAAATTTATTGAGTCCAACTTTTATAGACAAAACTGAAGCAGAATTTTGAAAAATTTCAGTGAAAAGGTTCATTATGTGATCTTGATTGCCGTGATGTTAATCAATTCAAGAGCTATGATAAAACTTGCAATGGGATTGGCAGGCCAGCAAGAATCCTCACCCCATTCCCTACTTATAACATTAGTCTTTATGAATTGAAACAATTCCAATTTTCCTGTTATGTTTTAATTAAGGAGTGTGCATCTGAAAGTAAGACATTAATTAGGTGATTCAAAAGGTTTTCCACAAATGATTTCTATTTTTATGCCCCACAATGTCTGATGTGACACTGTTGGAAGAATGTAATTTTTATTGATTTATTTTTTAATTGATGTATAGTTAATTTACAGTGACGTGTTAGTTTCTGCTGTGCAGCAAAGTGATTCAGTTATACATATACATACATTCTTTTTTATATGCATTCCCATTATGGTTTATCACAGGGTACTGAATATAGTTTCCTGTGCTATACAGCAGGACCTTGTTCTTTATCAAGAATGTAATTTTTAAATAGTCAATTTAGAAAGATTTTTCATCCTGAACCAAAACTTATGGTCTTACATTCTAAACATGGTAAGTGAAATCTATGGATTGTGCACACTGAACTATATATCATGTCTAGTGAGTGATCTCCATTCAATGTGTAGTCTTTCCTCTCTTTATCTCTCTTATTTACCATTAATTTAGTTTTTAAAAAACAAGTATGTAAGCATTAGTTCCATTTTAGCTTTTTCTTCAAAAGTGTATAAGCAGGATTCAAATCTGTAAATAATTTGTGCTTTCTATGGTGTTGAATTTGAAAATGTTTATTCTGTGTCTGAAAAATAGCTAATGTAGACATTCTTTGAAGATATTCTGTAATTCTCTCTTTGATCTCCCAGATTGCCCAATGACAGATCATTTTTACTATCTGACAGGTTGCTATTCTTGCTGATGACTGTTCCAACTCTCCAGAAACAAAAATCTACTGTTTTCTACTTAAAGTTCACCTGTGTTATGTTTTACCTTCCATGTCCCCCTCTCTTTATGTTTGTTTGATCTGGTGGTAGTTGTCACAGTTCAGTTTATCAAACAATACCTGATAGGTGCTCTCTCATCTGGTCTTTATATATATAGAGAGAGATATATTAAACTGATTATAATATTTCTTCTTTTATGCATCATATATTATTTTGTTAGAGTATATCTCCTCTGAATAATACTTTAAATTTTTTTTTTAAATATTTTATTTATCTCCAGTGAAAATTTATAATCATTTTGTTAAATTTTCTTAAAAATATCACAAGGAGACCATGAGTAGAATAGCATTATGCTTATGAATTAATTAAGAAATAATCATACTTTATAATACTTAGTCTTATAATTTGGAATTTTCAAAGAATATCTAATAAAAAAGATCTCACAAACCAATGAATAAATAAAGGATTACTGAAATGAAATGAATTGGAAAATTTTTGGAAAAATCAGTTAACTGTGGGAAAACTTACATCTTTAATTCAAACATTCACATATTCCAGCTAAATTAAAGATTTAAATAATAAAAACATGTCTTGCAAGAAAAAAATTTGAAAAAAAAGTAGGTGTTAGTTTTATAAACTCTCTAAAGTGGGAGACAATCTCTAAGAAGGTAAGTGCTAGAACTAGTGAAGGAAAATGTTAGTAGTTCTGAGTAACATAAAAATAAAAAAACATTAAATGTCATTAAGTGAATAACAAAGCCAAATTGGAAAAATACATGCAGCAAATAAGAGACGACAGAAGTGTAGTATAAATATTACATTGTGAATTTATTCAAATTGATAAATAATATAATCACACTAGATAAATGGGCCAAAAGTATGAACAGATAGTTCACGATTAAAATAAATTTACTGAGAATTGTTTTATGGGCTAGTATATGGTCTAACCTAAAAAGTATTTAATTTGTGCTGGAAAATAATATATATTCTGGTGTTGTCAGATATAGTGTTCTATAGTATTGGTTAGGCTGTTCAAATTGTTGCTCTAGTTGTTAAAATCTTCCATATATTTACTGATTTTATGTTTAGTAGTTTTATCAATTATTGAGAACGTGGTATTGAAATCTCCAAATATAGTTGTTGAATTGTCTATCTCTCCTTTCAATATGTCAGTTTTTATTTCATGTACTTTTGGGTCCCTGTTGTTAGGTGCATATACATTTATAACAGTTATTTCTTTCTAATATCCCTTTATCATTATAAAGTAACTCCATTTATTTCTAATAATGTTCTTTGCCTTAATATTCATTTTGTATGGTATTATTATAGCTACACCAGTCTATTACAGATCTGTTTGCTTGGTATATGTTTTTCCATCTTTTTACTTTTATCCTATTTGTGCCTTAGAAACTAAGGTATGTCTCCTGTAAATAGCATAAAGTTGAGTCTTAATTTTTATTCAGTTTAACAATCTGCTTTTTGAATGGAGTATTCATTCCATTCACATTTAATGTAATTATTGCAAAAATTGATGAAACTTTTAGCTTTTAGTAATTAAACTGTGTTGTACCTAGATATGGCTCTCTTTATGCTTTTTCTACTTAGAGTTGTTGGAGCTTATTGATTCTTTTCATTAATTTTTTTCCTCAAATAGCTATTACTTCTTTGGCTATTTTTTTCTACCTTTTTCTGTCTGTGACATCCATCGTACAAATATTAGTATGCTAGCTGTCTCACAGTTCAATGAAGAACTTTATTTCTTCAATCTTCCTCCCTGTTCTTCAGACTGGATCATTTCAATTAGTTTATTTTCAAGTTCATTGAATTTTTCTTCTGTCATTTCAGGTCTACTTTAGAGCACATCTAGTGGGCGATGGGAGCAAGTCCAGATGGGAAGGCCTCAGACTTTCACCATTCTTTCTTGGAGGTCCTGCAATTCTTCATGAATAAGCATCTCTCCATTTGCTGCTTGGTCACTTTTCAGAGTTCTGAAAGGGTTGTTTTTGACAACACTGCCCAGTTTTATAATTATTTTGGGGGGGAAAGATTTGTTGACAACTTTATGTCACCATAGTCATAAGTTCTGCCCCCCAAATCATTAAATTGCTTAACATGTATTTTTAAAATAGTTCAACTCCATTATCTAAGAAAGGTAAATTAAAGTAATAATAAGATATTGATTTGCCTGTAAAATTAGCAAAGATTGAACACTTGTGTACACTGAATCTGGCAAGAATTCAGGGATACAGGCATTCCCATGTGTTTCTTTCTGATCATACTGTAACATCAAATTTTTTAATTTATTTTCTCTTTTATTGGTTATGTTTCCCTGAACCTAAATTTATTAAATGTTTTAAAATCATTGCTTAGATTGCATAAACTATTAATATGAGCACACTATAACATTCAAAGAATAATTTAATAGAGTATATGGTTAAAAGTAAGTCTTTCTCCCAGGCTTTCACATCCTGTCCCTGGAGGCAATCATGGTTATGTCTTTCTTGTGAATATTTCCAGAGCTATTCCTGTATATGCAAGCTCAAGTGTCTATAATATAAGCTTTTTAAAAAAATACAGACACTTGAATATTGAATACGCAATGTCCTCCAGCTAGCGTTTATTATTAACAAAATATCTATATTATCATGACCAATCAATACATGAAGATATTCTGCAACCAAATCCTTTACAATTTTCATATTGGGAAAATTATAGAATTTTAGTTTGTTTTTTTAACCAGTTTCTACTTTTTCATACTTAAGAAAATTCTACAATGAACATTTATTGATTTTGTAATTGTAAAATAGACTTTATTATAAAATATGTATATGTTTTGACTCATTAATTTTACTTTCATAAATGTATTCTAGAAAATGATTATAAGTGAAAAAATTATGTATAAACTAGTTTATCACTGAATAAATATTAAAATAAGAGTTTTAACTAAACTCTAAATTTACTGTGTACAATACGGCTCATTCATTTGAAAGATATTTAAGCAGCTATCAAAATAATAATAGCTAACATCTTATTAAATACTATTATTCCATGCCAGGCACTGTTCTAAAAGCTTTAAATGTATTACCATTTTTCACTGTAAGAATAATTCTGTGAGATAGGGGCTTTCTTCATTTTATAGAGGAGAAAACTGGAGCATAGAAAAGTTAATTAACTTGCCCAATGAAAAGTTTATAATGATATGTAAAAAAACTTATGTTGTCTTAGGTCAGGTTCCCCAGAGAAGGCATTTTGAAATTACGCAGGAAGAGGGGGCAACCATGAGGATAAATACCAGAAGGGAAGCAAAGGAAATAGAGTTAAAATGTGATGCAGATGTTGTGTGGTCACAATAAAGGTCTCAGCAGACCCTGCAGGGAGCTCTGGAGCTGCGGTGGCCCTACAGAAATGTCCTGAATTGAAGTAGTGTGGCTGGGCCTTTATACCCCTGCAATGAACGTGAACAGTCATTAGTGGATGGGTGTGACAGGGTAAGAGGTGTGATTTTGGCAAGCCTGCTTTCTCTGGCTGAGGGGATCTCCCTGAGAGTGCCTCAGCTGAGCTACGCCACCTGCCAACCCTCCTAGCATTTGAGGAAACTAGTGCCTTAGTCCTGAAGGGGGATCTAGGTGGTACACACAGCAGCTGTTGCACATGAAATGATAAATCACTGTAAATCCTTATAGGGTTAAAAATAAAAAATATTTATACATGTATAATTTTTAACCCTATATGGACGTACTATGTATACACACATACACAGACATATGTATGCTTAGAATGGCAAGAAAATATGCTTTCATTATGGGAAACAATTTTTTTTTCTAATTTAAATTACCTCTTTTATAAGGACAAATACTTTAAAATAAATGGTTACTCTCAAAACTTCTGTCAGCTTGGTAAATTGAAAACATCCCAGGTGTGTAAGATTTTTCTAATGCACATATTGGAGTATATAAGATGAAAGTGATATCAATGGAAAGAAACCCAAGGTTTAAAAAGACTATTAATTCCATATTTGATTAAGAAGGATAGCTACAGTTATAGGTCAAGTATAAGAATATTATAAGAATATGTGTACTCTTGAAAGTTTCATATAATAAAATATAACTTTCTCACTACTGTTGGGAAGTTCTGTAATTAAAATAACCCCTTTCAGTCAAAAAACTTCAAAGATAAAATCCATTCACAGTTAGGCAATATGAAGTATTTGACCATACGTAATTTGCTTCTTGAGTTATTCTAATAGACTTAAAATTTCAGCTTTTCATTTCTTAATTTTTGCATTCTCTTTTCCATGGAAAAAGTAAAGAGTCGAGAAAGAAGAGGAATAAAAGGAACCTGGAGTCAGGAGGATAAAAATCCTCTAGATTGATGATGGAAGTGGCTGCTTCCAGATGTGTCAAGAGTACAATTTAGCACAACTTCTGGGCAGGTTTCAATATTCCTGACCAGCACCAAGGTGCCAACTGCTGATTGCCTCTGGCTGTTGCAGAGATCATTTCCACAAATATAAACTGGTCTTTTACAATTTTCTCATCTTTGCTCTGAGCTCTCTCTCGTGTGCTCTGCTCTTAGGAGACCCAATATTAAGTTGACACAGTCACTTTAGGCACTCTTTTCCTGTATTCTTTTTGGTGTTCTTAAAGTCAACTCTTCCTTCTAATGCAATTTAATTTCTCCATATAGTTGCTGTTGCTGGGCACCTTTGGGAATCCAGGAAAGCAGCTAGGGCTTATTGATTTGACCCATCAGGATAATGCTTAAGCAGTAGCTTGAAGGGTCATACATGGTTAGAACACGAAAGTATCAAAAGTCACATTCCTGGGTACTAATTTATTACATTTTGCAGACATCCAGCATATAATTGTTTATGGAATTTTTATGTTTAGGAATTTCTCCACTTTAGGAATTTTGAAGGGGCAAGTCTTCAAGCTCATAGGAGCTGAAAATACTACAGCACAGACATTTGACCTAAGCTCTGTTAAGCAGACTCACCTATGTTAGACTTGGACTCAGGAGGTAACGTCACAGGTAAAAATGGACTGAGAGCTTGTTGTTTCTCATTGGTGGTGACAGTAGTGGTGTAGGTTGAATGGAGTTCCAGGGGTAGAGTGGTATCAAGGTGGTATTAGAGGTGCTTGCTGTGGTCATTATTGCTTCTCCTTTGGGATACATAGTAGGATCACTCTTGCTGGCTTCTTCATCATTGCGTAGAGATGTGACTGGTCTTGACCAATGACATGAGCAGAAACGATAGTGTCACTTCTGGCTCAGGTGTTTAATAGCTGGCAGGAGACTCTCTGGAGCTCTTTCCCTCTGCCATAGTGAATAGCAAAACTCCAAATATTGGCTTCTATCAGCCTGGGTCCCGGAGTGGGGACAAGGCAGAGCAGAGCTGCCTGTGACCTGTGATGGGCAAGTAGTGTGGATGGGGAACAGCCTTTGCATCATGACTGATTCAGTGGTCACAACAGCAGTGTTCCTGGTATAAAAGTGGCAGCTGAGTTGATTGGTGTTTTGCTAGAATCCTTATCCAAGCAGTTTTTAAGCAGGATTTTGGGCTATTTCCAAAAAAAATAGTCTTTAGCCTGGTTCTTCATCCTTTTCAACATTTCTGTGAACTACCTGGCATCTTCCATAGACACCTTTTTGTCTCAGACAGTAAGATCCAGCACAACTCTGCCCAATCCAACTCCTAAACCGCTTGGTTTCCTTCAGGATCCTGCTATGAATTTCTCTTCCATAAATTTTTAAAAAATCTTTGGAAGCTACTGATTTTTAAAATCTAAACTTCTTCTCAAGAGTAACAAATTTCAAAAATTTGCTAAGTTTATAAAATTTGTGCAGGCTATTTTTCCCTATATTTATCACTTTCAAGCTCCAAGGGTTTATCTTAATTCTGTACAGTTAACATTTGATGAATAAATAAGCATTCACCCCTGTTTTCCTTAATCATGCTATTAACCTCAGAAATATCCCTTCCTACTGTTTGCTGTCCAGATTAAGCCAGCTTGATCTCATTAAACCAACCATTTCAGATGGCTCCCAGGGGATTCTAGGACTGTGTTAGCCACTGAAGGTCCAGTCCCTCCAATGTTCCCACTCCACCACTGCCAGCCAGGAGTGTGCAAACTGTGCGCAAGTGTGCAGCACGCCTTCTCACTGCGCCACGCTGTCTTACTCTCTGTTAAGTGAAGTCTGTATTGGATAACCTCTCATGTCTCTTCATACTCTAACTTTTAGGATATCTTTCTCTCCTAAGTAACAACTGGTAGCTTGGAACTCATCTTAGCATAAACATAGTTTTGTGGGCTTCTATTTTCTAATTTCACCTTTGTTCATTTTGAAGTGCAGGTGGTTTCTTGGGCCTTGAGTGCTCCCTCAATGGAGCAGTTCCTTATTTTTGGCACTACTGACATTTGGGGCCAGGTAATTTTTGGTTGCAGAGAAAGGGGCTTGTGTATGGTAAGATGTGTAGCAGCACCCTACCTCTACCCGCTAGATGCCAGAAGCATGCCCAAGTTGTGATGACTAAAACTGTCTCAAGACATGGCTAAACATCTCTTGGGGGGTCAAAATTACCCTAGATGAAGATCAGTGCGTAAGAGTATCTACATTTGCATGGTTTCTCCATTTTACTTTCAAAAGAGCCATTTCATTTTTAAACCTGAGAATTTCACTCTGTTATGCCTCTTCTAGATAATTCATAAAAATATTAATGTTACTTCCAAGTATAGGAAATAGCAATTTTATCCCTCATTTCAATTACCACAAGACTTTTATCATTGTAGAGAGGTAGTCCTGGGCTATATACAAATATTTACAATTTTTAAAACTGGAATATCATGTTACTCTGTCTCCATTTCAAACACTCACTGTAAACTCTTTTACAGAATTTTAGCACTATCAAACTAGTTTAAATCTCAGCTAACAAGGGTGAGTTAAGTCTTTTCTTTCCTTAAAAGAATACAGTATTCCAGAGGTTTAAAATGTTTTTAAGTGTCTTCTCTGTAGAGAGTAAGGAGAATTAAGCTTTTATTATCCTGTGTATTTAATGGTCACACCATTGTTGGTGATAAAATCTCTGTGGTCAGAAGAACTTATTTATTACTTTTCCCTGTTCTTATTCTTACACCCTTTAACCTGGAGGTCACTGGTATTCAAAGTGAAATAGCTAGCAGGGGCCCAGAGTGAGAGCCGACAGATTTGTTTGGGTGGTAGTGCATGTACGTGTGTGTGTGTGTGTGTGTGTGTGTGTGTGTGTGTGTGTGTGTGTGTGTGTGTGTGTGTGTGTGTTGCGTATGTGTGATCTGTTCCCATACATCTTGCCATCCAGTGCTTTCTGGGGTTTTTTGGTGCATGAGACAGATGTCCACCCTGATAATCTTTACTGATAACCCTGTGACTGGAAATTGACTTGCTACCTATGATAAAGTGAAAACGAGGCTGGGTCAGATAAAGAGGAAATGAAACAGAGTCTGTAGAGAAGAAAATGAGCATGAAGTCAATAGGTGAGAAAGAAGGCTGTGGCACAGTGATTCAGGATTATTTGATCAATGCAGGGAAAAATGCAGGGGGAAATAGCAAGCCACCCAGTTGTTTAGTACTCTATCTACAAATCAGTCAGATAGCTGTCTGTGAAATGATTAGCTTTTTCAGCATTGAGTAGGTAATGCTATAGTGAGAAAAGCAGGAGATGTGAGGGAACCAACTCAGGTCACAAGATGGCTGTATGGGTAGATGCTGTTTGGACCAGCAATCTACTCATAATAAAAATAGTGTGAAATTATGATTTTAACAATATTAGTATCAGCACTACCCTTGAATATTATGTAGACTCTGCATTCTTTTTAGAATAAACAGTACATTGAAGGGAGAGCAAAGGCAAAAGACAAAAGAGGCAGGGCTTCCTTGAAAGTACAAGCATAGGTTTAAAAATTAATGAGAAGGCAGATGCCAGAAGAAAGAGGAAGCTCGAACGGCTGGTTATTCTGAAGCAGACAGACCCCTGTGATCCTTTGAGGCCTGCCTATCACTAATAGTCGCCTCTCTCTGAATCTTCTTAGAGTCTCTTCACTATTATCTTTTGAAAGTGGTATTTGCATTTTTTCAAGTCCGGCTCGGGAATACGTTTTAACTCAATTTATTTTTTTGCTATGTCAAACTTAAAAAGAGCTGCTTTGTTTTGGTTTCTCATGAGTTTTGAAACATTTTCATCATATGCCTGAAGATATGTTTTACACAGCAGGTGTTAAGGATCCAATAAGGTCTGTTGGACAAATGATTCATAAATATGTGTTTGTAGGCTGTACAATAGTTGAATAGAACCACACAGATGGAGCCACCCTATTCTATTGAGGAAGTGGTATGTGTTTTTGTAAAAACTGTGATACACATGGTTTTTAGCCAAGGAGCCAGACTCTGAGAAAGTTTTTGGAATAATATACTTATGTTGTACTGATTTGTTCAGTGGGAGTGTGATGTAAATATACCCTTATTACATATTACAGAAAGGCCTGTAGGGTCTTAATAAAAGAAACTTGAGACATCTCAGGGGAACTATGACAAGAATATAGATAAAATGAATGCTACTGATGGAAAAGATATTATCTGGTATTTTTAAAGTGATGGAGATTAAGAAGTAAGCTTGAATACTTGGGTGAAAGGTATGTTTTACATCAAATAGATGATGACTAAAGACCAGATTTTGATTCCAACACATTCCATTTTGTACAAATGTCACACTGGTGAGCAGGAGACATAACTGTTTTCTGAAGGCCTGGGAGATGGGGTTATCTAGGGCCTTTCTCAATCATGTTTTAGCTAAAAACTAGTAACTGAAATGACAGGATTTTAGTACTCATACATTTCATCCTATGAAGCAGCTTTCTAATTTTGATGGTGTATTTAAAAAGCATGAAAGACCTTGCTCCACCATTTACATGCAAACACCTGTTTACCTGTTACCACATTTCCCAGTGTGTCTCATCATCATGTAGGCATTCACAGTGATGGGAGATTAGTGAAGAGACCCACAGAGCCTGATTTGAGAAGAATGCCAGGAGGAGCAGTTCAGATTTTATTCTACGTGCACAGGGGGACCCATCAAGCAGAGGAATGGCAGGATCACAGTTGGGTTTCGAGAAGACGATGTCAGCAGAACTAAGAAGAAGGGCTTTAAGGAGAGAGAATGAGCACAGTGACAGTGAAATTTCTTAGTGGTGTTCTTCCTGGCTGTGGTTAGCTAGCTGTGCACACAAGTTCACTGAACGACTGACAAAAGCAGGCCATGGGTGCCCCTAGGCTGTTCAGTGCATTTGCTTAGGATCTCTTTGCTCATTCTATATCTGTGCAACCCAAATTTAAATTCTTAGTTTCTGCTTCTTGCCTTTAGATTGTCTGTATCCCAATTTCGAGGGCTTTGGTTAATCCTTTTCCCCAGAAGACTTTGAACTTTTCCTCTCTTAGAAGGCTACCCACAATGAAGAACCCCTTGCCTGTCACTTGGATTGTTCTTCAGCCTCAAATCCCCATGTGGTGGATAGAATTTGGACGATTATAATGATCTTTATATTCTGGCTGAGAGGTAATGCAGGTTACAGCAGAGAGTTAAGAACTAATGGGGATATCAGAGTCAGAGTGACAATATTTGGTGACTAATTTAGTATGAGGGGCAAGATAAGTAGAAGGCAGATTTGTGATTGTGACCCTGAAGAATCTAGAGGACTATGTGGGGGTTTTAACCAAGACTGGAAGACACGAGAGCAACAGGGTTTTTAAAAAGTGAGTTAAATATTGATATGTTAAGTTTGAGATACCTGGGACATACTTTGGTTGAATTGTGAGTTGTGAATGGCAGTTCTTATGGAAGACTACATTTAGATACATAGATATGCAAGTGATTTTTAGAGACGAAAGCTGAAACAACTGGAGTGCTGATATTTGCCATAGGAAGGAGGAGAGGAGGAAGACAGAAGACCAACGAGGGATACTCAAGTTTTATTCACCCTTAATTGGTTATCAGAGGGACAGAAATCAGCAAAGAAAATTGAAGGAGGATTCAGAGAGGCATGAGGAAAGGCAGGAGTGTGGCAAGAAGGACAGTGGAAGGCCATATATCCTTGTTCTTCTTAATAAAAAGGGTATAAAGTCTGCTGCAGAGGGAGCCAACAATGAAATACATTGGCATGGCATTTTTCTGAATAACTTATTGTTTGATGGCTTTCTTTGGTAAATTGCACTTCTTCTTGGTTAATTGTGTTCTGTTCACTTGAAAGTCAAGACCAATAAAAGAATAAAGCACAGTTCCCACTGAGCACAGGTGAAGGTAAGCCTTTGATTAGTGACTATAACTCGAGCTTAAGTGTTTGTCACTATTTTTGACTTGCTTGCTGCATTCATAATTTACATGAAAATAGCTAATAGGTGTGCAGCTGTTGGGTTCCTCAGGTGGCTACTTGGTGTTTTTGGAAGCTTCATGTCAGCGAATTCTGGAAATGCTTCTTCTAGCCTCCTCACTTGTAACTTCCCACTTCAGCTGTCTATGTAATTACTTGCCTGTGACCATGTTGCTCTTTATGGTTTAAATGGTCCAAATTAGCTGATTCATATTTTGACTGGTATTGGTGGGATTTAAATTATTAGTGATATATTTCTGTTCAGTAGGTCTTTATGTGAAAGTGATGAAATTTTTTTTTCTTTTCTTTCTTTTTTTTTTGCTGTGTTAGGTCTTCGTTTCTGTGGGAGGGCTTTCTCTAGTTGTGGCGAGCAGGGGCCACTCTTCATTGCGGTGCGCGGGCCTCTCACTACCGCGGCCTCTCTTGTTGCGGAGCACAGGCTCCAGACGCGCAGGCTCAGTAGCTGTGGCTCACGGGCCTAATTGCTCAGCGGCATGTGGGATCTTCCCAGACCAGGGCTCGAACCCGTGTCCCCTGCATTGGCAGGCAGATTCTCAACCACTGCGCCAACAGGGAAGCCCCAAGTGATGAAATTTTTAAAGAAGTTCATATGCTCTTATCTTTTGAACATAAAGGAAATACATATGTATAGGTGTGTGTGAGAGAGAGAGAGGAGGGAAAGCGCACGTGAGCAGGGGTGGGGGGAGGGTGGGAGGAGGAGTGAGAGCAGAGAACACTCCTGATGGGTTTTCAATTCAATCCTTTTGGGACTAAGACAAATTGATTAACCACCTGAGTGTTCTGATGACCTTTTAATCAGATTTTTCTTTATTTCTTCATGCTTAGTTTTATTCATTGCTTCTATCCTGAAAAAGTTAATATGATTTCCAGAGGGTCTGATTTAGAAAACTGATGAATATTCGACCTTATGGGAATTAGACTCAATAGTAGATAAACTTTTATCCCTTTAATATTTTTCCTTTATATATAAGAATAAGGAAACAGGATTTGTTACTATAAATAACAAAACATTCGCATACTACTAAGAGATTACTCCCATTCTTCAAAAAAGCATCCCCAGATTTGCATGACATGTACAATTATTAGTACCAACTCTAGTTTAACAATGCTTTATGTACCAAAGTATTTGATGTGGATGAAATTATGTACCCATAAAACTATGTATTGGTCAGAAATCTTTCCATGTGTGATTAATAATCCTGCTAATTAACATCACTAATATTTTAGAATTGAAAATAATGTAAATAATCTCAACATACATGTGAAGACAAATATATTCATGTCTTTGTAATAATGGTTCTATATAGTGTAAGACGTGGGGTAAGAGAAAAAGAATTAACAATGAAAAGAGAGTATTTGCTTGAGCAACTGGAAAAATGATATTTCTACCTAACGAAATGGGGAAATATGGGGGAGGAGAGGTTGGGGTGAGAAAAATCTGGAGTTCAGTGTTGGACATTTTAATTTTATAATAGTTATTAAATGGACATGTGAAGTTCAGCTTCATAAAAGTGTGGATAGTTATCTTATTTACTGTGGGATTTCCATTGCCTTGATGCAATTATTTCTTGAATAAATGACTGAACAGGGCTCAGGATAGAAGACCAGCTTGAGACATAAATTTTGCCACTGTCAGCATATAGGCTGTATTTAAAGTTGAGTCTGGAAGAGATCACTAAGGGTGAGACAATAACTAGACAAGAGAAGAGATGCTAAGAAGTGTCTGAGTACTGGACCATGCTGAATTCTGGAAAATGAGGAGAATCTCTGTCTCTATCTCCATCTCTATATTTATATGTACATCTGTATCTACAGTCATATCCACGTTGTTATCCATAGCTCTATATCTATCTGTATATCTATATCTACATCCTTATCCATTTTATATCCATTTCCATTTCTAAATATATCTATATAGACATAGATACACACATGAACATATATCTCACCATGTATATAAAAGGGAATACTCCCAATCTTTGGCTGTTTGTATTTTCAATTTAGTAAGACTCCTTGAAGACTTTTCTATGTCATCATATCCTGCTCCACCTCATTCTCTTCTAGTAGCTGCATAGCGTTGAACTGTTGCAAAATTCAATAGTTCCCCACTGACTGACATTCAGCTTGTTTCTATTTAGATTATTGCCATTGCTTACAGTGTTCCAGGGCACATCCTTGTCTCTACATCAGTGCACACTTAGAGGTGTCTATCTGAAGGACATAGCCCAATAGATGAGTCTCTGGATAAAAATATATGCATTTTAAAGTTTGATAGACATTGTCCAAATGCTTTACAGCAAGGTAGCCCTCTCACTAATAGTTTATGAGGTTTTTTAAAAACGTTATTCATAAGTTGAGTGATTATTGTGTCAAGTGATTCATTTGTGTAAAGTCAAAATAGTAACTGACACAGGTCACAGGGAATAAAGTTTTGACTGATGCTAGGAGGACGGGGAGTTCTTCCATAGTCACAAGACCCTGGAATACCTGTGTGATTATGACTTCTGGTTCCATAAATGTCCAAACCATAGAAGAGTTTTTTACTTTTGATGTGGTAACCTTTTTATTTTAAAAAATTTTACTGTGATAAATATAAGCCAAACTCCCAAGTAAGCAGTTAGAATTTAAATGCAGGATGTACTAGTGATAACTGATTAGCTATTTGGACAAAAGTAAATTCATAAATTCACACTTTATCACCTAAAACAACTTCAAATGAATGGGAGTGCTAAATATTAAAGATTATATCATCAAAAGGCTGAACATCTACCACCACTATCACCACCATAGCAATAGCAGCAACAAAACCAAGCAATCTAGGAATGAATATTTAATTATAATCTTAAGAGGAAAGAACTTTCAAAACCCCCAAAAGATAGAAAAAAAAAAAAAAAAACCAATAAATTTTAGTAAAGGTAGAAAAAACTGATTCATTTTAGTAAAAATGAATATTTTTGCCTAAAATAGCCAAATTAAAACATTCAATACTTTAGAAAAGTATATGAGAAAATGTAAAAAGTAAAGGTTAATATTGGTATAAAAAATATCAAATCAAATAGATTATTATATAAAAAATTATACTATTAAACTAAACAAACCAACATTAAGGTTTAAGAAAATGGGCCAATGCATGAAAAACTATGTTAAAGAGAAATAACCATAAACACATATCTGGAATAATAATGTTCAATTTCACTAGAAACCAAATAAACACAAATTAAAATGATATACTACATTTAATCTATGAATTATAAAACACTTAAAAAGATACTGAGAAAACCATGTGGCTGGCAAGAGTGAAGTGAATTGGACATTTTAATAAATTGTTAGTATCAATGTTAGAAAGCAATATAGTACTAGAGACCACACTTATAGTTGTTATTATCTTTTGATCCACATATAAATTATTTTCTCTCTCCTGAGAAAATAACGTATATATAAAATAAAATTTAATCATTAAAATTATTAACATCAGCAGTATTTATGAAACAAAAAATTTTTATTCTACCTAAATATTCAATGATAAGGAAATAGATACCTATGAATACACATATGATGGACTATCATGCAGAATTTGGTATTGCTTAAGGGAAACAATAATAAGGACATGGCTAGTATGTAATAATTGAAAAAAAGACACAAAATCCAATAAACATTATGATTAGATCTTTAGGAAGAAACACTCACTGACAGATTTAAAAAATAAAAGGAAATACACCAAAATATTTATAGTGGTTATGTTTGGTTGGTGGATCTTCAGGTGGTTACTTTCTAAATACATACTTCTATATATATTTGAAATGCTCTTCAGTTGGAACATACAAATTTATGGTGAAACTGTAATTTCATGAAATGAAAAATATTTTTGTTCTGCATTGTAAAAATTCATTCTTATGTTTCCTTTTTTGACTTTAGAGAAATAAATTTTAACTTCTGGATTTTGAGGCTTTTTCTTAAATTCCAAATGATAGGAATCCAAGCCTTACTTGAGTGAGGAATTACATACCCGAAAGCAGCAGTCTTTGTGTCATTAATTTTGCCTCCTAAAGGATTTTTCAGAGTTTCCCAGTCTTCAAAACACTCCACTCCATCCTATTTGAGAAAGATAAACTCTGTGTTGTACCCGTATTGTGGTAAGTGCCAACTTTAGCAACAGGCAGTGACTCCCCACACCCCTTCATGAACCTGTGCAAGCACATTCATTTTGAGGTTTCCAAGAGTGTAAATCTTGCTCAGTGCTTTGAATTTGCAGAGAATCTATCACCAGGGCTTGCAGACCAAACATTTGTTAAGTACTGTGCCCTAGCAAAGGGAACAGAGAAAGAAAATTGAGGCTCTGAATAAGTTGCCCATGGTAGAGTAGTTGAAAATTGATACTCAAAATTCCCACTACGTGATTTCCACATTTAAAAAATTTTTCAAATTACCATGATACACTGAAGTCTTTAGATTTGTTCTATCTTATGACCACTGAGTTAGCAGAATTAAAACTCAGGAACATGAATGATGGAGTGACTGACAGTAAAGTTTCCCTTGAGGGCAACTCAAAGTAGGAGTAGATGTGCATTCCAAAGACAGGACTTTTCTTCACCCAGCTCCAAGGTCAAAGTCTTAGCATTTTTAATAGACTGTGTCAGACTTGAATTGTGAGTAAGAATAGAGATTAATCAATAACTTAGTGTAAATGTGCATGTACATTATATGTATGTATGTAGGACACAAATACCCATATTTGTACACGTATATACTAAATGCAAGGCATGTTACACACTCCTTTTAGTAAATTTAAAAATTATATTTGGGTTTCCCTGGTGGCGCAGTGGTTGAGAATCTGCCTGCTAATGCAGGGGTCACGGGTTCGAGCCCTGGTCTGGGAAGATCCCACATGCCGCAGAGCAACTAGGCCCGTGAGCCACAATTACTGAGCCTGCGCGTCTGGAGCCTGTGCTCCGCAACAAGAGAGGCCCGCGCACTGCGTTGAAGAGTGGCCCCTGCTTGCTGCAACTAGAGAAAGCCCTCACACAGAAACGAAGACCCAACACAGCCAAAAATAAATTCATTAATTAATTAAAAAAATTATATTTGAGCCTGTTAAATGGTAGAATGTAGTGGGTTATTTCCTGACCCAACATCAGCTCTCTCAGTTGTTATCTAATTAAACTAATTAGGAAACACCGTATTTGCTCATCTACAAACTACAGAGCTAGTAGTCTTTAATCTTCAAAGTATTTTGCTATGTTAATTTATTCTTATATTCAGGTGTATATTTGTTATTTTTATACTAACCTCTTCAATATTTTCTACCTGTCTCATAGTGAAGAATAAAAAACTATCTAATGCATTAACAAGGCAATATTTCTCACATGGGTGGTCTAACTTTTGACACTGATTCTTCAAGGTAACAGCGGAAGTCTCACAAGACGCATTTGGTTTGCCATCATCTGGAATAACTGAGCAGCTTATAAATACATTTCCCTGGAGACCTCATCAGGTTATGCATTTTTTAAAGAGACACCTATCACTATCGGCAAGTCATAGGCAGTCTCCAGCATCGCATCTCTTCCAGCTGGCCTGAGCTTTGCTGCCTCTATTTGTACATCTTCACATGAGAAACACTCTAGGAACTGAAAACTGTTCTTTCCTTCATTGTGCATGTGGAATGCGATGCAATTTACCACCTAACAGATGTCATAGCTAAGTACCCAGGATCATGTCATGATTCATTCATCTTAAGACAATCTGCTTCAGAAATGCATGGCTTTTTATAAATTGAGAGAATTTGGCTTTTGAGTAATTCTATAAAATGCTGTCTATTTATAACTTTCATTTTTTTCTTAAAACACAATTACAGGCTTCAGATTGTTTGTTTTCAGATTAGCTGCCATTTTTTGGTTTGACTTTGAATATCTCTGCCACTGAAAAAATAATTAAAAACATCAATTTTTTTTTTTTACCAGAATGGTTATTGAGATAACTCTGGATATTATCCTAAAATTGAGGTTTTAATGTCTAGGCAAATCTGGAGAAACATTATTTCTCTACCCTCATAAAGCAGACAAAAAATTCATGCCAAGTGGTATTTTACATAATATTGTCATTAAACATGGTCTATCTTTAGCAGAAGAAGCAGACGGTAATAAGTCAAATAGGGATGAAGAATTATCTGAATCTGAGGAGATACACTTGCAAATGAGTAACCGAAATTACTATTAAAAGTAGAAATATGACATCAAGATTAGTAGAGGAAAAGCTTGAAAGAAATGTTTAACTATTGGGAGTAATTATCAAAGGCTTTTTTTGTAAAACAATATGTTACGCAGTCTCCTATTTTTGGAGGCTTATTTTTTCTATGCTAGAATAAAGAACTCATAGATCCTTTGCTGCAGCTGTTTCGGTCTTGATTAACCTAAGTACTGTAACCATAAAAGGAAAAGTAGCTTAACTAAAAAACGTTAAAGCAGAATAGAATACATTTACAATAATTTCCCTTCTCTTTTTGGCTAAATGTAAGAAAGAACATCATCCTTTCTTTTAGAGGGAGCAAATCAATATCTGTGCCTTTGCAATTACCCTCGAGGCACAATGTTACAGAGACGGGTGCACAAACAAAGGAATCATGGGTTAAAACCATATCCCTCAGCATTAAAAGAAAAAGAAGAGAACTATTTAAGTCTTGCTACATTTATTTCTGTTCTCCTCCTCCAATCAAATACTATCATGGCAACTTCCAACCTTAATCCCATAAAAACGTTTTTCCCAAATGTGTAAGTTTTTTATTACTTCATTCTGTTTTTGATTTCCCCTCAAAGGGATCCAAACTGATTTCCTTATTACCTTGAGGTGCGTATGTCTCATTGGGTTGATGTTTAGCTTGTTTATAAAATAAATTTATCCTTTTAATATTTACACAGCTCTTGAGAAGTATGAGGTAAAGCCACAGCAGGAAAGTTTCCTAGTTGGGAATTCTGTGTTTTCCTCTCCTGTGAATATAAAATTGATTTCCTATGTGCATTTGTAGGAGCCCTATGGGAGATAGTTTTCTGATGATTGTGCTATCAGTATCTGTAATGATAGGCTATAATGCAAGAGAATACATAGTTTAAACTAGAACAGGTGGATATTTAAAATTTTGATTGTATGTTGGTAAAAGTTTCCTTTTTGATAAGTTTAAGAACACATCTAAAATTTTTCAATAGTCACAACAGGAAAAGCAAGAGTATTAGGCAGAGAGTTTTGCAGTATTAATCATAAAGATCTATGATTCTAATATTATTGCCTTCCCTTCCTCAGCAATTATCTCAATTTCTTTACCATATAACCAACCTAGTTTCATGGTGGTTGCTTTGCATCATGGCTGAGACAGATGACAATCCTGACATTAGTTATTTTTCAGTGGGAATTTCCCAAGAAAAATTGAATTATTTGTTATGTTCAGTTCTACCTTGTGTTTGATTAATTTTAAAGGATTTTTTTTTACTATTCCATGTGAAAATAATAAAACATTTTTTAATAATGCCCAATAATACTGTATACAGAATAAAACCAAGCACCACCCACTGCTTAGCTCCCCACAGTCCATATTACAGGCTAAACAAAACATACCACACAAAATTAAGGGAAGGAATGGGACCAAACTGGATTGAACGATAGAGTATTTTACTTCTTTGGCTTAAGTATATCATGGGAATATAAAGCTATCCACACTCCTAATATAAAGTTAAAATTATATGTTGCTTTGCAGATCCTTCAGGAATTGACAGAAGAGGCAATTTGGTTAAAACATTTTCTAATTCTTTTCCTTTTGGCTAAATTCAGATCTATAAACTGCGTATGTTTAAAAGAGCAATTGCTTTATTGTTTTTAGAAACATATGAACAGAACCTCAATTTTTTTTACATTGTCGGACTAGTTTATAGATTCTGTTTCTTCTACACAGGTGCCTGCTATCCAGTTGGCTTCTTCAGAAGAAGGAGCTTCTTGGTATGGGCAAAAGTACCTAAGACGACGCAACTGCAATTCGTCTTGAGTTGCCCTTGAATTGACTGAAAAAGTAAGAGACTTGATTTCAGGAATCTAGAGAGTATGAGAAGCTATCTTCTAAGGGACATATCTTGTTCAAAATTGACGACAAAGAATAGTTGCACTTGAGGTACTTGCTGAGGGAGGAGAATCTATAACCCCTGCCAAGTTATACCTAGCAAAAGACTTAGCAAGGGAGAAACAATACATATGACCTTTATTCAGTCCACTCTTTCTGACAGATCAGGCAGTTTCCCAAATTCACATTCCTTCAGAGGACAGACAAATAATGTAAATGAGTGAAACATGGCAGGTGAGGCATGAGTGTTTGGAATTAACATTTGAGTTTCTAACAAAAAGAGAAAGAAAATGTACATGACATTTTCTCTGATGAAATGCACGTGCCAGACGCTTACATACACACAACTATCTGGCTCTACTGATTGGTCCCAATATGTGGCATGTCCCAGCTTTTCCACTTACTAGGTGTTTGACAGAGCAAGTTCCTTAAATTCTCTGTACGTCAGTTTCCTCATCTGGAAAATGGGAATTATAACAGTACCTATGTCATGGAATTACTCTGAAGAATAAATGATTTGATACATTTACAGTGCTTCAAACAGTACCTGGTACATACCAAGGGTTTTATATGCATTGTTATACATGTTTGTTCTGTGCCTCTATCTCAATTTTTCTCTGTTTTTACACATACACAGTACATACACATACATACTCACAAACATACTCATTAATAAAAATATTATTAAAAATGGATTTGGAGGATAAGAGAGAAGCTCCAAAGACTGGATAATTCATATTTGTCCTTCAAGAACCACTCTCTGCGCTCCTTCCCCCTTTGCTGTCTTCTCTGTGCCCCAGGAGACTGACCTCCACGAATGGCACAAACTGGCTCCCATGCCCTCAGGCTTCTAGGCAGACTTGCCTAAGGGGAGCCACCCACTGGCAACTGATTTCAGGGTATTTGGGCAATGATGTCAGGGTATTTATTTCTCTGCTTCCTCCCTGTTGGAATACTGCTGATTGGCTGTGTTCCTCTGCAAAAGAAGCTGTAGCTACTTTCATGGTTCATGACTCTCTCATTTTCCCCTTTAGACCTAGGAGGTGACCACTCCTACTCTTGCTAGCCCCGGGATGTTTAATCATATCTCACTGTGCATGTTTACGCTTGTCAATAACCTTCCTCAACAAGCCTGTTGATTGTACCATCTCTTCCTTGCCTGGATCCTGACAGATACAAACTCTTATTTAAAATCGCTTAATATCTTCTCTCTTCTTTTCCTAAATCCTGCTAAAATGATAGAAGACAAAAAAATGATAATGAATCCACAGAAAGCCTGGATACCCAATGGGAGTGGTAGCAACAGAAAATACGATGAGTAAATTGACATTGAGAGTGAAAAATCAACTGAACTAAGGACCATGCCTGGCCACATAGGAGACCTTCAAAACAACTGATTCTTCCCCTGCCTCCTGGCCAAACAAAAGCCGAGAATAATCTATACTAGAGAAAGCAGAAACTAGTTGAAGTAGTGGCTAATGGGATGGCCTGAAGTTACTAAGAGGGCAACACGTTTGAAAGAGTCCTATCCTTGGGAGGGGTTCCCCAAGAACAAGCTGTGAGAATAGTTCCCTGAAGAGAGCGTTTTAACCTAAGAGACATCCAGAATGCCTTTTGCAGGCCAAAGAAACAGGATCATTTCCAAGGTTACAAGTGGAATTAAGAGACATCTGCCTGGAATGGCTCTGATGACATTGTGCCTACAGGCTAAATTGTAGAAGAGACAGCCTTTGAAAAATAACAAGTCAACATAAAAATTATAGCATTCTTGTTCCTAATTATCAGGAAAGCTAAACTCACATTGTTATTACACAGTCAAAAAGAGAATAAATGTTAAAAATACACTATTCAGATAAATATAAAATGATCTGGAAATTCAGTTCATGTGAAACTATAAAACTGGATTTGTTTCTATTCGAGCATTTATATGAACATCCATGTATATGTGAAAACAAAATACTGGAAAAAATGACTTTCTAGATTCACTGAAACTTTATAACACTGTCAGAGTCAAGAATGGTGTTCTTAATATAAATGCATAGTGCTCAAAGAGAGGGTAATAAAGAAGGGTGTGTGTGTGTGTGCACGCGTGCGTGCGTGCACGCACACACATCCTCCTCTAGGCAAATCTGCACTGCTGAAAAGCAAAGAAATGATGTCCACATGGTATGTTCCTTCCCTTCATTATTAGCAACCTACTTTGTATTATACTTTCCTCTGGAAAGAATGTACACAATATAAATGTTCAGTTTTATAGCTGCTTACATTCTAAGCAGATGAAGTGAGGAAAAGTAACATTTTCCCTTTCATTTTCTTACATAGTAAATATGAGATATTTAATGCTAGTAAAAGTGAATCTCTTTCCAACAGTAACAACAGCAACTTATAACTACCAACAACACAACCGAAACACACCCCAGAACATTTTGTCATTTTAAAATAACTTAGATCCTGTTTATTTTTGTGGTTTGACTATCAATTCATTATAAATAGCTGAAAAACTCCTGAACATCTAAACGCTTTTTAAACATGGTTTGAAGTGGCAGAATTTATTATTATGAAATACATTTAAAACTAACTAAATCATCGTTTCCTAACTTCTTCTCCAGCTAAAGCAAAACAAATCAAAGCAAAACAAAAACAAAAACAATGGACATAAAAGGAAAAGAAAGAAGAATCAAAAGTGGTTAAGAGAAATAAACTTATAATGCTTTAGTGTCTGAGTCATGTGGTCCATATCAATCACACAAATGCACTTTAGACAATGTAGGCTATATATACATTCATGAGAAGTTTCTACAAAAGTATAGTTTGGTGGATGTTTACTTCATTGGATAACAGAAGCTTAGCTCTCATCTGAACCCCTACAAGTGACTCTCAGGGCATCAACAACAATATTCCCAAGACTTTTTCTAGACATGAAGATGAGCATATTATTTTTTATCCTTGCTGGACATAATTCCCCTATATCCTCAAGGGGGTTCTAGTATCAGGTTTCCTGAATCTGGAATATCTAACTCATTAGGAACTCTTAAGATGGCTTTCTTGGCACAGGCTCTGAGTAAAGTTCATATTTATTAGGTCCCAAATATCCACTGATGCTTTTAAGCCCAGAATAAAGAATTAGAATTTTAACATCCTAGATCACAAGGTTAACTAACTTTCTGGGTTAAATGGACAAAAAAATTCAAAATAATGTGAACATTTGATTTTGTTTGACTTAATCTCCATTAAGAAACATTTTTTATTTTTTGAAAAGAAAATAATTTTTTCTGTGGTAAAGTATACATAACAATACAGCTCAGTGGCATTAGGTGCATTCACATTGTTGTGCAACCATGACTACAATTCCTCTCCAGAACTTTTTCATCTTCCAAAACTGATACTCCATACCCATTTAACAATTCCCCATTGCTCAATTTTCCCAGCCCCTGGTAACCACCATTCTACTGTTTCTAAGAATTTGACTACTCTAGGTACCTCATATAAGTGGAATCATATTTGTCCTTTTGTGTCTAGCTTATTTCACTTAAAATAATATCTTCAAGGTTCATTCATGTAGTAGCATATGTCAGAATTTCACTGCTTTTTAAGGCTGAATAATATTCCATGGCATGCACATACCACATTTAAAAAAATCCATTCCTGTATCAATAGACATAGAGTTAGTTCCACCTCTGAGCTATGGCGAATAACGCTGCTATGAACACTGGTGCAAATATCCGTTTGAGTCCCTGCTTTCATTAGTTTTGTGTATATACCTAAAAGTGGAATTGCTGGATCAATTGCTGGTAACTCTGTTTAATTTTCTGAAGAACTGCCATACTGGTTTCCACAGAGGCTGCACCATTTCACATATCCTCCAACAATGCACAAGGATTTCAATTTCTCAACATCTTGCCAATGTTGGTTATTTTGGTTTTTTGATAATAGCCATCTTAATGGGTGTGAAGTGATCTCTCATTGTGGTTTTGATTTGTATTTCTCTAACGATTGGATATGTTGAACATCCAAAAAGAAAATAATTTTAAAGTTTGTTTTTTAGTTCCAGTCAACACTAGAACCAGAGAGTTGAAATTTCTTTCTAAAATCCTTTGGGTCAATCTAATATCATTATATATTTTTTAAAGGAAAATTTAAAAATCACTGCATATTAAATTTTTAATTAAATTCATTTTATAAATAAAAACACATCACAACTATTCCTTTGAGTGAAACAATGGAAAAATATTTTCTACACCCTGTAAATTGCTAAATTTACTATCTCATTTCGAGATTATGCGAGTAGCAGATTCTCATTAGGTAAAAACGTATTCTAAAATAAGAAGAAAATGTTTATATCAAAAGAAACAAACAAGCTATCAAACAAACTATTGTATTGACTAAAGCAACAGTTGGACTGAGTATCAAGAAATGCCAAAGAAACAGAGTGTAAATATTTAAATTTAAATTAAAAAAAAATCCTCTTTAAGGGACAAAAGCAATTTAAAGAGGCTATGAGTTTGTGCTCTCATTTTAGAGATCTTTATTAATCTTGTAGATAAATAATGGGGAACATGGTTGGAAGGAACATGAAGAAGGATGGTTAAGGCCAAGAATATGGTCTATTTGGAAAACAGATGGCTTGTAAAAATCAAGTTTATGAACGAAGGTCTGTGGAAATTTTGCTGGTTGGATTTAAGAAGGGTTTTCCCCCACTCTGAGTATTTCCATTTGATCAGAGAAAGCTTTGTGGTGATATTTCTGAAGCTAGTGACTCTGATGCTGCCAGCCAAAGAGTTTCAATGGTTTTCTCTGAAAAGTAGTTTCATACTTCCTTTTCCAAGACAGTAAATTACCCAAACAAAAGTAACATGTGTAGTTTGCTGGAGGCCATATAAAGAAAGAGAGAAATGTGTTTGCGCAGCAACAAAAGACTGTGGCTTTATTGGCAGCACCATCAAAGCTAGTCCATTTACTTGCCAAGGCAGTGTGACTCCACTGCAAGATATGTCGAGTCTGTTAGAGAAATAATTTTCCTGGAGCACCCACTTGCGGGACTGTGACTCTTTCTTCAAGTCTGCTGATTGAGAAGGAAGATTTTCTATGATAGTGCACAGCTACTTTTGTCTTTTGGTTTTCATCCTTTCATAAATTACAATGATTTTATAATTTTGATTCTCATCAGTCAGCAATCTTTCTATCAAACCACTGAAAAGATTTACTCTGGAATCCCTCTCCTAACTGTCTGATTAACAATCACTTCTGATCTTAATGACCTGGAATCACTTAAGATGTGCTTCCTAGAATTATTTTGAACCGTTTCAATCTACTGACTGGAAGTGTTCTTATTTTGGGAATCAACAGGGAATATTCCAAGTTAGAGAAATTTCACTTCTGTCTTGTGATAATATATACTAAATATATGAATATGGAGCAATACAAATCCACAAAATCTAATTTACTTTTAACTCAAAGATTTTTGCTCTATTTCTTAAGCTCTCTTTTAAAGACAGTGAGGGATTTAAACTAAAACCCTTTTGCTTATGAAGATCAACCTTTACCACTGCAAATCACTGAACATCTTGTTATCTGGTTGAGCCTGTGGCCAGCTGGAATGACACAAACAAGCAAAGAAAAAAAAAAAAATTACAGAACCCTGATTCATATTATAAAGGTCTTGATTTTGAAGTTTAAGATAGTGGTTTAGATCCTACAAATAATTCTGTGCTATAATTTGTTCAATGTAATTCAGTATCTTCTAACTTTTTTTTAAACATTATTCACTTTAGTGTAGGAATGATCATGGTTAAGTGGAATTCACAAAACTAATACACTTTTAGATTTAGGAATTAACAATAGGTTTCAGTTTGTATATGATTTTATTTAACATATTTATATAGAAATATTTTAAGAAATGCTAGAATAATTTTTATGATTTTGATGTGTTTATATTTGCTGTCAGGTAATAACATACCACATTTGCTAGCATTTACTGGCTTAAATTGCTGCATCTGATTTATAAAATCTGGATAGAATACAAAACATTATGTTTGCCATGATATTTGGTGCTAGTGAATTCTATCACTGGGAGATGACATCATAAAACAATTGTGGAAATCACTCTTAAAAGCATAAAGACAGAACTAGAACTCTTGGGCCAGAAAGGACATCAGGTGGTCAGTTAGTCCTTTTCCCTTATCTAGGTCACTGGCCTCCTGGGCCAGGAGGGGAACACGAGCCATTTGAAGTACAAGAAAAATGTTAGCCCTATTCATAGTTATTTTATTTCATCCTTAAAAAAAACCCACATTCATATTACTTTAAAAATATATCAATACATAATATGGTATTAATATCTGTAATCAGCTTATAAAAATATACATATCTTGCAAAAGCACTATATAAAAATGTTTGGAGACCACTTCCTTAGGCAATACTGAAATCAAATAATCCTGGCAAAAGACTGAGGAGAGTGTACTGAAGATGTGTTTTATAGCCCCTGTACCATATTTCAATGCTTACATGAAGCAGGTACTTAATAAACAGAATTGAATAGTTTTCCAAGGCTTAAATTATGCTTTTTGATTATCTACTTGACAAATGAGTTGGACAATTGTTAAGTACTTTCTTCATTTCCTCAATTATTTGTGTTTCAAAAACTAGTTCAGTTTTCTGAGAATGTAGACAAGCTTATCTTTAAGAGAAAGCAACTGAGGGAGAGAGAGAGAATGTGTATGTGTTTAGGAAAAAATATTCACCAGATTAGAAAATATATTTTTTCTGGAATTTTTTTGTTGCTATATCTCGTATCTGAGATTTTCACATTTAAACATAGTTAGAGAAGCAACAAACATTTTAAAGTTTATGTAAATATTGTGAAAATTAAAGATATATCTATGATTCTAGATCATCTAATTTCATACAAACAATACACCCAAGTTTATTTTCTACTGAAGTTGCTTTGATAATAAGCAAAATCTGTTGGTTCTTGTCATCAAAATTCAGTTTAACAGATTACTACTGCTGTTTTATTTTAAGTGCTCTGGTTCAGTAATTCACCTTGCTTTTTTCACCATCTAGGAATTATTCCCAATGCAGTTATTGGCACAACATATTGGTTTTTACCTTATACAGAAGAATGGTTACTTAATACTGTAACACTGAGAGAGTAAAAACAGCAGCAACATATTAACAATGTGTCAGATACTTTAATTGACTACTACATTTAATCCTTACAAGAACCCTATAAGGTGGTTTTATTATTAATCTTGTTTTATATGTAAAGAAACTGAAATTCAGAGGGTTAAGTAACTTTCTCACATTGCTGGTAATGTGAAAATCAGATGTGAACCCCATCTTTCATGGCTCCAAAGTCTATCAGAGAGAAGCCCTTTCCTATGGCTACCATGCAGGCCTTGGCATTAGCCGTATGTTTCATGTATACATACTACTGGTGATAAGGTTGAGCATGTAAGATCACTGTTCCTGAAAAAACAGTTTGAATCGCACATTCAAGGTGGTGATTTAGTGTATCATCTATTTAAAAGCCAGATTTTGTGGTTTAAACCAGTCCAATGCTCTAAGTTGAAGTAAAATTAATTCAAGTAACATTCTCTACTACTACTACTGCTACTACTTTTCCTCCTCCTCCTCCCCTCCTCCCTCTTCCTCCCCTCTCCCCTGCCCTCCTCCTCCACCTCATTATTATTATTACTATTATTATTGATTGATTGCAATAACATTTACAGCTTTCTTTCTCCTTCCCCCACTTCAAATGTGATTTCCTAGTGCTGCAGATGAAATTCTGGAAAGCTGAAGTTTAAACTTTTCAAAAGAAAAAATTTTTCAAAACTAGATTTTAAGGAATCAGTCTTTGAGAGCAAAAACAACTTACTAATTAACTAATTAACTTAATTTCTTGGACACCCACTGTAAGTACTAAAATAACTGCTTTGGGTTCATGGATAAATTATACTTTCTTCTCCTTCAAAGACAGATATGTGCATAATTAATTACAATAACATATCAAAATTCTATAACAATCGAGGCATTCACCAGATGCCATGGGTGTACTGAGAAATGAGTAATGAAGAATTCCAGGGGAAATGACAGAGGAAGGCAGATGAATTTGTCTTAAAAGAATTTTACAAAGTAGACCAGACAAGGAGGAAAGATACTGATTACCACATTTTTTACTAATTTAGTTCTAATATTATATGATAGAATGATTATAGAATAAGCTTCTATTTTAACGAATGAAGAGGATTTTGGGAATTGCTATTTGAATATGTTTCACCTCTATTTATTGCTCAACTTCAATCAATGTCTTCCAAGGCAAGTGGTTTCTGGGAGAGTGGACAGCTGAGTAAGAGTCAGACAAAGGAGACTTAGTAGGAAGAAGCAGTCAATGACTTTCTCTCTCATGGGTCAGGCAATAACCTGGAGACTAGGACCAGAAAACCTCAAGTCAAGAGTTGGTATACAGTAGATTCTGTGAAGAGCTTGGCCTTCAGAGTTTAGAAGACACAAAGGTTAGTGTTAACAGACCTGCAGGAGTTGGCCTGGTCTTGCTGGTTGACAAGAATCTGAGGAATTGCTGAGTAGTTAGGCTGTTTTTACCCTACTCCTGAGGCAAAGAATATGTGAGAAAACTGGAAAGCAGGAAAATTTCCATCTCAATGCCTTGAGGGAAGGGCAACCTGCCTGCTGCTACAATCCCTGCCCATGGTGGCAGAGAAGGTTTTGCCTTCCTTCTCTTTTGGGACTGTTATGACTTAGAATACTGCAACAGCCAGACCTGAGCCACAGTGAGCTGGAGAAGTCTGCCCAGAAATCAAAGAGAAGATAGGCAAAAGTGGTACCCAATGGAAAAGACTTGTATAACAAAAAGTAAGAATATGTATGAAGATATAGATACATTGCAGAAAGGACTTTTTGGAAATAAAAGCTTTCATTTTCAAACCAAAATCAAAGTTAATAGATGAATTGAAGTCAAGTTTATTCACTGCTGAGACCTTAATTAGTCACCTAGAAGATGAATGGAAGTAATAGCTTAAAGCACAGAGCAGAAATATAAAGAGGTTAAAATCATAAGGAAATGAGACAATACATTTGGAGGATATATATTAAATATTTAACATATTAATACTAAGAATTCCAGAAGGAATCAAGCACTAGATGGAGAAACAATAATAAACAACATAAAATATCTCTTAAGGCCAAGGAAGGACAGGAGATTGAATACTGACAGCACACACTGGGTTCCAGACAGATTTAATGAGGAAAAAGCATATACTTAGGCATATTCTAATAAAGTTTCAAAAATCCAATAATAAAAAAAAAAATTTCTAAGTTGCCTGAAATAAAGAACATGTTATTTGAAGAAAAAAAGAAAAAAGAACTAAACAAAACATAATTCTGGTAGGCACCACTAGAAACTAGAAAGACAGCTAATATATAATGTCTATGAAATACTGAGAGATAAGAATTGTAACCCTAAAACCTTATACCTAGCCAAAATAGCACTTACCTTTCAGAGTTAAAAATAGATATTTGTATTATGCAAGAATGAAAGTGTACTCTGGGTTTTATCTTGCTGGCATTTGAGAAAAGTGTTTCCTATGAAGAAACAGAGTATCTTGGCAGGAAAAATAATTCACATGTCCTTTTCTAATAATAGTACAGAAATATGCATCTTAACATACATACCAGGAAAAAATGTCTCAAAGTATTGAAAGGTAGAGTTCCCTAATTAACTAGGAGAATAAGAGAATCAAGTTTAATCAAGAAAAGAACAAATAACATAAACATACACATAAAATAAAATGGAAGGAATAAAATAAAGTGTACTTTTTTCATCAAATGTGAATAGGCTAAATGCTTTTACTAAAAATGGTGACTCTAATACTAGGTTAAAAAAGCAAGGCCCTAAAAAACACTAAAATATTAAAGAAATATAGAAATTAAAGAGAAGGGTTAAAAAAATCATGCAAATATACACAAAAGAATAGAGAACTGATAATATTTACAGATAAGGTGGAATTTGATGAGCTAAAATTTAAACAGACTAAGAATGGATATAATGTCATGAAATGCCTCTTTGAAAACTGAATAGAGGGGCTTCCCTGGTGGTGCAGTGGTTAAGAATCTGCCTGCCAATGCAGGGGACATGGGTTTGAGCCCTGGTCTGGGGAGATCTCACATGCCACAGAGCAACTAAACCCGTGCACCACAACTACTGAGCCTGCGCGCCTAGAGCCCATGCTCCACAACAAGAGAAGCCACTGCAATGAGAAGCTCACGCACTGCAATGAAGAGTAGCCCCTGCTCGCTGCAACTAGAGAAAGCCTGTGCACAGCAATGAAGACCCAACACAGTGAAAAATAAAATAAATTAATTAATTAAAACTGAATAGATACAGTAGAAAAAATATAGAAGTATATAGAGAATTTGAATAGTACAATCAATATACTCATTTTAATAGTAATTCACATTGTTCAAAAGAAAATATAGATCTTTATTTGTCCATGAAACATTTCAAATACTGATCATATACTTGGCCATAAAGAAAACCTCAACAAGTAGAAGCACGTGAGATCACATCTACTGAAGATCACATCCTTTAATAAAATAAAGCAATAAATGCAAAAAACTCAATTGGAGATTTAAAAAAAATACTCCTAGATTATTCTTATATCAAAGAGGAAACAAAAATTAACATTACTAACTCTAGAAAGCAGGGAATATAAACCTCACGTTATTGTCTCACAACAATTAAATGAGAAGAAAATGTATCCTCTTTATCACATTCCACATTAAAAATGACAACAATATCAACAATAATGAAATAACAAATGCTTATCTTAAGGAATTGAAAAAATGGAAAAATTAGCCAAAAGGAAACAGAAAGAGAAAACTGATGAATCTGAAATTGCTAAAGTAGAAAAAAACACTGGTAGCGATAAAATTCATCAAAAAGCTGATCTTATGAAATGATAAATTAGAAATCAATCAAATTTTTTCAATTATAAAACTGATGAAAGAAAAAAGAGAGGAAAATTATACAAAATTTGTTGTGGGAATGAAGTAGAATGATAGGAAAAATGAAAAGAATTGCAGAAAAAAACAATTCTTTGGACAAAATTTTGAGGGAACAAATAATTTTTTATAAAAATATAGATTATAATCAAAGCAACTCAAAAGGAATACTAAGACCACTTTCTACAGAAGGGCTTAAATAGGTGATCACAGAGCAACCACTGAAAAACTTAACAAGACCAGAAGGATTCATAGATGAATTATATCTAGCTTTTTACCAGTTTAACTTGCCAGGCTATTTAACTGATGCATGCATGGAAAAAATGAAAAACTTTCTTACTAATTTTTTAAAGCTGGTATAAATTTAATCCCAAACCTGATAAAGATTATATAGAACAAATAGTCTAATCCCACTTAAATATAGTCATGAAAATAGTCCAAATTAAATATTGGTAAAGAGAATCCAACAATATGGAAAAACAATAATGCACTTAAATGAGACATGATTTATTCTGGGAATACAGGGTGATTAAATATCAGGAATCTAGCAGCATAATCCACTAACAAACAAATTAAGAAACAACATAATCATAGAAGTAGATGAAAATAATTTGCTTAAACTTGGCAGCCAGTTTTTGAAAACCATTAGGTCAAATGGTAACAAAAGAAACCTACTTAAAGGTAATAAAGGGGACTTCCCTAGTGACACAGTGGTTAAGAATCTGCCTGCCAATGAAGGAGACACCAGTTTAAGCTCTGGTCTGGGAAGATCCCACATGCCGTGGAGCAACTAAGCCCGTGCACCACAACTACTGAGTCTGTGCTCTAGAGCCCGCAAGCCACAATTGCTGAGCCCACACACCACAACTACTGAGCCCGCGTGCCAAAACTACGGAAGCCTGCATGCCTAGAGCCTGTGCTCCCAACAAGAGAAGTCACCACAATGAGAAGCCTGCACACCACAATGAAGAGTAGCCTCCACTCGCCACAATCAGAGAAAAGCCCGCGTGCAGCAACGAAGACCCAATGCAGCCAAAAATAAAATAAATAAAATAAAATAAATAAATTTAAAAAGGTAATAAAGATCATGAAATCTGGACCAAGATGGCAGAGTAGGAGGATGTGGAGCTCACCTCATCCAACAAACATACCAAAAATACATCTACATGTGTAGCAACTCTCACAGAAAACTAATTGGAAACTGGCAGAAGAACTCCTATGCAACCAAAGCTGCAAGAAAGATCTCCATGTAACCAGGTAGGATGAAAAAAAAAGGCATCAGGTCATGATCTCTGCCCCTGGGAGGGAACTGTAAGGAGGAGAAGGTCCGCATGGGTGGACTCTCACCCTGGGGAGTGAGCAGGTTGAGCCACAACTGAGTACCTCAGTCCTGGGGTCCTGCATGGAGGAGATGGGCCCCCTTGCCTGCTGGAAAATGCTCTGAGACAGACAGAAGGGCTGGAGAAGCCTAGACTCTACTCCCAAGGAGTGCGCCCATGCTGGCTTGCTGACAGTCACGGTGGAGAGAACCTTGCACTGGCGACTGCCTCCTCCCTGAACTTTCCAATCTGAAAGGGTGAACACCCCAGCCCCACTAACTCCACACCACAGCCTGGTGTAAGTTCTGGGCAGACTTGATCCAACTGTGCAGAGACAGACTGGGGTACACAGGGAAAGCTGCAGAGGCCATTGTTAGAACATGCAAGAGGCGGTAGGTGCAGCTGCGGAATAAACCATCACTGTGCATGAGGGGTGGTGTCACAAGAGTGCATAGTGGCTAAGTGCTCAATCTCAGGCAAACAAGCCCTGGAAGAGGACTCAATCTAGCTACACAGAGACAGCCCACAGGGCCCAGGGTATAGTCCAGGTGGGGTGGTGACGGCCCATGTCAGTGCACTTAGGAGTATGCAGTGGTTCATCTTCCAGCAACGTATCCTGGCTCCACCCACTCCACACCACAGCTTAGCAGTAGATCTAGGACAGACAGGTCCTAGGAGAAGTCTGCCACAGAGGCAACCCCGATCTCAGGTGGCAGCTCGTCAACCTCAATTCTTGCAGCCACAATGCTGACTCTCAGTCATGGCCTGCTCCACAGCATAGCCTTGCACTAGATCTGAGACAAATACAACAGAGAAAGGGGTGCAATCTTGGGCTGCTTCTAAGCAGAACTGGCAGATGCCTACACAGGCAGCCCATAGGTCCTCTGTGATCACATGGGACTAGCTTACTTCAGCAATCACCTCTTTTCAGGCAGGGCATGCACTCAAAGCCAGAGGAGCCTGACTAAACCCAACTCTCAGGGTTTCTACGCCAAAAACTGGGACGCAGACTCCACCTTGACAGGGCAGTGACAGAGAGAGGAAGTGCCGCCTCATGTCCATCACAGGCTCTAGATATGACAACACCAACCATATCCTCTATGAAGGGGAAAATGGTCAGCACACTCTGAGGAAAGATGTGCCCAGCATCCATACCAAAACCAGCCTTCACACCAAAAACACTGGACACACACTGTCTACATAAAAGCACCCCTTCAAGACCAGAGTAGATAACTGTATCTCCTAAATTCATAGAGGCTGAGAAAGTTAAGTAAAATGAAAAGTCAGAGGAACTACTCACAGTTAAAAGAACAAGAGAAATCCCCTAAAAGAGCAAATAATGAAACAGACCTCACTAGTCTACTAGACCCCCCAAGTTCAAAAATAAGGTAATAAAAATGCTAACTTAATTAAGAAAAATTATTGATAGAAATGCAGATCACTGTAACAAGGAACCAGAAACCATAAAGATGAACCAATCAAAAACAGACAAATTGCTGAGATAAAAACCAATCTAGAAGCAATAAATAGCAGACTAAATAACACAGAAGAAGGAATAAGTGATCTGGAAGATAAAATAATGGATATCACCCAATCAGGACAGCAGAAAGACAAATGAAAAAAAAAAAAGAAAAGAAAGCAACATATGAGATATATAGGATAATATAAAGTGTGCCAGCTTATGCATATTAGGAATTCCAGAAGAAGAGACAAGGGGAACAAAAATGTATTTGAAGAAATTATGGCTGAAAACCTCCCAAACCTAAAGAAGGAAACAGATATCCAGGTATAAGAAGTACAGAGGGTCACAAACAAACAGACCTACTCCAAGACATACCATAATTAAAATGGCAAAAGTTAAAAATAAAGGAGTCTAAAGGCAGCAGGAGAAGAACAAACAGTCAGTTACAAGGGAGCCCCCATAAGGCTATCAGCTGATTTCTCTGCAGAAACTTTGCAGGCCAGAATGGAGTGCCATGATATATTCAAAGTCCTGAAAGGGAAAAATCTGCAACCTAGGATACTCTACCCAGTAAGATGATCATTTAGAATAGATGGAGAGAGAAAGAATTTCTCAGATAAGCAAAAACTAAAATAATTCAGCAATATTAAACTTACCCTAAAAGAAATAATGAAAGACCTTCTCTAAATAGAAAAGCAAGAATCTACAGGAAAGGGAAAAATCACAATAGGAAAGGCAAATATATAAAAGGATTGAAGATCACCTAAATAAGCCAGTATGTAGATTAAGAAACAAAAAAAAGAATAAAAGTGATCATAACTACAATTAACGGTTAAAAGATGAGCATGAAGATGTAAAACAGGACATCAAAATCATAAAATGTTGGGGAGGAGTGTATAAAAATGTAGATCTTTTACAATGTGTTTGAACTTGAATGATTATCAGTTTAAAGCAAGTAGATATAGTTATGAGCCAACATACTTGGACTCCATGGTAACCACAAATTAAAAATATACAACATATTTACAAAAGCCAAAAAGAAAGGAACTCAAGTATACTATACAAGAAGATCATCAAACCACACAAGGAGAAACAAAAAGAAAAAGAAACAAATGAAGAACTACAAAAACAACTGGAAAACAAGGATTAAAATGGCAACAATTACATACCTATCAATAATTACCTTAAATGTCAATGGACTAAATGCTCTGATCAAAAGACAGAGAGTGGGTTGACAAAAACAAGAACGTACAATATGCTGCCTACAAGAGATTCACATCAGGGAAAAAGACACACTTAGGCTGAAAGTGAGGGATGGAAGAAGATAGTTCATGCAAATGGAAACTACAAGAAAGTGGGGGTAGCAATACTTATATAAGATAAAATAGACTCTAAAACAAAAGCCATGAAGAAAGACAAAGGAAGGCATTGTATAATGATGAAGGGATCAATACAAGATGAGGATATTACACTCCTTAACATATACACACTCAATATAGGAGCACCTAGATATATGGAACAAATACTAAGAGACATAAAGGGAGAAACTGACAATAACACTATAATAGTAGGAGAATTTAACATCCCACTGACATCAATGGATGGATCACCCAAACAGAAAATCAAGAAAGCAACAGAGGTTCTAAATAACACAATAAACCATTTGGACTTAATTGACAGGTACAGGATACTACATCCAAAAAACCCAGAATACAAATTATTTTCAAGCACACAAGGAACATTTTCTAGGACAGACCAAATACTAGGTCACCAAACGTACCTCAACAAATTTAAGAGGACAGAAATTATTTCAAGCATCTTTTTTGACCACAATGGTATGAAACTAGAAATCAATCACAAACAGAAAAACGGGAAAAGAACAAATATATGGAGACTAAACAACATGCTACTAAAACATCAATGGGTCAACAATAAAATCAAAGAAGAAATCAGAAAATACCTCAAGACAAACTAAAATGAAAATACAGTCATACAAAATTTATGGGGTGCAGCAAAAGTAGTTCTAAGAGGAAAGCTCATAGTGATATAGGCCTTCCTCAAGAAGTGAGAAAAATCTCAAATAAACAACCAAACCTACCACATAAAAAAATTATTAAAAGAACAAACAAAACCCAAAGTCAGCAGAAGGAAGGAAATAATAAAGATTAGAGAAGAAATAAAACAGAGATTAAAAGAAACAAAAGGAAAGATCAATAAAACCAAGGGCTGGAGTTTTTAAAAGATAAACAAAATCCACAAAGCTCTAGTCAGGATAACCAAGTAGAAAAGAAAGAGGGCCCAAATAAACAAAATCAGAAGTGAAAGAGAAGAAATAACTGATACCACAGATATACAAAAAAATCATAAGAGAAAACTAGAACAGTTATGTGCCAACGAACTGGACAACCAAGAAGAAATGGACAAGTTTCTAGACATACAGCCTGCCAAAACTGCGTAAAGAAGAAACAAATAATTTGAACAGACTGATCACTAGAAGTGAAATAGAATCTGTAATGAAAAAACTCCCTGCAAAAAAAAGTGCAGGACTGGATGGCTTCGCTGAAGAATTCTACCAAACATACAAAGAAACACTTACATCTATCCTTCTCAAACTATTCCAAAAGATGAATAGAAGCAAACACTCCTAAATTCTTTCTATGAAGCCAACATCACCCTGATACCAAAGTGAAGACACTACCAAAAAAAATCACAGGCCAATATCTATGATGCACATAGATGCAAAATTCCTCCACAAAATATTAGCAAACCAAATCCAACAATACATAAAATGGATCATACACCATGATCAAGCTGGATTCATTCCAGGGTCCAAGAATGGCTCAACATATGCAAATCAATGTGATACACCACATTAACAAATGGAAAGACAAAAACTAAATGATCACCACAATAGACACAGAAAAAATGATTGACAAAATTCAACATCCATTCATGATAAAAACTCTCACCATAAACATTGTGAAAATGACTATACTAACCAAAGCAATCTACAGATTCAATGCAATCCCTATCAAACTACCACTGGCATTTTTCACAGAAACAGAATAAAAAAATTGCACAATTTATGGAAATACAAAAGATCCCGAACAGCCAAAGCAATCTCAAGAGAGAAAAATGGAGCTGGAGGAATCAGGCTCCCTGACTTCAGACTATACTACAAAGCTACAGTAATCAAAACAGTATGGTACTGGCACAAAAACAGAAATATAGATCAATGGAACAGCATAGAAAGCCCAGAGATAAACCCACACACATATGGTCACCTTATCTTTAATAAAGGAGGCAAGGATATACAATGGAGAAAAGACAGCCTCTTCAATAAGCGGTGCTGCAAAAACTGGATAGCTACATGTAAAAGAATGAAATTATAACACTTCCTAACACCATATACCAAAATAAACTCAAAATGGATTAAAGACCTAAATGTAAGGCCAGAAACTATAAATCTCTTAAAGGAAAGCATAGGCAGAACACTCTACGACATAAATCACAGCAAGATCCTTTCTGACTCACCTCCTAGAGAAATGGAAATAAAAACAAAATTATACAAATGGGACCTAATGAAATGTAAAGGCTTTTGCGCAGCAAAGGAAACCATAAACAAGACAAAAAGACAGCCCTCAGAATGGGAGAAAAAATTTGCAAATGAAGCAACTGACAAAGGATTAATCTCCAAAATATACAAGCAGCTCATGCAGCTCAATATTAAAAAAACAAACAACTCAATCCAAAAATGCACAGAAGACCTAAATAGACATTTCTCCCAAGAAGATACACAGATTGCCAACAAACACATGAAAGGATGCTCAATATCACTAATCATTAGAGAAATGCAAATCAAAATTACAATGAGGTATCACCTCACACCAATCAGAATGGCCATCATCAAAAAATCTACAAGCAATAAATGCTGGAGCGGGTGTGGAGAAAAGGGAAGCCTCTTACACTGTTGGTGGGAATGTAAATTGATAGAGCCACTATGGAGAACAGTATGGAGGTTCCTTAAAAAACTAAAAATAGAACTACCATACGACCCAGCAATCCCACTACTGGGCACATACCCTGAGAAATCCATAATTCAAAAAGAGTCATGTACCACAATGTTCATTGCAGCTCTATTTACAATAGCCAGGACATGGAAGCAACCTAAGTGTCCATCGACAGATGAATGGATAAAGAAGATGTGGCACATATATACAGTGGAATATTACTCAGCCATAAAAAGAAACGAAATTGAGTTATTTGTAGTGAAGTGGATGGACCTAGAGACTGTCATACAGAGTGAAGTAAGTCAGAAAGAGAAAAACAAATACCGTAGGCTAACACATATATATGGAATCTAAAAAAAAAGAAGTTTCGGAAGAACCTAGGGGCAGGACCGGAATAACGATGCAGATGTACAGAATGGACTTGAGGACACAGGGAGCGGGAAGGGTAAGCTGGGACGAAGTGAGAGAGTGGCATCGACATACATGCACTACCAAATGTAAAACAGATAGCTAGTGGGAAGCAGCTGCATATCACAGGGAGATCAGCTCAGTGCTTTGTGACCACCTAGAGCGGTGGGATAGGGAGGCTGGGGGGGAGACGCAAGAGGGAGGGGATATGGGAATATATGTATACGTATAGCTGATTCACTTTGACATACAGCAGAAACTAACTCAACAATGTAGAGCAATTATACTCCAATAAAGATTAAAAAAAAAAATCTTACTAAAGTGGATAGAGAGGGAACATATCTCAACACAATAAAAGCCATTTACAACAAACCCACAGCCAACTTAATACACCATGGTGAAAAGCTGAAACTGTTCCACTAAATTCAGGAATGAGACAACAATTCCCACTCTTACCACTTCTATTCAAAATAGTGTTGGTAGTCCTAGCACAGCAATAAGACAAAGAAAAAAGAAATAAAAGGTATCTGGGGAAGAGGGGCAAGATGGCGGAAGAGTAAGACGCGGAGATCACCTTCCTTCCCACAGATACAGCAGAAATACATCTACATGTGGAACTGCTCCTACAGAACACCCACTGAACGCTGGCAGAAGACGTCAGACCTCCCAAAAGGCAAGAAAATCCCCACGTACTTGGGTAGGGTAAAAGAAAAAAGAAATAACAGAGACAAAAGAATAGGGACGGGACCTGCGCCAGTGGGAGGGAGCCGTGAAGGAGGAAAGGTTTCCAGGTACTAGGAAGCCCCTTTGCGGGCAGAGACTGCGGGTGGCAGAGGGGGGAAGCTTCGGAGCCGCGGAGGAGAGCGCAGCCACAGGGGTGTGGAGGGCAAAGCGGAGAGACTCCCGCACAGAGGCTCAGCGCCAACCAGCACTCACCAGCCTGAGAGGCTTGTCTGCTCACTCGCCGGGGCGGGCGGGGGCTGGGAGCTGAGGCTGGGACTTTGGTGCTAGCCGGGAGGGAGTCCGGGAAAAAGTCTGCAGCTGCCGAAGAGGCAAGAGACTTTTTCTTGCCTCTTTGTTTCGCGGCGCACAAGGAGAGGGGATTCAGAGCGCTGCCTAAACGAAATCCAGAGACGGGTGCGAGCCGCGCGGCTATCAGCGTGGATCCCACAGCAACAGGGGCGCAGAGGGAAAAACGGAGAGATTCCCGCACAGAGGCTCAGCGAGGAGCAGTGCTCACCAGCCCGAGAGGCTTGTCTGCTCACCCGCTGGAGCAGGCGGGGCTGGGAGCTGAGGTGCGGGCTTCGGTCGGATCGCAGGGAGAGGACTGGGGTTGGCGGCGTGAACACAGCCTGAAGGGGTTGGCGTGCCGCGGCGAGCCGAGAGGGAGCCGGAGAGGAGGTCTGCAGCCACCGAAGAGGCAAGAGACTTTTTCTTGCCTCTTTGTTTCGTGGCGCGCAAGGAGAGGGTATTCAGAGCGCCACCTAGACGAACTCCAGAGGCGGGCGTGAGCCGCGGCTAACAGCGCGGACCCCAGAGATGGGCGCGAGCTGCGGCCATCAGCGCGGACCCCAGAGACTGGTAGGAAACGCTAAGGCTGCTGCTGCCGCCACCAAGAAGCCTGTGTGCGAGCCCAGGTCACTCTCCACACCGCCCCTCCCGGGAGCCGGTGCAGCTCACCACTGCCAGGCTCCCGTGATCCAGGGACAACTTCCCCGGGAGAACACACAGCGCGCCTCAGGCTGCTGCAATGTCACGACGCCTCTGACGCCACAGGCTCACCCCGCCTCCTCTGTACCGCTCCCTCCCCCGGCCTGAGTGAGCCAGAGCCCCCGAAGCAGCTGCTCCTTTAACCCCGTTCTGTCTGGGCGGGGAACGGACGCCCTCAGGCAACGTACATGCAGAGGCGGGTCCAAATCCAAAGCTGACCACTGGGAGCTGTACGAACAAAGAAGAGAAAGGGAAATCTCCCCCAGCAGCCTCAGAAGCAGCAGATTAAAGCTCCACAAACAACTTGATGTGCCTGCATCTGTTGAATACCTGAATAGACAACGAATCATCCCAAATTCAAAAGGTGGACTTTAGGAGCAGGATATATTAATTTCCCCCTTTCCTTTTTTTGTGAGTGTATATGTATATGCTTCTGGGTGAGATTTTGTCTGTATAGCTTTGCTTTCACCATCAGTCCTAGGGTTAGGTCCGTCCATTTTTTTTTTTTTTTTTTTTTACTTAAAAAAATTTTTTTTCCCTAATATATGCTTTCTTAATAATTTTTTCCGTATTTTCTATTTTTAGAAATTAAAAAATTTTTTAATAAGTTTTTTCATATTTTTTATTTTAAAAAATTAAAATTTTTTTTCTTAATAAATTTTTTTCTTAAAAATCTTTTTCTTATTTTTTACTATAAAAAATTAATAAATCTATTTTTAAAAATTAAAAAAAATTTTTTTCTGAATACATTTACTCTTAATAATTTTTTTTCTTTCTTATTTTTTATTATAATAGCTTTATTTTATTTTATTTTATCCTCTTTTTATCTTTCTATTTTTTTCTCTCCCTTATATTCTGAGCTGTGTGGATGAAAGGCTCTTGGTGCTCCAGCCAGGCATCAGGGCTGTGCCTCTGAGGCGGGAGAGCCAACTTCAGGACACTGGTCCACAAGAGACCTACCAGCTCCACGTAATACCAAACGGCAAAAATCTCTCAGAGATCTCCATCTCAACATCAAGACCCAGCTTCACTCAACGACCAGCAAGCTACAGGGCTGGACACCCTATGCCAAACAACTAGCAAGACAGGAACACAGCCCCATCCATTAGCAGGGAGGCTGCCGAAAATCATAAGGCCACAGACACCCCAAAACACACCACCAGACGTGGACGTGCCCACCAGGAAGACAAGATTCAACCTCATCCACCAGAACACAGACAATAGTCCCCTCCACCAGGAAGCCTACACAAACCACTGAACCAACCTGAGCCACTGGGGACAGATACCAAAAACAACGGGAACTACGAACCTGCAGCCTGTGAAAAGGAGACCCCAAACACAGTAAGATAAGCAAAATGAGACGACAGAAAAACACACAGCAGATGAAGGAGCAGGGTCAAAACACACCAGACCTAACAAATGAAGAGGAAATAGGTAGTCTACCTGAAAAAGAATTCAGAATAATGATAATAAGGATGATCCAAAATCTTGGAAATAGAATAGACAAAATGCAAGAAACATTTAACAAGGACGTAGAAGAACTAAAGAGGAACCAAGCAACGATGAAAAACACAATAAATGAAATTAAAAATACTCTAGATGGGATCAATAGCAGAATAACTGAGGCAGAAGAAAGGATAAGTGACCTGGAAGATAAAATGGTGGAAATAACTACTGCAGAGCAGGATAAAGAAAAAAGAATGAAAAGAACTGAGGACAGTCTCAGAGACCTCTGGGACAACATTAAACGCACCAACATTCGAATTATAGGGGTCCCAGAAGAAGAAGAGAAAAAGAAAGGGACTGAGAAAATATTTGAAGAGATTATAGTTGAAAACTTCCCTAATATGGGAAAGGAAATAGTTAATCAAGTCCAGGAAGCACAGAGAGTCCCATACAGGATAAACCCAAGGAGAAACACGCCAAGACACATATTAATCAAACTGTCAAAAATTAAATATAAAGAAAACATATTAAAAGCAGCAAGGGAAAAACAACAAATAACACACAAGGGAATCCCCATAAGGTTAACATCTGATCTTTCAGCAGAAACTCTGCAAGCCAGAAGGGAGTGGCAGGATATACTTAAAGTGATGAAGGAGAAAAACCTACAACCAAGGTTACTCTACCCAGCAAGGATCTCATTCAGATTTGATGGAGAAATTAAAACCTTTACAGACAAGCAAAAGCTTAGAGAGTTCAGCACCACCAAACCAGCTTTACAACAAATGCTAAAGGAACTTCTCTAGGCAAGAAACACAAGAGAAGGAAAGCACCTACAATAACAAACCCAAAACATTTAAGAAAATGGGAATGGGAACATACATATCGATAATTACCTTGAATGTAAATGGATTAAATGCTCCCACCAAAAGACACAGGCTGGCTGAATGGATACAAAAACAAGACCCATATATATGCTGTCTACAAGAGACCCACTTCAGACCTAGAGACACATACAGACTGAAAGTGAGGGGATGGAAAAAGATATTCCATGCAAATGGAAATCAAAAGAAAGCTGGAGTAGCAATTCTCATATCAGACAAAATAGACTTTAAAATAAAGAATATTATAAGAGACAAAGAAGGACACTATATAATGATCAAGGGATCGATCCAAGAGGAAGGTATAACAATTGTAAATATTTATGCACCCAACATAGGAGCACCTCAATACATAAGGCAAATACTAACAGCCATAAAAGGGGAAATCAACAGCAACACAATCATAGTAGGGGACTTTAACACCCCACTTTCACCAATGGACAGATCATCCAAAATGAAAATAAATAAGGAAACACAAGCTTTAAATGATACATTAAACAAGATGGACTTAATTGATATTTATAGGACATTCCACCCAAAAACAACAGAATACACATTTTTCTCAAGTGCGCATGGAACATTCTCCAGGATAGATCATATCTTGGGTCACAAATCAAGCCTTGGTAAATTTAAGAAAATTGAAATCGTATCAAGTATCTTTTCCGACCACAACGCTATGAGACTAGATATCAATTACAGGAAAAGATCTGTAAAAAATACAAACACATGGAAGCTACACAATACACTACTTAATAACGAAGTGATCACTGAAGAAATCAAAGGGGAAATCAAAAAATACCTAGAAACAAATGACAATGGAGATACGACGACCCAAAACCTATGGGACGCAGCAAAAGCAGTGCTAAGAGGGAAGTTTATAGCAATACAAGCCTACCTCAAGAAACAGGAAACATCTCGAATAAACAACCTAACCTTGCACCTAAAGCAATTAGAGAAAGAAGAACAAAAAAACCCCAAAACTAGCAGAAGGAAAGAAATCATAAAGATCAGGTCAGAAATAAATGAAAAAGAAATGAAGGAAACAATAGCAAAAATCAATAAAAGTAAAAGCTGGTTCTTTGAGAAGATAAACAAAATTGATAAACCATTAGCCAGACTCATCAAGAGAAAAAGGGAGAAGACTCAAATCAATAGAATTAGAAATGAAAAAGGAGAAGTAACCACTGACACTGCAGAAATACAAAAGATCATGAGAGATTACTACAAGCAACTCTACGCCAATAAAATGGACAACCTGGAAGAAATGGACAGATTCTTAGAAATGCACAAACTGCCGAGACTGAACCAGGAAGAAATAGAAAATATGAACAGACCAATCACAAGCACTGAAATTGAAACTGTGATTAAAAACCTTCCAACAAACAAAAGCCCAGGACCAGATGGCTTCACAGGTGAATTCTATCAAACATTTAGAGAAGAGCTAACACCTATCCTTCTCAAACTCTTCCAAAATATTGCAGAGGGAGGAACACTCCCAAACTCATTCTACGAGGCCACCATCACCCTGATACCAAAACCAGACAAAGATGTCACAAAGAAAGAAAACTACAGGCCAATATCACTGATGAACACAGATGCAAAAATCCTCAACAAAATACTCGCAAACAGAATCCAACAGCACATTAAAAGGATCATACACCATGATCAAGTGGGGTTTATCCCAGGAATGCAAGGATTCTTCAATATACGTAAATCAATCAATGTGATACACCATATTAACAAATTGAAGGAGAAAAACCATATGATCATCTCAATAGATGCAGAGAAAGCTTTCGACAAAATTCAACACCCATTTATGATAAAAGCCCTGCAGAAAGTAGGCATAGAGGGAACTTTCCTCAACATAATAAACGCCATATATGACAAACCCACAGCCAACATTGTCCTCAATGGAGAAAAACTGAAACCATTTCCACTAAGATCAGGAACAAGACAAGGTTGCCCACTCTCACCACTATTATTCAACATAGTTTTGGAAGTGTTAGCCACAGCAATCAGAGAAGACAAAGAAATAAAAGGAATCCAAATCGGAAAAGAAGAAGTAAAGCTGTCAATGTTTGCAGATGACATGATACTATACATAGAGAATCCTAAAGATGCTACCAGAAAACTCCTAGAGCTAATCAATGAATTTGGTAAAGTAGCAGGATACAAAATTAATGCACAGAAATCTCTTGCATTTCTATACACTAATGACGAAAAATCTGAAAGTGAAATTAAGGAAACACTCCCGTTTACCACTGCAACAAAAAGAATAAAATATCTAGGAATAAACCTACCTAAGGAGACAAAGGACCTGTATGCAGAAAATTATAAGACATTGATGAAAGAAATTAAAGATGATACAAATAGATGGAGAGATATATCATGTTCTTGGATTGGAAGAATCAACATTGTGAAAATGACTCTACTACCCAAAGCAATCTACAGATTCAATGCAATCCCTATCAAACTACCACTGGCATTTTTCACAGAACTAGAACAAAAAATTTCACAATTTGTATGGAAACACAAAAGACCCCGACTAGCCAAAGCAATCTTGAGAACGAAAAATGGAGCTGGGGGAATCAGGCTCCCTGACTTCAGACTATATTACAAAGCTACAGTAATCAAGACAGTTTGGTACTGGCACAAAAACAGAAACATAGATCAATGGAACAGGATAGAAAGCCCAGAGATAAACCCACGCACATATGGTCACCTTATCTTTGATAAAGGAGGCAAGCATATAAAGTGGAGAAAAGACAGCCTCTTCAATGAGTGGTGCTGGGAAAATTGGACAGATACATGTAAAAGTATGAAATTAGAACACTCCCTGACACCATGCACAAAAATAAACTCAAAATGGATTAAAGACCTAAGTGTAAGGGCAGACACTATCAAACTCTTAGAGGAAAACATAGGCAGAACACTCTATGACATACATCACAGCAAGATTCTTTTTGACCCAGCTCCCAGAGAAATGGAAATAAGAACACAAATAAACAAATGGGACCTAATGAAACTTAAAAGCTTTTGCACAGCAAAGGAAACCATAAACAAGACCAAAAGACAACCATCAGAATGGGAGAAAATATTTGCAAATGAAGCAACTGACAAAGGATTAATCTCCAAGATTTACAAGCAGCTCATGCAGCTCAATAACAGAAAAACGAACAACCCAATCCAAAAATGGGCAGAAGACCTAAATAGACATTTCTCCAAAGAAGATATACAGATGGCCTACAGACACATGAAAGAATGCTCAACATCATTAATCATTAGAGAAATGCAAATCAAAACTACAATGAGATATCATCTCACACCGGTCAGAATGGCCATCATCAAAAAATCTAGAAACAATAAATGCTGGAGAGGGTGTGGAGGAAAGGGAACTCTCCTGCACTGTTGGTGGGAATGTAAATTGATACAGCCACTATGGAGAACAGTATGGAGGTTCCTTAAAAAACTACAAATAGAACTACCATACGATCCAGCAATCCCACTACTGGGCATATACCCTGAGAAAACCATAGTTCAAAAAGAGTCATGTACCAAAATGTTCATTGCAGCTCTATTTACAATAGCCAGGACATGGAAGCAACCTAAATGTCCATCGACAGATGAATAGATAAAGAAGATGTGGCACATATATACAATGGAATATTACTCAGCCATAAAAAGAAATGAAATGGAGGTATTTGTAATGAGGTGGATGGAGTTAGAGTCTGTCATACAGAGTGAAGTAAGTCAGAAAGAGAAAAACAAATACAGTATGCTAACACATATATACGGAATCTAAGGGGAAAAAAAAGCCATGAAGAACCTAGTGGCAAGACGGGAATAAAGACACAGACCTACTAGAGAATGGACTTGAGGATATGGGGAGGGGGTGGGGTGAGATGTGACAGGGTGAGAGAGTGTCATGGACATATATACACTGCCAAATGTAAAATAGATAGCTAGTGGGAAGCAGCCGCATAGCACAGGGAGATCAGCTTGGTGCTTTATGACCACCTAGAGGGGTGGGATGGGGAGGGTGGGAGGGAGGGAGATGCAAGAGGGAAGAGATATGGGAACATATTGTATATGTATAACTGATTAACTTTGTTATAAAGCAGAAGCTAACACACCATTGTAAGGCAATTATACTTCAATAAAGATGTTTAAAAAAAAAAAAAATTAAAATAAAATAAAAGACTGCATCAAGAAGAAAAAAAAAAAAAAAAGGTATCTGAATGGGAAGGGAAGAGGTAAAACTGTCACTATTTGCAGATGACATGATACTCTCTATATACATAGAGACAGAGAATCCTAAAATCTCCATACAAAAACTATCAAAACTAATAAATGAATTCCATAAAGTGCAAGGATACAAGTTGAATAAACAGAAATCTGTTGCATTTCTTTACACTAATATGAAATATTAGAAAGAGAAAGTAAAACAACAATCTTGTTTTAAATAGCATCAAAAAAAAAAAAAAAAACCTAGAAAGAAACTCAACCAAGGAGTTGAAAGACTTATATGCTGAAAACTATGTAACATTGATAAAGGAAACTGAATATGATTAAAAGAAATAGAAAGACATCCCATGTTCTTGGATTGGAAGAATTAATCTGGTTAAAATGTCCATACTACCCAAAGCAATCTACAGATTTAATGTAATCCCTATCAAAATATCCATGACATCTTTCAGAGAACTAGAACAAATAATCTTAAATTTTATATGGAACCACAAAAGGCCTAGAATTGCCAAAGTAATCCTGAGGAAAAAGAAAAAACCTGGAGGCATAATCCATTCAGACTCCAGACTACACTATAAACCTACAGTAATCAAAACAGCATGGTGTTGGCACAAAAAAAAACCCCAGAAATCAAAGGAACAGAACAGAGAACCCAGAGATTAACTGACACACCTACCATCAATTAATCTACAACAAAGACGGCAAGAATATACAATGGAGAAAAGACAGTCTCTTTGACAATTGGTGTTGGGAAAGCTGGATAGCTACCTATAAATCAGTGACGTTAGAACACTCCCTCACGCCACATACAAAACTTAACTCAAAGTGGTTTTAAGACCTAAATATAAAACATGACACCATAAAACCCCTAGAAGAGAATATAGGCAAAACATTCTCTGACATGAATTGTAGCAATATTTTTTACATCAGTTTCCCAAGGCAAAATAAATGAAAGCAAATATCAACAAATGGGACCAATCAGACAGAAAAGCTTTTGCACAGCAAAGGAAACCATCAACAAAATGAAAGGACAATCTAAAGAATGGGAGAAAATATTTGCAAAGGATGTGACTGACAAGGGGTTAATGTCCAAAATATACAAACAGCTCATACAACTCAACATTGAAAAAAACAAATAACCCAATCAGAAATTGGGCAGAAGACCTAAACAGACATTTCTCCAAAGGAGACATCCAGACGGTCAACAGGCACATGAAAAGATGCTCAGCATCACTGATTATTAGAGAAATACAAATCAAAACTACAATGAGGTATCACCTCACACTGGTCAGAATAGCTATCACCAAAAAATCTATAAACAATAAATGCTGGAGAGGGTGTGGAGAAAAGGGAACCCTCTTGCACTGTTGGTAGGAATGTAAATTGATACAGCCACTATGGAAAACTGTATGAAGGTTCCTCAAAAAACTAGAAATAGAGCTACCATATGATCTGGCAATCCTACTCCTGGCTAAATATCTGGAAAAAATGTAAACTCTTATTTGAAGACACATGCACTCCAATGTTCTCAGCAGCTATATTTACAATAGCCAAGACATGGAAAGAACCCAAGTGTTCATCAACAGACAAATGGATTAAGAAAATGTGGTATATATACACAATGGAATATTACTTAGCCATAAAAAAGAATGAAATATTGCCATTTGCAGCAACATCTATGGACCTAGAGAATATTATACTTAGTGAAGTAAGTATAAGAAAAAAGAAAGAAGCTGGAGGTATAGGAAAGACAAATACTATATGATATCATTTATACATGGAATCTAAAAATAATACAAATGAATCTATATACAAAACAGAAACAGATTCACAGAGAATAAACATAGAGAATAAACTTATGGTTACCAAAGGGGAAAGAAGTGAGGAAGGGACAAATTAGGAATATGGGGTTAACAGATACAAACTACAATACACAAAATAGATAAGCAACAAGGATTTACTGTATAGCACAGGGAATTATATTCAATATCTTGTAATAACCTATAATGGAATATAATCAGAAAAAACTCACTATGCTGTACACGTAAAGCTAACACAATAGTGTAAATCAAGCATACTTGAATTTAAAAATTACTGCATTTAGGCAACTCTTGAAAATTTACTACAAAATTGTATTTGTAAACCCCCAAGAAGGAAGGAATATGAAATAGCAGTTTATAGGAGACCAAACCAAATGGCTTGCAATTATAAGAAAAAGCTGTAAACTCACTAGTATTCAGGGAAATTTGATAATGGGATTGGGCTTATATTCACTACTTGAAGAAAAATAAAAAACCAGTAACTACCTTTGGTGCAGTGATATGAGTAAAGAATTATGGACAGAAATGTGGAATGTTTTACCATTTTGGACAGCAGTCTAGAAACACTACTCAAATCTATTTCTGTCCATCCATGATTGATCGATCTATCTATCTATCTATCTATCTATCTAGTTGTAACAATCCCACTCCTGGGAATCTATACCATTGGGGGAAAAAAAAACATGTGTATGGATGTATCCAGAAGGAAATGAACTTATCTTTGAATTCATCTTCACAACAAAACACGGAAACATATTAAGTCATGGGGGAACAAATGATCGTACATCAAGACCTGGGTCTCTTATGCAGCCATGCCATAGAATGACATAGAACCACATGGGTTGATTTGAAATGATCTCATGAGGTGCTTTTCAGAGGAGAAAGCAAGATGGAGAAAAGTATATATACCATATCCCATTTTTGAAAGAAACCATGACCAACCTCATACATATGTTTACATATATGTATATGTACATGTATATTCATATATGATTATATGATATGAAAACAGTATGAAAGTATACATATGCAGTAGTTCATATTCTATACCTTATAGGGAAGGAAAGCAAGGAGGAAATAAGTGTGGGAAAAAAAGAAAAATGCTGTAATAAGAAAGTTATAACATATATAATTCCATTTCTGTGTTAATGTGAAACCACATTTATGTATGTATATGGAATTTTTAAGAAAATTAGTAAAAAGAAAGAGAGAAAGTTGGGAAAGATGTCTATGTTATGAGTGCCATAAACGAGGATAAAATATGTTATGAGCATTTAAATTTCATCTTATAGGTTCTGTGTCACATATATTTTGTTACTTATTTTTGGTCATAGTGTTGGCAGAAATACCTTTAAAATATTATATTTACTCCTATGGATATTTAAAGGAAATTAGCATGTCCTGGGGCTTTGCTAAAACTCCATCTTTGGAACTCATACTATAGGAATAGACCTCAAGAATGCTTGAAATCCAGACCCATTAAAAACGGGAGATGGTAAATTGAAGAACATTTCTCAAAAATACAACAAACTAGTGAATACAACAAAAAAGAAGCAGAATCACAGACATAGAGAATACACTAGTGGCTACCAGGGGGCAAGGAAGAGAGGGGTGGGAGGGGAAAAACAGGGGTGGGGGGGCAGAAGACACAAACTGTTGGGCATAAGATAGGCTCAAGGATGTATTGTACAACATGGGGGATACAGCCCATGTTTGTAATAACTGTAAATGGAAAGTAACCTTTAAAAACTGTGCTAAAAATAAAATTGAAAAATAAAAAATAAAAACAAAAACAAAGAAAAAAGAACATTTACTTGGATTCTTTTATTCAGGAAATGGTCAGGAATGCACTGTGGTTGTTATTAGTCACTTTTCATTTCGTGAGCAAGCAGGCGCATAGACTGGGTCTCTATAAGAGCTGAAAGGAGTCAGGAGGTTATTAAGCCCCTTAAGAATGGAAGGAAACAAGCTTTTCAGAAGAACCAGATGGAATTTTAATCTGAAATCACATTGGCAGCTGGGCTCCCAAAGGGCATGGAAGTTTGTCCCTCCAATTTGAAATATGCTCCTGGTCTCCCAGCTCTGATTATTTGTCTGCATAAAAACCTAGTATTATTTCCTTACCTACATTAGTAGAACTTGTATCCTTTGCCTGCATCTGTTGGTGTCTTACCCTTGTGTCATCATTGCATATGTTAGAAAACTGTCTTCATTCATTTATTCAACAAATATCTTTTGAATGCCTACCATGGGCCAGACACTACACTGTATGTGTAAACTTGTATTAGGGCAGTTTTTTTGTTACTTCAGTACATCTATTCTCTGGAAAAACTACAAGACTTCCTTGTCTACCTTTGTATAATAGCTTCCTATAAAGAGTTCCTACAATAGCTGTGCTAGAGAAACTGCTACTTATTGTAGTATGGTGGAGTGCCTTATACTGCATTCTGTACAACAGTAAATACTATAGAAAGGTTCTAGTGCATTTGATGATATCTGGCCAGCTTACTCATAATAACTCTGACTTCACTGTGGAAGAAGGGCCTTCTATGCAAGGCATAAAATCCAATTGATTTTTATGAAATAAGACGCTATGAAGAAGAAATGCATTAAGTGTACCGTATCACAATAATTCCACTTTGTAAGCTAAATGGCTTTTGGAACATTGTTGAAAATGCTGTCACCATTCTGAGCATACATAAAAGAGCAAGATAAGGCCAATAATTTAAAAGTCAATGCTATTCCTATTCAAAAATTTCTTTTCTCAATTAATAAAGCATCTCTCCTCTGTGTCAGTTAAAAATAAAATACAGAATAGCTTTATATGATATGATCAAAGAGCAATATGTAAGTTATGTTTATTCTACAAAGTTTCTTTATTGAATTCTGTGCTTGCTGCTATCTAACTTCCATTTAAGATACCTTATAAAATCTACTATGTATATTTTAAATGATACATTTTTGCTTGGGCTGCATTTATCATACTGTTTTAAAATTAGTTCATTTCAGAAAGCCTGGTTAAATTTTGAAAAACATTTCTAAAATAATGGTATATGAATGCAGACAGGAAAAGCAAGCCATCAGATTTCTGGGATAGAAATGTAGCTCTTTAAATCAGACAATAAATTGCAATGAGTTTGGTTAGGTACAAAAATGCCTGCAGCATTGGTTCTTAATCTTATTTCTGCCCTACACACCTGAAGAATATAGTATACTCCTATCAATAATAGGGACATGGTGACAGTGATTACGTGATTTGGAGGAGGAGGAGCGTAGACTGAAAACCACCAGCCAACATATCAACCAACCAATCATCCCACATGAAAGAAATGATTTGTAAATTCTCTCCTGGCGGATATATCTGAAAGTAGTTAAAACTATGTGGAAAATTCTTGAATCTAGCAATTTCTGTTTTTATTTCTGATGATCCTAAGTGAAGTGATAAACTGGTTTTGAACCTGGCATCTACATGTTCAGTGAGTACATAATTAAACAAGAAATGAAAGAGATGCTTTTTAATATCCTTTATTTCCCATTACGGCAAAGCAGTATATATTGCTTTGTCATTTAACATTCCCATGTTAAATGGAACTTCTCACAGGGTTTTATAAAAGCTATCTGGTAATATCTAGCATAATTAACATATATGCATATTTTTTACTTTGTATTCATTTCTGAAAATCTGTCTCATTAATATAAGCCCCTTATATATCTAAAACAGAGAGGTCCATGGATGATCCTTTTAAAGCTATTTGTGAAAAACAGAAACACCCCAAATGAACATTATTTAGAAATAAAAGATTGTGTTTCTAAACTATGACATATTATTCAGCTATTAAAAAGAATAAATTATATTTAAACCAACTCACTTAGGTTTCCTCAAGACATTTTTAAAGAGAAAAAGCAATGACATAAAGAAATATCTGACAATTTTTGTGAAACCAACAGTTGCAAAATCCCCACATATCACTACAAATGATTACATATTGAGAAAAATATGCAAAAGATAAACAAGTTCAAAACAAAACCTCTATGTGTATGATTGTATTTATGTAAAATTCTTTCTTTCCATCTATCTACCTACTTACCCACCCACCCAACTATCATGTACAGTCATACAAGAAAGCTGAGTCACCAGAATGTTAATGATGATTATCAGAGTGGCACAATTGCAGTATACATTTTACTTGTTTTCACTTTTATGTGTTGTTTGACCTTTTTACACTGTTTACATTATTTGGATTTTTTTTAACTTACCAAGGAAAGATAAAAGTATATCCATTCTGAAAATCAAATGCTTAGGGAGAATTCCTTCCTGGCTTTCAAGGGTAATAAAAATCTCCAATCTACTGACAAACCAAACACCAATCAATGAACGAAACTAATTATCTACCTATTAACTAACCAGTTTAAAAAAAAAAAAAGAAACAAGTATGTTTACCTGTAAGAAATATTTGTGTTTTGAAAACATGTTTTTCCAAACTAATGTTGGTCTATTCTTTTCTTCGAAGGTCATTTTGTTTTAAATATTAAAGAGGGAGAAATAACTAAATAATAGCTGCTTAAGCTATTTCCTAAAAGCTGTTCTCAACACAGAAAGAAAGAAGGGTCAGGCCAATTGTTCTCATAACTCCCTTTCCCTAGGTTTGAAGCTGAGGGAAGAAATTTACTTTTTCTCCTTAAAAATCGCTTGAGAGGGGAACTAGGATCCCATGTGCCGTGCAGCGCGGCCAAAAAACAAACAAACAAAAAACAACAATAACAACAAAAATTGCTTGAGGAAATCCCTGTAAGCCAACCTGTATGGTATATTCCCATTTTATTCAAACTTTCCTCACTGATGAGCATTGTTTTATTCTAGTAGGGGAAGATTTTTCTCTTCAGCTTTGCTAGACTGTAGAACAAATGAATATCTTAGTTATGATGATGGGATTGTTTGAAGGCTCTGACTCAGACCCACCACCCAATCCAGGGTCCTTCAAGCAATATGCAGAAGGTACCACAGTACAGTGGAATTCCCTGCGTACTGAAATCAAGCAGGATACATTTCAAATCCCTGTGCCACCACTCACAAGCTGTGACACTTGGTAAGTTATTTACTGTTCTGGAGTTTTTGTTTCTTCACCTATCAAGCGGGCACAGCAACTCTTAGTGTTAGAGGTGTAGAAAAGACTCAACGAACTATATTTATAAGCACTCAGCCCAGTGCCCGGATGATATTTCATAATCACTCAATAAATGATAACCACTATTGTTATTATTTTTATATGTTTCTGTATCTTTTCAGAGTGTGTTGGTGTCACAAAAAATGAATGCTTCTATGGGTATGGGTATGTGTATGAGCATTATTTATATCAAAGGAGGACTATCCTTATTTTTTTAGCTACTTAAGTTCCATGCATCATAATATATTAAAACAATATTCTATTTTCCATGAACCGGGGGGAGTGGAGCAAGCAGAACTGATTCAGGATGATGAAATAATTATATTTAAATGCATTCTCTATCCCTATGCCATGTGATCTTTGCTGGCTCTTGCTCTTCCTTTTATAATATACATAAATATATATAATACATATATAAATAATATATATTTATATATTATATATATGCTTTTTTAACCAAGGATCCAGTGAAAATCATGGATGCTCAAGATGCTCTTGAGCACTGAATCATTAATCACTTGCATAGCCGAGAAAATGCTTCAGTTCTTGCCAAATGCACTGTTTACTGAAAAGAGGTCAACATTTACCACTGAAAAGACAACCTACTTGGAGAAGTAAAATGAAACAGAATTAATCTTGTGTATATTAAATGTGTTTCTGGAAGCCATTTAATTTGTGATTTGAACCTTCAAATTCCTAAATTAAGGCACTGTGTATGAGGAATTGTCTTCCCTTCTAAACTATACTTGTTAAACACTTGCATTTTTTTCTGTAGAAATAATCACTAAAACAAACATCAGTTTAAGGAGGTTCTCAAATTTCTTGAAAAGCATCAGTAAAAACTGAAATGATTTCTTATATAAGAAGAAATGTCTTAATTAAAATACTTATAATAACATACTTTTTCTTTAAAATAATTCCTATTTATTAAGATGAAAATAAAGCAAAAGAAAAGAACTAAGAGAAACAAAAATCATTGACAGTCTCATTACAAACACACAGTTAATAATTTGGTACATTTTGTTCTATTCTTGTTTTTTCCCCAAGGTTAATTTTTTGGTCTCTATAGTTGTAATCCTACTGTATGTGCATGTTGTTTGTAACCTGCTTGAAAAATTTTTATTAAGTACTTAATTAAAACAGACATAGCATTAACTCAGAGACTTTATATTTCCTCTACCCTTTGTGATCCAATGTCCTGTTTTCTGTTAGGTTTCAAAAACACTGAGTTTAAAATATCATATAGTCAGATGGGAAAATAATTTACACATACTATGTAAACTAATTTGACCCTTTCTCTGTAAATTTGACAACCTCTTGTGCAACTGGTAAATTGGATGTTGAATTTGATTAATAACCATATTCAGGATCTCATATTTTATGTAGGAAATTTCCCATCATTATGCTTTTAGACAAGATTAAAGAACTACTGTGTTAAATCTGTTTATTCTATGGCAACGTGAAAGGTTACAAGTGAAAAAAAGTCCAGGTTAATTCTCATATGTTCCTCTCTAGTTATGGCTTCTTTTCATTAACCATCCTGTAATGAAACATTTGGTCACTGTCACTGGTAGGCATTAATTGCCAGGAAATACATATTTAAATAGCTCATATTTTAGAGTACTTTAGTGATCACAGGATTTTAAACAGTATCTACTTTAGATTAAGATGTCAGAAGTATCAAAACTTGTGAAGTGTGATGTGAAATAGTCCATATGCTAGACAAGAATAATCTCAATAGAAAGCCATTACATAATCATCACTGTTTTCCTCACACATGAGTGATAGTTCTTAACATTCAATTAAGAAGGCTAGTTACCAGGCTCAGATGCTGATCCAAATCTCAAAGAAAGCTTAATTTGTTCGACCCTTGTAACCTGCTAACTTTTATTTGAGCTTGTGACTAACCCTGTTGCTGCAACCAGGGAACCTAACCTACATTTCTAATTTTTATTATTAGTATTATTAGTATTATTATATCATCATCACCATCAACTACTGAGAGATGGTCAGGTCTTATAAAATCTGAGCTAAGTTTCTTCTGGATACTGATTTTTTTTTTTAAAGGGAAATAAGCTCAGAGAACCTTTGACCTACATTAAATCTTTTTTATTTGCTAACATAAACAGGAACTAATCATAGGTGCGAGGGATTAAGAGACACAGGAGACTAGATTATGTATTTTAAACTTTACTTTGGAGACCTGAGGGAATGCTTTAGTGTAGAACTGGATTAACCTTTCTGACACTTTCCTTAAAATACATCTAAGTTACATGGCTTTGTTTCTCAACTCTGTAGGAACTTATCTAATGATCCAGGTTTTGAGGTTCTGAGTGAAGCACTCAAGTTTTACCAAGAAGAGGAAACTTAAAATATTTTCATCATTTGTCAGTCTGTAGTGCCCTTCATGCAGCTCTTTTCAAAAAGACAGTCAACGTCGAGAGCACCACTCAGCTGCTCTGTATCTGCCAACATTGTTTTTTACTGGATCAGTGTGGTTCTTCATAGTGCAGTCTACTCAAAGTCTTTTCCAAATCTATACATTGCAAATAGTTTTAGGTGTACTATATTTATCAAGCTTGGATAAAGAGATAACATGTCCAATATTGCTCAAGTATTTTTTTTCTTTGCCTCATCTGCTATTCATCTCATCTTTTAACATGAAAAAGACTATTCCTCACATTAGTATTGACCTACATTTATTCACTTGGATAGATGTAAGGAAAATATTATGGTCTGTTATGAAAATTTCAAAGCAAACAAAAGAACAAAGAGTCCTTTCAAATTATTTTACTCAGAAAATTATATGGAACTAATATCTTTTTCCCTTTCTTGCCCTGTTTTACCTCATTCTCTTTCTCCTTTAATATTAGATATTTTATATAAATCACTATCAGTACAAGTACCATTTTAAATTGCTAGTACATGGTTGCAAAATTTTCAGTTTAATTTAGACATGCTATTTTGGAATTTCAACAACACCACTTAAAACACTGAAATACATTTTTCCTCAAGTGAAAGAAATTATCTCTAGGCACAGTAAATGGTCTATCTTTACAATATTTTCCATTTTAATATTTACTTCTCAGTTACTTTTTGCTATTAAAATTATTCCTTTGTGAGGTTCTTTATGCCAAGATTTTCACGCTGCCTTCAAATTTGTGATCACATCATGGAATGCTTATCTAGATTCTACTCAGCCTTTTCCTCCTGCATCTAAAGTACTCCTAGGTGTTGAATAGCGGGAAGGAAAAATGTATTTGAGCACCTTCTGTTTGCCCAGCGCTAAGCATCATGAAGAACAGAGAAAAGGCATTGATACATGGTTTCTACATTTAATCCACAGTTACAATGTGCCAAAAGTAGCACCATTGGACTACTGAAAGTATTAATCACTCTTTCTGTGTGCTAATTTGCCGATAGTATTTAATACAGGCCCTGGGAAGACCAAAAGAACCCTTTCAGTGATTGGGTTCATGGTCAAGTTTTATGTGCTCAGACACAATATCTCTGTGAAACTGACCAAAGCCACAAGGTCCAATTAATTCTCCAGCTTCTTAGACATTGCTCTAAAGTGAGATGGGGAAATCTGGCCTCTCCTTTCATATAGTGTGATTCTACTATATGCCTAACTCCACAACTGCATCTCTCTTAGGCTAGGTATAGTGTTCACATTTAAACTTGTATATGTTATTCCTCCAACCTTTTTTTCATTATTTTCACATACCTTTTTAATTATTTCTATCCTACATTGTAACACAGCAGTCAACACTTAATGATTTTTGTAGCATCTGCTTTATGTACCTAATTATCTTCTTTTTGTGTGGTTCAGTTTCTAAAAGAAAAAAAAAGATTCAATTTTATTAATTGAGGTTAGAGATATAGTGAAGTGGACAGACATATAAGGAGCTAAATTAATGCAATATATGCACTCTTTCATAATGTTTCTCGGGATTTTTCTCTTTATTTTCATTTTTTGTTAAAGAGAAAACTTGTAAGACCCTTGATTTTTATCATTATATTGACATTTTTCATTCTTCTTAAATGTCTATTTCAGGTAAAATAGTCAGCACTGCAGTGTATTATGTAGAAATGAAATTGTTAGCCTGGCTCTGACAAAGCCGTCAAAAATATAGCACAAGGTTTAGAATAATCTGTTTTTTTCATCTTTCAAAAGGAATGACAACATAAACATGATCCCCAACGAAAAAGAACCCCAAAGAATTAAAAAAAAGTGTATAAGTAATGACCTCATCACCATTTGTGTTTAATACTGACACCTACCTACTTGCTGTGCTGTCTGATTTCAAAATGATTTTTTAAAAAAATTCTGGGGTGATTATTCAAAATACCAATGTGGCTATGTTTGCAAGTGAGCTCATGTATCAGACTATTTACAGATGTTCTCCTAATAGAGTACTCAAAAGTCTAAGTACAGTTTAGAAATTCCCAGGGGTATAATTTAGGTGCTATTTGACAATTTACCAAGGAGAGAGCAAAACTTGCTTAAACAAACTGCGCCCATCACGTTTCAATATTATGAACAAAAGAACTAAACAAAAATTATCTTACAAAATGTTTTCTGTATGCATTTTACAAATTACCCTTTTTATTTTAGTATGAATAACTATCAAATAAGAAAAATTCATCAGGAATTACATGTGTGTGCATATATATATAGAGAGAGATATTATGTATTTCTTTACATAAAATAACCATAATATTTATGTATTTTCTATTTTTTCCCATTTAATATAGTGGGACAAGCATCTCTTTTCACATAATTTTGCCATATATATGAAATCCAGAAGGTATAACTTTGGTATGCTATCACTGATTAAAAGAAAAAAAAAGAGTGAGAAAGAGAGAGGGAAGAAAAAGGGTATATACACTTCATTAATCATTTTAACCCATACATGATGAATGGTATTTATCTATTTCTATTGTGCTGAGAAAAACACTATTGAATTTCTGTTTAGTGATATCTGGCCTGTTTTAGGGACATCACCTTGGCTAACAAATTCCCTTTTAGTAAGTGCTTGAAGAAGATGGCTGTGTTTAGTCAAGGGAAAGGTAGGAATGCCCCTGGTTTGACATTTTCTACATAGGTTATTCTTAAAAATGTTGCAGCTGTTCTTAGTTTTCCATAGAACAACGGAGATACTCCTACAGTTACTTCCCACAGGAAATTACTCCCCAGAGACTGCACTTGAGATGAGGAGAATAAGTGAAACTCCTCAGCTAAAGTTCATGTAGCTTCTTTCAAGTAAGACATGAGATGAGTGAACCAAGGAAACAGGTTAAAATTCAATCTTAAAATCTATATTTAAAAATGCAAATATTGTAATAAAGTAATTATTAAAAAATAAAATGGTTTTGGAGAGAAATAATATATATATATATATATATATATATATATATAGGAGTCACTTAAGTTTGTGATTTTCCTATAAAAAGTCACACGGCCAACTTCTACAGGCAATTGCCAATTTAAAGGGTTGCGCTTTCTGGCATGATTAGATTTATTTTCTGAAATGCAAGTTCTAAGAAAAGAATCTTCTGCTTAAAAGGAGCTAACCTTAAAACTTTGTGAGTTTTAGAGTGACATATGTTCAAAATGTCATATGATTGATGGATGTTTTTGTATTACAAGAGAATAGCTACACACCTTTTGTGATTAAAAATAGTCGTCAGCTTTAGTCTGGTATTTGGTGACTCTGTCATTGAGTAGGAGCTGGATGAGGTGCTAATAGGCGAGATGAGAGGTTCAAGGGGGTGTTGGTGGCCCATATGTATGGGAAGTGACCTGACACACAGGAAAAGCAATTAAGTTTGCCTTTGTCTTCCTGATCCTGTTTGAAGTGAATACAGATACCTGTTCAGAAAACTGAGGTAGAGTTTTGAGTTATGAGCTCCTTAGGCATACCAGTTTCTCAGTGACAGAAAGGGTATATTATAGGCTTCCACAAGACAAAAAAGGCCGTGGATATTAATTTGAATACTAACAAAATGGAAATGGGTGTTGGTTTCATTAGTGGTAACACTTGTTACTATAGAAGTGTTTAACAAATGAGGATCAGTTAAAGAACCAGATAGCAAAAAAGGGCATATGCCTTTAACTGTCCAGTCATTTTGCTGAGAAGCTGAAATAATCCTCAGGTGAATATATCTGTTGTAAGTCACTCTGTTAAATCAGCGGCTTTCACCAACTGTGACACTATTCTGGAGTTTAGAGGAAAAGGCCTTGCTTTGCTTCAGGCCACGCTTCTATTCTTTTTGCTTAATGTGGAGATGAGAGAAGAGATGGAAATCTCAGGTGAAACCTCCAGGAGAAAATGCCCTTGTGAATTACAACTTATTTTTCTGGTCTCAGAGAATCTAAAATAGATTAGTTTTGGTGTCCTCCTGATTTCGGCTTGGTTGGCCAGCTCCTTGTGAGCAAAGAGGCTGCATTAGCCTCTGAATTGAAGCACTTATGCTGTGATACACAGTTTTCTCTATGAACAATTTGCTAAGCTGTTTAAAAATCACAAAAGAAGAAAGGGACGTAAAATGTACCATTAAGTCATTCCATGAGATTTACAAAGGCTTTAATGAGTTAGAGATGGATGAAAATGCCTTTTTTGATTCATTAAAGATATCCAACTGATTAGAAGATTTTCATCACCTTATCAGCTAATCCAATAAATTGACTCTCCATTTCAAAATGACTTCAATTGGATTCATGTCCATCAGAAGGATTTTCTGAAAAGCCCAGAGTATTGTATAAAATGCAAAATTATTATCAAATTGCCACTGGAAAAAAATTTACTAGATCCTGATAAATCTAGAGGATTAGGGAAAAAACCACCCTGAGCTGAAAGGTTACCACAAACCAAAGTTCAGCCTGCATAGTTCTCTTCAAGTTTATTATTTATCAGTGAAAAAAAAAAAAATCCCTAAGATTAAAATCAGTTTTTTTGGTAGCTAAAGTAGAAGTGTTTTATAAGGAAGTTATTTGGTACGTTTCTTGCTAACCCCCTAAAGACCTTGAAAAAACTAACATGGCTTTGTATATCTGGAAAATATTTTAAAATGCCATACCAATGAGATAGCTAATGCATGGGACCAGCTAATCAAATTTCCAGTTTTTGGCTGGTGTATGCCCTAGTCTAACAAAGTAAGATTAATGGGGTGTTAAAAGTCTGTATGAACTTGTCAGCTTTATGCTGCAAATAGGGTTAATATCATCCAAATGTAGAAATTTTAAAAATTAATGTGAATGAACTAAAGCTTTATATTTGTCTTTGCTTTTAAGAAACCTATGTTTTGCAGGACCAGTCCTATCTATACTTGCCTGGCTATGGGAAAAGCCAAGGGAAGAAAGAAATGCCTTTCAGGGAATAGTGTCATGAGGTCAGCTACAATGGAGAAATGCCAGACATTGAAATTTAGAAGTAGATAATTTTACCTATTGGACTAGCCAAAATCATTTATTTTGGGCCAGTATCTGATACTATGCAGGAAGACAGGCCCCCTTTATTTTTTCTCAAAATGACTTTTTACACAGTCTCCACAGGAAAACTGGGGTGAAGGTATTTTGCCCTTTGTGGAATACTTTAGGTAATAAGGAGGAGTCTTCATAAACCATCTCCAGCATTTTAACAAACTGGCCATCATCCATATATTTGTCTACATAATGCCAAACACTTGGATACTTGGAAACATCCAGATGTCTGACTGCATTTTGAACTTGTCATTCAAACGGTATAGACCTAGGCTATGTCTATGTGTAGTCTGAATTGTGTGGTAGTTGAACAGGCAAGGGGCGAACAGAATTTCAACAACACGTTTTTTACTGCTATATACATTTTGTTGCCCCCGAGATAACTTCAACGTAAATAATGGAAGCATGCAGTTTTAGGATCCCCAAAAGAAGTAAAACACACTGAAACAGAAATCTACATAGCATTAAAAGTAGACATTCATTCAGGATGATGTAGGGGACTGGTATGAGATACTTAAGCAGATGATCTACGACACCTCAGCTATTTGGCACTTAGTTTTGGCACCTTGAGGAAAAAGGCAACAGACCAAGGGCTGGCTTTGTAAGAACACAGTTTATGGTGGTGTGATTTAAAGAGTACCAAGAATTCTACCGCTCTTCAACTATCTCCCACATCTGGACTCAGTACCTTTTCTTCATTTTGCCTTATTTTCTATACAGTATCATAAAGAATCATTATTCATAGTAATACACACCATCTTTTAAAGTATAATTCCCTTTCTTCTACTGGAATGATTCTGAATTATGTATTTGTTAGGAAAGTATTTAATAAGACTCAATGTCCTCCTACTTGAGTCCTTTATATGGGAGAGGGGAGAAGGAAAGCGGGGGAGATTGGAGCAAAGTACTCTGCAAAACAGACCAGACCTGAATGGGGGACTCAGAAGAGAAGGAAACAAAGGCTGAGTTAGGGAGTCGCAGAACAGACTGGTGAAAATAGAATGAAGACGACTGTGCCTACTTTACCATTTCACTTCCGCCTTGCCCTCATGATAATCTCCTTCTCTGTGGGAGCGTCTGCAGGTCAGGGGCCTTGTCTTACTGCACTGTGTTGATCACTGTACTGCCCAGAGCTTCGCACAGAACCAAGCACATAGTAGACACTAAGCGCATGTTTTTCGAGTGAATCAATAAATGAAGAAAACAACTGTGTGGTCTGAAAGTATGGGTTAAATTTCAAAGATTCTAGGCTTACAGGAATTTCAGGAAGTCATATAGGTCAACTTGTCTTCAGCTAGCACTTAATCCACGCCAAGAAACAGCTTTTGATAATTTTCTTTTTAGAGATTCCCACATCCTTTCCTCTAAGCATATTTCAGCATCATTTAAAAAATCTATCTTGAAACCTTCCTTCTATGATTCAAGATCATTTTCCTTCTTAATAGACAGGAACTTTTGCATACTAACACATCTTTTATCTTTTCCACGAGCTTTTGCACACTCTTTTCCCTGCTCTCCAGAACAAACTGCTCAGGAAACAGGGCAGGGCTTACTGTCTTTGTTTTAGCTTAATTTATTCAAAATTTCTGCATCTTAATTTCTCATTTTTAAAATGAAAATGATTTGAGGAAGCTTCCAGCAAAGTCTGGGCAGACAGCAGTCTCCCAACTCTTCTTTCTTAAAGTTGAGAAAAACTAAGATACTTAGAGATTTGGGTATTTTCTTAGTAGTCTGCAATGAAGGCAGACCTAAAACCAGAATTCCACTTACTTAACTCTGATAACAACATTTTACATACTCCATGCAGCACCAGTTACTCACGTATGTCCACCTGAGCAACAGCTTTGTCAAGTGACCCCCACCTCTTTTAAATGACATAGGCTTTCTATGTTGAGATGGTTTTTCTTTCATCACCATGATTTTTATAAACTTTTTTCTAGTTTTCCAAAATGGCTTGGTTGTAGGATAAATGCATACTGATAATAAAATAAAGGAATATCCAATGGCTTTGTTAGATCATTCTCAGTATTTATATAACTGTTAACTCTTTATGAAAAGGATGAGTTTCAGGGAAGCTGTGAAGTAAATGTGAGCAAAGCAATTCTGATTTTCCTATTGCTCATTCCTTATATTACCATGGGAAATATTACTTGAAAGATTAACGTGAAAACTTTTGGTTTAGAAATAGTAATACTATCTATATTTTAGAAGATTCAAACTAAAGATAATTCTCTGAGTTTCAGGAAGATATAGTTTTATATAAGACAGATATACCCCATGCACATTGTTTACATTATTTAGAAAATTAAAGTACCAAGATGGGACAGCTAGCCCAGTGATGGATTTGTTGATCTATCAGAAGGTCTGCAGATCTTCCTAGGGTGTCCCTCAAAACCTGGTTCAGAGAGAAAACAACCACAGCCACATAAGGAAGCCAGCTAATATATGGGCAGCACAAGCTGACAGATCAAATTGCCAACTTTTTCCAGGCTAGAAGAAATTGACTAGCTTGTTCTCATTTACCAGGATAGGAGTCCCATATTAGGCTTACTCCCTTTTTCCCTTTCTTTCTGAGTGAGCTCTAAAAGAGGATACCTTAGATAGTGTGGTCATCCAAGCTCAGGCATTCCTCAGCCTTTGGCACTCAGCCTTGACAAGAGTTGCAGTCTTCGAAAGAATAACAGAGGTTCCAATTTATTATTCTCCTAATTTGTCCCAACCACTGCTGAGGCACTTTTCATACAGGTACCTAATCATGACAGCCCTGAAAGGCTGTGCTACTTTTCCTTGTATTTTGATGAGAATGTTGAAATTCAGAGATGTTAAATAATATATTCCCAGATACACAGTCAGAAAGTGGCAGAGCCGGGATATCCTGTGCTCTTGGATTGGAAGAATAAGTATTGTTAAAATGGCCATACTACCCAAAGCAATCTCCAGATTTAATGCAATCCTTACTAAAAGTGCCCATGACATTTTTCGTAGAACTAGAACAAATAATTCTAAAATTCATATGGAGCCACAAAAGACCTCAAATTATCAAAGCAAGCTTGAGAAAAAAGAACAAAGCTGGAGGTATAACCTCCCAGACCTCAGACTATACTACAAAGCTACTGTAGTACAAAACAGAGAGCCCAGAAAATAAACCCATGCACCTATGGTCAATTAACCTATGATTAAAGAGTCAAGAATAGACAATGGAGAAAAGACAGTCCTTTCAATAAGTGGTGCTGGGAAAATAGGACAGGTACACGTAAAAGAATGAAATTAGAACATTTTCCCACACCATATACAAAAATAAACTAAAAATGGATTAAAGATCTAAATATAAAACCTGAAACCATAAAACTCCTAGAGGAAAACATAGGCAGAATACTCTTTAACATGAACCGTAGCAGTATTTTTTTGGATCTGTCTCCTAACGCCAAAGAAATAAAAGCAAAAATAAACAAATGGGACCTAATTAAACTTAAACCATCAACAAAATGAAAAAGCCTATGGAATGGGAGAAAATATTCACAATTGATGTGACCAACAAGGGGTTAATATCCAAAATATATAAACAGCTCATACAACTCAAGGTCAAAAAAATAAACAAGCCAATCAAAAAATGGGCAGAAGACCTGAAGAGACATTTTTCCAAAAAAGACATACAGATGGCCAACAGGCATATGAAAAGATGCTCAACATCACTAATTATTAGAGAAATGCAAATCAAATTTGCAACTAGATATCACCTCACACCTGTCAGAATGGCTATCATCAAACAATCTAGAAATACCAAATGTTGGAGAGGATGTGGAGAAGAAGGAACCCTCCTACATTGTTGGTGGGGATGTAAATTGGTGCAGCCAGTATGAAAAACTGTATGGAGGTTCCTTAAAAAGTAAAAATAGATCCCACTCCTGGGTATATGTCCAGAAAAAATGAAAACATTAATTTGAAAAGATACATGCACCCCAATGTTCTTAGCAGCACTCTTTTAACAGCCAAGACATGGAAGCAACCTAAGTGTCCATCAACAGACGAATGGATAAAGAAGACGCAGTGGATGTGTATGTGTGTGTGTGTGTGTGTGTGTGTGTGTGTGTGTGTGTACAGTATTATATGGAATATTACTCAGCCATTAAAAAGAATGAAATTCTGCCATTTGCAGCAAGATGGACGGACCTAGAGAATATTATGCTTAGTGAAATAAGTCAGACAGAAAAGACAAATACTGTATTATACCACTTACATGTGGAATCTAAAAAGTAACACAAATTAGTGTTTATGCAACACAGAAACAGACTCACAGATATATAAAACAAACCTGTGGTTACCAAAGGAGAGAGGGAAGAAGGGAGGGACAGGGGCTTCCCCGGTGGTGCAGTGGTTGAGGGTCTGCCTGCCAATGCAGGGGACACGGGTTCGAGCCCTGGTCTGGGAGGATCCCACGTGCCGCGGAGCGGCTGGGCCCGTGAGCCACAACTACTGAGCCTGCGCGTCTGGAGCCTGTGCTCCGCAGCGGGAGAGGCCGCGATAGTGAGAGGCCCGCGCACCGCGATGAAGGGTGGACCTCGCTTGCCGCAACTGGAGGAAGTCCTCGCACAGAAACAAAGACCCGGCACAGCCAAAAATAATAAATAAATTAATTTAAAAAAATAAAAAAATAAAAAAATAAAAAAAAAAAAAAAGAAGGGAGGGACAAATTAGGGGTAATGGATTAAGAGATACAAACCACTCTGTATAAAATAGTTAAGTAACAAGGATATATTGTATACACAGGGAATTATAGCCATTATCTTGAGATAACTTATAATGGAGTATAATCTGCAAAAATACTGAATCAATATGCTGTACACCTGAAACTAATATAGTATTTTAAGTCAACTGTACTTCAATAAAAATAAATAAATAAAAATAAATAAAGTCATGTTCTTAACAAAAGAAAGGAAGGAAGGAAGGAAGAAAGAGGCAGACCCAGGATTTATACCCTGATCTTCCCTGTCCCACCAGACAGCATGGTCCAAGGCATGGCAAGACTGTTTCACTTATTTTGAGGTACGGGTAGCAGCACCAGTGATACAAGTCAGCTAAGCAGAAACAGCAGTTACAACATTGTCTGTTCATCTTATAGGGAGCTTGCCCTCTGTTTGCTTAAAAGTGATTAACTTTATAGTCAGAATAAAGAAACACTTCAGTTTTCTACTTTTCTATCTTTATAAGCTAAGTACATTGAACTCTGAAGGCAATGTTATCTATATATGTCTATAGTGTAAGAGAAAAAGCCCAAGTTTTGAATTCAGGCAGATCTGGATTTGAAACTCCACCTTGATTAAGTGACATTAGGCCAGTTACTCTCTCTGCATTTTAGTTCTCTCATTTGTAGAAAGATGGCAACACCTTCTGCACAAGGTAGTTACGAGCAACAACATTACAGGAAAAGGTCCAATGCATGGCATAGAACAGAAACCAAATAAATTATGTCGTTTTTTCATTATTATATATTTAATATTAATTTTTATTAATAATAGCAATAATAATAATGACCCCTAAGTGGGTTTTTTGCCTATAGGATAAGAGTTCTTAACTAACTAATTCATTATTTGTAAAAAATATTATGTTTGCCTATAGGGCCGGGTATTTTAAAAGTATCCTTCCACCATGCCCTATAATGGCTTTTGTGTGTCTGTTGAAATCCTATTAGCCAGAATGTTAATTCTGTAAAACACACTAGGCTAAATTTAATTGTTAAACATAACTCTTATTTTTTTCGTAAAGGAATACCAAGTTCACTTGCAAAATAGTGACACTGCAACTTGGTGAACATAAATTATTAGCCACATTGGATTAAAGATTTTATTAATATTTAGTAATATTTGGAGAATGAGTCTCAATAACTGCCTCTTACTACTATATATAATATTTGACTAATAATATGCCAAATGTTAAATATCAACCTTGTCAAAAAATACAAATGAATTTACAGACAACAGGGAACTGTCAGGACGTTAAAACGTTTCTGCTACTACGACGGGTACACTGATGTTACACCATCTCCTTTGCTTCCCCTCTTTTTGCTAGTGGGCCCCTCCTTCCCCAGCACATTCACCAATGCAGAATGGTCCCTTGGTTTCAGTTACAGCCCTCTTGATGGGAAACCATGTTAAGCCCAGGAGGTATGCAAGGTAGTCTTTATCTACTCTTAAAATCTCAATACTGAAAAGTATTCTTCTAGTGCTTGCTTGTTAGAGTGCTCGTAAAATGATGTGCTGTTTCAGCAACATGTAGGCTCGTTAGAAGGTGGTATAAAACCATCAGTTATCACATGGTAATATCCTTTTATTAACCACTGAAATATATCAAGACGTTTCATGACAACCGACAATGCCAGATGCTATTACTGGCCTAATGGTTTATACATTTGCACTTTCTTCCACTGAGCTCTTTCTTCATGCTTACATTTCCTTTTGTGTAAAACATTTTTAAAATGTGTGGGAGCATCCTAACTTTTCAACATCTATTTTCATATCATATATTTATGGGCACTCAGTTGGCTTTTCAAGTTTCCCGCATGTTATTTCTTAAAGCCCAGGCATTTCCCAAGTTACAGGCACCTGACTTGCAAACATCCTATACTTGCACTGTTTGCTGTTGAGCCCTTCTCCCCTGCCCTTCAAATACTGACCCTCTCATCCCCAGCCTACTTCTGACTTCCGAAAGAAATTTTCTTTAGAAGACACTGTTTTCCTGTAGCTGGTACATGGAATAATTTGAATCAATCTTTGCCAGTTCACAGTTATTTTGGCTTATTTTTTCTTTCTGTCCATTTCAGATCACAGTCAACACCACTATGGGCTTTTTTTTTCTTCTTATGCAGCCATATATTCATTTTAACTAAAGGGGAGTGGGTGTACCACCATTAAGGAAATACATAGCCTACATTTGAAAAAAAATCAGTACTGATGTACAAAACCATGAAAGTCCTGGAAACTATCTTGAAATTTATTTTAGAATTTTAAAAAACTCTCCATCTACCTTCCTCTCTAAATAAACCTAATTTCCCTCAAGATCAAGGGCATAATTATTTTTGTTTCATCCAATTCTGTGTTCATTGCTTGCCCTATTTTGCTCTAATTTTCATCATATGTGTAGTCTTTCAGGTAAACATGGGCTTTTTAGGCTTGTGTGGAGACCAAAGCAATACTTAAAAAGGAAAGATAAAGAATAACAAAATAAGAATAATGGGCAGTTTATAAGTGACAATTTACAGTTTACCATTAAGTTTTACACACCTAATCTCATGTAACTTCCCTCACATTTCTGTGAAATAGATAGGGCAGGAATATCCTATTCATCTCAGAGGTGAAGAAACAGAGTCCAGGAAGTTAAATTGTTCCCTCTTGGTTACATAGCTAGTAAGGTTGAACAGAGGTTGGAACTGAGGGAGTTTGTAGGTTAGAAACATGGAGAGAAGAGTGGAGAATCTATCTCAAATATTTATAAATTGTTTTGTCTTTAGTCAAACTTAATTGAGCTTTGCCAAGGACTATGAAAACCTATATTTCTGATAATTAATTTATAAGAGCCCCACAAAAGCTCTTCAAGACATACTTAAGTTGCTTTTGATAACATTTGAAATTCCATAAGTTGAAAGTGAGATACAGGCCTCCAAGGTTTAAAACTTATCTCACATGTAGAACCTGTACAATCTGAGATAAATTTAGAACCATAGAGACTGGGCCATCTCCACAAAGCACTACTTTCATGTCTAGAAAAGAAAAGCTATTTTTGGAATATAAATGGTTAGAAATCAAACATGATGGAGAATGCTCTTTACCAAATGTTAAATATTCAGGTCCTCTTGACCCAGTGTAATTCACAGTTCGACCCAAATGCCTAATGTCTTTTTAGTGAGACCAATGATAAACTAAAAGCATGGTTCCAGGTGAATTAAAAAAAGTACACTTTTTGTAAAGAACTAAGGTCTTTTGATAATCAGGGAAAAAATTCAGACAGAGGAGGAAAATGACATCTTTTCTGAATCTTTCCTAGAGTCTGTTCAGTCTCCTTGATGAATTCCATTATCACAAAAATGACCTTTCCAGTTCATATCTCTTTTGAGCTAAAGCAATTCTTCTCCATTCTGTTATAATGAAAGTATTACATGGATAACTATCCAGCGTTATCTTCCAGAAGGAGAACTAATTTGGGAAAGAAATGAAGTACTTGAATATAATATCAGATCTCTCTCATTTTTTGTTTTTTAATCCTTGTAGAGACCTGGTGTGTAGAACTAAGCAAGTTCATGTACAAGGTAAATACACTCAACTCCCTACCTAATACAGAAGTAATTTTTATTACCACATTTGTGAATAGTCGTATGAATGCTTAAAGAACAGAGCTTCAGATAAATTCAGATGCATAAGTTGCTGAACATGCTGCAGACACCTTTCTGTTGAATTTTCTTTTTGGAGATGTGTAAATGAAAAGTATTAAGATCCATGCACACTTCCTGGATGCACTGCAAGTTTCAAATGTGTACTGCCTGTCTCTCCCTGTGAGAAGCATCAAGATGGGCTGGATATAGCATAAACACTGATTATGTACTCTTGTTAATTGTATATTTCTTTGAAGTGGTAGCAAAATGCAAGCTAGTATATGGTGGAAAGAGCTGGGAAAAACGATGGGAAGCTTCCTCAACAGGTTCATGCACATAGAAACGTAAAGTTTTTGGTGAGCTATAGTGCTTTCCCTTGAGAAACTGAGCCTGATCTCCAGTTTTTTTCTGGGGAAATCATTTCTCTGAGAAATATAATTTATGATGGTATACTGACCAGTTAGCATATAGCACACAGATCCCAACCATGTTGCACATCCACAGCCAGGTCACATAGTCTGAGGTCGGGGCTGTCAAACCCTTTGCAGGGAGCCAATTAAATGAATAATATATAAATCCTTGCTTGTTCGGTATGATAATAAATGTCTTAGTGTAATTCCTCATAAGAGGTAAAACACTTTGTAAAAATGCCTTTACTATTACACTCCCTATAAGACAACTGGCTGGCAGAGATTTTAATTGCTATATTGTGGATGTGGAAATTGAGGCTCAGAGATTTTAAGTGGTTTACCTAGGTCATATGTGTGGGCTACAACAGTGTGAATTAAGTTAAAAATTTTGGAAGTAGAAGGCAACTGGATAGAATTTAGTTAATTAAACCTGTGTTAAATTTAGCTATTAATTAAATTAACTTCATAGAATTAAAAATGAGTTTTTCAATATTTTCAAAAAATAGTTTAATATAAGTAAATAGAAAGTGAAAGCCTCATTTTTGTTTTATGTAACTGTCAAAATAGCAAGGATGTCTCAGAGATTTCTTTCCCAATCTGTTACTGTCATGTGAATGTCTGGGGTTATGCTGTTTTACTATGACCCAGTGAAGAAAAGCATTACTAAAAGGTAAATATTTATTTCTCAGTTTGTTGTTTCCTTTTTTTAATAAAATTGTGAATATAATTTTATTCTCCTTCTGCATATCTTTCTGCACTTTCTACCACTATGGTGGTAGTGGTGGGTTTTATTTTGTTTTGTTTTCCTTTTTAAACTTCTGTTTATACATTTTACTTCTGGGGGAATATGGTGCATTAAATTCTAACCACCCAGTAGCAATGTCTCTATGAGTACATTTCGCATCCCTTTCAAAGTGGCGTATTTCCTTTGGCTGGGATGCTGCAGGTTTGGTATTTGTAGATCAGAGTCTGACTCTTAACTCAGTCCTCAGCTCTTAATAATACACTTTTCATCTATACCGTCCTTGACACCACACAGACATCCCATGTTGAAATCTTTTTCAGAGTCTTGACCTGTCTGCTAGACTAAACAGAGACAAGGAAACAGGTAATGACAGAATTGAAACATAGTTTGGGGATCTTGGGAGGAAAAAAGAAAGTAAAAAAAATTTTTTAATGTACAACATAGTCACCCAAGCTTGTGGTGTCTCATCAGAACCTCTCAATGTTTGGAAATTTTCCCAAGACTTGCCCTAGTGAGACAGCAAAGACTTATTAGATCATTGTGTCTGCTTCCCCACCTGGGCAGGAAAGAGTCTCCCATACGGAGAACATATGGTGTGGTCTTAGATTAGCAACAAAGAATGTCAGTTGACAGACAGATGGAGGAGAAGCAGAGGATTGTGTGAGCTTTGCTAGCCTGGATCTCAAAAATGAATTTTAAAAATCATACTCACTTAATTCAAACACTGAACAACCTACGCAGAGGAAGAGGCGCTAACATTTACTGGACATATATTACAATCTAAGAACAGTATTTTACAGATCTTTTCTAATCCTTATCTCAATTGTTTTATTGTCTCCATTTTACAGATGAAGAAAGTGAGGTTTAGAAGTGTCGGGTCCAAAGTCATACAGCTAGGCAACTGGCAAAGCCCAGAGTCCACGCACGCATCTGATTGGAAAGTTAAGGCTTTTTAGAGGTAATAAGTCAGAGAACATAAAATTGACTTCATATACTAAAACTTTCTAATTACTTCTACATTGTTTTTTAACATGGAAAAAAGGCATCTCCCTTTCTCTTTTTTCAGCTGTGAAATTCAATGAATTTGCTTGCTATATTGCTTAATTTAATGGTATTGGGAATACAGAAGTGGACTTTGGGGAATAGAAATGAGAAGGAGGATATGTAAATAGGACAGGTATAAATACTGACTTATAAATGTTTGCAGCCATCCGCCCTCCATCACGCTCCCCAAATAAAGGAAGAGACTTACTTCTTGGTTCAGATTGAGAACTGTCCTTTGTTGACTGAATCTGAGCACTGGCAGCAGGGTATCTTTTCCTAAAGGAAGCAAGAATGGAATATTTACCTATCTCATAGAGGAAGGGGGGATGAAGAGGAGAACAGCTGTGAATGTTTTTTTCTTTTTACTTCTGCACTTCTACGAATATGGTGTTTTTGTTTTTATTATATCTGTTCATATATTATTTAACTTCTTTCATAATTCACAACTTCAGAAGTAAAGTTGTTAGAGAGATAGTTTAGGAGTTGTGGAAGAGAAGGAAGAGTGGTGGGGTGTGTAGGAGATGGAGCGACCAAGGTAGAAAGAAGACAGTGAAGACTTTACTGGGGGTCATGAATTGGAAATCATTTCAAGAGACTCGAGTAAAAACTTGGGGTTAAATCTACCATTTAAATATCAATGTCATCTGTTTTTGTTCCATTTCCTTTCCTTTCTTGCCTTTTCTTGCTTTAATCAAGTGTTTTTTTCCTTATTCCATTTCCCGCTTCTATTAGGATTCTTTTATTATTAATTTAGTGATTACCATTGACTTTACCACAGGCATCCTTAAGCTATTAGAATCCACCTTAAATAATATGTATTTTTTTACTTTCTGGACATGTAGAGGACCTAGAAAGTTTTAACTCCATTTCTCACTCCTCCCACCAATTGCCTTTTGGATACTGTTGTTGAATATTTTAATTATCTCTGTATTTTAAACTTCACATGATAGTGTTAAAGAATTCACTTAGATTTACTCACACATTTATCCTTTTTGAGGATCTTCTTTTCCTGCTGTATTACCTGTGCTTCAATCTGGTATCACTTGCTTTTATCCTAAAGAACTTCCTTTTGTATCTTTTTCAGACAGGTCTCCCACAGTGCATTCTCTTAGCTTTGGTTTGTGAGAGAATTACTTAAATTCACCTTTCTTTTTTTAAATAAACCACTTAATTGATGTATAATTGACATGTAAAAAATTGTTCATATTTATTGTACACAACTCAATGAGTTTGGGATAAGTTTACACTCATGAAACCATCACCATCGTCAAAGCCATAAACTTATCTATTACCTCCTAAAGTTTCCTCCCACTTCCTTTATTATGATTTTTTTGGTAAAACTGCTTAATGTGAGATCTACTCTCTTAGCAAATTTTTGTTATATAATACAGTATTCTTAGCTATAGGCACTATGCTTTATAGTAGATATCCAGAACTTATTTTTCTTGTATAACTGAAACTTTGTACATTTGACCATCACCTTCCCTTTTCCCCCTTCCCCAGCTCCTGGCAACCACCATTCTACTCTTCACTTCTATCAGTTTGACTATTTTATATTCCACATGCAAGTGAGATCTTACAGTATACGTCTTTCTGTGTCTGGCTTATTTCACTTAGTATAGTGTTCTTCAGGTCCAGCCATGTTGTTGAAAATGGCAGGATTTCCTTTTATAAGATGAATAATGTTCCATTGTATGTATATGCCACATTTTACTTATCCCTTCATCAATCCATGAACATTTAAGTTGTTTCCATATCTTGGCTATCGTGAATAATGCTGCAATAAAAATGGGAGTGCAGGTATCTCTTTAAGATTTTGACTTCAATTTCTTAGGATAAATCCCCAAAATGAGACTGCTGGATCATATGGCAGTTCCACCTTTAATTTTTTGAGGGATTTCCATACTGTTTTCCATAATGGTTGTACATTTGGGGATGAGAGCCTTTTTTGCAGTGAAGAGAAAAAGAGAAGTGAGAAAGTTGAGTCAGAGGATATAGACAACTCTTCTTAGGAGTTTTAGAAATAATAGTGACTGAAAAATGGTGCAGAGGCTATGGAGTCAAACTTATTTTTTTAAAGATGGAATTATTTCAGCTTGCTTGCATACTAATAGAAATGATCCATGAGAGAGAGGGGAAAATGATGATGCTTCAGGAAAGATAGGGGCTAATTATAGGAACAAAAGGTTTTTAAATAGACGAGAGAGACTGGGATCCAGTGCGCAAGTATAGGAACTGCACTTAGGTAAGAGTATGAACAATTCATCCATTGGAAAAGCAGGGAATCATATTATCTGGGTACACATATTTATATATTAGTCGATTTGGTAATGCAAATATAAGACATATAACTTCTGATTGTTTATAAACATCTTGGAGGGTAAGAGAGTGAACTGACCAGGAGAATGCAATGTTTGAGGGGCTTTTTTGAAATTTGTGGTCATAAATTTAAAGTACAATCAGTCAGCTTAGCATGGCTGTGGTTTTTTAGAGCTATGGTTTGTTCAGCTGCTTGGGCAAGTAAAGAAGAGTGAGATGAGTTCTCTCAGAATTGTTTATTGGCAGATGTGTAAGACAGAAGGAGAAAGGAGTTGAGGGTATACACAGGGAGGGGACAATGATTAAAATGATGGACCATGGGATTTTAGGCTGTTTTGGCATGGAGATACGGACAAGAGGAAGTGAGAGAGGGGGCATGATCAGAAGGATGAAAGATGACTACCGCGGGGGGAAGAGGATGTTATTATCTGATGGTATGTGCTTTAGAGTAGTTAGATGACTTGATTTTTTGAACAGGTAGGAATAATGATCTAGTTGGGGTAGAGAGGAGCAAAAATGATGTCCTCATTGTCCGCCAAGTAATAATTAAAGACGGTAAGGAACTTCAGTGGAGAGATTTAGAAGAAAGGACATTTTACTAATGGCAGACTGTAAGCTCTGGGTTTCTGCAGTCATGGGGAAGTAAGAAACTGGGCCAGATGGGGCTCTATCCAGAGCCTTCTGAAGAGGAGAATCTGAGGTATAAGGGATGACCTGAGCTTTAGGGCTTCTTGTGATGGCTGAGACATGCAGGGATGAAGTCAAGGTTAAATTTAAAATATTTTTCTAATAACCAGTATGGTATGGGCCCTGAACAGTCAGAACTGGTACCAACCTGTCATAACAGTCCAGTTATAAACAACTGTTATTGTGTTGTAGTGCTTCCAAACCAAATCCCAGAGCTGGTGTTGGGACTGGTCTGATGGCAGGTTAGGGTGAGATGAAGAATCAGTCCAAGGTTCTTCCTTAGGATTGGTTTTTAAGGCAGTTTGTTAAGACAAATAATATAATGTGATGGTAGAATTTTGGAGCTCTGTGGTCCTCACCTTCAGTCCTCTGAGTGCACTGTAAATTATAAATATTTACAATATATAGCTGTAATGATTTCTAAAAGAAATTGACTTGGAGGTTAAAGATATACACGCAATCTTTGCTCTGTATTTACTAATCGTTTGATCTTTAGAAAGTAATGTAACTGTTCTGGGCATAGTTTCCTCACCTATAATATGCATTAGATTGGATTAAAACATTTCTAAGGGCCCTTTTGGTGGTAAGGACTTGAAATACGACTACACCTGTTTATAGTTAAACGTCTGCTTCATCTGTATGTTTCAGCTGGGGTGCTATTTCTCCTATGTCATTTGTGCTCAGCCTTTTGCTAAACTTTCCCTACATCAAAATGTCCCCAACACCAAACAAGTTATTTTCAGTCTATTATGTAGAGATTTTCTGATTCTGTAAGAAAAACAAAACAAAACTGAATTTACATTTTCTATCTCTAAAACTTGTTCGGTTTTCCCTACTTTTTCAATACTCCTTAAGGAAAAATAATGTTTTGTTTTTTTCTCTTCTAGGAGAATTTCTTCTCATCTTTGTTAGTTCCCACACATTTTCTAGAAAGTTTTTAAAGTACTTAAGTGTTAAGTGCATTTAAGATATTTCTAAACTTTTTTCAGACTTTCTGTGTTTAAAGATTATCTCCTTTGCCATTAAAATGAAGGAACAAGTTAAAAAGCACTCGGGAAAAGAATTCATGCTGTGTCACTTGTTTAGATACCTACAAGGCCACTAGGTGTGTTACTGAGTTCTTTTCTTAATGCTGCTCAATCTTCCTGCTTCTTCCTTAGCCATGAAAGAGTATTTTCAAGGTGATTGTCAGAAATCTTTTGGATGCTAGAGACAAGTCCAATTCCGAGTGACTTAAATGCGTTTTACTAGTTATATATTGCTATGTAACAGATGGTCCCAAAATTTACCTCCTTAAAAAAACAAAACAAAACACTCACCTATTATCTCAGTTTCTGTAGGTCACGGTGCTGCAATCAAGGTGTCGGCCTAGAGTCGGCAGGCTCTTCTAAAGGCCAGAATGCTGAAGGAGCGAGGGTGCGTGCGTGTGCGTGAGCGCGCGTGCGTGTGCGTGCGCGCGTGCGTGTGTGTACTCAGGAAGAGAATAGGCTGGGACTAGGTGAGTAGCAGTCTCAGCAAAGAAGGCGGAAACCGGCCAAGACGCTGCAGTGCACGCTCTTTCCAAAGGAAGCCAGATCTCGCGAGATCTCAGGAGATCTCGGGAGTTCTGCAGAGCCGGCGGAGAGTCCTGGGAGGAGAAGCACCTGAGTACCCTTGTTCCCTGGAGGGTCCTTATCCCAGCCTTGTCAGTACAGAGTCTGGCTCGCGCCACTTTGCCAGCAAATTCCTATTCTCACCGAAGCCACTTCCTGCTACTCCCTCCATCTGCCCCCCACCCCCACCCAGTCCCAGTGCAGGGCAGCTGCTCTAGGAGCACCGACAGGTGTGGGGGATCGAGCTCCGGCCCAGTGGCCGTGGAAGGGTGGGGCTGCCTGAGGCAACTTTCAGCTCCTTGAATTGAATGCCTCAATTCCTCCCTTGCTGTTGCCCAGAGATTGTCCTAGTTCCTCACTACTTGACCTCATCCACATGGCAGCTTGCTTCTCCAAAGTGTGCAAACATAAGGCAGTAGGGTACGCCAGTAGGACAGAAGTCACAATCTTTTGTAACCTAATCATGCAACTGACATTCCACCCCTTGTGCCTTATTATATTCCTTAGAAACAAATCATTAGCCCACCCTCAAGGGGAAGGGATAACACAAAGGCATGTATCCAGAAAGTTGGATTATTGCTAACTTCCTGAAGTTGGATTGCTAAAATTGGATTATTAAGGACCAACTTAAAAGTTGTCTGCCACATAGATTCATTTACATAATTGAAAAGGTGAGGTGTAGCTTGTCTTCAGACACAATTGGATCCTAAAACTTAAAAGATGCCATCAAATACCAATTTCTCTTCATCACCATTGCTTCTGTTAGTTTCATTCTAAGGTAAGTTCTCCTTTCCTGGTAGCCCATAATGCTCCAGGTTTTCATCCCACCAGTTAAGCAGTTCAGTGGAGAAAGTGTTTCTTTCCTAGTAGTTCAAGTAAAAGTCCTGGAAATCACTGATCCAGTTTGGGTCACATGGTCATTCTTAAATCAATCATGCGATTGATTTAAGACTATTTTTGGGCCCTGTGCTTTCTTCTGAAGCTGGGAGTGGACACCCCCAACTGAACAGCATGGACTGAGAGTGGTGTAGGGCTACTGCCTCAGAGAACATTGGGATGCTGTTCCCCAAAGAAGGGGCAAAGAATTTGGAGCATAAACAAAATTACAACAGATGAGTCAGACTGTCCTACTTTCAGAGAGAGCAGATCTAAATGGAACATGAAAGGCATAGTGGCATTTTGGGCTCTGCTCTTTAATGACAGTTCAAGGACTCTGGGCATGCCATCATTACCACACAGGAACAAATCAGGCACCTTCATGACTGAGTGCCTACAACGTGTTAGACACTGTGTTAGGTGCTTTACACATGTGGTCTCATGGAATACTTGCAGCAACCCTATAAAGTTATCATTGCTTTGTTTTTATACAGAAGGAAGTATGTTTTGGCATTTGATTTGCATCAAAGCCATACTGACTTGAAAACAGTGCTCTCATGATGATACCAAGCAGGATCCTGTGGGACTCCTGGGCACAAAAGCCTTTCTGTGTCCCCCATTTCCTGATTACAGGAAATAGGCTTCATTCAACCTCCATGACCTTCCCTGAGTTCCAATAGCAGGTTCAAATGGTTGCTAATTAGGGAAAGGAGGGGATACAGAGACAAGGGAGGAACAGTCACAAGAAACAATAGTGCAGCCTTGGGGCAGGGTCCTGGTTCCCCATTGAGGGATATACATAACACTATCTTTGAGCTGTTTTTGATGATACTGAAGTGCCCACCAGGTTGGAGAGGTTAATGGTATGGTGCCCACAAGCAGGAGACCCCAGACTGGTTGGAACCAGAAGGTTGATGATGTTGACTCCCGCTTACCTTACCACCAACCAATCAGAAGAATGTCCACGAGCTGATCATGCCCTCTTTCAACCATTACTGTAAAACTTCTCACTACCTCCTCCAGGTTGGGACACCAGTTTTGAGGGAATTAGCCCACTGTGGCCCCCTTTGCCTGGCAAAGCAATAAAGCTATTCTTTTCTACTTCATCCAAAACTCTGGCTCTGAGATTTAGTTCAGTGTTGGGTACAGAGGCTGCATTCAGCTTCAATGATACCATAATACCTGCCAGAAGATACAAATATTTTTCATCCTGTTACATTTTACACTTATAGGAATCAGAAACTTGTGTTTATGTTTTATTTGTATGTTTTTTTTTTACAAAGTATTCATATGATTGAATATTTTGCATAGTTTATAGTTTAATAATAAAATAACTTATTGAAATAAATTTCTTACCTAAAAGAATTTGAGGTACTGAAGTATATGTATATACTAAGTTAAAAAACTTGGAATAAAAATGGAAAAATAGAGTTAAGGAAAATGAAATAAAATTTTAAAACAATGCTCTAATTAAATTTGATCTTCCCAAATAATTGTCTTTTATTTTTCTCTCTTTCTGGTCATCTTTACAGCTTTTGGTATACTCCATTGATATGGTGAATATGGAAAAAATACAGTGAAGAAGGAGAAAATATATATGTGCATGGTAACACCTAGAAAGTACCAGATAAATAACTAACTGCAGAACAGAAACTACAATTCCACATGACAGTTATTTTTATCTCTTTGAACCTTAGTTTCCTCATCTATAAAGACAATAATAATCAGAAGGATTATGTAAAGAATACAAATAATATATATAAAGCAAACTGTTTAACATATAACCTGTGCCCAATAAGTTTATCCTGCCACTATCCAAACAAATTAAAATATTATCTGACATAGACTCACAAAGTAACCACTTTACTCAAGAAAACAATTTAAATGGGTCTAGTTTAACTTTACATATTTTTTAAAGGCACAAACTTTTTGTGCAGGAAAATGGTCGAAAGAGTAAAACCTAAGTTGTGTAGAAGCAACATGACCCATCGAATGCCAAGAATGTTCTCTTGAAACTCACAACTTCCTGGTCCCTGTAAACTCTTCCTGAATGATTGACTAGAGCAACACTCTTTGACACAGTAATTTTCAAGACTGATTCTTCTATTCTCTTAAGTTTTTATTATTATTTGGGTGTCTCTTGATGTACTATTACTCATTTCTTAGAAATTGCTGAATTTACCTATCATGTTGAATGGTATTTGTCTGAAGATTTTGCAGAGTTTCTTGATCCTATAATGGAAGTTTGTTAATATTTTGTCTGTTCAAGGGAATTCTGTATTTTTGGACCTTGAAGGGATGCAGAGCCAATCTCCCATATGAAAGGTGAAGGCGCCAACTACCTACTTTTCCATCTCCCTGTGGAGCTGAAGCAAGGGCATGTGGGAATATTAAGCCAAACTTGAAGGAAGAGAAGCAGCTGTCCATGTGGCGATCTCAGGAAAGAGCATTCCAGGAAGTGGGAAGAGCCTCTCCAAAGGCCCCACAGTGGAGGTGCTTGGTATTTTTGAGGAACAGCAAGGAGGTCAGAGTGGGTGGGCCACTGTAAACAAGGGGCCAAGTAGCAGATTTGCAGACATATGTTATACACATTATTCCAAGAACCATTCAAAGATGAAGAAGTTGGAAACAAGAGGTTGTGACTTGCCCAAGGTTGCCCAAGAAGTGGCAAAACCAGAACTCAGAAGCTCCTCTTCGGGTCCCAAGTCCTGTGTTTTTAATCAAGATGCCATTCTGTATTCATCTCTAGATTGCCTTAACATTTTCTTTATGCCTTTGTTGTCTTCCTTTTGTTAAAGCTATCAAATGTCAAGAATCACGCCTTCTCAGGTTGCACTGAATGAATGCAGCACAAAGTTCAAATAAATGCTTTCTAAATACATTTGATGAATCATTTAAACAACAGACTCTTCTTTCCAATTTAATTTATTGTGGTAGACTTGGCTGAATTTCTTAATTTAGTGGAAATATTTTCGAGTAGATTTATCTGATTATCTAGCAGTTTAGCAAAAACATTTTGTACCTGTATCATATTATTTATTTTAAAGCCATTTAAAATTTTTATATGGAATATAAAATTACTTGTATATTCAAACATCCAACTAAGGAGACAAATCTTCAAATCGTATTCCATAGTTGAGATCATTCAGAGCTGTACTGACAGCTGTACTGTCATACAGATACACACACATACGTACACGTGTATTACCCATAACTAAATGAGTGCTCAAACCAAAAATATTTTTTAAATCCCTAATCAAGAATTAAAGGGCTCTTTATTGATGGTGTAGTATTATAATAGACAGGTGATTTAATTTGTGTTATTTTAAATATGTAATGATTAAATATTCATGACATATTATGCTTTATGAGACTTAAATACTCATACCAAAATCATATGGTGAAGATAAAATGCAGACAAAGAGTCTGGGTTCCCACAGCCGCCGACCCCCAAATGACCTGCTAATAAATGCCAGATTCTCATCTTGTAAAATTCCTATGGGAGAATAATAAAGGATGAACATTTGGCCCAACATTTATATAAAACAAGTACCTTTAGTTTTCTTTCAAAAGAATCATTTTCTAGCTCTATAAAAGTCTGTAGTCCTTTATGAAAATGTGTACCTCATGTCACACAGCTAGGACCATAAATTTGGGCAGTTACACGTGGAAGATCAGACATCCAGCCTAGCCAATCTAGATGATTTAAATTAAAGTTGATATTTACATTTAAATTTTCCTAGTTCCTAGTACGTTTACCAGCTAATTATATAATCCTTCATTTTTCTTGGACCATAACTTTGGTTGTGAAATTTTGGGGGAACAAATTTATGTAGATTCAAAACAGAAATACAGTGAATATAATCAATCTTCTGATTAGTAATTGCTATAAGCCAGAATTCCCAAACTTTTTTATCCAAGGGCACTACAGAACAGATGGGTACACTAACAGCAGTGAAGAAAATAATCAGGTTGTGACTAATACAAATATAAACTAAAATAAATATATCAAAGATACTTAGAAGTGAATTTAAAGTAAGAGGTTGGGTATAACTATGCCACAAGGTAGGTACAAAACTCTATGTGTTTGCCGCAGTCACAGCTTTCCCTTAAGAAAAGGAACTCCTGGAATCTCTGTGGTTAATAGGTGCTGTGGCTCATGCCACGTAAGTCTACTCCCACTTTAGTTATTATCATAACAAGAGTTTGTCCTGGAGACAAAGGCCTAGCCCCTATAGAGATATTTAATATTCTCTAAAGTGGTGGTGTAAGAAAATCTTGCCCCATAGATTAGATGCTCCATATTGGATAATAGCAAATCTACTCAATCACATTCTGTCTGGGGAAAAAGGAGTGCTAATTACATTTTAAAAGTCAAATAATTAGCATTCCCAGATTTCCCTAGTTTTCAGATTCTCCATATGCTTTGCTGTGAATCTTAGTGTTTGATGCTCTAGGACACAGATGTGTATGGACAATGAGAGGGTCCCAAGCTACTTGTTACTAATATAATCTTACGATGGAGTCACCATACTTACTCAGTGAGAGTCTCTTCATTTTAGGAAAAAGGTGCAGTTCTTGATGGCAAAATGTCCTAGATAGATTAGGGGTTGGAATCGGAGAGAGAGAGGGAGGCAGAGAGAAAGAGAGGAAGAAGAGAAAAAGGAGGAGGAGGAGGGGATAAAGGGGAGGGGAAGGGAGAAGGGAGAGTGGAGAGAGAAAGACGGAAACAGAGAGAGAGAGAGAGAGAGAGGGAGGGAGAGAGAGAGAGAGAAGTTACAAAAACAAAAATACTTCCCAGTTCAATTTACCTAAAAAGCCCAAACTCTAAAACCCACGAAGAAAACTAATTTAGCAAGCTAATAATATAACAATCAATAATTGGAGAATAAATTCAAAGCACAGAAAATAAAAAATTACAGAGCTAATAAACGCTGAAATAAGCATAGTTTGGACTCTAAAGAAATAAAAGAAGGAAAACATCACATAGGCAGAGATGATGAAAGAAAAAGTGGGTAATAAATAAAATCAAATAAGATAGCTTAAATTTTAAAAATTACATTTAGAATAAACTCTAGAATAGGGTTGGTTGTATACTCTTGGTAGTGGAAAGCTTAATGGCAGAGGAGGGACATGAACAAAGCTGACAGAGAGCCTAGATTTGAATATGAGCTCATCATTTTTAGCTGTATAACTTTTTGCAAATGACATAGTTTCTTCATATATAGCATGGAAATATAAATATTTCCTATCTCAAAAATTTATTACAAAAATTATTAAGTTAATTATTTTTGAGTACTTAGAATAGTGCTTGTTACACTGTAATTGTTCAGTAAATGTTAGCTATTACTATCTTTTCTGTATGCTTGAAATAGTTCATAATACAGTATTTTTTAAAAAAGGAATGGATGTGTAATAAAAAACATTAAAAAGTGTAATTGGCTGAGAATATGTCTATAAAATAAATATGAATTTTAAAAGTTGTTCACAGAAGACATACAATGTGAAATATTAATTTTAACAGAAACCTAAACCTCAAATATCATATTTTATCAATTAATACTATGAGTAGGCAGAGAAGAAGTAAAAGTATTTTCTCTGTTTATGTTAATCAAGAGATACCACTTTAATTTAGGCAGTATTTAGAGAAATATAAAATACAGAAAAATGGAAAAAGTCAAATAGTGCATACATCATAGAATAGAAAACAATGGAAAGAGCAAAGAATCCTAGGAAGATAGAAATCAAAGTACAGGATGTCAGATATAAGAATAGACATATCAATGATTTAAAAATATATAAACTGTTAAAGTGATATTATGTAAAGTTAAAACCTCAAGTGTTAGATTAAAAAGCAATATGCTGCTATATGTTACTTAAACTAGAAAAATAAAACTAAAACACAACCCATGTAAAAACAAAATAATTTTGAAGATTTATTAGAAAATGAAAAAACTAAAGAGTAGTTTGGTTAGTACCCAAAAAGTAAATATGACAAAGAGGATAATTTCATATTGATAAAATACACAACCTACAATTAAGAAAGAATCATGGATTTTATGACCCATAGTATCAAAATACATAAAGTAAAAAAGAAGACAAAACAGATTAATTTATAAAGATAAAGTTGTTACAATAGACATGAACAATCTTTTATCTCTAGTTAGGTGATGGGATAAAAAATAAAGTAATTGAAAGCTTATGTGACTGTAAATAAGTTTTGATATTTCAGATAAGCACATATGACTATACCAAATACAAGTATTTAACACTAGATATATATATTAATATATAAGCAAATTATGTAGCTTTCTTGTAAGCAGATAGATATTTGGCATGTCTATGATGGTTGAACAGAGGCTTTAAAAAAAAAATCTTCAGGGGCTTCCCTGGTGGCGCAGTGGTTGAGAATCTGCCTGCCAATGCAGGGGACACGGGTTCGAGCCCTGGTCTGGGAAGATCCCACATGCCGCGGAGCAACTAGGCCCGTGAGCCACAGCTACTGAGCCTGCGCGTCTGGAGCCTGTGCTCCGCAACAAGAGAGGCCGCAATAGTGAGAGGCCCGCGCACCGCGATGAAGGGTAGCCCCCGCTCGCCGCAACTAGAGAAAGCCCTCGCACAGAAACGAAGACCCAACACAGCCAAGAATGAATAAATAAATAAATAAATTTACTATTAAAAAAAAAAAATCTTCAATTTGTCCAGAAAATAATATTTACTTTATCAATATTTTCTGCTCGTAATGTGATATAAATGACCTTTATTAGCAAAAGCTTAAACAACAAAGCAAATGACTTTTTGTTCATCTGAGCTTTTGCTAATTGATTTCCATTTAAAACCACTATGAAATTTAAAATCACTTTTCTAAATAACTTGTGGATCAAAGAGAAGATCAAAACTGCATTTGTAGAGTATTAAGGAAATATTAGCTGTATCAAAAGACAGAAAAAGGGTGGAAAGCTAGCTGATAATGTTATGAATCTAGTAGTACCCTGATACCAAAACCAGAAAAAAGAAAACATCACAAAAAATTAAAGAATAATCTTGCATATTAATATAGACACAAAAATCCTTAACGGAATACATGGAAACACTGGAAAAATTATTCACCAAGACCAAGCAGACTTTATCCCCAAAATGCAATTAATTTTTAGTTCTCTTACGTGTGATAATTGTATCAACAGTATAAGCAAAACAAACCATATGAGAATTTTAATAGCTGTCTCTTTAATAGAGAATTTTAATAGATTTACAGAATCTTAATAGATGTATAACCTCTCTGCACGTTAGTTTCCTCATCTGTAAAATGTACACAATAGCAGTATGCAGCTCAGTGGTTTGTTGTGGGGATTAAATAAGTTAATCTAGGTAATATGCTAACGGTGCTTGAGAATGCAATATAAATATTAGCTACTATCTGTAAGAATTATTTCCCTTAAAATTTAATTATGTCTATATTCATTCATATAATAAAGACTATCTGTTTTATGTCCAGAGCCAACATGATGATTAATTATAAAACAGAAGAATTATTGCCATTGAAATGAACAGAATTGTAGCATGCATAAAATTATTACCTTTTGTTACTTTTCATAATAATTTTGGCCAATATATTATTTAAAACAAAAATAAGAGACATAATTATTGGCTGAAGAAGACAAAATATCATTTTTTTAGGATTTTATAACTCCTAGAATTCTGTAAAATTGTAAGATATGAAATGAATACACACCCTTTCTATACACCAAAAATAGAAGATAATATTTCATAGAAGACTCTTTTCTCATTAATATAAGTAACATAAAAAGACTGGAAATAAATTTTATGCTTAGTAAGAGGGAGATATTTAAAATTTACGGTGCAATCATGCAGTAGAATATTCTGTATACATTAAGATTAAGGTTCTAAAGAATTTTAGATTAGTTGGGGATGCTTTCTGCAATGGTTATATGATAAAAGCAGGTGATTGATAGGCTTCGAATTTGTAATCTCCATCTTGTACATATTACTATACGTAGATGTGCAAAAAAAAATCAGTGAGGAGTTATAACGTGTTGTCAAGAGGGTTCATCTTCATTTGCTGGAATTCACTTTGATTCTTATTTTATTATTTCTTTTGTACTTTCTAAATTTTCTGCATGACCATTATATGTCTTCTATAATTTTTCAAAATATATTTTAAAATTATAATAACTAACATCTAGGTGCAATTTTTAAAAACTTCATTGGCTTTATAATAAACCTCAAATATTTTCTATTTAAGCAACAATTTATGTGTAATCTATATTTGTGTGTTCTGAAACCTTGAGAATATGTACTGAAAAAAGAAATTTACATAATGGAGTTGAATAATTTACATTTGAGATGTCATTCAGAGCTATATCAGAAACTTCTTTTTTTGAGTAATGATTAGAAACTGGAGTAAACAAATATAAGAAAAATAGCACCTTCACTGTTAATCCACTGGCAAGGATGAACAAGAAGACTTTGACATACTCTCAGAGTTGAGGGAGCATAATATTCTATCCTCTGATTTATGGTAGCACATGAGAAACTGACAGTACTCAGAAAACACCCAGGTGATTGGATCCTAGGTATAGGGGTTCCCAGCATACGAAAGATTCCCATCCCAAATGCAGCACAAAAACTGTTGAGCCATCAATTGTAAAGATGCACTGGGACAACATGTTTATTAGTGGTAAATAGTATGAATAGATCTCCAAGGAGTTTTGGGGTCTCCTTGATGCTCTGGTCTGGTATTAAGAACTCATGAAGTTTGCACACTGGAGGTATTGGGAAGGAGCTCTAATAAGGACTGAATCTGAATTTCCTGCTTCCTCTTCAACTTGAAATGCTCAGTGTATCACTGCACACTATTGTGTAGTTGTGTTCTTTAAAACTTTAGGAAGCGCCATTCAGATAAGATGCCCAACCATAAGCAGGAGACCCATATGCCTATTTCTTTGACTTGATGCTGTAATTTCATTCCTCTGCCTTACATACTATGCTCCAACAACTATGACCTTCTTTCTGTTTCTTAAACATATGTTCACCTTGCAAAAGGGCCTTTATATTTGCTGTCTCTACTGTGTACAATGCTTTACCACCACTTTATCATCATCCAGGTTTCAGCTCAAATACAACATCTTTCCTGTCCATCTAACAGGCATCATTGCAGTCATTCTCTATCCCATTTTCCAGTTTTAATTCTTCAGAACTCTTACACCTATCTGAATTATCTTGTTTATTGATTATTTTCTATAATATAGGATCATAAGAGCAGAGCCATTATCCATAGAACCCACTGCACCAACCATAGTACTTAGAATAAAAGAGGCGTTCAATAACTATTTGTTGAATAAAAGAATGAATGAACATATGAATTATAGTAAACTTGAAACTTGACGTTATGTCAGAGGTTTTGGATACTGTGAAAGGAATCGCCCTCCTCTCCCATCACATCTATAACCACTTTCTCTTAATATATGTAAACATTATATAGAAAGTTTTTATGTTTTAATCACTTGATCTACAGGTTGATTGCAGAGAAGATAAAAGCTGGAGATAGGGCTGGGTTTCAGATCACTATCAGCTTTGACCATTGGCATGCTGTTGAAGAAACCAACATTGGCAAGAGGGATGAAAAACTTTTTTGTTGTTGGAATTTTTTTAGATTTGGCATGTTATCCATGTGTGTATATGAGTCATTGCTCTTTATATTTTGAGTTTCCTTTTAACATGTACGAATTCCATGATACAAATCATAAATTGGGTGTTTGAATAAGTAATTCCGTTACTCTTTTTAGCCATTATCTTGTATTATAGTTTGGTAATCAGTTTTGAAAGAAGTTGAAGTTGGCATAGTAAGCGTTCTCAGATCAAGTCAGCCATATGTCTACTACTTTATAAAACACGTAGTTTGAGATATCTTCTTTGGCCATATTATGGCTTCTATATATGCTGTTGAATATTTAAAGGAATACAGATAAATTTTTAAAAATCTGGATGGCTTATTTATGTCACATAATCAGTTATTTCTAACATATGATCCATAAAATATTTGGATTTCTTGTCTTATTGATTAAACATGGTTAAAGCAAGTAATTAAACTTGACTATTAATACTAATATTTTTTGATCTTTTGGGATTTTTAGATCCGAAAGCAGGAAGTAGTTTAATTTTTAGTTTTGCATTTGCCTAATCTATCCTATACACAGTTTTAATATTAAGAAAAGTATTCATTTGAGACTAAGATTTTTTCAAAATACTTTTAATTCTAGAAGTTACTTCTTTTAGTTGTTGAGCAACAAAGACAAGAAATTATTTATTCTTTAGTTTTAAATATTATTATAATTAATAATTTTTAATTAGGAGTTTATAGTATGAAATACTTTAGACTCCTGTTTCAACAAATAAAAGGATTTTTCGTTGTGGTCAAAATATACTTTTGCACTTGTATTTATCTGTCCAACTTGTTACAATTTTTGTGTAAGTATATATTACAAAAATAGGTAAATGTAAGTAAATTAGATGTTCAGAATATCTTGAAACATACACGTGCTAATCTAAAATACATACATCCTTTTGGCAAGAAAATAAGAGATTTGTTGCAAGAGAGGAGGACTGCTTAACAATGTTACTGATTCTTAAAACCTGTTGGAAAATGAAGCTAAACCAAGGGAAAAAGCCCTGCGGGGGTTATGAAGCCAGTTAAGCTTCATGCATATGTTTGCTGACAGTTGGAAGAATGCACATTTCTCATTCCCCTTTGACTGCGTTAAAAAGCATTGGAAAAGCTTGTGGATTCAGGTTTCATGCTCTTTGCAACTGAATTCTTTTCCTTTTCATATTTTAAATTTGTAACATGTTCTATATAGTCCTTAAGTGAACATCCTGTTTTCAGGACTTCTAAAACTCCATTGCTTTGAACAGTATGCCACATGGCAATACTACAAACATAAAGAGTCCAGCTGTTAAGATGGAAAATACCATATAAATCACTGTAAAAGCATCTTTTCTTACTACTTTGGAGAGCCCACTGAAGTATTTTAAAGGAAAGGGATACTAACTTTAAAAGCCTCCAAAAGCACTGTCATGTTTCTTTGGATTTTAGATTATAATCTCAGATTGTTTCATGAAGGGAAAATTTGCATAGCTTGTTCCCTGAGTAAAGAAATGGTTTTTTCCCTACTAATTTCTCAAGTGTGCTCTTGTCCCTGGCCTCCTCCATGTGGTTTGTGAAATTTGACACTATATCATAATTAAATCTATTTAAATGACTATTGTAAGTAGAAGGTTCTTTGAAATAAAATTCTAGTTATTTCCACCTTGACCTTAAAAATACAAATGAACTCTTTGGCAAGTCTTCTGGATTGCAAATATTTCTGGGAAGAGGAGCACCCTCAACCAGAACTGTCCTAGAATTTGAGCATTCTGGAAAAATATGGAGGCAGGGTAATACTTGGAGTCTCCTGCCATGGGTAGTTTTTGTTCTTTATGTTATACATTTTTAAGTTGAGCAGATATTTTATATGCTGACAGATGGAATTATAGTGAGAGAAGGAGAAAAAGTCTAAATGCTTTAGGATTTC